>NC_141696.1:1015353485-1016625985 GCF_964263255.1 Lissotriton vulgaris | reverse complement strand
AATTTTTCTGAATTCATTTTTATTGGTCGTAGGACTCTGCACTTTACCACAGTTAACCCTATCCCCATGGCCACAGACCACTTTATGTTGACTTTTAAATTAGAAATAGACCAGAGGACTAAGTCGAAACCTCTACCTCAGGCAATTAAATACAGATCTTTTAAACAAATAACGCCTGATTCTTTGGATGAAATATTGACCCTTCATCCTATTCATGTGAAGGGTTCCGTGGAGGAGGGTTCACTCGCTCTGGAGAATTGGCTCCATAAATGGGCATAACAGCTTGCCCCCCCCCCCCAAGGCGCGTATCGCAGTTAAGGGGAAACTTCAGCTCTGTGGTTTTCAGGGACATTGAGAGACAGTAAAAAGGTGTGTAAATGTCTTGAACGCTCATGGAGGAAAGATTTTGACTCCATAAAGAACAATATATATAAACTGGCACTTAAAGAACACTATGCCAAAGTTCGGGAGGAGAAAATGAGCTTTGAGCTACCCAGAAACAGAAGCCGTGAATTGTTTAAAATTGTGAAGGACTTTGTTTCTCCTAATGTCACTAAGAGTCCTTTCTTTCCCTTGCTTGAATGGACGAGTCAGGTGGCAAAGTTTTTCTTTAGGAAAATAAAATTGATACAAGTCTCATTTGGGAATTAAATTGATTTAAATCATGATATGTCACCAACACTGACTCTTGACTTAAAAGAGGAAACACTGGTGGACTTTCCCCCTATTCACATAGAGACCTCTCTTAGTATTATGAAAGCGCTTAAATCTGGGTCCCCATCTAACCCATGTCCTGTGAAGATAATGGTGTCAGTTGCGGAGGTTCTGAACCCTGCATTAAATCAAGTTTTGCATATGTTAACAGAAACTATCAGAGCCACCCTTGATAGAGGCGGCAAGGCAGTTTTGATACTGTTAGACCTCTCAGCGGCGTTTGATACCATACCCCATGACAGGCTTTTACAGAGGTTGAGAGAGTGCTGTATCAGGGGTACAGTTTTAAGGTGGTTCTCTTCCTTTCTCGAGGACAGTCGACAAACGGTGTGGTTGCCTCCTTTCGCTGCAGATATTCTCCAATTGAACATAGGGGTGCCTCAGGGATCAGTATTGAGTCCTACTCTTTTTAATATTCATATGGCCCCTTTGGCACCCCCGGCGGAGGAATATGGAGCAAACATTATAACCTATGCCGACGACTCACAGCTGCTGTTTACGGCCGAGAAAGATGAGCAGCTAAATGAGCATGCAATCCTTCTATGCCTGACCAAGGTATTTGATTGGTTTCGTCAGTACCAATTATCCTGTAATTCAGCTAAAACAGAAACAATGTTTTTTGGACCTACGACCGAAGATAAATGGCGGAAATGGTGGCCTCAGACTCCGTCACCTCCTGCATGCCCAGTCACTACTGTCAAAAACCTGGGAGTCAGACTGGCCTCATCTTTGTCTATGAAAGCGCAGGTGCTATCTGTGGTGGGTTCTTGTTTCGGACTAATGAAGATGATGAGAAATTTCCTTCCTCTGCTGCCTCAGTCCCATAGGCAAACCGTGGTCCAAGCCCTCATTTTATCTAGGCTGGACTACGCAAATGCTCTGTATGTGGGAATCCCTAACTACCTGTTAAGCCCATGACAAGCCTTTTGAAAACTCTCCACTGGCTCCTAATGAAAAACAGGATACTCTTCAAGGCCCTTGTGTTGGCCTTTAAGGCCCTACATAATAGTGGGGCACAGTACATTCGGAAGAGGATCATACCTTATTTTCCGACGAGGACACAGAGATCAGCTACACAACATCTGTTGGTGATACCAAAATTCTCTTTGGTCAGAAAGGGTGGGAGATCTTTTCAGGTGGTAGTCGGTAAAATATGGAACTCCCTTCCTCTTAGTCTTAGACAAGAGCACGATCTTCTTAATTTTAGGCGCCAATTAAAAACCTAGTTGTTCCATCAAAAAATCGCAGATTTCTAGAGCAGTCTTTCCTCATCCTTTTTTCTCTTGGGGGTTTTCTCTTTGGAGCGTTAGTGCCGGGACACTCTTCGGAGTAGCCGTGCGCTATAGAAATACCCCATAACATTATCATTAACATTAACATTAACACTAGTGCTAAAGTGTTTGTGCTCACTCCACTTGATTGGCATATACCCAATTGGCATATTTAATTTACTCGTAAGTTCCCTGTAGATTGGTATACCATATACCCAGGGCCTGTAAATTAAGTGCTGCCAGTGGGCCTGCAGCACATATTGTGCAACACACTTAGGTAGCACTTTAAACCAGGTCCCAGGCCTTGCATTGCAGCCTGAATGCAGTGTTACACTGCCTTGTCGACTTGGCATTCTAACCTATTGCCAAGACTTAAACTACCCTTTTATTACATATAAGGTACACCTCTGGTAGGCCCTAGAAAACTGATAGGTAAGTAAAAGGTAGAAGGTGAACTCTTAAGTAACTCACAAACGTGTTTTTCAATACTGTGAGGCCTACCACTCTCATAGGATAACATTGATGATTCCTTATTGCATTAAAAAGCTGTAATTCCTAATTTAGAGGACGTGGATCTGTCAAGTTTGGTACCTATTGTAATGATAAATCCTCTTCAATAGCAAAAGCCACATTTATTATTGCAATTTTGAAAATGCCATGTTTAGAAAGCCGGTATGTTCCTGTTCTTAGCCCTGTGTGTCTGCAGCCTATCTCTGATTGCATGTCTGGGTTTGGTGACAGCTGGCCTTCAGCATTCCCCCAGATAGCCACACACAATGGGAGTGTAGTTGTGTCTTTATGGGCCTTGATTGGCCATTCTGGCAGGATGGGAGGAACTGGACACAGCCTTACACTTACACCTAAGTAGGATGTGTATTTTCCCTTCACAAAGGGTAAGTAGTGAGTTTGGAACCAGGGAAAGAAGGGAGGACCTCTGTGCACTTCAAAGATCCTTCTTTGATATCTCCCCCACTTCAAAGACATCACTGGGTATAAGAACTGGACCTCAGAACCTACCACTTCAGCACATTTCTGAACCTGTGAATACTCTAACAGTAAGATCGACTGTTGATCTGACTGCCAACCTGCTAGACTGCTGCTCTCGAAGAACTGCTTTCTTGCTTTGCTGACCTTCTGCCTCCTGCCCTCATTACCTGGGTGAAAAGTACTGAATCCACATCACTAGAACACAGAACCCAGAGTGATTCCAAGAGATGGTTGGCTGGCCTCCTAATCTGAGGTCTCTGGGATATAAAAGACGTCCAGCTCACCTGCATATACACAGGAACTCTGCCATCTGCGAGTCTGCCATGTCAAGTGTCAAGTGATGCCTCCACCATCGTGGACTCTTGGAAGAGGGCTTAACAGTGCTGCCCAACCAGAATCCATGCATCGCTGTCAATGCAGAGCTTGGTACCAACGCATCACCATTAATGCAGAGCTCTGAACAAGCTCATCCCCACCACTGCTGATACATCGCTGCTCTTGCAAGGATTGAAGCGATATGAACGACCCTATTGCAGATACATCTTTGCCATTACACGGCTAAGAACCGATGCTTCGCCTTCCCTGTGTGGACCATCATCGAAGCTTTGCTTTGCCTCCACTCCACATCTCCCTTGACGCACCATGAACCAATTTACTTTTTCAGCAGGCCGAGCCTGGTCAATGTATCAAACCCATGCTCCATCATGGTTGGCCTGAATTTCAACTTTGTCCCAGTCCAGCATGAACAGATAGACCCGGTTGATGCTTTTTGTTTCTAAGCCCTTTCTTACAGTATATTGTTTAAAAGTCAATAACTCCAGTTCTACTTGTTGGATTTTTGTTGGTTTTGGTCTTGCTTTATTAATTAAATTAAGCTTTATGACCCATATTTACGAATGGACTTTGCATTCCTTAATGGTGCAAATCTTTATTTTTGACCGATAAATGCACAACTGCCATTCGGTATGTATGAAAGGCATTTTCAAACATGCGCCGCATCCCACTGGAATAAACTTCCGGAGGCCATCCGCTCAATCCAGGATGAACTTCCCTTTCGTAAGGCATTAAAAACATACCTGTTCTGCTAACACTCATGAAGAAAGAGCTATCCCACCCTCTGGAGCGCCGGGACACCCCGTTGGGGTAGCTGCGCGCTATATAAGAGACACAAAATAAAATAAATAAATAAATGTGCGGTGTCCCAAAATGCAATTTCTACCCGGTCGAAATCACATTTTGTGATTCACAAAATATGAAATCACAAATAGACATTTCCTAGTCACAAATCGATAACCTGATGTACATATAATTTCCTAACTGTGACTAATCACAAAATGGGCATATAGGAAATGCAATTACCATCAGGTGGGAACCAGGTGCAAACTTAAATGCACCCAAAATGCATTGGAGTCTTTCAGAA
Source organism: Lissotriton vulgaris (assembly GCF_964263255.1). Taxonomy (NCBI): domain Eukaryota; kingdom Metazoa; phylum Chordata; class Amphibia; order Caudata; family Salamandridae; genus Lissotriton; species Lissotriton vulgaris. The sequence continues at coordinate 1,016,621,593 of NC_141696.1, read as the reverse complement.
TGGGGGTCCTGCCAGTATTTCTTAGTGTCGGGCAGTTACCAAGGGGTCATAGCAGTGGCAGGGGGTGTCACAAAGTACCTTTTCCAGGTTCTTTCACTGGATCCTTAACATCATGGTGAGTAAGGTCAACCAATATATCTTATTCCCCAATAATCCCCCCAATCATTGCACAACCAAATTCATGTTCATAGGGTAGTACAGTTTCCCAATGTCGTTGGATGAGTAGATGGTACACATATTGCCATATGTCCATCCTCTCCAACTGAATACATATACAGGAACAGGAAAAGCTCAAACTCACTCAATGTGCAGGTAGTGTAGGATGCCTGCTGTATCATAACAGACTTTGTGGCCAGGCTCCCAGGCAGCAAACACAACTCATTCATGTCCCTCCACAGTGGAATACACAACCGACTGGCACAGGGTGAATTTTGTGACGAATTCCTACTTGGTAAGAGAATCACAGACTCAATGAATACATTGGCCAGCAAAGTGTGTGTAATGAGGCCTAATGGTTTTAATTGCTGCTCACACTGTACCTGACTAAGAGGACAAGAATTGGGAAGCAATACACGTGTGCACACAGGTCAATGCACTCCATCATTGAGCAGACCTTTGGGATCCTGAAGTCCAGCTTGCATTGTGCCAGCGAGGCACTACTATACAGACCGGATGGATGCTGCAAGATCATTGCCACTTGCGCCATGTGCAAGACATCCCCTTAGAACCGGATTTTGACTTTGATGATGAGTTACCACCACTACAGATGCAGCAGGGGGGCACATATGCAGCGGAGGCACATGCATGTTGCACAGAAATCACTGAGAACTATTTCTGAGGTAAAAGAAATTAGAATAGCAAATAACGAGACATCATACATGATGGTAATGCTTGGTGCATAACTGAGACACCACCTTTTATTCAGAGAGCAACAACATTGTTACACTCAAGAATAAACTGTATCCTTGTGGAGGTAACATTGTCGGAAAATCAGCAACAAAGTAAATAACAGCAAACAAAACAAAAGCAACACGTTCCTTTGAGTATACAGTGTTTCACTTCTTTTGGCCACTGGGTTGGGCACTTTGTCAGAGACAGTGGGCTGTGGAAATGGTGACATGTCAGTCCCAGAAGTGTGCCTGAAGCATGCCTGACACTGCATGCCTCCTGAATAGATGTAGCAAGGAGGCTACAGCCCTCTTCGCTCACAGGTGGGGGCAGGATGCTAGGGGCACTGAGATTGTGGGTATGGATGTTCTCTAGGGCTGTGGTCACTTACACAAGCCCACATGCTGCATCTTGACAGCAGTGCCCCATGTCAGTCTGAATGTTAACAGTACGGCTTGCTTGCATTATTGTGGCTACTGCCAGGCGGTTGATGGACCGGGTGAAGGAACCAAACCTTGCCAGACAATGCCTGTGCCTCTGTTTCTGTACATGGTACTCCTCCATTACCACTAGCCACTGGTCCTACCCGTTCTCCAAGTTCTGCACCGACTTAGCCATACATTGCAGCTGCCTAATCATACTCCATATTTGTGTTGACTGCAGGCACTCTACAGAACTGATGGACCTGTCCAACTCACCATACACAGGAGCACTATCCGACATGTCAAACAACATGTTCCCAGTATGGACTGCTGATCTTTGACCCCTGTGCTCTGTGTGTGTCCTGGACTCTGAGGTGGTGGGGCCCCTGCTCTGTGATTGACCCTCATCACTTTCCAGAAAATCTGGCAGCAAATTTGAAGTGATGGGTAGATGGTTGGTGGGGTTGTATCCTGAATGACTACATCAGTGTCAGTAAGCTCTTTGACTGCAATGGTTCCTGCTTCCTGCCATGTCAGGGCTGTGATCTGTGTAAATGCATGTAAATAGTTAATGTAAATAAATGGTTAAGGATTTCCCGAAATGTATTGATATAACCCTGTTTCATGTGTTTGTGACATGTTATTGTTGTATAGATGAGTTTTGTAAAGTCATCAGCACACAGTTCAGCAAGCTGATGATGTGTACTAAATCTCCCATGATGCTTTGCCAGGGTTGAACAAGCATCTTAATGCAGTTAATCATGATGTGATGTATGATATATGGATTTGCCAACATTATGTTTTGTTAGGTTAGTAAAAAGTAGATGACTTACCCTGGATAGTACCTTCTAGAGTGGAGGTGTCAATATCAGCTACTCCCACCACACTCTCTGGTTCCAGTCCTCTATGAGTTTCTCCATGGGAGTTGTAGGGGGTGATTTGGGGGTCCTTGACCAGTTTCATATCCTTTTTCCATTCTGCTGGCCACCTCCCCCTTCGTATGAGACCCCAGGTCGTAACACCATTTGCAGATTACAGGAATGCTCCTAAGGGTGACTCCTAGGGAGAACACCATCTCCAGGATGCTGGTACAGAACTGGGTCAATTGGCTTTCTGGCACAGAAAAGGAAGTGCCTCCAAACATTTGTCCATATAAGCAACACATTCCTCGGGGGGCGTGGCTTGGATGCCGAGGAGGTAGGCAGCGTGAGCCCGGAGCTCCGCGCCCGATCCCGAATATCATCCTCATTATCCGTGCGGATTCCAGTAAAACTGGGATAATCCATAATCGGAAGTCATCGCGGAAGCTACGGCGTTCAGAGTGGATGACCTGGAGCTGTTCCTGGTCCTAAAATTTGACTTTCAAGACCAGCGCCGGGTGTGATGCCGTCGATCTAAGATAAAATAAACAAAACGGGTGCCAATACTGTGACTGATTTTACAAACAAAGGCCAACTCAATTGGGGTCCAAACTAACAAAGAATCAATTGCTAGTCGACTATTGAGACAAATCAAATATATTTATTTCAATATAAAATATTTTTTGATTAAACAACCAGAAATAACAAAATACTTTTTTTGTATATATATATATAAAGACAGACAAAAATTGAAGGAAATAAATTACGAAGTAGGACACACAATCCGTGCAGTGAACACAAATTCCACAAATCTTTCAGACATCAGTCATTCCACATTCACACTCACATTTCTTCCAAAACATGACGAACACTGTGCATGTGGGATAAGACAAACAAGGGAGTGAAAGAAGGTCAAAAAGCAGAGTCAGAAGCAATTCAGAAAAAACGACTCAAAACTGTTATTCAAGATACTTAATATCAAAACAGTTATATGACAAGGAAAATATATACACTTCTTTCTAACCGAAGACCTAACAAAAAAAGGTACACAAGGTCGACGCGTTTCGAATCGGACCCTTTGTCCGATTCTCATCAGGACCAGAGAATCTGAAAAAGGAAAAGATTTCCTTTAGTACGTTGCGCTTATTTAAAAGAGTGTAGACAGCGACCATTAAACAACACAAACAAAGCCTCCTACCTGTGTGTGTTCAAAGTTATGTCAGTGTCACGGACAGGTGTCTGTGGACAGAGAGTTAGCCCAGAGTTAGTGATTACAACGAGCCTGCAGTCGTCTAATGAAGCAAAACTGGGGGACAGAAAGTCACGTAAAATACCTGCATGTAGTCTTTGATTTATCTGCTGGAGAAGGTAGAGAAAGAAATCCTGGAATTTAAGGATTACACAGTGGCTCAAAAATCAAATAAATTCGAAACAGATAAAAGCAACTATTCACGAAAATAATTATCCGTACCTTAACAAGGATTTCTATACAACGACCAACTCTAGGAGATACCTTCAAAACAATCAAGGACGTTCAAAAAACAGATTCCTGACCTTCTCAGATACTTCCTCCTCTTCCGGCTCTGAAGCCGGTACTAGTGAGCAAGATAACAGCGGCGCAAACAAAAGGGGTGGCCAATCCACTTCATATCAACAAAGAAATAACCAGCAACCTTTTTTAGGAAGAGGCCCACGGAGGTCCAGGGGCAGACCCCAATACAATTCCCAACCATGGGAAATGACCACAAGACGCCAATTTTACAAGAACTAAGCAGCTCAGTGATCTTCAATCTATCTGGCAGGGAGCTGACCAAAACAGAGACTCTCCTTTTGGAGAAAGGGCTTTCCTTTGTTCCGTCCAGAAGGACAGATTTTGTCAAAATGAAGTTAGAAGCCCTTGAGTTCTGCAGTAAAATTAGGCTTATAACCTATTTTAAAGATCAAGAAATACAACCTAATGGAGAAGTTGCTGGCTTACGCCGCAAATCAAACTTCTGTCCACCAGGAAACAAGGTACCGAAGGAGGTTTTGACCTTTGAAAAAACTTTATTATCCGCCATCACTGAAATGGAATCTAAAAAACAATATGTGAAATTCAATCTGTCAAAAGACCAAAAAGATGCCATGCTATCCTTAAAAAATGATCCAACTTTAACAATAAAGCAAGCGGATAAAGGAGGAGCAATAGTGGTTTGGCAAACGGATAAATATAAAGAAGAAGTTATGAGCCAATTAAACAACTTGGAGTGCTACAGAAAAATCAGAAGTGATCCTACGGCAGAACTACAGGGACAACTGTCTAATATCATTCAACTGGGACTTGAACAAGGATTTCTTGGACCAAAGGAAGCCTCTTTTCTTCAGAATAAAAGACCACGCATACCAATTTTTTATGCACTCCCTAAAGTCCATAAAAATGAAACCAACCCACCCGGCAGACCCATCATTTCTGGTTGCGAGTCACTGTGGGAACCAGTGTCTAAGTACATCGATTTTTTCTTAAAACCATTCACCTCCTCAATCCCAGCTCATCTACAAGACACTACGGCATTTATCAATAGACTTACTAACATTGCGTATGATCCAACCACCCAGTTGCTTGTCACAATGGATGTGGTCGCCCTATATACTCAGATTCCTCAAGAAGAAGCACTCGAGGCTTTGAGTTACTTCTTAAATAAAAGGGAACAACCAGTGAGAGTGCCTACAGACTTTATTATCTCTTTGGCCAAACTAGCACTTCAAAAAAACTTCTTCATGTTCGGATTCGATTTCTTTTACCAAATCAAAGGGGTGGCCATGGGCTAGCCCTTTGCTCCAGAATTGGCTGTTCTGTTTATGGGCTTATTTGAGGCGAAATTCATTATGGACAATAACCCATTCAAAGAATGTATCAGTCACTACATGCGTTATATTGATGACGCATTCTTCATTTGGAATGGATCAGAAGAACACCTTAAACACTTCTTGGTATGGCTGAATGGACGCACTCAGGACATTAAATTTACCATCAATCACAACACCCACCAAATTACGTTCTTGGATGTCAAAGTTTATGCACTGGAAGGGACATTGGCGACCACTTTATTCAGGAAAACAACAGACCGAAACCGGGCGTTACATTACACCAGTAATCACCCGAGAAACCTTCGCCAAAATCTCCCATTTGGCCAATTCTTAAGAATCAGGCGTAATTGTTCAGTAAAAGATGAATACTTTGATCATGCCCAAAAACTGCTGGAGCGTCTTTTGGAACGTGGATACCCCCAAAAACTGCTCAAGAATGCCATGCGTAGAGCATGGTGGACCCCACGTGAGACCCTGCTGGAGAAAAAGAAGAAGCGAAACCTCGAAAGAACAGTATGCGTAACTACATTCTGTCCACACGCAAATCAACTTAAGAAAACCATCAATCAGAACTGGCATTTAGTGAGGCATCTCGAAGATAGTCTGCTCCAACCGCCCTTGTTTGCATTCAAAAAAGAAAAGAGCATTGCTAACTTTCTAGTTCGTGCTGCAGTTCCCTTAAAGGAACCACCCACATTAAGAAATCTACTCGGCCTACAGCCCATACGTGGGCACCATAAATGTGGCACATGTGTTTGTTGCGACAAGACCATTGAGGGCGATGTTTTCTCCTACAATGGCATATTCTGGAGACACCTCACTTTCACCAATTGTAAATCTAGAAATGTCGTATACGGAATTTTATGTCCCTGCCAAAAATTGTATGTTGGCAAAACATCTCAGGAAATACGGCAGCGTATTTGCCAACATAAATCGAGAGTGAGAAAAGCTGTTGCCAATGCACCGCTTGTGAACCACTGGATTGCAGAAGGACATACTGAACATGATATTAAATGGACTGTGTTGTCCAAATTGGATCTGGATATACGGGGAGGCGACATTGAGACAAAACTTTGTCAACGGGAAGCTACCCTCATCTTAAAATTCAATACGGTCATAAATGGGTTAAATGAACTCTCCGAAGTCTCTCGAGTCTTCTAAAAAATTACTTTTCTGGCCATTTCCCGCTTGCTCTAAACCGGAAACTACAACTCCCATAACTCTCCCTTAGACCATGTGACTCAGTCCTAACCTCGCGTCCTCCGCGTCTTCATTTAATGCTCCTTTCCAAAGGCAACACAGAACATGAACATCAGCGTGCACGAATACTGAGATGCTCCCCGGTCCACGCTGCGTGAGGAATTGAAAGAAGGTATTACTGCCACGGCGCGCATTTCTGCTGTTGCACCCGTCGCATGGCTCAAGAACCTAACGAGTTCTTCGTGTTTATTTTCCAGCCAGCGGCTGCCATTTACTGACCTGCTGCCCTAGCCACACTCATCCGAAGTGGAACACAACCTCTCACCTCACAGGTAATTAGCGCTCCATCTACTTTTGAGTATTACCCCTGTGAGCCTCCGGACTCACTACAAACAGCTCATGTCGCCTGTGTCTTCACATTCACAGCCTTCATACAGAAAGCGTCCCTCTGTGATGGCCCCCTGACTACCCGCGCACAACGCAGCTCTACTTGGACTAACGTCCGATATATCAAAGACTACATGCAGGTATTTTATGTGACTTTCTGTCCCCCAGTTTTGCTTCATTAGACGACTGCAGGCTCGTTGTAATCACTAACTCTGGGCTAACTCTCTGTCCACAGACACCTGTCCGTGACACTGACATAACTTTGAACACACACAGGTAGGAGGCTTTGTTTGTGTTGTTTAATGGTCGCTGTCTACACTCTTTTAAATAAGTGCAACGTACTAAAGGAAATCTTTTCCTTTTTCAGATTCTCTGGTCCTGATGAGAATCGGACAAAGGGTCCGATTCGAAACGCGTCGACCTTGTGTACCTTTTTTTGTTAGGTCTTTGGTTAGAAAGAATTGTATATATTTTCCTTGTCATATAACTGTTTTGATATTAAGTATCTTGAATAACAGTTTTGAGTCGTTTTTTCTGAATTGCTTCTGACTCTGCTTTTTGACCTTCTTTCACTCCCTTGTTTGTCTTATCCCACATGCACAGTGTTCGTCATGTTTTGGAAGAAATGTGAGTGTGAATGTGGAATGACTGATGTCTGAAAGATTTGTGGAATTTGTGTTCACTGCACGGATTGTGTGTCCTACTTCGTAATTTATTTCCTTCAATTTTTGTCTGTCTTTATATATATATATACAAAAAAAGTATTTTGTTATTTCTGGTTGTTTAATCAAAAAATATTCTATATTGAAATAAATATATTTGATTTGTCTCAATAGTCGACTAGCAATTGATTCTTTGTTAGTTTGGACCCCAATTGAGTTGGCCTTTGTTTGTAAAATCAGTCACAGTATTGGCACCCGTTTTGTTTATTTTAGTATTGGACTCTGCTTTACTGTAGATGAGTCAAAGCCCTTGTTTGTTGTTCTGTCGATCTAAGATGGCGCCCTGAGGCCTGGACAAAGCAACGACGGGGGCAGGAGGCCTGATTCTCCTGCTGATCTATTACTAGCAGCGTTTACTGAACTGGAGGGCCCCTCTTGACCTTTTCGGCGAGCACGGGTGATCTTTCCTCACGCTGGTGCGAGCTGTTGGGAAACGCGACCACAATTACGTTCACCGATGAAGTCCTAAAATGGCGGCGGCTTTGTGACGACGGTCCCGATTATCCGAGCACAATCTGACACCTTGCTGCTCAGCGGCAGCAGTGGACCCCTGGGAACTAGAACATCTAGTGCGATCGGAGCAGAGCCCAATGCCCTGAGGACATCCTAGGTCCCTGATCCTATTGCCCGGGGAGTTATCCAGTGGCGGAGCTCTGCAGTGCGGAGACAGTGAGGGGGACAAAGGGAGTCTAAGGGCCGCTAACAGCTGCAGCCAAGATGGTGAAACCAAAAGGGAAGGGGGATGGAGCGACCGACACAGATGCGGCGGATGGAGCAGATCGCGACCAGTCTGCTCTCCAGCGCATGCAGGATCGTATACTGGAGACCATCGCGACCACGAAAGATGCCCTGCAGCAGGACATCGCCCAGGTGGCGATAGGCTTGGGTCTCCTGAAAGCGGATCATGATAAACTTAAGGACAGAGTCAAGTCTATGGAGATCGCTGTTCAGGAATTGGCCCCGGACCACGCAGCTGTGAAAGCGCAGATGGCGGATGCTCTAGATAGGCTGAAGGTGTTGGAGAGGAGGGCCGAGGATGCAGAAAACAGGAGTAGGCGCAATAATGTTCGCCTCGTGGGCCTACCGGAAAAAATTGAGGGCGACAATATGGTGGGCTACCTCGACAACTGGCTACGCACTGAGGTGGCACCAGAAGGACTGTCTCCTTTCTTCTCCCTGGAACGGGCCCACAGAGTTCCATCTCGACCACCGGCCCCGGGCCTGCCGCCTCGCCCGGTGGTGTTCAAATTGCTCCATTACAAGGACCGGGACTGGCTACTACAGAAGGCGAGGGAAGCAGGACCCTTTCAAGTTGACAACAACAGAGTCACCATGTTCCCGGACTACACCTTTGAAACCCAGAAACTCAGGGCCAACTTCTTGTCTCTCAAGCGTGAGCTCCGTGGAGAGGGCTTAAAATACTCCCTGCTCTTCCCAGCGAAGCTGAGAGTTGTGGTGGATGAAAAGTTGCTTTTTTTCACAACCTCGGCGGATGCTTGGGCCTGGTGGGACACCTACAAAGCTGGAACGGACGGAGCTAAGGCCAGGGCGGAGGAGGTTAAAGAGACACAGCCGATCAGGAAGTCGCAACGGATCCGTAAAAATCGCCAGAGAACTGGAAAACCATCCATGTCACAGACAGAGACAGAGAGAAAGGCGGCCCTACAGGCGGTTGTGGACCTATCTAGTACGACCAGAAGTCAGTCCGGGAAGGGCACGGACTCTGATGAGCAGGGCACGGGGTCAGAGACGGGGCTCTCGGAATTTGGTGGAGCCAAAGGCCCTATAGTGACACCGCAGACATCTGGGGAGATAGTCGAGGCATGAACCGCTGGACTGGAGGAGCGGCCTACTGGTCAGACACTGGGGCGATGTGCCCGTGAGCGCAGTTTACTAATTGTATGGGGTTTCGTGAGTCTATTATGGGGGGATCACGGGGCGGAATAGGTGGGATTGATTTGCTTTAACGAACTCTCTCGACATCGGTCCACGCCCTACTGGCCCTTACGGTCATCGCAGTGGAGACTGCGAATAATAGTGCCTTCCTTTTGAGGGGATAGCTGGCTGTGATAGTTTGGATGGGTTTGCTTCCAATTGCGGGGGGGCCTGTTCTGGGGGGGTGGGAACCGAGAGTAATTGGGGAAGCTCAAGTTGTTTTTGGGGGGTAGGGGGGCTCACTTGTTTGGAGTGGGAGGGGGGGCAGCTCGTTGTTGGCAAAAGCGCATGGTCGATGGCTTTTATTGTTCTGTCTGTTTGTGCAAGAGGACATGGCTAGTACAGGGGCTTTGAAATGTGTGACCTGGAATGTGCGGGGTCTCTATACTATGGTGCGTAGACACAAGGTTCACGCGTATCTAAAGCGTAGGGGTGTGCATATAGCTTTCCTACAAGAGACGCATATCACCAAGCAGGAGGGAATTGCGCTGCAAAGAAGGTGGAGGGGGCAGCTGTTCAACACGACATATTCGGCCTTTGCGAGGGGGACGTTGATTTGGATACGGGCGGGGGTCCCTTTTCAGGTCACTAAGACGGTGGTGGACCCGGAGGGTAGGTTTGTGGCGGTGGAGGGGAGTCTCAGGGGCCCGGTGGTATCTCTCTGCAGTGTGTATGCCCCAAATATAGATTTGCCCGCTTCTCTAACGACACTCTCGGGCAAACTGGCGAGTTATTTGGCAGGGCCGATGCTCATGGGGGGGGGATTTTAACTCGGTGGTGGATATTGATTTGGATAGATCTCATCCCCCGCTGCACACATCCCCAGTACACAGGGTAGCGAAGCGCAGACTGGAATGGCAGGAGCGTTGGGACCTGGGGGACGCCTGGAGAACACTACACCCCACCACGAGGGACTATTCCTTTCATTCACAATTGCATGACCTACATGTTAGACTGGATGCGTTTCTGTGCTCGTCACATATGCTCTCAACAGTGGGTAGTGCGGAGTATTTGGCTCGCACGATATCGGACCACAGCCCTTTATTGTTGTCCCTGAACTCGATGGTGGAAATCAACTGCGTACCAACATGGCGTCTGCAACCTGATACCTTAGATGACTTGCTCTTTAGGGAGGCCTTGGGGGAGCGGATAGCGCGTTACTTTGAGGTGGCTCCGCCTCTACAAGAGCTGTGAAGTGGGACGCGTTTAAGGTGGTGGTCAGGGGTCACTGTATTGGGAACACTGCAGGGGCTCGTAAAACTTTGCTAGACGATCTCGAGAAGGCGGAGAAACGATTGAGGGAGAAGGAGAGGGAACGCCCGAATCCCCCCGAGCTTCAGGAGGGGATTAGTGGCGCCAGGGAAGCGCTAGCGGTGAAGTTGGAGCGGCTGCGTAGCTTCGACCATAAGGCGTATATGACAAAGGCGCATGCGGAAGGTGATAAGGCGGGGTCGATGCTGGCGTGGCTCGCCAATCCGATCCGGCGGGGCACGCTGATCATGGCGATTCAGGCGGAGGGGGGGGGCTTTGCCACACCCAAGCCGGGATTCTGGATAGGTTTAGGGCGTACTATGAGGGTTTGTATGAGAGCGGACGGACGGGCGGGGCGGAGGAGCTGGGCACCTTTCTCGATGGGTTGCAGCTACCACGATTGGAGGACTCGGAAGCGGAGGAGCTGGGTCGGTCTATAACGATTGGGGAGATAGGGAGTGCAGTGAAGCAGATGGCTAGAAATAAGACTCCGGGGCTTGACGGTCTCCCGATAGAGTTCTATAGCAAATACTTGGAGTATACTTGGAGTATCTGGCTCCGCAACTGCAATTGGTTTATAATGAAGCGCAATCACGAGGTAGGCTCCCGAGCTCCATGTGCGAGGCCCTTATGATCCCATTGTTAAAGCCTGGCAGAGAGGGTGCTGCCCTTTCATCCTACCATCCATTGTCTATGCTCATGACGGATTACAAGATCCTGAGCAAAATCCTGGCAAATAGATTATTGACCCACATGACCGGGCTGATTCATAGGGATCAATGCGGCTTCATCCCGACACGTAACACTACCCACAACATCCGCAGGCTTACAAGGCTGATGGGGGCCCAGTGGTCGGAAGCCACTACTCCATTTGTGCTCTCTATAGATATCGAGAAGGACTTCGATAGTCTTGAATGGAACTATCTGTATGAGGTGATGAGGCGTTTCGGGCTGGGGGACGGGTATATCAACTGGACCAAAGTCCTATATACGGAAGCCACAGCTAGAGTCAGAGTGGGTTCATTGATCTCGAAGCAATATCCGGTACGACGAGGCACTAGGCAGGGGTGCTCCCTTTCTCCCCTCCTGTTCGCTTTGGCGATGGAACCTTTTGCAGCGGAAGCCAGGTCTGGCCGCCATTACACGGGGCTGATATACAGGGACAGGCCGCATGTCATCTCCTTGTACGCGGACAATCTACTGATGTTCTTGGCTGATTCGGAAGCGGAGTTACTGGGGGCGAGACGTTTGTTGGAGCTGTTCGGGCGGCTGTCGGGCTTGAGGGTCAATTGGCCCAAATCTTGTCTATACCCTCTGAGACAGGGGGAGCCGTGCCCTCTCACAGCGCAGGAACTCCGATGGGAACCACGTTGTCTGCACTATCTCGGCATTTACATCTACCATACCCCAACGGATATGCTGGATGGCAATATTAATCGCTGTATTACTGCCCTGAGAGGGTGTATGGATTTCTGGGCCACTCTTCCACTCTCACTGGCTGGTCGGGTCTCCCTACTTAAGATGGTGGCTCTGCCCAGGCTGTTGTATTACTTTAGGACTCTTCCGGTATGGATTCCGGGCTCCGTCTTCCGACGCCTGAGATCATTGACCATAGCGTTTCTCTGGGGCACGGGCAGGCGACGAATCGCGCTGGATACCCTCTTGCGACCCAAGGATGAGGGAGGCATGGCGGTGCCCGATTTCGAAGGCTATTATCTGGCGGCTCAGCTGCAGACCTTCACTCAGGAGGTCGCGAGGGTGTATCGAGGCCCGGAGCATTCTAGAGACGAGGGCACCCCGCGGCATGTGCTGGCATACATCACGCTGCATCAAAAGCTCTTGGTTAGAGATCTGACAGTGGAGGAACAGACGTTCCGACTTTGCTGGAATTGGGCGCGCAAACGAGCGGGTATCAGATACATGTATGCTCCGGAAATTCCGCTGGGAATGGTTACAGCCTTGCCTCATGGTGGGGACTGGTCGTGATTGCTCGGCTGGGTAGAGGCTGTGGCTCAAATGCTGGGCGACTTGTACGAGGATGGTGCGTTGCTTCCGTTCAAGGAGTTGCAGGAGCGGTTCGACCTCCCACGAGGAGATTACTTGTTACATGAGGCGGTAACAGGCGCCATGCAAGACCACTGGGGAGAGGGATTGCAGGAACCTGCGACATCCATGGCGTGCCAATATACGATGATTGCAGCTGGGACCTTTAAGGCGGTAACCTGCCTGTACTCCAGAATGATGCGGGAGGCCTTGCAGCCGCTTGCAGCTTTGAAAGCTAAATGGGAGTTGGACCTCCAAATGGAGATCCCTGAGACAACTTGGGGTCAATTGCTGAGAAGGGCGCAGAACAGCTCAAGGAATGCTAGGTTCCAGCTCATACACTTTTATATTATTCATCGGGCATACCTCACGCCGGGAAAATACGGCAATACTTTGGGGTGGAACAGGCAGATGGGGCAGATCTGGGTCACATGCTGTGGGACTGCCCTACCTTGGGGGAATACTGGCAGGAAGTTGGGAGGGCCCTGAATAATGCCACAGATAGGGAAATACAGTACACCAAAGCAGTGGGGGTCCTACATTGGTTTCCACACACGTCTAAAAATAAAAATACTAGCCGATTTATAGATTTGGGGCTGATCCTGGCAAAGAGGGAAATAACGAGGAATTGGAAGTCAAAAGTGGGACCCACGTATAAAAGGTGGTATGGTGAATGTCTGCGGTGGGCAGCCTGTGAAAGCACTCTGAGGTACCAGATGGCTAGGAGGACTGATGATGAGAAAGCCATGGAGAGGGCTACAGCGTGGGAAATGATGGTGCAGGCGCTCAGGGATGATAATGATGAGGAGGAAGGAGAGGAGGTGGACTCGGTGACAGCTGGCCCCACCAACACACCTGGGAACACACCTTAGTGGATGTATAGGACCTCCTTGCACACACCAGACCTTAATCTAATCTGACTGGGATTATCACACAGCGCTGCCACTGGGGGGGGGGGGGGGGAGTTTGGGACTGTAAGAAGTTGGGGGAAGGGTGGTTGATGGGGGTGGGGGAGGGGCGAAAATTACAAAAGCAGTCCACTTCTTCCTGTGATTGTGACTACGGACATTGAACTGTGCAGCAGGGAATGGACTCTACGATGGCAGTTTAGTCTTCTTTCTGGAGACGTGCCTGGTATGGTGGGGGGAGAGAATTGACAATGTGCCTTCCGGCTATGATTAATGGGTATACCATAAAGATATTGTCTGTACAATCATTTTGGTGCTGCAATAAAAACGATGTTACAAAAAAAAAATAAGCCACACATTCCTCTGTCAGGAGCTCCAGGTCCCTCCCAGTAAACTTAACTTTCTGCATTATGGACCCTGGGTACTTGCTCCCATCATCTGTGGCCATGGTCTTCTTCTGGGATTGTGTTCTTCAGTGGTAGTGGTGACATTGTGAACACACCCTATATATATATATATATATATAAAGACTTTCTGGTCTGACATCATCATTCCACAGCAGGAAGCACAATTTCAAAAATTGTGATTTCCAATAAGTAAATGGCAATTTTGAAATTTCCTAATTAGTGATTTTCAAGTAGCGAATGTGAATCAGGAGGAATAGCTATTTGAAAATCGCAGGTTACATACATTCCAAAGCATGATTCCCAAGTAGCGATTTCTAAGGATGTAGTATTTGGGAATCGTAATTCTGGAATTTTGCACATATGGGCCTATGTTTCTAACAAGATATGGTATCTTTTTGTGTGGTGTTTTTACTGTTTTACTGTTTGAAGTGTTGCACACATATTTTATACTTTGCCTCTTAAATTAAGTCTGGCTTCTCTGTGCCAACCAACCAAAGGGGTGAGCACAAAAAAATTTGGGATGTGTTTGTGACTTGCTCTGATTAGGATCGTGATTCCTGCTTGGATGGGTGCATACCTCTTCAAACCAGAAACGTCCTAATAAGTGTCAACTTTGATCTCCACCATGTTGATTCACATTACTTTTGAAGGTTTCAGCCTTTGATTTAGCTGTTATTGCCCCAGAGAATGAGAGTTGCCCACAAAGATTCTGTTTATCGATAGATATAGCCAGGCGAGGTTATAGCAAATGGTACAGTGGTATGCGTTTTAAGATGCTTTGTATGGTAAAGCTCATCAGTTCTTAGATGCAATTCTTCCTTGGTTTGTGACATATTACAGTCTGCACAATCACAAATGGTGATCATGAACTTCATGACTAACACATATATTCAGCTTACAGCACAACTATACACCACTCCCTAAATCCACAGTCGGGCCAATAATGAGAAGAATGCTGTTTGAGACAGTCTTTTGAGCTGTATGTAAGCTTATTTTGACGCAGCAACCAGCATTTGTCAGATATAAAAAAAAGCATGTTATATGTTATTCAAGCACAACTTAATTATGCCTCAAAGGAGTATCCATAGTTATGGGTCACAAGAAAATTGTCCTTGACAGAAACCTAGTCAGCTATGACTAGGCTGCTGTGCTGTGCTGTGCTGTGCTGAGCATTTGTTCTTCTCCCCATGCATGTGTGCCTATCTAGGTAGTTCTTTTACAGTGGAAAAATCCTGAGAGGAAGCACAGAGGGCGCTAGAGAGTGGTAACAGTGAGCAGCAGCAGCGGGAGCGGTGGCGAGCAGCGGCAGAGGGAGGAAGACCGAGAGCGCTGTGGTGTGCGGCACACAGCAAGCAGGAACGCCGCCGCCGCCGGGATCCGAGATCAGATCCGAGATCTGAGATCTGAAAGGCCGATTTGAAAGGCCGTAACCCGGGAGCCGGACTCCGGACTTTCGGACCCGCTGCCACCCCAGCCATCCTCACAGTCCCCGCTACAGCCCACAGCGGAGGCGAGGAGAACGAGGCGAGGCGAGGAGAACGAGAAGAACGCGGCGGTGGCGGCACGCGGAATGCAGGGATGTAGTAAGCGGTGAGCGGAGACCTGCATCTTTACTGCACTGCACCTGCACCTCACCGCCGCACCGCACCGCCAATCACCACGCCAATTGCCACATTTACCCACATATTTACTCGCCCCTCCCCCGGCGTCAAGCGAAAGATAGCCGGCTGTAGAGCAACAGCAAACAGCGGCAGCAAACAGTGGCAGCAACCGCTACCAATTAACCACAAGTGCACAAGCACAAGAGCACAAGTGCAGCAGCAGCAGTAAGCGAGCAGCCTACCAGCCTACCAACCCACCAACTCACCAATTTAAAGCGGCCAAGCAGCCAAGGCGAAAATCAGCGCTAGGCGTGAGGCGCAAGGACCCCTCTTGTAGCTGGCGGACCCCACTGAAAAGCGCGTGGCAAGAAGCAAGAGGCGACCCAAAAGAAGAGCAACGCAGCCCCCCCACCGCCTGTACCCTTCTGAGCCGACTTTGCCCAGGTCCTCGCCTGGGGGCCTTGGCTTCCTTCAATCGAGTAGCAGTAACCCAGGAGCCGGCAAATCACCTAAGCCACCTAAGCCAACCCTAAAATGAGGACCAGAAACTCTACTCTAATCCAACCCCAGGAGAAGCCCCGGCCGCACAGCTCTGCCAAGAGAAGGAAGGCGAAGCTATTTTACCCCCCAGTATTAGAGCTAGGGGGACCTTACCAAGGCCCAGGGCCCTGGGATGAGGAACATGCAGGGGGAGCGGGAGCGATTGGAGCAACCCCAGCCTTCCCGGGACAAGACATCAATTTCATCGTGGAACTGCCGGCTCCTTCCCTCCCAGCCCACCCCCCATCTGACATCAGGGGGAAGCCTCCTAGCACCCCGAACCCAAACATGCTCAAGCCCAGGCTCAGCATTAAAGACCGCTCAAACTGTCCCGCCGGGAACAGAGACATAAGAAGTTTTTTGAATCCCAAAACATCCTCTACCCCCACTTGTTCCAGCTCTTCCGACAGCTTGCTCGCTATCAAAGTAACAGAGGAAGAAGAGTTGAACTTGACACTAGCAAGCCCTCGGGGAAACAGGATACCTCTCTCACCAACAATACTCACCCTCCAGAGTGGCACGCGCCCCAAACCTTTGATACTGGATATGGAGGCACTTGGGCCCACCCAACCAAACATCACAGCCCAGACTCTTCCCCCTTCAGTGGACTGCCAGCGGAGCAGCCCTTCCGCAGCTACAGCGAGCATATATGTCACTTCAGACAGCTCCCATGCCGACAAGAGAGGAGGCACAACCCCCCCACCATACCATTGCACACAGAATTGTTCTATGACTCGCCGGCCATTGAGGAAGGTGTAACCCGACAATTATTCGACAGGACCCCAAAACAC
Organism: Lissotriton vulgaris; assembly: GCF_964263255.1. Taxonomy (NCBI): domain Eukaryota; kingdom Metazoa; phylum Chordata; class Amphibia; order Caudata; family Salamandridae; genus Lissotriton; species Lissotriton vulgaris. The sequence continues at coordinate 1,016,604,791 of NC_141696.1, read as the reverse complement.
CTACTGAACTTACCTAGAACGGGCCTCCAAGAAGATGATAAAACGGCCCCATCCCCGCCCTCGGATAGCGGCCCTGTAAATACTAACCATCTATCATCAATCAGTGAAGCCCTTGTCTCAATGACCGGCGCAGCGATAATGCACGCGGACAAGCTTGATGTGCAGATCAACATTCTACAAATAGTGCCAAATCTGATATCGGGGATAGACTCAAAACTGGACAACTTGAACGCCCTGATACGCAGAGCGCAGGACAGCACACAATTCAAACAAGAGTCATGCAGTTGTAGTCCGATTCTGCACAGTCTAGAAAAACTCCCAAATATTATGAGCACTCTAATAGAGGACCTCAAGGGTGAAGCAAATAAAAAAAAAAGGTTTGAAGAGTATGCCTTCAATTACACAGGGTCCCGCCATGGCACACTCCACGGATAACAGCCCGGCCATCCCCTGCCCAAGCAGCTCGGAAAAGCCAGCCTCGCCCTCCGCTGGCGGCACAAGATTAACCCTGACGAAGGCTGAAAGTCAGGACCACCAACCAACCTTCAAGCCGTCCAGCCCAGAGTCACAAAACCTGTCAAGAAAAAACAAGAAAAAACTAAGAAAACTCAACAAGGAGAAGAACAATAACGCATACGCCACCAGCGTTATTCACAATTGGTTGCGACCCAATAAGCAGCCTACCCTGGCAGCCCCCATGCATACAGAAGAAGTCACAGGATCATCGACCGAAAACTTACACACCTCCACTTTAGCCCAGGACCCACGCTTGCTAGCTCCGCCCCTGGCTTCTCAATCCGCGACAGCGCCAATAACACAAAAACATGCGCATGAATCGCAGGCAACCAACCATGATGAAGCCACGCAACACCTGCAGGAGCCTTGCCAAACCAGATCTGAGAACCCAGCGCAAACCAAGTTCACAATGAGCGAAGCAATAGCCCCTGATATCCCAAAAACTATCAAGGTCACCATCGGAGACTCTCAGAGCGCCCCCTATGGGCCAACTCCCTTTAAACCGGAGCAAGCCGTCGATAGGCAACGGAATAAGTACTGCTCATCCAGCACAACGCCCATGGAGGCACCTCAAGCGACAATAGGACCAAACCAGCAGACAAACTCTCACCTGCCCGGCTCGAAGATGACACCTCTAATCAAAATCCAGGGCAAAATTTGGCTTAAAGAGGCCATTCCAAGCCAAGCAAATGCAGAGGACCGGAAAATACTGTTATATCCAGAATACACCTCTCAAGGAAAATGGGACATCCTGAACCGAAGTAATCTCTTAACACTCTACGCAAACCTGCCGGGATTGGAAGGTATAAAAACCAAAGACATCGAAACCATCTCTTTCCTGCCCCCAGATGCAGAAGAAAAAAATGAAACAATGGAATTAACCTTCACCAGACCAGACCTGGCAGAGGCACTGAGGAGTCAACAACCATTACTAGAAAGCTGGGGCATAAAGATAAAGGCAAGGCCGACCCAAAAATATCCCTTAATCTTAAAAGCATCGATCCTACACCCTAAGCCGGACAATCAGGCACAGGGCATGGTTGACTCTACATCCACAAACGCTCCTTTCACCCATCGGCGAAAAATTGAGTCCGTTCTCCAGGGGTGCAAAGGTAGCATAAACAACAGCCCAATCAACGGCACCCCAATTAAGATCACAACAAACCTTACTCAAGGAAAACGATTGTGCACAACCAGGGGTCACTCATGCAACGACTGGTCCTGGCTGTCATCTGCACTAAATCCCAGCTCCTAATACAGCCCGCCCCGCAAACTCAGTTCGAACATCTCAACATGCTGCTAGCGAGCGAGAAAAAAATCTAAAGAAAAAAGAGAAATTCACCGAGAGCCTAAAAATACTAACGTGGAATGTCTCAGGACTCAAAAAGCTGCTACTAAGCCCAGCTGCGGTGAAATTCTTGGAGGAAGCAGACATTATTTGCACACAGGAAACCTGGCTGACCCAACCACTCTCGCTAAGAGGATATGCAGAATATAGTAAAGCGGCTAAAAAAAACAACATATTCGGAAGACCATCAGGGGGAAAGTGCGTCTATATAAAACATGCCTTGAACATAGAATTCTTGGAACTACATAATCTACCAGACACCCTACAGGCGGGTATTCTGAAATTCCCCCACTCCACCAACGGAATCCCACCAATACTACTAATTAACATCTATCACAATTTGCAGGAGAATACATTTAACTCGCTCATACTCGCAAATCAATTAGAAACTTTACTGCTAGGCTATCCATCATTAGACTGCATTATCCTCGGTGACTTTAACATTCATAACATAGGGGTTTCAACCAAGCAAAAACAACACCGCGGGGGGACCGAAGCACTGAATGAATTCTTAAACTCTCACAAACTGGCGACGGCCCACACATTGCTCCTAAAGAACACCCCGGGAGCCTTGATCGGTCACACGTATACCAACCAAACGACGATCGATTACATCATCTTAAGGGATAACCTGCAAGACAAAATGATAAACTTCATGGTTCACCAACGTAATGATAGCGATCACGCAGCCCTAACAATAACCATGAACTTATCGGTGCAATCACGATATCAGCCGATATGCGTGGGGGCATCGGACGGCCAAAAATTAACAAAACTGCCCAGAAAAATAAAATGGGGGCAGGTAGCCACAGCAACCTTTAACAACTGGGCAAACACGTGGGCAGGCTGGCCCCCGCGTAAACACAACCAGGAGATAATAGCCATATGTGAAGGAATCACCTTGACCCTAGCGGCAGAACTTAGGGGAGGTGGAGAAAAACCCAGGGCAATCCGCTGGCACCCTCCGACCACACTCGGATTCAACGCAGAAATTAAAACCAGTGCAAAGGACTTAAACAAAAAACGTAAAGCCTACAGTAAAAACCGCACAACTAAAAACAAAATCCAACTGCAAGAGGTCGCAAAGAGCCACTCCATAAAAGTGTGGGCCGCAAGCGTAATCATTGCGAGGCTCAGTGGCTGAAAATTTTCGATCTATTGAGCCCTGGAAAATCACAAGAGTTCTGGAGTTACATCAGTCATCTTGGTCGAGGCACAAATCATAGAGAAAACTCCCTTGAGGCATCTGTCTGGGTCTGCCATGTAAAAGCGCTTTACAAGGAAGAAGGATTAACCATCAAGCCTCACAACATGACCCCACAAAAACTGGACCCGGCTTTAACTACTAGCACAACATCCCCTCCCGGAAAAGCTCTAGTGTCCAAAATATTTAAAAAAATCAGAGCAAACGGCGCACCGGGCCCCAACGGTCTACCAGGCCACCTATTCAAATCAAACATCGAATTCTGGTCTGAAAACCTGACCTACCTATTTTCTGACTGTTGGCTGTCGTGGGCTGTGCCTGACTCATGGCGAGGCTCGCTCCTGCACCCAATTCATAAAAATGGGACCAAATCAGACCCAACAAACTACCGCATGATCGCCCTGTTGGACATTGAGGGTAAAGCTTATGCAAGTGCCATCCTGAAAGACCTCACAGACTGGGCAAGCGAAGAAAATCTCCTGCCATTCTGTCAAACCGGTTTCAGACCAGGGTCCTCGACCGTGGATAACATCACAGCACTCTCTTACCTTATCAATCAAGCACGACTGCGCAAAAGCCTCCCCTTATTTGCCTGCTTCATCGACTATTCTGCTGCCTTCGATGGGGTAGACCGTACCATCCTATGGAGAAAGCTGGTCCACTGGAACATCGATCCTTCCCTGTTAAGAGCGATACAATCCCTGTATCAAAACACCTGGGTAAGAATCAAACTTTCAAACGACTCTGCAACTGATAAGATAGACACGAACCTCGGTTTAAAACAAGGGTGCGTGTTGGCGCCCCTACGGTTCAACTTATATACAGCAGACATGGAGACAGCCCTGCTGGGGGCCACCTTAGTAACACCAAAGATCGGGGCAACCAAAATACATTTCATGCAGTACACGGATGATCTCGTAATTCTGGACCACACAAAAACAGGACTCCAAAAGGCACTCACCGCCCTGGCAATATACAACAACAAAAACAGGCTGGTAGCAAACCCGACTAAATCAAAAATTGTCATTTTTGGGCACTACCCCAAAAAAAAAGAGCAAAATGGAGCCTCGGCCATTTAACCTTGGACAGTATCCAGAAATACTTATACTTAGGGGTCTCCTTCCATGAATCAGGGTCGTGCGGTACCCACTTAAAGAAAATACAGGGTAAAGGTAAGTCCATCACCTTTGCCCTATGCAAACTACAAGCCCTTATTCACAGTCCATCAGCAACGGCCATTCAAAGAGTCCCCAAGGCCAAGTTAATGCCGGCCCTTAACTACGCACAACAGGCGTATCCAGGCAAATTAAATAAGGAGTTTGAAAAAATCCATTGCGGGGCATACAAGAGACTGTATCACCTGCCGAAATGCACAAGAAACACTCTAATCCGCCTGGAATTCGCCCTTAACCAACAAACCTTGGAAGAGATGGCAGCCCTAAGTAAATATTATTACCTCACAACAGCGGCACGCGATAACCCACTAAAGGCCATCCTGAAACACATTTTTACTGAACCAGGGAACCCCTGGTCAGCTACCATCAAAGCTGCCATGACGCAATTGAACCTGGCGATTGAGTCGTGGAACCCAGATCTTGTCAACTACACGACCATCAAACACGTGATAAAGAGGCAGGTGCGCGCATGCTCCCGGGAGCTGGACTTGGAGTCCCTTCAGGAAAAGAGCCTTCCATGAGTCCTTATGCTTGCCACACATCGCGCACAATCCTCGAAACCATCTCACGCAGGCCGTGGGCCTCCCAGCTCTCCACAAGATTCTCGCCTACAGATTGCACCCCCTGCCGCTCAATGAACTATATCATCCGGAAAATGCAGGCACAGGAGTTCGGGATTGCAGACTCTGCAACTATAAACGAGAGTCACTGGCCCACTTACTGTTTTGCTGCCCCACTCTACGTGCACCCGGCACACTCTACCTTAGGCCCATTCTCAGGGACGCTGGGACACGCACAGCCAAGGAAGCAATCCATCATCTATATACCTTGAGCGTAGTAAAACAGATGGCCTCATTTGGAAAATTTATACAACAGACTCGGCTCGAGTTGATAGCTGCAAAGGCCACGCAGGAATAGATACCTTGCTGTAGGACCCCTGGTGGCCCTCACAGGCCCCCGACCGCGTGTGCCCGTATGAACTTTGGGAACTTCTCATAAAAGCTTGTCATCAGAAATTCTGTGGTTTTTTGTCCTTATGAACTCTGGGAACTTTTTAACATACACCTGCCTACAGAAATTTTGTGTTTTTTTAACTTTTGTAATTTTATACCTTGGTCTTAATGTAATGGTTTTAAGTAACCACACAATAAAAGTTATTCATTCATTCATTCATTCATTCATTCATACTCAGTTCTTATACTACCAGTGTGCTGGATGAAAAGCTGAGGTACCCACTGCCAACCCCTAGTCCTGCATGTAGAGAGAGAGGAATGGATTGCAGGATCTTCTTGTCTTCTTGTGAGAGAACCTCGGGTCTCAGTAATCATCTGATAAAGGGGTCCTTGTGTCACTGAGGTTGGCTTACCATATGTCATATGAATAACCAGTGTTGCCTTTTATGTTTTTCTGGGAGTAGCTTTGATTTCCTGCAGGACCTGGTTTGCAGAGCAACCACATGCAGGCCTCTTTCCCAGTCTTGAGTGTGTGCTGGACACTATGTTATCAGCAGACCTATCTCAGGACCCTGATCATACAAGTGGGCAGTGTGAAAAATGTTAGCCTCTGGTTGCTCTTTTGAGTGAGACACTGTCCAAGTACCCATTGGCTACATTTCTAAACTGGCCCAGTTCCACAGTGACTTAGTCTCGGAGTTGATTTATACATTCAGTTCAAGGTGCTGATAATACCCCCACCGGGGTTAGGGTTAAGCTCATAAATGTTCTTTGCAAATTCTTTCATCATCTTGCTTTTGTTTGCTGTATATATGAACAGCAGTGTTGTGCCTTCAACATCTTACAGATTCTACCCTTTTCTGCCATTAATATGTCCAAAGCTAATTGGTCTTGCAAAACCATTGCTTTTATAGCTACTAATTCTGTATTGACCGCTGACATTAGCACCAGATGTACTAGTAGCTAATTTATCTACTACTGAACATAACTTTCAAATATGATCATTTAGGACTACTACTTCTAGAATAATATTTGCCCGAAAAATAACCCTCACTAATTGTGTCCCGTCATTAATTCTTTGCTATTGCCTGTGAGATAGATTCATTGTTAAGGCTTCTATGCTATTCACATGATACATTTTAGGAAATGATAAATCTGAATAGCAGACACCTTCGCAATCAGCAGGTAATCAGACAAATGCATCTTGACCAGATATAAAATGTGCTCCGGTTATAACAGGTTCCTCTCTAGATAATATTTGAACGGGTTCTCCAAGAACTTCAAATGTGTGTTCACAGCTAGTTATCCCCATGTGTCTGATTCTAATGTAATTTCTTCTTTTTTATAATCATGGTTTCCCTTTCTGTCATCTGCATAATTTACATTTGTGACATAGCCTTTTATTTTAATACTCATCTTCCTCTTCTTTCCATACATTCTTTAAAACTTCTTCTTGCTTTGTTGCCTCATGAAACATGTGAGCTCTCCTTTCCTCTAATGTGTCCATTAATTTTATTTTCTAAAGGTTTCACACAGCATGTCAAATTTAGTACATATGCTTTAACAGTGTCTATCATTGTAGGGAACTTTTAAATAAAACACTTGTATCCATGGGCAATCCAAATCCTGTGCACAAGTTATGAACAGTTAATCATGAAGGTTTTTAAAACGTAAAAAAGGCCAAATTCTAAGCAAATGAAACTTGTATCCATGTGCTTAGCCTGTGGGTGAGGATTCACTTTTTATGAAGATGGACAGAAAGGATAAAGTCATATTTGAAAAATAATATTCAAAATGGTCCTTTCTATAAATTAAACTAAGCAATATAGTACATTTACCAGTGTAGAAAAGTGGAATATGATGATATGTCACATCCTTAGTGGCTAAGGCAGGTAGGTGTGCACACACGTAGCAATCTTAAGGGGCAGATTTATGAGGCCCTTGCGCCACGTTTACGCCGCTGTTGCGTCACGCATGGCGGCGTAAACGTGGCGCATCCCTACGAACGATTTACAACGTGACGCATCTAGGCAGATGCGTCACATTGTAAAGCCCTGCGCCGCTTGTGGGCGTTCCGGCGCAGGGTGGGCGTTCCGGGGCAGGTTCGCCTCACAAAAGTGGCTGAGTGAAATCTATGAGATTTCACTCAGTCACTTTTAAGCCAATGCTGCATCAAAAGCCTGCTTGAAGCAGGCGAAGGTCTTGACGCAGCATTGTTAAAATGGGGCACCCCCGAGCCTTGCTGGAGCTGCTTCACGCTTGCGACGCAACTCCAGCAATGCGCCACATTTCCGGCACAGATGCGTCACGCATCTGTGCCGTTTTTGCACCATGGTGTGCCGCATTATAAATGCGGAGCACCATGACTGGCGGAGCTGTGGCGCACTGTGGCACATGTTAACTGGCGCATCCCTGGGGATGCGCCAGTTAACATAAATCTGCCCCTTAATGTATAAAGGATGTGTTTATTCTTGAACTAACCTAGAGTAAACATTTGATGTGAAATCCCCCTCTGAATCATTTATGAATGAAGCTTTGTCGTTTTCTCTTTGCTTTTGGATGTGCAGGTGATCTAGGTGCAGGTGTAAAGGTAAGTATTTCTAACTCTGGTGTGATACTCATCCCATATATGAATACTACCAATGCATGCATTAGGGTTACATTAATCACTAGTATACACCTAGCCTTGGCAAGGAAGCACATTTGTCTACAATCAGACATTCAGAAGAATACAGCAGTAATCTGATTATCTGTTTCTGTGGTTTGTGTGTTTCTACAAATGAGCTAAACCTTTGATAGTTAATTTGCAATTATTTTCATTAAGCTTATATGCAACACTCTTCATGAGGCCTCCCTAGCCCTACTCCGTCATATTCTAAGTGTGCCATCCCTGATCCTCTACTACAGCCTTGGACCTTGGAAATTCTTATTAATTCTTGTTATTATTTTTTCTCCTCTTAAGCAATAATTGCTATGTTCATTTATCAATTGTCACAGTATATTCCTATGTCCAGTTAACACATCATGCTTAAAATCAGGAATTATTGAATTGAATCAATCAGATGCCAACTACCAAGTTTGATTTTGTTTCAAGAATTCGAATCATGTGTTGTGATAAAGTGGTGTATCATGTGGATTCAAATGGATCTGTTCTCATTTCTTTTGGATCATAGGCTGTCAGATTAGGCCCACGATATGCATAATAAATAAATTCAGGTGCCGAATACCTGTAACAAGATACACTTGATTTTTTGGATATCCTAGGTGTCTGTTGATCTTCTTCAGTATCACTTATATCACTAGATTCTGTTTCTTCGACGATGGTCTGTGGTGAGCGTTCAACTGACACGCTACACCTCAATTGTCTCCTGCTCCTTGGCGAATCCTCTTTCCTTTGAAGTCTCTCACTGCTCACGCTAGTTCCTTCACCAGGTTCATGCAGTTTCACTAGTGGTGATTCAGCAACATCCCCTCTCTCCGGTGTCAGATCTTCATCTTCAGGGGATCCTTCCACACCACTTTGCAAGATTTCAGGAAGATGGATAAAGGAGGAACTCTGGGGAGCTTCACCCCCCTCTAGTTCTTTAGGACATACAAACAAATTAGGCCACAGACCTGGCTCAAACGATACTACCTCTTCAACTAGGAACCTCACCCCCTGAGTATGGGGAAGTGTGACTCCAGTTAGGTATCCGACCACATTTCACACAGTATTAGTAATCCCCTGATAGAGGACTTTTTGTGTTGGCTTCAAGGAGGATTTTCCAATGTACTTTTTGAATAGGAACCAACCGCTGGGGCTAATGTGTGGCACAACTCCTGACTTGAGTTGGCAGCGACAGCTCTAATCTGGTAAAAGACACAACGTACCACATCAGCTAACCCCCTTATCGGTGATATTTACAAGTGCATTTTCAGGCCCAGCAGGTAGTCGCATGGCACATCACATGAGTATTTCACGTGGTGACAATCCTGTTTATGTTGGGGATACAAAACCCATAAAATGCATAAATGCACATAAAATCATAAATCCAGTATCATGATTTAAAATAAGTTGTAAAAGCACATTATTCCTCCATTACTTTAAATAACAATAAAGATGATAAAATATAAATGTTCAATTCATCCAGCACATAAGGAATAAATCACATTTTTAAAATGTTGCATTGTCTCCGAGTACGAGCCCATGTCGCCTTCTCTAGTGCTCTGTCTGCTCTCAAACTGAAGCTTCGTCTGTATAGCATCAATTTTTCTCATAATGAATACACACTTAATCAATGATAGCAACCAGTTTCTGTGGCAGGGTGGGACAATGTTGTTCTGGGTGGCTATGTATGACACCTCACCACCAGGAGCACGGCTAGGCCAGCAATCCAACAGCGCCATCCCTCACCTGACCACCCAGACCACCGAACGAGAGCTGAAACAACCATCAGACCACTTATACTTCTCGCCCCCGGTGGAATAACCACAGACACGCCTGCTAGCACAGACAGATTGGCCTCCCCACTCAAACCAGGCCTCCATCTTTCATATGGTGCAAAGAAATGTTAGGGGCATAAAAATCCATTCCTTTCAGTGAGGGGCCCAAACAGTCAAATTGAGTGTAAGAATGGACAAGAGGCCAGGGGTCTGAGCACCCACCACCCCCAAAGCAGTCCCACAGTCCGTTCTGCCAACCTGCCAGAAATTCGGTATAGGCCTGATGCACAAATGAAGGAGTCGGGGTGCTCAAGCACACCGTGGGCCCCAGGTCCAACCCACTGCCGGGGTATCAGCAAGCGAATCGCAGCCCTGCCACAGGATCAGCACAGCTGCCCCATTACTTAGCCTACTGCAGTTGTGTCAGGAGAAGTAGGCCCAGGCCAGGTCACTCTGACATCCCAGGGCAGGGCAATTTGGCAGGCAGATGCTTGGGAGCGTGTTTTGCTATGGGCCTCCTCAGCTGTGGCATTCTGAACAGCAACTGGTCTGCAGCGCTCTCTTTATCCAGCATGAGAGACTCCCAGTCATGGCGTAACTGCTGTCACATTGCTGTTCTCCTCTGAGGCCACCTGGCCGCAGCCTCACCGGCCCTGCCGCTCAATGACTTCCGCCTGTGGTTTCAGCACCACACACTGGTCTGCAATGCAACCACTGGGTCTTTTCCTGCGGCCGCCTCTCTCAGTAGTCGAGGGCCCTCACACACCCTTCTGCTCACTCACTTTGTGCCACAGCAGCTCAAGTCCCTTAGGGACCCTATATTTGCAGGTCAGCCAGCCCAATAATGCTGGATCCTTAATGAATAGTGGAGTCGGCCAGCGGTCCTCGCTCATATTGCAGCCATTTTGCAGCCCGGCCAAGCTCTGACCCCAATTGAACCAAGTTTAAATGAGGAGCACAGTCCCTTTATCTGTGGTAAGCAGGGGTAAAATGTACTGAGTTCTAAAGCTAGCAATGCAGATAATCTGGGGAAACATCACGCAAAGGATGGTAATATCCTCCAATGTGGTATCATAAAATGTTCATTCTATTACAATGTAAACATAGGGTCATGCAAATCCTGTTGTAAATGTTAAGTAAGACAGAGGAGGCATACAAACAGAGTCTAGGACTTAGTCGTCTTTTTATTTCAGTGTCCTATTCAGACTCCCATCATGAAGCAAACAACATGAAAATCCCTTTCAAAGACAAACCAAACATCCACAAAACACCTCCTCACCCAATCAGTAGGGCAGGTCAAAACAGACACATTAATAATGGCACCTATTCTCTATGGCACCTTTATGCTACTTACTTGTGCTCAAGTGTCAAGAGGAGGAGCCCATCATTGGTAAATTAGTAAGCCAGCTTGACCTAGGCAGGCTGAATGGTTGCTGACCACTGTAAGAGTTTTCAGCACACCTCGGGCAAGACACAAGGTTCATGGCACTAGACTAGTCCAGTGACAAGGTTATACCGTGCTCTTCTGGGTGACACAGCTGATGTGGCCCGTGGTGTCACTAACTCACTTGTCATGGGGCAGTTTTTCGGTTGCCTCTATTGTCTTCCTTGCTCCATCATGGCCATCCACCAGCAGATTGAGAGGACCAGGGTGGCTGCTCCAGGTCAGCTCACACCAGTGCTCTTTGGAGATGTTTCTCAGGATGTATGGCTAGGGTTACATAGAGATTTACACCAATGTTGATCCATAGCCCAAATTTACGTACTACAGAGCCCTCTCACCGACCTCCATTTTACAGTTAGATTAACAGTGTATTTACAATCTTGATGTACGTGCTTGAGAAATAAGCAGGCATTTTCTGTGCACCGGAGATTAATTTAGAAGTGCAAAATGATTTGAAAATCAGGCCCATTTTTAATCCTGAAATTCCCATCATGCAGCGCTCAACACTCGGCTCTTTTAAAACACGAGATCCATTTTGGCATCAAGGTGGCCTCTACATTAAGAAGCGTGATGCATCAATACACGCTGCATACGTTTTATGAAATTGTACATATCAAAAAGGGGTCATGAAGTGAATGATGTCAACATTACTTTTACAATTCAACAACAATTCATCAAGGTGAAATTCTGGAACATTTGTAGTTAGTTATATCAGTGATGTAGAAAATGATAAAAGGAGAAGCTTTTTAGATTTAATAGAGTGGCCACTTAAAAACCATAACGAGATGCAGGCTATTTTTCTAAAATATTCTCTATAATCTAATTAAGTCAGATTGTCGGCAACTGCACAAATATTTGCAGCACTGAAACCTGATACATGCTTGTGTTTTTTACTGGAGTGCAAACCTTATTGCATGCAATCTCCTTTCTGTGTTTCACCTTACAATAAACGTGCTCAAAGTTTTGCTTCCCTGAAAGAGTTAACTAAATATTTTTCCATTTTGTTTTCCACCTTTACCTGTCATAAGCCATGGAGTGGGACATTGCTTTCATTTTAAAACAATGAATTGTCTCTTTGGAGATAGCACTCTCATTTGTTTTCATTTTGCTTGTATGACGTTTTTCAGATTGAAATATATATGTATATATTTCACCGGAAAGGAATCCAACAACCCAGGGCACAACAAAAGAAGGTTGAGAAGTTTTCTAAATCACAATTTATGTGAAACTCAGCCCTTTATTAACCCTGGAATAGAGTGTTAAATATCTATTTTAAAATATAGAATATTAATCAGACCCTTGTGCATTGAGAAAACATTCACAGTGCTTCTCTGAACACAGGTTGAATTTCACCGCCAGGGTATTTCTTCTTCTCTTCTAGTCATGGTTATTTATTTTTTTGTTAAGCATAGTGAACTGACAATACAATTACAATGTTTAAAAAAAACAAGTTACGGAAATTGATCAGTAACTTTTTGATCAAATATAGAAAAGCGGCCATTGCGAAATAGTTTCCCAAAGCACAACTGTGAATTGAATCGCATGTTGTTATATTCTAGAAGGTTTTCCTGCTATAAAAACTATTCATTATAATTACCACCTGTGTGGCCTTTTTATCGTTAGGTAATGAAGGTGACTCCTAAGAAATTATTATTTTGCAGATGTGTCTGTTTAAAGTTGGGTACCTTGCCCTGTGTAAAGTCGGGAAATTCAGTTCAAAGGGAGAGGCTTTTTGGGAGACTTTTTAGGCTGCTTGAGGAAGCAAGGTTTGAGGCAAACTGTTAGGAAATGACGCCTTAGAGTTGTTTCAAACTTCATTGTCACATCCGGACTCGAGATTACCAAAATACAATATTATTTGATAATAACATTTAATTAAGCTGTGATCTTCTTGGGACCATGGGAGAACAAGGGGCCCGATTCACGAAATTAAAGGTCTAAATTTACGACTTTCGGTATTCACAAAGGGCATATATTACTCGTAAATGCCCTTTATGAATATTGATAGACGTTAAGTTCGACTTTAGGTATTCACAAAGGGAATTTACCAGTAGTACATGCCCTTTGTTAATACCGAAAGTCGTAAAGTTAGACTTTCATCTAAATTTACCTTCGTGAATTGGGCCCAAGGCCTTTAATTCATGGTTGACTGGGACAGAAAATAGACCCAGGCACCAAAATGAAAGTGTACACCATTAGAGAATTACATATTTAAAAAGTGACCCATGTTTGCAAACTGAGGCAGTTTTGAACTTGTAAAGACATGCTGTATAAGTATTTTAAAGGTATGGAAGGCTGCGTGGATTTGAGCTTGTTGCAGGCAAAGTTTGTTTTAATATCAGGGAAATCAACAGTAAAAACCGGCCCACTAGACCATAGAACAGGCACAGCTACTGGATTGTCAGAGCACCCTATCATAGGGCACTGCCTGGTTGCCCTTTAGGCCAGTCCGCCCCTGCCTAGATTCTAACACGATAATATGGGGAAAGTGCTCAGTAATGTACCAATGCTATTGCAGGCAAAAATTAAGAAATTAACAATATTGTGTAATATTTAAACAATATTTCATGTGCATGTCTAAATTGGAATTTTTATGGTGTCTTCTAGAAAGCCTTCCGTGATGTTTTGCTTCCCCATCAGGACATAAGATTTACTAAGTGTGTGTGTCCTGAGTTCATCTTTTGTGCTCATGCAAAAGATTGCTTTTCCTAGAATGATGTGTGCGGGGAACAAGGCATCTCCTGTGTGCAAAGACTGTGTTGGAGTGTGGAGGTAGGACTGAATTTAATGTCGTTGAGGGGATACTATTGATATCAAAGATAAAATGTAGTTCAAGTCCAAGGATATGTGTCAGTCTTTCTTTGATTGCTTCATTGTACATCATCAAGCTATCACTATTGGTTCCAGTTACAATTTAATCAGGATAAAACCAAAGTGCTTTCTTCGCATCCAGTTTCCCTGCTGCCAGGAGACCAGCACTTAAGAACAAGCCTGACATTTGGTGTTAAATACGTTGGTGAACAACAATATACAAAAAGGTTCCCGATCTTTTAAGCCTAAGTGTCTTTCCATTTAATCTCAAATCATCTGAAATGAAGTCACCCATACCTAACTTAGCACATGGATATCAAATCAAGCCAGGTGTCCACTGGTTCAACTACTTCTTCTAAGAACCCTACTCAAGCCTTAAAGGTGGATCACAGAAGAGACAAGAATGACAGGATGGAGGAAGATGACTGTTAGAAATGGGGGTCTCTAGTTGGCAGGGATAGACCTCTAATATAACTACTGCTCACCCCTTTGGTAGCTTGGCACAAGCAGTCTGATTTATCTCTGAGGCAGTGTGTAAAGCATTTGAATATAACATATAGTAATACAGTGAAAATACTACAAAGGGACCCACACCAGTTTTAGAAAAATATCCAATTTTTATCTGTGCAAAACAAGACCAAAATAATTAAACATCCACCATACATATCAATAAGCAAAAACAGACTTAAAATGCAGTTCCTTAAAGTCGATAGCTCCATCCGAGGCTATCATGGTGTCATAAACAAAAAATCCAAACAGTTCTGGCTGACTGCGGTGTTGCTGGGCAGCCACGGTGTTGGGAAGACCCACAAAAGTATACCTTTAGAAATGTACGGCGTCAGGGTCCTCACTGTGAGTTCCGGATTTTGGTACAGGAGTCGCAGGGTCCTTGAAGTCCCACGCATTGCAGATCAAACTCCGTGTCGCGCGAATTCGGGCTCCGGTGTGAAGTCTAGCAATGCGGCGTGCAGTGCACCCAGGTCCTATTGCAGGCATTGGTTTGTGGTGGTCATCCAGCTGGGTCGGTGAGACCAGATCTGCGGTGAAACCTGGAGTGCTGCTTGTTGCGGTGCTAGCAGGTCACGGTGCAGGCAGCGGCATTGTTGTTCGTGAAGCGCTGTCATCAGCTTACGAACTGGAATTGATGCCGCCAGTGTCGGCTATCAAAGGCTGCGATGTGGGACAGAGTAGTGCGTAGGTGACCTTATGAGCGGTGCACTCAAACCACAGTCGGTGGTTGATGTCGGTGTGGAGCGGCATCGTTGGGGATATCAGTGCAGCGATTAGAAGGGAGGCGGTGTGATGTGCGGGCCAACAGGTCCTGGTGCAAGCCTCAGCTCCATAGCAGTATCAGGCGTAGTCGTTGATGAGACCAGGGTTGCGGTGCGAAGTGGGGTGGTGCCTTCAGGACACAGAGCTGGCAGCGGCATAATTGACGGCTTCAGTCTCTTTTTCTTCCGTTGCAACACAAAACACACAGTTCCCAGTGCGGGTAGCATATGAACTTGAAGTTTTTGCTGTTCCTGAGACTTCTTGAACAGGGGGCAAGGTCTACCTCAAGCCCTTAGAGAAGCTCAAACAAAGAGGCTACAGAAGGTTCAGTCCAGTCCTTTCCTTGTCCAAGACAGAAGCAGCTACTTCCGGCCAGCACAGCAAAGCACTTAGCAATGTGGTAGTTCTTTCTCACAGCTTCTCCAGCTCTTCTTCTTGGCAGGTCCCTTGATCCAGAAGAATTCTAAAGCCCTGGAGTCAGTGCCCCAATAATTATACCACATTTTCTCTTTGTTCTTTATGTGGCAAGGGTCCCTGAGCCCAGTCCAGACCAGTTCTGTCCTCTCTGGTCCAGCTTCTCTACAGGAGGTAGAGACAGCATTGTGTAGAGGAGACTGCCTATTCAGGTGCTAGCAAAAACTCCTCCCATCACTCTAAATGCAGAACAGGCTTATTGAGCCCAACTATGAGTCCACCACAAAAGACAGGACTCACATCAACCTCTCTTGTGGCTGTCTACAGTGAATGCACATCCCATTTCCTGTAACTCCAAAACTAGACAATCAAGTCACAAACGCACAGAGGCACACAGGTTAGGCAAAGTAACCACTTTCTGAAAGGGGTATTTTCAAACACGTAATATAAAAAGCACCTTTACTAAAAGATGTATTTTTAAATCTTGAATTAAGGCATACTGAGCTCTATTTCTGTAGTGTAGTGGTTATCACGTACTCCTCACATGCGAAAGGTCCCCGGTTCGTAACCGGGCAGAAACACCATGCATCCTTACACAGCCCCACAACAACAGCAATTGAAAGAGTATTAAGGGCAAAGCTAATACCATCATTGAACTATGCACAACAGGCTTTCCCAGGAAAACTATCTAGCGTCCTGGAAAAAATCCACTGCTCGGCTTAAAAAAAGCTATTCCATTTACCCCCCTGCACCAGACATTTCTTAGTGCGGCTCGAATTCGGCCTGACACAACAAAAACTCAAAGAGTTGGCTGCAATGAGCAAATACTTTTACCTCACCACCGCGGCACCAGGGAACTCCCTGAAATCCAGTATAAAGAATATTTTTCTGGAAGCAGGAAACCCGAGGTCAAATAGCCTCTTCTCTGCCAAAGAAGCTTTGAATCTTGCAGTGGATAATTGGGACCCCGAGTTAATCAACTACGCTAACATTAAAAGCGCGACAAAAAGACAGATTCAACTCTGTTCGCGCACAACTGACCTGGAAGTACTGGAATCAAGAGGCTTCCATGAGCCCCTAAAACTTCCGCAGATAGTACAGACTTCGAAACTCCACCTTACCCAAGCTGTGGGTAAACAAGCAGTAAATAGGATTTTAGCGCTCAGATTATATCCTCTCTCCCTTAAAGACCTTTACCGCACGAGGTCATCTGAGATAAGGCACTCGGAGTGTTGGCTATGCAAATACAAACAAGAGAGCTTTGCACACATCCTATTTTGTTGCCCGGGACTGTCCTCTGAGCGCAATCTTTACCTAAAGCCAATCCTACTTAGACATGGTATTAAATCTATAAAGGAGGCCGTCTACCATCTATTCACAATGGAAACAGTGAAAGATATGACTGTGTTTAGCAAATTCATCCAACAGTCACGCCAGAAATTGACGGCCCCTCACAGCTAGGCCATTGGCCTGGAACAATGACTCTCTAAACCATGGAGATTTTCCAGTCCACGTAGAAATGGACTAATGAACGCAGTTTTTAACTATGTTTATGTTTTTATCCATTTTAAACTTCCCCCTTTCCCTTTGCTTGACAATAATGTTTTATTATATTTTGATGTCTTATTTAATGGTTTTGAGTAACAACAAATAAAGTTTTATTCATTCATTCATTCATACTAAGCTCTATTTCTCTATCTTGTCCCAATGGAAAATTTGGCTTGTAAGATGCTACAAAGCAACTTCCATGTTAGCCTGTGGGACAGATAGCCTGTCAATAGTAAAAAACTAAATTGGCAGTATTTCACTTTCAAGACATGTCACACAGACCAGGACAGGTCCCGCCTTTCAGCACTGCCGCTGCCATGGGGGTACCTTGGGCCTACCTGAGGGGTGCCTTACATGTAAGAAAAGGGAATGTTAGGACCTGGCAAGTGGGGGCACTTGCCAGGTCAATATGGCACCAAAAGCTGTACACAGACTTCAGTGGATGTTCTGAGACACCTTTGAAAAGGCTGCTTGTGTGTGTGGCACAATCAGTAGTGCATGCCCACAAGCAGCATTTCATTTACAGGCACTTGGCACACACAGTGCACTATCCTAGGAACTTAGTAGTAAATCAAATAAACCAAACGTGGAAACACCAATCCATTAACATAAATTATAGTATGAGCACTTGCATTTTAACACTGAACAGCAGTGAGAAGTGCGCAGAGGCACTGAACCAGCAAATCAAAGTCCAACATAGTATTAAAAACAGAAGGCCAGAACGCAGAAAGACAGGGGAAACATGCCAAAGAATGGCAGGTCTAACAATGACACAACCATATAAGGAAAGAAACCAATTTGCTCTGAACGGAAAAAGATGGAGAACAACGTTTAAAAGACAAACAGCACACATTTGTGTGGATGAATTGTTATAACAATGTAATGGAATTGACTGTAAAATGTGTGTAAACAACATTATGTGTAACAGTATGACTAAGCCATTTTAAACGAGATGCGACGGCGGTTTGAAAAAAATCAACACCACACCAAAAATCTATCAGTAACAGTGAGTGTAAATAAATGAGAAAGAAAGTTGTTCTTTCAGTTCAGAGTGGTACTCTCCCATTGAGGGCTTTCACAAAATGTTGGTTTACACTGGCAGTTGGCCCCTGTCCCCTTTTCCCCACCATGTTGAAGAGTGTACCCCATGTTCTTTTTGCCTGCTTTGTGTATGCAAGTCCTCGCAGATTCTGGTTGAGCCCTGTTTGCAGGCAATTAGGCCAGCATGGTTATTTAGCCCTCCTCTGTATTTTGAGGACGTACTCTAGTCTACTCCTTGCTATTCCTGTTGCTAAATTCCCTGGGGCTCTGTGGATATTACATAGAAAGCTTTTATCTCCCTTACAACATAGTTGATATCCCTTGTGATTGTGGCTGGTACTTAAATGTGTTAATGTGGTTTTACACACAAGAGGCATCTGAACTCGCATATAGCCCCGCCCGTTTGGCCCAGCCCCACACACTGGCTGTGTGCACCATCTTCCCGCCCTTTACCCACTATGATGGACACTGGACAGCTCACTCAGGGGACCCCTGCGCCCTTGGGCGTGATGGCAAAGTAGTTACACACACATAGTCACTGGAGACAACTCCTCTGCCCACTCTCAGACATTCTCAGACCTGCAGTCACTGACTGTGCCAGACTGCCTTCTAGGTCTGGTGACTTTACATCAGCAGGAAGCGTCCATTCTGCTGTGGCCCTGCCTGGCTGCACATAATGCCCTTAGTTCACCTTTCCTATCTGTGAATCATCTAGCTTTTCTCAGATGAAATGTACCCATCTTCTATTCTGTGACTCATAAAAAACGGTCCTTATCAGATAGGACGCCTCTAACCTCAAACAAAAGGGTGACCTTTAAAGCCAGACCTTCGACTTTCAGTGGGCCTGTTATCCGGCACTAATCCTTCTATCAAAATCTCAATATATACCCAAATTGTTACCCCTTCTATCATCTTAGAAGATCAGTAATTGCACCCATAAAGAGTCAAATAATATCTATCACAAAGCACTGCGTTAATATTGGCGTTATGACAGGCTGGAACTAGCGCATGTGACCCTACATAGATGTCTGCAACAGGTGCATTGACATACTAAGTTACCTCCGTATAGGGAGAAAATGTTTCAGAAATGTGAGGACCTCTAAACTAATTGCCCCACAAAAGATACCCCCAAAAGGCACTCAGCGTTCTCATTCTGATCATCTTTCTGCTCCATAAGTGGGGGCTGGGCGGGTTTGGAAACTGCTTTGTTGTGACAGGCTGCCAGGTGCAGCATGGTCTCGTGTCGCTGTTTTCCCACTGTATTTTGCCGCACATCAATCCACAGCAGTTGCCTTCTTTCACAGTGAGTACCTGCTATGCAGCCCCCAACTCGGACTCACTGCACACATGCTATCTGTCACCAGTGGGGTATCGAGTGGGTGGGGGGCAGGGAGAAGTGTAGTGCTGCCGGGGTACGTTCTCCAAACACAAGCACTGATTTCTTTGACTCTGAATGATACTGTATCCCTTCGGAAAGAAGACATGGCAACCAGCCCACTCACTCCTCGAGTGTTAGCGGAGACTCAGGTTGGGTTGGGGGGCGCTCCACATCGCACCAGAGGAAGGGGCACAAGGACGGAGTCCCTCGATCAAAAGAGCGATGTGCTGAGGCTAAGTGCATTGATTGAAAGTACAACAGGCACCTGCTACTGTCCCAACACCTCACAAGCAATAGAGCTCAAGCCAGCCTGTTTGGCCCCGCCCCACACACTGGCTGTGTGCACCGTCTTCCTACCCTTGGCTTTACCCACTATGATGGACAGCTCACTCAAGGGACCCCTGCGCCCTTCGGCGCAATGGCAAAATTACACACACATGGTCACTGGAGACAACTCTTCTGGCCCTTTACGCAGCTGTAGTGCTGTTGCCTAATGTAAGTCTATATCTGTTAGACCTGATGAAATATCAAAACGGTTCACATGGGCAAAGGGCTCCCAGGGTGGAAAGTTATTCTGTGTGTTCTGAATGCGGCCTGGCTACAGACTAAAGCTAGGTCCTGATGGGGGAGGATGGAAAACGCCTTTGGGAAATGGCCATACGCTACCAGAATCCGAAGTCATATGGCTCAAGCGCATTAACAAAAAGTATACACATCTGGGGTCTTTGAAATGTAAAACTACACACTCTCCTTCCACAGATTCCGCTGTGTAGCCTATCCACCTAACTCTGCATGCCATAATGATGTTTCCTATAATTTTAGAGTGACAGCCTGTTAATACACCAGTGTGCTGATTTATTAATAACACTTTGACAGTCTTCGTGTTGGTATACGGGCAATGGTGGAACCCCCATTAATATCAAGGTAAATGGAGTGCTTCTAGAGGTAGGGTCAGCCAATCTTGCACCCCCATCCTCAGGGGTAAGCGTGATGGGACTGATTTTGATAAGGTGTATTTTATTTACAAAAATGCTGATCCCACAGGGATAGTTGAACCTGATCTGTTCTTTCACACGCCCCCATTCTATGCTCTATCTTTGTAGCCACTGGTTCCCTTATTTCCCTCTTATGTCAAGTAATCATTTCTTGTTGGTGGATCTTGGGGACTGATGGGGGTTGGGAGCATGACCTATATTTAAAAGGACTGCTCCTTGATTATTTGTGTGTGCAGTTGATGGAGCAAGTATACGCACGTAAAGCGACTTGCTTGTATCAAAAACCTCAAATAACGTTAATAGACTAATTCAACTTGTTTGTCTTACTAATATTGCACATTTTACACTACACGGGGTGTCCCAGAGTTGCTTGCCTATGTGTTTATTAATCGTAATACGCTTGCCTTTAAAATGGTCGCTGCTTTGCGGGAATTCAGTCTGCGCATGCGTCGGTCATACCCATGTGATGTGACGCACTCGCAGTTCTGGAGGGAACTTGTTGCTCATGCGCAGTACAGCTGACAATGGCCGCTTTGTTTCTCACATGCTCCGTGCTTGCATTGCCGCTTTCGAAAAGCTGTCTGTTCTGCTTAACTCTTAATGCTATAGTTATTATAAAGTAAGTGGTGTAGTATAGCCAATCATGGTATACAGTGTATTCATTTTTTTCTGTATTTCTAAATTGTTTTCGATTACTTTTCATTGATCATATTCCTTGGGCCTGAGAGACACTTGTTACTCCATATTTGAAGCTCATATGGTCCCAGTCACGTGATGGGGGAAAAGATAGCCATGCAGCAGTGGAACCCGGCCAGCTGGCAGCCAAAGCCAAGATGCTCCTGGGAACCGACCTGTTACCCAGCAAGACGAAGCTGACTTGTACCTAAAACTGTTACAATTGTATTTCCCTACTGTGTATTCTATTGTACTCTGTAAGTCTTATGCCATGGGAACTAGAATGTAAGGGGTGGGTACGAAAATTGAATATTAAGCCTGAGAAAGTCTAAAATTTAGGTGGTGTATTGACCTAACCTCCTCCTTTGACCAATCAAAATTTAGGGAACCTTTCACTTGCAACATTGGTGGGTGGTACACTGACCCGAAAAACAGTATAACTAGCCTAGGTTTAGCTAGAGTAAGTGTCCGACTTGTCCGTCTGATCTGTTACTGACCCAACGAACTCTATAGGTGATTGACACAGAGAGCTGCGGAACACTCTGTCTGTAATTTCCACAGACTCAGTCGGGGTTTGGCGCTATAGACCACAAACTTAGAAAGAAGGAGTGCTCTAAGGGAGGGTAAACAACCAAGTTTTCAATTTGCTCGGGAACAGTGATTCGGACGAAATAAACCTGAGATCTAGTCGAAGGCTGTTCCTGAGTTTAGCTGTTATAACACCAAACGCTCTGCCACCCATTCTGGAGCGGCGAAAGCAAGGGACAACCAGGAGACGCAAGTTGTTAGACCTCAGAGATCTGACCAATTGGGATAAGATAAGTCTCTTTTTCAAGTATCCCGGGCCCAAGCCATTAAGGGCCCGAAAAGCAAGAGTCAGAACCTTAAACTGAATACGACGGGCAATGGGGAGCCAATGTAGCTTCTTGCGATAGGAAGCGATAGAATGTTGATAAGGTATGTTGCCAATCAGTCTCGCCGCCGCGTTTTGAACGATCTGCAAGCGTTCAATTTGGTACAAGGGAGCACCAGCATAGAGACTGTTGGCATAATCCAAGTGTGATGTTATCAGGGCATGAGTGATGGTTCTACGGGCATCCAGCGGGAGGTATGGGAAGATCTTCCTGATCATACGTAATTTCCCGAAGCACGCTGTCGTGACCTTATTAATTTGAACTTTGCAGGATAGCGCGTTATTGAATTGGAATCCCAGGTTACGTACTGTTTGGACCGAAGTGGGGGGGGGGATTAAGTACCGTCGGCCACCACAAAATGGCAGGAAGCGAGGTTTTTTGATTGAAAATTAAAACCTCCGTCTTGTCGGTATTGAGTCTGAGATGATTAGCAGTCATCCAGGAACATATATTGCTAAGACAATGGCGAAAGCTGGTAAAATTGGAGTCAGAGTGAACTCTAAATGAAAACACAAGCTGAGTATCATCAGCATACGAGATCACTCTGACCCCTCAGGATTCCACCATCTTTGCCAGAGGAGTGAGATAAACATTAAAAAACAGGGGGCTTAGGGCTGAGCCCTGAGGCACGCTGCAGAGAAGGGGTTTACCCTCTGATTCAAAAGGTCTAAGAAAGACCTTCTGGGTAGGTCCTTTAAGGAAGGAGCTGATCCAGGTCAGAACCGTACCACCCATTCCAGTCTGACTCAGATGATCCAATAGTATCTCGTGAGATACAGTATCGAAAGCAGGGGATAGGTCGAGGAGGACCAACATGGCCTCCTCGCCCCTATCCACACACTCCCGGATCATCTCTGAGACCTCTAACAGAGCAGTTTCGGTACTAAAACCCTTTCTAAATCCTGACTGCGAGTCATGTAGCAGTAAGTTGGTTTCTAAATATTGCGCCAGTTGTTTCTGAACAGTCTTTTCCAGGATTTTAGCCAGTTTAGGGAGAAGAGAGATGGGACGGTAATTACTAAATTGCACCGGGTCCGCGTCAGCTTTCTTCAAAATGGGAACTAGCATAGCCTCCTTCCAAACAGATGGAAAGTGGTTGGTGCTCAGCAAATTGGAAAAAGCTGCCAACTTATGGTGTTTGAAGATGTACAAACATGGGAACAACTAAGAGATTTGCAAAATGCAGCAGGACCAAAGGAAAAGAGAAGGTGGAGAAAGTTTGGTTGTCAGAAAAGGAATGAGGATGGTGTCGTTGTTTACACTGACAGTATGCATGTATTGCCTGACAGCTTGCTTGCTCCTATGGCCCGGCTAATTCACGGAGATGCACATATAGGCAGGTATGCAATGGTTTGTGTTTTTAGACAAACATGATTCAATTCGAAGTTCGGAAACATGGCAGAGGCACTCTGCCAGAGGTGCTTCACCTGTCAACAATACAATCCTGGAAAGAGAACAGTAGTTTTACCAGGTACAATTGGAAAAGCTGTAGGTCCTTTTATAAGATTACAAATTGACTTTATTCAGTTACCCCCCTGTAAAGGAATGAAGTACGTCCTTGTCATTGTTTGCCTATTTTCAAAATGGGTAGAGGCTTATCCTGCAAAGAAAAATGACAGCATCACTGTAGCCAAATTGTTACTGAGGGAACTAATACCTAGGTACGGTTTTCCTGTCACAATTGAATCAGACAGAGGTGGGCATTTTCAGAATGAAATAATAGGCCAAATCTGTGAAGCATTCAAAATTACACAAAAACTGCACTGTGCATATCGCCCAGAGGCTTCTGGAGTGTGCATTATCCGGTAACAGAATTAGTCGGGTGACCTGCGCGCTCTATCACAGTGGCCTCTTACCTTATGCGGCAACTTGAGACATATCTCAAGTCTCAATTCTTGGTAATAGTAGAAAACGTACTTACTAAAGCTGAAAAAGACTAAAGGTCCGGTGTCAGATAAGAAATTTTTATAGTATTTGCAAATATTTTAATTGAGCGGAAAATGTTTCTCTTTTAACCTTTGTATGGAATAAAATGTGTTTTATATACTTTATGGTTATGATAAACCAAATAAAGTTAATTTTGACTGACTGACTGACTGACATATCTCGCCCTCTCCTTTAAATTAGTCACCACCAAATGAATTTGCTCTTCAATGGATTCGAGACGGGATAGAATGGTCTTTAGAGCATCAGATATATGTTGGATGAGATGGGTATAAAGAACCTCATAATCAGGTTGGATGCTATTGGATATAGTGGATGCCACCTGTGTTATGCCTTGCTGGGTCTTTTTGGGTGCCGGGCACTGCCTTTTTGATTTTGTAGCCCCCTCTATCCTTTTCTTTTCCCCCTATTAGCATGAGGTCGTATCCCTGTTCGTCATTTGTAATAAGAACTTTTGAATAATTTGCACGATTGTTTACAGGATCATTTGCAATGTTGTTGATATTAACTGTAGGTAAGAGTGGACCCGGGGTGTTGGCACTCCTCTTCATTAGCCACCTGTTCCTTGATCGAATCCAGGTGGGCGGGTGAGGGCAGCACTAATGATAATCTCCTATCTGCCATGTGAATATCTTTACTAATTTACCACACCGCTTTTTTCAGGAAACTGTCCAAGGTAGAACTGGTAGCCGGTGGTGCCAAAGTGTTTTTACGCCTCCCCATAGCTACAATGTCAAATGTCCGCTTGATCGTTCCCTTTTATGCTCTGTGGCCCGAACAGACACATTCCAATATCTAGAACAGTACAGCAGGAAACCTTGCAAGTGTCCGGGAAACCAAATCTCCGCTCAATCATGCATATCACAGTACCTTCATTCATTAATAGCTGCTTCTGCTGATGGTGGTTATATCCGAACAATGGGGCCAAGAGAGGAGGTCCAGCCAAGCCTCATTCGGCTGTGAATGGCTACCGATGGGCCTGCCCTTGGCCCGGTCCTCTCCCGGGCCATATCCGGGCGCGGCCCGCACAGCAAGAGGCCTGTGCTTGATTTAAGTCACTCCGGCTCCTTGCCTTACGTCACCACCGGGCTTGTGAGGCAGGGGGGCTGTAGTCTCCTTCCCCTTCAGTCTCCTCTGCCTGAGGCCAAGTCCCGTTTTTTTTAAAAGTGCGTCTGTTTAAAACAAAAGAAAGGCGTCGGTAGAGGGATTGGGTCATGACTTTACATCTCTCCCCAAAGCTGCCTGGCCCCCCTGCCTGGGTGAGTTGCCCATACCGAAGGATAAAATTAAAAGCTTAGGGGTGTGGTTTGAGCCCGACCTAACTTTTAAAGCGCAGGCACAGAAAGTTGTAGGCATTTGTTTTGGCCTACTACGATCAGTACGGAAAGTTCTCCCTCTCCTGCCTTCCCAGTCCAGGACACTACTGATTCAGGCGTTAATATTATCCAGACTGGATTATAGTAACGCCCTGTTTTTAACAGCTCCTGAAGCTACCATCAATATCCTACAACGGGTGCAGAATGCTGCAGCCAGGATGCTTGCGGGTGCCTCAAGAAGATCTTCGGCTAGACCGGTCTTGAGAGCACTTCACTGGCTGCCAATACACGAAAGAGTCATCTTTAAATCGCTATGCATTACCCATAAGGCTCTTCAGGGTAAACGACCTCCTGTCCTCAGGAGCCTGATCTGCCCCTATAAATCATCTCGGGCTCTCCGGTCGGACCTTGGAAACCTAGCCAAGGTTCCCAGAGTTAGGAAGGTACGCACAGGGGGTCGCCGCTTCTCTGTAAATGTGGCAAAAAACTGGAACTCTCTCCCCAGTCGGATTCGTACCGAACCCTGCTATTTTAAGTTTCGAAAGGCCCTTAAAACATTTCTTTTTCCCAAGGACTCCTAATTATCGGTACCCTCTTCAGTTTGTTCTCTGTTCTATTTTGTTAGCGCTTGGACGCTTTTGGGCAGCCATGCGCTTTATCAATCAAATTTCATTTCATTTAATTTCCTTTCATTGGTAACAGGTGTTTTTCAAGGGCTCAGCAAACATGATATGATGAAGTGCCAAGGGGCAGCGATATATGTACACTCATGATAAATGCTGATGCATTCAAATGTGGTTTCATAACATGGTCAGCAAAGGTAGTATTACTGTTTGGCATTTGCTAAGTTGATATGAGTAAATTTAGCCCCATTCCTGTCAGGTGGCAGTTGTTTCAGCATTACATTTCACATATGTGAAGTCTAGCATGAGCCATGTGGAAAAGCTGAACACTGACATGTTCAACTTGTTGATATGACAAATAAACCCATCTGTCAGAAGTCACCCACCCCTCCTCCTCGCCCCCCCCCCCCCACACACTCAATATCCCACAATGCTTCAACTCTGTGTTAGAACCCTGGGAATGAGGAGACCGTATCACGTGACTAAGAGTGGAAGAAGGTGCTGGATGAGACAAAGATGAAAGCTGGCCTCCTCGGGTGTTGCACTGACACTTTGTGAATGAGTGATCAGTCTCGTTTGTCTTGCAGAGTTCTGCAGTAAAGCACAATTTATCGGAATAATAATGTAACTAGGCAACCTGTGTTGTGTATATATTAATAATGTTCATTATTTTATTTGATTAGTGTACAATTTTTAACTAAAAAATAAGAAAGTAAGCAGAATAATAATTAATTACCCTAAAATAATATTCAGTGCGAACAAAACTGACTACATCTACATCACACTTGGTTCTATTTCCGTCAAAGGATAATTATCCAAATTCACAACTGTAAGGAATGGAAAAATGTTATTATATGTAATCAAGTCTCAACACAACATAATTTCCTAAAATTCTATCTGCCGTCATCTTTATTGACTAAATTAATAAGAGTGAGGAGTCTGTGGAAACATATGATGAATATGAGCTACTGCCCAAAGGGTAAAGGAATCTGAAGGACTCGTCGGCACACATAATTGTCGTTGCTTTCAATTGAAAAGCCAACATTACATGTGGTTATGTGTAAGCATTAAAACACACAAGTAACATGTCCGCTTCACAACCAGCACTTTGACCATTAAACTCCACGTGGTGGGGAGCTCTCATCCAATGTTACTACCTAATGCGCAGTCCCAGGCACTATATTAAAATTCTTCGGAAACATCTTCAAAAGAATGCTAAACTGCAAATCAACAAAATGTATGGTAGCCTTCTCTGAAATTCTTGAGGGATAGCACTAGCCGCAGAGCCAACTCGAAACAAGTATTCACATCACGTTTGTGAAATGTCATTTTCTGCAGCTTCTGATTGCCGATTTTAGGGCAGGCTGAGGCAGGGATGCAAGATTCCAGGCCCAACACTGTGGACTCTGTGCTGTATCGAACTGGCCTACAGGGCAATCAAGCAGTGCCTAATGGCCCTGTATGGCAGGTCAATAGGTGGGCTTATTTTTTGGCTGTTTGTGGGTCTGTTCTGTGGACTGGAGGGACGGATTTTTACTGTTGATTCCCCTTATATTGCCTCTAATACTGTGAAAGGGCCAGGCCCATATTTTTTAAAACTGTAGTCAAATGGGTGCTAAAAGGTTTTGTGAAATTAGTAAACTGACACCAACAGAGTAACCTACTCTATGTTGGCCCATGTTAAATGTCCCCCCGAATGAGTTTGGCATTGACAAAAAGATTACCTCTTCCATGAACGTGTGCAAAGAGTTATAAACTGTCTCCTTCCTGTACTATCTCCTTGTGATTCTTGACACCATATGAGTGGTTAGTACTACTAGCAGCACATGGCCGAATACAAAAAGAAAATTGTGTCAATGGTGACTTATTAATGCATTGTCCCGGTTTCATTGAATAGTTTCGCTTAGGTCGAAAGAATTAAAATAGCGTTATTGAGTACATAGGATCAATGTTCAAATAACAATATCTTTACAGTTGACATTCTGTCATATGCCTGAGAGAGCGCAATTTGAGTAAAATGTATAAGTGCACCATATTTACATATAAGATGCAGTTTAGTTAAAGCACATAAGAGTGTCGAAAATATAGAATGCACATACTCACGAGTGTTTAATCAATATAGAATGCATATTTAGAATGTGAAGTTAATGTAGTAATGTTTAGAAATGTTAGAATGCTATTAGATTCCATGTTATGTAGCTGTTGCAGAAGAGAATGTAATGCTGCCAAACGTAGAAATGTGCAGGCCTCATGGCAATGTATGAAGAACGAAAATGTGCCTTTGCATTTTTTACATAAGATGGATTCACTATTATTCAGAATATTATTGATTATACGTTAAAAGTTATGTTTTATAGAAGTGCTTCATACAATCAGAGAGTAATAGGTTAGAATATTGTTTTAGGCTAAGAAATAAAGGTTCACAGAGTGCAGGAGTGTTTCAAGTAATTTAGTAGGCCTGGAAAGATAAAGTTGTTTCTTTGATCTGCATGTGCTAGTTAAAATCGAGTCTTGTTAAGCATAAATTGCAGAACATGTTCGAAGTTTTTATGACTTGAGAGATAAGTTGGAGGCCGGAATTTGGGGCCCACTTCATGGGTGTCTGTTTGCAGGTTCCAATCAAGAGAGTGATGAATAGAGCTCTGTTCTGGGAGACAGGCACAGGCCTGGAGGAGGTTTCAGGAATTTCCTGGGGGGTACCGTCCTGCTGGAGAAAGAGCCTGAGAAGCAAGGTCAACGGTTCCCAAGGCAAGCACCGGGAAACCTCCGGGTAGCTGTGCGCTCAATAAATGCAATAATAATAATAATAATAACGCTAACAAGAAGCCCAGAGGAGTATCAGCATGGAAAAAGCCAGAACCGACACCACATGAGAGGTGTACGTGAGGGGCGTCTCTGAGGGGCGTGTCAACTGTAATTGTGATTTTGTATTAGGGACAGCACCCTTGGGTGGAGGCAGAGCAGATGGCCTGAGGAACCTTAGAGAGCGGATGGGTAGGCAGAGAGGGCATGACTGCGATGCACAGATTTACAACAGAGACTAAGGGAAAGTGAGTGTACTTCTTTGGAAGTCACCACGGCTGACACCTTTTTAGGTTAAGATTCTGCTAAGTAGGGATGTCACTTAGTCTAGTGTAGGGACAGTCTAACCTGAACTTTTCTCCTTTTGTAAATGACGCTCAAGTTACAGCTTGTGTCTATTCTTGCAAACCTGCTGATCTTTGAATTAGTCTTGGTGATATTTTTCTGTCGCCTAAGATCGTTTAGAGAATTCATGTTTGTATTAGTGCCAGTATATCTTTTAACCCTGATATTGAGATGTTTGTATCTCCAGTTATCTTTGGCATTATAATAAAACTTTAAAACTTCTTTGTGGTAAGTGGTTCTTCAGAGTTGTGTAAAGTTTGAACTGATTAACCTAGTAGTGGATTGCTTTTTACTCTATGACAGGTAACAAAGGTTCAGTCAACCTGAGTTGGGATCTAGATCTATAGTGATCAGATAAGAGATCAAAAATCCCGCCTTATCAGTTGGTAGCAGAATTAGGATGGTTACCTTCTAGAGGAAGGTGATCTAGACTAGGTTAGGATTACCCCGAGGCCCCTAGAGATCGAGAGATGACCAGCAGTAGAATCGCCTGCCGAAGAAGGTGCTGACGGTGCGAGAGAAAGCAGCAGAGTCGGTCGAGAGTGAGTATAATAAGGGTCATGCGTTGTCAGATTGCGGTGTTTTGTGTTGTATTTGTGTTGTAATGTCATGCGGAGTTGAATGCCTGTAGTGTGATTGAGGCAGGGTTGTGAGCGCGCGCAACCTGGTGAAAATCTTAAGTTCAGAGAAGAGCTTAAGTGGTTCGGGTGTATCGGACATCCAGAGTAATTGTCGACCATTATAAAGGGGGTCATGAGGTACCATTGATCGCCCGCAGGACCGAGATAGGGGGAACGTAAGAGTGAGTGTATGGGTAACGGATGCTGGTCGGAAGTTACCGTGTGTAAGTAACCTATCAGTTAAGATGACTGTCTGGACGTTCGCGGAAAGACATTTCGTCAGTTGAGGTGACAATTACAGTCAGACTGTGGACGTACAGTCAAGAAAAGTGATCACTTGGTCGGAAGTAATCATTTTTCAGAGTATGAATGGGACGCATGCATGACCGGGAGACGAGCTGAGAAAGAAGGAGAACTGCTGCGAGAGGGAGACGAGTGACTTCAGAGAGAGCCGCGCTGGGATAGGCCGGTTGGTGTGAAGCAGCGCTGGGATAGGCCGGTTGACGCAAACCGCGCTGTGATAGGCCAGTGGCGAGAACCGCGCTGGGATTGGTGGACTGTCATCAGGAAGTAAACGAACGCAGGTAATTAAGGAAAATTGTAGATTTTGAACATGAAGTGTTTTAAATGTCTGAGAGCGATCTTTAAGAGAAAAAGGAGAGAATCTTTTGACGGGGAAGAGGCCCCGCCGGAGGGTACACCAGCTCATTATATGGCTACGAATGTTGGGTTGCATACCATACTGTGGATTTCTAATTGGAGTAAGATTACAGAAGGGAACGAGAAACTGACCTTTCCGAAATACGGAACGTTTAGATTAGAAGTGTTGCACCAGTTAAAAGCAGTTATGTCCTCAACGAGACCTCTGCCCAGACCAACACCGTTTAGAGAATTCATGTTTGTATTAGTGCCAGTATATCTTTTAACCCTGATATTGAGATGTTTGTATCTCCAGTTATCTTTGGCTTTATAATAAAACTTTAAAACTTCTTTGTGGGAAGTGGTTCTTCAGAGTTGCGTAAAGTTTGAACTGATTAACCTAGTAGTGGATTGATTTTTACTCTATGACAGGTAACAAAGGTTCAGTCGACCTGAGTTGGGATCTAGATCTATAGTGATCAGATAAGAGATCAAAAATCCCGCCTTATCATGCCTATACATTTCACAAAATTACCTATAAACCTTCATCTGGCCTGATAGCAAGTGGGAATCACTTTCCCATAAGGGTGCACCACCATTTTACTGCCAAGTATTTATTGTCTACAAAAGGCACGGGATAGTTCCAAGATCACAAATGTCCTAGTAAATACCAGTGTCTGATATCAATTCATGCATTTTACCCATCACAATACGATTGTTTTCAGCGACACTCCAAAATAATAAACTACATGAGCATTGCTGGGTTCAACATCAGAGCAGACTTGCATATCATATTTTCCTGTCTATGTTGGCATAGAAAAGTATACTTAAATTTCAGAACATCTGATGTTGGACCTTGAGGTTAAGAATAAAATACAATATATGTGTCTGTTCTATGTTTCCTCTAAGTTACAGTAATAGGTCGAGTGGACAAATATGGACGTGCCTACAAGAACTTATATTTGAATTGCATTTAGATGGCATGAGATGCTCTGTGTCTGTTGCTAGCATTCTCGACCAGCCATAGGTCTTTTGTTTGGGTGGCCTCCTCATTTACATCATGGACTCTTTAGTCAATGGGAATCTGAGCCCCAGGGATTAAGACCCAACATTTTGTCTCAGCAAAATCTGGATAGCTGGTAAAAGCGATCTTGTGACTTGCTTATCTTGCTAACTGCCATCCACAGAATGTAACCATCCTCTAGTTAGTCTTATACCTGCAATACGTATGAATCCAATTCACCTTCGGATTGTATAATCTGATGGACCATTACCATCACAATAGTTTCTATTATGAATTTGTAAAAATGAACAATCCAGATTATATAGTAGAAAACATGGGTGCACTGTCCCATTATGGATCTGTTCATCAAGCAACAAGCATCATATCTGATCCACTTTTGATAATTCTAGAAGAAAATCATTTTGTAAATGGTATTACAGATGAATGTTTGGACCAGGCCACGCAGGAATGCAGTTAAAGGAATGATCACACGTGGACACAACAAAATAGTATTTATCATGATGCTCTCTGTTGTGAAGAAGAGTCTTTATACCCTCTACAGAGCTCCAACAGCAAGCTTTGGCTTGGTGGGATTCATTCCCATTAGAAAGTCATCAAGGGGAAAAGAAAATAGCATAGTTGGTGCAAAGATACTTCTCACGGTCATCAAAGAAAAATTGTTATTATAGTTGTGTCCTAATGTATGGGTTGTGCTCAAGTGAAAATGCTGCATCAACCATAAACATATTTTATGCTTCCAATTCCAGAAATGCTAAGACCCTTTGCACATCTGTCACTGGATTAACTGGATTTTATAATGGAATTGCCTTTAGTGCTGGGAGGCTTTACTTTATGTGTAGTGTTTTTAGTACCAACCCCATTCCAGCTGTTTTTCTTTGGGAAATAACACAACCAAAGGGATGACTCAGGTTTTCATCTAAGAACCAGATTCATAATTTACCTGAAATTCTGGGGAGCTATGTATTTTATCGCTGGGACTGATATGAGGATTTAGAGTAACATCTCTAAAATCAACTGAAGCAGGTATCAGAGAATTGATAGTTGGTCCTGTGATTTGGTGAAACTACATGTAACAATGCAGCTCATTCTTCACTGCTGTTTATGCTGTATCAGTGAACCTTCTTAGTTGACTCACACCTGCAGTACAGCAGCCAAGAGAGTTCCTGAAACAATTTTCACAAGACTGCTCAAGATCATTTAAGTGAAGCTATTATCACCTTCAAGAAACTCTCAGATTTGCACTGACATCAAACTCCTAATTTGCCTGCTGATGATTGAGTATGGGTGCCCGCAAAGATGTTTAGGCTGAGAAGAGCATCTCCAGAATTTGAACAACAATTTCCAGCACCTTATCTGGTCATCCCAGTCGCCAATCCTGTAGCGCTACAGTTGGACCTATGTTGTTCTTTACACATAAACTACGTTTTCCATGTATTGTTATTATCATTAATGCATGATAGTGCTTGACATGCCACAACACTACCATCAGTGTTGGTGGATAGACATCTAAAATTGAAAATGTGAGCTTATCAGATTCAAAAAGAGTTAAAAGGCAATTAATGCAGTTAATTGGCTGGAATGTTATGGCCATGAAGACAGATCCAAGAAGCCAACTAAACATCTACTTGAACCCAGTCCACTGTGTCAATTCCATCACACACACATCCATCCATCCATTCCTTTACTTAAACTCTCATCTATGAAGGGCCAAATTACCTAAGTATCCTGGAGATGCAACAGGTGTTTGCGTGTCCCTGGAGCACATTGGTATTAATGAAGGGGCTGCAGACGCTTGTGCATCCGCTTCTGTAATACCAATAGTGCCTCCAAACACAAGGTGCCAGCACTGTCATCAGAGCACGTTCCCTCATATGCATGGGTGTGTGGATCCATGCAAATGTGGGAATCCCTTTGCCTCTGCACCTGCGAATTATTACAGACATGGTAGCAGAGGCAAAGAAGCTATCAGGAGGCACACTGACAGTGCACCATCTAAAAATTGGCACACTGTCAGTGTACCCCCTTATAGCAGCCTTCAGGAAGGAGCAAAAGGGATTCCATGGATCCCCCAGACATGCCCTTGTAGATGGGTGCAGTCACTTACTGCACCCACCTACAAGAAGATCTCTAGTGCACTTTAAAAGTGCGGGTGGGTTGCCACCTGCACTGTGAAACACAGAACAGCTTCAAATCAGCCGCTTCATTTTTCACATGAATGTGCTGCACCCAGGGCAGCACAAGTTTCCTAATATGGTGCATTTTCCTTCATTGCAAAAGGTGCAACTTTTAAAAGGTCCCCCTGGTGCAATCAAGGAAAATGTGCCGTATGTACAATACGGCCCCAGGTTGGAGACAGAACAGGCCCGTCAAGTACTCCAACCCCACTGTAGCTGCTAAAGTTTGGGGATCACAATGTCCCAGCATCCATCCTTTCACTCATTCATCCATTCATCCTTTTGCTCAATCTATCCAACCTTTCAGTCCATCCACCCTTTCACCCCACCCACTAATCCATCCGTCCACCCTTTCACTCAGCTATCCATACTTTCACTCACTCATCCATACATTCTTTCTCTCAACATCATCCACACTTTCGCTCATCCATTCATCCATCAATTGACCCTCCCTTTCACTCCTCCATCCGTTATTTAACTCATCCATCCATACATCTATCATTTCACTCATTCATCCATCAACCTATACATACACCCTTTCACTCACCCATTTTCACCCTTTAACTCACACACACACCCATCCATCCATCCTTTCACTCAAATACCCAAGCTTTCATGTCATTTATGAGCTTTTGTCTGCCAAGTTGCAGACAGAAGAGGTCCATCAAGAACCGCACCACTGCTGTAGCTGCAAAAGAGGGGTGAGGGTGGTGTTCATGACGCCCCTGCGTTGATTGATTGCTTGATTGTTATTGCCATGTTTTTATAATATGTTGGAAAAAGTCTTTAACAAATTCTTATTCACTTGTACAGCTTTGATTTGCTAATGTGACAAATGGATTGCCATTGTTTTGGTTCAATAAGGTGATGTATTTGTATTTCCTCCAAGTTCTGCTCCTCCAATCACCACTCCTGTCACTATCTGTGAAAATAATGGTAAATCAAAAAAATGTACACTCATGTTAAAAATGTGCATTTATGACATTGATGATAGAAAAGCCCTACCCAAATTGTGTTTTTTCCAATTAAATTTCTTGATGTTGCAAATATGTTTCAGACCTTTTCTCTCTCACACAGGCTTTGACTGCCATTTGGGAAAAAGGAGCGGTTTGTGTTTATTAGTGAATGTTAAAAGAATTATTCTCAGCTTTTAGTTCTCTCTCACAGCTTCAAACCTTTCTAATTTTCTGGTATTGCTGTAATTAAAGTTAACAAACGATGGTACTCACAAGTCTGAGAATCTTGGAATGGTGTCTTGACATGAGGTTGAAATGGGAAAATTTGCATTGGAAGGACGTGCTGGTAGGATAATCTTGTAATGTCTAATCCTTAAAAAATCTTCAAGGTTTTTGTTCATAGAGTTCTATTAAACAATGTGTGATTTTTTTAGTTATTGATACATTAAGGGCCTGATTAAGATGTCGGTTGGAGTTGCCTCCGACCGACATCCCTGCGTTTTCTTAACTGACCGGCCTCAGGTCTGTAGTCCGAAACCTCAATTACGATGTGAATACACATGGTGTGGTTACAGACTCCCATTTCCCTATGGGAGTTTGTGCAGTGGACGGAAACCAGCTGCAGTAGAAGCTCCCAGAGAAACACGTGTTACTGTAAATCCCTACACCGTGTGGCAGGCACCTCATGGTCATCATGAGCAAACAAATCCAAACAGTTCTGGCTGACTGTGGCATCGCGGGCTAGCTATGGTTTCAGGAAGACCCGCAAACAGTACCTTTTAGAAATGCAGGGTGTCGGCGACCTCATGTTGAGCTTCCGACAACACGGCGTCCAGAGGCATCGGTTCCAGAGCTTGATGCAGGAGTCGTAGGGGTCCTCGAAGTCAAATGCATTGCAAGTCGATCTTCTCTCTAATTGAGTCAAGAGTGCTGGCGTCAGTAGACGTTGGGTGCTGCGGTGCGAAGTGCAGCAGTGCATCGGTGCACTCAGGTTGCTGTGTGAGCAGTGGCTCGGTGGTGGCATCAGATGGTGTCGTCAGCGAGAACAGGGTCGCGGTGCGAGATGAAGGCAGTTGTCAAGGTCTTAAAAAAACGTTGTCTCTTACCTTGTCTTGATATGAGACGCGTTGTGAATTCGCAGGGACGCAAGGGACCAACCTCCCTAAAGACTAACCCCGTCATGGAGGAAGTTTGAAACACTACAAGATATGACCTAGGCCAAGGGGAGGAGGGCCGGTACTGGACGTAGTTGTTCTTGCTGTCGACCTGTGAAACAACACAAATAACTAAATTACTTCTCCTTGTTTTTTTCTAATCTTTTTAGACACTTCTCCCACTATTCCTGAACTTCCTCTCAATAAGTTCTAACCCTCGCCTACCTGCGAACAGCAGTTGTCTGTCTTCCGTCCAGTATGTCTTTCTTGTCTTGTTGAGCTGTGTTGATGAGAGGAGTTCTGTTGTCCCGTCTTGTTGTGTAGTCGTGCTGTGATTTCAAGTCTTTAAAGGTATTTTCTGTAAATAACAATAAAAAGAATTAAAACTTCAGTTCTCTTTCTTTTGTTTCGAAACTCCCTTCTAACTTAAATTAACTAGAACCTATTTTTCCCTTTCTTGACTTACTTAAATTGCATTCTGTATTTCGCCAATCTTTGGTTTCCAGATCTAAAACACAAAATGTTTTTGACTAGAAGATACAAGCACAAACACATGGGAACTAAAATATTTTGTTCGGAAATAACACCTTTCCAAATCTCCTCTTAACCTTTGACTCAGTTTGTTTAACTCTAAATCCCAAAACACTTAAATCAAGCTTTAAATGTTAATGTCCTGAAGTTCTGTAATTTCTCTTGAAGAAAGAAATGTTCCCAAAAATTGTTCCGACTTCCTTTCTTGCGAAGGGCGCCTTAAATGATAATCAACTTATCTTTTTGTCTTTGCAGATTCTCACGAAGATAAAGGAGATGCCAGGATTAAGCTCCAAGGAAGACCCAAGGCCTCAAATTGTTTCATCAGGTCAGTCTGCCGTTTTCTTCCAACCGGGAGCTTGCACGTCCTTTCTCCACGCTGGCGGAAGGCAAAGCGCCTTCCAGAAGGCTGGGTGTGGTTTAAATACCGGACCGCACCCAGCCGCACCTTACGTATGCGTGCGTCTGGCCGTGTATGCATGCACTCGGCTAGACTTTTCACCGGCGCATGTAAAGGAGAATCTTCACGAAAGGCCAAACCTGAAATACAACTGCTATAACGAGCTCGCACAGAACATCTTGAGAGGCATTCAAGTGTTCGTAAAACAAAAGGCATAATGGATGTTCACAGAATTATTTCCAAGCACAGAAAATAAACGGCTATCAATGGCTTCATATACTATAATGCTACCAATCAAGGTCACAATGTTAAAACATAACAAAGTGCACCTAACACACCCTACACCATACATATACATAACTAAGGAGTGCTGGTGCACGGGAAAGGGGTGGGTTTTTACAGTAAATAAAGCTAATTGAGAAGTCTAGCCAAATACATGTGTGACTTCATACAGAATCATGACAGCGGTGTTCGTCACGATGCTCGCAGGTCACGGTGCAAGCAGCGTCATCGTCGTTGCTGCAGCGCTGTTGTCAGCTGACGGACTGGAGTCGATTGTGCCTTTGTCAGTAGGCCAAGGCTGTGTTGTGGGATGAGGGCGGTGTGTCACTTAACTTTACGAGTGGCGTCCCCGAACCACGGTGCAAGCAAGAGCATCGATTTTGGCATGGAGCACAGTCGTCGGGGATACCAAGGCATCGTTGTGAAGTAGTGACGTGGTGCGGAATGCGGTTCCCACAGGTCGCAGTGCAAGCAGCGGCTCGGTGGCGACGTCAACAGGATTTGTCATTGTATGTACCAGGACAGAGGTATTTCTGTTGTCCTGGTGCTGCTAGACTTATCGGCAGCGTTCGATACTATCTCTCATAAGATCCTGATCGAACGCCTGACTGTGAAGGGACTGGGTGGCAAGGCACTGGACTGGATAAAGAGCTTTCTCTCCGACCGCACCCAAAGTGTCACCATGGGTGAATATCGGTCAGATGAGGTTAAGATCACCAAAGGGGTGCCAGAGAGCTCATGTTTGAGCCCAACCCTTTTTAACACCTATGTAGCACCCCTGGCAGATATAACGAGAGCCTTTGGTTTCTGTCCAGTGTCTTATGCTGATGATACTCAGCTGCTTTTTCCTATTAAATCCTTGACCCCGGAGGTTATACAATCTTTCTCCGAGGGGATAAAAGCAGTATCCCAATGGATGTCTTCCAACTTCCTTCAGTGTAACGTTGGAAAGACTGAGGTGATGCTTTTCGGGGAGGCCAAAATATTATGGTCCCCTGACTGGTGGCCTTTAGATCTAGGACCAGTCCCCGAACCAAAACTAGTAATCAAGAACCTTGGGGTACGTCTGGAGCCGGAGCTGAATATGAAACATCATGGAAATATTACGGTGGGGTCCTGTTTTCATGTGATAGGGCTCCTCCCTAGGATATTCCCACTCCTTCCGGACTCCATTAGAAAACCTCTGGTTCAGGCTCTAGTGATCAGCCGACTTGATTACTGTAATGGTCTTCTGGTGTCTGCAAACAAAGAGGTGTTTGACCCACTTCAAGTGGTACAAAATACTGCAGCCAGGCTAGTCCTCAACGCTCCACCCAGGACTTCCTCTAAACCTCTGTTGGATAAACTCCATTGGTTATCCATCCGCCAAAGAGTGAAATTCAAGACTTGTTGTATTGTACATAAAGGACTACATGATTTAGGCCCTGCCTACTTATTTAATAAATTTGTCCCATATGTTC
Source organism: Lissotriton vulgaris (assembly GCF_964263255.1). Lineage (NCBI taxonomy): Eukaryota > Metazoa > Chordata > Amphibia > Caudata > Salamandridae > Lissotriton > Lissotriton vulgaris. The sequence continues at coordinate 1,016,566,411 of NC_141696.1, read as the reverse complement.
CCACACGCTCCCTTAGGTCAAGTGAGCAGTTGCTACTAAAGATACCTAGGGTTGGCAGGACTAGAATGGGTGGCACGGCCCTATCAGTGGTCGGTCCTACTCTGTGGAATAGGCTGCCTCTCCAATTAAGACAGTGTTCTGACCATTTCGTTTTTAGGAAACAATTGAAAACCTTTTTGTTTCAGGTCTAACTAGTCAAGTTAATAGGAACCTAATTATCTGTTATTTGTGAGTCTTGGCCCTGTACGATTATACTGTCCCGGTTTTGCTGCTGTTGTCCCTCAGCGCGGAGATACTCCTTTGGGAGTTTATTCAAGCGCTTTATAAACACGCAAATAAATAAATAAATAAGACCAGGGTCGCAACATTGCGATAGTGCCCTCTGTGGTGCCAAGGCGTCATTGCGTAGTGGTGTGGAGTGCCGTGCCAACAGGTCACGGTGCAAGCAGCGGCTCGGTGGTGGCATCAGCAGGTGTCGGCGGTGAGACCAGAGTTGTGGTGGGGCATTGTGGCGGTGCCCTCAGCGGTGACTTCAGGACACGGAGTCGGCAGCCGCATCATAGACGTCGTTGGATTGCTTTCTTTCTGTTGCAGCACAAAACACACAGTCCCCAGTGCTGGGGGCAGAAGAGGTTGAAGTCTTTGTTATTCCTGAGACTTCTTGAACAGAGGACAATCTCTACCTCAAGCCCTTGGAGAAACTCACAAAGTAGATTGCAGAAGGTTCAGTCCAGTCCTTTCTCTGCCCAAGACAGAAGCAGGCACTGCTCGCCAACAAAGCAAAGCACACAGCAAAGTGGTAGTCCCTCCTCACAGCTTCTCCAGCTTACAGGCAAGGAAACAGCTGGCTGTTGCCCTTATCGGCTCCAGAATGGACTACTGTAATGCGCTGTATGCGGGCATGAAAAAGAGCCTACTGCAGCGCTTACAGGTAGTCCAGAATGCCGCTGCTAGGTTTGTTTTGGATCTTCCCAGGCGCACCTCAGCCACAGCGGCTAGAAAGCTGCTACATTGGCTTCCTGTCGAGGCGCGGATCCACTTTAAGACCGTATGCTTGACATACAGGCCTTTGGCCAGAAATAGTCCCACTGGTCTAGGATCTATCCTGTCCCGCTATTCTCCCGCTAGGTATCTACGGTCTTCCGGCAGACTCCTGCTATCGGCCCCCCGTTTCAGGAGAGTGAAATGGGGTGGCAGGGCCTTCTCCACCTTGGCGCCCAAGTGGTGGAATGCTCTCCCTCTGGAAATAAGATCGTTACCCACCTTTCAGGCATTCAAAGGGGCTTTAAAAACACACCTTTTTGCGCAAGCGTACCTGTAGTGATGTAGCGATTCCACTTTTGATCTGTTTTGTTAGGCACCTTGATGCCTTCGGGTTATTGTTTGCGCGTTATAAATTTTATTCATTAATTCATTCATTCAGCTCTTCTTCTTGGCAGTCCTCTTGATCCAAAAGAGTTCTAAAGTTCAGGGGTCTGGGCCCCAGTATTTGTATACAAAAATCATTTGATCCTCTAGGCAGAGGGTATCCGTGCCCAGCCAGAACCAGTTCTTGAACAGAGGGCAATCTCTACCTCAAGCCCTTGAAGAAACTCACAAAGTAGATTGCAGAAGGTTCAGTCCAGTCCTTTCTCTGCCCAAGACAGAAGCAGGCACTGCTCGCCAACAAAGCAAAGCACACAGCAAAGTGGTAGTCCCTCCTCACAGCTTCTCCAGCTTACAGGCAAGGGTACAGCTGGCTGTTGCCCTTATCGGCTCCAGAATGGACTACTGTAATGCGCTGTATGCGGGCATGAAAAAGAGCCTACTGCAGCTCTTACAGGTAGTCCAGAATGCCGCTGCTAGGTTTGTTTTGGATCTTCCCAGGCGCACCTCAGCCACAGCGGCTAGAAAGCTGCTACATTGGCTTCCTGTCGAGGCGCGGATCCACTTTAAGACCGTATGCTTGACATACAGGGCTTTGGCCAGAAATAGTCCCACTGGTCTAGGATCTATCCTGTCCCGCTATTCTCCCGCTAGGGATCTACGGTCTTCCGGCAGACTCCTGCTATCGGCCCCCCGTTTCAGGAGAGTGAAATGGGGTGGCAGGGCCTTCTCCACCTTGGCGCCTAAGTGGTGGAATGCTCTCCCTCTGGAAATAAGATCGTTACCCACCTTTCAGGCATTCAAAGGGGCTTTAAAAACACACGTTTTTGCGCAAGTGTACCTGTAGTGATGTAGCGATTCCACTTTTGATCTGTTTTGTTAGGCGCCTTGATGCCTTCGGGTTATTGTTTGCGCGTTATACATTTTATTCATTCATTCATTCATTCAGCTCTTCTTCTTGGCAGTCCTCTTGATCCAAAAGAGTTGTAAAGTTCAGGGGTCTGGGCCCCAGTATTTGTATACAGAAATCATTTGATCCTCTAGGCAGAGGGTATCCGTGCTCAGCCAGAACCAGTTAGGCCTTCTCTGTTGTGATTTTCCAGCAGGGGGCGGAGATGCTATTGTCAGAGACAGACCAGGCCCTTTGAGGCGCAAGGAAATCTCCTCCCTTTTCCTCCATCGCAGCCCAGGTCTATTCAGCCCTTTCCTGACCTACCTAGACTATCGGGAGCCAATCCTTGTTTCCTAGCCATCTGTCGTCAAAAACCCAGACAGGCAATCCACATTCCAGCAGAGGCACATGGGATGACTGAGCAAGAAAATAACTACTTCCTAGAAGTGGTATTTTCAAACACAAAATGCAAAAATCACCTTTATCAAAGCATTGTTAGATTCTGAGTTCGGCATACTAAATGGTATTTTCCTACGTAGTTCCCAGGGCCAGTTATGTTTATAGGATGTAATAAACAAACCTCCTATTCTGTACTATGGGGAACAGGTAACCTTGCAATAGTGAAAAATGAAATAGGCTGTAATTCACTATCAGGATATGCCAGACACACCAGGGCATGTCCCACCTTTCACATACACTGCACCCTGCCCACAGGGGTATCTTGGGCCTACCTTAGGGGTTAATAATAGGGGTGGGCGGCCAGCTACGCTCCGTGCACGGAGTGTGCGTAGTGCCGCCTACTCCGCATTTTGCGGAGCTGGCGGAGCCAGGCGGCACTACGCACTCTCCGCAGACGGAGCGTAGCTGGCCGCCACCCGCCTCCCTCCCGCCCCCCCTAAATACTTTAAAATAAAGGAATGCAATAATTTAAAAAGCACTTACCTTGCCGCCGCTGCCCGCCGCGTCCCCGGGGCTCGTTATCTTCCGTCTTCCGTCTTCTTCATTAATGCGCATGCGCGGGCGGCCACGCATGCGCATTACTGAAGAAGACGGAAGATAGCGAGCCCCGGGGACGCGGCGGGCAGCGGCGGCAAGGTAAGTGCTTTTTAAATTATTTCATTCCTTTATTTTAAAGTATTTAGGGAGGGCGGGAGGGTGGCGGGTGGCGGGGCTGGCGGCCAGTGGTTTTGCGGAGTGGGGCTACGCGGAGTGCGGAGGTGGGCGTAGTTTCTCGCCCACTTCGCGTAGCTCCACGAAGCCCCACTCCGCCAACTCCGCCCAGGGCTAGTTAATAACATGTAGAAAAGGAAAGGTTTAGGGACCGGCAAGTTTGTGCACTGGCCAAGTCAACATGGCAGCTACAAACTGCACGCAGACTCTGCTATTGCAGGTCTGAGTTACCTTTTTAGGGCTACTCACATTGGTAGCGCTATCAGTGCTGTAGGCCCACTAGTAGCATTTGATTTACAAGCCCTGGCACACTCAGTGCACTTTACTAGGGACTAATAAGCAAATCAAATAACCAATAATTGAAACACTAATCCATAACACAATTTACACAGAGAGCATATGCACTATAGCACTGATTAGCAGTGGTAAAGTGCCCAGAATCTAAAACCAACAAAAAACATGTCAGGAAAAAATAGAAGGAAGAAGACACAAGTTTGGGAATAACCCTGCAAAAAGGGCCATTTCCAACAGTGTGTAGAAGATTGATAGACTGGTTTGCAACTTTGAGTAGTTACCAGTGGCTCAGATTAATTTAATAATTCCTTCCAGCACTTCTTTGCATACTTAAGTATATCTCTCAAAAGTGCGATGGGGATGCCCAGATCTGGGCCCGTTGCACTGTGCAGAGGAACCAAGCTACACCAGACTGATGAGACCCAATCAGGACGAAACTGGTATTGGGTTGCCTGTATTCCGGTTCAGGGAAGACCTGGACTGGCCTTTTATGCTAAACTGTTTCTATTGGAATAGGGTCAAGAATTAAATACATATGGCTGGTTCCAAAATGAGGTTTCATGGTGTGAAAAATAACAATGAACCTAGTAATTACCAGTGACAGAAATGTATTGAAGCATTCCTCGATAACTTCTTTGCATACATAAGCATTTGTAGGGCATGCATATTATGTCTGAGGTATCCTGGCCCCTGACAGAGGGTGCAATCTTGTCCGTTCATGTGTGACCCACTGGAAAGGCTGGATTTTCAGCTTCTTACAGAAATTGAGAACTGATTCTGCCAGGCAGATGGTAAGTGCTTTCCATGAATTGGGGTTGAGGTGAGAGAAAGCATGCCCCTTTGCCTTAGCTCACCCGATGTGTGGGACAGAGGCAATCAGTCTGCCAGTGGATTGAAGGTGTCTTATTGGAGTGCAGAAGTGTGTCCGATTATTCAGATATGGGGTGGCCAGGTTGTGCAGACTCTTAAAGGTGTGAGCAGAAAGTAGATAGTGTTCTGAGGAGCACTGTTTACTTTCTGCAGCAAATGCTGAGAGCTGGTACAATAACCTTTCTGTTCAGTAAACTATATACATTCAGCAGTGCAAAGCACACTCTTATCAATAAATAAAAAAATAAACAAGTAAAATAAACATTTTCACACAACCTATTGCCATATCTTCGTATTCTAAATACTGTAAAAATGATATGTATGAACACAGTCTACTCCTGTGTACTTCTCATGTATGATAGTGGGCTACAGGCCATCATAAATTAAAATTTACCTAATAATAAGGAGTAACTTAAACTAATGGCAAAGTAAATATTCAATTTATGGGGTGGATTCTCAAAAATAAGAGTGAAACTGTGCTCTTATAGTTGGTTAAATCATTATTCCTGCCAATCTGTTTCCTATTGAAGATTTAGAGGACTACTACAAATATGAATAACAATTTTCTATGCTCAATAGGTTTGAGGTTATCATTTTAACCTTGACCCTCCTCCATCCTGCATCCGCTTTAAGATAAAGTGCATACCATATGAGACAACCAGATCTGGCGTCCATCCATACATAGCCGAGAGTTTACCAATCTCATGTGGACATTGCCACACCGGAATTACACTGCAAGGCTAGAAACAGAAAAAGAAAGCAGATGATTATTATTGTAAAGTGGATTATTAGAAGTGATAAGTGGGGACCTACCACTAGTAATAAGGCCTCAAACACAATAAAAAGCTCAGTCAAGGTCTCAATAAATTATTCTATTGCTCAAACCCTGGTAGCTGGCAACCAGCAGGCAGGCCTAACTTAGGAGACAGGTGAATAAAACATTTTAAACAACAATACATTAAATAAGTAAGACACAATCGCAATAAGAATCCAACACTAATTTAAAATAATAGGTTATATATTTATGAACAAACAGATACCAAAATGACAAAAACCCAAAGTAGGGAACTAGCAATATCATTTTTTAAAGATTAAAAGTAACACTAGCGTTTAGAATTCAATAGAGCTCAAAGGGTTAACAAAGGTTGCAATGTACAGGGACAAAATCCGGACTTTATGCAAACCATGATTCAATACTTCAAGAAGTGTTTTTTGATGCAGGAAAATGGCCCATAGCACCAGCCAAGGGTGCAGATGCTCTTGCGGTCTGGGCCTACAACTCCCACAGAGCACCTGGTCTACTTATGGAGGTTTTTTACGAAATTTGCTCTAAACTTCTCAAAACTTCTGGAACTTCTTCCCGAAGTTCCTCTTGTGAATTCAAAGAAGTGTCCAAAACACCAATCTAAGGGTCTGAAAGCTCTGAGATGGTCCTTGGATGCTGGGACTACAATTCCTACAATGCCCCTGAAAAATATCTATAAAAGCCCATTGGATGCACTCCAGGATGGGGACGTCCTAGTGGAGCTGATGCAGGTGGGATCTGCTAACCTGTAGCTTTCAGGGAATCCACTCCTTAACCCTTGTGAAGCTAGGTAAAGTCCTTTGGGCTGTAGTACTAGATTGTGCAGCAGGTGCTGTCTTTCACAGTGCAGTCCTTTGAGTACAGATCAAGTTTCCAGCAGGGCAGTTCTTCTTCTCCTTGTTGTTTCAGGCTGTGGATCTCTGTAGCTCTTTAGTATGGAATCCCTCCTTAAAGCTTTTGAAGCAAGACAGGCCCCCACATGCATCATTGTTTCATTTTGCACTTCCTAATTTGCGATTTTTAGGGAATCGCAAATTAGGAAATGCAAAATGGGATGCATGTACATTTGTGCAAAATATTTGAGAATCGGTAAAAATCGCAATTTTTACTGATTCTCAAATATTATGCGAATTCCAAAGTGCGAATTCACACTTCCCATTGTTTCCTATGGGCCAAAAGGCCCATAGGGATCAATGGGAAGGCTTTAACAAATTGCGATTTTCATTTTGAAAATCGCAATTTGTTAATGCATTTCATGGGTGCAAGGGGGGGTCCAAAGGTCCAAAGGACCCCCCCCCCCTGCACCCCTGAAATGTATTTTTCGCATCATGTTACACACACACATGTCCTAAGGACATGTGTGTCCGTAACATGACTGCTTAAAAAAAGCATTTTTAAGCATTTTTACACCTTTTTCCAAATTTACCGAGTGGTTCAACCACTCGGTAAATTTAACCCCCTAATTGCGAATTTGCAATTTGAAAAATATTCATGCATTGCTTTTAAGAAATCGCATATTTGCGATTTCTTAAAAGCAAATGCAATTTTAGAAATCGCAAAAATGATGCAAATTCTAAAATTGAATGATGCATTCCAAAAAGCTATTTTGGAGTCGCAAACGGTCGATTTTAAGGAATCGCACCGTTTGCGATTCCAAAATACTTTGATGCATGTGGGGGAAAGTCCTTATGGCTGTAGTTCCAAAGGGTGCAGCATGAGTGCTGCCCTCTTGGTGTGCAGACCAAAGGTTATAGCAGGGCATTCTTTCTTCTCTTGATTTTTCCAGGCAGGTATCTAATTTTCCTTACAGCTCTACCATATTTATTCACAGTCTCTGGGCGACAAGCAGGGGTCCCCTCTGATAAATGGAGTACAGGGTGACAGACAGAACTATGACCTCTTCCTCCAAAGTGTGGTAAAATCTTGTCTTAGATGGCACTGCACTGATTAATCCAAAATGAAGAAACTTTCTCCTGGAGGGTTAAATCTGGCCAAGTCATACCTTTAGTGTGGCTAAGATTCCCTAACAATCCTCTTCCATCCCCCTTACTAATCTAATTACTGGGGCTCCTGTCTGACTGGGGGTGCAAGATGTGGGGGTAAGCCTGTGCTACCCTAAACTGTCATTCTATCTTTGAAGACTAATTTCGCCATTCCACCCCCTTCCTACCCTTTGTTCTGCTGCTTTCAGTTCTTCTTCCACAGGAAATCCTTTGCCTCTATTCAGGTCACTTCACACCTCATTAAGGAAGCTTTGCTGAGCCTGGCAGATGCTGACCAATCCGAGCAGGGATGCTGGAAGACTGGATTTTGGCTTACAAGATGAAAGTTCTATCACTTATTTACTGTGATAGTTATATTTAATCCAAACGTGGCAAGTTTTTAGATTGATTCTAACTCTCATTTTGATACTTTGAGGTATATTGTTTAGCTCATTTCTTTCAACAGTTATACTTTGATAAAGTATTTTGATGTTAGCCTATGAAGCCATTGTGCTACAATGGGGAAACATGAAATTGGCAGTTTTTCCCCACCAGGACATAAAAAAACATCCTTTACAATGTCCTGGCTTATAGTTACAAGGCGTCCTAGGGGCACCCATGGGAGACCTTATGGGTAACTTATATGTAAAATAGGATTGTTTGAGAGTTTGGATGTACCTTTAACTCCAAAGTCAAATTTGCATATACTTTAAGTTTAAAAGTAGCCTGCAAGGTAAATCTAGCTATTAATTAATTGACAGCAGGCACCACAATAGTTTACACTTAAGTACATTAAATCTACTGGGCCTTTAAACCTCCAGGTCCTACCATATACTAGGTAGTTACATGTAAGTTGTCAGTACCAATTGTAATTATACCTAATTACTATGTACTTTTAATCAGAGCACAGGCCCTGGTTAGCAGAGCCAAAGGCACAATCAGAGTCAGAAAACCATCATCTAGTAGTCCAAATGGGGGCAAAAAGAGTGGGGGACACTGCAAACGAGTCATGGTTTCTCACAAAAAGCCTTTTCAATCTTTACTCCCAGGTCCCAGAATAATCCTTCTGCAATTAGGATATTAGCTCTTGAGAGAAAACTACTTCTACCAGTATTAGAGTTTGCCACATACAAACAGTCTGCTTTATTGTAAATGATATTGAATCATGTAAAAAAATGAGCTGTTGGTTGATTGGGGGGTAACTTCTGTACATACACCTGCAACAATCCCTATCAGTCTAAACCACAAAAGTCACAGAATTATCCTGTGCTTACCCTTTGGTAGCTTGGCACAGAATCAATCATGCTTAACTTAAGGGCAATTTATAAAGTATTTATGAGCTACATAAACAGATAAGTGTCCAGCTGTGGCAGTACCGATGGGCTGTGGGAGGTGGTTCAAAGTCCAGTGAGGAAGCGCATCACGCAGCGCTGAGTCTTAGGATCTGCAGCAGTGATGCAGGTTCATGCATGGAGATGTTACATGCTGCGCCGATTCCATGGTGCTGTGGTCTGCAATGCGAGGCCCTGCATTATGGGCAGTGGTTATGATAAGCTGCTGGGCTTCAATGTGAAGTCCTCCATCTGGGATGCAGCGTGCAGCGGTTCTCATATGGAGTTCTCTGAGGCAATGCGTTGGGCTGCGGCTGTAATGCTGGGACCACAGTTGGGCTGGCAGACCACCTCCAGCCTACTTCCAAAGGTCCAGGAATGGAGTGGCACCACTTGAGCGGTAGAACTCACAGCCAACAGAAGTTGCTGGGTTCAAGCTAGTTGGAGAACTTTCTGTCTGTGAGGCATCTCACCAATAGGCCAGCAAACTTGCCCCTGGGTTACTTTGGTGGTCCTGGGTTCAAGTTGCAGGTACAGTCCTCCACTTAGGCATGAGGGCAGCAGTTGGCATGTAGCTGGGCAACACAGTAGCAGTCCTTCTTACAGAGAATCACAGCAGTCCTCCTGAGTCTTCTACAGGTCCAGAGGTGTACTGGAGAGTGGATTTGAGGGTACCCTTTTTATACATTTTGCCTTCTTTGATGTAGGAGAATTTTCTAGAAGGTATCCTTTGACGTGCTTGGAATTTCTTGACTCCCCCCACTCTGGCTAAAAGCTGGCTGCATGAGCAATGCAGGTGTGGCAAGTCATTTGTGTGAAGACAGAGCACAGCTTATTCAGTTGTAGGTGTGGCTGTGCCTAGCTCCGCCCCCACCCTGACAGGCAGACCTAATCCCTCTATTGTGTGGCCACCTGAAAGGAATAAACAAAGTCCAACTGTCCATGAAAAGGCTGGAGGCACAAAATAACTATGGCAGAAAAATGCCAACTTTCTAAAAGCCCTCTCTTCTTTCTTATAAAAATTGGGCATCCCAATAAACTCTTGGAGGCTTGGGTTAGTTACAATAGAGGACAAATGTGCCAACAAGGGAATTTGTTTAACTCTTATTTTTGATGTTGTTCTTATATATTTGGGAAATAACGAATAGTCATTTCCAATAAACAATTCTTGAATTAAACTTATTTCACCAACTTGAATAAATCCCAAAAGCAAAAAAACAAGACAGTGTATACATTTTTTAACAAAAAAATAGAAATTTATAGAGAAAAATTGGAACGCTTCTCTGTGCATACTGGCATTGGCGGGAAGACCGGAAGCTGACCGCAAGACGGCGGAGACCAGGTGCTGAGAGTGGAACGCAGGCTACGGTCGTGGAAGCCCGGCTATGGTCCCACTGGGTACGGACAAATACCTGTGACCCTTGAGGGCATACTAGTGAGTGCAAAGGGCACGCACTAGCGGTGTGGCCCCAGGTCCCAAAGACTTAAAGGGTACTTAAAGCAGAGAGCCTGCCTGCAGCGCCAGCAAAGCCTAGAGTGCGAGTGGAACCCCAAGGATTGACTGCGGGGAAAAGCGGCAGCGGCCTGGTTCCCACATTGCTCTACATAACTGATCTGTGGCGCGGCCTGGTTCTTTCCCCCGGGGACAGAGCCTGCTTGATCACATGGTGCACTTAGCCCGCCGGCCAGGGGGGCCCACAGAAGGGAGTGTAGGGCTGCATAGAGAGTTTGTTGGTGAGAGGATGTCAGCTAGAGAGGAGGCCGAGGAACTTGCACCTGGCTGGCACCAGAAGGAGATCCCCCAGGCCCACCCATCACAGCCTAGAAGAGAGAGGGTACGAGGCTAACCTGGGTGTACAAGGCCCTGAGCACTGAGACACGCCCAGAGAGACGGAGATCACAAGAGTGCACAAAATGGCGTGTGCCAGGCTAAAAAAAGAAGGATCAGTGAAAGAGATGGTCTTGAAACAACCCTAGCAAGGGCCAAATGGCAGCAGACCTCCAGTGAGTGAGACAGGATGTGGCAGAGTTCAGAGACTGCATGGTGGCACTTCTAGAGCATGAACATGGGCGCGATGAGGAAATAGAGATAGAGGTAGAGGTAGAGATAGAGGAAATAGAGGAAATAGAGATAATGCAACAGGGGATCCTCAAACTTAAGGAGCAGCACATTCAGCTTCAGGAGCATGCGGAGGACCTAGAGAACCATTTGAGCCCCAATAACGTGTGTCTCCTTGGAGTGAAATTGGGGGGCAAGGGAGAAGACATCAGGGAGTTTGTGCAGGCCCTCTTTTGCCAAGTGTTAGGGCCAGAACACACAACAGAGATCCGGATCTTCAGTGTCTACAGTTTGGGGCTGCTGTGACGCGGGTCTGACCTGCCGCCGGATATATTGACATGCGTGCACAACACCAGCTGAACGAACTTATCATTTGGAAGACAAAAGACATGCTTCCTTTGCAATTCAGAGGTCACTCCCCAACGCTATACCAGGATCTTGCTGCTGCTACACTGTTCAAAAGGAGGTAATTCCGCAAAATTACCCTTACCTGAGGGAGAAGGGAATTGCTTACGCTTGGGGACAGCCTTTTTGTATCATTTTTAAGTACAAGGGCAAGCTGAGACAGATCAGATTGTTAGAAGAGGCCAGGGAAGTACTGGGCCTGGAATCACCGGACTGTCTGGAAAGTCAGCACAAGTCCCCTGGCAGAAACCATGACAGACCAGATCGGTGGCAGATGGTGGGTAAGCATCCTCCACTCACAAGCCAGACACAGTCACCATGGCAAAAGAAAGATAAGCGGTCCTCTCCTCATTGACCACCAGTCCAGTATACTCATTCCCTACCCGAATGTAAGGTAAAATCAAGATAGGCAGAATTCTTTGTTGGAGCTGGAGGGCCACCTTTGTTAGTCTCTCGAGGTCCGCTTGGGATGACTGCCCCCATATACACATTGTGGAGAAGTGTGGCTCAGGGGTTAGAGGTGGCAGACCCGGAAGCTGAGATCGGCCCTGGACCAGGGTTCAATTCCCCGCCTCGGCGGGTCTTGGGGTCAAAAATTCCACGGACTCGATAATTCTCGCTCCGGTGCCTTCTCAACTCACGGGTTCACACTCTGCGACTCTGGGCAATAGCTTGCTTAATCTCCACAACGGCCCCTCGCAGCGGGATGCCTGGCTTTCACCTTGTGGATACCCTGCCGGGGTTATCTCACGGGGGAATACCAGGACGGGTTCCCTAAGCAAGCGCCGGGAGACCCTTTGTGGGTAGCTGTGCGCTATATAAGCTCAAATACATTTACATTTACATTTACATTCCCAGGATGGACTTTTGCCGTTAATGCACCCTTGCATTAGTTTTCTCTCATTGTTGTAAAATACATAATGGTTATGTGTTTCGGGTTTATTTACTTTCGGGCTCCCTGCACCACTCCTCAAGTCATTTACACTCAATGTTCACGTATCCATACCCTGGTGAGGCACTCCGTGGGTGATCATAAGAATGATTCAAAAAGTTGTAGTTCGAATACTGTTTTTATTCAATCATATTCATATTAATGTCTTTTTAGATGATATTAACAGCATATCAATCCAATGTGTAATTTTAGTTCCTTTAAGAAGATAAGTACGAACTCCTTGACATGCCACTCACCAGGGGATGTATTAGCATTGTCTTGCGTACACTACCATTCTCCATGATTTAATGGTGTTTTGATGGAAACACTACCCTCGAGAGCACCCAGAGCCGAAGAGACTTCAACAAACCTTGTTTACAGTCGCAGTGCACCGCCTACCACCCTTTCTAGTCACTTATCCATACCCTCATGCACGCCAACACGCCGACTTAGTCGCATATGGTGCGGCGATGCTTCCCTCACGACCAACTATTGTAAATGGGAATTGTATTGTATTGTATTGTAATTACATTTATATAGCGCTTACTACCCCTGACGAGGCGTCAAATTGCTTTTTCGGTGAGTAGCACGCTACTCCGGGACCCATAGAGGATTAGTGTTAAATTAGTATAGTGAAACATGCAAGTACATTTTAAGCGGTGGATAGGTTAGTCAGTTAATTGGATTTGGAATGATAGCAGAAGGATAGAGGAGGACAAAGGTTTGTATTTTTATAGCGCTTGTTGACATACGCTATTCAGGAAGCCTACAAAGGATTAGTGGTGAATTAATATGGTGAAATATTAAGTATTTTCAGTGATGGATATTAGTCAGTTACTTAGAGTGAGAAGGATAGAGGAGGGATAAAATGAGAAGAAAGATTTGCATTCATATGAATGAATGAATGATTATGTATTTGTATAGCGCATGGCTACCCGGGGGCATCCCAGCGCTTTAGGCCAACGTTCATTCTCCGGACCTAGGTAAACAGGAGGGTTTTCAGCATCTTCCTGAATTGAAGATGGTTTTCTTCCATTCTGAAGTAGTCTGGGAGATTATTCCACAGTTTTGTGGTCTGTAGAGAGAAGCGTCGGTCTCCCATATGCACTCTCCTTGTTTTAGGGACTGCCAAAAAGTTCTTGTTGTTAGATCTTAGTTCCCGGCCGGGGACATACGGGCAGAACAATGATTGAATCAGTGCAGGTCCTGATTTGTTGACTGCTTTGTGGGCCGTGGTCAGAGCTTTGAACTTAATCAATCAATCAATCAATGACACTTATAAAGCGCGCTACATACCCGTAGGGTCTCAAGGCGCTGGGGGGGGGGGGGGGTGCCGCTACTGCTCGAACAGCCAGGTCTTCAGCATCTTCCTGAAGGAGAGGTGGTCTTGGGTCAGGCGCAGGTCGGTCGGGAGGGAGTTCCAGGTCTTGGCGGCCAGGTAGGAGAAGGACCTTCCTCCTGTAGTCGCTCTTCGGATGCGGGGGACGGCGGCGAGGGCGTGGTTGGCTGATCGGAGGTGGCGTTTGGGAGCGTAGAAGTTGACTCGGCTGTTGAGGTAGCTCGGGCCTTGGTCGTGTAGGGCTTTGTGTGCGTGGGTGAGGAGGCGGAAGGTGATTCTTTTGTTGACGGGGAGCCAGTGAAGGTCTCTCAGATGTCCGGAGATGTGGCTGGTTCGTGGGATGTCGAGGATGAGTCTGGCTGAGGCGTTCTGGATCCGCTGGAGTCTCTTCTGGAGCTTGGCGGTGGTACCGGCGTAGAGGGCGTTGCCGTAGTCCAGTCGGCAGGTGACGAGGGCCTGGGTGACGGTCTTCCTGGTCTCGGTGGGGATCCACCAGAAGATCTTCCGTAGCATGCGTAGGATGTTGAAGCATGCCGAGGAGACGTTGTTGACTTGCCTGGTCATGGAGAGGGAGGAGTCCAGGATGAAGCCCAGGTTGCGTGCATGGTCTGTCGGTTTGGGTGCGGTGCCCAGGGCGGGAGGCCACCAGGAGTCGTCCCAGGCGGAGGGTGAGGGGCCCAGGATGAGGACCTCCGTCTTGTCCGAGTTCAGTTTCAGGCGGCTGGTCGTCATCCACTCGGCTACCTCTTTCATCCCTTCGTGCAGGTTGGCTCTGGCGGCGGTGGGGTCGTTGGTCAGGGAGAGGATCAGCTGGGTGTCGTCGGCGTAGGAGATTATGCTGAGGTTTTGTTTGCGTACGATGGCCGCGAGGGGGCTCATGTAGACGTTGAAGAGGGTGGGGCTCAGAGATGATCCTTGAGGGACGCCGCAGATGACTTCGGAGGCCTCGATCCTCTGTTGCACTGGGAGCCAGTGAAGCTGACGGAGTGCAGGTTTGGCAGAGGTTCTCCGTGGGACGTTCAGTAACATACGTGCAGCGCAATTCTGCACGGTCTGCAAGATCTTGATTGTCCCATGAGGAGTGCCTAAGTATAGTGCGTTCAAGTAGTCTAGGCGTGATAATATCAGCGCCTGTACTAAGATCCTTCTGGCTTCAAAGAGAAGAAGGCTGATGATTTTCCTAAGGAGCCTAATAAGTGCATAACATGTAGCTGCTACCTTCCGGGCCTGTACTGCAAAATTAAGAGCTGGGTCCAACCACACCCCAAGACTCTTAATTTGTGTTTTGGGCCTAGGTGGATGGCCCAGACTATTCGGCCACCATTCCTCCACCGTAGTGGGTGCCTTATATCCCAGCATCATCACCTCTGTTTTTGCTCCATTAAGCTTTAAGAAGGATTCATCCATCCATTCCCGTACTTTATTAAGACAGGTGGAGAGGTTTTCAAAAGGGGCATCCTGAGTAGTTAAGGAAATAATAAGTTGTGCCATCTGCGTAAGTTACCAGTTGTACTCCCCAGGGGAGCACCACCTCAGCCAAAGGCCTCATGTAAATGTTAAATAGGGTTGGGCTGAGGGACGAGCCCTGGGGGACACCGCAGTGGAGACACATTTGGGGAGAGGAAGCCTCGTTTTTAAAGACCACAAAAGTCCTGTCAGACAGAAAAGAATGCAGCCACCGTAGCGCGCGGCCCGAGACACCAACTTCTTCCAGCCTGTGAAGAAGGATAGAATGGTTCACGGTGTCGAAGGCCACGCTAAGATCTAATAGTAGTATGGCCGCATGGTTTCCATTGTCCACGATCTTCCTTGCTTCCTCGACCACTGTAATGAGGGCTGTTTCAGTGTCCTGATTTCTCCTAAAACCTGTTTGTATGGAGTGAAATGAGTTGTTATCCTCCAGGAAGTCAGCGAGTAGAGAGTTTACATGTTTCTCCGCAAGTTTGCTGACGGTGGGCAAAAGGGAGATAGGGCGATAATTTGCCCAATCTTCCGGGTTGGGTTTCTTTAGCAAGGCCTTAACTCTGGCCTGTTTCCAGGCAGAGGGAACCAGGCCTGAAGCCAGAGAGGCATTGATTACCTCCTGAATGACTGGGGCAACAGTGTCTGATACCAGATTTAGTATAGTGGGGGGTGCAGGATCGACCAGAGAACCTGACTTTAGGTTGTTCAAAAGAAGCTGGGTTGTAGGGACATCTAAGGGATCAAATTCTGATATGAATTCATGCATTTTACCCATCACAATACGATTGTTTTCAGCGACACTCCAAAAGAATAAACTCCATGAGCATTGCTGGGTTCAACATCAGAGCAGACTTGCATATCATTGTTTCCTGTCTATGTTGGCATAGAAATGTACACTTAGATTTTAGAACATCTGATGTTGGACCTTAAGGTTAATAATAAAATATATGTGTCTGTTCTATGTTTCCTCTAAGTTACAGTTATAGGTGGAGTGGACAAATATGGACGTGCCTACAAGAACTTATATTTGAATTGCATTTAGATGGCATGAGATGCTCTGTGTCTGTTGCTAGCATGCTCGACCAGCCATAGGTCTTTTGTTTGGGTGGCCTCCTTATTTACATCATGGACTCTTTAGTCAATGGGAATCTGAGACCCAGGGATTAAGACCCAACATTTTGTCCCAGCAAAATCTGGATAGCTGGTAAAAGCGATCTTGTGACTTGCTTATCTTGCTAACTGCCATCTACAGAATGTCACTATCCTCTAGTTAGTCTTATACCTGCAATATGTATGAATCTAATTCGCCTTCAGATCTTATAATCTGATGGACCATTACCATCACAATAGTTTCTATTATGAATTTGTAAAAATGAACAATCCAGATTACATAGTAGAAAACATGGGTGCACTGTCCCATTATGGATCTGTTCATCAAGCAACAAGCATCATATCTGATCCACTTCTGATAATTCTAGAAGAAAATCATTTTGTAAATGGTATTACAGATGAATGTTTGGACCAGGCCACGAAGGAATGCAGTTAAAGGAATGATCACACGTGGACACAACAAAATAGTATTTATCATGATGCTCTCTGTTGTGAAGAAGAGTCTTTATACCCTCTACAGAGCTCCAACAGCACGCCTTGGCTTGGTGGGATTCATTCCCATTAGAAAGTCATCAAGGGGAAAAGAAAATAGCAGTGTTGGTGCAAAGATACTTCTCACGGTCATCAAGGAAAACATTGTTATTATAGTTGTGTCCTAATGTATGGGTTATGCTCAAGTGAAAATCCTGCATCAACCATAAACAGATTTTATGCTTCCAATTCCAACAATGCTAAGACCCTTTGCACATCTGTCACTGGATTAACTGGATTTTATAATGGAATTGCCTTTAGTGCTGGGAGGCTTTACTTTATGTGCAGTGTTTTTAGTACCAACCCCATTCCAGTTGTTTTCCTTTGGGAAATAAAACAACCAAAGGGATGACTCAGGGTTTCACCTAAGAACCAGATTCATAATTTACCTGAAATTCTGGGGGGCTATGTATTTTATCGCTGGGACTGATATGAGGATTTAGAGTAACATCTCTAAAATCAACTGAAGCAGGTCTCAGAGAATTGATAGTTGGTCCTGTGGTTTGGTGAAACTACATGTAACAATGCAGCTCATTCATCTTCAGGACTTTCATTATTCTCTATTCTCCTCAACACCCGCTCCGTCCACAGACACGCCATCGAACTCTGGAACCTCCTCGACACCACAGCCCCTGACGTCGCCTTCCTCACGGAAACCTGGATGAACGACTCCTCAGTAGGCGTGGGCGGAAAATCCGTTCCGCTCGCGGATTTTGCGGATTTTCGGGAAATCCGCAATCCGCGAGATTTGCGAATTTCCCGCAAAATCCGCAAATCCGCGAGCAGCGGATTTTGCTCGCACTGCTCGCACTGTTCGCGTGAGTTCGCGCCCCGCGAATAAGTGCAAAATTGCAGAAATACGATCTTAGCAAAACTGAAAGTAACTACTTACCAGGTTCAAAAGTTCAGGCTCATCATTAGTAGCCATTTCCTGGAGTGCTTCCTGAGGGGCCCCTCCAGAGTTCAGTTGCCAGTTGAAACTAGTATGTGACCCTGCTCTGAACCTCAGAATAGTTACACATATGCCACAAAGGTCCTGAATTACAGCTAAGGGAGACAAGCAGGAGCCAGGCTGGAAGTTAAAATCCATTAATCAGCCCCTAATTCATTATTGTCAGTTGGGGCAGGGCAGGTGTTGTAACTAATTTTGCAACAATGAAAGCACTTAGCAAGTGCAAAAGATCACTAATCAGGGCGCACTAAGGAAGCAGGTGCCAGCTAAAAAAATATTCTGTGACACATGAATCAGCCCCAAATTAATTCAGGTCACTTGAGGCAGGGAAGGTGTGCTTTGCTTTGCCGAAAATAATGTACACTGGACAACCAGAGGGTGTGGTGATGAAACAGAGGGTGGCATGGGTGGGCCAGAGGGTGGCATGAGTAGTCAGAGAGTGGCAGTGGTGACAGAGAGTGGCAGTGATGAAGAAGAGTGTCCCAAACAGGCTGGACACGTAGAAACAACAAGTTCGCGAAACTTGCGACCCGACAGGTAAGTTCGCAATTTGCGAAAGTGTACAAAACCCTCGCGAACTGGCAGAAACACGGGCGAACACACAAAAAAAAAAATCCGCAAATTCGCGGGAATTCGCGGATTTTGCGGATTGCGAATCCGCAAATCCGCAAAATTCGCGAACGCGAGATCCGCAAAATTCGCTCATGCTTACTCCTCAGCGCCCGACATCGCCATCGCCATCCCAGAGGGTTACAAGATCACCTGAAGAGACCGCGACATCCAGACTGGAGGAGGCCTCGCCATCATCTACAGGGACACCATCCGCATCAAGACCAACAGCGACGACACCCTGACATCCGCCGAACACCTGCACTTCCAGATCCACACGGACCCCAAAACCACCCTCAGAGGCATCCTGATCTACCGACCCCCGGGTCCACGCACACAATTCAGCGAGGACATCGCCGACTTCATCAGCCCGCATGCCCTCCCCTCCGCCGACTACATCCTCCTGGGGGACATCAACTTCCACCTGGAGAACAACAACGACCGCAACACCATCACCCTGCTCGACAACCTCGACAACCTCGGTCTCAAGCAGCTGGTGTCCACCCCCACCCACCTCGCCGGACACACACTCGACGCCGTCTTCTCATCCAGCAAAGACATCACCTTCAGCCACACCACTGGACTCCGCTGCGTCCACTTCACCTTCAAAAGAACGACGATCCACCACCACCAGCAACAGGTTGCTTGAAGAAGCTGGAACAAGATCACAGCCGACCAGCTCGCCGCTTCCCTGAGCCAGCACCCTCCCGCCAGCTCAGCGAACCCCAGCCAAGCCGCCGACAACCTCACGAAGTGGATCAGCAACTGCGCGGACGAACTCGCCCCACTGAGGACCCCGCCCAGCAGACCCGGCAGCAAGAAGGCCCCATGGTTCACCGACGAACTCATGAGCTCCAAGAAGAACTGCCGAGCCCTCGAGAAAGCCTGGAGAAGGGAACCAACTCCGGACAACATGACCACCCTCAAGCTTGCCACCCGGAAGCACCACCAACTGATCCGCGCCACCAAGAAAACTGCATTCAAGGACCGGCTGGACAACAACGCACACAACTGCCAGGAACTCTTGAACATCGTGAAAGAGCTCTCCAACCCCAACGCCGGAAACAACAACATCACCCCATCGCAAGACCTCTGCAACTCCCTCGCCTCCTACTTCCACAACAAGATCGCGGACATACACAACAGCTTCAGCACTCAACCGGCGCACGCCATGACCGAACCACCGCCCCCCACCACCACCCTCCGCGCCTGGACTCCGATCAGCACCGAAGACACGGTCCGCATGATGAACTCCATCCACTCCGGATCTCCAAACGACCCCTGCCCTCACCACGTCTTCAACAAGGCCGACGCTGTCATCGCACCCCACCTGCGGGACATCATCAACACCTCCTTCGACACCGCCACCTTCCCGGAGAGCTGGAAGCACGCAGAACTCAGCGCCCTACTCAAGAAACCTACAGCGGACCCCACCGAACTCAAGAATTACCGCCCCATCTCGCTCCTCCCATTTCCAGCCAAAGTCATTGAGAAGACCATCAACAAACAGCTGGCCGCCTTCCTCGAGAGGAATGGATCCCTCGACCCCTCACAGTCTGGCTTCCGAGCCAACCACAGCACCGAGACCGCCCTCATCGCTGCCACCGATGACATCCGAGCCCCGATGGACAACGGAGAAACAGCGGCCCTCATCCTCCTAGACCTCCCCGCGGCATTCAACACTGTCTGCCACCGCACCCTAGTGCAGCGCCTCAGCAACGTCGGAATCCAGGAGAAGGCACTGGAATGGATCATCTCCTTCCTCGACGGAAGAACACAGAGAGTCCGTCTACCACCGTACAAGTCAGAGGCCACCGAAGTCATCTGCGGCGTCCCTCAAGGATCCTCGCTGAGCCCCACCCTCTTCAACGTCTACATGAGCCCCCTCGCAACCATCGCACGCCAACACAACCTCAACATCATCTCCTATGCTGACGACACCCAGCTGATTCTCTCCCTCACCAACGACCCCGCCACCGCCAAAGCCAACCTTCACGAAGGGATGAAAGACGTAGCCGAGTGGATGACAACCAGCCGCCTGAAACTGAACTCAGACAAGACGGAAGTCCTCATCCTGGGCTCCTCGCCCTCCGCCTGGGACGACTCCTGGTGGCCCCCCGCCCTGGGCACCGCACCCAAACCGACAGACCACGCACGCAACCTGGGCTTCATCCTGGACTCCTCCCTCTCCATGACCAGACAAGTCAACGCCGTCTCCGTGTCCTGTTTTAACATCCTGCGCATGCTACGGAAGATCTTCCGGTGGATCCCCACTGAGACCAGGAAGACGGTCACCCAGGCCCTCGTCACCAGCCGACTGGACTATGGCAACGCCCTCTACGCCGGAACCACCGCCAAGCTCCAGAAGAGACTCCAGCGAATCCAGAACGCCTCAGCCAGACTCATCCTCGACATCCCCCGACGCAGCCACATCTCCGGACATCTAAGAGACCTGCACTGGCTCCCCGTCAACAAGAGAATCACCTTCTGTCTCCTCACCCACGCACACAAAGCCCTGCACGACCAAGGCCCGAGCTACCTCAACAACCGCCTCAACTTCTACGCTCCCAAACGCCACCTCCGATCGACCAACCACGTCCTCGCCGCCGTCCCCCGCATCCGAAGAGCGACAACAGGAGGAAGGTCCTTCTCCTACCTGGCCACCAAGACCTGGAACTCCCTCCCGTCCGACCTGCGCCTGACCCAAGACCACCTCTCCTTCAGGAAGAAGCTCAAGACCTGGCTGTTCGAGCAGTAGCAGCACCCCCCCCCCCCCAAGCGCCTTGAGATCCTCCGGGTAAGTAGTGCGCTCTATAAATGTCTTTGATTGATTGATTGATTGATTCTACTGCTGTTTATGCTATATCACTGAACCTTCTTAGTTGACTCACACCTGCAGTACAGCAGCCAGGAGATTTCCTGAAACAACTTTAATAAGACTGCTCAAGATCATTTAAGTGAAGCTATTACCACCTTCAAGAAACTCCCAGATTCACACTGACATCAAACTCCTAATTTGCCTGCTGATGATCGAGTATGGGTGCCCGCAAAGATGTTTAGGCTGAGAAGAGCATCTCCAGAATTCGAACAACAATTTCCAGCACCTTATCTGGTCATCCCAGTCGCCAATCCTGTAGTGGTACAGTAGGACCGTTGTTGTTCTTTGCACATAAACTACGTTTTCCATGTATTATTATCATTAATGCATGATAGATCCTGACATGGAACAACACTACCAGCAGTGTTGGTGGATAGACATCTAAAATTGAAAATTTGAGCTTATCAGATTCAAAAAGAGTTAAAAGGCAATTAATGAAGTTACTTGGCTAGAATGTTATGGCCATGAAGACAGATCCAAGAAGCCAACTAAACATCTACTTGAACCCAGTCCACTGTGTCAATTCCATCACACACACATCCATCCATCCAGCCATTTCTTTACTTAATCTCTCACCTTTGTCTACGAATGGCCAAATTACCTAAGTGTCCTGGAGGCGCAACAGGTGTTTGAGCCAGCTTTGGGTGTCCCTGGAGCACATTGGTATTAATGAAGGGGCTGCAGACGCTTGTTCATCCCCTTCTGTAATACCAATAGTGCCTCCAAACACAAGGTGCCAGCACTATCATCAGAGCACGTTCCCTCATATGCATGGGTGTGTGGATCCATGCAAATGTGGGAATCCCTTTGCCTCTGCACCTGCGAATTATACAGACATGGGAGCAGAGGCAAAGAAGCTATCAGGAGGCACACTGACAGTGCACCATCTAAAAAGTGGCACACCGTCAGTGCACCCCCTTATAGCAGCCTTCAGGAAGGAGAAAAAGGGATTCCATCGATCCCACATTCATGCCCTTGCAGATGGGTGCAGTCACTCACTGCATCCACTTGCAAGAAGATCTCTAGTCCACTTTAAAAGTGCAGGCGGGTTGCCACCTCCACTGTGAAACACAGAACCGCTTCAAAGCAGCCGCTTCATTTTTCACATGAATGTGCTGCACCCAGGGCAGCACGAGTTTCCTAATATGGTGCATTTTCCTTCATTGCAAAAGGTGCAACTTTTAAAAGGTCCCCCTGGTGCAATCAAGGAAAATGTGCCGTATGTATAATACGGCCCCAGGTTGGAGACAGAACAGGCCCGTCAAGTACTCCAACCCCACTGTAGCTGCTAAAGTTTGAGGATCACAATGTCCCAGCATCCATCCTTTCACTCATTCATAAATTCATCCTTTTGCTCAATCTATCCAACCTTTCAGTCCATCCACCCTTTCACCCCACCCACTAATCCATCCGTCCACCCTTTCACTCAGCTATCCATACTTTCACTCACTCATCCATACATTCTTTCTCTCAACATCATCCACACTTTCTCTCATCCATTCATCCATCAATTGGGCCTCCCTTTCACTCCTCCTGTTGTAAATCAGCAACGATTAGATTAAGCATTAGCAGAAGACATGCTTCGTTTTGACCATTATCGTAAAAAATGTGCCGACCATTGTACGGTCCTTGCTGTGGGTTTTGGAAGCCTGTGAGTGGCAAGGCAGTTTTAGGATACGCTTGCTGTGGCAATTTTGGAATGAGTAGTCACTGATGTGTATGTGTATGTGTATGTGTAATATATGTGTTGCAACACATATAAGCAGGTAATGAGGAGACTTTTTTACATAATGTGATTTTGATTTGAACGGCACAACGTATTACAGATACCTTAAGTGCTACTTTGATTATAATACTGCATATTCTGCACTATTTTTGGCATGCCTGTTTTTAGCGCACTTCGTAGGATGTGCTGCTTTTGTGGAAATAAACGGGTAAAACTTGAGGAATCGTAGCCGGCATCCCCAGAGGGGACGCCTCATAGAGAGATGTATGTGAAATATGTTTTTCTTCTGTACAGCACGTTATGGAGGAAATACAAGCGAAAGGATCCTGAGTTTTGTTGGCCGAAGTATGGGTCATTTGATATGTGAAAAATTGAGTATGTGGAACAGTGTATGTTTAAGCGAAAATCTAGATAAGATATGTTTGAAAGTTTGCGAATGTGGGTGAATGAAGTACATGAGCATCAGAAATGTGGGCAAGCGCTGATTGAGAAAGAGCAATGGAAGAATGTGTATGAAAAAGCGCAAGAATTGAGGAAAAAGGAGGTGAAAGAGTTGGAAGAGAGACAAGAAAAGGAGCGCAGATTACAGATATCTGGCCAATATGCTGTTCAACAACCTCTTTATCCTGTCCTTAATAAACCACAAGATGATTTTTCTTTGTTAGATCGCCCTCCGCCTCCGTATAATATTCCGTCCGCTCCATCTGGTGACGATGGGGATTCCGGTACAGATCGAACGAAACCAGTTACCAGCTCCATGATTCCGGTCGACCGTGCGGCTGAACTTAGGAAACTGGCTCGGCAGTCACTTAAGGATACTGTTGCTGTTTCGTATATTTTAGAGACTTATAAGGGATGGCAAGATAGAGAGTAGAGGTATTTTACTGAGCATTTTGCAGAAGAAGTTGTTGATATGTTTCGAAAAGTATCTGATGTTCTCGAACCTGATGATGTGGCAATTGATTGTAAGCAATTACGTAAAGGTTCTTTTCCTCTTTCCCAGGTGACTGATACAATCAGGCGGCTGGTTAAACTTCGAAATGATGCGCTTCGGCTGCAGGAGGAGAAACGGAAAGCTAAAACAGATGACCGAGCGGGATTGGTCGACGGGAAACAATCATCTATTTTCGAAACAGATAAGACCGCGATAGTGCATGCAAAGCCAATGCGAGAGGCCGCACCTTTATATGTTCCTCCTAAAGGAGCGGGTACTAGTGACGATAAATATTCTGTAGATGCAAAAGGATATTTTATTTATAATTGGGTGTTTACTCCCTGGAATAGAGCAGATGTTATGGCACTTAAAGCTGCATTGCCTGATCCGCGTAAAAATCCTGCCGCCTTTTATGAGGAAGTTGAGGGAGCCTTAAATTCTTGTACCATGACGCTGGCTGATATCGATTTATTTTTTGGGCTCATATTGCCGCCCGATATGTGGCGATCCGTGTGTAAAATAGATGATAGCACAGCGTACGGGGCATTGTGGAAGGAGATAGAGAGGGAGGATACGGACAGGGAACCAGCGCAAAAGCCATGTCAATTGATTTTAGATCTCCCCGGTGCAATATTAGCTAAATTAAAAACGATCATTCCCCCTAAAAAGATTAATTGGACTGTTTTTGCATCTTGTAAACAAAAGACAGATGAATCGGTTTCAGATTTCTTCACACGTTTTGAAGAAGCTTTTCATGATTTTAGTGGCCAGTCGCTAACGGACGATACGGGCCGTCACTTGTTTGTAGATAAGTATGTTACGAATCTATTACCAGGAGTGGCTAGCCGCTTGAAAGCCAGCGAAAGTTCTTGGACAACTACTTCTCCGGCATCCGTCCTGACAATGGCTGAATATTACGAGCGTCAGGAACTTGAAGCGAAGGGCAATGAGGATAAAAATCTAAAGAATTGGGTCTATGGTGCACCTCTTCGAGGTAACGATAGAGGCGGATGAGCATTTTCTAATTCCTCCTTTACTCATTTCTCTTTGGCTATTTATCAATGCGCGTATTGTAAGAAATTTGGTCATTGGGCAGATGAGTGTCCATTGTTGCGCTCAGAGCGCTATGTCCGTGGCCGAGGATCCATGAGGAACCGCTCGGAGAACTCAGGACCCAGAGGTGCTATGAATCATCGTGCTAGGTTTGAATCTAATGTGCGGGTACAAAATGGGTTCAATACTTTTGATAGGCGCAACCAATATCAAATGTCTGATTATGCACAGCCAGAGTCGCATGATTCTGCTTATGCAAAGGATTGCGTAGGATGGGGTAAGGAGTCAGTTGACGTTCCAGTAGATCAGAGGGGTCCTCATGTTACAGCACATGTTTTGGGTTCTACTGATCAGTTTCTGGTTGATACAGGAGCTACTCGTAGCGCTTTGTCTAAACAATTGGTTCCAAGGGCTCCCCTGTCTGGCTTAACGATTACATCAATAGGGTTCGATGGAACACCTTCCCTTAGCCCATTGTCACAACCACTTGCATTTCATGTTGATAAGTTTGCTGCTCCATGCCCGTTTCTGCTTTCCCCGAACACACCAGATAATATTGTGGGTCTTGATATGCTAAAGTATTTCAGAGCTACAATACCATGTTCCCCTGAAGGAGTGCGTGGGATTTTTAATGATAATTACCCAGTAACAGACAGAGTTTGTATTGTTCAAGAAGATACTGCATTAGCTTCCCTACCTAACACTCTGTGGGCTACTTCAGGTACCGATGTGGGACAGATGGTTATTCCACCAGTGCATATTAGTGTAAAGGAGGGAGCTATGTTGCCGCACTTGCCTCAATATTGAATTTCACAGGAGGCTGAGGAAGCACTCACACGAATTGTACAAGATCTTATTGAAGTTGGAGTTGTTGAGGAAGTTCCCTTTAACATTTGTAACAGTCCGATCCTCCCAATTTTGAAGAAAGACACTGATACTAGGATCTACAGATTTATAATTGATTTGCGGGAGTTCAATAAGATAGTGGTGCCACAAAATCTAGTGGTTTCTGATATCACAACACTTCTTACTCTAGTTCCACCTACTACAACTATGTTCTCTGTTACAGACTTGAAGAACGCTTTCTTTTCGATCCCTATTCATCCTGATAGCCGATATTTGTTCGGTTTCACTTTGAATAATCAATCGTGTAGATTTTGCAGAGTTCCTCAAGCCTATACCGAGAGTCCTAGTATTTATAGCCAAGCATTGAAAAGACAGCTTGATTCCTTTGTTCTACCCGAGGGTGTGGCGCTCATTCAGTATGTTGAGGATATTTTGTTAGCAGCTGATACCCCCGAACAATGCGAGAAATGCACGCTGTCCTTGCTTTCTTTCCTTGCTTCACATCACCATAAAGTATCAAGAAAGAAACTGCAGTATTGTAGACCAAAGGTAACCTACTTAGGTCACCTTTTGTCTAAGGAGGGTCGTGCACTCACATCAGATCGCATTCAAGCAATTCTAGATACACCAGTACCTTCCACACAGAAAGAGGTTCGAGCATTATTAGGTCTTACTTCTTTTTGTAAGCAATGGATATTAGGATTTTCATATATTGCTAAACCCTTTTTAGCACTGTTGACAAAAGATACTCCAATACCCCTCGCTTGGACAGATGAATTTGAGAATGCTTTCCGACAGTTACGACAAGCCATTTGTTCAGCGCCAGTGTTAGGTACTCCAGACTACACAAAGCTCTTTACATTGTACGTACACGAGAGGGATGGATGTGCATTGTCAGTTTTAGTACAGACACATGGTGATAAACAACGCCCTTGTGCATATTTTCCAGCAGTACTTGATCCTGTTGCTGAGCATTGCCTGGATGTTTTCGCTCGGTTGTGCCAGAGTGAAGGGATAGTCTTATCACATTAACTGTTGGTGTTGGTACCTCATGCTGTTGATGCTCTTTTGAATCAAACAAAGACCCAGCATTTAACTAGTGCTCGTCTGACAGGATATGAGCTGACGCTGCTGGCTCCTCATATTATATTGAAGAGATATGCAACGCTAAACCCAGCCATGTTGTTGCCATTTCCGGCGACTCAGCCTGAGGTGCAGGAAACACACGATTGTATTTTTCTGACTGAGGAACAGACAAAGGGTCGTATTGATGTGCAAGATACGCCCCTCCCAGATGTGGATTGGGAACTGTGGGTTGATGGGTCTTGTCTGAAGTTACTGGATGGTACAACTTCAGCCACATATGCAATTACTACGCTTCACACGATAGTAGAGACAGTTCGCATACCACAGAAATCAGCTCAAGCAGCAGAACTGATAGCTTTGACACGAACGTGTGAGCCTAGTACAGGATTGTGTGTGAATATTTATACAGATAGCCACTATGCTTTTGGAGTGGCCCATGATTTTGGCCTGCTCTGTAAGGAAAGAGGCTTTTTGACATCGCATGGGATGCAGATAATGTACGGAGAACTAGTGCATAATCTTTTGACTGCATTAACATATCCAAAGAAAATAGCTATAGTAAAATGTAGTGCGCACAAGAAAGTGACTGATAAGATGGGACAAGGACATGTCTTTGTAAATCGATTGGCACATGAGACTGCGATGCAGCCTGATACTACTTCTATGTATGTAGTGAAATCACAAGCTGAGCGGTAGCATGATGCCAGGAAAGAAGTACTGGAGATACAGAGGACCGCTTCTGATAAAGAACGAGAGCAATGGTCCATAGATGGAGAGTAGGATGATGAAGGTTGTTGGCGAAACAAGCAGATGGATAAATGGAAGTTGCCTATAGCTTTTGTACAACCTATGGTTCAGATGGCACATGGGCTAGCACATGTTGGAGCTTCAGCAATAGTGAAATTGCTTACACAAGTTTGGGAGCATCCAGAAATTGCTAGCACAGCTAAGAGAGTAGTACAGTCCTGTATGATTAGCTTACGTTTTAATCCTGGAAAAGGGACACGAACTCCGGCAGGAGGATTTGCTACGCCGACTGCACCTTTTGAGGTCTTACAGATGGATTATATCCAGCTTGAATGCTGTAATAATTTAAAGTACGTCTTAGTGGTGGTGTGTGCCTTCAGTAAATGGATTGTGGCGTACCCCTCAAAGACAATACTGCAATTACTACGGCAAAGGTGCTTTTGAAGGAATTCTTTCCTGGCTACAGTGTTTGCAAATTTTTGTGGAGCGACAACGGACCTCATTTTGTAGGGGACATTATATGTCCTGAAAGAATTAGGGATTGAACAGAAGTTTCATACAGTATTCCACCCACAATCAGCAGGTTTGGTGGAAAGGTACAATGCAACTCTGAAACTGAAATTAGCTAAAATACAGGCTTCTACTTCTCTGAATTGGCCAGATGCGTTGCCACTGGCATTGTTGTCAATTAGATCAGTGCCTCATTCTCGAACAGGTCTCACACCTTATGAGATCCTTTTTGGCAGGCCTATGAATATCTGGGGAATTCCTAAACCGAGTTCTGTGTATGATGTACCTTGTGTCTTAATGAATGATTATTTGGCACAATTAACTGATAACTTGGTTTCTATTCATCAACAGGTTCGAGAAGGACTTCCTGACAGATCCACAGGAGAGAGCCATAATCTCCGACCTGGCGACTTCGTTCTTCTGAAATCTTTCCAGGGGTCGAGCAGTTTGGAGCCAAGGTGGCGTGGGCCAGAGCAAGTGCTACTGGCTACAAGAACAGCAGTTCGAGTCACTAATCGGAATATTTGGGTCCACGGTACCCATTGTCGCAGAGTACTCCCGACTTTGGTGGAGCCTGCTGTGTTGACCGACCCCTGAGAGGTTCTAACTGCATGGTCGTGCTGTCACGCCTGACTGTCACGCCTGACTGATCTGAGGTGTTCTTCCCGGACCAAACAGTCTCTGGAGCAACAAGATATAATTTGAGTCCGAGAGAGAAATCTGCAGCTTTATGAAAGTTGTCTGAGCATTCCCTGGGTCAGTGAAACGGAGAGCCGATGTGGCAAGGGGGGAGATCAGCCCTGCATTAGAGTAGTGACACCCGTCTTGGCCCGTGGTGAAGAAATTGTTGGCCCCTGTGTTTCTAGCACCTCTACTGTATCACCGAAATCTTAAATTGTTCAACAATATTACTGTAAATAGGTACAAGAGGACGTTGACTACTGATAATGTTGATCAGACTGACAGTAGCCTACAAAAATATATAGATTTTAATTTAGGATTGTTCTTTTTTTGTAGGTTCTGCATTAAATAGCAGGAAAGTGCGACGATTGACTAAAGTAGTAGAAGCTGTTACCGATCAAACAGCTGCAGCTTTAGGAAATATTACTGAAGAATTGCAGATTGCCAGAATTGTAGCTTTGCAGAATTGGATGGTTCTTGATGTAATGTTAGCAGACAGAGGTGGTGCATGCCTTGTTATAGGTAGTATCTGCTGCATGTTTATCCCTGACCACACCCCATCAGTGTATAAAGCGATTAATAAACTTCATAAAATCGCTGCAGACATTCACACAGAAAATGGTACATGGACTTTTACAGGGTGGTTTTGTACTCTGATTTCTGCTTGGGGCTGGAAAGTATTAGCAGCTCCATGTATAATAATTGCAGCAATTTTCACCTGCTGCGTCTGTATTCAATGCAGCCCGATGATTTGTTCTATGTGTGTCAATGCTTGTATACCAACTAAAAGTAATATTACAGAAGTCAAAGTGCAGAATGATCTGAAAAAGGAGATAGCTAGTATGATGGCCATTCATATAAGAGATGAATATCTGGCTTTTCCCAGGAAGTCGAATGTCTTCGGCTAATGCTGAAAGGGTCGTCTGTTGTAGATCAGCAACAATTAGATTAAGCATTAGCAGAAGACATGTTTCGTTTTGACCATTATTGTAACAAATATGCCAACTCCATCTTGTATTTGCAGCGGCTATTTTGTATGCCATACATTGCCATGTGCTCGTCATGTGCTTAGTCCTACTTTCTTGTTCACCGCGCCTAAAGTTTGCCCGGCAACAGGCTATTTTTAGGATTCTCCGCTTTCAGCATGTCCAGACATGCGCAGTGGGATCTATGACGGTTATTAATTGGTTCCAGATAGGAATGCGTTTACCAGTTATCGGAGACTGTTATCTCTGCCTACTCATCGATTGTGCCTTCCAAAATGTACTTGTATGGTCTTAAATCTGCTCTTGTCTTTTGTACCACCTTCTCTTGAGCCCCCTCATTGTGTAGAAAAGGAGCCATGTGCTTCAGTTCGGTGTGCTACTTGATACAATACGGAAGGGTGTTGTGTGGACTGTAGTACCACCTTTAAAGGTTTAATAAACTTTGCTTTTTTATTTTCAGTTTCATTACCAACTTCTTCCTAAGGTCTGAGGACTCTGTGCAGAGAAGGGCGAACCCTTGCACTAAGTTGGCCTAGCTGAGGTTTGCTTACTACACTCCATCCGTTATTTAACTCATCCATCCATACATCTATCATTTCACTCATTCATCCATCAACCTATACATACACCCTTTCACTCACCCATTTTCACCCTTTAACTCACACACACACACCCATCCATCCATCCTTTCACTCACATACCCAACCTTTCATGTCATTTATGAGCTTTTGTCTGCCAAGTTGCAGACAGAAGAGGTCCATCAAGAACCGCACCACTGCTGTAGCTGCAAAAGAGGGGTGGGGTGGTGTTCATGACGCCCCGTGCGTTGATTGATTGATTGATTGTTATTGGCATGCTTTTATAATATGTTGGAAAAGGTCTTTCTCAAATTCTTATTCACTTGTGCAGCTTTGATTTGCTAATGTGACAAATGGCTTGACATTGTTTTGGTTCAATCAGGTGATGTATTTGTATTTCTTCCAAGTTCTGCTCCTCCAATCACCACTCCTGTCACTATCTGTCAAAATAATGGTAAATCAAAAGAATGTACACTCATGTTAAAAATGTGCATTTATGACATTGGTGATAGACAAGCCCTTCCCAAAATGTGTTTTTTCCAATTAAATTGCTTGATGTTGCAAATATGTTTCAGACTTTTTCTCTCTCACACAAGCTTTGACTGCCATTTGGGAAAAAGGAGCGGTTTGTGTGTATTAGTGAATGTTAAAAGAATAATTATCAGCTTTTAGTTCTCTCTCACAGCTCTACCCACCTTATGTCAGAAAAAGCTTACTCAATCGTTATTGGGTTTATCTATTGAAAATTACTTTCAGTTTATTTAATCCTATAAAGTCCTGGCTATACTTGGTGGCCAGTGGTTTCCAACAGTATTGTTTTAGTTAAGCGTTGCAAATTTCTGTTTTTTTCATTCTTCCACATTTGGCCTTATTTTCTGTTAATGACTGGCCATCATGTCATTTAAGCTGATTGTTTCAAACCTTTCTAATTTTCTTGTAATGCTGTAAATAAAGTTAACAAACGATGGTACTCACACGTCTGAGAATCTTGGAATGGTGTCTTCACATGAGGTTGAATTGGGAAAATTTGAATTGGAAGGACGTGCTGGTAGGATAATCTTGTAATGTCAAATCCTTAAAAAATCTTCAAGGTTTTTGTTCATAGAGTTCTCTTAAACAATGTGTGATTTTTTTAGTTATTGATACATTAAGGGCCTGATTAAGATGTCGGTTGCAGTTGCCTCTGACCGACATCCCTGCGTTTTCTTAACTGACCGGCCTCAGGTCTGTAGTCCGAAACCTCAATTACAATGTGACTACCCATGGTGTGGTTACAGACTCCCATTTTCCTATGGGAGCTTGTGCAGTGGATGGAAACCAGCTGCAGTAGAAGCTCCCAGAGAAATGCGCATTACTGTAAATACCTACACCATGTGGTAGGCACCTCATGGTCGTCACAAGCAAACAAATCCAAACAGTTCAGGCTGACTGTGGCATCGCGGGCTAGCTATGGTATTGGGAAGACCCGCAAACAGTACCTTTTAGAAATGCAGGGTGTCGGCTTCCAACAACACGGCGTCCACAGGCCTCGGTTCCAGAGGTCGATGCAGGAGTCGTAGGGGTCCTCGAAGTCACATGCATTGCAAGTCGATCTCCTCTCTAATTGAGTCAGGAGTGCTGGTGTCAGCAGGCGTCGGGTGCTGCGGTGCGAAGTGCAGCAGTGCATCGGTGCGCTCAAGTTGCTGTGCGAGCAGTGGCTCAGTGGCGGCATCAGATGGTGTCGTCAGTGAGACCAGGGTCGCGGTGCGAGATGAAGGCAGTGCTTGTCACGATGCTGGCAGGTCACGGTGCAAGCAGCGTCATCGTCGTTGCTGCAGCGCTGTTGTCAGCTGACGAACTGGAGTCGATTGCACCTTTGTCAGTAGGCCAAGGATGCATTGTGGGATGAGGGCGGTGCGTCACTTAACTTTATGAGCGGTGTCCTCGAACCACGGTGCAAGCAACAGCATCGATTTCGGCATGGAGCACCATCGTCGGGGATACCAAGGCGTTGTTGTGAAGTAGTGAGGTGGTGCGGAATGCGGTTCCCACAGGTCGCAGTGCAAGCAGTGGCTCGGTGGCAACGTCAACAGGATTTGTCATTGCCCTCTGTGGCGCCAAGGCGTCATCGCGAAGTGGTGTGGAGTGCCCTGCCAACAGGTCACGGTGCAAGCAGCAGGCGTCGGCGGTGACACCAGAGTTGTGGTGGGCGTTGTGGCGGTGCCCTCAGCGGTGCCTTCAGGACACAGAGTCGGCAGCCGCATCATAGACGTAGTTGGATTGCTTTCCTTCTGTTGCAGCCCAAAACACACAAGTGCTGAGGGCAGAAGAGGTTGAAGTCTTTGTTATTCCTGAGACTTCTTGAACAGAGTGCAAGCTCTACCTCAAGCCCTTGGAGAAACTCACAAAGTGGATTGCAGAAAGTTCAGTCCAGTCCTTTCACTGCCCAAGACAGAAGCAGGCACTGCTCGCCAACAAAGCAAAGTAAAGCACACAGCAAAGTGGTAGTCCCTCCTCACTGCTTCGCCAGCTCGTCTTCTTGGCAGTCCTCTTGATCCAAAAGAGTTCTAAAGTTCAGGGGTCTGGGCCCCAGTATTTGTATACAAAAATCATTTGATCCTCTCAGCAAAGGGTGTCCGTGCCCAGCCAGAACCAGTTAGGCCTTCTCTGTTGTGATTTTCCAGCAGGGGGTGGAGATGATATTGTCAGAGACAGACCAGGCCCTTTGAGGTGCAAGGAAATCTCCTCCCTCTTCCTCCATCGCAGCCCAGGTCTATTCAGCCCTTTCCTGGCCTACATAGACTATCGGGAGCCACCCTTGCTTCCTAGTCATCTGTTGTCAAAAACCCAGACAGGCAATCCACATTCCAGCAGAGGCACATGGGATGACTGAGTAAGAAAATAACTACTTCCTAGAAGTGGTATTTTCAAACACAAAATGTAAAAATCACCTTTACCAAAGAATTGTTAGATTCTGAGTTCAGGCATGTTAAATGTTATTTTCCTACCTAGTTCCCAGGGCCAGTTATGTTTATAAGATGTTATAAACAAAACTTCCCGTTCTGTACTATGGGGAACATGCAACCTTGCAATAGTGAAAAAAGAAATAGGTTGTAATTTACTATCAGGACATGCCACACACACCAGGGCATGTCCCACCTTTCACATACACTGCACCCTGCCCACAGGGGTATCTTGGGCCTACCTTAGGGGTTACTAACATGTAGAAAAGGGAAGATTTAGGGACTGGAATGTTTTTGCACTGGACAAGTCAACATGGCAGCTACAAACTGCACGCAGACTCTGCAATGGCAGGTCTGAGTTACCTTTTTAGGGCTACTCACATTGGTAGCACTATCAGTGCTGTAGGCCCACTAGTAGCATTTGATTTACAAGCCCTGGCACACTCAGTGCACTTTACTAGGGACTAACAAGCAAATCAAATAACCAATCATCGAAACACTAATACATAACACAATTTACAAAGAGAGCATATGCACTATAGCACTGATTAGCAGTTGTAAAGTGCCCAGAGTCCTAATACCAACACAAACATGTCAGGAAAAAATAGGAGGAAGAAGCAACAAGTTTTGGAATAACCCTGCAAAAAGGGCCATTTCCAACAGTGGTGTAAAAGATTGATAGACTGGTTGGCAACTTTGAGTAGTTACCAGTGGCTCAGATTAATTTAATCGTTCCTTCCAGCACTTCTTTGCATACTTAAGTGCATCTCTCAAAAGTGTGATGGGAATGCCTAGATCTGGGCCCTGTTGCACTGTGCAGAGGAACCAAGCTCCACCAGACTGATGAGACCCAATCAGGACGAAACTGGTATTGAGTTGCCTGTATTCCGGTTCAGGAAAGACCTGGACTGGCATTTTATGCTAAACTGTTTCTATTGGAATAGGGTCAAGAATTAAATACATATGGCTGGTTCAAAAATGAGGTGTTATGGTGTGAAAAATAACAATGAACCTAGTAATTACCAGTGACAGAAATGTATTGAAGCATTCCTCGATAACTTCTTTGCATACATAAGCATTTGTAAGGCATGCATATTATGTCTGAGGTATCCTGGCCCCTGACAGAGGGTGCAATCTTGTCCATTCATGTGTGACCCACTGGAAAGGCCTGATTTTCAGGTTCTTACAGAAATTGAGAACTGATTCTGCCAGGCAGATGGCAAGTGCTTTCCATGAATTGAGGTTGAGGTTAGAGAAAGCATGCCCCTTTGCCTTAGCTCACCCGATGTGTGGGACAGAGGCAATCAGTTGGCCAGTGGATTGAAGGTGTCTGATTGGAGTGCAGAAGTGTGTCCGATTATTGAGATATGAGGTGGCCAGGTTGTGCAGACTCTTAAAGGTGTGAGCAAAAAGTAGATAGTGTTCTGAGGAGCACTGTTTACTTTCTGCAGCAAATGCTGAGAGCTGGTACAATAACCTTTCTGTTCAGTAAAATATATACATTCAGCAGTGCAAAGCACACTCTTATAAATAAATAAAAAATAAACAAGTAAAATAAACATTTTCACACAACCTATTGCCATATCTTCGTATTATATACACTGTAAAAATGATATGTATGAACACAGTCTACCCCTGTGTACTTCTCATGTATGATAGTGGGCTACAGGCCATCATAAATTAAAATGTACCTAATAATAAGGAGTATCTTAAACTAATGGCAAAGTAAATATTCAATTTATGGTGTGGATTCTCAAAAATAGTAGTGAAACTGTGCTCTTATAGTTGGTTAAATCATTCTTCCTGCCAATCTGTTTCCTATTAAGAGGCCTACTACAAATATGCATAACAATTTTCTATGCTCAATAGGTTTGAGGTTATCATTTTAACCCTGACCCTCCTCCATCCTGCATCCACTTTAAGATAAAGTGCAAACCATATGAGACAGCCAGATCTGGCGTCCATCCTTACCTAGCCGAGAGTTTACCAATCTCATGTGGACATTGCCACACCGGAATTACACTGCGAGATTAGAAACAGAAAAAGAAAGCAGATGATTATTATTGTAAAGTGGATTATTAGAAGTGATAAGTGGGGACGTACCACTAGTAACACAGCCTCAAACACAATAAAAAGCTCAGTCACGGTCTCAATAAATTTTTCCATTGCTCAAACCCTGGTAGCTGGCAACCAGCAGGCAGGCCAACTTGGGAGACAGGTGCATAAAACATTTAAAACAACAATACAATAAATGAGTTAGACACAATGCGCAATAAGAATCTAACACCAATTTAAAAGAATAAGTTATATATTTATGAACAAACAGATACCAAAATGACAAAAACCCAAAGTAGGGAACCAGCAATATCAATTTTTAAAGATTAAAAGCGTTTAGAATTCAATAGAGCTCAAAGGGTTAACAAAGGTTGCAATATACAGGGACAAAATCCGGACTTTATGCAAACCATGATTCAACACTTTTACACTTACTTCAAGAAGTGTTTTTTGATGCAGAAAAATGGTCCATAGCGCCAGCTAAGGGTGCAGATGTCCTTGCGGTCTGGGCCTACAACTCCCACAGAGCACCTGGTCTACTTATGGAGGTTTCTACAAAATTTGCTCCAAACTTCTGGAACTTCTTCCTGAAGTTCCTCTTGTGAATTCAAAGAAGTATTCAAAACACCAATCCAGGGGTTTGAAAGCTCTGAGATGGGCCTTGGATGCTGGGACTACAATTCTTACAATGCCCCTGAAAAATATCTATAGAAGCCCACTGGATGAATTCCAGGATGGGGACGTCCTGGTGGAGCTGATGCAGGTGGGATCTGCTAACCTGTAGCTTTCAGGGAATCCACTCCTTAATCCTTGTGAAGCTAGGTAAAGTCCTTTGGGCTGTAGTACTAGATTGTGCAGCAGGTGCTGTCTTTCACAGTGCAGTCCTTTGAGTACAGATCAAGTTTCCAGCAGGGCAGTTCTTCTTCTCCTTGTTGTTTCAGGCTGTGGATCTCTGTAGCTCTTTAGTATGGAATCCCTACTTAATGCTTTTGAAGCAATACAAAGTCCTTATGGCTGTAGTTCCAAAGGGTGCAGCATGAGTGCTGCCCTCTTGGTGTGAAGACCAAAGGTTGTAGCAGGGCATTCTTTCTTCTCTTGATTTTTCAAAGCATGTATCTAATTTGCCTTACAGCTCTACCATATTTATTCACAGTCTCTGATAAATGGAGTACAGGGTGACAGACAGAACTATGACCTCTTCCTCCAAAGTGTGGTAAAATCTTGTCTTAGATGGCACTGCACTGATTAATCCAAAATGAAGAAACTTTCTCCTGGAGGGTTAAATCTGGCCAAGTCATACCTTTGGTGTGGCTAAGATTCTCTAACACTCCTCTTCCATCCCCCTTACTAATCTAATTACTGGGGCTCCTGTCTGACTGGGGGTGCAAGATGTGGGGGTAAGCCTGTGCTGCCCTAAACTTTAATTCTATCTTTGAAGACTAATTTCGCCATTCCACCCCCTTCCTATCCTTTGTTCTGCTGCTTTCAGTTCTTCTTCTACAGGAAATCCTTTGCCTCTATTCAGGTCACTTCACACCTCATTAAGGCAGCTTTGCTCAGCCTGGCAGACGCTGACCAATCCGAGCAGGGATGCTGGAAGACTGGATTTTTGGAGATGAAAGTTCTATCACTTATTTTCTGTGATAGTTATAATTAATCTAAACGTGGCACGTTTTTAGATTGATTCTAAGTCTCATTTTGATACTTTGAGGTATTTTTTTAGCTCATTTCTTTCAACAGTTATACTTTGATAAAGTATTTCGATGTTAGCCTATGAAGCCATTATGCTACAATGGGGAAACATGAAATTGGCAGTTTTTCCCCACCAGAACATAAAAAACATAATTTACAATGTCCTTGCTTATAGTTACAAGGCGTCCTAGGGGCACCCATGGGAGACCTTACGGGTAACTTATATGTAAAATAAGACAGTTTGAGAGTTTGGAAGTACCTTTAATTCCAAAGTCAAATTTGCATATACTTTAAGTTTAAAAGCAGCCTGCAAGGTAAATCTAGCTATTAATTACAATTGGTACTGACAACTTACATGTAACTACCTAGTATATGGTAGGACCTGGAGGTCTAAAGTCCCAGTAGATTTAATGTACTTAAGTGTACACTATTGTGGTGCCTGCTGTCAATTATACCTAATTACTATGTACTTTTAATCAGAGCACAGGCCCTGGTTAGCAGAGCCAAAGGCACAGAGTCAGAAAACCATCATCTAGTAGTCCAAATGGGGGTAAAAAGAGTGGGGGACTCTGCAAACAAGTCCTGGTTTCCTACAATAAGCCTTTTTAATCTTTACTCCCAGGTACCAGAATAATCCTTCTGCAATTAAGATATTAGCTCTTGAGAGAAAATTACTTCTACCATTATTAGAGTTTGCCACATACAAACAGTCTGCTTTATTGTAAATGATATTGAATCATGTAAAAAATGGCCTGTTGGTTGATTGGGGGGTAACTTCTGTACATACACCTGCCACATCCCTATCAGTCTAAACCACAAAAGTCACAGAATTATCCTGTGCTTACCCTTTGGTAGCTTGGCACAGAATCAATCATGCTTAACTTAAGAGCAATGTATAAAGTATTTATGAGCTACATAAACAGTAACAAAAGGAAAACACAATACAAGAAAAATCCTATACCACTTTAGAAAAACAGAGTCAATTTTGATAAATGATTTGACACCAAAATGACATAAATCCCCACCTCCGAGCCGGAAGCTCCACCTCCAAGTCGCAAGCTCCATCTCCAGGCCGGAAGCTCCGCCTCCAGGCCGAAATTTCCGGCCCGAGTGCGGACGTAAAGTTAGTAGTCTTAAATCTATTCTGTGAATACCGAAAGTAGTTGGTTCATTCTGTGAATCCCGAAAGTAGTAAGTTCACTCTGTGAATCCCAAAAGTAGTAAGTGCCTTCTATGAATACCAAATAGTAGTAAGTTTAGGATTTAGTCTTAAGTTCATTCTGTGAATCAGGCCCCTAGAAAGCACAACGCGTTCTTTAAACAAACCAAGCCTCCAGCAGCCTGGGAATTCCCCCTGCTTTTGTTTTTATTTGCACAAGAACTCCTGGAGTCCAGAAAGAACTGTTAGTTCTTAGGGACGTCTTATGTCCAAACTTACGTCAAACCCGGCACCTTTCAGGTATAAATATACCAACGTTGCCTTAAGCAGACCCACGGTGGTTGGGAGCAGAGCGACGTTCTACTTGCCCGGGAGCCCAGCTGTTGCTAGAGCAATAGGAAAACGCCTTTCCCTTCGACGCACTGAGAGAGATGCTGTCTTTTTCTCCAGCCGAGAAAATCCAGGTCCGGTGTTCCCAAGTCACCCTCGCGGGTTGCTGGGAGATAGAGTCCTGAGAAGCGAGATACAAGACCTCCTTCATTCTATAACCAAGGTACGGAGCTGATTGAAACCTTAGAGAGAATTCTTGATTCCGATTCTTGGCAAAAACCTAACTTAACTTAAAACTGCAACTTACTTACTCCTTCCCACGTATTAGGCTTAAGCCAGGTACACCGGGGCAGGCGTATCTTAGAAGCACTAGTTGAGTTCGTTAGACAATATTTTCATGTATATATATTTTATCCATTTTAAAGTGTCATATGGCTAAGAAACCATATCAATGCTTTTACAGTATTATTTCATATTACTCCTTTAACTGTACGCACTTTACTTTATAATAAGTATTGCAATTGTGGCAATTCATTTCTCTTGCATGAGAAAGAAGACTGCTCAATAAAATAACACCTTTTATTGAAAACGCCTGTCTCTCTATTTCTCTGCACTCTGGTGAAATTAAGCATGAACGATTGACTGAGTGAAACGGTTGTCTATTGTTTTCACACGACTCTAGAGATATACTCTTTATTCTGAGAGAGCAAAGTTGTTATGTTTATGCGGTTGTCAGAAACTAATACCTTCTTGTCTAAATCAGGATGGTTAACCCTTTCCTGAACATTCGAGAAAGTTTATAGTGACCTCTGAGCTAGCTGGCAAAAACTAATTAAGTCTAACATAGTCAGTAGAGACCTAGATGACCTCAGTCCTACGTCTACACTGCTGTTTATGTTATTCCAATGCGGAGAGCCTATTGGGAATATAGGAACTACACTACATTGTGATTCGAGGCCATGCATCAGAGAAGTGTCCTGCTGTGGCAGTACCGATGGGCTGTGGGAGGTGGTTCAAAGTCCAGTGAGGAAGCGCATCACGCAGCGCTGAGTCTTAGGATCTGCAGCAGTGATGCAAGTTCATGCATGGAGAGGTTACATGCTGCGCCGATTCCATGGTGCTGTGGTCTGCAATGCGAGGCCCTGAATTATGGGCAGTGGTTATGATGAGCTGCTGGGCTTCAATGTGAAGTCCACCATCCGGGATGCAGCATGCAGCGGTTCTCATATGGAGATCTCTGAGGCAATGCGTTGGGCTGCGGCGGTAATGCTGGGACCACAGTTGGGCTGGCAGACCACCTCCAGCCTACTTCCAAAGGTCCAGGAATGGAGTGGCACCACTTGAGTGGTAGGACTCACAACCAACAGAAGTTGCTGGGTTCAAGGTAGTTGAAGAAGTTTCTGTCCCTGAGGCATCTCACCAATAGGCCAGCAAACTGGCCCCTGAAGTCTCCTTGGTGGTCCTGGGTTCAAGGTGTAGGTACAATCCTTCACTTAGGCAGGAGGGCAGCAGTTGGCATATAGCTGGGCAACACAGTAGCAGTCCTTCTTACAGAGAATCACAGCAGTCCTTCTGAGTCTTCTACGGGTCCAGAGGTGTACTGGAGAGTGGGTCTGAGGGTATCCTTTTTATACATATGCCTTCTTTGAAGTAGGAGAAGTTTCTAGAAGGTATCCTTTGACGTGCTTGAAATTTCTTGACTCCCCCACTCTGGCTATAAGCTGGCTGCATGAGCAATGCAGGTGTGGCAAGTCATTTGTGTGAAGACAGAGCACAGCCTATTCAGTTGTAGGTGTGGCTGTGCCTAGCTCCGCCCCACCCTGCCAGGCAGACCTAATACCTCTATTGTGTGGCCACCTGAAAGGAATAAACAAAGTCCAATTGTCCATGAAAAGGCTGGAGGCACAAAATAATTATGGCAGAAAAATGCCAACTTTCTAAAAGTCCTCTCTCCTTTCTCATAAAATTTGGGCAACCCAATAAACCCTTGGAGGCTTGGGTTAATTACAATAGAGGATAAATGTGCAAACAAGGGAATTGTTTAACTCTTATTTTTGATGTTGTTCTTATATATTTGGGAAATCACGAATAGTCATTTCCAATAAACAATTCCTGAATTAAACTTATTTCACCAACTTGAATAAATCCCAAAAGCAAAAAAACAAGACAGTGTATACTTTTTTTTACAAAAGAATAGAAATTTTTAGAGAAAAATTGGAACGCTTCTCTGTGCATCCTGGCATTAGCGGGAAGACCCGGAAGCTGACCGCAAGACGGCGGAGACCAGGTGCTGAGAGTGGAACCCAGGCTACGGTCGTGGAAGCCCGGCGGTGGTCCCACAGGGGACAGACAAATACCAGTGACCCTTGAGGGCATACTAGTGAGTGCAAAGGGCATGCAGTAGCGGTGTGACCCCATGTCCCAGAGACTTAAAAGGTACTTAAAGCAGAGAGCCTGCCTGCAGTGCTAGCAAAGCCTAGAGTGCGAGTGGAACCCCAAGGATTGACTACGGGGAAAAGAGGCAGCGCCTGGTTTCCACATTGCTCTACATAACTGATCTGTGGCTCAGCCTGGGTCTTTCCCCCGGGAACAGAGCCTGCCTGATCAGATGGTGAACTTAGCCCGCCTGCCAGGGGGGCCCACAGAAGGGAGTGTAGGGCTGCATAAAGAGTTTGTTGTGAGAGGCTGTCAGCTAGACAGGAGGCCCTGGAACTTGCACCTGGCTGGCACCAGAAGGGGATCCCCCAGGCCCACCCATAACAGCCTAGAAGAGAGAGGGTACGAGGCTAACCTGGGTGTACAAGGCCCTGAGCACTGAGACACGCCCAGAGAGACGGAGATCACAAGAGTGTACAAAATGGCAAGTGCCAGGCTTAAAAAAGAAGGATCAGTGAAAGAGATGCTCTTGAAACAACCCTAGCAAGGGCCAGCTGTCAGCAGACCTCAAGTGAGTGAGACAGGATGTGGCAGAGTTCAGAGACTGCATGGTGGTACTTCTAGAGCATGAACATGGGCGCGATGAGGAAATAGAGATGATGCAACAAGAGATCCTCAAACTTAAGGAGCAGCACATTCAGCGTCAGGAGCATGCGGAGGACCTGGAGACCCAATCCCGCCCCAATAACGTGTGTATCCTTGGAGTGAAATTGGGGGCAAGGGAAAAGACATCAGGGAGTTTGTGCAGGCCCTCTTTTTCCAAGTGTTGGGGCCAGAACACACAACAGAGATCCGAATCGTCAGTGTCTACCGTTTGGGGCTGCTGTGACGCGGGTCGGCCCCGCCGCCGGATATCTTGACATGCGTGCACAACATCCAGCTGAACGAACGTATCATTCGGAAGGCAAGAGACATGCGTCCTTTGCAATTCAGAGGTCCCTCCCCAACGCTATACCAGGATCTTGCTGCTGCTACACTGTTCAAAATGAGGTAATACCGCCAAATTACCCTTACCTGAGGGAGAAGGGAATTGCTTATGCTTGGGGACAGCCTTTTTATATCAATTTTAAGTACGAGGTTAAGCTGAGACAGATCAGATTGTTAGAAGAGGCCAGGGAAGTACTGGGCCTGGAATCACCGGACTCTCTGGAAAGTCAGCACAAGTCCCCTGGCAGAAACCAAGACAGACCAGGTCGGTGGCAGATGGTGGGTAAGCATCCTCCACTCACAAGCCAGACACTGCCACCATGGCAAAAGAAAGAGAAGCGGTCCTCTCCTCGTTGACCACCAGCCCAGTATACTCATCCCCTGCCTGAATGTAAGGTAAAATCAAGATAGGTAGAATTCTTTGGTGGAGCCGGGGGGCCACCTTTGTTAGTCTCTTGAGGTCCGCTTGGGATGACTGCCCCCATATAAACATTCCCAG
This sequence comes from Lissotriton vulgaris, assembly GCF_964263255.1. Classification (NCBI taxonomy): domain Eukaryota; kingdom Metazoa; phylum Chordata; class Amphibia; order Caudata; family Salamandridae; genus Lissotriton; species Lissotriton vulgaris. The sequence goes on along the minus strand of NC_141696.1, from coordinate 1,016,524,237 downwards.
GATGGACTTTTGCCATTAATGCACCCTTGCATTAGTTTTCTCTCATTGTTGTAAAATACATAATGGTTATGTTTTTGGGGTTTATTTACTTTCGGGCTCCCTGCACCACTCCTCAAGTCATTTACACACAATGCTCACTTATCCATACCCTCATGCACGCCAACACGCCAACTTAGTCGCGTATGCTGCGGTGATGCTTCCCTCACCACCAACTATTGCAAATGGGAATTGTATGGTATTGTATTGTAATTACATTTATATAGTGCTTACTACCCCTGACAAGGCTTCAAATTGCTTTTTTCGGCGAGTAGCACGCTACTCTGAGACCCATAGAGGATTAGTGTTGAATTAGTATAGTGAAACATGCAAGTACATTTTAAGCGGTGGATAGGTTAGTAAGTTAATTCGATTTGGAATGATAGCAGAAGGAAAGAGGAGGACAAATGTTTGTATTTAAATAACGCTTGTTGACACACACTATTCAGGAAGCCTACAACGGATTTGTGGTGAATTAATATGGTGAAATATGAAGTAATTTCAGTGGTCAATATTAGTCAGTTACTTAGAGTGAGAAGGATAGAGGAGGGATAAAAGGAGAAGAAAGATTTGCATTCATATAGCACTTGTTACCCCTAATGGGTGTTGAAGCGCTTTTCTGGCGAGTAGCACGCCACTCCGGAACCCATAAAGGATTACTGTTCAAAATTAGTATAGTAAAAAAACTATGAAGTAATTTAAGTAGTGGGTATGTTATTCAGTTATTTGGGTAGTATATTAGTATAGTTTAATATGGAATTTGAGAAGTGAACATGTTAGTCTGTTAATTTTAATTGAAAAGGATAGCGGAGGGATAAAAGAGTGAAGGATTTTAAAAACTTTTATTTTATTTTAAGTCTTAAGGGATCGGTATTGTAAAAGAGGTGTCAGATGATGCAAGGAGGGGTAGAGTAGGAGAGAGTCTACAAAGGGTTACTTTGGCAATCAGAGTAGTGGTATGGGGTTTGGGATAAATGAGAGAGTGGATGTAGAGGATATATTGATAAATGTATAGGATGAGAGATAGGGTAGTGCATTGGAAGGAGTAGTAGAAGAAGTTTGAGATGAGTCAGAAGGTTGGGCTAGAAGATATATTGAGCGAAGTATAGGCTGAGAAATAGGGAAGTGCATTGGAAATGCTAAATTAGAAGAAAGTGATAAATATATAGATCCACAATTAAATTGAAAGTATATAGATACATAAAGGAGGTAAGTATATATAGATTAAAGATATTGATAGAAGCACAGTATGAGAAATAGGGTAGTGCATTTGATATGCTTTTTCAGTAGAAAAGTAACAGACACACAGATCCAAGTACATGGAAGGTACATAGATGCACAATGGAAGTATGTACATGTAGAGCAAAGATGATTTTTATTTATTTATTATTATTATTATTTTTTTCTCTCAACAAGTATCACTGGGTTAAATGCTCCGCTATCCTCTCCTTGTTGGAAAACTCTGAAGGGGATGTTTGTATGCTGCAGGATACCCACCTACTGTTCAGCGATACGGTCTGTATGCAATCCCACCGATTTCCCCATCAATACTGGTCCTCAGGCAATGTTAAAAAAATGGAGTAGCCATTCTGCTGGGAGCAAAGTTTGAAGTGAAGGTCCTATCGATCCTATATGAAGTGAAAGAGAGTTTCCTAGCCCTTAGGTTGCAGTGGGGTGCCAAACTTCTCACGCTGGTCAACATATTCTCACCAAACATGTACCAAGAACCCTTTCTTGTCCGTCACCTATTGGCGAGCCTGGCCTCACAAGACACTGCGATTCTGGTGGGCGGAGACCTTAACCTGGTCATGGATAATGCTATGGGCCGCTAATGTCAGAGGTTGGCGCAAAATGGAGAGATGTCCACGGAGGGGTGATAGTGGCTCAGTGACATTGCGTTACATGATGTTTGGCAGCAACGCCACCCCACACGGTGGGACGATACCCACTACTCTGCAGTGCATAAATCTTATGCATGACTTGACCACTTTTTAGTCTCAGCCACTTTGATGCGCAGGGTCCGGGATACCACTATAAAACTGTGATCCCTTTCGGACCATACGTTGTTCACAATCACCATACAACCAGACACACCACCCCCACGTCCATAGGCGCTAGCGTTTACGGGAGGGTTTGCTACAGTCACCCACTATAGTACAGGGTATCCGCACAAAGATCACAGTCTACCTTAAAACATAATGACAAAGCAGAGACACTGCTTGTGGTGCTTTGGGAGTCATTGCAGCTGGTAGTGAGGGGGGAATTGATAGCAATCTTCTCTGCAGAAAACAGAAAGCGACGTGAGGCACGGCAAGGTATTGAACAGGAGGTGAGCGTATTAGAGGCCATACATACCCACACAGGGGCACCAAGGGTGTGGAGGGAACTGGAGAAGAAGAGACTCCTGCTCAGGAATCTTGACGTAGACAGGGCAGAATACGCACTGCTATGCTTGTGACACAAGTTTTACTTGAGCAGCGATAAATGTGGTAGACTGCTGGCGCAAAGGCTTTGTGCCAAAACCATGGTGGCCGCTATAGCCTTGATTAGAAAACCCTAAAGAGAAGAAGTGTACGTGGACTCTCAGATTGCCAATACATTCCAGCACTTCAATCAGTTGTTATGTACAGCAGAACATACAGGGCAATGTGACAAACGCAAATATCTTGAAGTAAGCAAATTCACTCGACTCCCAGAAAATCAGGTGTTGCAGCTCAAAGAGTCTATACAACCAGAGGAGGTCATATCAGCCATTGCTAGGCTTAAACTGAATAAATCTTCTGGCACAGATGGGATCCCCACCTTGTTCTACAAAACTTTCTGAGTAGATATAGCGCCAATCGTGACGCGCCTATTTAAGTCCTTCCAGGAGAGTGGTATGGTCACCGAATCCATGACGGAGGCCGCAATTTCAGTCATTCTTAAACCTAAGAAAGACTCACATCTATGTGGCTCATACTGCCCGATTTTGCAACTAGATGTGAAAATCTACACTGGGGTTTTAGCAGCCCGCTTGAACCCGATGGGGGCAGGTCTAATAGACCCGGACCAGGTAGGGTCTATCAGAGCCAGGGTGGGGATAACACAAAGTAACCACTACATCTAAGCGATTGTGTCCATAGATCCCATAGTGAGGCCCTGTTTCTCTCGGTGAATGCGGAGAAGGTGTTCGACAGAGTGAGCTGGAGCTATCTGTTTGCCACCCTTCAGTGCTTTGGCTTCGGCGAACACTTGATTACGATAGATAGGGTGTGTCTATCAATCACCTAATGCCTTCGTCAAAGTCATTGGGGTGTCTTTACTGCCGTTTCTGATTAAAAGGGGGACGAGCCAGGGGTGCCTCCTGTCTCCCCTCCTGTTTGTGCTCTATATGGAGCCTTTTGCGCAGCGGGTCCGTGACCACCCGCAGATAAAGGGACTTTATTTCAGTGGCGATTCCCACAGGAGAAGCCTCTATGCAGATGATCACTTGCAGAGCCACTCCATTCATTACCTGCTCTCTTGCAGGAGTTGGAAGCCTTTGAGGAGATCTCGGGATTTAATGTTAATCTGAGCAAATACCAGGTGCTTAACCTTTCCTCACCCCAGGCACACGTAAAGCTCTTGCTTGAACGGTTCCCATTACACTGGGCCACTCAAACAATAACCTACCTGGGCATTCGGCTGGACCTCACACTCCCACAGACACTGGGAATTAACTTCTCAGCACTTATGGACCAAAAGATAAGAGACCTAGATGGCTGGACTAAGCTGAAACTGGCCTGGTTTGGATGGATTGCGACGGTCAAAATGACGGTATTGCCACGGATTTTGAATGTATTCCAGACATTACCCTTGGCCCCCACATAAAACGATATGGGCCCTGCAGCTGGCGCTCAATAAGTTTATCTAGGGAGGGAAGAAGGTGCTCATACCAATATCCCAAATGGCACTACCCAAGGGAGAGGGAGTGACTGGCCTCCCGCTTGTTCATAAATATCTCCAGGCCTCACATCTCCGCTATATCGTGGAGTGGAACCGCCTGTTCTCTAAGAAACACTGGACCTTTATGGACCAAGCAGTGGCGGGCACACATATATGGCGGGAGATCTGGCTAACATGTAAATTGAGGGCCTGGGAGCTCTACTCCTTGCCCATCATGGCAGCAACATTAAAGGTGTGGGGCGCATTGGTGCTCAGGTGGGACCTGACTACGTACCCCTTGCCGATGTCCCCAATAGTGGACAACACTGACTTTCCCACAGGCTGCAAATCAGAAATTCTTCATGCAAGCGGGTTGGCTCGCTATTTGATGAGAAGGGCATAATACCTTTTACACAATTGCTCTAAGACTACAATCTCCCTCAGTCTGATGAGTTCCATTGCCTCCAACTGAGGGACTGGGTCACCTCACCGCCCTACCTGGTGCAGGCCTCGCGACGGCTGACACCATTTGAGAAATGGCTCATTTTAAAAAAAGATGACAAACACCTGGTGTCGGAATTATACAAAATGCTGCCTGCAGCACAAGTAAGGGGAGCGCACTAAGGGCTAGCTACGCTAGGAAGCAGACCTGGGCATGGCCTTGTCTGACAAGGAATGGGAACAGATACACTATAGAGCACGACACCCTGCCCACATTACAGCGGGAACAGAGTCAGCTTTCAAGGTTACCTCATACTGGTACCTCATACCGACTCGCATACACAGATGGGACAAAAATCTCACAGAGAAATGCTGGAGGGGCTGTGGGTCGGCCGGCTCTCTGGCACATCTACTTTGGGCCAGTAAAACTATCAGGAAGCGAGCCGCGAGGGCAACGGCATCTTACCCTCTTGCAACGCCGTGAGAGGAACGGCAGGATCCGCCACGCCGTGAGGGCAATGGCTGCAGCTTTCAAAACCAAACTACACTTCCCAGCTGCCCTGGGGGCGGCGCGCATCCCTCATGCCACCAACGTGCCCGGAGGCGCTTTAAGAAGTCGGAGCGCCGAGAGCTCCTGGGGGCCAGTAATTTTATCAGGACGCGAGCCGAGAGGGCAACGGCATCTTAGCCTCTTGCAAAGCCATCAGGGGAACGGCAGGACCCGCCACGCTGTGAGGGCAACAACTGTCGTTTTCAAAACCAAACTACACTTCTCAGCTGCACTGGGGGCGGCGCGCATCCCTCACGCCACCAACGCGCCCGGAGGTGCTTTAAGAAGTCAGAGCGCCGAGAGCTCCTGGGGGCCAGTAATTCTATCAGGACGCGAGCCGTAAGGGCAACGGCATCTTACCCTCTTGCAACGCCGTGACCAGAACGGCAGGACCCGCCACGCCATGAGGGCAATGGCTGTAGTTCTCAAAGCCAAACTACACTTCCCAGCTGCCCTGGGGGCGGCACACATCCCTCACGCCACCAACGCGCCCGCAGGCGGTTTAAGAAGTTGGAGCACCGAGAGCTCCTGGGGGCCAGTAATTCTATCAGGACGCGAGCCGTGAGGGCAACGGCATCTTACCCTCTTGCAACGCCGTGAGGGGAACGGCAGGACCCGCCACACATTCGAGGGCAATGGCTGTAGTTTTCAAAACCAAACTACACTTCCCAGCTGCCTTGGGGGAGGCGCACATCCCTCACACCACCAACGCGCCCGGAGTCGCTTTAAGAAGTGGGAACGCCTGTCGCCCCGTGAGTCGCACGCGGGAGCATCGCGGGTGAAGCCCGGGACAAGGGCGGGGCCATCTGTGGCAATCAGGGGCCAGAGGAGGCCGGGCAACCCCCCTTGCATCTACTTGTGAATATTCTGGACAACAAGGTACTTTTGATAATATACAGGCTTTTAAACTAATTGTCGGCAGATGGGACAGAACTATCTATCATATTTAAACATGACATGGACTAATCCTGCCGCCTCATACAAGTCTATTGTGCCTAAGATTGTTATTGTATTAATCAGTCGTGTTTTTAATTAATTTACCTCCCTCTTGATTCTGACATTCTGCAAAATGGGCAAAAAGGCTTGTCTAGAAAAAAATGCTCCATTAGTGCTGCATACACCAGTTCAGAAACAGACATCAATAGATAGGATGCTAGCAAAAGCTTTGGGGGCAGTAGCCACTGAAATTGAAGGAACGGAAAGGAGATTGTCAACCACACCCAATCTAGCCACCAGCACACTGATCTCCCAATTCGCTGATGAAACAGATCCATCACCACATGAGCAGTTAAGTGATTCTCTTATAGATCTTGAAACCACAAATGGGGAAACCAGGATAGGTAGGACCCGCCCTAGGCTTGATAGACACACTAAAACTAACACCAGACTCAATGCCAAACTGCAGCCCAAGCGGAAAAATGCGCAAGGTAAAAGTGTGGATCCAGTACACTCCCCAAAACCTAATACGACAGGCGATCACCCCGTAACAACGGACGAACATCCCGGGTGGGTTTTGGATTTAGTAACAAACCTAGAGACTCAGCTGAGAGTTATTGTCAAGGAGGAACTGAGGCCTATTTTAGAAAGCCTGGAGGGTTTAAAATGAATAATCGCAAAGGGCGCATACATTAAGAATGCACCCCAACAAGATAGCAACATCAGAGGTATCGAATCAAACTCCCCAGTTAGAGACCACCCCGCTAACAGCACGAGTAGAAGAGTATTATCGCCAACAATCACCATACTCCCAGGAGCACAATTACAGGCAAGGTGCACCATGGAAAAAGAACCAGACAAACCTTCTACAAATCAAGCGGTGGGAAATAAGGCCAAACACATAGTAATAGACCCCGCTGGGGAAACTGCAAAGAGTACTAGGATAAGTCAACCAGTAGTAGGCTCCTGGTCTGACCAAGCTAACCTATTTCCTAAACCCCCAAACATAAACTTATTGCCTGCATCAACACCATATGTGCTGATTTTGGCTGGGATACCGGAGCTGAGAAAGGGGCAGACAGAATCCCATCAAGAATTAAAAAACTTTGACATTGTATGAGACTGGGACGATTCTGGGCGGTGGCGGCTAAATGATATTGATATGGCATTTGAGACAGAAATTCCTCACTTTCCCGCCTACACATTGTTTGGGCTCCCTAACGCTTTGACTTTCCCTACATGGTCCATAAGGGGGAGGCAAATGGCTTTAGCATTATGAGCAGTAAGGCAAGCGATCTTGGTACATTGTAGAACGCCGGGGGTTCCTGATCACACAGCATGGCTACATAGATTATGGCTATGACATATGACACTAGCGACGGAGTGCCTGTCGCTGGTGCAAGACCACAAAGGCAAAACGTACGCAGACCTATGGGCCCCCTTCATTCAATTGCTGTCAAAAGAATTTAGGGAGGTGACATGCCCAAAATACCTAAAAATATTAAATCTGATTCTGGAGATCAAAAGGACGAGTGCATCCTGTAGATTAAAGGGCGGAGATTAGATGGAGAATTGAGGGTTGGGTGCATACTCTAATCCACAGACCTCCTTTGCCTTTGGTGTAGGGCCCCCCATTTTCTTTTCTTTTGGTTGCTTGGGGATGGGTGGGGGGAGGGGTCAGGTTTCCTTTTCTTCTCACATCATGTGTTCCTCTTCTTTGTAAGTAGATATGTTTCTGCAGTCCAGAAAACGCTGCCAGCCTCCGGGTTGTAGGCACCAAGCTGTGTATCTTTGATCTATATGCTATCTATACGCTGCCGGCCTGTGTGGCTGTAGGCACATAGTGGTACTGGTGCAGGATTGCTTTCCTTCTTCCTTTTTTCAAACTCGAATAAAAAGATTTGTTCCATAAAAGTGGTATTTTCTAAATAGTAACTTAAATCTGACTTTACCATTAAATAAGGGTTTTATTACGATTTCTCAGGGCCAAATACAAAAATTCTACTTGTTCCCAATCAAAATTTAGCACCTTAGCACAATAGTGGAAAAAAGAAATTAGGACTTTTGCAGTAACAGGACATGTCATACCATGTAATTACAATGCACCCTGTTCTATGGGCTACCTTTGGCCTACCTTAGGGGTGCCATATATGTCTTGCAGCCAGTAAAGGGATGGCCTTTAGGCCCAGGGGACCCCATTTTCTGGGATAAAAACATATGTATTAAGGGGAGGGAGCATGCATCACCCTCCGAACCATGATTTGGCCCAATAAAAAAGGAGGCAGTCCATGTGCTACCCCTCTCAGGCCTTATGAAACCCAGGGACTCATTCTCTGGGGCCAAATACAATAAAAAAGGGGAGGAGGGAAGCCTTCTTGGGGCCCGGCAACTCCATCTCCTGGGGCCAAGTTTAATAGAAAGGGGAGGGGCATGCGGCCTCTCTCCCCAAGCTTTATTAGGCTCCGGGCTGAGTCATTAATACAGGGAGGGGGCATGGAGCCACATCCCAAAGCATATATTGGCCTCAGGGGACCCCTTCCCCCTAGACCTGCATCAGTAATAGGTGGGTCACGGGGGGAGTCCCAGGGCCCTGCATCCAAGTCAGTACCTCACTTGGTGCAGGAGTAGGCATTGCTCCTGCCTAGAAAGAGCAGCACTTTTATGCTGCTGCATCCGGGTGGGAGAAATATGTTGTTCTGTTTCCCTGCTCACATCAGTGCAGGCAGGGAAATAAAACACAATTCTGATTCCAGCTGACAGTAGCATTTTTAAAGCCAGATGGGAGCAAACACATGTTTATCTCTACACAAGATTTTTTTAAAGCATCATTTCTCAAAAAGTACTGAACTGATTTACTCCAAATCGCAACAAGCACAGTCTGCAGGCCAAGATCTAGCTTCCAGCCAAATATGTTTTAATTGTGTTTTTTACAGAAGAACTGCTGGGATGGATTGGGTGATGAATTTGAACATTCTTACATGCCTCTGTTTTGTCTCTTTAAAGTTTTAGAGGAATAGATGTTGAATGTTAAAAAATTATGCAGGTGCAAATGGTAAATTAAGAACACTGTGGCTGTTTGGAGAGGATGTTACACAAGAACAGAAATGTAGGTGCCAAAATGATTAAAGAAATGTAGGGTACATGTATTATGTGATGTCTGCCAATATATGTACATAGAGTATGATTAATGAGATACTGTACATATCTTGCTGTAGTATTTCTGAAATATGGATTTATTAATTATGAGGTGGCCCAATATAGATGAGGCACTGACTTACAGCGATGCAGGCTTTGATAACTAATTGCCAAATGATATGTAGAATTTGGAGCATGTTTTGATGCAGGATGACATTGTAGAAGAAATTCAGCTGTTGAAAATTAGGAAAGGATAATCTTGGTAACTATCTGAATATGTATTGGAACAATATGGAGTTGGCCAGTTATGAAAACGTTTCAAGTATTAAGTCCATTTTTAAAGTTCACGTTGCACTTTCAATAGTTACATAAATGTAAGATGGCGGCTCGCGTAGTGATCACGCGTGAAAACTGAAATGTGTTGACGCTTGATTTTGCACCTCTTCAGTTTATGGAATAAACGATTCAAGCAGCAAGTTCTGGTGTGCCGGTTCCTTACTTTACGGAGTGGAAGAAGTAATGGACCGAAAGTTCTGTGATAGCATTTTCAAAACACCACCTGTGTGTGTTTTGGTTCCTGACGATAACCGCGGAGGTTTCTGGGTATATGTATCAAAATACAACACGAATGGGGCAAATTCATCCTAAAATCGTCACATGGATTAATAGAAATTTTGACCAAGCACGGAGATATAGCCCTCATCAAAATCGAGAAACTAATTAAGGAAATTAAATGTTAAATCAGTACAAAAAAGCTGGCAGAAGAACTTATATCTTTCAACACAATTACACAAAATAATTTTGAAAAGCCTGTGGAAGAATTATCGGCTTATAAAGCTGGAAAATTTCAAAGACAGAATTATGAGGAAGGCAGGATTTTTACATTTTCCCAAAGATATTCTGATTTACAGAAAAAGGAAATATTGGACCTAACAATAACTGATTCCTCAAGGAAACGTAGAGGTCAGAATATGAATTAAGTGAGGGTGAAGGATCTTCTTCAGCAATCACTGACAGAACAACTAAAGTGGCTTTTTTAGATCGAATGAGGCTGCTTCATCAGCAACAACAAAGTTTCAAAAGAACTGCAACCTCGTATGGAAGAGGTAGGAAAATAGAATGCAGCAGATGGTGTGGAAAGAGTGAGACGAGGAAAAAGAAAACCTGTGGGGATGGGAACATGGAAGACCAAAAAGAAATAAGCAAATCCCAGGATGAGATGATGATCATATATCTCTCTAAACAAACATTAGTGGAGATGGAGGTAAAATTATTAAACAAGCATTTACAATGCAACGGTTTCGCCTTTGTTCGAGTATCCTCCTTGCTGAGAGCTATCTGAAGCCTAACATCAAGATGCCAAAACAAAGGAGGAAAACAAAGGCCCACAGCTTTGTTCATCCCATGTATGAGAGAGTTAAGAACACACTGTATAAACGTAAGATGTATCTATCTGCATGAGTAATTGCACTAAAGACGATTTAAATGGCACTTTTTTTCTACTCAATTTCTTTTACAGTGCTAATCATCCTAAATTTAGGGTGTTACAGCACTTTACATCGAACACAATATGCAGAGGCAATAACTCACAAAAGTGAGTAAAACAATGCACTGAAAATGTTCCATGAGACAATGAGGGTTATAAGATGCAGTAGTCGCAAATCGTCCATGCAGGTGGGCATGACAGGTTAAGAACGAATAGCCTGGAGAAACACAAACTCGGGATTTTAAAAGTAACTCTGTGGTTTGGGTTTACATTTACTAATAAGACTTTATTAGAACCCAAAGGAATCATTTTTAGCAAAGCATAGACTAATAAAACAAGAACTACAACACCACAGCTTTCCAAGGTCCATATATAGTTCACCTTTCTCAAGCAGAACAATCTACATGAAACCCTGACGCTCTCATGCTCACAACACGTGAATGCACAACACTGCACCATAGGCATACATTTGGAAAACACAGCCTACTTAACAGCACGTCCATCACCATACCAACATTCATCTTAGAACTTTTCAGGAAAAGTTGCTTTAAACATTCTAGCCCTTTACAAGAGCAACTAAGCACAACAGCTATATGCTTGGCTAGCAATGTATATTTACCAACTAAACTGCACATGCAGATCGACCACAACAGTCCATGAAAAATAACTGTAGATCTACAAATATACTAATATTTCATTCATATTTTCAACATGAACTATTAGTAAACAAGGCGTATAACAATGAAACTATATAAATACTGATCACATTACTTTTATCGCTGCAATGTATTTTTTATAATACTTGTGTATTGTTTGCTGCGTATTCCTTATGTTCAGCACCCTAAGGTAGCTGTTGTACTTCTGGTCAAGAAAGAAGAAAACAATTGGGACAACCCTGCCCACACCATGCCCCAGAATAGTTTCCTTATTTAATGGCCTGTTATGCTCCTTACAGACACTGTCAATCTTGTTCCTTGTATGGGAAGGTATAAGGGGCCTTTCTAAGAAACTGATGCGATAACGCTGCCTGCACTGAAATTAATCAGTACCCTTTGTGGATGTGCAGCCTCACACCCTCTGGGGTCTTGCTCCTTCTCCTGTCTTAGGATGACTAAGTAAACCCTAACCAGGTCACTGGGGTACGAGTGGTGAGTAATACCGAATGCATAGCTGCCAAAGTTTCAGATTCCTCTGTGTGAAAGTTTCATAATTTAAGTGTAATTATGAGTGGCATTCAACGACAATGAGTGGCATTCAACGACTATGAGTGACACTTTCTTGCAAGCAAATATCGAGCAATGAAGACGAAGGAAATATATAAATATCAGAAATAACACCCATTTGAGCAACGAGAAACTCCAAGAAAATCTTTAAATTTCTGCAAAGCAACAGAAATGAAAGGGTGCTAACCTAGTGCCCTTGTAAGCTGATAGTACTGTTAAATAAATGTGTAGGCAATAACAACTAAACAGATCTGGAGATGAACAGGGCAGTGGCAGGATCCCTCAAGGGAAAGGGGGGCGGTGCAGATGTAGTCTGGTGGGGGCTCCTTCTCGAAGGTAAACAGAATGCGATATTGAGGGGTGCAGCCACCCCCTAGGTAGGATGAATGTATGGATCGCCTTTTCTACGGGCTCACCAGGAAACAACAGCTCAAGAAAGCCCTCTGCCCAGGGGCACAACCGCCATAGCTGCCCGTTACCCCAGTGACAACACTGACCCCTAAACCAGGGGGTGCCTCCCACAAGGGCCCTCTGGCACTACACCCTGCGGCAGAAGCCGCGCACCCCCAGGCAGTACCCCGCAGCCGTTACCTGCTCCGCCGCCCGCCGGTGACACCTCCCTCCTCCCGCCGCTGCTCCCTGACAGCCGCTCTGCCTAGACGTGGCTCTTGGTTGGCGAGCGCTGTGTCCTTTCTCCTCCCCTGGAAACAACACCCCGGAACTAACCTTCACAGTCCGTGCATGGGGCAGTGTAGGGAAGGTGTGCTCCGGAACTATTAGCTAGCAAGAGTGTTTCTTACCGGAGCCCATAGAGCGTAGGACCAAACTTCCGGGTCCAGCAAGACATGGGGAGCAGGCCAAACAGAGCGAGATGACAGACATGGAAACAAACAGAGGACGCGAGTTTTAACCGAGCGACCCGCACTAACATGGCCGCCATCTTTCCACAATATACGTTATATTGTACTTTATCCTATCATCATCTAAAACTCATACAGAACCTTACAATGTTAATTTTCTTCCTAATAAATCTACCAAGAAGCAACACTAATACTTTTTGCTGTTGTGAAATTCATTATAAGTACACGTATTTAAACCTATTAAACAATATCCCGGAAAGGTTCGTAAAACATAATTTCGCCACTATGTAGAAATGTTGACTTATTTAACTAGAGCCATAGATATAACAATAACACATACACAATTATCCTCAAAGGAATCGTTTTCACCAATTTCAATAATTCATATTGTCACAGAAAGTGATCAATCATTTAACTGAAAGCAAGGTACATACAGTTTCTCATACTGTTTTATTATTTTTCAAAAGAATATAGTATCAAAAATGAATTTATCAAACATGGCAACATAATACTACTATAAATAATTGATTTCCAGTAGTATTTAACACCTTCTGCACTCTACATGGAAGAAATGAAATACCATGTACAATCAAATATAACCCAGTCATATGATTTTATCTAACATCAATGATATTAGAAAAGGCAGAACGGCGTCAGGCGTCGACGTTTCGGTCCTCCTTGGTTAATAAATCCATAGGACCATCCTCAGGACCCGTTGCACATAATATATCTACAGATAAATATATACATAAAAATATATTTTACATTTGTACATCAACCTTGCATTCCAAAAATCGTCTAATCACCACAAAGGAAAACACATGAATCCATCAAAGTGAAAACCATGAAAACCATTAAAAGCCATTAAAACCCGCCACCAAGAGTGCCTTATATACACTATATATAGTAAATCAAGGTCTTACCACTAACCACCAGCCGGTGGATGTGACGCCTCAAAGGCAGAAATATTTTTCAAATCTAAAAGACAAACCAAACAAACCATCTACCTATTCTACATAGCCATTCTCCATTGCCACAAGGGTCAGTGACCAAAACAGTAGTTCTCATACTTACAAATTTATCAACTCACTCCTGTATGTAAACTGGGAGGTTCCCTGAAATACAAAGTTGTACCAGAGTTCTGTAAATTCACCCCAAACTTTATCAACTCTCCACCACAGCGTGAGCGAAGTCATAAAAATACTTACAATGCCAACTCTTCGATATATTCTGTAATTTCCTGAAAACCCAAACAGACTCATTACCATCTGCGTCCTACAATCAACAGAGTAATTACTTGTCCAATAGTAATACTTACTTTCGTTCTAGAGCGTACACGTCTCTCTTCCTCATGCCTTCACGGTCAGGGAGTGCCGAGCCCGGCACTTCCGGGTGTATTGACCTTTCTCTTACACCACGTGACCAGCGTTTTTCGAAACGTTACTAATCTCGTTGTTACTGCGTGCCAACCTTGGTATATCTACACTACTCAGCAACCAAATACCACAGAGTAATAAAAGTTAAAAGCTATCGCGTACTGGTAACTTTAACCGAGGAAGTTGTGAATGTGGCGGCCATGATGGAACGGGAACCAGAGGTTCTCTATCGTAATGATAGTCTATGTTATAGCTATGTAAGCACTTACTAAGTGTATGAAGCCTCATTCACTCTATAATTCATGGCCATATTTTATCATGCGTAAGAGGTCTAACTCAAGGACCTGCTACCACACTTTAAAGTTTAATGCACAGAAGTATGTCCAAGTAGTGGTCTCATAGCCGCCATATTATAATAGCTTTTTAAAGAGCACAAAACCCTTAACCTCCTAAAATGGGAAAGGTAGCTTGCCCTACCTCGGTCGTATTCAGACGCAATCAACCTAAATCAATATGCAAGTCAGGTCCCGGGCCGCGCTGTGATTGGCTGACGTCACGGGGGTGTCCCGGGCCGGCAGCCAATCACAGCGCGGCCCGGGAATGACGTCACGGGGGTGTCCCGGGCCGGCAGCCAATCGCAGCGCGGCCCGGGACAAAGGGGCGGGGCTTAAAAAAAGCACCAGAAACGCCCCCGAATCGCGTTTTCGTGAGAAAGCGCGATTGACAGCCTCTGCCTCCCAATGGCTAGCCTCCATTTATGGAGCTAGCCAATTGGAAACAGAGGCTGTCCTAACCTCACTATTAAAAACAACAGATTTCGATCTGGGAGGGGCTTCGCCCCTCGCCAGGTTACGAAACCTAAAAACGACTTACATTGTTGCCCCCACAGAACATGTGAATTATGTTCAAACAAGAATTGACATGTATAAATGCACAGAGGGAATGAAATAAGCAAAATTATTTTCTGAGAAAAATGAAATCAGAAAGGAAGAAAAAAGACATCTGGGAATTTTATGTAATTGCGGGTAGAAGTCTTCACAGTCCTCAACACTCTAGGTAATCTGGAGTAAAATCAAACTGGTTCAGAAGTGATATTAGCATCTGAGAATGTGGAGGTTCTACAAATTCAGAACTTGGGAGCAGTAATAAGCATAAAAAGGTCACATTGAAATACTGCTACACCCTTCCCAAGGGGAACAAAATGTATCTGTCCCACAAATTAGTTTGTAAGGATTTGGAGGACATTCAAATCATTCAAAAGAAAATGAATCAGACAAAGCTAGAAGAGCAAACCCTCAAATCATTGCAGGAAGATAGATCAATTGAGATAAAAAGCAGCTGATAAAGGGGGAAACCCCAATTTCCAATAAAACAGATTGCATTAAGGAAACTGTAAGACAACTAGATACGCCAGAATGTTATTTAACACTTGAAGGAAACCCCATTGATGAATTGCTAGCCACCCTTAAAGACAAGTTAGGGATTGGCTTGAGTTTGATCTGCTAGATGAAGATTAAATGTAATACCTGACAGTGTACCATCCCATTATGCCATGATCTACTTTCTACCAAAGATACAAGGATGCCCAATGACCACTAGGGAGCCCCATAATATCACTTAAAGGGTCACTCTTTAAACTTATATCTTGCTATATTGATTTTTTAGCACCTTTAGTGAGAAATCTAAGTTCATCCTCCCAGGTTACAGGAAATCTTGGAGGGCATTTACAAACTGTTCCCTGGAAAGTTAGATATAGGTTGGCAACCACTGATGGTATAGTGCTGTACACCAGCAATGAACATGGGATTGGAATAAAGGCTTGTAAATACTTCCTGGGCGGGATAAATACCCAATTCAGTGAGCATGATCAGATGCTTTTGGAAATGATGGCAAGGTGCCTATAAAATGATATCTTTGTATTTGAGAAAAAAGAAAATATACAGACAACGGAAGAGCACAGGTAGAGGTTTTCCTTTTCTCATAGTTATGCCAACCTCATCATGTATTTGAGAATCATTGATGGCCTATTTGTACTATTGAAAGGCTCTCAGTATGATTTTGAAACAATACTTTAACACTTTGAACAACAATTTGTGTAATTTATGTTTCACATAAAACATCAGTCCCTACTGTGTGTTTTTCTTGGATACAGACATCTGCATCAAGGATAATGTGATACAAACTATGTTACACAAGAAACCTACATCAACCAACTCGGACACCCCATGTAGAAGCTGTCATTTGATTAGCTTCAAATGAAGTCTAAGTTTACCTTTGTGAATTGGGCCCTTAGACTTCAGGTCTAAACTTGGACTCCAGGTCTAAACTTAGACTTCCGGTGGAAGTTTGCCATTAGTGAATTGGGCCCTTAGATTTGAAGTCTAAACTTAGACTTCAGGTCTAAACTTAGGGCCTAAATCAAAAAGGTAAAGTTAGACCAAAAGTATAACTTAGATCAAAAGTCTTTCTTTACTACTTTTCAGTGGTCACAATGATAAGTTACTACAAGTAAAGTTAGACTTTTGGTCTAAGGTAAAGATTTGCTCTAACTTCACCTTTGTGAATTCTAACAGTTAGTAAAGTTAGACTTTTAGCCTAAATTAGACTTTTGGTCTAACTTTGCCTTTACCAAAGTTTAAGTCAGACCAAGGGCCAGATGTACAACCCTATTTTGCATGCAAATGTCTACATGAGCCCCCTCGCAGACATCGCACGCCAGCACAACCTCAACATCATCTCCTACGCCGGCGACACCCAGCTGATCCTCTCCCTTACCAACGACCCCGCCACCGCCAGAGCCAACCTTCACGAAGGGATGAAAGAGGTAGCCGAATAGATGAAGAACAGCCGTCTGAAACTGAACTCGGACAAGACGGAAGTACTCATCCTGGGATCCTCACCCGCCGCTAGGCAGCGCACCCAAACCAACAGACCACGCACGCAACCTGGGCTTCATCCTGGACTCCTCCCTCTCCATGACCAGACAAGTCAACGCCGTCTCCTCGTCGTGCTATTTATTTATTTATTTGAAGCTTATAAAGCGCACGGCTACCTCCGGCGGAAGTGTCCCGGCGCTAAGATTACATGAGAGTCCCCAAAAGAGTAAACCAAGGATACATCACAATCAGGAAAAAGAAAATACTGAACCTAAGAGAACTGAAGCCCTAATGAATAGTAAACAAACAGGTCTTGAGTTGGCGACGAAAGGCTGGCTCGGAATCAGAGAACCTGAGATCAAGCGGAAGGCTATTCCAGAGCTTGGCAGCAGTGACGGTGAAAGATCTACCGCCACTACGAGAAAGCCTAAATCTTGGCACCGTCAGAAGACGCAAGCTATTAGATCTTAGGTGTCTAACTGACGAAGAGATCATAAGACGCTTTCTCAGATAGAGAGGGCCAATTCCATGGATTGCTCGGAATGTCAGGGTCAGAATTTTAAAATCAATGCGACGGGCTATGGGGAGCCAGTGAAGCTCATCCCGGTAGGCCCTGACCGAGGTACAAGCGGGGATATTACCAATGAGCCGAGCTGCCGCGTTCTGGACAATTTGCAGGCGGTCAATTAGGTATAGGGGGGCACCTGCATATAGACTATTCGCATAGTCTAGGTGAGTGGTAATGAGTGCCTGGACGACTGTTTTGCGAGATGATTGAGGGAGGTAGGGGAAAATTTTCCTGATCATTCCCGTTTTGGAGAAACAAGCACCTACCACTTTGTTGACTTGGACCCTTCCAGACAAAGCATTGTCAAAGGTAAAACCAAGGTTACGAGCCGCTTGTACAGGAGAGGGGGGAGGATTCAAAACAGTGGGCCACCAGAGATTTGCAGAAGGGGGGGGATTTCTTGCTGAAAAAGAGAACCTCCGTTTTGTCGGTGTTAAGGGCAAGGTGATTAGATGCCATCCATGTGCAAATATTGCCAAGGCAGTTTCTAAAGTTGGAAAAGTGGGAGTCAGAGTGGTCTCTAAAGGAGAAAACAAGCTGAGTATCGTCAGCATAAGAGACCACTCTGACACCCCAAGACTCAACTACCCTGGCAAGAGGAGCCACATAGGCATTAAACAATAAAGGGCTCAAGGCCGAACCCTGGGGCACTCCGCACAGGAGGGGTTTGTCCTCAGATTCAAAAGGGTGCAACGTAACCCTCTGAGATCGACTGGACAAAAAAGATTTAATCCAGGCCAGCACTGTGCCTCCTACCCCTAACTGTTGTAGACGGGTGGTAAGTATATTATGGGAAACAGTATCAAATGCAGCGGATAGGTCGAGGAGGACCAACATGGCCTCCTCGCCCCTATCCACTGATTCCCTAATGATCTCAGAGACTTCTACCAGCGCCGTCTCAGTGCTGTAACCGGTTCTGAAACCGGACTGGGAGTCATGTAGGAGCTGGTTAGATTCTAGATACTGTGCCAACTGTTTCTGTACCACCTTCTCCAAGATTTTAGCAGGTTTGGGCAGGAGCGATATGGGCCGATAGTTGCTAAATTGTAGGGGGTCAGCACCATGTTTCTTCAGTATGGGAATTAGCCTGGCCTGCTTCCACACTGAAGGAAACTGTCCGAAGGACAGGGAGGTATTCCAGATAGAGAGAAATAGATTTACTAGAACCGGGGCAAGAATGCCCATGACTTTAGCCGGGACTGGGTCCAAAGGGGAACCAGACTTTACGCTGAGTAGCAGAGACAGCGCAAGGTCCGGGGTCAGCTCATTAAAAGAATTGAAAGAACAGGGAGTGGAACATGGATTATCTACATGGATTATCTACAAAGAAGATACCGTGGCAAAGGAGGAGGAGAGTTTGACTATTTTCTCCTGAAAGTAATCCGAGAGTCCATTACACAGATCTTGAATGGGGATACATTGGGATTTTGCAGCCGGGGGATTTACAAAGTCTTTCACAATGGAGAAAAGAGTTTTGGAGGAGTTATGCGCCTGTTGGATGAGAGTGGAGAAGTAAGTTCTCATAGAGGAGCGTTTCAGTTTGTGAAAATGGTTCCAGGCTGATTTATAAGCCAGTTTGGCTAGAGGGTCATAATCCTGTCTCCATTTACGTTCCAACTGCTTACATTTGCTTTTCTCCTCACGAAGCAGAGGAGAAAAACACAGAGCCGAGGGACGAGATCTGGAAGAAGTGAGTGGAACAGAAGGGGCAACAGCGTCAAGAGCGGCGCAAAGAGTCGAATTGAATCTAGTGGTCTCTGTATCGAGATCTTCTAGCTGATTGAGTTGGAAATGTAAGTGGGTTTCCAAGGAATCACAGGTTACCTTGGCCCATTTCCGACCTCTGACTCTGTTAAGAGGGGTGGGGGAGGGAGGGGGAGGGGCCGTGATGGTAAATGGAATCAGAAAATGATCTGTCCAAGTAATGGGAATCGGAGGAGAAGAGGTAATGCCAGGATGGTTGGAAAAGATGAGGTCAAGTGTATGGCCTGCAATATGGGTGGGACCAATAACTAATTGGGGCAAGGTAAGTCCAAGTAAAGTTTCTATCAGGGAGGAGGCTTGTGAGCAAGAGGGGTTATCGATATGGAGGTTAAAATCTCCTAATACAGTAAAATGGGAATGTTTGAGAGAATAATCTGCAATAGAATGCGTCAAAGCATGTAGAGAGGAGGAAGTCGCAGAGGGGGGGGTTGTAGACCAATATGCCTGCACAGATAGTGCAAGCAGAGTCTACAACCGTAAAATAAGCGGCTTCAATGAGGCCGAGATTGGGAATTTTCGTAAGATTAAGTATAAAATGTGATTTGGCAATTACCGCAAGACCTCCTCCGGACTTAGAGTTGTCTCGGTTAATACCAATAAAACAGTAGCCGGGGGGAGTGGCAAGGTGGATGTCTGGTTTGGAAGAATCTTTGATCCATTTTCAGTAAGAAACAAGATGTCCCATTTATGGGTGTCGAGTGATAACCAGATATCAGAGGCGTGAGCAGGGATGGATCTGCAATTGATTAATGCCGCTTTTAAAATGGTAGGGGGCTGGCTTTTGACAGTCACGGGAGTTAAAGGTGTTTTAGATATCATAGGGAGAGTGACGTTGTAGTGAGGGCAGGTATATGCCGTAGATTCAAGATCATGGGGATTACAGCGAGTTAAGGGAATGCAAGGGCCCGGGCGAAGTAAAAGCAATTGATCCGAGGTCCAGGAGGATTTTGGGGTGTGAGAGGCAGGGGGACTGGCGCCGGGCGCGGTTCCGGCACGGACGGGCGCAGACGGGCTTGCCTTAGGCGCGCCTTCGGCGCGCCATCGGCACGCCCGCTGAGCCCGCCCGCTGCGCGGACGGGTAGGTCCCTTCTTTATATCCATGTCCATCTAGCGGTGGGAGGAGGGTGGGAGGCGTCCAGGAGCTGGAGCGCTACCCT
The DNA here is from genome assembly GCF_964263255.1 of Lissotriton vulgaris. NCBI lineage: Eukaryota > Metazoa > Chordata > Amphibia > Caudata > Salamandridae > Lissotriton > Lissotriton vulgaris. The sequence goes on along the minus strand of NC_141696.1, from coordinate 1,016,503,926 downwards.
GCCTCCCCCCCAAGATGGCGGTTCCGCGTTCTCCCGGCCGGCGAGAGCGCTGTGCTCGGCTGCGCCGGGGGAGAGAGAGCAGGTCGGGCCCCTGGGACGTAGAGATGTCGTCCGGACCAACAGCGAGGTCTGTCTATACAATAAAAGTGCACCTATTAAAATATTCACAGGTTTTAAAATAGGCAGATCAGCGTGGCGTCTATAGCCCAAATAGTAATCATCCGGCATACAGACAGTCGATGTAACGGCACACGCACACTCTCAATCAGAATTAAAATCACAGAGTACAAAGAAAGAAAGATGCCCCTGGCTTCCGCCTCAGGGAATAGCAAGTAATCTGTAAAGGAGAGGGGCGGAGGATCTTAAATAGTGAGGGAGGGCGGGAGGCCTCCAGGAGCTGGAGCGCTACCCTGCCTCCCCCCAAAGAAGGCGGTTCCGCGTTCTCCCGGCCGGCGAGAGCGCTGTGCTCGGCTGCGACGGGGGAGAGAGAGCAGGTCGGGCCCCTGGGACGTAGAGATGTTGTCCGGACCAACAGCGAGGTCTGTCTTTACAATAAAAGTACACCTATTAAAATATTCACAGGTTTTAAAATAGGCAGATCAGCGTGGCGTCTATAGCCCAAATAGTAATCATCCGGCATACAGACAGTCGATGTAACGGCACACGCACACTCTCAATCAGAATTAAAATCACAGAGTACAAAGAAAGAAAGATGCCCCCGGCTTCCGCCTCAGGGGATAGCAAGTAATCTGTAAAGGAGAGGGGCGGAGGATCTTAAATAGTGAGGGAGGGCGGGAGGCGTCCAGGAGCTGGAGCGCTACCCTGCCTCCCCCCAAGATGTTGGTTCCGCGTTCTCCCGGCCGGCGAGAGCGCTGTGCTCGGCTGCGCCGGGGGAGAGAGAGCAGGTCGGGCCCCTGGGACGTAGAGATGTCGTCTGGACCAACAGCGAGGTCTGTCTTTACAATAAAAGTGCACCTATTAAAATATTCACAGGTTTTAAAATAGGCAGATCACCGTGGCGTCTATAGCCCAAATAGTAATCATCCGGCATACAGACAGTCGATGTAACGGCACACGCACACTCTCAATCAGAATTAAAATCACAGAGTACAAAGAAAGATAGATGCCCCCGGCTTCCGCCTCAGGGGATAGCAAGTAATCTACAACATCCTGCGCATGCTACGTAAGATCTTCCGGTGGATCCCCACCGAGACCAGGAAGACAGTCACCCAGGCCCTCGTCACCAGCCGCCTGGACTACGGCAACTCCTTCTACGCCGGAACCACTGCCAAACTCCAGAAGAGACTCCAGCGGATCCAGAACGCCTCAGCACGACTCATCCTGGACATCCCCCGTCGCAGCCACATCTCCGGACACCTGAGAGACCTGCACTGGCTCCCGGTCAACAAGAGAATCACCTTCCGTCTCCTCACTCAAGCACACAAAGCCCTACACAACCAAGGCCCAGGATACCTCAACAGCCGCCTCAACTTCTACGCTCCCAAACGCCAGCTTCGATCGACCAGCCACGCCCTCGCCGCCGTCCCCCGCATCCGAAGAGCCACCACAGGGGGACGGGCCTTCTCCTACCTCGCCGCCAAGACATGGAACTCCCTCCCCACCCACCTCCGCCTGACCCAGGACCACCTCGCCTTCAGGAGGCAACTCAAGACCTGGCTGTTCGAGCAGTAGCGGACCCCCCTCCCCCAGCGCCTTGAGACCCTCTGGGTGAGTAGTGCGCTATATAAATGCGATGATTGAAAATACAACAATGCCATGTACTAACCTTCTTTCATGAGTCACAATGTATTTGTGACTCGCTTAATAGGATTAGGGACTCGCTTTTAAGAAGGGGCGTTCGAGGATGTACCTTACTAATAGCCTACTGAGTCCTATGTTTGACTGTTTTGCAATCACAATTGCGGTCGCAAAACAGTTATAGCTTACCACCCTTCTCAGAAGGGTGGAAAACTCGCAATAGAGAAGGGGTCCCCAAGGGACCCCTTCCTATTTGTGAATGCAAGAGAAAATATATTTTAGGGGCAGGCAGTGGCCCCAGGGACACTACCTGCCCTTATGTTTCATTTTTCTTTTTTTTCAAGCCATTGTACACCTGGCCCCAAAAGTCTAACTTGGAATAAAAGTCTAACTTTACTAATTTTCGGTATTCACAAAGGTACGTTATTACAAGTAAAGTTATACTTTTGGTGCAAGTTAGACTTTTGGTCTAACTTTGCCTTTGCAAATACAGAAAAGTAGATAAGTTAGACTTTTGATCTAATTTAGACTTTATGTCTGACTTTACCATTGTGAATCAGACCCTCAGACTCCAAGTCTAATTTTACCTTTGTGAATTTGGCCCATAGAGAGTGAACATAGCAGTAACTGGAAGTTAGCAAAATGTTATGCAATTGATAATGACCATAAATCACCAGAAGGTGGTGACTGGAAGCATACACTTCGCCAACAGGAAACAAAGACATCTTAGAACTAAGATCAATGACCCCATTTGGTCTGAATTAAGATGAAGACCTTCATGTACACCTCAGAAAATAACAAATAAAAAACAGGATAGGGGAACTTTTAGATTGTGTGACACTTCAATCTTTTTAGCACTGAATGCCCACATGAATGGGATGAAAAATGGGGTTTGAAAATCAAGCATGAATTGAGAGTGTAAGGAATTAGATTATTGGTTGAGGGAAGTGAAACTCTACTCAAGCAGCAATTACAATCCTTGTCATGGTGCAGTCATCACAAGGAAATCCCTAATTAACCTGTGGTCTACCCTCCAATAGCTTGGCACAGAGCAGTCAGGCTTAACTTAGTGGTAATTTGTAAAGTATTTGTGCAACATTTCAAACAGTATTAGTGTGAAAGCACCACACAAGAAGAATCCCACAATAAATTTGAAAAATAAAGTAAATATTTAAAAAAATCACACAAAAATTAGAAAAATTCAATCAGTACAAACAGCAAGTTTAAAGATCTTAGGGAATATAGCCCTCAAAAAAGCATAATCAATCAATCAATCAATCAATCAAAGACATTTATAGAGCGCACTACTTACCCGTAGGGTCTCAAGGCGCTGGGGGGAGGGGGGTGCCGCTACTGCTCGAACAGCCAGGGCTTCAGCTTCTTCCTGAAGGAGAGGTGGTCTTGGGTCAGGCGCAAGTCAGTCGGGAGGGAGTTCCAGGTCTTGGCGGCCAGGTAGGAGAAGGACCTTCCTCCTGTTGTCGCTCTTCGGATGCGGGGGACGGCGGCGAGGGCGTGGTTGGCTGATCGGAGGTGGCGTTTGGGAGCGTAGAAGTTGATTCGGTTGTTGAGGTAGCTCGGGCCTTGGTCGTGTAGGGCTTTGTGTGCGTGGGTGAGGAGGCGGAAGGTGATTCTTTTGTTGATGGGGAGCCAATGCAGGTCTCTCAGATGTCCGGAGATGTGGCTGGTTCGTGGGATGTCGAGGATGAGTCTGGCTGAGGCGTTCTGGATCCGCTGGAGTTTCTTCTGGAGCTTGGCGGTGGTACCGGCGTAGAGGGTGTTGCCGTAGTCCAGGCGACTGGTGACGAGGGCCTGGGTGACGGTCTTCCTGGTCTCGGTGGGGATCCACCAGAAGATCTTCCGTAGCATGCGTAGGATGTTGAAGCACGCCGAGGAGACGTTGTTGACTTGCCTGGTCATGGAGAGGGAGGAGTCCAGGATGAAGCCCAGGTTGCGTGCGTGGTCCGTCGGTTTGGGTGCGGTGCCCAGGGCGGGAGGCCACCAGGAGTCGTCCCAGGCGGAGGGCGAAGAGCCCAGGATGAGGACCTCCGTCTTGTCTGAGTTCAGTTTCAAGCGGCTGGTCGTCATCCACTCGGCTACCTCTTTCATCCCTTCGTGCAGGTTGGCTCTGGCGGCGGCAGGGTCGTTGGTAAGGGAGAGGATCAGCTGGGTGTCGTCGGCGTAGGAGATTATGTTGAGGTTGTGTTGGTGTGCGATGGCCGCGAGGGGGCTCATGTAGACGTTGAAGAGGGTGGGGCTCAGCGAGGATCCTTGAGGGACGCCGCAGATGACTTCGGTGGCCTCTGACTTGTACGGTGGTAGGCGGACTCTCTGTGTTCTTCCGTCGAGGAAGGAGATGATCCATTCCAGAGCCTTCTCCTGGATTCCGATGTTGCTGAGGCGCTGTACTAGGGTGCGGTGGCAGACAGTGTCGAATGCCGCGGAGAGGTCTAGGAGGATGAGGGCCACTGTTTCTCCGTTGTCCATCAGGGCTCGGATGTCATCGGTGGCGGCGATGAGGGCGGCCTCGGTGCTGTGGTTGGCTCTGAAGCCAGACTGTGAGGGGTCGAGGGATCCATTCGTCTCAAGGAAGGCGGCCAGCTGCTTGTTGACGGTCTTCTCGATGACTTTGGCTGGAAACGGGAGGAGCGAGATGGGGCGGTAGTTCTTGAGTTCGGTGGGGTCCGCTGTGGGTTTCTTGAGTAGAGCGCTGAGTTCGGCGTGCTTCCAGCTCTCCGGGAAGGTGGCGGTGTCGAAGGATGTGTTGATGATGTCTCGCAGGTGGGGTGCGATGACCGTGTTGGCCTTGTTGAAGACGTGGTGAGGGCAGGGGTCGGTCGGAGATCCGGAGTGGACGGAGTTCATCGTGCGGACGGTGTCTTCGGTGCTGATCGGAGTCCAGGCGCGGAGGGTGGTGGTGGGGGGTGGTGGTTCGGTCGTGGTGTGCGTTGGTTGGCTGTTGAAGCTGTTGTGTATGTCAGCGATCTTGTTGTGGAAGTATGAGGCGAGGGAGTTGCAGAGGTCTTGCGATGGGGTGATGTCGTTGTTTCCTGCGCTGGGGTTGGATAGCTCTTTCACGATGTTGAAGAGTTCCTTGCAATTGTGTGCGTTGTTGTCCAGCCGGTCCTTGAATGCAGTTTTCTTGGCGGCGCGGATCAGCTGGTGGTGCTTCCGGGTGGCAAGCTTGAAGGTGGTCATGTTGTCCGGTGTTGGCTCCCTTCTCCAGGCTTTCTCGAGGGCTCGGCAGTTCTTCTTGGAGCTCTTGAGTTCGTCGGTGAACCATGGGACTTTCTTGCTGCCGGATCTGCTGGGCGGGGTCCTCAGCGGGGCGAGCTCGTCCGCGCAGTTGCCGATCCACTTCGTGAGGTTGTCGGCGGCCTGGCTGGGGTTTGCTGAGCTGGCAGGAGGGAGATGGCTCAGGGAGGTGGCGAGCTGGCCGGCTGTGATCTTGTTCCAGCTTCTGCGGGCAGCCTGTTGCTGGTGGTGGTGGGTCGTCGTTCTTTTGAAGGTGAAGTGGACGCAGCTGTGGTCCGTCCATTGAAGCTCTGTGGCGTGGCTGAAGGCGATGTCTGTGCTGGATGAGAAGACTGCGTCGAGTGTGTGTCCGGCGAGGTGGGTGGGGGTGGACACCAGCTGCTTGAGTCCAAGATTGGCGAGGTTGTCGAGCAGGGTGCTGGTGTTGCGGTCGTTGTTGTTCTCCAGGTGGAAGTTGAGGTCCCCCAGGAGGATGTAGTCAGTGGAGGGGAGGGCATGCGGGCTGACGAAGTCGGCAATGTCCTCGCTGAATTGGGTGCGTGGTCCCGGAGGTCGGTAGATCAGGGTGCCTCTGAGGGTGGTCTTCGGGTCGGTGTGGATCTGGAAATGCAGGTGTTCGGCGGTGGTAAGGGTGTTGTCGGTGCTGGTCCTGATACGGATGGTGTTCTGTGGATGATGGCGATGCCTCCTCCCATCTGGTTGGCGGTGCGGTCCCTCCGGGTGATCTTGTAGCCCTCTGGGATGGCGATGGCGATGTCGGGAGCTGAAGAGGCGTTCATCCAGGTCTCTGTGAGGAAGGCAACGTCAGGGGCTGTGGTGTCGAGGAGGTTCCAGAGTTCAATGGCGTGTCTGTGGACGGAGCGGGTGTTGAGCAGGATGCACTTGAGGTGGGTTCTGCTGGTGTTCGACTTGGCGGGTGCTGGTGCGAGGCAGGTCCGGATGCAGGTGAACTTGCAGGCGTGGCAGCTGAAGGGTCCGTGGGTGCGTCGTGGTGTGGCTTGGTAGAATCCTGGGAGTCGACCGGCGTTGAGTGCGCTGAGGTTGGCGGCGGTTTACGTCAGGCGGGTCGGCCGGGGTCTTCGAGGGCCAGGGGTCCTGGCACTGGGCGCGGTCCAGGCGCGGACGGGCGTAGACGGGCTTACCTTTGGCACGCCTTCGGCGCACAAACGGCGCACCCGCTGTGCGTGACCGCTGCGCGTTCGCACGGTCGCCATATATGGCCAAGTGCGCGGGTGGGCGGAGCAGCTGGGAGGCGGGAGCGGGGAGGGTACAGAAAGAAACAAGGTGCGGGGTCAGCGGTGGTGGTGGGAAGCGGGAGCGGGGAGGGATGAGACGGGGGCGGCTGAAAAGTAAAGGCAAAACAGGCAGAAATGGGGGGACAAAAATAGCAATTAACAACAAAAATCTAAACAGATACACAATGCAAGCAGATACAGTAACACAGGGCAAGAAGCGAGCACAGACCACGCCGCTCGATGTCAGGGGGCGTGGTCACGCGGCGGAGCCGGGGCAGCGAGGCAGAAGGCGGGGAGGCACTGCAGCAGCTTGTGGCCGTGCGGCGCGGGGGTGTCCTAGAACTAGGTCACACTCACCTGCGTCGCACGGTCGCCATATATGGCCAAGTGCGCGGGTGGGCGGAGCAGCTGGGAGGCGGGAGCGGGGAGGGTACAGAAAGAAACAAGGGGCGGGGTCAGCGGTGGTGGCGGGAAGCGGGAGCGGGGAGGGATGAGACGGGGCGGCTGAAAAGTAAAGGCAAAACAGGCAGAAATGGGGGGACAAAAATAGGAATTAACAACAAAAATGTAAACAGATACACAATGCAAGCAGATACAGTAACACAGGGCAAGAAGTGAGCACAGACCACGCCGCTCGATGTCAGGGGGCGTGGTCACGCGACGGAGCCGGGGCAGCGAGGCAGAAGGCGGGGAGGCACTGCAGCAGCTGGTGGCCGTGCGGCGCGGGGGTGTCCTAGAACTAGGTCACACTCACCTGCGTCGCACGGTCGTCATATATGGCCAAGTGCGCGGGTGGGTGGAGCAGCTGGGAGGCGGGAGCGGGGAGGGTACAGAAAGAAAAAAGGGGCGGGGTCAGCGGTGGTGGCGGGAAGCGGGAGCGGGGAGAGATGAGACGGGCGGCTGAAAAGTAAAGGCAAAACAGGCAGAAATGGGGGGACAAAAATAGCAATTAACAACAAAAATCTAAACAGATACACAATGCAAGCAGATACAGTAACACAGGGCAAGAAGCAAGCACAGACCACGCCGCTCGATGTCAGGGGGCGTGGTCACGCGGCGGAGCCGGGGCAGCGAGGCAGAAGGCGGGGAGGCACTGCAGCAGCTGGTGGCCGTGCGGCGCGGGGGTGTCCTAGAACTAGGTCATACATCTAGCATACATCACTAACTGTGGTTATCTGTTCATGCAGGACCAGGACAAAGTCACAAGTTCAGGCTTGCCACAATGGAGCATGGGCTGGCTACAGGGACCCACGTAGGCCTGCTGAACATAGTACCTTGAACCTGGTTGTGAAGAGATAAGGAGTCCTGGGTTGAGGATAGGGAATGCACTCTGAATATAGTGCTAGTGCTTTATGTGCGCCAGTTCTTTCAGCATTACAGAAGGGGACACACAATTGTCTGCGCCCCCTTATGTAATACCAAAGTGCCCCGGGGTGTGCAAAGAGGGCACAAATGCCTAGTGCGCACCCCAGGACACATTGGTAATACTGCCCCAGGAGTATTTTGGCACTGGTCTCTGCAAATGATTGCAAATATTTTAACCACAGTTTTCAAGTGATAATGTCTTGCATTAACTACAAAACTAATCCTCCTCTTCGCCAAGTAACTGATTCCTTTGGCACAAAGAATATCAAGCTAGAGGTGCTCTATATATTCACATGGTGTTATGAGTAAAAGAAGCCCCGAAATTCGGAGCACACAATGATGATTCTGTCTTGTCTTTCATACAACGGTATGTGACATGAGCCATCCCAAAACACGGTGGCGACAAGGCCTTGAGACACCAAGTTCTACAGTTTCAAACTCAAAGATGTGGGAAATACTGTTGTTGAAAATACAGATGCAAAGGGAAATTTTACATTAGATGTAAATTTTGGTTTCCATGACCTGTCTTCTTCGCAACAGCTTTTTGTCTGCAGTCAGACACATTCTGACATGGAAATTGCCAAAAATACATACAATCTGAAAAGAACAGATGCTTCCAAGTATATCAATGATTACTACCCTTCGATTATGAAGATGTGCAATGCAAATATGGAGCCCCAAATTGTTGCAGACAACTTCATCGCTGTTACTCACTATGTCACTTTATATATATATATATATATATATATATATAAAACAAAATCAGAGAAGACAGATATGAAAGAGATGTGGGAGGAGATTTCTGCAGAAAGGAGTATTACCAACAAGTTGTACAGATTCAGTTTGAAAATGTTTTACCACAGCAAAATAGGATTCTATGAATGCTCCAACAGGTTGAGCTTGACTAGTTTATCAAAGTCAAGAGGAATTGTGTGGCTAAGCCTATGCCGAACAAGCAGTCGGAATAAATAATTAAAGTCTTCCCCAGCAATACAGTACCTTTCAGAATTTGATCCCAAAGGTTGAGACATTCTGAAAAATAACGTGCTGAATACATGCTACCCAAGAAGGAGTCCTCACCTTCAAAACATCTCTCACTATGGACTACTTCAGTACTATACATAGAGAAGTAATCTAACTGAAAACATAGAAGAAGGAAGATATGCTAAAGAGAGTTTTTCTACTTGGCACTTTTATAGTTGTTCAAGACATGGTATGTTGAGTCAGATTTACTTGGAGAGTACGACAGCTATGAAGACTATTTCAATGCTGTAAAAGACAGCAAAGAAAGCTGTCTTTCTAAACTACTTGCACATGTTGAAATCTGAGATTGAACAGGAAACAAACAGCTGCTGAGATAGCCTTGGAGAACCAATTATTCAAAACAAACCAGCTATAACTATGAATTAGGTGGAAACTGCAATACAGCAATCAAGAGGGAAATTTGTAGATTTTGAACACTTAATAGAACAACTGAACATGGAACAAAAATACATTTTCAATGAAGTTAAAGAAAAACTAGAGCATGGGTTTATCCATGAGAGGAAATATGTGAAAGGTCTTCGTAGAAACCAATATTACTCTACATCAGTGGTCAAGCTGGCGCTAGAAAAAGCTTCCTAATTAAAGTTCTCACTGGTTATCTACAGAAAGTATACAGAATCAAATTTGTCATGTGTAGTAATAGCACCAACAGGGTTAGCTGCACATAACAATAACGATGTTCCTTTACATCACCTAATGCCTACTAATGCTACCTTTGGAACATGAAAATAAACTACAATACCAGAAATTATCTGGTGAAGCTTGCCATGAGGCTTCAAGAGTATTGAAGAAACTGAATCTTTTAAACATTGATGAGGTGAGCATGGTATCCAACGCAATGCTTCATTTGATACATTTAATAATGCAGTAGATTTTAAGAACAAAATACAATGTGCTCTTTAGAGGAAAACATATCATTGTATTAGGTGACCTACTGCAACTTATCCCAATAAAAGGGCAAGAAAGTCTCTAGGAGACCTCTGATCTCGTGATCAGAGACCTGCTCTCCCCCCTGCAGCTCTACTGGTGTGCTGCTGCCTGGTATAGGTAGAGTTCAAGTTACAGTTTGAGCTCGCTCTCTGCCTGTCTTGATTGTGTAGGATTTTGGATTGTGCCTTATTTTCTGTCTTTTTCGGTTCTTTTTTATTGCCTATATTTCTTTGCCTGTGCTCTGTCCAATTAGGCCTGTAGAATGCTTACGTAATGTTATGTTATAGTTAGCATTCGCTGCGCCATTTTCTTTTCAGTCACCATTTTGGGCTATTGGAAACTGATCTAGTACATTTCTGAGAAATGTCCTCTGCTAAGTTTTCTTTCTAAAATGTTAAGTTGTGTTTTAATATTGAGTAAACTCTTCATGTTAGGGCATAGCTTTCTCAGTAGATAGAGGCCCTCTCCCACTTGTCTGATGGTCGGCCCGGGGTGAAACGATCTTGGACTGTGTTATCTTGTTCAAGATATGACAACGAAACCTTTTAATATTCCGCTGTCCAGTTTATCTGCCTGGAAAATTCCACTGTGGGCATGCCTTCGCCCGGGTATGAAACGCACCTAATGTATCTCTATGCTTGTTGATTTTAGTACCCTCTTTAGCACTTCTAGCATCTGAACAGATGGGGCTCCACTCTGATTGTATGTAAATAAAACAGTTATTACTTTGCATTCTCCACTGTCTGACTGCCTCTTCATTTGGTATCGAAGGCTGGGAGATGGTCAGTAGTGACCTGGGTGACCCTAAATGGGTCACTTCCATCATCCCTTATTGCCTGTTTTTCTTTGTCTGTGCCCTTGTTCTCCGTGCCCATTTTCAATGGCTTTCTTCTCACTGCTGCTGCCCCCCTAGCCCTACGCCAATGCCGTATCCCACTCCTGCCCCCCTGCTGCGCTTCCCTCCCCTTCCCTATTTATTGCAGGCTGCTGCGAGGGTGTCTGAGCGAGACCTCTGACCTCCTGGTTAGAGACCTACTCTCTCCCCTCGCACCTCCGCTGGTGTGCCACTGCCGATGCTCGGTATAGGTAGAGTTCAAGTTAGAGTTTGAGCTCACTCTCTGCCGGTCTTAGTTTTGTAGGATTTTGTATTGCGCCTTATTTACTGTCTGATTTTCTGTTTTTTTCTGTATTTCCTGTTTCTCTTTGCCTGTGCTCTTATTGCCTGTTTTCAACACCCTTCTTCCCATTGCTGCTGCCCCCTGGCCCCTCCACCTTGCCATATCCCATTCCACCTACCAGCTGTGCTTTCCTCCCCTTCCCTATTTAACCTCTTTGATGCGGATGACAAAGCCAGCTCGTCATGGGCGTTACCTGCGCTGCGCGCATGACGAGCTGGCTTTGTCACGCTACCCGCGATTTTCACATTTCAGCACGCAGCGGGAAAACCCGCTAGCGCGCATGCGGTTAATGGCGGCTGGTGCGCGGCCATGCCACTGGTGCGCCAAAGGTGTACCAAAGGCAAGCCCATCTGCACCTGTCCACGGCCCAACTGTGATCAGCGCCTGGGTCTCTGGATCTCCATGTCTTCCTCCACCTCTGCCATCACCTGGGGGCCCCGCAGCAATCGCCGCCTACCTTTCTGTGGCGGTATTGCCACCGCGGAAAGGCCCCTACATATTGCCATTGTAATATGGCTGGCGGTGTCCATTGGACACCGCCACCATATTAATTTATTACCGTCGCAAGGCGACCGTAGCGGTAAAGCGGCGGACGGTCTTTCCAGCCACCGCTGTCCCCTCCGCCATCCTAATCTGGTGGGGGGGAATCAAGACATGGATGTCTGGCGGATTGCCTCCGTCAGCCCGGCGGTGGCCACAGCCAGCCTGGCGGAGGCAATCTGCCCAACATCATAATGGGCCCCTTAATGTAGACTTTTGTAGATGTCGCCATATACATTGAATAAAATGAAAATAGCAACCTTGTATTGCTGTATGTCGGTATATTTTTAGGATACTGTTTATCATTGCTTTTTCAAAATCAAAGAGAATTTTTTGTGGGAAAGAGTCATTAGTTAGTCCTTTGACTTTGGTTAGGATTTCTTGGTAGGTAGATTGTTGTTTGTTTGGTAGGAGGGCATATAGGAATGGAATATTAGCATTTTGGAAATGACCATGGATAGTGTACAATTGGTAAAAAGGTTTAGGACATACAGCAAAAGTACCATCCATCATCCAAGTTTGGCATTGGTTTAGTTTACTCATGTTGTCTGCAGTGGCAAACAGTATTATTCTTTTATGTTTTGAATTGTTGTCATATAATATAAATGGTTCAATATTATGAGTTACACAGAGTTCAGGGGGAAGCTGAACTTCTTCAAAAGTTTTAGGAGTGGGAGGAGTAGTTGATGTAGCTCTTTTTTGTCTAGCTATGGTTCTTTTAAGGGAATCTATACTTGGTAGTTGGCTAGAGGCATGTTGGGGTAGAGTACTTAACCTCTTGCATGCTCATGACAAGGTCAACTCGTCATGGGTTTTACCTGCCCTGTGCTTATGACGAGTTGACCTTGTCACAAACAATGGGGATCATGCAAGTCCAGCGTAGGAGGGGAAAAACCCCTTAGCACCCAAGGTGTTAATTGTTGTTTTAGAATAGTAGTTGTTGGTGTATCACTAGTAGTGCTAGCTTCTTTAAGGGAATCAAGCACTTCTCTAATTTCTATTTCTGTAACATTGGGTGGGTGGTTATGTTCCTTAGTATAAGTTATAGTTGTTTCCTGAGTTGTAGCTCTCCCATAACATTTGTTAGAATAGTATTTGGTGCATTTTCAAAAAACTTTCATATCTTTCTGTTTCTCTTGAGTGTATACATATCCCATGTAACACAGAAGCATGTTCCCTTTTTGAGACTACACAAATATAGCTCCTTCAGCCATATTTGCTTTTTGGTGCTAGGAGAGATTAAACATTACATTATTAGAAATGTATTTAAATTATGTATATAGTATTATCATAACATTGATTTGCACGTTCATTATTAACCAGTTTATTTCTTTGTTGAATGCAGTGTTGGTTTTCTTTGAAGTTTTCTTTTTGGTGTATTTTTTCTGTACCTGTTAAGATGGGGAAGATGTGTTAGAAGAATGTTTCTTTAATACTGTTTGTTTGGTTCTGGTCAGCTACCTAGTTTTTCCTTAGTTTTCTATTTACTAGGTTTCTTAGATTAGATACCTACTTTTTATATTTTTAGTTTGAAGTGTTGATGTTGTGCAGGTTTTTCTATAATTTCTTTTTATCAGTTGAAAATTGAGTAGGAATAAAAGAGATGTTTTAATTATTTGTTTTCTAAATAGCAGTTAGAAGTTTTAGATTTACATTTTCTGAAGATATAAAGGTGGTTGTACTTACTTTAGATAGGTGTAGCAGCTTTTTGGTAGAAGTAAATCCGTTTTCTTTCAGCAAACTGGCAGAGTTTCGCCTTCCTTTTTTTTGGTGTTTTAGTTTGCGATTTTAGCAGGTGTCATTTGTCCTTTGATAGGGTGTGTTAAATTGTTTGTGAAAGTTTATTGGTTAACCACTTTGATACCTTGTTCTTATTGGTTTATTTGTTTATTATTCCTTGTTTTGGTAATTGTTGTTCTTAAATGGTGGACGCCAATTAGTGTTTTTTTGTATGGGTAAAGTAATTCTTTTCAATGTTTAATGGCATTTTGTTATATTTAAAGAGAAAGAATATTTATTATGTGTATGAAGTAATGTGTAATGATTTGCAATGTTTTATTTGTATTCTAAAATGTATATTTGATGTAAATGTTTTTTTTTTTTAATTTTAGAAATGTTTATTGTATGTAGTATCCTTTTTTAAAAATATAATATGTATATTTGTGAAGTGTATAATATGTTTTTTTAATTATAAAGCGTATTTTGTATGTGTTTTGTTAAGTCGATAATAATTAGTTTTCGTCATTGTAGTATTCTATATAGTGATGGTCGATATTTTGACGGTGTTTAATGTTTTGGATTGGTGCTCTGTGTTTTTTACCTTCGATAATATTGATGGTCGATAATTTAGTAGTCGATAATTTTTTTACTTGATATTGTTGTTTCAATATATTTGTAATTTCTTGTTTAAGTATTAGGAGTCGATATTTTTGTAGTCGATAATTTGACTTCGATATTTTGTCTAGTCGATATTCGGTCTGTCGAGGTTATGTCAGTGATTACTTTTCTGCAATTAATTTGCAGCAATTAATCAATTTAGAAAAAAAACACAGTTATCAATCCACTGAAACAGATGCCAAGGAGTGGCACAGAGAAATACATAAATGAGTATAATATGTAGTAGACATTTGCACAATGACAAAATAGTAAGTAATTTCCCAGTACAGAGTAACACAGATGAGTACAAAATGTCAAAAAATCAATCCACTCTTGATGAGATTCTGATCAAATCCTCATGTTCATTTTACATAAATTAAATCCCTACATGAAACATTTACAAATATAAAGGCTGAGTGAACAGAAACCAAAGAATTTCCCTCTATAAATCCATATTCATAAAAGATCTGAAATCCTTAGCAGACATGAATTCATCTTGAATACATTAGAGTAAAATCTGAACTTCAGTGAGTGTGATAAATTAATTTTTTTATGACATCTGCTTGTAAGAGCAGAGACCATGGTTCTTTCCTTTAACTACACTAAGTATGGAAAAACGCAAAAATCACAGCTCTACTCACTGACCCAGTCGTACATCCATAAACGCACTAACATACCCACCCAAACATCCAAAGCAGCACTTACACTGCCACTCACAGACACACAGGTACTGACACAACCAGTGACAAACCCACAAAAGAATTCACACAGTCACTCACAGACCCACTCATGTACTTATAGACCACCTTATACAGCCACTGGCACACTCCCACTCACAGACCCATATTATTCATCAAGGGGTGCCACAGGGCTCAGCACTGAGTCCTACACTGTTTAAGCTGTAAGTTCAACCTCTTGCAGCGGTAGATAAGAGCAGAGTCCTGACAATAGTATTGTATGCCGGCGATACACATCTGGTGGTGGCACTCTCGGGTAACTCTGCACAGGATGCCTCCATGTTTCAGAGCAATCTCTCAGCTATTGCAGAATGGATGTCTTCCAACTGTCTACAGCGTAACGCTAGCAAGACTGCAGTTCTGTTGATTGGGCGGTAGGAAAATCAATAGAATGAGCAATGGTGGCCTACAACCCAAGCAGCTGGAATGTGGGTGTCTGGGTGAGTTCGGCTCTCAGCTTTCAGGCCCAAACCAAGAAAGTGGTAGGGACCTGTACCAGTATTTTGCAGGAGCTTAAACCATTGTTAGGATAATGTGACTCGTCCACTCAGCAGACTATCATTCTGGGTGCTATTATGTCAAGATTGGATTGTGCCAGCTCTCTACACTTGAGGACCACAAAGTCAGAGATTGCAAGAATACAGAGGGTACAGAATGCAGGGGCCAGAATCCTTCTTGGCCTCCCGAGAACCTGCCCCACCTTTGCTGCCATCCGCCAACTACATTGGTTGCCAGTGGCCTGACGGGTGGAGTTCAAGTCCCTGTGCCTGGCTTTTAAAATCCTGAATTCATCTTCGCCCAGCAATTTAGCTACCTTGCTCTCACCCTACATTCCCTCCTGCCAACTCCACTCTTTGGACCAACATTTGGGGGTGGTTCCCGTGGGTGAGGAGAGTACAGGCTGGCGGTCGCGCTTTCCGCACTTGGACGTCCAAATTATGGAATTCTCTCCCTTTACCTATTCACAGTTTGAAAATCTACTTGGTGTTCTGTAAATTAATAAAGACCTTTCTTTTCCCATCAGCTTAGGTCCCCTTGCCCTTTCTAGTGGTCTCCCCATTTGACTGTGATTAGTGCCGGGACGCCCCTTTGCTGGGGTAGCTACATTAACATTAACTCCTACTCGCAGACCCACACACACACTCATACATCAAATAACAGACCCACACAGGTGCTCACACATCCACTATGAAATATTACATGTTACAGTAATGAAAAATGTTTTAGAAATTCACTAGAAAAAAGCAAAGGTTACAAAGATGTTATAGTTAGGAAATTGAATTTAAAAAACCTTAGAAATTCACTGGAAAAATCAAAGGTTACAGGGAATTTATAGTTAGACTCATATTTCACTTGTACAAAACCAGTAAAATTCAGCGGCTATAGTTACTTGATCTAACAATAACTTATGCACCCGTAATGCAGAGGTTATGACTTCACATATCACATCATTCGGGAAATGGCCAGTGACATCACTGATGACATCACTAATGGCATCTCAAATAACCAGCTGTTCTGCGCCACCGATTGGGACGCCTCATGTGACGGGTAGGTTATACACCCTGGCTGCTCGTGACTAAGGTACCTTACCTTTCGAACAGCCCCACGGGAACAAACTGCGGGGCCCTGTACTTTTACTCTTAGGGTCTTCCCCCCCCCAGATCAGGACCTACTGGCCTACTCCCTGATTGACCCAGTGAGGTTTTACCTTTCTTCTTTCTTTGTTGTTTACTTTACTCTCACAGTGTAGTACCATATACCCGAGGTCCTGAAGAATTGCCAGACAGGCAAGAAACATGTCGACCTTTTTAGAGGGTTGAGTTAGCCCACTGTAGATTAAGCCGTTCCTTTCTCCCCTCCCACCATTTTAACCAAGGGAGTCAGCCACGTGAATAAAGTCCCCTGTGGACTGACTCACCTTCTTTTAACCCCTTGCATGCTGATGACGAACCCCAGCCGTCATGCACTACGGTGCTCGTGTGCTGATGACGGCTGGGGTTCGTCATGGCCCGCCCCTGTTCATTTGTTTACCGCACAGGGGCGGAAACGGGCCAGCAGTGAAGGGGTTAATCTCACTATCCCCTCACAACTACACCTTCACCAGACCCCTTACACACAGTCAAACCATTGGCTGGAACAAAAGATCTCCATCAAAGAGCACCTACGGCGCCCATCAGACATTGCAGCGCCAGTCTGACGAGGAGCAGGAGACCAATGATGAAGCATGACACCTAGGTTTCTGGGTGTGTGAGGTCTTCTAGTTCCAAAAAGGGAACACCTCGTTCCCTGTCTTCGTTCTACCTCCATACCTTGCACATACTTCCTTAACTTTCCCTGGGGACTTTGTATTCTTTTGCTTAATACTTGACTGGATACATACTCTGGATCCCGTTAAACATTGTCCACCATTGGTTCCCAATTTTGTACCGGGATCTCAAATAACATCACTGATGACAACATCCCCAGAAACATATACACCCATTCATACCCCATAGAACCTTTCATACCTTCACTTCCACACAGCCCCTCACATACCCATTCACAAACCCATTCACAGATCTATACATACCAGTACTCACACAACTAATCACTTATCCATAGAGTGACTCACACATCCACTCCGTCTTACTGCACCTCACACACTGTCTGACTCATCCAAATAGCCACTCAAGCGCCCACTGATCACAAAAACTGCTTCTTACACATCCAGTCATACAGACATGCGGACACTTATACCCCCACTCATATATCCTTACAGCCATCTACACCCCCACTCAATCACCCAAACAGGAACTCACAAGGGCACTCCATCACCTGTACAGGTATTCACACACGCACCCATACAGCCACTAGCACAGACACTCACTCACCAATAGAGCTTCTCACACACCGACAGAACCACTCACATTTTCATACACACATCCATACATCCACTCACACAACAACTCACTCACCGTTACAGCCACTCACACAGACATTCACTTTCCAATACAGCTACTTACACCCACTCACTTACTTATACACATACTCAAACAGCTACTCACTCACTCACCCATGCAGCCAGCCATACAGCTACTCCTTTATAATGTGGTGGTGAAAGTTGTTTGCTCCAAGACCTTCCTTATTACAGAGGACATGTAATAGTGCAGTAAGTTTCTAATTTTTAAGCCATCCTTGATCTGGGAAAATATTTTGAACTGTTTAAAGACATAATTAGATGCAATGCTGACTAATCAGTGTGTATCATAGTAATACTCAAAGACAGCAATTTATTACTATTATTATTATTCTAACATTATTAATATAGGTATGTTGCTTTCAAACTTTGTTTTTCACACAGCATGTAGCCTCATCCTTGCTTGTTATGAAACCTTTGGGTATATTATTCGTCACAGGAGATAATCATTTGCAAAGCAGGTTTTGACAGCTTATTGTTTCATTATCTTACACATTTGCACAAGAAATCAATGTGTCTTAAAATATATTTACATATTAGTAACAATAGCTACATTTCAATCACAAACAATTTACAGTGCTTCCATGGTGGTACAGAGATCAACGAGGATTTGGATGTGGAGTAGTTAGCTTAGTTTAGACAAAATATTAGTTGTACGGGAAATTGTACAAGTTGTGTGTTCATGATTGCTAATAACACATACTTAACTAAGTCTATGACATATAACGAGCATGTGGGCCATTCAGACGTGACATAGATGCATTAACAACAATATTGGATAGTAAATAGTCTCTTTTTTCCAGCTGCAAATAGTGACATTTTTACGTGCTGTCTTTAATTCTTGCAGACAGTGTGAGATCCAAACATCTGATTGTAGGAAATTCCTACGCATAGGTCTTAGAAGTTGGAAAGGCCCAAACCTGGTGCCAGCACATGGTGCTTAGATCTCATTAGTAGTTTGGGTTTGCTAGATTGTAGGTTTTGGGGCGGTGTATGTTGAACTGGGATATAAAAGAGGTAGTTTCTAGCTTAGATCTTTTATTGGTTAAGAATGTGGCAGAAACTTGAACTGGTGTTGATTTTTGACAGTGGGCTAGCTGGCTTACTGATCTAGTGTTTTACTTGGAATATTTATACAGCAATTCCAGGTGCAATGTTTATGACCTTATCTACTAGCAAAAAGGAGTACTGGGTGAGGCCAATGAAACTACTTTTCCAATAGAACAGTCTGCCGAACACTAATGAGTTAATTAGTGTTTTCAATTGTATATCAAATTGTATCAGGCATATATTCAGATTTTGTTGGCACAGTACAGTAGCAGTGTTGATGCTAAAGGCTTCTTTTTTTCATTCATAGGCAGAAAAGAACCTCAAGTCTTCTACCTTATGAAGAGAGTTTCAGAAATCAAGTGGAATGTGCATGGAGTCAGTAAGAGAGACTGGTGTTTTCCGAAGAGGGGGCGCACAGGACCTTAGTTTAAGAAAGTTCAGTGTCAATGATGATGATGCCATCTAGTAGCTGAACACAGTGAGGCCGCCTATGATACATGACTGAAAGAGGGTAGCAAGATCAGAAACCAAGAAAAGTTTTTGAGTGTAGTTGGCATAAAAATAATAGGAGAAACTGAATGTGGCGAAAGGGCCTAATTTGTGATTTGGCAGATGAAGTAAAGACAATTAGGTTAGTGGATGACATTACCGCTGCCATCCTCACAGCATCATCCGCCAAATTTAGAGATGATTGCTGGCTGACTGGTTATCTCAGTACATTGAAATGAACTGTTGTGCCAGTGGTCTTTTCAATGTATAAATATGTTGTTGCACAGCCACCTTCAGTTGTGACAGTCAGTCACCAAACAAACTCCCAAAGTGGGGGTTTGTTTCAGAATATTAAAATAAAACTAATGTCATAAAATTACTATTTTTTTTGTTCCTCACTGTCAGGTTTTTCCTGGTGGTGACAGACATGAAAAAAGAAATCCCACCACCCACTCTTAATTGGGCAGGTGGTGCAATGTCCTTCTTCTGATTGACGCTACTCCCTCGGGCAGGATGCTTCCTGTCAACAGTGTCTACGTGGTCTCCTTCAATGGAAAACTTAAGGTTCACCCGTATCTAAATAAGCAGACCTCGGGTTTTTCAGACAAGGAACTTTGTCACAATCTCCTATAGTTTCTCTGAAGGTGGAAGTTTAGAGTGTGAAAATTAGAAGGACAATTGCAGTGTCTTCGGGAACATAATCTATTAGAGGAATGAGTGTTGATGTCTTTCAATCGGAGGGGACTGAGAAAGACTGAAGAAGCAGGTATGAAGTCAGTCATTTTTGGGGGCAGGCCATTATTACTTTGTGGTCCACAGCATTGAAGGCTGTGATTTAATCCAAGAGTGTGAGTATTAAAGTTCAGTGCAATGGACATTTATGTGTTTTGTACTTTTCTACTTTGATAGATGTGTCAACAATCTGCAGTGAGCTCATGATTACACAAGATTACCTGTTTTATCTGAACTATTTTCTGTTTACCCTTACACACACGCTATTTCTTATGGACATCTATATAGGCAATGTTACATTTATGGCAAACACTTTCACCAAGCTGCTGGAAGGGCCAAGAGGATGTAGGCAATGTCCAGTTGGGGCTGATTCAACCCACACCACCCAGCTGCTACTGAAATCATATGCAAGATAAACTCATGGTGTTTAGGTGGGGGGACTTCAGGTACAATTGGAGTCAGAAGCTGTTGCCCAAAGTAGACAAGAGGCGTAGGAGTTAGCTTATTTGCATGCCACCTCCTCTGAGTGTAGTCAAGTTTATACTGCCCATCCAGACTGCTTTTCCAATGTTGTAGCCTAGGATAAAGGGACACATACGTGTCTGTGAAGAGACTGTGTTGACAGGGGAAGGCGTTATCTGATTAGTGTCAACCATGGCCTTTGACAGTCAGGCCAAAACACTCAGCCAGGGCCAGTGTCTGCATGACACTGACAGTGAGGCCACCAAACTCTGCCAGCTGTTGATAGACTGATAGCATATAGGCCATAGTACTCTGCAAGGTCCATTGCCTACCTAAAACAAGCAACCTGTCTATGACACTTTGATCTGGACAGCAGCAGTTTTCACTCCCAAGAGTCAGCCTAAGGACAGGGGGTGGGAGTTTTGCAAACTTATGTTGGATTGTGAAGGCATCAAGGGAAGCTGACATGAAAACTGCCAGTCACCTTCCTACCCCATCCGCTGACATGTTTTGTGGAAGACAGAGCCCGTATTTCCCAGAGACATGCCCACAATCTGCAAGAGCTCTACAATGCATAACTTTCTAAAATACTGCTGCAGTCAGCACATCTGCAGGTGCAGCACACACCTATTGCCATTACCTTTTCTGTTGATAAGGGTAGCTGGAAAACATCTCTATGGTCCAGGAATATTGATCTAGGCTCTAGGCTGTCTCTAAAAAAATAAATGACCTGAAAACAGCCCCACTTCCTCTCATCAAGGCAAAGTCTGATAAATGGCCAAGAATGTCATTAAGCTGAGGTGTCACTCAAAAAACAGCAAGGGTCGCATGGCAGGCCTCATTTATGAGAAGGCAGCATCTGAATTACAGAGACAGTGGCGAGGGGAAGTGTTTGTTCAGCTATAACCTCCTACTTAAATGAGTCAAGTCTCCACACTTGAAAACAAGTACCACAATAGTCTTGTTGCAGCTGTTATGCACTGCCCAGATCCTGGAAAGGGCCTTTGCACTTGTAGCTCACTCTCAGAGCATCGCTGTACTGGACCTTTTTATGATCATCAGTCAAGATTTTGAGCCAACATGTGAGAGAGAAAATACCTTCCCAACATGTACTGTTTAGGAAAATTGAGGCTCATTACTTTCTGGGTTTACTAACACATCTTAAATGTTCACCCACCCTCTTGTTTGAGTACTTCTGAGAATAGCTGTCTTAGGGAGAGACTGCGCAAGTGAACAGATGTAACGTGTACACTGTTTTGCATCCATAGTCAACTTTGTCTCTGTAGCCCAGGATGGATATATACATCTCTGTCAACAGCCAGGTTTTTGAGAAAAAAGCTAGGCAAGACCAAACCCATTGAGGTTGTATATGCTTGTTTCTGTAGTAAATGTTTCCTTTGCAGGCCTGCAATATAGCCTTATAGCCCGCCGTAGAGGGCTATACCGGCTATAAAAGGCCCTCTCCAGCGTTAAAGGCCCCGAGCCGAAGGCGAGGGCCTTTAACAAGGGAGAGGGACTTTAATAGCGGTATAGCCCATCTACAAAGGGATATAAGGCTATTAGAACATTCTGTCACTAGAGAACAGAATGTTCTAACAAAGAAAACAAAGCCTTTTAGGAGCTTGAGGAGATTGGAATCCCCTCAGGTTTCCTGAAGCCTTTGTTCACAGCCAGAGCTGTGAGCAAAGAAACATTGGAATGTTGGAGCTCCAGTCTTATACCAGCCATTATATGCCCAGAGCACTCCTTTGTTTTCAATGGAGCTCTCAACATTCCAATGTTCTAATATAGCCTCATAGCCCGCCGTAGAGGGCTATACCAGCTATTAAAGGCCCTCTCCAGCGTTAAAGGCTCCGAGCCGAGGGCGAGGGCCTTTAACAAGGGAGAGGAACTTTAATAGCGGTATAGCCCATCTACGAAGGGCTATAAGGCTATTAGAACATTCTGTCAATAGAGGACAGAATGTTCTAACAAAAAAAACAAAGCCTTTTGTGAGAGTGAGGGGATTGGAATCCCCTCAGGCTCCCTGAAGCCTTTGTTCACAGCCAGAGCTGTGAACAAAGAAACATTAGAATGTTGGAGCTCCAGGCTTATACCAGCCCGGAGCACTCCATTGTTTTCAATGGAGCTCCCAACATTCCAATGTTCTAATATGAAATATAGCCAGAAAGGGAGAATTCTGAGGATTCTCCAACATTCTACTCTGACTGCTAATTGAAATTCATCATGGCTTTCCACATCTGCCAAGTTATACTTACTTTTAATTATATGCCCATGGGTTCTAACTGAACGCATTCAGTCTCACAGTTCACCTCATGCTGAAACTGTAGTAACTGCACAATAGGTAATTCACTGACACCCAAGAATAGGGGGTTTCTTTTGGTAATTGGAGTGGCAATAGCGACCTGAATTTCAATGTGGTCAAATACACCGTTGTGCATCTGTGTCCTTGTAATAGGTTTATGGATTGTAATGAACTAAAATAGACTAGAAGGTTGACTTTTGATGTGTTTTCGAGGTTAGGGTAGACAATAAACCAAACGTGTTCACAGAATAAGTTGTTTGCAGCTGAAGATTCTGAGCAGTTTCTAAGGATGCACGACTGCAAAGGCCTCCTGTGACTGACAGGGCCTTTCTCGTCTTGAAAATGTGTTGGAATCACAATAAAAGTGTGTGTTGCAAATAAGGACGTTATGCTTTTAAAGCATTGGTACAATGAATACATTCTGACTAAACCAAGCGAAACAGAAATGTGTTCTACTTTTAATCTGTGGCGGCAACAAGTTATGGGTGTGGTTAAGTTATGTCTTCTTCAATATACATATTCAATACTCATTTTTATAATGGAGTACTCACAGAAGTCGTTGATAGTTTATGTCAATCATGCTAAATTAGTGGCATTATGTGACACTTGTTGAAATTATGAACTTTCTCATATTTTTTTCAGTTCCATCTTTTTCCTGCCGTTGCAGACAAGTGGTTTCACCATCAGAACAATGTATATGTGCGGGTTTGTTTGTTCAACAAAAGTGGCAGTAAATTTCCTTGCATGAACGAAATTGCGAGCACATTTTGCTTCTGATTTTAGAGACAGCATATTTTGCCCATCCTTCTCTTAGATTTCTGTGTAGAGAGAAAGTGGATGGAGACGAAGATTTTTCTTTTTGTCTTTTGTGAACATCTATCAATGTTCCCTCAGGAGTTAGACAGAAGTGTTACAAGAATACTACAATCCGCAATTGTGCTGCAGGACAGTGTTCTCTCTCATGACTCCCGAACACTAAGAATCATATCTTTATATTTTGTTTCCATTTACAATGATTAGTTTCTCTTTTAAGATGTTCTATATAATTTGTCTTATTGTTCCTATTTTTGAAGCTTACTACAAAACCATTTCAGTTGCTGCATTACAGTGGAGACGGAGGATTCTGAAAAGCAGTACGTTTTCAGTTCCCGATATATTTGGCAGCATTTGAACAAATTATTCTTTTAAATATCGAGAGACAGAAACAGTGGGAAAATATATTATTATATACAAATATTGTGATGAAGCAATATTGTGGTCAATATTATTGTTTTTCCAGGTAAACAATATTATTATTAAGAATATTGTTGCTGGTACTATAGTGTTCAATTATATAGCTGTAGAGTATATTGTTTGTATTTATTTTACTGTGTTTTGGTTCATTTATTAATGTTATGTGTTATTGTTTGCATATATGTTATTCGTTTTTTTAAATATAGTTGAAATTTTGAGTGATTTCATTTAATTGTTAATAGTAATTTATTGTGTTGTAGCGTATTTTTTTGGAGGAAAAGGTGGGAAGAGAATTAAATAATAATTAATGATTACATTTTAAGGAGGTGCGTGATTGATAATTATATATATTATGTTATACTGACTAAATGTACTTATAGTTTAGGTGCGGGCTCCTATGCCTATAGAGGTATGTCGTGGGAAGTTAATTAGGTAAAATGTTTTTACAAATACAGATTTATCCATACATATACTCAGACAACCAATCAATAAACCATATAGATCATCATTTAGCTACTCACCAACCCATGCAACTGCTTAAATACCAACTAAATATGTGAATGTCTGTATCAGTCACTAACCCATGCATTCAGTAAGACACATTTAATCACTCACTTATACAGTCAGTCATGGACCTACTAAATCATTCATCCAGACACGTATACACCCACTCATTCTTCAATACACATTGGCATGTATATAAAACATATTTAAACTTTACAGAAACACACAGTGACTAGATGATGTCATCAGTGATGTCATCAGTGATGCCATTTGAGACATCATCAGTGATGTCATTAGTGATGTCACTGACCGTGTCAGGAATGATGTAATATGTGACGTCATCAGCAGTGCATAGTGAGGGCACAAGTTATAGTTAGGTGAAATTAGTATATAGGCCGAATTTCTCTGGTTTTGAACGAGTAAAATGTCCAACAAACTATAACGTCCC
The DNA here is from genome assembly GCF_964263255.1 of Lissotriton vulgaris. Taxonomy (NCBI): domain Eukaryota; kingdom Metazoa; phylum Chordata; class Amphibia; order Caudata; family Salamandridae; genus Lissotriton; species Lissotriton vulgaris. The sequence goes on along the minus strand of NC_141696.1, from coordinate 1,016,479,332 downwards.
TTAAACCTGTGGCTTTTTCAGTGAATTTCTAAGTTTTTTTAAATGCTAATTTTAAACTATAATGTCCCTGAAACCTATGCTAGTGCTCAGGGGATTGTAGCAGTGCAAGTGTTAGTGCCTGGGTCATTGAAAGAGTACATGGGTACTGACTGGATGATTAGAGTACTGCAAGAGGAGTGCATGGTGAATTTGGAAGTGCTTGAAATTTGTCAGAGTGATTGGATAAGTACATGGTGCTGACTGTGTGATTAGAGTGCTGTAAGGAGAGTGCATGGTGCTTTTAGAAGTGCTTGGGTTTTGGCAGAGTGGTTAGATAAGTGAATGATGCTGGATGGGTGATTGGAGGAGTGCATGGGTAGTTACAGAGGAATTGTTGGAGTGCATGGGTACTTCCTGGGTAATTGGAGGAGTGAATCAGTAGTGTGTAGGTATTTAGTGGTCTGCATGGGCAGTGCTCAGGTGATTGTACCTCTGCATGTGTTAGTGACAAGGATATGGCTTGTCTGTATGAGTAGTGCTTGGGTAATTGCAGCAGTCATTGCGTTAGTGCCTAGGTCATTGCATGAGTACATGGGTACTGACTGGATGATGACTGCAAAGAGAGAGCATGGTGAATTTATAAGTGCTTGAAATTTGGCAGAGTAATTGGATAAGTAAATGGTGCTGACTGGGTGATTGGAGGAGTGCATAGGCAGTGACAGAGAGATGGCTGGACTGAATGGTTAGTGCTTAAGGAATTGTAGCAGTGCATGTGTTAGTGCCTGGGTCATTGCATGAGTACATGGGTACTGATTGGATGATTAGAGTACTGCAAGGAGAGTGCATGGTGAATGTATAAGTGCTTGGGTTTTGGCGGAGTGATTGGATAAGTACATGGTGCTCGCTGGGTGATTGGAGGAGTGCATGAGTAGTGACACGGCAAGTGCTTGGGTTTTGACAGAGGTAGTGGATAAGTAGACACATGTCACTTCAGGCCATGCCCCCTACCTGCACCACTGTGCAAACATGCCCCCTGGTGTGTTGTGAATTGGGGGATTAAGTCCCCTTGAGTACTGACGGTCCCTGGGGGCCAACTAGCCCAACAGCTACCTCCAGTAAGCACCACATAGCCAATTTCACCCCCGGGGACCCCATCCTCCAGGGCCTGGCCAACATTTTTTTTTAATTTATATTTGGAGGGGGGCCGCCAAGACGCCTCCGGGCATTTGTTGCGCTTTATACATTTTTAAATCAAATCAAATCTTTGCAAGAAGCACTTACTTAATTTGGATGTTAGTAAAATTGGTAACAATTTATAAAATGCGTACTTATATTTTACATCTGTATTAAATAGAAATAAATTAAATGCTCTGTGAAGGGGTTAACACACACAGCCACTGGTAGCAGACCCTTCTGCCAGCTCTCTGTTTCCTGGATCGTGACTGCCATATGCGTTTCAAGAATGGAAGTCTCTTAATCACTGGCTCTCGTCAATCGAATTGTGAAAGCGGTTTAAAGTGGAACATTGATTTTTTCAATTACAAAATCCACCCCACATAGGCATAGCAGGACAGGGCATGCTGTTCTATGTAGGAATGCCCATAGTAGCTTGGCAAAGTTCCATTCAAAACCCGTTTGGGAACCACTTTAAACATTGAAGAGTTCACTAAAATGTCTTCCCCAAGTGGGCACACAAAAATAAAGGGCTACTTCCAAGCCCGCCAATGTAATTCCAGCAGCTAGGTCCCCTTCACTTCCAAGTAGCGCTCGGCATATTTAACGCCATGGATCTGCACAGATAGTGGTGGGACATCCTCAGGGCCAGGCTGCCGCTCTACATAAAAAACACAGGGTACCCAAAAGAGGATATCGCACTGTGAAGGGGTTAACAAACACAGCCACTGGTAGCAGACCCTTCTGCCAGCTCTCTGTTTCCTGTAGCGTGACTGCCATACGCAATTCGAGAATGTAATTCTCTTGTTCACTGGCTCTCCTCAAAAGAATTGTGAAAGCGGTTTAAAAGTGGAACACTGATTTATTCAATTACATAGTCCCGCCCACATAGGCATAGCAGAACAGGGCATGTTGGTCAATGTAGTAATGCCCATAGTAGCTTGACACAGTTCCATCCAAAACCAGTTTGGGAACCACTTTACACATTGAAGAGCTCTCTAAAATGTCTTACCCAAGCAGGCACACGAAAATCAAAGGGCTGCTTCCAAGCCCGCCAATATAAATTCAGCAGCTACGCCCCCTTCACTTACAAGCAGCGCTCTGCATATTCAATGCCATGGATCGGCACAGATAGCGGCGGGACATCCTTGTAGCCAGGCCGCCGCTCTACATAAAAAACACAGGTTACCCAAAAGAGGATATCGCACTGTGAAGGGGTTAACACAGACAGCCACTGGTAGCAGACCCTTCTGCCAGCTCTCCGTTTCCTGTAGCGTGACTGACATACTCGTTTTGAGAATGTAATTCTCTTGTACACTGGCTCTCCTCAAATGAATTGTGAAAGCGGTTTAAAGTGGAACATTGATTTATTCAATTACATAGTCCCATCCACATAGGCATAGCAGAACAGGGCAAGCTGGTCAATGTAGTAATGCCCATAGTAGCTTTACACAGTTCCATCCAAACCCGTTTAGGAACCAGTTTACACATTGAAGAGTTCACTAAAATGTCTTACCCAAGTGGGCACATGAAAATCAAAGGGCTGCTTCCAAGCCCGCCAATGTAAATCCAGCAGCTAGGTCCCCTTCACTTCCAAGCAGCGCTCGGCATATTGAACGCCATGGATACAGACAGATAGCGGCGGGACATCCTCGCGGCCAGGCCGCTGCTCTATATAAAAAATACAGGTTGCCCAAAAAAGGATATCGCACTGTGAAGGGGTTAACACAGACAGCCACTGGTAGCAGACCCTTCTGCCAGCTCTCCGTTTCCTGAAGCGTGACTGCCATACGCGTTTCGAGAATGTAATTCTCTTGTTCACTGGCTCTCGTCAAATGAATTGTGAAAGTGGTTTAAAGTGTAACATTGATTTATTCAATTACATAGTCCTGCCCACATAGGCGTAGCAGAACAGGGCATGCTGGTCAATGTAGTAATGCCCATAGTAGCTTGACACAGTTCCATCCAAAACCTGTTTGGTAACCACTTTACACATTGAAGAGTTCACTAAAATGTCTTACCCAAGTGGGCACACGAAAATCAAAGGGCTGCTTCCAAGCCAGCCAATGTAAATCCAGCAGCTAGGTCCCCTTCACATCCAAGCAGCGCTTGGCATATTGAACGCCATAGATCTGGACAGATAGCGGCGGGACATCCTTGCGGTCAGGCTACCGCTCTACATAAAAAACACAGGTTGCCCAAAAGAGGATATTGCACTGTGAAGGGGTTAACACAAACTGCCACTGGTAGCAGACCCTTCTGCCAGCTCTCCGTTTTCTGTAGCATGACTGCAATACGCGTTCTGAGAATGTAATTCTCTTGTTCACTGGCTCTCGTCAAATGAATTGTGAAAGCGGTTTAAAGTGGAACATTGATTTATTCAATTACAAAGTCACGCCCACATAGGCATAGCAGAACAGGGCATGCTGGTCAATGTAGTAATGCCCTTAGTAGCTTGACACAGTTACATCCAAAACCATTTGGGAACCACTTTACACATTGAAGGGTTCACTAAAATGTCTTACCCAAGTGGGCACACGAAAATCAAAGGGCTGCTTCCAAGTCCGCCAATGTAAATCCAGCAGCTAGGTCCCCTTCATTTCCAAGCAGTGCTCGGCATATTGAACGCCATGGATCCGCACAGATAGCGGCAGGATATCCTCGCGACCAGGCTGCCGCTCTACATAAAAAAACACAGGTTGCCCAAAAGAGGATATCGCACTGTGAAGGGGTTAACACACACAGCCACTGATAGCAGACCCTTCTGCCAGCTCTCCGTTTCCTGTAGCGTGACTACCCTATGCGTTTCGAGAATGTAATTATTTTGTTCACTGGCTCTCGTCAAATGAATTGTGAATGCAGTTTAAAGTGGAACATTGATTTATTCAATTATAGTCCTGCCCACATAGGCATAGCAGAACAGGGCATGCTGGTCAATGTAGTAATTCCCATAGTAGCTTTACACCGTTCCATCCAAAACCCATTTAGGAACCACTTTACTCATTGAAGAGTTCACTAGAATGTCTTACCCAAGTGGGCACACGAAAATCAAAGGGCTGCTTCCAAGCCCGCCAATGTAAATCCAGCAGCTAGGTCCCCTTCACTTCCAAGCAGCGCTCCGCATATTGAACGTCATGGATCCAGACAGATAGCGGCGGGACATCCTCGCGGCCAGGCCGCTGCTCTATATAAAAAACACAGGTTGCCCAAAAAAGGATATCGCACTGTGAAGGGGTTAACACAGACAGCCACTGGTAGCAGACCCTTCTGCCAGCTCTCCGTTTCCTGTAGCGTGACTGCCATACGCGTTTCGAGAATGTAATTCTCTTGTTCACTGGCTCTCGTCAAATGAATTGTGAAAGCGGTTTAAAGTGTAACATTGATTTATTCAATTACATAGTCCCGCCCACATAGGCATAGCAGAACAGGGCATGCTGGTCAATATAGTAATGCCCATAGTAGCTTGACACAGTTCCATCCAAAACCTGTTTGGTAACCACTTTACACATTGAAGAGTTCAATAAAATGTCTTACCCAAGTGGACACACGAAAATCAAAGGGCTGCTTCCAAGTCAGCCAATGTAAATCCAGCAGCTAGGTCCCCTTCACATCCAAGCAGCGCTTGGCATATTGAACGTCATAGATCTGGACAGATAGCGGCGGGACATCCTCGCGGTCAGGCTGCCGCTCTACATAAAAAACACAGGTTGCCCAAAAGAGGATATCGCACTGTGAAGGGGTTAACACAAACTGCCACTGGTAGCGGACCCTTCTGCCAGCTCTCCGTTTCCTGTAGCATGACTGCCATACGCGTTCTGAGAATTTAATTCTCTTGTTCACTGGCTCTCGTCAAATGAATTGTGAAAGCGGTTTAAAGTGGAACATTGATTTATTCAATTACATAGTCACGCCCACATAGGCATAGCAGAACAGGGCATGCTGGTCAATGTAGTAATGCCCTTAGTAGCTTGACACAGTTACATCCAAAACCATTTGGGAACCACTTTACACATTGAAGGGTTCATTAAAATGTCTTACCCAAGTGGGCACACGAAAATCAAAGGGCTGCTTCCAAGTCCGCCAATGTAAATCCAGCAGCTAGGTCCCCTTCACTTCCAAGCAGTGCTCGGCATATTGAACGCCATGGATCCGCACAGATAGCTGCAGGATATCCTCGCGACCAGGCTGCCGCTCTACATAAAAAACACAGGTTGCCCAAAAGAGGATATCGCACTGTGAAGGGGTTAACACACACAGCCACTGATAGCAGACCCTTCTGCCAGCTCTCCGTTTCCTGTAGCGTGACTACCCTATGCGTTTCGAGAATGTAATTCTCTTGTTCACTGGCTCTCGTCAAATGAATTGTGAATGCAGTTTAAAGTGGAACATTGATTTATTCAATTACATAGTCCTGCCCACATAGGCATAGCAGAACAGGGCATGCTGGTCAATGTGTTAATGCCCATAGTAGCTTGACACCAAAAACCCATTTGGGAACCAATTTACATATTGAAGAGTTCACTAAAATGTCTTACCCAAGTAGGCACATGAAAATCAAAGGGCTGCTTCCAAGCTATCCAATGTAAATCCAGTATCTAGATACCCTTCACTTCTAAGTGGCGCTCCGCATATTGAAAACCATGGATCCGCACAGATAGCGGTGGGACATCCTCGCGGCCAGGCTGCAGCTCTACATAAAAACACAGGTGGCCCAAAAGAGGATATTGCTCTGTGAAGGGGTTAACAGACACAGCAACTTTTAGCAGACCCTTCTGCCATTTGTCCGTTTCCTGTAGCGTGACTACCCTATGCGTTTCTAGAATGTAATTCTCTTGTTCACTGGCTCTCGTTAAATAAATTGTGAATGCAGTTTAAAGTGGAACATTGATTTATTCAATTACATAGTCCCGCCCAGATAGGCATAGCAGAACAGGGCATGCTGGTCAATGTAGTAATGCCCATAGTAGCTTCACACAGTTCCAACCAAAACCCATTTGGGAACCACTTTACACATTGAAGAGTTCACTAAAATGTCTTACCCAAGTGGGCACATGAAAATCAAAGGGCTGCTTCCAAGCTATCCAATGTAAATCCAGTATCTAGGTCCCCTTCACTTTCAAGTAGTGCTCAGCATATTGAACACCATGGATCCGCACAGATAGCGGCGGGACATCCTCGCGGCCAGGCTGCAGCTCTTCATAAAAAACACAGGTTGCCAAAAGAGGATATTGCACTGTGAAGGGGTTAACACACACAGCAACTTTTAGCGTACCCTTCTGCCAGCTCTCCGTTTCCTGTAGCGTGACTGCCATACGAGTTTCGAGAATGTAATTCTCTTGTTCACTGGTTCTCGTCAAATGAAGTGTGAAAGCAGTTTAAAGTGGAACATTGATTTATTCAATTACATAGTCCCGCCCACATAGGCATAGCAGAACAGGGCATGCTGGTCAATGTAGTAATGCCCATAGTAGCTTGACACTATTCACATGAACAATTTGTTAAGTAATAATGTTTATATGAAGAGCTTCATTTTTATTTAATGCAAATATGTAATGTGTTTGAAATTAAGCAGTTTACCTATTATTGCTCGGACTGGAATGAGAATAGTAAATTTAACCCCTCCAAAGTCCAATCCTTTCTCTACTTTGCACAGACTGGATTGGGGATAGTAGATTGTAACCCTCCAAATTCCAATTGCTTCCCTACTGTTGCACAGACTGGAGTGGGAAGAATAAATATACCCCATTCAAAGTCCAATGCCTACCCTACTGTTGTTTGGACTGTAGTGGGAATAGTAATGTTAACCCCTCTGAATTACAACACTTTCTCTAGTGCTGCACAGACTGGAGTGAGAATCATAAATGTTACCCATCCGAAGTCATTGATGTATTTTGATGAGCTGTCAGTGATGTCATCAGTGATGTTACTGACCATGGCATCAGTGATGTGATATGTGCGGTCATAAACCGTACATTGCAGGGGCACTAGATATAGTTAGCTCACTAACTATAACTCTTGAATTTCTCTGGTTTAGTATGAGTGACATATGAGCCTAACTTTAATGTCCCTGTAACCTTTGGTCTTTTCAGTGAATTGCTAAGGTTTTTTAAATGCAAATTCCTAACTACAACATCCCTATAATCATTGCTTTTTTCAGTGAATTTTGATGTTTTTTAACTAGTAGTCGTGTTTGCAGAGTGGGGGAGAAAGGAGGTACCAGGAAGGCTTCTTGGCCCCCAAGGTCCCTCAGGAGTAAAGTGGACTTCATCTCCAAACCAGGAGTGCACCTTGAGCTGCTTTTGCAGAGTGGTGGAAAAAGGGGGCGTGGCCTTCTAAGGCATTTTAGCAATCCCCGTGTGTGGGACTTATTGGAGATAACAGATGGGGTAGCTGCTTAAATTAATTACATGCTTAAATTAAACACACAGTGATGGCGAATGTGTAAAGGCTCAACTGGTGAGGGGAATGTAGTTCCTTTCATTAATTACCAAATGCTGTCCAATGGGCAGGATAATGTTTGTATTCAAAGTTACAAACTGAGACCTGGTTTACTCACCAGAATTGAATTCCATAGAGCATATTATCAAACCCATTATCGCCACTTTAGTGGCACTTTCCTGCCGATAAAGTGGCGATAATTTAGTCATCCAAGCTTCATTTCACAAATAAAGCTAACACTACAGTTTTACGAGTGCAGTGTACCTGGTATATTTCAGTTGTTATAGTGCTGAGTTCAAGTGGTGTCTATTTGGAAGTGCCTACTGCATTAACGACGGCCGTTATAGCGACTTATTTCTAATGCATTCCTATAAAGGCTTTGTAGATCTAGGCTCCTGTGCTTACCTTGTATAAACAGTGCGGCCACCGGAGTTAACTATTCGACTTGAACTCTGCTTCTGTATGTCAAAGTATATTCAATAGGTTGCAGATAATTTCATTGCTGTTACTCGATAGGCCGTGGTTGCTTCTGAACGATGTTTTCTAAAGGAAAGAAAAGGACATTTTGATTAGTCATCGTAAACTGAGTTGCGTAACTATCAAAAGTGAATTTTAATGTGGGTTCTTAATATTCCGTAGTTAGGACTGTTGCAGCTCCAGCAAACAAATGAAGATCAACAAGTTAATAGAGGCCTGAGACGGCCTCGTGACGCAGAAAAATAAATACTATCATGGATGCCCAATTAATAATAATAGAGGCCTAAGCATGTGGCGTAGTACAGAAATACGACACAGAAATGTATGCACGCATAATTTTTAAGATTAGAGGTGTATAGGACCTCGTGACTTATAAAGAAATATTTCAATTATGTAAGTACAATTTAAAACCATTGAGGGGTAGGAAAGCCATATGAAGGATAAAAAAATAGCCTTATGCATTACAATTTACAGTGGAGGCTGATGTTGTGACGTCTTCTCTTACCTTTGCTTCTGTCGTCTTTTGTCGTGTCTTGAAAGGCTGCGATTTTGCTCGGTCTGGGGTGTTTCGACAGTCTGTCTGTCACCGCAGCAGAGGCGGGCAAAAGAGAGCGTGCTCACGTCAGTGCCCGCATTATATAGGAACCGCGGTGGCTGACCAAACCAAGCCCAGGGCTGTCATTGGTAGCGTTTTCGCGGTCTGCAAGAATGATGGCCCTGGGGGACATGCTATTGGGTAATGTATTGGTTTGCAGGCTAAATGATAGCAAGCATGCTAGGTGGTGGCAGGTGGGTAGTGTGGGGCGGGCGTGTACCGCGCATGTGCAAGTATGAGTGTGTGCACTAACAATTAACAACAGAGAGAGAGGGGGGCGGTGTTATAATGTATGCAGAGGCAGACCCAAAATCGGATCTGCAATGAGTCAGCACTTCTAATCATTCTCCTTAGCGCGTCCTGAGCTCTGATTTGTCACTGAGAGGGGGATCGCACCATAGTTTGTACTGCTAATCATACTCAGCGTGTACCCGCGCATACGGTACGAATATGCTTTGACGTTACGCGTCGCATTAAAGCTTCGGTGTGACATCATGTACGGCGTTCTGTATGAGAAACGGGGCAATGTTTCAACTTGGTTTAAAACATGTATGTATTTAATGTACATACTAAGGGCAGACATTTGGGATAACTATGAATTTTTTTAATACTTGTAATATTCATATATTACTTTGAAAAAGAATTACACAAATCGCAGTAGAACATCATGCGTGCTTGTATTGAAAGGGCTGCGCAAGCGCATCATAAGCGTACGCAAAGCCATGTGACTTTAAAAGGAGAGATTTGATTGGTTCATAACTTTTCCTATTGCGACTGTTAAAAGTTCCGTCCCATAATAATTATTCGACCTTGACTTTCTAAGAAGAAGCATTTGTTCTGAGAATCATATCAAATAGAAGGAAGATCACCATAATAAGAGCAATGGAGTCATCTTCCAGCTGTTCTTCAGAGAGAGATTTTATTCCTGATGAACGTCCAAAGAAGAGGGAAGAAGCTCTAATTTGGAAGTTTTTCACTTTTCCAGAAGGTCAAAAAAAGGTTAATGCTCCAAAAGTAACCTGTAAAATTTGTGAAACAACTCTTTCAAGGGGTGATCCATGTAAAAAATACTCCTTTGGAACAGCAAATATGGTGCAACACGTGAAGAAATTGCACCTCAAGAACTTTGCCCAAGCTGCAAGACGGAGGTTGCACGAGAATCCACCTGCTTCTGCACCAAGCACATCAACTGCGGCAGCAGCATTTTCAGCAAGCAGTCCACACCCACATATTGATTCTGACTTTGCTAAAGTTAAAATTCTATGCATTTATTACGATAAACTTTTGTGTTATGGGGAGCAGTTTATAGACTTGATGAAACGCAGGATGCAGGATCATTGCTGTCCTCGACAATAGTTGTTCTTTTTTTATTCTTTGGTTCTGCTTAGAATTTGTTAAGAAAACACAACAAAAAAAACCACTGTTCTTTTTAAAACTACCTTCACTGGTCAAAGAAAGAACTATATTTCTATGTTAGTGTGTAAAAGAATGAATGTGTAGTTCATAAAAGAATGAATGAATATGTTACTAGTGTATGGAGAATGTGAAAGTGCAGAACTATAAGGAACTGCTACAGCATCAATCTATAAGGTGTTTATCTATAGTGTACTGTAGTATGTCATAAGCACTTGAATGTATCATATGTACATAAATATGTTACTAGTCTATGTTTCAATTTGCGCTGCTGGTCAAAGTGCCTGGGTGAATTTGTATGTGTTAGGGGAGGATTTGCAATCCCCTTGTGCCTCTTTTACACAGCTGTTGCGTCACTTTTGTGACACAGCGGTGGTGCAAAAGATGTGCCATGGTGTGTGCTATTACCAATGTGACGCATCTGGAGGGTGTATTACATTGTAAAGCTCTGCACCAGGAGAGGCTTTCTTGTACAGAAGGGGGTGCAGCAAGGCCTCCTAAAAATGACTTAGTGAAATGTATAACATTTTATTCAGTGACATTTGAGGTTATGCTGCATCAAAACCTTACACATGCTTGAAGCAGGTGTAAGGATTGATACAGTATTGTGAGCAGAATATGTGTTTTTCCCGAAGAGCAAGAATGCTGCCGATTCGATTACATTGCAGGTAAAATAATGTTTAAATAGCTTCTGCGATTGCAGGTGCTCGCCTCCTAGGTGGTGTTGCTACTATGCTTACTTGTTTGCAACGTTGTGCTCATTTGGCCTGAATATGTATGAGTGTAGTACTTTACAGAACTGCGTAATGCTAGAGAGACTAGAGACTCAAGTCTAGTCCTTCCTTTGTACTCCTGCTGCCACTAAGAAGAAGAGATAGTGGTGGATTGATGGGTTGAGTATATTATTAGTTGTTATTAGTAGTAGGACATTTTTAGTGGTCTGCAATCATGATGACGGACTGTGTCTGTCACATCGCGTGCTGCTGAGTGCTGCCAGTCATAGTAAAACCTTTTGGTTGTTGGTTTAGTTAATGATTTACATAATTTTCCAAGTAGACGGTCTGCGAATCCAGCAATACTGTACTAGTATCCTCCTAGTTCAACAGATCAGATGGGTCAATACATGTAATGCAATTGTTGGTAATTTGTTTCCCCGAGATAATTTTAGATTGTGGTCAAAGAAATCAAATATTTCAAAAAAACAATCATCCATGTTTGTGTTTATTTCATGTTCACATTCAGCACCTCCCAGGGACAAGAAGAGTACGCCCCAGACTGCGGATGTAGAAAGTGAGCAGGAACGGTCCTCTGCAGCCTCTTTTGCTGGCCCCAGTAAGTAGTTATGTTGTTAATATAATTCTACTTCCCTAACTTTTACAGCTCCTATTCATTCCAAACTGTTTCCTAATTATATTGTTTACAAAATAGTATTCGATCTTCTTGTAGACTGTTTCTACATTCTTATCCTGCCTCTCTACCATCACTCTCTGTGCTACTACTATTTACTATTATTATGAGTCGGTCCGTGTAGGTAGCTAAGATTGCCCAGTTGGCAAGCGGTGTTAAACAAAACTCTGATCCAGCAATAGATCTAGAGGCACTGAGTGCAGTCCTCTGGGTTGCCCTTACTGTGTATTCCAGTCTTCTTAATGTTAGTGCTTTGACAATTCCCAACAACAAAATGCCAATGTCCGCCAAGAATAAGGTAGTAGTTGGCTTTTTGATTTGATAGTAGCACATACCATAACGCTAGTGTTTCAGGGACTATTCTGCACATACAGAAGTATGGAAAAGAGAAATAGGACATTGTTGATGATAGGTGCAGTTCGACTTTCCACATACCTCAGTCAGAAGTAACTGTGCGGGACTCGGCAGCCCTCACCTTGTTGGAACTTAAAGTCCTCCTGGTGGTGATGAAGAGTAGTTGGTTCAGTCTATAATTTAAAAAAAGTTGCATGTTAAAAAGCAAGCATTCATCAGTTGTGCCAAAAAGTGTTGCATGTTATTCCCAAGCATATAAGGTAACACCCTCCCCAAAACCGTGACTTTTCTTCAGTCCCAATAATAAAAAATTGTATATGTATTAACATTTTCTCTTCCATTACAAGACGAAATAGGGGGTGGTGTATGGCATCTAAAAATTTGACATGTTTTTTCTAGGCAACACAACAACGGATGCGCACTACCCACCACCAGTGCCGGGGCCAGCAGCGCGGAGGGGTCCACTCCAGGGGCGGATGCGGCGGTGCCACAAGTGCCACCAGGAGGAGCCGAGGGTGATGGCTCAGCAGCGGCGGATGGTGGTAAGTTATTATACTCCTTACTTATTGGCATTTAAGAGTAGGCTTGCAAAGGAGTGTATGATGTACTGTACAATAGACAGTACACTAGTACAAGTACACTATACTGTTAAGAACAGTTACTAATTTAGAACTATATTTTTGCCAATCACTGAGAAGACAATCACCCTTGACTTAGTAATAGCATTAGCAGTGGTAGTTCTCGGATAAGCAATGTCCCCCTCGATTTGACTTCAACTCAGCTGGGAAACTTTTATCGTGAAGGCAAGTCATATCAGATGATCTGGAGGGATGTGAAGAATGAAAAGGGAAAGAAGGGTGAAAGGAAGGACGAGCAAGTCGTAACATTTATGACTATAAAGAATGATAAGTGTTTTTGAATGCAGGCAGATGTGGCTGATAGGAAGGAATCAGATGCATGGCTGCTTAAAGTAAGGATGGTTGGAGGAGAAAGAAAAGATGACTGCCTGTGTGGGTGAATCAGAAAATGCATGTGTGGTGTGCATTGCAATATATCATTTGGGTCAACCTCAAATGCAAGTCAAGACGTTGGTTTACCAAATAAAATGAAAAGGGTGTTAGTTGGTTGTTGAGAAAATGTAAACTTGGTACAAGTTGAGACATTAAGAATGATAGACATTTACTTTGGAAGCCTGGATGGTATCTTCTTCTTCCTCATAGACAGCAGAGGTGTATGTAGTAGAGCGGACGCTCAGCGGATGAACAGTGTTACTTTGAACAGCATGTCCGTGCCAGAGTAGCAAATCTGAGGAAATTCAAATACTAGAAGTTTTGATTGTTCATAACATTTAAATACTGCCTTGACTAACAGTACAGTAGTTTACTTTGCAAGCACAGCATATATAGTGTATGTATTGTATGGTTGACATTATATCAAGTCAAGTCCCTTCCTCCGACAATTATGGGTACCACACTCACCCCCTATGTTAATCATTTTCTTTCAGCTGTGTCATAGGTGGACTATTGCTGTTGTTCACTCAATCTATCAAAACAAAGCACCTAAAGTCTTCATCATATAAGCAAAGATCATGTGATCGGCAGGATATATGATCAGAAATGATTAATCTTCATTTTCCTTTTGTAGTAGTCAAGGCCTGGGGGGGGCAGTGCAAAATATAAATTACATTGAGCAGTAGCCCTTGATGCAACCGAGTATGGCCGTTGCCACCCCTATAGAAAAGTAAGAGCTTCCTATACCCACCTTCATATACTGCCTAAAGTAATTTGAGTCTGCGTCATCATGGCTTGTGTCTGTTTTTCTTGGGTGAAAGCTGACTGAGCTGGCATTATGCCGGCTACCACAAGTTCACGTACAAGTAATTCTCTGACTATGTAGTAGTAAATCCATAGTGCTGCTAGTAGAATTCCTGAAACTCCCACTTATGTCACAGGCCTACAAAAACTGCGGAAAGATACATGTCAAAATGTTATACTGTGCTTGCAAGTTGCTAGTGTTACTGTGAGACAACTTTCTGTTGAATTATTTTGACTTAATGTTAAAGACTATTGGCTACAGTATTTTTCTTTCTTTCTTCATATAGATGCTCCAAATAAAGCTTACCCACAAGGATATGGCTGTCCGGGCCAGGGCACGTAAGCTGGAGGCCATTTGCGTTGAATATCGGCTGCTGTGGCCTCGGTAGCAGGAGGAGACGGCAACTACTACATCGTCCGCCAGTGCCCCCGGGTCCACCAGCCAGCAGCCTCCAGTAAAACGGAGCCGTGGCCTGACAGCCTCCCACCTCCGAAAGCGAGTGAACTACCTGGAGCGATTGGCAAAGAAACAACAGCGTCAGCTCCGGGACCTCTGCAAAGAGGTGCGGGACCTGTCCAAAGGAGGACACCGGCGGAGGAAGTGACCTTCTCTTGCCCCTTTTTTAAAGACTGTTGGGGGGTGGGAATTGGGCGTTGGAGAAAGGGACTTGAAGGACACTTGGACATTAGTTGTGGTTAGAGAGGGGGGTGAGTTGGGTTACTTTATTTTTGTTAGGAGAAATATATTAAGTTATTTTGCAAACTTAAACATAGTATACGCGTTCATATTATTTTGTGTGGTGGTCGGCGGCATGAATTATCTAAACATCCAAACATGTACAAAAGTGCCACTAACAGAGTTTGTGAATTCAATTGCCCTACTAGTACTTTACTAGTACTACTGTGACACTGTCAGTCTCTCCTCTACTCCGAGTCCTAGCCAATTATTCTACCTCCCCAAAATGCTTATCTTACCTGTGATTCGTGTTTGATAATATGGCTAGGCACAGGGCTGGCTGCATGGTAAATAGCGAGTTGACTTGAATCCTGGATTGTTGAAATATCATTGTTGTGCTGGTAGTAGTAGTGGTACACATTGGCAATAGCAGCATATGAAAAAAAAGGAAATGAAACATTGAGCGGCCTGAGCCATGCATTAGAAACAGTACAATAGATAGTACGGTAGAGAACAGTGCCATAAATTGTAGCCTAAGCAGTGCTAAAGTATTCAAAAGATAACTAAGTACTAGTTGTGTGGAGTATGGCTACTATAAGAAATAGTATTATGGCAAAGGACAAAGCAACATAAGAATTAAGCATTCGATTCGACACGTGTAGGAGGAGGATGTTGTTGATGATCAATCCACCATGGCGCACATGAAATTCTGATCAGAATGATTTTTCTGTTGCTTTGACCTCATCCTCCCCAGCAAGTGTGTGGAATTTATTGTTGTCATTTAGTCACACCTCAATGAAAAACCACACAGCCCGGGGGAAGAGGGTTAGGGTTTGAAAATTGGATGGGAATGGGCGTTTTGTGGAAAGTTTTGTGGAGAGAGGAAAAAAACCACAGCATGGACAAACAACAAATGAAGAAAAACAAATCTTTGGATTCGAAGATATCCATAAATCTTTTAAGGGACAGAAAGGAAGCGCACTATTGCATGCCTGAAGTTGTTTGCTAAATGGATGGTTAGGTTACTGAAACGTAGTACTTACTTCAACTTACTAGTAACTATGAAGAAACAATTTGACAGTACAGGGCTGCAGTAATAATTATAATTATGCAATATCACTTGCCTATCTGCCCTCAGAGAGAATAAACAGTTATAGTACATTAAATTAGTTTTAAAAATAGCACAGAAACTAATCAAATTGCTAGAGGGAAGAATTTGAAGCAGAGAGCAAATAAACGCTCAGAGTCACACTCGTAGAAGTTCAAGTTCACAACAATAACATTTAAAAGATAAGGAGAAGTTAAGAGGATCCTGTAACTGTTTGTTGTAGTCGTCCTGTTGAATTTGTGAAGTTGCATTCATCCAGCCATTTCTCTTATTCGTGGTACTCCTTTATTCCATCTGACGGTCCGTCGAGCAATTGTGGTGACCAGACACACTGTCCACTGCCTGCCTGATGTGGAATTGCGGATCGCTAATGGTAAGCCTGAATTAATTGTTTGGTCCATGGCACAGAGTGAAAGCCGGCCTGTAATTTTTGATGGAAAAACAGGAAGTGATATTAAAACCCCGGTGAAAAAAAAATAAGGTACGCCATGTAGTGCAAAAATACCACTTTCAGTGTCAGAGGTGACAGTATTACATATAATCATCATTTCGAAAGTGCGTACTCTGAGTCTCCTTTTCAAGGATAGTAATTAGTAAGCATGGGCCTAAAATCCGTTCCGTTCGCGGAATTTGCGGATTTTCTGCAATTTTGCTGTCCGCTAAACTCGCTAAATTGCAGAAAAATCCGCGAGATCACGTTCGGGACGGATTTTCAAAAACTGAAGTACATGAAGCACTTACAGGGTTACAGAAGGTGCCCAAGTTGAAGCTAATTTCTTGGTAACCATTTACAAAATGGTTACAAAGAAATTAACTTCAACTTGGGCGCCTGCTGTAACCCTCTAAGTGATTCCTGAGCGGCGCCTCCAGAGTTGTGGCCTACTTGCAACTATTCTCTGACCCTGCTCTGACCCTCAAAGCAGGGTCAGAGAATAGTTACAAGTATGGCACAATGCTCCAGGCTGTCACAAAAATTAAACCACAACAGGAAGTACTTACAGATAAGGAAGCAGGTGCCGGACTTGTTGCAGAGGGCATGATTAAGATGCCTCATAGTTAAATCGCTTTTTAAATCAATTTGCTGCTATTTTTAATCTGTGTTACCTTAGCGCTTCTGCTGACGCTTACCGGTGAACAGCTGCGGTCTCTGCTCCCATTGGCCTGAGTGGGTCACGTGGGCCGCAACACTCAAGCCCAAACCTATTTAGTACTCTATGGCTATCTCCGCGCCCAGCGGACGCGCACAGAGCACTCGCGCCGAAGTCGCGCCAAAGTCCAGCCCGTCTGTGCCCGTCCGCGCGGAGTCAGCGCCAGGGGCCAGGCAGGCTGGTCCCCGGTTTTCAATTCCCCAGGGAAGCAGTCTTTATTCGACTGATTATTTGCTGTCTTTGAGACCCAATAGAAAACCCTGCCCTGATGCTCTTCCTTACCTGCACTGTGGTATGTGTCATCTGGCCCCCTGCGGGGTATGGAAGGTCCAGAGGGGACTTTCCGTTGCTGGGGCGCTGAGATCTTCTCCCCCAGAGATCGAACTAGGCTTCCTGATTAACGCAAGATCGCTGATTAAGAATAACATCGCTTTCAGGGACTTTGTGTCGTTGAGGAAGCCCTCCTGGGTGTTCATTACCGAGGCTTGGATCTCGGATTCTTCTGGTCCAGACTCGTCGAGGCAATCCCTACGGGCTATGCCTTGACTAAGATGGATAGATCTGGACGCAGAGGAGATGGGTTGGGTATTTTGCATAAGGGTTCTTCTGTCTGTCGAATTGAACATCTCCCCACTCCTGCAGATTCCTTCGAGGCTTTGTATTTTTCTATTAATTTTTTACCCACGGTCTCTTTTTCTGGTATTTTAGTTTATAGACCCCCAGGTCCCAGAACTTTCTTTAGTCATGACCTGATGAGGCTTTTAGAACCCCTTATTGAAAGACCCAATCTCACTCTCTTGGGGGATTTTAATTTTAATTTAGAGAATTTGACATCTAGGGACACTTTGTCCATGATTGAATGCCTGCAGGCTTGCGGTCTGCTCCAACTTGTGGAGGGTCCCACTCACTTGGCTGGTCATACGGGGTTTTGTCTAATGATCATAGATTAAAGACCGGTACCCCCATCCCCTTAGCATGGTCAGATCACTTGGCAGTCCCATTTGAGCTTAAAGGTGATAATATTTCCCCTCCTGTCCCTGATTCGAAGAAATGGCAACTCATAATGAGTTTCAGACACATTAACAACGAAGCACTTGCACCGTTTTTGAAGAGCCTTAGTCCCCTTGTTAACAAGAATACCGACTTAGCTGCAGCAGATCTCTTTAACTCCATTTCTGGGGCGGTAGACAGCTTAGCCCCCGCTAAGCTTCACTACTCTGCCAGGAAGAGCCCTTCTGCTCCCTGGTTCTCTGATAGACTTAGTGGACTGAGACAGGGATGCAGAAGGCAAGAAAGGCTTTGGCGCCCTAATCCGTACTCTACTGAAAATAAACAACGACATAAACATCTTCTGAAAGAGTATAAAATGGCTATTATTGAGGAAAAAAAGTCCTATTTCCTCAATTCGACAAACTCTTTGAGTTCCCCTTGGGAGCTCTTTAAGGTCATCGACTCCCTCTCGGCCCCTCAGAAGGTGGACTCCATAGTTGAATCCCAGTAGCTTTGCAATAAGATTTAGACTTTCTTTCATATGAAAATTGTCGATATACACAGCTCCTTGGATAGCCTCAATCAGGGATTTAACCCAGAGTCAGACTCCTTCCTCCCCCCTTTACCAACTATTTTAGCACCGACCCCTGTTGAGCTCAGGCCCAGCCTTCTTACCTTTCCTCTCCTCACCGTTAAAGAATCAAATCGCCTTCTCGACAAGATTAAATCGGGTTCTCCTTTGGATCCTTGTCCTTTGAAAATCTTGAAGAGCTGTAGAGAGGTGATTTTTCCCCCTCTTCTAGAGGTGCTCAACCTTGCCATTACGGAGGGATTTTTTCCCCTTTCTTGGAAATTGGCGATGGTCAATCCTCTCTTGAAGAAAGCCTCACTTGACCCTGGGGTTTTAAAAAACTTCCGACCCATTTCCTTGCTTCCTGCCCCTGCTAAAATACTTGAAGTCCACCTTAACCAACATCTCACCACCTTTCTGGACGACTCGAATCTCTTGGACATCTCACAGCACGGTTTTCGGAGAGCCCACAGTACTGAATCAGCTTTGACTGTGGTGATTAACAACATCCGTTCGAAAGTAGACAGGGGCCAGTTCACCCTGTTGGTATTACTTGATCTGAGACAGCGGCCTTTGACACCCTGTCCCCCTCTATCCTGGTTTCCAGTCTGGGGGAGATGGGTGTGGGGGGCCCTGCCCTTAGGCTCCTAGCTTCTTTTCTCCATCAAAGGAGCAGAGAGTTAAACTGAGTGATTTCCTGTCTCCTTCCACTCCTGTGCAGTGTGGGGTCCCCCAAGAATCTTCCTTAAGTCCCACCCTTTTTAATATCTATGTGGCTCCACTTGCCGGGGTGGTGAAATATTATGGATTTGAGGTGTTGTCCTATGCTGACGACACCCAAATCATGGTCTCCCTTACCCAGTCGGTGAAAGGCTCTGTCTTCAATTTCAAAACCTGTATGGAGGCAGTTTCCCGCTGGAAGGTGCAACACTTTTTAAAACTTAATGGAGAAAAGACTGAGGTCTTGATCTTTGGGGGTGGCCATGATATTTGGTCTAAATATTGCTGGCCGGGCTCCCTTGGGGATTGCCCTCTTCCATCCGACTCAGCCAGGAACCTTGGGGTCCGGATTGACACTTCCCTTTCATTTGACCTCCAGGTCAGTAGGACCGTGTCTACATGCTGTGGGATCATTAGGATCCTTAGAAAGATAGGTTCCTATCTTTCCTTCGATGCAAGGAAGCAGACGACGGTTGCATTAGTATCATCGAGACTGGACTACTGTATCGCATTGTACGTGGGCATGAATAAGAGCTCTGTGCATTGATTACAGATGGTCCAGAATGCGGCAACCAGGTTGGGGCTCAATCTTCCCAGGATCTCTTCAGCTTCCCTGGCTACGAAAGACCTTCACTGGCTGCCCATTCAGGCGAGGATCTCGTTTAAGCTTCTCTGTCTAGCCCATGGGGCCATCTATGGCTCTGGTTTAGAGGGTATTAGGTCCCTTCTTGTTCCCTACCCCCAAACTAGAGCTCTTCGGTCCTCCTCTAAAAATCTCCTCCGAGTGCCTAGATTTGCCAAGGCCAGATGGGGAGGGAAGGCTTTCTCCTCTCTGGCTCCTAAGATTTGTAACTCCCTTCTGCTCGATCTGGTGGGGCAACCATCTCTGGCTTTATTTCGCAAGGATTTAAAAACCTGGCTGTTCCGTGAGGTTTATTTCTATACCATGGATCCGTTACCTCGAGACATGCTGTTTTTATTTTTGCTTTGCCTGGCGCCTTGATGCCCTTGGGCTAAGTTGTGCATTATAAATTTTGTTTCATTCATTCATTCAAGCTCAAATTCAGTAACACATTTACCAGCCCCTGGTTGAGGCTGGGCAGGTGTGCTTTTTCCCCATAATCTACAGTGGTGAACCAGAGGGTGCTGTGATGAACCAGGAGGTGCAGTTGTGAACCAGAGGGTGCTGTGATGAACCAGAGGGTGGCAGTGGAGAACCAGAGGGTGGCAGTGGTGAACAAGAGGCTGCTGTGATGAACCAGAGGGTGGCAGTGATGAACCAGAGGGTGGCAGTGATGAACCAGAGGGTGACAGTGATGAAACGGAGGGTGGCAGTGGTGATCCAGAGGGTGGCAGTGATGAACCGAAGGATGGCAGTGGTGAACCATAGGGTGTCAGTGGTGAACCAGAGGGTGGCAGTGGTGAACCAGAGGGTGCTATGATGAACCAGGGGGTGGCAGTGATGAACCAGAGGGTGACAGTGATGAACTAGAGGGTGGCAGTGATTTACCAGAGGGTGGCAGTGGTGAACCAGAGGGTGGCAGTGATGTACCAGAGGGTGACAGTGGTGAACCAGACGGTGACAGTGGTAAACTGGAGAATGACAGTGGTGAACCAGAGGGTGGGAGTGGTGAACCAGAGGGTGACAGTGGTGAACCAGACGGTGACAGTAGTGAACCAGAGAGTGGCAGTGGTGAACCAGAGGGTGGGAGTGGTGAACCAGAGGGTGGCAGTGGTGAACCAGAGGGTGGCAGTGATGAACCAGAGGGAGGCTGTGATGAACCAGAGGGTGGCAGTGGTGAACCAGCGTGTGGCAGTGATGAACCAGAGGGTGGCAGTGATGAACCAGACGGTGACAGTGGTGAACCGGAGAATGACAGTGGTGAACCACAGGGTGGCAGTGGTGAACCAGGAGGTGGCAGTGGTGAGCCAGAGGGTGACAGTGATGATCCAGAGGGTGGCAGTGGTGAACCAGAGGGTGCTGTGATGAACCAGGAGGTGGCAGTGGTGAACCAGAGGATGGCAGTGGTGAACCACAGGGTGGCAGTGGTGAACCAGAGGGTGGCACTGGTGAACCAAAGGGTGGCAGTGATGAACCAGAGGGTGACAGTGATGATCCAGAAGGTGGCAGTGATGAACCAGAGGGTGGCAGTGATGCACTAGAGGGTGGCAGTGATGAACCAGAGGGTGGCAGTGGTGAACCAGAGGGTGGCAGTGGTGAACCAGAGGGTGCTGTGATTAACCAGAGGGTGACAGTGATGAACCAGAGGGTGGCAGTGGTGAACCAGAGGGAGCAGTGATGAACCAGAGGGTGGCAGTGATGAACCAGAGGGTGGCACTGGTAAACCAGAGGGTGCTGTGATGAACCAGAGGGTGGCAGTGATGAACCAGAGGGTGGCAGTGATGACCCAGAGTGTGCCAGTGGTGAACCAGAGAGTGACAGTGGTAAACCAGATGGTGCTGTGAACAACCAGATGGTGGCAGGGGTGAACCAGAAGGTGTCAGTGGTGAACCAGAGGGTGTCAGTGGTGAACCAGAGGGTGCTTTGATGAACCAGAGGGTGGTAGTGGTGAACCAGAGGGTGGCAGTGGTGAACCAGAGGGTGGCAGTGTTGAACCAGAGGGTGGCGGGGTGAACTAGAGGATGGCAGTGATGAACCAGAGGGTGACAGTGATGATCCAGAGGGTGGCAGTGGTGAACCAGAGGGTGCTGTGATGAACCGGAGGGTGGCAGTGGTGAACCAGAGGATGGCAGTGGTGAACCACAGAGTGGCAGTGGTGAACCAGAGGGTGGCACTGGTGAACCAAAGGGTGGCAGTGATGAACCAGAGGGTGACAGTGATGATCCAGAAGGTGGCAGTGATGAACCAGAGGGTGGCAGTGATGAACTAGAGGGTGGCAGTGATGAACCAGAGGGTGGCAGTGGTGAACCAGAGGGTGGCAGTGGTGAACCAGAGGGTGCTGTGATGAACCAGAGGGTGACAGTGATGAACCAGAGGGTGGCAGTGGTGAACCAGAGGGAGCAGTGATGAACCAGAGGGTGGCAGTGATGAACCAGAGGGTGGCACTGGTAAACCAGAGGGTGCTTTGATGAACCAGAGGGTGGCAGTGATGAACCGGAGAATGACAGTGGTGAACCAGATGGTGCTGTGATGAACCAGATGGTGGCAGGGGTGAACCAGAAGGTGTCAGTGGTGAACCAGAGGGTGCTTTGATGAACCACAGGGTGGCAGTGGTGAACCAGAGGGTGGCAGTGATGAACCAGAGGGTGGCAGTGATGAACCAGAGGGTGGCAGTGATGAACTAAAGGGTGGCAGTGATGAACCAGAGGGTGGCAGTGGTGAACCAGAGGGTGGCAGTGGTGATCCAGAGGGTGCTGTGATGAGCCAGAGGGTGGCCGTAATGAACCAGTGGGTGGCAGTGGTGAATCAGAGGGAGCTGTGATCAACTGGAGTGTGGCAGTGATGAACCAGAGGGTGGCAGTGGTGAACCAGAGGGTGCTGTGATGAATCAGAGGATAGCAGTGATGAACCAGAGGGTGGCAGTCGTGAACCAGAGAGTGGCAGTTATGACCAGAGGGTGGCAGTGATGAACCAGAGGGTGGCACTGGTGAACCAGAGGGTGCTGTGATGAACCCGAGCATGGCAGTAATGAACCAGAGGGTGACAGTGATGATCCAGAGGGTGGCAGTGGCAAACTAGAGGGTGGCAGTGATGAACCAGAGGGTGGTAGTAATGAAACAGAGGGTGGCAGTGGTGAACCAGAGGGTGGCAGAGGTGAACCAGAGGGTGGCAGTTGTGAACCAGCATGTGGCAGTGATGAACCAGAGGGTGGCAGTGATGAACCAGAGTGTGCCAGTGGTGAACCAGAGAGTGACAGTGGTAAACCAGGTGGTGCTGTGAACAACCAGATGGTGGTAGGAGTGAACCAGAAGGTGTCAGTGGTGAACCAGAGGGTGTCAGTGGTAAACCACAGGGTGCTTTGATGAACCAGAGGGTGGTAGTGGTGAACCACAGGGTGGCAGTGGTGAACCAGAGGATGGCAGTGGTGAACCACAGGGTGGCAGTGGTGAACCAGAGGGTGGCACTGGTGAACCAAAGGGTGGCAGTGATGAACCAGAGGGTGACAGTGATGATCCAGAAGGTGGCAGTGATGAACCAGAGGGTGGCAGTGATGAACTAGAGGGTGACAGTGATGAACCAGAGGGTGGCAGTGGTGAACCAGAGGGTGGCAGTGGTGAACCAGAGGGTGCTGTGATGAACCAGAGGGTGACAGTGATGAACCAGAGGGTGGCAGTGGTGAACCAGAGGGAGCAGTGATGAACCAGAGGGTGGCAGTGATGAACCAGAGGGTGGCACTGGTAAACCAGAGGGTGCTGTGATGAACCAGAGGGTGGCAGTGATGAACCAGAGGGTGACAGTGATGATCCAGAGGGTGGCAGTGGCAAACCAGAGGGTGGCAGTGATGAACCTGAGGGTGGCAATGATGATCCAGAGGGTGGCAGTGGCAAACCAGAGGGTGGCAGCAATGAACCTGAGGGTGGCAGTGATGAACCAGAGGGTGTCAGTGATGAACCAGAGGGTGGCAGTGGTGAAACAGAGGGTGCTGTGATGAACCAGAGGGCAGAAGTGATAAATCAGAGGGTGACATCGATGAACCAAAGGGTGGCAGTGGTGAACCAGAGGGTGGCAGTGATGAAACAGAGGGTGACAGTGATGAACCAGAGTGTGGCAGTGGTGAACCAGAGGGTGGCAGTGATGAACCAGAGGGTGCCATTGATGAACCAGAGGGTGACAGTGATGAACCAGAGGGTGGCAGTGGTGAACCAGAGGGTGGCAGTGATGAAACAGAGGGTGACAGTGATGAACCAGAGGGTGACAGTGATGAACCGGAGGGTGACAGTGATGAACCAGAGGGTGGCAGTGGTGAACCAGAGGGTGGCAGTGATGAAACAGAGGGTGACAGTGATGAACCAGAGTGTGGCAGTGGTGAACCAGAGGGTGGCAGTGATGAACCAGAGGGTGGCAATGGTGAACCAGAGGGTGCTGTGATGAAGCAGAGGGTGGAAGTGATGAACCTGAGGGTGGCAGTGAAGAACCAGAGGGTGATACTGATGAGCCAGAGGGTGGCAGTGATGAACAAGAGTGTGGTGCTGCTAAACTGCCTGGGAGCCTTGTGGGTGTGAGCCCCTGCGCTGCTGAGCTGGCATGGGGTTGTGAGCCCACACGCTTCTGCACTACCCTGGGGCACAGTGGATGTGAGCCCCCGTGCTGCTGCCCTGCCCTGGAGCCCTCTCAGTGTGAAAATCATTTGTGCTCAATTGTCTGGGAGACCTCTGGGTGTGAGCACACATTGTGCTAAGTGTCCTCCTGCCCCCAGTACATATATACGCGTATCACACAGCACCATATTGCTCTTGCACCATGAAGTCTGGTGCCTGGATGCTCCTTATCCATGTAGGTGGTACCACCATCTGGTGCAGTCAAAATTTAAAGTCATAACTTGCTACACAGCACCAATAAACATGTTTCCTCCCTGGCACCGCTATTCGCATATACCAGGCATTGAGCACCCGCATGCCACTGCACCCTACTGCCCAGCGCCAGCATATGCCTGTATGGGGCAGTTTAGTATGAGATGGGACATTGTCCAGCAGCAGCATCTGCATGCGCCTGAACCCACTGAGCAGGATCAGAATGGCTTTGTACCAACATGCGCAGCAGAGCTATCTTGGACATCTGAACATCTGGTCCCGGAATAGTTATAACTCTTACTGTCGGACTAATAAACTGTAGATCGCTGGTAAAACACGCTCTAGACATTTTCCAATCCCTTAAGGATAATGATTGGGACGTCTTATTTTTGACAGAGATTTGGCATAGCGAGGTGACAAACCCTGCTTTAACTCTGGCTATCCCAGATGGTTACAATATTTTATGTGCCAATCGTCTTAATGGTAAACAGGGAGGAGGGGTCGCCATTATTTACAAATCTAAATTGACAATCTCGTCACCCCTTTATGAACAAATTGGCTGTATTGAGGGCCTTCCTTTCTGTATTAAATTATCAGCTTCAGCCACTTGCTCAGGCATTTTGATTTATCGCCCCCCTCATTCTAGTCCTTCACATCTATTGTCTCTCATGGACTACATCATACAGGCTGGCCAGCGGTACTCTAACTTTATGTTGCTGGGAGACCTGAATCTTCATGTGGACGATGCTTCTTGCGCACTTAGTTCAAACTTTATTTCCACATTGGCAGCGGGGGATCTCACCCAGTTAGTTTCTTCCCCTACTCATAAAGCAGGCCATATGTTAGATCTCATCTGTTCTAACCTCTCCGACATTTCGGTCAAGGATCCTAGACCAGTTATATGGTCGGATCACTACTTTATTCCTTTTGTCATCCTCATGACCCATCATGATAGACCCAGTGTCACTCCCAAGGAACTTGGTAGAAACTGGAGCAAAATCTAACTAGACTTTTTCTCCGAATACACTAAAGATTCCAATCCCCCCTTGGTCAGTGACCTTCATTCATGCATTCATAATCTTAATGAGTGGGTAACCAAAGCTATGGATTTAGTGGCACCTCCCAGACCCATTCAAACCTTTAGATCTGCACCAGCCGCCCCCTGGTATTCGGAGGAACTGAGACAAAAAAAAGTCTGCCTGTAAATCCCTGGAACGCGGTAGACTGAACTACACAGCAGAAAGTAAAACCAAGTACCGGATTGCCCTTAAAGAATATCGTAAGCTGATCATTACACATAAAAGAAACTTTCTATCGGATAGAATTGAGAAAGCTACTAATTCCTCCAGAGAGATCTTTAATATTGTTAAATCTTTTACAGACCTACAGGCTTTGAATTGCCGCCTCCCTGTGTCTCAATCTTTATGTATCCAACTTTCTGAGTTCTTTGTGGAGAAAATCGCCCTTAATTGTGCTTCCTTCCCTAAAACAGATTGCTGTGACTCAGGGGAAGAACAGTCAGATAACACCGCCACAGTCTCAGTACTTGCGGAATTCTTAGAAATCTCGGAAGATTTTTCCCTTCCGGAGCTTCTTAAATGCAAATCTGGGTCTCCTAGTGACCCGTGGCCAGCAAAGCAATGCAAAGCTTTAGCAGCATTTCTAAATCCCCATCTCAATTCTATATGGAATGCCTCCCTGAGCTCTGGTATTTATCCAGAGTCATGGAAACATGCTTTCTTGGTTCCGATACTGAAAAAGGCTAATGCGGATGTAGAGATCCCGGGAAACTATAGGCCTATTTCCCTGCTTCCCGCTCCAGCCAAGATCCTGGAAAGGCTTGTCCATCATCAATTGGCCAGCTTTATAGAATCTGAGGGCCTTTTCCATGATTCTCAGCACGAATTTCGCGCAGGCCATAGCACAGAGTCGGCCCTGATTGAAATGGCCGACTCTGTGCGGTGGACCCTAGACCAGGGATCGAGGGCGGTGTTGGTGCTGCTGGATCTTTTGGCAGCATTTGACACCGTCTCTTATACGATCCTCTGGAAACAGCTGAGATCTATTGGAGTTCAGGACACGATTCTCAATTGGATTGCTTGATTTCTGTGGGGCCGTAAACAACAAGTGTATACGCCCCCTTACACCTCCTCAGCTGGGCCTCTCAGGTGGGGCGTCCCGCAGGGCTCTTCGTTGAGTCCGCTCCTTTTCAATGTTTACCTCACTCCCCTAGCTGAAATGCTATCTCAGTCTGGAATTAAAATGACATCTTATGCGGATGACATTCAGATTCTTTTCTCCTGTAATGAGTCATCCCCTTTGACTTTTGACCCCCTAAAAACATGTATGAGGAATATTGTGAAGTGGATGGATCTTAACTTTCTAAGACTAAATGCCGGTAAGACCGAGGTCTTGTTTTTCAATCAACCATCTCCTCTTGCATCTAACCTTTGGTGGCCGGGAGACTTGAGTATGGCCCCTTCCCCCAAGGACTTGGTCAGAAAGCTGGGGGTTAGATGAGACAACCGTTTGTCCTTTGCCAATCAAATCTACACAGTCTCGGCCGCCTGCTTTTCCAAAATAATAATGCTAAAAAAATGTATCAACTACATGCCCAGTAATATTAGAAAAACCATAGTCCAGGCCCTCATTACATCGCACCTGGACTACGCCAATGGACTCTATCTGGGATTGACAGCTGGTCTGTGTTACAGACTCCAGATAGTTCAGAATGCTGCGGCCCGTCTGGTTTGCCGCATTCCACTCTGACATCATATCTCTCCTCACCTTCGGAAACTACACTGGCTGCCTATCCCTAAGAGAATTGAATTCAAAGCCATGATTTTGGCTTTTCAGGCCACTAAAGGCTTAGGATCAGCCTACCTTACCTCTAGTCTCCACCCATATAGTCATTCCAGAGCCCTTCGCTCCAATACTAAAAAGTTATTAGTCAACCCCAGATTCAAAAAAGCTCGATAAGGAGCAAAACTTTTCAAGTTTGTGCTACCAATCTCTGGAATAAACTTCCACCTGCCTCCATTTTATTCAGTCTGAACCTGAATTCCGCAGATCCCTCAAAACATTTCTTTTCTGTTAGGACTTCACTTTCTGTACCTACAGCTTTCTGATCATTAGCGCCGGGACACCCTGTTGGGGTAGTTGCGCGCTTTATAAATGACACAAATAAAATCTGAAGGATTCTGGGGTCCTGTGTCAAACTTATTTTTGCATCCATGAGTTTCCCGAGCGCCATCCCCATGTAGTTCCTGTGACCAGGAGGCTGCTTTCTCCTCATTTGCTGCTCTGCTCGGTTTCTGACCCTTTATAAAAAAGATGCATGTGAACCCCGCATAGAAGCCCCGTCCCTTTGGCTCAGTCCACCACACACTAGCGGTATGAAACGTCTTCCCGTCCACCCCACTATAATGGCCAGCTCACTCAAGGGACCTCGGTGCCTTTTGGCACGCTGGCAAAGTTACAGACACACGTGGTCACATATTTGTGGGAGTTTGTGGGAAAATTCGTGAACTCGTGGACTTTTTTTGCAATTTCGCACGAATTCGCGGACCGCAAATTCGCAAATTTTGCCCATACTGAGTAATTAGTAACTATAGGCGATTTTTACAGATCGTGCCAAAACACTGTCTGCAACTAGGCCCAAACCCCCCTTTCTCACTATGGATTTTCTTCAAACCACTTGCAATCAGAATTAGACCTTTCCAGCAGTGCTCCCAGACCCCTCAACCCACCCCAAGATCTAGAATACCCCCAAACAGCCCCCCAAAAACATGCAATACTGCTAAAAAAAACGTTGCCACCATGGATTTTCATCTAACCACTTGCAATCAAAATTAGATCTTCCCAGCAGTGCCCCCAGACCCCTCAATCTTCCCCCAACGATCTAGAACCCCCCAGGCATCCCCTCAAAAACATGCAATACTGCTAGGCCTAAGTTTCAATTGTGCCAAAACGCTCTCTGCAACTAGGCCCAAACCCCCGTTTCCCACCATGGATTTTCTTCAAACCACTTTCAATCAATATTAGACCTTGCCAGCAGTGCTCCCAGACCCCTCAATCCACCCCCAAACATCTAGACCCCCCAAGCAGCCCCCCAAAAACATGCAATACTGCTAGGCCTCAGTTTAAATAGTGCCAAAACGCTGTCTGCAAATAGGCCCAAACCCCCCTTTCACACCATGGATCTTCTTCAAACCACTTGCAATAAAAATTAGACCTTCCCAGCAGTGCCCCCAGACCCCTCAACACCCCCCCAAAGATCTAGAAACCCCCAAGCAGCTCCCCAAAAACATGCAATACTGCTAGGCCTAACTAAAAATTGTGCCAAAACGCTCTCTGCAACTAGGCCCAAACCCCCCTTTTCCACCATGGATTTTCTTCAAACCACTTGCAACCAAAATTAGACGTTCCCAGCAGTGCTCCTAGATCCCTCAACCCACCCCCAAAAATCTAGAACCCCCCCCCAAGCAGCCCCCCCAAAAACATGCAATACTGCTATGCCTCAGTTTAAATTGTGCCAAAACGCTGCCTGCAACAAGGCCCAAACCCCCCTTTCCCACCATGGATTTTCTTCAAACCTCTTGCAATCAAAATAAGACATTTCCAGCAGTGCTCCCAGACCCCTCAATCCACCACAAAAAATCTAGAACCCCCCCAAGCAGCCCCCCAAAAACATGCAATACTGCTATCTCCAGAACATGGCAAATCGCGCCTTGACAAAAAAGTGCTGTTTTTAGCACTTCCACTACTTCGATCCTCTTGAAACTTACCAGGACACTTGTTCCAGTGATTCCCAAGAATCTCAGCAAGGCAGAACAAAATTGATCCACTGGAAGGTGTACGACTAGTTCACCCAAACACACAGGCCCGCAAAACACCAAAAAAGGCCAAAATTCAGCCAATTCTGAAAATACGCCAAACCCCCCTATAACCTTGCCAACATCATTATGAATGAGCCTGCAATTGGGGCCTGAGCCCTAGACTCCGGGAACTCTACCAAATTATTAATTAAACCCAAAAACCCTAGTAAACCGCACTGAACCCTAAACCCTAGATATGCTTTGTCTGTCTGTGTCAAAGAGCCTAGGCATGCTACACCAGGTTGCTTCACTCAGTGGTGCCTGCCTTGACCGTCTGCATGGCCCTGCCACAAGCATGGGCCAAAAATCCGTTCCGCTTGCGAAATTTGCTGTTTTTTGGCGACAAATTCGCAATCCGCGAATCTCGCGAAATTGCCGAAAAATCGCTAATTCTTGAGCGTAACAGATTTTTGGCCCATGCTTGCGGCAGGGCCATGCAGGCGGTCAAAGCAGGCACCACTAAGTGAAGCAACCTGATGTAGCATACCTAGGCTCTTTGACACAGACAGACAAAGCATATCTAATTGTATGCAGCAAGCCACATACCCCAATGAACTGCTGTACTCTGTACTCCATACCACCACTAGACAGACATGTAGGGCCCGATTCACAGAACTAACTTAAGACAAAATCCTAAACTTACTACTTTTGGAATTCACAGAAGTTAGGATTTTGTCTTAAGACAGACTTAAGACAAACTTAAGATAGAATCCTAACTTAAGTTTGTCTTAAGTCTGTTTTAAGACAACATCCTAACTTCTGTGAATACCAAAAGTAATAAGTTTAGGATTTTGTCTTAAGTTAGTTCTGTGAATCGGGCCCGTAGTTCTTCTGTAGTAGTTGTTGTAGACTGGTTTACCTGTTTGCCACTCAAGAATTGGCCATACTTCTTCCGTTAACCGACGCTGATGATCCATCCATCCCAGTGAGTGACTGTAAAGAAAAAATATATAATATTTAATCAATCATCATGGTACATTGGCAAACAGTAAGTCCAAGGACATTTTGCATATTGGAAAATGCAACGTAGTGGCCCCTGCAGCTGAAGTACAATTTGAAATAAACAAGGTAAAAAAAGCAGAGTAGACTTGAGTTACATTTAGTGTGTAAAAGATTAAATAATAAGAGAAGACATATGATTCATTTCATGCACAACAAACAAACATCAATTGCTTTCATCAGAGCCAGACATCCATTGCTGTCCACTGCATGCCATCTTCTTCTCATTATTCATTACCTGTTCCACTTTTTGTCCGCATCTTCTTCTGAAAGTGAGGGACCACAGAGCAGCCTCTCCTGTCAATTTCAGAAGTAACTGTCAGCAATCAGCAAGCATATAGTCAGTGATTCC
The DNA here is from genome assembly GCF_964263255.1 of Lissotriton vulgaris. Taxonomy (NCBI): domain Eukaryota; kingdom Metazoa; phylum Chordata; class Amphibia; order Caudata; family Salamandridae; genus Lissotriton; species Lissotriton vulgaris. The sequence goes on along the minus strand of NC_141696.1, from coordinate 1,016,448,769 downwards.
AATCCCACTTGAAGGGACTCGTCTACGAAGACAACGTTTCTTTATTCTGCGTAATCCAGCCATCTGCCTTGAGGGAAATGGATAGGGGGAGTCTGGAGGAGGAGGATAGAGGAGCATGATTGAGTTGTGAACTTGTGAACCTCAGGAATGCAGACTGCGGCACCTTCAAATCAATAAGGAAATAAGATGAAGACAGTGCTGCTGATGGACTTGTTGTGATTAGCTGATTAGAGTTTTGTTGTGGTAAAAGTTGCAAAACAAAGAAAGACACACAGGAATAAAAGTGAATAAGGACAAAAAAAAGGAAGTCATTTTCAGGCCTCAATGTCAGGGAAGTAATCAATCAATCAATCAATCATAACACTTGTATAGCGCACTACTCACTCGGAAGGGTCTCAAGGTGCTTGGGGGAAGGGGTCTGCTACTACTCGAACAGCCAGGTCTTGAGTTGTCTCCTGAAGGCGAGATAGTCCTGGGTCAGCCGAAGGTGGATGGGGAGGGAGTTCCATGTCTTGGCCGCCAGGTAGGAGAAGGATCTGCCTCCGGCGGTGGCTCTTCGGATGCGTGGTACGGCGGCGAAGGTGAGGCTAGTAGACCGTAGCTGGCGGGTGGGCGTGTAGAAGGTCAGGCGGTCTTTGAGCTACTTGGGGCCCAGGTCGTGGAGAGACTTGTGTGTGTGGGTGAGGAGCCTGAACGTGATCCTCTTGTTGACGGGGAGCCAGTGCAGGTCCCTCAGGTGGCCGGAGATGAGGCTGCGTCGGGGGATGTTCAGGATGAGTCGGCGGAGACGTTCTGGATGCGTTGGAGTCTTTTCTGTAGCTTGGCTGTGGTTCCGGCGTAGAGGGTGTTTCCGTAGTCCAGTCGGCTGGTGAAGAGGGCCTGGGAAGTATAGCTCATCCTCAAACTCTATGAATTGAGACAGGAGTAGGTCAGGTAACAGAGAAGAACTTCCATCACCTAAGTCAGTGTCCTCTTCTTCCTGCGTGCATTCACGTATTTTGTAATCTGGTGGTATGAAGTGCTGTTTCATCTTGATTAATGTTAACCTCTCCACTTTTTTGGGCGAGAGGCGGGTCCTTTTTGAAGTTACAATGGCACCAGCAGCACTGAAAACAAGTTCAGAAGACACGCTTGTGAGTGGGCAAGAAAAATAATTTAGAGCCGGGTTGGTGACCAGTGCCTATAGAGGCCTTTTCCTATACCAATATAGCAATGGGTTCTGATTACCAAAGACCTCTGTTGTGTCATCCAGATAGAACTGCACCATCGACTCAAGGTTCTCCAGGGTTGCCCATCTTTGCATACCATCTGTGGCCTTTGCATCACTGGAACGAGAAAACCCTTGATGAGTTAGCCAATTCGCATCTGACAATATTATGGCTGGGCCTGGTGCAGGTGAGGATGAGGATGATGATACAGTTGCTGGTGTCGTTACTGGCTGTGAGGGAAAGTGACTCCCTTCAGCCACAGATTCAGAAGTGGGATTTGACGCCGGATGGCCTGCTGATTCAGTTGTACTTCTGCCGGCTCCTTCAATTTCCTGCCGCTCTTTTTCAAACCGAGTGGCTGACACAGCTAGCCAATGTTTGTACTTTCAAACATTTGCTTCATCAAAAGGAATGAATGCTTTGCTGGCCACGGCCTTTTTGTACCGTGGATCCAGAATAGTGGCACAAATGTAATGCTGTACTGTATGTATTTTTTTAAGCCTTTCATTGTCAACTAGGCGGCTTAATAACCTCTCCGCCAACTGATATGCGTCTTGCTTTTCAGCATCATCTCGGAACATTGAAGACACTGCCTTCAGTTGGTGCTCTAGCATGCGCAACAATGGGATAGCTTTGCCCAAAGAACAGTCCTCCCTGCTGACTTCACGCATGAAGACCTCAAAAGGATGAAGCATGTCTGTCAGGCTTGCAACTAGCTTCCATTCCTCCAACTCTAGCCTCATGTCTTTCATAGTAGAACCCAGTTTATAGACATACTCAAGGATTACCCCCCACTGCTCAGACAGACGCTCAAGCATGTAAAAGGTTGAGTTCCAACGCGTTGCCACCTCCTGGATGAGTCCTTTGACTGGCAATCTACGTTCATGTTGCATGCTCCTCAGCTTCTTTCCGGGCCTTAAAAGAATGGCTGAAATGTGTGCAGATTCTTCGGCAGGTGGTCAGTAACTTTTTGAATGTGGTTTCTTTTTTCAAGAAATCTTGCACAACAATGTTAATACTGTGCGCCAAACACTGCACTCTGAAATAGTCACCTAGCTGCATGGCCTTAACTATATTACTGCCATTATCCATGGAAACATAACCAATTATGCGATTTCTTGGATGCAGCCATTCATAGACCTTCCTATCAAACTCCTCCAAAAGGTTAGGTGCAGTATGAGATTTTCCTTGGCAAAAAAGGCTACTGTTGCATGTTTCCGAGTAGCTTGAAAAACTGTTTCCGTGTCAACCCCTGCTTTTAACTTGTCTTTAACCCCTGCAAAAGAGACCTAGTGTGCAGAGATGCACATGTAATCAAGGGCTTGGCAACTGGTCCACACGTCTGTTGTCAGGTTGATAGTATGAACAGCACTCTTCTGAATAGCTGCGCCAATCACCTCCAGCACATCTTATGTAGTGCTGGAACAGCAACTCTGGCAAAATAGGACCGGCTAGGAGCCTTCCATTTAGGGCAGACTGTTGCCACAAATTCTAGAAAACCCACCCCTTCCACGAAAGAAAAAGGGAGAAGATCCAGCGCTAGTATTTTAGCCAGACTTCCGTTATACAGACGTGCCGTTGGGTGGTTCAGTTCAAATGGCGCATCCGACCAAAACATTCTGCTAATGGTGGTCTGGACCGTTTTACGTGATGATAATGATGCAGACTTCTTCAAACCAGTTATGCTCATTGATGTACTTTTTCGCATTGGTGTCTCTCCCAGATTCTTAGTGCGCCTTATACATGTTGCAGGGGTAGAGGGTGTGGGCGCTACCACTGCAGTGCTTCTGCCAGGGGTACTGGGTGTACCGGAAAAAATGTCTGCCGCTTCTTCACTCCCCCCTGCACGATAAGCCCCTCATCATCATCATCAGATGCAATATCAATGTCTACATTTGGATTTGTACTTTTGGCTTTCCGGATATTACTTAGGTGCGCCTCCCACTGGATAATGTGGTGTTTTTTCAGATTACCTCTCTGGCCTCCGGTGCCATAGTTGGTACAAAGCTATCCCCAACTAACTACTTGACTACAAATCAAACAAATTACCATGTTTTCCGCCTTTTGGCTAACACTAAAGAAGTCCCAAATTGGGGACTTGAGATGTCTGCTGGTGGTGGAGGTGCTACTTTCAGTTTCAATGCCAATATGAAGTGGAGGATGGGCGTGGCTAAAATTTGTTTCTGTTGTTGACTTACAGCACCACTACTTGAGGTAATGGAGGTCGAGTTGAATTGAGGTCCCTGCCGGCCCTTCTGACGAGAAAATATGGAAGCTGTAGGTCGTGTTGGTGTTGTAGTTAACTGCGTTGGTGTTGGTACCAGTGCCACGCCACCCACATCCCGCTAAGCAGCCATTCGGGATAGGGTCAAAATGTCAGTCTGCTGCATGCCCGCTGGGGCTGGAGTGACGACTGTGATAACTGGGTCATCATCAGACTGTTCATCAGCAGCAGAATACCTCACTTCTTGTTCGTAGTCATCACCCAAAACTGAAAGCCTTGCGGGAACCTTCCTTTTAGACTTAGCTACTTTTGTCAGCTCATGGCGTCCCTCCCTCTCAGACTGCATTGGTGGGTTCCAACAACATCAAAATCATCAGAAGGAAGGGGGCTTGAAGAAGAACTTGTAGTAGCCCTCCTTGACATTTTTCTTGCTGGGGATCTGGAAGACAATGGATCATCCTCAGGAGGAGTGGCTTCCTCGAATGAAACCTCCGCTTGAATCTCGATTTCCTGATGTGCCCCTACTTCTCGAGGAACAAGCATTGTGGGCAGTTGTGCCGCTCCATGCGCCTCTAGTTGCACCTCTCTATGCGCCTCTCCTTGCGCCTCTCTTGCGCCTCTCCTTTCGCCTCTCCTTGTGCCTCTACTTGCGCCTCTCCTTGCGCCTCTTCTTGCGCCTCTCCTTGCGCATCTCCTTGCACCTCTACTTGCGCCTCTCCTTGCGCATGTACTTCAATTTCTATTTTTCTATTTCTATTTAGGGGGTTTTGTAAAGCGCATGGTGACGCACAGCGGCGTGTCCCCGCGCTGAGGAGCGACTCTTACTGGAACCTATAGAAGCGGCATACCTTACTGGGCAAATAGTGCAGTTTTAAGTTTGGCTCTAAAAATTGATTCTGATGGCTTCAGCCTCTCCTTCCGCATGTACTTGCGCCTCTCCTTGCCCATGTACTTGCGCCTGTACTAGTTGCACCTGTGGTAGTCGTTGCCAATGTGGTTGTTGAACACTCGTCAGCTGAGTAACCCCCTGCGTTGATTGTATGCTACTGTCTTGCGATTAGCCGACATCACTGGTCGATTGAACAATTAAAGTGGCTGCCTCTGCAGCACTCATGGCCTTGGACCTAACTTGGTGTGGTGGCACTGAGCCCAATAAAGCAGACCCCGCTGCTGCAGGCGTTGTTTTTTTCCCAAAAAATGTGTCTGTGGGCACACCAGTCTTCTTGGTAAGTGGCACTACTTGCTTCTTCTGCTCCTTCTTACTGGCAGTGGCAACTTTCTTTGTGGAGGAGCTGCGGCCACATTTCGTTGGGCTCATCTTCTTCAGATGTCAGAACAGCAGGCCGCAGTTGCACGAGTTGCAGAGTTGTCTGTGGCCACACGTGACGTCATGTGACGTTGTGCTGCACACACCACTGCAGGACTTCTTCCTGGCATTGGTAGTTCTCTTGTTCACCGAAAAGCAAAGGAAGCCAGAGGAACATCAGTTAAAAAAGTCGAAAAACACAAGAAAATCACCACAGTCCAATGCCATCCCTGCCCTCAATGATGTTTAAATTCAAGAGGCCCCACACAAAGCCTTGGCCCATGCACCACTCACTACCCCTGGGCATAATGGGTGAAAGGAGGGCAGGCTGGGTGCAGGCCTATGGCTCAAAGCACACTGCCTGGCTTCAAAATGGCCCCTTGTCCCCCAGCCACATGGCCAGGCCCTGCCTGGACCAGGCCTCAAAATGGCCCCCTCCCACATGGCCAGGCCCCAACAACACCTCAAAAAGTCAGAAAATACACAATAATCACCACAATATAAATGCCATCCATGCCCTCAATGATGTTTAAATTCAAGAGGCCCCACACAAAGCCTTAGTCCATGCACCACTCACTACCCCTGGGCATAATGAGTGAAAGCAGGGCAGGCTGGGTGCAGGCCTATGGCTCAAAGTACACTGCCTGGCTTCAAAATGTCCCCTTGTCCCCCAGCCACATGGCCAGGCCCTGCCTGGACCAGGCCCCAAAAGGGTCCCCACCCAAGTGGCCAGGCCCCAACAACACCCCAAAAAGTTAAAAAAAAACACACAACAATCACCACAATCCAATGCCATCCATGCCCTCAATGATGTTTAAATTCAAGAGGCCCCACAGAAAGACTTGGTCCATGCACCACTCACTATCCCTGGGCCTACTGGCTAGTGAGGCTTTACAGGCACCCCAAAATAAAAAATAAAAAGTCCACATATAACAGTGAGCTAAAATTCCAAGACATAAATGAGATTTAAGTTCAAAAAAACTCACAGAAACTGTTGTATCATACACCCATGACTAACCCTGGGCCTACTGGATACTGTGGCTACCCACAATATATTTTTCCTAAAGTTGTGAACAAGTTTTAACATTTTAGTTGCAGCAACTGCAATGCCCCAAACAAACAACACCAACTTACTTGTAAAATCTCAAATCCAAAAGTGATCCAAACTATAAAACTCCAAAAAGTCCTCAAATACAAATATCCAGCAGCAGCCACAAAAAGTAATCCTTCCAGCTCCAGATCCAAATCAAAAGTGACCAGGACACGGACAAAGCACTGGGAGGAGCCTGCTGGATAGGAACAGGAAGTTGGATACTCTGTGGCACTTCCTTCCTCCCACCCCCCCAAAAATGAACTCCTTGCACAAAAAAGTGCAGCCAAATGTCAATCTGAGGAGTTATTCTGATCAAAATCATGATTTTCAGAAGGTTTATGCTGCCTCCGATGGATTTCTTTTGCAGAATTGCAATTTTTGCAAGTTCGGGAACGCGGGCTGTTCAAATCTACCGCCGGAAGTCGCTGTGCAAGATGGCGGGCCGCGATGGCGTAATCGCGGTCGAAAAACTCTCCGCGATCACGCAGCAAGATCCAAAATGGCACAGCACATGCAAACCGGGAGAAAAACAACTCGGCGAACACAGAATCACGGTAAGTCAACGCCGCGCGTGCAATATTGTATTTTTCAAGCGCGACCAAGCAGAAAAATTTGCCAGCTTGCGAATTTGCAGATTTTTGGGCAAATTCACGCGATTCGCAGACCGCGACTTTGCCGCGAACGGAACGGATTTTGCGCCCACGCTTACATGAAAGCCAATAGAAGCATTTAGAAATCTATTAATAATAGTTTACATTTATGTTTTAGTTTGTAAAAACTTCTCAATTAAAAGCCAGACACTACCTGTGTTTCAACACCACTCTCTTTGAGTGTCACAGTGCAGTAATTTTTTGTTTCCTTCCCCCGTATTCTTTTAGCCCCATGTCCATGGTGACCATGTTAGCAGAACAGTCTAGCTGCCACTAGGTCAAAAGTATGCATTACTTTCCATAAGCAATACCAAAGGGGATGATGGACGGAGTGTTTGAGCAAATCAAACACTCACATCCAGTCAACTGATCTGTGTTTAATCCATCATCATTCTTTAGCTCACTCCACCACCCCAGTTCAGACATGGCCATATGCAAATCAGTCTTACCCTGGGCCTCATGGGAACAGTCCAGCACGAGCTGCCAAGCCATGTTTTCACTGGACCGGAAACAAGCTTGCTGGGACCGGTTTAGGGTTCATAACCCTCATCAGCCAGGCTATCTTGAATACAGTGGCAAAGTGAGCAAGTCACCCACGTCTGGGCATACCCTGCTAACTTAGGGAAAACAAAGCGATACCAAAGGGGTTGATGGACGGAGCGTTTGAGAAAATTAAACACTTACCCCCAGTCAACTGATCTGGGTCTAATCCATCATAATTCTTTAGCTCACTCCACCACCACCCAAGTCCAGACATGGCCATATGCAAATTAGTCTGACCCTGTGCCTCATGGTAACAGTCCAGCCCTAACTGCCAAGCCATGTCTTCCCTGGCCCGGAAACAAGCACTATGGGACCGGTTTCGGGTTCATAACCCTCATCAGCCAGGCTATCTTGAATCCAGTGGCAAAGTGAGCAAGTGACCCAGGTCTGGGAATACCCTGCCAACTTAAGGCGAACAAAGCCATAACAAAAGGGGATGATGGGCGGAGCGTTTGAGCAGATCAAACACTCATCCCCAGTCAGCTGATCTGGTTTTAATCTATCATCATTCTTTAGCTCACTCCACCACCCCAGTTCAGAAATGACCATATGCAAATCAGTTTGACCCTGTGCCTCATGGGAACAGTACAGCCCGAACTGCCAAGCCATGTTTTCCCTGGACCGGAAACAAGATTCCTGGGACCGGTTTCGGGTTCATAACCCTCATCAGCCAGGCTATCTTGAATACAGTGGCAAAGTGAGCAAGTGACCCAGGTCTGGGAATACCCTGCCAACTTAAGGCGAACAAAACGATAACAAAAGGGGATGATGGGCGGAGCGTTTGAGCAGATCAAACACTCATCCCCAGTCAACTGATCTGGGTTTAACCCATCATCACTCTTTAGATCAGTCCACCACCCCAGTTCAGACATGGCCATATGCAAATCAGTCTGACCCTGTGCCTCATGGGAAAAGTACAAGCATCCTGGGACCAGTTTCAGGTTCATAACCCTAATCAGCTAGGCTGTCTTGAATCCAGTGGCAAAGTGAGCAAGGGACCCACGTCTGGGCATACCCTGCCAACTTAGGGCGGACAAAGTGATACCAAGGGGGATGATGGACTGAGCGTTTAAGCAAATCAAACACTCATCCCCAGTCAGCTGATCTGGGTTTAATCTATCATCATTCTTTAGCTCACTCCACCACCCCAGTTCAGACATGACCATATGCAAATCAGTCTGACCCTGTGCCTCATGGGAACAGTCCAGCCCGAACTGCCAAGCCATGTTTTCCCTGGACTGGAAACAAGCATCCTGGGACCGGTTTCGTGTTCATAACCCTCATCAGCCAGGCGATCTTGAATCTAGTGGAAAAGTGAGCAAGGGACCCATGTCTGGGCATACCCTGTGGTTCCGTGACGATTTGAACCCGTGTTTTCAACATTGTCGTAAATACATAATTTTGGTATCAGCGAACCGCAAATGATCCATTTAGCATATCCTGGTGTTTTCGCTATGCTACGAGCAAGAGTACTCCTGTTACAAACACATTTCCGATCTACCCATGGCATCCATCTTAGATCATGGCAGCCATTTTGTGTTTCTTGCCCTCACATACGCAATGACCTCTGATTACTTCATTTCGATTAAGGACACGTAGGCTTAGCCGGCGATTCACCTTTCTAGTGACACGTGCACCTTAGAACAGAACACGCTGTAGCTGCATGACTCGACAAAGGCTGCCTCCTCTGCCCGAGGCCAGCCTTGCTATACTGGTTCTCGTGTTCGTTGGCCTGATCATGATTAGGCGGCCGAAGCCGGTAGCCTTGCCCATTTACGACCCACAAACATCCCTTATCCTGCTTTTCTATCTTCTGCACCTGGCTCCGCTCCTTTCCTTCTGGGCCTTTATTAGGGGGAGGTAACAAAATTTACGATGAGGCGGTCCGGCTCTTGAATGAAATGTTGACATGGAATTGTGATGGAATAGTGGGAACCCCTCTTCGTAATGTTTGACATCAAATATTATCGACGATTCCTGTGCAACGCCAAATATTTATTGTTTAGGACACAAAGGTTTGGGAATGTACTAGCATTGTGAAGAATTCGCCTGAAGGCTAATATTTTGTATATAAGGAGCAACCCCTCTTGTACAATTCGAACAGGCTCCTAGACACTGCCCGTGTGTAGTTTCTGTGACTTCTGTGTCCCTGCAGTAATAAACCTTTGGTCTTTGACGCCACCATCGAGAAGCCCGTGTTTCTGTTTATTTGTGCACCGAGACAGGTGGAACTCCGGGGTCTTCGGGTGTTATCCCTGACACCTCTGGACGGAACCAAAAAGTCCAGAACTCCAATTGGCGCCCAACGTGGGGCGACGTCATTCAGTACCGGTCCAAAAGCCTGAAGGGTTCGAGAAGCTTCGTGTGAAGATTCCTAAGGGAGGCGCCCCACTTCATCGATCCCGGCATATCGCAAAAGTGGCCCGACGTTCTCTTCCACGAGGGTTCCCGTTCAGGACGGCTGCAGTGGTCCGTTGCCTTGACCGTCGCCCTGTCTTGGACCCGAGGTGCAGTCCTTAGTACGGCGAAACGTGACGGGTTTCTCCTTGGTGACGTCTTCAGTGCCTCAGTTAAGTATTTAGTGGTTGCTAATTGGTTACTTCGTAAGGATTGTTTAAAATCCTTTTAGTTCTTGGTTTGGTTTGGTTTCGTAAGATTATCACTGGTTGTTCTGGTTACGATAATCTATTGGTTTAGTTTGGATATCGATACATTTGTTCGCTTTTGGTAGGCCTAAGTTCTTGGTTCGAGTGCACATTCCTATTTGTTTTTGTTTGTTCTGTGTTCCGGATTATAAAATGGTAAGTCGGAAAAATTGTATGTTGTCGTGCTTTGGTTGCAACAGTGATTCCCGGTTGGAGGACTCATGTCTGGTTCCTCCGATCGGAACTCCCCTATATGATCTTTATTGTAAGTTTGGAGTGGGTCCTATATCTTATAATGAGGTGTGGGTCCGATACACTGAAAAAGACGGTGTCCTTAGTTGGCCACTGCATGGTAGTTTTGAACCTGAAGTTCTTGACAATTTGGAAGTAAAATTGTTTAAGAAGAAAGCCCGGCCGGCAATGTTTGATTCTTTCCGTTACTGGCGAAAAGAATCTAGTGCTATCCTGCCTTGCCATCGAGAACAACTAAGATAGTAGAGGACCCCGAAAACGATCCTCTGTTGTCTTACTTGTTATGGTCACCCCCACCGTATGCACAGGGTGCTACGGCTCCACCTGTACCGAATGTTCAATTGCCGGTTGCTGGACAACCTGGTATTCCTGCTCCTGCCCCTCAGAATCAAGCTCCTGTACCTCCTGTGGTTAATGTGAATGTTCCTACGGCACCTCCTCTTCCTGGGTTGCCGACTTCTTTGCCTATACCTGTATCGCTCACATCTACTGCTTCACAAGCTACCTTACCTGATACTCCTACTGTCCCTGTACTATCTGTTCCAACTGCTACTGTGTTTTCTACATCTGCTAGTATTATGACTCCGCTTTCTGTTCGTCGAAGAATCACTGATTCTGTCTATAACATTCTGTCTCCTTTCTATAAATCTTTAATTAAGGCTCCTACTTCTGACTCTGTACAAAGACGTAGTCAGCTCCCAAGTACTGAGGAACGGGGAATATTAGATTCCACGGCTCTCAGATGGATTTCGAAGAGTAGAAGATACAGTACTAGAGATGTATTGGATACATTTATGCAGTGGAACGAACCAACACAACGATATGTATTCGACGAGATGTGCTCTCTTTCACGTGAGGAACTAGAAGAAGATGGCTCTGAATCGAATTTAGAAGACTTAATTAAGGTTCAGAAAGAGTTTGCTGCAGGTATGATAGTAGGTCAAAATATAAAAGAAGCGATGGAACTGATTTTAAGTTATAGGAATGATCCATCTCTTCGCTCACCGAGAGATTTAGAAAGACAGAGTACGAAGCAGAATCGCCAATATCCAATGAGGGAGGTTCCTCCTATTTGGCGTGATGCTGTGCAAGCTGATGCGGTCCGTGGTATTGCAGCCGCTCCGGCCCAGTTCCAAAGAGCGTGGATACACATTCCGTGGAAGCGAGCCGAAGTATTAGCAGTGAAACAGGCCTTGCCAGATCCGCATAAAAATCCTGCCGGATATTATAAGGAGTTAGCACAGACAGTTGAGGCTTGTGTAATGAATCTAGCGGACATTGACATGTTATTTGGGAATGTAGTTCCGCATCCAATTTGGGCTAAAATTCGTAAAGAGAATCATCCAGTTGCTCTAGGTGGTGATTGGGCAGCTATCAGTGCAGCAGATGGTCAGCAAATAGGTGGTTCCAAACCCGAACCTCTAATTTCTAATCTTCCAGGTAGGATAATTGACTTAATGAAGACTCTGATGCCAGCATTGCGTGTTAACTAGGACAAATTGTCCGCATGCAGGCAAAAGAAAGACGAAAGTGTCTCCGACTTTTTCACGAGGTTCGAAGAGACTTTTGTAGATCACAGTGGTCAGGATATGAGCACAGAACAAGGACAAAGATTGTTTGTCGATAAATTTGTACACAATTTGCTACCCGAGCTATGCAATAAATTAAAAGATTCCGAGAGTTCGTGGGCTGTCTCTACAACTGCGCAAATACTTGCAACGGCACAGTATTACGAAAATAGGGATAAAGAGGAGAAAGAGAAATCAGAGACCACAATACCAGTGGAATCAGTGTGCGTATTGTAAGAAAGAGGGTCATTATAAGAATGAGTGTCCAGTCTTAGCGCAAAATAACGCAGCAGCAGCTCAGAGAGGTCGTGGTGGTTTTGTGCAAAATTCTAGAGGTCGAGGACGAGGTGCTATGCCTCCACAAACGAATGATCGCCCTTCCAATCACTTTGATCAGCGAAATGGACAGTCTGCTCAACAGAATAGGTCGCAACAGTATCATGTCGAAGACTATTGTGAAAATGATGAGGGATTTCAACAAAGTGAGTACTAGGACAGCCATGGACAGAGAGAGGGAGTAGTATCAGTTCCAGTGGATCAGAGTGGGCCTTATGTTGCAGTAGCAACATCAGGTGTAGTCGAACCGTTTCTGTTGGATACTGGTGCCGCAAAAAGTTCTATCATTCATGCGAAACTCCCTGGCGCACCTTTGTCCGGCTTAACAAATGTTTCTGTAGGTTTTTCAGGCGCCCCTGTTTACAACCCTGTATCTGGTCCTTTGTCTATTTCTGTTGGACCGTGTCAATTGAAAGCACCCCTGATTTTGACGACAGGTTGTAATGAAAATCTGCTTGGTTTAGACTTGTTAAAACGCCTATATGCGACATTGTACTGTTCTCTGGAAGGAGTACAGCTTACGTTGGGTAAACGAATCACCTCTCCGATGTACTTGTCAATGGATGCACTTCCGCCAGAGCTGCGTTCTCTCCCTGATACTCTTTGGGCGACTGGTCCTAACGATGTAGGACTTTTAGAAATACCACCATATGTAGTCACTTTGAAAGCAAATGTCAAATTTCCACGAATTCCTCAATACAGAATCTCTAGTGAAGGCGAACGTGCACTTTTATTGATTGTGCAAGATTTGATTAAGAAAGGGGTGGTTGAAGAAACTAGAGGAAATGTCTGTAATAGTCCTGTATTGCCAATTTTGAAACGTACTGATCCTTCAAAGCCTCCAGTATATAGATTTGTTATCGATCTCAGAGAGGTTAATAAAATTGGGGTTCCGCAGTTTCCTGTGGTTCCAGATATTACTGCATTGTTAACATTGATTCCTGCAACAGCTACATGGTTTTCAGTCATCGACTTGAAGAATGCCTTTTTCAGCATTCCGATAGCCGAGGAAAGCAGAGATATTTTCGGCTTCTGTCTAGGAGGTCGAAGCTTCAGGTTTAAACGCGCTCCACAAGTCTATTGTGAGAGCCCATCCATTTACAGTCAAGCATTAAAAAGTCAGTTAGATTCTTTTGTACTTCCTCCAGGTTCTGCTCTAGTGCAGTATGTAGATGACCTTCTAGTGGCTGCCGATGACAAGGAAACTTGCAAAGCAGCTACGATTTCGTTATTGCATCATTTGTCTAATTTGAATCACAAGGTGTCACCTTCGAAAATGCAATACTGCTGCCAAGAAGTGACCTACCTAGGTCATCTCTTGTCAAAGGAGGGAAGGAAGTTGACCCCAGAGAGAATAAAAGCAATTACGCAGATGAGTGTTCCTCGCACACAGAGAGAAGTACGTGCCTTTCTAGGTATTACCTCTTACTGTAGGCAGTGGATCCCAAATTTTTCTCTTTTAGCAAAACCGTTGGTAGCTTTGACTGGGAAAAATGTTCCGAGTCCGGTGCCATGGTCTGCTGAATGTCAGGAGAGTTTTTCTGAGTTACGAAATGCACTATGTTCAGCTCCTTTATTGGGTACACCCGATTACACCAAGCCATTCACGCTCTATGTTCACGAGAGAGAAGGTTGCGCGTTGAGTGTTCTGACACAGAGATTCGGTGATAAACAACGCCCTTGTGCGTACTTTTCATCAACATTAGATCCGGTAGCTAGAGCGTTACCTAGTTGTTTGAGAGCTACAGCGGCAGCTGCGGCTTCCATTCGACAATCTGCTGGTTTGGTGATGAATAACATGCTAGTGGTCATGGTTCCTCATGCTGTGGATACACTCATGAACAGAACCAAGACGCAACACCTTACCAGTGCTAGATTATCTGGCTACGAGCTGACACTGCTAGCCAGTCATATTCAGATCAAAAGATGCAATGTATTGAATCCAGCAACACTGTTGCCGGCTAATCAAGAGTCGAGTGATTCCGAACCCCATGACTGTTGTTTTAGAACCGAGGAGGAGACAAAAGGACGAATTGATTTAAAAGACACCCCATTGTCAGATCCAGATGGCACGTTGTATGTTGATGGGTCATGCTTTAAATTGGAGAATGGTGATGTGACTGCTGCTTATGCAGTAACGACTTTGAGTACGATTGTGTAGACTGCAAGAGTGAGTCAGAATTCTGCCCAAGCTGCAGAATTAATCGCTCTAACAAGAGCGTGTGTTTTAGCAATGGGAAAGAGAGTGAATGTGTTTACAGATAGTCAGTACGCATTTGGAGTGGCCCATAATTTTGGCCATTTGTGGAAAGAAAGAGGTTTCATTACGTCCCATGGGACTAAGATTCAACATGGTCAGCTAGTTAACGACTTGTTGGAATCTCTAACCTTGCCGACTGAAGTTGCGATTGTGAAATGCAGTGCTCATAAAGCAATCACGGATGATGTTGGTCGTGGGAATGCTTTTGCTGATGAGACCGCTAAACAGACAGCTAGAAATATGATGAGTAGAATGTATGTGGCTACGTCTGCGAGATGGATTTCTGAGTCTGGAATGTGTGAGGATACAGTGGAAAGTGTGAAAGAGATTCAGAAAGAGGCGACTGAGGAGGAAAAGCGTGCATGGAAAGAAAGTACGGGCAAGTTGGACTCGAGTGGGTGTTGGATTGATTTGTCGGAACAACAGCGTTGGATGTTGCCTGATGCGTATGTGCTTGCAGTGGTGACAATGGCACATGGAGTAGCGCATATAAGTTCTAAAGGAATCTGTAAGATGTTGGCTCCAGTCTGGAAGAATGATGGGATTAGTAAATGTGCAGAGAGAGTGGTGAAAAATTGCATGGTATGCCTGATGCATAATCCTGGCAAGGGAATCCCTACTCCTGCTGGTCACTTCGCTCCTCCCTCTTGCCCCTTTGAAGTGATTCAGTTAGACTTCATTCACATGGATCGGTGCAACAACTTAAAGTACGTCCTGGTGGTAGTTTGTGCTTTCTCCAGATGGATCGAAGCATATCCACTAAAGGACAACACTGCCCTATCAACTGCCAAAATTCTTCTCAAGGAATATTTCCCTAGGTTCGGAATGCCACGGATTGTATGGTCAGATAACGGAAGTGAGTTTATAGGGAAAGTTATGCAGAGTGTGTGTGCCGGTTTAGGGATCAAGCAAAAGTTTCACAGTGCAAACCATCCCCAGTCTTCTGGTTTAGTTGAGGGTTACAATGGCACCCTCAAACTAAAACTTGCTAAAATACAGGCATCCACGGGTTTATCCTGGCCAGACGCTCTACCATTGGCTTTATTATCCACGAGAGCGACTGTACATTCTAGAGTAGGGCTCAGTCCGTATGAAATTGTCTTTGGCCGTCCCGCTAATATTTGGGGAGTGCCAAGGCCAAAGGAATTTTGTTCTCTGGAATATCCAATGTTGATTGATTACCTTTACGACTTGACTGCTAAATTGAGTCTTATTCACCAACAGGTTTTCGATGCATTGCCAAAGCCACCGGAGAGTCCAGGTCATCAGCTGAAACCAGGTGACCACGTTGTGGTGCGCAACTTTGCGAGGACGAAGAACCTTCAACCCAGATTTTTTGGCCCCTATCAAGTACTGCTAGCAACGAGAACTGCTATTCGTGTGGCTGGTCCCAAACATTGGATCCATGCGACACACGTCAAACGTGTGCCCCTGCCACTTCCTTATGACAACTGGATTAAGAAGGGAATTGGTGCCTCTGAGTTCGAGCGAACACCCAAGTTTGTCCCTTTCAGCGATGCCGAACTGATAACTGACACTTCAAACTCTGACTCTCCTCCTGAAACTACTTCTTTGACTCCTGAACACTTGCCCTCTGCATCAGAAGAAACTTTGCTATCTGCGAACTTCAACTTTGCAACCTCTGCTGATAACACACTGTTTCCTGATCAAACAGTTCCTGCAAAACTGAGATACAATTTACGATCTTGCAATTTGGACAAATAAAGCAGGAAACTGCCTATTTTACACGTTTGAAATTTTAACACTTTGCCTTCAGCCAGGAAGTTTGCTATTGTTTTATTGTTTTTAAAATTGCTTTGCCGTCTGGGTAGCCGTAGGGTCGTGGCTGTGTGCCTAGTTGAATCTGCGGGGGTCAGACACAAGGTCGATCTTTCTGTTGGTTCTGGGAACTCCCAGGGCTGATAGAGGCATTTTCATCTACATACACATCATCAGTGGTTGCGAGCGGATTGTAGAAGATGGAGCTTCCTGCGCTGCAACGAGAAAATGTGATTTATGTTCGCAGAAACAGACTTTACAGAATTCTTCATAGCAAACGTTTTCTGATGCAATGTGCTATTACATTTTTAATTGTTTTAATAACGTTGGTGGGTGGAATCGTTTTTGGTATAAATTTAATTTTTGTGCCAGTAACTACAGTACCTCCCCTTGATCCTGCTACCTCTACTGTTTCTTCTATACACTCTTTTCACTTGTTTCCTGAACATGAGCAAGCTCGACGCTCAGAATTTATCAATAACACTTTCATACAGCTCTTGCACCAACACCAACTGGTGGTCAACACTACAGACTGCTGGGTGTGTGGCTTGATACCCCACACTATGGATAAAGGTATTCCCTATCTGGTTTTGCCTTTTAGCTATAATGGATCATTTCAGGCCTTTCAGACCATTTTTGCCTATGCCCTTGAAACCTATCCTCCGCGTCCACCACGTTCCACTAAATATAACTCTGCCAACAAAGCTTTAGTCCAGGGAATTATTGACATGATCAAGGACGTCAATAATACTCCATCTTACCCTAGAGACGAATTACGAGTATATTTGAGTTGGAACTCTACAGAGTATCGCCTTAGTTTGGGAGAAAGCAAGCGTAAAAGCTCCACTCCAATCTGGGTCGCACCTCACCGAGGTCAGGTCTGTTTGCAAGGAAATGGGAGAAATCTGAGAGCTCAGCTGGGGAGGAGTGAGTGCGTTGAGACTTACGTGTTTCCGTCTAACTCTTCCCCTGCCTTCCTTACTGCTAGGGGTACCTACTTCATCTGTCAAGACAGAGCGTATACATGGTTGCCTGCTGACTTTTCAGGTTCATGTTATATTGCTCGATTGTTGCCTCCAACATACACTGCTTCTTCAGACTATCACAAGACCAGAGTAGCGAGAGGTGTTTTCAGCAAGGAAGACACCGCTGGTCAGGAAGCTGGAGACTTCTTCAAAGGTTTCCTTCCGTTCTGGGGGCCTATGGCCAATAGTAGAAACATACGTCAGCTAACACGGGTAGTTGAATCTACTATTACCGAAACTGCTGGTGCCCTTAGCAACTTGACAGCTGAGCTTCAGGCGGATAGACTCATGACGTTGCTGAACCGTATGGTTCTAGACGTAATACTTGCAGATCGAGGTGGGGTATGCAGAATGATCCAATCGAGCTGCTGTGTCTTTATTCCCAATAATGCTCCAACAGTCTATGAGGCTATCTCTAAGCTACACAAGATTTCCGACTCTATACACGTAGACAAGGGAAACTGGTCCTTCATGGAGTGGTTGTGGACTCTGATATCAGCGTGGGGATGGAAGGTTCTGATGGTCATTGGTGTCATCTTAGTATTTCTATTCTCATGCTGCCTTATTATCCAGTGTGGTCCCGCTTTGTGTAGTCTCTGTGCTGCAACCTGTTTCAGAAAACTACTTGCGTTTGGAGAAAAGGCACGAGAAAGGATGATGATACAACAGCATGTCACTGACCTGATGAGCATAGAGTTAGACTCTGACATAGACTGAGTAATTGCCTATGTAAGGGCAAAAGGAGGGGCTGTGGTTCCGTGACGATTTGAACCCGTGTTTTCAACATTGTCGTAAATACATAATTTTGGTATCAGCGAACCGCAAATGATCCATTTAGCATATCCTGGTGTTTTCGCTATGCTACGAGCAAGAGTACTCCTGTTACAAACACATTTCCGATCTACCCATGGCATCCATCTTAGATCATGGCAGCCATTTTGTGTTTCTTGCCCTCACATAGGCAATGACCTCTGATTACTTCATTTCGATTAAGGACACGTAGGCTTAGCCGGCGATTCACCTTTCTAGTGACACGTGCACCTTAGAACAGAACACGCTGTAGCTGCATGACTCGACAAAGGCTGCCTCCTCTGCCCGAGGCCAGCCTTGCTATACTGGTTCTCGTGTTCGTTGGCCTGATCATGATTAGGCGGCCGAAGCCGGTAGCCTTGCCCATTTACGACCCACAAACATCCCTTATCCTGCTTTTCCATCTTCTGCACCTGGCTCTGCTCCTTTCCTTCTGGGCCTTTATTAGGGGGAGGTAACGAAATTTACGATGAGGCGGTCCGGCTCTTGAATGAAATGTTGACATGGAATTGTGATGGAATAGTGGGAACCCCTCTTCGTAATGTTTGACATCAAATATTATCGACGATTCCTGTGCAACGCCAAATATTTATTGTTTAGGACACAAAGGTTTGGGAATGTACTAGCATTGTGAAGAATTCGCCTGAAGGCTAATATTTTGTATATAAGGAGCAACCCCTCTTGTACAAATCGAACAGGCTCCTAGACACTGCCCGTGTGTAGTTTCTGTGACTTCTGTGTCCCTGCAGTAATAAACCTTTGGTCTTTGACACCACCATCGAGAAGCCCGTGTTTCTGTTTATTTGTGCACCGAGACAGGTGGAACTCCGGGGTCTTCGGGTGTTATCCCTGACACCTCTGGACGGAACCAAAAAGTCCAGAACTCCAACCCTGCCAACTTAGGGTGAACAAAGTGATACCAAGGGGGATGATGGACTGAGCGTTTAAGCAAATCAAACACTCATCCCCAGTCAGCTGATCTGGGTTTAATTTATCATCATTCTTTAGCTCACTCCCCCACCCCAGTTCAGACATGACCATATTCAAATCAGTCTGACCCTGTGCCTCATGGGAACAGTCCAGCCCGAACTGCCAAGCCATGTTTTCCCTGGACCGGAAACAAGCATCCTGGCACCGGTTTTGGGTTTGTAACCCTCATCAGCCAGTCTATCTTGAATACAGTGGCAAAGCGAGCAAGGGACCGTTGTCCCATGTCCAACTTAGGGCGAACAAAGTGATACCAAAGGGGATGATTGCTCACTCTGCACTAGATTCAAGATAGCCTGGCTGATGAGGGTTATGAACTCGAAAATGTTCCCCAAATCACTACCTAATTTTAATACCATGCACATCCACACCATCCAATCAAATATGTTCTTTTTGTATATTCTACTTGCTGTCTTCTGTTTTTGCACCATTTCTTCTTCAAAACTGCCTCTTTCCACTGCAGCCTTCTCCTCTGTGCTACGCAGTCAGTCAGTCAGTCAAAAGTAATTTTTATTTAGACCTTAGTCTTTAAACTGCAATACCCAACAATATAAAACATTAAAACAGGGATAAATACATATTCAATAACAAACAATAAAAACATATTTGTCAATACATTCTTATCCCTAGATGTGCTTTTTGATGACCGCATTCAGTCTAGCAGCCACAGTACTAAATGCAAAAACTTAATTACTCATTATAATTCTACCCGTATGGCACTGGAAAATAACTTAGTTCATATTGGGTTAAAATTTATATAATAAATATTCATCATAAAATCACTAAAACTCAGTATAATTCTAAAAATATTATACAATATTTCGCTAGGACCTTTTTACAGACTTCATATAATTTCCGATTGCAATAGCAATCTCAAGGTTAGGCATTTCTGTGAGTAAGTCAACCACCTGAGCACGAGGCCTTATTTAATATTTTACAAAAACAGGTCTCAGATGCAATAATAATAAGTAATGTGTACCTTTTTTGTGATTTGGTGTCAGTAGTTTTAGAGTTATTAAAAGAAAACCAAATTTGTATAGCTAAGGATACAACCCCTCTGCGAATCCTTCCGATCTTGTGCAGAGATCTGAGTGGTTGGCAACACTTCAAGCAGGATGTGTTGGGACTTGAACTCAGCTGAGTCCCAATAAAAACATTAAAAAAGAGAAGGGGCAGGGTAGGATTTCCCTGACCCTCTAGCTCAGGGGTCAGGGAAACAGATGACAGAATTGCTCCCACACGCAGGGAGCAGCATTTTTTGCTGCTTCCTACATGTGGTACTAATGCCATATCCCACTGGAGGAAGGGAGCCGTCAGAGACCATGGGGGCATTCAGACTCCCCCCATGGTCCCCTATGCAGACTGCAATGTACACTGTGTGCTCTGAGTGGGTACTACAGAACACAGGAGCAAGAGGCCAGAACCAGGGGGTCTAGTCCCATAGGCCAAAATCATCCCAAGAAGGTGGTGATCCTAACCCATTTAGTTTTGGTCAGGCTCAGGGGATGGGGCTCCCACTACCGAAATAAGCCTCACTCCAATTAGGAGTTGGTTGGGTCCCAGGGATGAGGGTCGTTGGGGATGACTGGTGGGGCACTGGGCCCCTTTTCCCCTTTACGTTTTGGTCAGGCCCTGGAGGATGAAGTTCCAGGGGCTGAAATCAGCTCAGAGGGGGGGCACATGGCCCCCTTCCTCATTATGTTTCGGGTGGGGCGTTCTGGCCCTGATTCTCATTGCACAGGAAATAAACTTCAACTGGAGGCACTTACAAATACACTTTCATTGGTACACACCGGAAAGGCACGTCCGTTCATCAGGGGCTAGGCTGGTCTCAGTGCCACACATAAAAAAGTTTGATGGGTGGGAGAAGCTTTACCTACAGTGCGGCTAAAGCCTGAATAACCTGCCTTTCCAACTAAGATGCACCACAAACCTTCTAGCGTTTAGGAAAAACCTCAAGACCTGGTTTCTGGCATTTCAGCCGTCTTCAGCCCGGCTTGCTTGAATCCAGTGTCAAAGTGAGCAAGGGACTCAAGTCTGAGCATACCCTGCCACACTTATGGCGGCCAAAAGCGGTACAAAATGGGGTGGTGATGGACGGAGCATCAGAATCAATCAAACACTCACACCCAGTCAAAAGATCTGGGTTTAATCCATCACCGTTCTTTAGCCCACTCTGCCACCCCAGTTCAGACATGGCTATATGCAAATCAGTCTGACCTTGTGCCTCATGGGAACAGTCCAGCCTGAACTGCCAAGCCATGTCTTCCCTGGATCGGAAACAAGCTGTGGTGTGGCTCACTGGTTAGAGGCGGAAGACCCGGAAGCAGAGGACGTCCCGGGTCCAGGGTTCAATTCCCGACGCGGCAGGGTCGTGGACCAGGGTCAGCGGACTCGATAATTCTCGCCTCGGTACCTACTCTAACCAGGGTTCACACTCGGCAACTCTGGGCATTAGCTTGCCTCATCTCCACAACGGCCCCTTGGAGATACCCAGTAGGGTCCATCTCACAGGGAAAGCCAGGACGGGTTCCCCAGCAGTCTACCGCGCGGAGATACCACATGTGAGGGGATTCAGGCGCGTTACAAGACATCATTAGATTACATTACATTACATTGTGGAGGGATAGGACCTGCTTGGTCTATCTTGTATTGTTCTAATTTTAAAATTTGCTGGATTACCTTCTTGGTATTTCAGTATTCGTGCCTTAAGAAGCAGCGAACTGGAAGATGCATAAGACTAGGGGCCAGATGTACGACCATTGAGTTTTGCGACTCGCAAATTGTGACAAATTGCGAGTTGCAATTTGCGAGTCGCAAAATTCAATGAACAACAGTGTCTTAGACACTATTTGCGATTCCCCATGGGGTCCAAAATTACATGCCTCGTGAATATTAATTTGTGACCCCATTGGGTATGTCTAGCACTCCCAGGGATGGTGGCCTGCTGGGGTCAGCAGACCCTCATGTCTGGGACAGCTTTTCCAATAAAGCAGTTTAAAAAAAAATGCAGCCGGTTTTCCTTAAAGGGAAACGGGATGCATTTAAAAAAGAAAAATTAACTTTCAGTTTCATTTTTTAAGAGCAGGCAGTGGTCCCTGGGACCACTGCCTACTCCTAAAAAATATTTGTGAACTCATTCACTAAGGGGAAGGGGTCCCCGAGGACCCCTACCCGTTTGCAAATGGTGTACCACCTACTTGAAGTAGGTGGTAACATGCAAGTATTTTGTACCTGCAAAGGCGGTTACAAAACACAAGGCATTTGCACTCGCTATTAGGGCGGGACGCTCTTTGCACGCCCCTTCCTAATAGCGAGTCATTAGCCATAGATTGCGAGTCACTAATGGGTTAACGACTCACAAAATAGGGATAACACATTGGCCTGACTTTTTTTGTAGTCGGAAACTAGCAGAATTCCGCTTTGCAACCACAAAAAACTGTCCTACATCAGGCACTAGGTCCTTGATAAGTTTCACATTAATGATATTTGTACACAAAGGTAAAGCTGAACAAACTATTTTAATGTTGCTACCTAGGTATCTCCTCAAACTTTATTTAAAAAAAATATTGCTACCACTATGCTGTACCTTAATACTAATTTTGTTTGAGATCTGTTTCAATTTTGTAGGGAAAAACCAGTGGGACTGTACACAGCTCATCGTCTAAACCCCTTTACAGGGCCTTCTGCATAATTTAGGGGAGGAATATAAGGTGAAGATGTTAAATACCAAGGCAGATGTTACACAGCAAGTTGCCTACAACCCATGACAGGCCGGCCACGTCTGACTATTGATATTTCATGCTGATACCAATGTAAGGAGGCTTCTGGGCAGTGAGAACAATCAGACTCAAACCCAACTCAGAAAAAGAAGAGGAAAGAGAAACCGGAGGAATGAAAGGGAGAAGAGATTGGCAGCTGGGATAAAAGTGAGGGGGACGTACAGAATAGAGGGCGAGAAGTAGCTATTAGGGGAGGGGTTGAGGACATGTAAGGAGGATCAAGAGGAGGCCACCATAATAGTCATGAGGTAAAAGATTTGCGACCCAGGGTAGTATCAGAAAGAGGTAGGGTGGCGGGCGGGGCTGGGGAGAAGGCACAGGGCATTCAGTATGTCTGTCAGGAAACATTTTGTTGGCCGAGGAAGTGGATCAGGCTAATATGTGGGAGCTACGTCAAAGTCAGGTGGGCACACAGCATCTTCACATAGGTGTACAGCCCAGAGCTTTGGGGTAAGAAGTTGTGCATGCTCCATTATATCAAGGAAGGTGACCAACGGCTGCCATATTTTGGTGAAGTGCAGTAAGTAATTCCATGGTTACAATGTGCCACAGTCACGTGAACCAAATGTTAATGGAGGGGGGTTCCTTTCTTTTCCAGTACAAGGCCAGGAGCTGTTTCAAAGCACCGAGCATGTGGACAGCGATATGCCAGTCATTACATGTGAGCACGCTTAGATTGTCATGCTTGATGCCTAGGGGAATTGTGACAGGAGTGTCAGTTCAGGGGGAAGCCAAGCATTGTCCTGATATGGCTATGAATCTATTTCTAAAATAGGGTCAAGAGTGGGCAGCCCCACCATATATAGATAAAATCTCCCGAGGTGCTCGGGCATCTCCAGCATCGGGGCGAGGAAGTAGGAAACAGCTTGTGCAGACGAAGGAGGGTGTAATACCACTTTGTCATTATCTTATATGCCGTTTCCCATTGAGAGACACTGCGGTACACCTTCTAAATGTCTTGCCATAGGCGGGTTCATTGGGCTGAGGTAATGTCAGAGGGAGCTGTTGATTGTCAGTGACGTTGGTACAGATGGGGATGCACGAGTAGGGGGATGCTGTAAAATGTGGTAGGTCTGAGATATGAGTCCCTTAGATTCATCAAAGGAGCGCACTAAGCGTTCAAAAGGAGTGAATGCATGGGTGGCAGTCTGTGTTAGAGAGGGCGTGCATATCCAGTGGCGAAGTTGCGCGTACTGAAGTCTTGCTCCTGCTGAGAGTCAGAACTCTTCCTTACATTGCGCAAAGGTTTTGAAGACGTCACCTAAAAAACAGATCCCGAATCGTTCTGCACCCCACCTCCAGCCAGGCCGAGAACACCTGGGGATTAACAGCCGGTGTAAAAGACAAGTTCTCCATGACGGGGGTATGGGGAGATTGAAAGGTGGTGAGCCCTTTGGAAATGGCCACTTTGTCCCATATGTCCAGAACCGTCCTGGTGGTAAGGGCAATATAGGCACTGCGGGAACTGGAGGCCCGGGGGAGCCAGGAGAGGTCCTGAATGGTTCGTCCAGTTACCACCCTGTCCATATGAACCACACCTTTTTGCTCTCCCTTGCCGTCCACTCGGAGATGAAGCAAAGGTGGGAGCCCCAATAGTATTCTAATAAGTAGGGGCATGCAAGCCCTCCCCTATCCCATGGTAGCACAAGGTTTTTATTGAAGAAACATGGTCTGCGTCCACTCCATATGAAGCTTGTGATTTCTCGCTGAAGAGTTTGAATCTGAAGTTGCAGGATGGGAGTGGGAAAGCATTGGAAGAGATTCAAACGTTTCGGGAGTACTGACAGTTTGATGGTGTTCAGATGGCCTAGCCAAGGGAGGGTGAGAGGTTTTCAAGTGAGTATGTCCTCCAAAACCGTCCTTCTGCACTCACACTAGTTGACTTGGGACCATGTGGCAAGTGAAGGGGTCGGTTGGAGTCCCAAGTAGTGAATAGAGCTGACAGCCCACTTTTAAGGAACGAGAGATTGGAGGGTGGGGATTTCCTCCCTTGGAATCATAAGATTCAAGGCTCAAGACTTCTCAAGCTTAATTTTAAGGCCAGATGTCAGTTCAAAGGATCTCAACAGAGTGAGTAAGGCTGGAAGAGAAGTGTGTAGACGGGACAGTGTAAGAATCAAATTGTCATCATAGAGTGCCACTTTGTGTTGTTGACCCCCAAGAGGGATGCCATGAACGAAGGGGTACTGTCAGATCATTATTGCCAGAGGATCTACCATGATGGCAAACAACAGGGGGAGACGGGACATCCCTGCTGTGTGCCTCTGTGAATAGATATGGGGTTTGTAAGTTGATCATTAACCCGTAGTCATGCCCGCAGGGAGATATGGGGAGCCATAATCTGAGTTATCATGAGCATACCCAGCCCAATTTTTTGGAACACCGCTCGGCGGAAGGTCCAGTCCACTCAGTCAAACGCTTTTTCTGCGTCAAGCGACAATAAACATGCCAGTATGTTCCAGTGGTGGGCCTTCCCCACAAGATGTGCAATATCAGGCACCAAAACATACGAGATCGCCATTGTCGGCGAGGCAAGAGGCCACGCCCACTCCAAGGCCACGCCCCCGCCCTCCTTTTTGCTTGAAATTATGTGCATCCACCGTACGCGCAGCGGACGGGCGCAGCGGGCGCGCCGTTTTCGCGCCGAAGGCGCGCCTAAGGCAAGCCCGTCTTCGCCCGTCCTCGCCAAGTCCTCGCCTCTCGCCAGACCCCCTGCAAAAAAACCACAGGCAGCATACGTATACGACAGGAACCTACTCTGGTCACTCAACCCAGGCCCACAATGTGACAATTTAGCGGGATGCATTGGACGAACCGCACTTCAATGCAAGGGCTGTAATTTGGCTATACCTGAGCTACGCTTACTGAGCCACAAAGCTACCAGAAGGAACCAAGCTTCACTCACTATCTCTCAGCTCAACGTCAGATCCTTGGTCAAACACCATGCGGAGGTAAGAATGCTTCTAATAGACGAGAACCCTGACATTATGTTTTTATGTGAAACCTGGCTTAGAGATGATATAACTAGCATCCCCAATCTAACGCTACCGGATGGGTTCTCCATGACCTACATCAATAGAGACTCGAGAGGAGGCGGCATTGCCGCCATCTATAGAACTTCCTTCACCTGCTCTTTCCTAAAGGAAAACATTACTGGCAGTGAATGTGCGCGTTTTAAAATCTCCACGAGCCCTCACTCCTCCCTTTCTGGCCTTTTTATCTACAGACCCCCGGGGCCTTCCTCGAAATTCATAGAGGAGTTCCTAGAGACAGCCCACGCACTGCTCACTAGCTCCGCTAACTTTACAATCCTAGGGGACCTTAACCTCCACCTAGACGACACCTCGGACACTAATATCAGCAATTTTCTAGCGGACTTATCAGCCCTGCAGCTGACCCCTCTCGTACAATCTCCCACGCATGTCGCTGGTCACATACTTGACCCGGTCTTTACCAACATCCCAGAAGCCAGAGCTGATTCTCCCAAGCCCATGGCCTGGACTGATCCCTCTCTGGTCACATTTTCAATCCCGATCGCTACCCAACCCGATAAAAAGGCACCCGCCTCCTGCCTGAAACGACCCTGGCACAAACTCCATAAAATAGACCTCGCTGCCAGCCTAGGCGAACCTAACTTTGAGGGTACAAACGACATTGACACGTCGTATGCTGCCTTCCAGGAGTGGATCACTAAGGGACTGGATGCTATTATACCGGCCAAGTGGACTAAAGGACGTAACACCCCCTCCAACCCTTGGTACGACGAGAATTTGAAAATACTGAGGAAAGAATGTAAGAGAGCGGAACGACACTGGAGGAAAGACTACAAGCACGAGGAAAAAAACTCATACCTGGTTGTGCTCAAAGCATACCACAAAGCTTTACGCACAACTCGTGCAGCCTTCTACGCTAATGAGATCAGAGCAAGCCCCAATCCCACGAAAACTATTTTCAAAATCGTCCAAAAACTTCAAACCGGCGACAAGCCTCCCTCTCACATCTCTTCCACTCAGCAGTGCGAAGACCTCGCCGCTTTCTTCACTGAAAAGGTGAGGAAAATCTACAATTCCTTCACACATAACCCCCCAGAGTACATCAACTCTCCCAACGCCCCTTTCGAGGGCTCCAGGCTCACATGCCTGCCAGCTATCTCTCACGAGGAGCTAGCCAAATTTTGCAGGAAGGTGAAATCCGGTGCCCCTGCAGATCCTATGAGACCAGTCCATTTTCTGGGAGCTTTGGACTTCTTCCTCCCATCTTTGACCTCACTCCTCAATCTCTCCTTCGCCTCGGCCACAGTACCCATCTGCTGGAAACAGGCCTGGGTCAATCCCATTATAAAGAAACCCACCCTAGACCCCACCAAACCAGAGAACTACCGGCCTGTCTCACTGCTCCCCTGGGTGGCCAAACTAGCAGAGGCCCACGCGAACAACGTACTAAATGACCACATGGCGGAAAAGAACATCCTGGACCCCTCCCAACACGGGTTCAGGCCGGGCCATAGTACGGAGTCCGCTCTCCTTTCCTCCACGGAGCATTTGCGGAAAATCATGGACACCGGTCAAAGTGCTGCGCTGATACTGCTCGATCTCAGCGCGGCCTTTGATACGGTCTCCCATGACATCCTTCTAAGACGCCTGGAAAATATTGGGATCCAAGACTTGGCACTGGAATGGTTCCGATCGTTCCTCACGAATAGGTCTTTCCGGGTGTCAGCTCCCCCATTTATCTCCCAACCTCAAGCTATAGGACAAGGAGTCCCACAGGGCTCTGCCCTCAGTCCATCCCTTTTTAATTTATATATGCAGCCTCTGGCGGAAGTAGCTAAAAAGTGGGATCTCACAATGGTGTCGTACGCCGACGACACACAGTTGGTTATCACCCTCAACGAGGCACCCTCCCCCGATGCCACCAGATTCAGGGATGGACTGGCCGCCGTCGCCAATTGGATGACTGCAAACTGCCTTCAACTCAATGCAGGAAAAACCGAGGTGCTGCTCCTGGGCAAGAACCCCAACAGCTGGAGTGACCTATGGTGGCCCCCTCTCTGGGCCCAGCCCCTCCCCCT
Source organism: Lissotriton vulgaris (assembly GCF_964263255.1). NCBI lineage: Eukaryota > Metazoa > Chordata > Amphibia > Caudata > Salamandridae > Lissotriton > Lissotriton vulgaris. Next base: position 1,016,421,230 of record NC_141696.1, on the reverse strand, counting down.
AAAACTCTGGCAAAAAACCTACGAGTATGGATGGACTCTGCACTAAATTTCCAGTCCCACACCAAAAAAGTAGCCGCGACTTGTATTGGACTACTGAGAAGCCTCAATCCCATTCTAGGCTTTTTTGACCCCAAGACGCGGCAACTCATTGTACAATCGACCATCCTTGCCCGGCTGGACTACGCGAGTGTCCTGTTGCTAGGCGCTAACAAGGCTGAAACCAAAAGATTTCAGCGTATACAGAATTCTGCGGCCAGGGCAATAGTAGGCCTGCCTAGAAGGTGCTCCACGAGAGCTACCATTCACAGACTTCACTGGCTGCCCGTGGAAGCCCGCATCCAATTCAAGGCCCTCACCATTGCCTTTAAAATTCTGAAAACTGAGGGCCCCGAGCTCCTACGCCCGCTGTTAACGCCCTACAACCCCCAACGCAACCTCCGCTCTAGAGGGCAACACCTAGCCCTGGTCCCCCACACAAAGTTCTGTCGCATCGGAGGACGATCATTCAGACTGCTGGGGGCAAAGCTATGGAACTCCCTTCCCCTCCACATCCGCTGCCTCGACAACGTATCAGCTTTTCGTAAAGCTATTAAAACTCACCTTTCCCCCCCTATAGGCCTCCTTTCTTTCCCTGTCACAGTTGGTTATGATATGGTTCTTTGCGCCGGGACGCCCCATCGCTGGGGCAGCTGTCGCGCTCTACAAATACATAACATAACATAACATATGGCACACATTATCCGCTCCCTGATGATTGCGGATGAAACCAACCTGATCTGGTTCGATAAGGCCAGTCAAAAGAGGGTCAAGTCGTTTAGCCAAGATTTTTGTATATATTTTAAGAACGGAATTCAGAAGAACGATGGGACGAAACAAAGAACAGCGTGTGGGGTCCTTACCTGATTTGGGGATGAGGGCAATCTCCGGCAGTCCCATAGAGAGGGACAACATCGCAGTGTCAGTGAACAAATTGAAAAGACGTAGTAGATGCTTTTGGAGCTGCAGTAAAAAAAAGCCTGTAAAAAGACAGGGGAAGACCATCCGGGCCTGGCGTTTTCCTGAGTGGTAGCTCATTCAGAGCACTCACAAGCTTTGTTTGGGAGAGGGCTCTTCCAGCAGTTGAGCATGAAATCAGCTGATCGGTGACCAGGGGCAACTGTCCAGAGGTGGCATATCCCAGGCATATAATGCTGAATAATACTTATAAAAGGTGTCGTGCTTAGCTGCTTCAGTGGTGGCCCTCGCAAGACTGAACATTGGAAATGTGTGCTTTGGCAGCACACGCCCGTAAGCGCCGAGCTAAGACCGTACCCACCTTGTCACCCCCCATGAAATATCGTTGCTTTAGTGCCAGATGGGCCCTTTCTGCTTTATTGGTACGTAGAGAGTGCAGGTGGCCTCAGTGGTTCGCCAGGCGTCTTTTGTTCGCGAGGGAGGGGTGTTCCGGGTCCTGCCGCTGAAGGGCCTTAATGTCCTTAGACAGGTAGTCTTCCAGGAGGCGCTCCTCCCGTGCCTGTGCAATGGCAAGGTATGTGATGTGGCCTAGGACTGTGGCCTTGAATGAGTCCCACACTATAGGGAAGGAGGTTTCTAGAATGTCATTGGTTGCAAAATAGGACTCAATGGAGTCCCGCAAACTCTCTACATCCAATGGGTCCCGTAGGATATGCAGAGGCAACTGCCAATGTGGGCCCGGGGGGTAGAAGTCGCCGGGTCTCGCAGGAGAAGTGCAAGGTGAGCATGGTCTAAGACAGGTATGTCGGACATGGAGGCTGAGAGTGATTCACTGATCAAGGCGTGGGAGATAAAAATGTGGTCGAGTAGGAGCAGTGTACGTGTGAATAGTAAGAGTAGTCACCCAGGTCAGGAGAGTGGGATTGCTAAGCATCCAATAAACCGAGATCCGAGATTTGTCTTTTGAGGACCGAGGACATCGCTCCCGTCCCCTGAACCGAGGAATCGCTTTGGTCCTATGTGGCATCCCACACCAAGTTAAAATCTCTCCCCAAGATTAGCGAAGGGTCCGCCTGAGGTATGTGCTCCTGCTTGAGCAACCGTATATATGAGTCCTGCACCTGGTTGGGCACATAGAGATTACATAACGTGAAGGAGAGATGTCTAATCCTGACCCCAACCTTTATAAGCGACCGTCAGAGCCTCAAAATATCTTGGATCCGCCCTGTCTAATGCCAGCCCTGCAAAGTCTGGCCACTCCAGTCGTTTTAGTAGGGGCTGTAGCCTAACATTTGAGCGGATACTGCGGGTGAGCTATGTGGGGGACATCAGACGTCAACAGGTGAGTTTCCTGCAGAAAAATGACGTCCAGGTTTTGCTACAGGAGGTAGCGCCAAATCTGTCACTATTTGTTAGGGGAGTTGAGTCCCTTAACATTAAGGGACAGGATCTTCAGGGAAGGGACAGTAGCCATGTCTATGTCGGGGACAGGGGCACACAGGCACGCCAAAGTAAGGACCAGTGTAGTACATGAGGTGAGAAGGGCGGAGGGCCGTTGTTTCCGACAAGTAGGGGGACCATCGTGGAGGAAAACCCATCCGCCGCTCAGAGGGAAAAGGTGGAAGGAGAGTTAGGGGATAGAAGGAGAGCCAGAAGAAGCACCCCCGCCCACCAAGGAAAAAAGAATGAGAGATGGAAGATAAGTACAAAGAAGTGACAGAGGAGGGGAGGGCAAGAAAGGTGAAGTATCAACATATTGCAAAGAAAAATACAACATTGGCCAACGGGGCCACAGTGTCGTGTTCTGAACTGGGTTTGATCGCAGCCCAGAGGACCAGATCATCTTGGGGAAGTCACTCTCCCAGGAGCAGGGGGGTATCTTTCAAACTCAGAGCTTGAGAGCAAGAAGGGTGAGCCTGAGTCAGCGACCTTTGAAGTGTGGAGCCTGGGGGTCATTAGACATGGAGCGGGCAAAAGGCCATTAATTCCTGGTTTCGGATATAGACGATGCGTCACAGTATAACAAGCGTAGGTGTACACCCGTTCAGTCATGGTGTGGAAGGTCGAGAGTCCGATGCAGAAGGCCTCTCCTCCATGGAGCAAATATGCTGGATGATTTCCTGCTTGGCTTGGGAAGCGGATTGCCCCCCTGCGTGTGAAGCTCTCTTGTGGCGATGCACCTGGGACCAGGACGGTTTGGCCGGTTCCCGGACACTGGAGGATGAATGTGGCAGACTGGATGGTGGCAAGATTGAGATATGCAGGAGTTGTGCTGCTTCTTGGAGGGACCATACCATCCAACGCTTAGATTCCCACTGGAAAAAGACCGGAAAGGGATGACCCCATTGGTACTGAATATTGCAGCTCCGCAACTTGTCTGTTACTGGCTTGAAGTCACGTCGTCTGCGCAACATGGTAGTAGCAAGGTCTTGGAAGATGTGTAAGGTGGCCCCTTTATAGGTGAGTTCCGGTTTAGATCGCGCTGCCCTGAGGATTGCCCTCTTCTCAGTAAAAAAGTGGACCAGATTCAGGATGTCAGGGATGAGGCCCAATCGGGCGGAGGGGCTCGAGACTTGGTGTGCCCAGTTGAGGACCGGTGGAGAGGTGTTGTCATCGTCCCAGACATAATCGAGGAGCTTTGCCACAAATGGCATGATGTCGACTCCTCCGCTCCAAGCAGAACACCCATGATGCAGAGGTTTTTGCGGCGTATCCGGTTTTCCAAGTCTTCCTGCTTTAATTGCAGGTCAATGTGCTGCTCCTCCAAGGTGGCCAGTCACTGCCAGAGGTGCTCCTGATCCTCTGTCCGAGCATCCACTGTCTTTTCAAGACCATCCACTCTCTCTCCAAGGTCTATGACCTCCTTTCTGAGTTCCCGGATACAAGTGCGGACTTCTGAGCCCAGGGAGCCGATTTCAGATTTGAGCTCTGCCATGAAGTTCGCCATGAAGGATTGCGTGATTGGCGCCGATTCATCGCCGGCTGGCGATGCCATTGCTCCAGGGGTGGTGGAGCCCAGTTTGTTTCAGAATGCAGCAACTGGGTTGTCCTTCTGGGGCACCACCGGCTCCTTTCTCGCTTTGGTTCACAGCATCGCCTCCCAAGGTCGAGCACTGACAGAGCCCGTCGAAGGAACAGATGCCTGCGGGGCAGGGGTCTTGAGAATCCGCCAAAGGTATCTGAGGCCTCGAGTTGACGTGGTGCAATCCAGCACAGAAGGCGCTGTGAGCATCGATCCTCAGGCTATGGAAGGGGAAAGCTGCCAGTCAATGTTGCAGAGGGCAGTATCATAACAGAGTCCTTGACACCATGCGCGCCAGCGGCTCCAGAACCTGCGTGCAGGTGGCGGGGCCGCCAAGATCCCAACTGTAGGTAGGCCACAAAGAAGACGGCCTTGGGTCAGGGGTTCATGACAAGCTTCCGAATGGGGAATGGCAGGAAGGTGACTGTGCCAGGGCCACTAGACGTTGGCAGGGGCAAAGTCACCGACAGCCTGCAATTCCAGCCTCCAGGAGAGGGGCAATATTCCTCTTTGCGGTGATTGCCATCAGGGGTGCCCCACAGGCCCGGACTCCCCCGCTCAGGCTGAGGGTCCCACGAAGTCCAAGCCGAATCAGACCAGTCCAGGTGAGCTATAGTGCAAGGACACACCCCCGCCCTCACACCTCACCTGCACGGTAGGTCCGCCGCTTTGGGGTCTGGGAGAAAGGTGGCTTAGATGAGGCTGGGTGCAGGGTCTGTTACTGGCTTGAAGTCGCGTCGTCTGCGCAACATGGTAGGAGCAAAGTCTTGGAAGATGTGTATGGTGGCCCCTTTATAGGTGAGGACCGGTTTGGAGCGTGCTGCCCTCAGGATTGCCTCCTTCTCAGTAAAAAAGTGGACCAGGGTCAGGATGTCGGAGATGAGGCCCAATCAGGCGGACGCTCGAGACTTGGTGTGCACAGTCGAGGACCGGTGGAGAGGTGTCGTCATTGTCCCAGACATCATGGAGGAGCTTTGCCACAAATGGCATGATGTCGGACTCCTCCTCTCCAAACAGAACACCCCTGATGCGGAGGTTTTTGCGGCGGCTCCAGTTTTCCAAGTCTTCCGAATTTAATTGCAGGTCAATGTGCTGCTCCTCCAAGGTGGCCAGTCACTGCCAGAGGTGCTACTGACCCTCTGTCCAAGCATCCACTGTCTTTTCAAGACCATCCACTCTCTCTCCAAGATCTATGACCTCCTTTCTGAGTTCCCGGATACAAGTGCGGACTTCTAATTCCAGGGAGCCGATTTCAGATTTGAGCTCTGCCATAAAGTTTGTCATGAAGGATTGTGTGATTGGTGCCGAGTCTTCGCCGGCTGGCGATGCTATTGCTCCAGGGGTGGTGGAGCCCAGTTTGTTCCAGAGTGCAGCAACTGGGTTGTAGTTTTGGGGCACCACCGGCTCCTTTCTCGCTTTGGTGCACGGCATCGCCTTCCAAGGTCGAGCACCGACAGAGCCCCATCAAAGCAGCTGATGCCTGCGGGGCAGGGGTCTTTAGAATCCGCCAAAGGTATCTGAGGCCTCCAGGTGATGTGGTGCAATCCAGCGCAAAAGGCGCTGTGAACAGCTATGCCAGGCTATGGGAGGGGGAAGCTGCCAGTCAATGTTGCAGAGGGCAGTATCACAACAGAGTCCTTGACACCATGCGCGTCAGCTGCTGCAGAACCTTCGTGCAGGGGGCGGGGCCGCCGAGATCCCAACTGTAGGTAGGCCGCAAAGAAGACGGCCGTGGGCCAGGGGTTTATGACAAGCTTTCGCATGGGGGATGGCAGGTAGGCTATGGTGCCAGGGTCACTAGATGCTGGTGGGGGCAAAGACACCTACAGCCTGCAATTCCATCCTCCAGGAGAGGGGGAATATTCCTCTGTGCGGTGATCGTCTTCAGGGGTGCCCCACTGGTCCGGCCTCCCCCCGCTCAGGCTGAGGGTCCCATGAAGTACAAGATGGTGTGTGACAGCCCCGGGCGAGTCCAACCCCAGGGCCTAAGAACAGGGGTAGGGGCCACCAACAGCAGGGGGTGTAATCCCTGTGGGCACCCGCCCCGAAGGTCGTCGAGTGTTCAGATGCGCAGAAATAACTCCGCAGAGGGGCCCAGGGCGTTGTCAGGGTGGGCCTCAGGCAGTCCCAACGTGGGGGCAACATGTGCAGGGGGTGAGGGGTAAGGACCAAGGGTTTGTGCCCAGGCCAATCAAACCAGTCCAGGGGAGCTACAGTGCAAGGACACACCCCCGCCCTCACACCTCACCTGCAGAGTAGGTCCGCCGCTTTGGGGTCTGGGAGAAACGTGGCTTAGATGAAGCCAGGTGCAGGGCAGCTTCTCACCCCCCACAGGTCTGCCAGGCCGGGAGGGCCGCCACCAGCAGGCCGTGCTCAGCCCCTCCAACTGCCAGAAGTCGACAGACACTGCTTCAGGTCACCGCCAGGCCCCCAGGTCCACTAGGCCATGCGGTAAGGGGTCACAATGGTGGGCAGGCGCAGCCGCAGATCAGCACGCCATGCTCAACCCTTGAGGTAGTACGGGCTTAAAATGGCAGCCGTGCTGCCAAGGGCATTGAGGTGACCACCAGGGAAGGCTGGAATCTGCTCTGACGAGGCCCCTCACAAGGTCCTGTGTCCGCCGTGGAAATGCGGCAACCTCGATAAGGCCAGGGGGGGCAGATGGCAGCGGTTAAAGACGTAGGTAACCCGGGGCCCCTGAGAGCAAGAATGCGGCAGCGGCCGCTGAGTACAACAAGTAGAGGAGGAAGGGCTGTATCTCCTCACCAAATCAGCCCCGGTCCGCGCCCGCTCACCAGGGTGTGCTCCAGCCATTCTGGCACCCCTGCACCTCGATTTACAGTGCCTGTAATGCCCCAGCTCCACTTTCCATGCAGCTGAAGGCGGTTAAGTGCAGGAGCTCTCCCGAGCCACGAGTCAGACCATTCGCGTTGAGACCACCCCCCCCCTTAATACTCATTTTGAAGAGTGCAAAGCAATATTTGAAATAGGCACACACCATTAACTTGAATAATACTTTTTAGCTTATCATTTCCCCTAAAGTGCAAATGCCAAATGTTTCAATTTAGTCAAGGTAGATACATTTGGAAACTCAAAGACAGTGTTGGTAAGTTTTTATTATCAAATTGCATTCCCTGCCTTTCCATGTTTTCTTTCGCATTGCCATGTTTTTGTGATTTTGACGAGAAAGTAAGGAGACATTTTTATTTCAATTATCAAGATATGTGACACAAAACTGTACAAACATTCTAATAAATTTGCATATAGTAATTATAATGATTGGCACCCGGCAAAGTAAAAACAACAAACAATATGTACAGGCGTATACATGCAGTATCATGTCTGAAACGCATCCTAAAAAAGTGCTAATTAGATTTAAGTTAGCAGATAACTGGGTAATAGATGATAATTAAATGCATATTTATTCACTTAAGACCACGCAATGCACAAGCACAGATCTGTCACCGTACTGACGTGATATATTTTCCCAAAGGGCATGCATGCGAGAAATTACATATACACCGCACTAAAATCATAAATGTAATTCTATTTATGCCGATTTAAAATCAGGGCTTTTATGAACTACTTTGGTCATCAAAGACTTTTATTCAATTATTACAATTATAGTTAATATACATTTTGTATTTGTTCAAGGTTTTCTTTATTTTTACCCAGTTTATTGTTAGTCATAAGAGACAATTAAGCAAACCATTTATTAATTGCACAAAACAGACTAATTGCATCAATTTCTTGTGTGCTTTATTGAATGAGAAAATCATCTCCTTTTAAGATTATAAAGACGAGAGCCAGAATTGCACCCATGTACAAATTGCTTTCAAAAAATGATTTTTGGTAGAGGTATCGAAGAGACTCTGAGCTATCCTGCTACTCAAGCCTGTAATCTTCAGCCTTGCTTTCGAGGTAGTTGGTGTTGCTATAATATCAGGTAAAGTCACACTATATCAAGAGCAACATCTCCTATTCAATAGTTTTTTAAATGCGGCACCCAATTGCGCTTGGCGGTAATTCAGTATAGGTCTAATTCATAAAGGGCAAGATGTAGGTAGGCATTTACCGGTCGGTAACGGCCGAAATTACCGAATTTCGGCCTTTACCGACTGGAATTGTGTTTTTGAGATGTAGGTGTAAAAATGTTACCAATTCGGTAAATACCAGTCGGTAATTTACCGAATCGGAATTTACCGAATTCTTATTTACCGAATCGGTAAATATGAAATGGTAAAAAATCGACATTGAGATGTAGGAATCCTCAAAAATACTGAATTTCTTGAAATTCGGTATTTAAGAGTCGGTATTTACCATGAAGTGAAAACAGGTGGTAACCAGGTGCAGGCTATAAAAAAGGCCCAAAAACACCGTGACCAGAATGGCGGCATTCTACGTCATTGCAAGGCGGCTACGGCTAGAGGCAGCAGGAGAGAGGGAATTGATGAGGGTGGAGCGAGTCTACAGGCAGAGGATTACGCTCTTCCAACTAACTGAGCCAATGATTTTACAAAGGTCCAGATTACACCCCCAAACCATCCTGGAGTTGATCAGGGACCTGCACCCACTACTGGAGCACCCAACACCAAGGGTGCATGCCATCTCACCCCATGTGCAGGTGCTCTGTAGCCTACACCTGCTTGCATCTGGGATTTACCAGAGTGTGATCGCTGTGGTAGGTGGGGTCTCCCAGAACTGCCTGTCCCGTTTCTTCAGGAAGTTCCTGCATGCCATGATGCAGAGAATGCATCATTACATCAGCTTCCCAGACACACATGTGGAACTGCTCAAGACCAAAACTGAATCTAACAACTGGCACAGTTCCCTCACGTCATAGGTTGTATAAATGGCGCCCACACCCCGATCTGCCCACCTGCAGCCACAGAATACATCTACAGGAACCGAAAGTCAACACACTCAATTAATGTGCAGGTGATATGCAACGCTGGCAACATAATAACAGACATTGTGGTGAAATTCCCGGGGAGCACATATGACTCATACATATTCCAGAACAGTGGGATCTACACACGCCTTGCTGCCGGTGATTTTGGGGAAGGATACCTGCTAGGTAAATAACTGTGACACACCCTGATTGATAATGCACATGAAAGTATTTTGAGTATGTAACTCATGGCACTTTCTCTTCTACCTAGGCGATAGCGCTTATGCTGTGCGTTCCTTTGTGCTCACCCCCTACCTGAATCCATCTACAAGGAGTGAGAGACGTTACAATGTGGCACACAGAGCAACACGCAACGTTGTTGAATGCACATTTGGACTTTTAAAAAGCAGGTTCCGCTGCCTCCACAAGAGTGGAGGTGCCGGCAGTACACTCCTATCATCCGCTGTAAAATAATTGCGACCTGTGCCATGCTGCACAACTTGGCCACTACGAAAGGCACAGAAGTGGAAATAAGACATCATGAGGACATTGATGATGGAAATGAACAGCCAGAGCCCTATGCAGCAGGAGTAACGCCAGGTACTGATGGGAGAATGAGGCGGGCAGAGATCACACGCAGCTATTTTTAAGTAAGTAAAGAGACACAGCCAGGGGTTCAATGTAAAAGACGTAGTTTAATGGGCACCATGGTAAATGTCAAAATACAGATCTTTCTAGTCCAAATTGTGCCTAGCCTAACTAGGCAGACACAGGTTACCTCACCCTAACATGTCCTCTGGAGAGTGGGCAGCATTACTGTCTGTGCCAACGGACAACACTGCGGGATGCCTGTGGTTGGGATTCAACATTGGCTGTTGAGCCAGGGCCTGTAGTTTGGCGTCTACTGCTCCTCCTAATGTCCTGTATAGGGGTGCTGCTGCTGCTCCTGCTAGTGGTGTCATCAGTGTTCCCTACACTTTCATCTCCTGCGTTGGCTGACTGGTTTGTCAGCAGCACTTCCATCGCTGTCTTGACTCTCCCCATCCCCCTGGTAAGATCTGTGCAGCAGTGCACCATCCCCTCCTGCATTGCAACAGAACAGCGACATAACAGGGAAGTTGCTGTTGCAAGACGGTTCATGGCCTTTGTCTGATATTTCATTCACTGCCTCTCCCTGCGCCTCTGTGTGCGGTCTTCATTCAGTTCATCACAAAGTGACATCACGCACTGGGACATCTCCCTCATCCCCTCTGCCATGTCCATCATGCTATCCCCCATTGAGTTGATGTCCTGGTTCATGTTTTCCATGTTACTGGTCAGATGGCGCATTTGTCTTTGTACTGCAGTAATTGCTTTTGCCAACAGGCGCTGCACCTTGACCATCGTGGCCTCCAGCCCACAGAAGACCCTGTCACCATGGCCACTTGTGCTTCCCTCCCTGACCCTACGGCGTCTTGCGCCTCTGTGCACAGATACAGGAGTGGACGGAAGACCAGCAATGTTTACCTCCACTGGCTCCTTTGGATTTTCACCCTCCCTTTCCTCATCAGAGGAGGTTGCAAGGATTTGTAGCGGGGGAACATCATGCCTCCTGGGCCTGAAGACTTCCGACACCTCTGAGGCTGAAGATGGAGAATGTGTTAGTGGGTCCTGCTGTGGAGAGTCATAGAGCAGAGGCAATGATGGATGTTGTATGGTGCCTGCCTCTGGTGTGGCAGCTGTATATGTACTGGGTGCTTGAGGTGTTACAGTGTTGGGCCCTGCACTCCAGGATCCACCCTCACTCCTCTCCCTTTGGGTTGCCCTCTTCTCCATCTCCTGCACAGTCTTGCGTGATGACTCTTAAAATACAATTCAGTTACCCAATTTCATGGTCCACAACTGCCTCTAAATGTAGTGTGTGGCATGCCTGACATTCTTCTATGATGACTACACTGATGTATGTTGAAATGACTACCACTCCCATGATGCATTGCTGGTGGATACAAAAGCCTGTACTGGAGTGCGAAACACACAGCCACATTGGGGAAAGGAGACAGGCAAGGGGGGAGGAATTATGGACATGTCCCTTACCTTGTTTTGATGCAGCTCGGGCTGAAATATGCTCTCTGGCTCCAGGGTGGACTCCACTAGCTGTTCCAGATCCGTAAGGGCAGGTGCCCTGTTCCTTCCTCCACCTATAGCATTGGCCTCTTTTCTCTGTGAAACCAACTTCTTCTTAGTGATGACACTCAGATTATACCATCTTTTCTTTAGGTCATCCACTTCTCTTGTCGTCACCCCTATGGGGTTCACCTTAGCCTGGATACCCAGCCAGGTATTCCTCTTCACAACCTCTGCTACCTGCAGAGACTGTTTTCCAAACAGCTCGTTGTGGTGTTTTACCACCTCCTCCACCAGCACCTGCAGTTCACCTGTGCTGAACTTTAGTTTTCTTTTCCGGTCAGCACCTTCCCTCTGGAAGTCTTGTGAATCCATCCTGCACGTCTGCACAGCTCAGCTCAGAACAGCCAGTCAGTGTCTCACAACTCTCCTGGATGTGCAGTTAGTCTGCACCTGCATGGGTGTGGCCACTTCCTGGTTGTGGGGTGGGGTGGATGAACAGGATTGGTTGATTCTTCTGTTGCTTGGTTGAGGGGTGGGGTGGAGGTGATTGGTTGTTAGCTCAATTGCTTGTTTTTTGTATCTCCGATTCGGTATATACAGAATTGGTAAATACCGAATCGGTACATACTGATTCGGTAATTCCCACTCATTCCTATGGGCATCCAGACCCATAGGAATGAATGGGAATTACAGAATCGGTATTTACTGATTCAGTATTTACTGCTTCGGTAAATACCGAATTGGAGATTCCGAATTTTACCGATTCAGTAAATTTTACCGATTTTTTTGCTACATACCATTTTCCATTTCTAAAATACCGAATCGGTAAAATTTGGTATTTTAGAATCGGAAAACCAGAATTGCCTACATCTGGCCCAAAGTGATCTTTGTAGTACATTTTGAGGTACTGCACAATGTACTACAATTTATAATTCACAAACTATGTGCAGAGTGTTATGTCACCACTTTACATCTACTTATATATGAGGGGTTTATAAGGAGTTCTGTACCCTAACTGCAGATTGTCTGCTCACTTAAGTATATGTTTTGGTAGAAAATGATTGATGTACTGGAAAGAATGGTTGGGAGAAAGGACATACTTACTACAAAGGGGGATAGGATTAAGGAAGAGAAAAGAGGCTTAGGGAGAGTCAGGTAGGGGTTTAGGGATGGATGTCACATACCTGCACAAGAGTAAGCCAATTGTATTATTCTGGGGGTGGAGCATGTAACTTACACTCGAAGTTGTGAATACCAAAATTGGTAAACTTACTAAAAAATGTAAGCTACTTTTGTGAATTAGGCCCTACATCAATTAGGGTGCAATATAAATATCTGATAGCCTCATCGTGGGTGTGACTGAATATGTTCTAACGACCTGAGGGCACGCGCATTGCCTTATGAAAAGGCTCTCTTGAAACATATGGACTCATTCCTTACATACCTGTGTGCTCCTGCTTAAAAATATTGTTTTTCAAGCTGAGAAAAGGGATTTTATTGAGGAGAACTATGAGGCATATTACCAACAAGTAGCGATATTTATCACTAAATAGGCTTAGCAATGATTTTTCTATCCCTGCCTATCGCTGGATATGTTAGCGGAGAAAACATGCTATTAGCAACGTTTTTCTCCATTGTGCTAAAATGTTCCGCGGATGCGGCGAAATGCGTGAATATCGCTGAGAAGACAGCGATATTCACGCATTAGCGACAAAATGCTCTTAGTCATGTTATCCACCTCCCATTGGATTACATGGCTAAGAACTGGTCTGGGCAGGTGTTAGTATTTGGAGATATTTGCGGTTAGCCCGAATATTTCCAATGCTACGCGTGCCTTGCTAATAGGCGATAGCGATGTTAGCGACTGCTTTCAGTCGCTAACTGGTTGGGTATGCCCACTTTGCATGTCATTAGCGATGAATATCACTGACATGCAAAGCGGGCCCCAAACCGCTCGCTATCGACTACAAGCTGTCGCTAACATCAGTTAGCGACAGCTTGCTAATAGGGCGATAGAATTATCGCCGCTTAGCGGCCGAAAACGGCCGCAAAAATCGACCGATAATTGCCTATCGCCCCCCTTGGTAATTTGCCCCTATGTTACTCTAGCTGTGCTTTCACTTTTTCACTCCTCTGCAAACAGATGGAAAGTAGATGTGATCTTTGGCACCTACTGTCTGCTACATCTCTTTTGTATTGTGTCATTGTTTGCACTGGTATTTAGTAAGGTGCACATTCAATCCCATGTGGAGCTGAGTAACAACAATGTATATCAACATCTTGTGAGAAGAAGACAAAGTACCTTCATGTAGGAGAGAAATCGACCCACACTAAAATGATTTGTGGCAACCTTGGGCTTCTCCATATGTTAAATGAAAGCACATTTGCAGTGGAAGTCTGTACAATATGAGCTAGTGTGGGTGCTTATTAAATGCCACCTTGAAGTCACCAGTGGTCAAAATAGGTGGTAACTTTAGAAAATCAAATACCACAATGCATAGACTTAGAGAATAACCATGAGCCATTCCACCAAGAACATTCACTGCATGGGAGGAGAAGGTGCTTGTCAAACTGCATCCAGAGAGTCTCACAGGAATATCTGGGGGAGTGGAGGCTGGTAAGTACAAACAAATGTCTACCATCACACTGCCTTGCACAACTACAAAGCTACACCGCCTAGGCCGAAATGCATAAATGTGCACCACACACTCCCCAACACATGTCTCACAGATCCAACATTTACTCACTCTGATTCACCCCAAAGGTAGCCGTCGACATTTCCTGGGTTGCATGTGTACAGGCAGCCAGCAACTCCCACCAGGCCCTCTATCCAACAGCTCAGCAGGATGGAACACTCCCCCCACCCAAGGGCCATGAGTAACCCTTCCCTTCCTCTGCTCCACATGGAGCCAGCCATCTTAACATGGAGGGGGGGTTTGTGGGTGGGAGACCAGCACTACAACTCCCACCAGGCTGCCTTGTCCCACAGCTGAGGAAAATGGAGCAATCCCCACCCTTCCAAAAGGATGTGGCAGCCATAGCATTGCTCCCTTCAAAGTTAGGAAGCCATCTCATGTCCTCTGGTCTCACCCTTGAGCAGGATGGAACACTCCCCTACCCAAGAGCCATGTGTAACCTATTCCCTCCCTTTGCTCAACTTCACAGGAAGGTAGCCATTTTCACAGGTGGCAGCCATGGAGCAGCAAGATAGGGCACTCCCCCCTCGCAGAAGCATGTGGCAGCCATTGTTTTTCAACAACCACACTTACAATTAGGTAGCCAACTTAACAGGGAGGGGGGTTTGTGGGTGGGAAGACTGCACTACAGCACCCAGCAGGCCCCATTGTCCCACAGTTCAGAAAGATGGAGCACTCCCCCCACCCAGAAGCATGTGGCAGACATTGCATTGCTCCCCTTCACCTGACAGATAAGTAGCCATCTTATCAGGGAGGGGGATGTGTGGGTGGGGAGCCTGCACCACAACTCCCACCCTGCCCCCTTGTCCCAACCCGCAGCACGATGGAGCACTCCACCCCACCCAGAATCATGTGGCAGACATTGTTTTTCACCAACTAACCTTACAGGTAGCCAGCCATCTTCACAGGGTGGGGTGTCTGGCGGTGGGAAGTCTGCACTACAACTGCCACCAGGCACCCTTGTCCAACAGCTGAGCAAGATGGAACACTCCACCACACACCCAGAAGCATGTGGCAGCCAATGTATCTCACCAACCAAACTTACAGGTAGGTTTGTGGGCGGGAGGCCAGAACTCCAACTCCTATCAGGTCACCTTGTCCCACAGCTCAGCAGGAGGGAGCAAACCCACTACCCAGAACCATGTGTCAGCCATTCCATTAATCACATCAAACTCACAGGTAGGGAGCCCTCTTAACAGTGAGGGGTGTTTGCTCACATCAAACTTACAGGTAGGTAGCCATCTTAACAGGGAGTAGTGTTTGCTCACATCAAACTTACAGACAGGTAGAGAGGCGTGTGTGGGGGTGGGAGGCCAGCACTACAACTCCCACCAGTCCCCCTTGTCCCAAATCTGAGCAAGATGGAGTACTCCCCATCCACAGCCATGTGGCAGACATTGAATCTCACTCATCAAACTAGCAGGTAGGTAGCCTTCATTACAGGGAGGGGTGCGTTTGGCTGGGAGACCAGCACTACAACTACCACCACGCCCCCTTTTCCCACCCCTGAGCAGGATGGAGCACTCCCTCCACACAGAAGCACGTGGCAGCCATTACATTGCCGTCATCAAACTCCCCACCCACCCAGAAGCATGTGGCAGACATTGCATTGTACACCTTCACCTAACAGGTAGGTAGCTATTATCACAAGTAGGGCAGTTAGGGGGGAGGCCTGCATGACAGTTCCCACCAGGCCCCCTGTCCCACCCCTGAGCAGGATGTAGCACTCCACCACACCCAGAATAGCCACTCTCACGTGAGGCTCCTGCAGCTTGAGCAGCTTTCACCGCAAATTGACCAGATTGCTGAAAAACCCGTCTCCGGCTGCCTTCCACCCTGCTGACTTAAAATGGCAGCTGCAGGGATCGAGGCCTCCTGACATCCCAGAAGTGGCGTGATCCATCGGTCCCCTTTGAGGAGGGGGGCCGGGGTTGGAAAGTGCCTCCGCCGCCTCGCCTGCCCACGAGTTGTGCCCATCTTGCCTGCCAACAATCGCATGGGGGCCCACGGTTGCGGTCGCGGCTGCTTGAACAGCAGACTCCCCCTTGTAGGCCAGAGGATCATAGTCTCCGACTGCCAGAGAGGGTGCCCATGCCCGCCTCAATTCCTGCTCGCTCTGGGGGTCCAGAGCTGGGGGCAACTGGCGGGAGCGGCGCAGACTGTGCCGGCACTGACTGGAGGCCTGGTGTGGGAGACAATACCCGGATCTGACGCGGACCCTGCCGGGCCCACTGTGGACTACAGGCCTGTACTGCCCTTGCCCACAGGTTGAAACTGGATGGCCCAGCTGTGCCCAAAGTGAAGAAGCTTCACCTGGTGAGTCCACTGCAGCGCTCCACTACTTACGCCTGCCCCACCACACCCGCATCGGCCACCCGTCCACCTGTCGCATTTGAGAGACTGCATCTCAGCTGTAGACTACCTTTCTGCCCGCTCATATCCCCACAACTCACCTTGGAAGCCTGCTGGGAGCGGCCCTGCCCCACCCCAAGAAATCCTCATAGCGCTGAGGTAATATAAATTTTATGGTCATGTTGTGTTCCCTAGCGAGTACCCCACCGACTCCATGTACGAGTTAAAAGTGCATGTAACTTCCCTCCTGTACCAGCTATGAAGACGCAAATACATTTGCGTCCAACGTTAACTTGTCCTCTTTCAGACCCACCATGAATGGGTTTGATGGTCCGTTCCTAAGTATGCTATGCCAACGTCTTTTTGAAGTGTACTCCTACGTTTTTCAGCCTGGCTGAAAGTAGGCCCTGAATCTCTGCCACCGAGCCTCTTTTCTGGCTTCTGACTGCGAGGGCCTCTGCCCAAGCAGCCCCCGTACCCGTGAACTCTGACTTACTTCTAGCGCGGCCCTCCGTGCTCAGCTCAGCCTGCTGCCTGCCAAGATTGACTATAATCTTCGAGTTATCTGTTTTCCTCCCCGAAGATACATTCCAGCCTGCTAGCTTCAGTAAACATCTTTCCTCAGCTACAGGGCTAAAGGGCCGACCTGTCTTTATGCAAGTAATTCATAGCCTCTGTTGCCATGCTTCCATGGAAGGCCCCATGCCCCACGCTTCTCATACAGACACTCAGGCGCTTATACACGCACTCACAGCAAGTATAGAATAGCTTCTGCTCTAGAGACCTTTCTGCCCAGATAGCTTAGTTCCTAAACATCAGATATCAGATATGATAGAAGCACAAGTTGATCTGACATGCCAGACTTCTGTCTCTTTCCGCCAGTGTAAATGTCAAGTCCCCTGCACCCCGTCTATCACACGTCATGCAGCTGCGCGCGCATCCAAGCTTCCGATTTCTGCTGACATTGCAACATTCTGTTAGCACCACCCCTTGGTGCCACCCACTTGCGTCACCTATCAGTGACGTTTCTAGCACACACCCTAGTTCACGCCTAGTTTACGCCTCTTGATGATGTACTAGCACCACGTGTATACTGTTATCTTGTCTTCTCTCAGCTGTTACGCCTCTTACATTGAACATTATGATGTAAATCAAGTATATAAGCTATGTATTGTCAATAAACGACAGCGCGCTCATCTATCCCTTCTGACACCCTGTGTGGTGGTCAGAACATGATATCCTGATTCCTTTATGAGGAATAAAACCCTTAGAAACTCTTACACCACGGACTCTGTTTTCCTTCATTTCGATTGAGTTATTATTGATTAAGTACTTATCTGCATAGAAATTAAGAGAGTAAATTAATTATTTACATCATTTTGGCGCCCGAATAGGGACCCCTCCCCCACCTCACGCGCCGGAAGGTGCGTTGCAATCCGTGTCCCCTGCCATCAGTTAGACGGACCACACGTGTACTGGCAGGATTTCCTGCATCCCCCTCTGACACACGGAGGTGACGAAGACTGCGATCAGTGCCCAGACGAGGCGGTGAGGAGTGCGGAGGATCCCGACCAGAGCCCAGCCGAAGGAAGCAAGGTCCGAGGTGTGAAGAGGCCCACCAGTTTTCCGAAGTTTTCCGAAGTTTTCCGAAGTTCCGAGTCGAGTCCAGTCGAGTTTTCCGAGGCCTTCTGTTTTCCGTGCTTCCCGGTGAGTACCATTGCTGGGTCGTATCTAGACGGGTTTGGGTACGCAAGTCCGGTCTGCACTGTTTTTAGGCAGTGTATCTGTACTGTTTAGCAGTATATAAAGTATTCCGAATTTCTGCACTGTTACAGCAGTGTATCTGTATCGTTGAGCGGTACATTCAGAGTAGGGGGAAGTTAGCTATGTCTTTAAATGTTTCATGTGATTAATGTCGTGGTATGAATGTGATTGTTTTTGTGCATTATTGTGTTTTTTTTGTTTAAATAGTTACAGGCGAAATTAAGTATTAAGGATCAAGCATTTCAGTATCAAGTAGGCACAATGCCGTTTTTTAACAAATTAAAGCAGATAGGAACTAGGAAAGGGATGTTAGAGGAAGAGATTCCAATCCCCCCTAGGGACACTCCAGGTAATTTCATGTATAATAAGCATGGCATAGACGCCATCCTGTATCTAGAGTTATGGACCGATTATACCAAGCACTTAGAGGAAAGATACCGATGGCCAGTTAACGGAACATGGGATGCCGAGTGCATCATAAAGGTAGAAGAAATATTACGGAAAAAGAAAGCTAGACAATCTCAGAAAGACGCCATAGAATTTTGGCGTAAGGAATCACGTAAGCGTGCTGATAGAGCACTCCGTAGAGAAGACAGGCTTAAAGAATCAGAAAAGGCCCAAGAAAACGAATTAGTTACTGAGGGAATTCGAGTAAAAGTAGAACAAATAGATCGTATCCAAAATGGCAAAGTGAACAACATGTATCTTTTGGCCGATGGTACCCCTGACGCCATTTCAGAAATACCGAAAAATTTGCCGTCACCATTAGTTCCAACTAAAGTAATGCATAAGACTACTAAAGACATATTCCTAAATTCATATCTCGAAGATGTAGCGCCAGCTTACACCAATCTGCCTGTTCGTGCCCTGCCTACTGACAGGGCCGGGGGTGGTACTGCCCCCCAAGATCACTCTCAGCCGACACCGAAAAAGACTAGTTCCGTTCCGCCAGCTCCGCCACTTCCCTCACCTAAAACTGATCTGCCGAAACCACTTCAATCAGATCCTACTAAAAGACAAATTCAGATACTGACTACACACAGAGATAATGCCCAAGTTTCCGCTTCAGGAGGTGCGACCGCGGGTCTCCAGACCCCGCCACCGACTCACAGATTAAATCTCAGAGGTATGCAGAGTCCTCTTACGCACAGATCCCCCCGTTCTTCTAATTCATCCCGTCTTGATGCACTAAAAGAAAATATGTCAGTTTGTAGATATGATCCAGAACCTGGACAGGACGACTTAATGATATTAGCGTCTTTACGGTTAAGATCTGCTACTGATAGTTTGTTATGTTATGCAGGAATGAAGGAGCGCCTAGATAGAATATATGAGTTCGTTCAAACGGGAAAGGACCCCGACAGTATTAAGGATGCCCTGGAGAAACAGAAAGTTAACATGCAAGCACTGATACTACGATTTTTCATAAATTGTCTAATAAGAGAACGAGACAGGCCCGGAACAGATCAGAGTGAATTAGATGCATTGAACAAGTGGGGTCAAAATATAGCTGATGGAAAACATGACAGACAAAATTGCATAGAGGCCATGTATAAAAAGATTAAGAAAGCAGTGATAGCAGTACACGAGAAAGAGAAAGAAAAGGCTCCCTCCGAGGAGGAAGAAGAATCTGAAGAACTAGAACCAACTACAAGCACTATAGCATATGTAGGTAAGGGAACTTATCTTAGGAAGGGTATCCGTCCAGAAAGCAAGAGAGTTTTCTTCTCTGCCTTAACGAATCCGAATTCTGCTGAGCATCAGTTCCAGGAAACTGATAAACGGCTTCGAGATCGAGTGGGGTACCATGTACTCAATTCTATGGATGAACAAGAATTAGCCCGATCAGCGGTATCATGGGCCGAAAATGCAGACATATATAATGATGACACCGTAGCACAGACATTTCTGAACCTCTCCCCCGACGAACAGAAATTAGCAGGGGTATATATGATTCAGCACCTTCTCATTAAGTACAGAAAACATTATTCCGATCCAGGTCCCTTACATGAGACACTAGAAGCACTACTGATGGATAGATGGAGAGGCCTAAGCACTAAATTAGTTCAAATAATTCTAGAACAACGACGCAGATATGATACCTTTGTAAGTCCTGAATATGTCCCCGCCCCACCTCCAGAAAGGAAAATGTACCATATGCAGTGCGGGGGTGGTATTGAAAGTCAGAACCCCTTACGAGAAGTACACCCTGTTATGGGTGAGGACAAGGTTTTGAAACGCGTGTATGTGCACACGCCTCTGACTAAATTAGAACTGTTAGAAATGAAGAAATTAGTACCATGCCATGATAAAGACCCTGCAGGTTTCCATAGAGAGC
Source organism: Lissotriton vulgaris (assembly GCF_964263255.1). NCBI lineage: Eukaryota > Metazoa > Chordata > Amphibia > Caudata > Salamandridae > Lissotriton > Lissotriton vulgaris. The sequence continues at coordinate 1,016,401,107 of NC_141696.1, read as the reverse complement.
TTAAAGACATGTTATTAATGGGGGACTACACATATGATGATATCATGAAAATGTTGAAAGTATTATTGCCTACGGGTATATTCGAGAAATTAAAGGAAAAGGAATGGGAGGTGGGAGACACAAAGATTGCCTGGGCAGAAATAGAAGACGAAGAGAAAAAACGGGTTCCAGGGTTAGGCCTTGGGGACAAAACTAAAGCATTACCAGGTTTGATAGTACAGGTCCTGCCCAGATTATTGACAACTAGAAAGGAGGATTGGGATGCAATCTCGTCCTGTAAACAGAAACATGATGAAGATACTAGCGACTTTTATTCAAGATTCGAGAAATGTTTTATTATCAATAGTGGCCTCCAGCCAAGTAGCGAGTCGTACCCACATCTTTTTGTATCAAAGTTAGTCGAGAATTCCCTACCGTTAGTTAAAAATAGAGTGTATAAAGTCGAGAGTACATGGCAAGCAAATACGCCATCCCAGATGTTACAAATGTTACAATATCACCAGAATAGAATTAGGGAAGAACAAGATCAGGAACAGAAGCGCATGAAAGACACGAAAATGAAAATGTTAGTAGCCCAGACGGTCCCATCCGACAGTCACAGGAAAGGTACGACCCAGACAAGTCACGCTGCAGCTCCTGTTAAAGGGACATGCAATTATTGCAAGCAGCCAGGTCACTACGTACACGAATGTGCAGTTCTGAAACATAACATAGCGACAGGTAAAACTAAAGAGAGACCGCATCCGCCTAGACAAGACCATAACCAGCATCAGTCTACACAGAATACACAGCCCATGCATGCATCTGCACAGACAGCACAGACCGTAGCAGTACCACAGCCACAGCCCATTGCTGCAACTCAGCAAGTCTCACAACAGATGTACCAGTATGCCCAGTCTGCTTACCCCGAATATTCCCGATATACATGAAACAGCCTAGAGAGGGAAGGTGGCTTGCCTCTTATCGAGATTCCTGTAGATCAAGAAGGTCCTTATGTACACAGTCAAGTATTGGGGAAAGATAGAAAGTTTTTAATTGACACAGGGGCAAGTCGCACTACAATAAGTCATGACGAAGTTCCAGGGGCACCCCTCTCAGGCTCACAAAATGTTTCCCTTGGTTTTTCAGGACAACCTATTGTAAATGAAGTATCAGAACCAGTTCCCCTGGCTGTGGGTCCATTATCACGCGTTACAGACCTGTTGCTAACAAAATCATGTCCGGAAAATCTGTTAGGAATTAAAACACTGAAGGCTCTAGGAGCTATAATATGCTGCTCCCCGGAGGGGGTTAGACTCTTTCTGCGGGATTTCAAGGGTCATTACGTCCTTCGTGAGTTTGACGTCAGATTGAAAAATGTACCTGATTACTTGTGGGCAAAAGGCCCAACTGATGTAGGATGTATGCACATTACACCATACCGCGTTACCCTCAAGGCAGGTGTTGTATTACCCAGAATCAGACAATACAAGTTACCACCCGATGCTGTAGCGGCTTTACTGAAAATCATTGAAGAGCTCATTGCCCAAGGAGTGGTCGTCGAGACCGACTCCAATATCTGTAACTCACCCATCATTCCGATTCTTAAACGTACTGATCCCAATGCACCGCCAGTATATCGGCTGGTGATTGATCTTCGAGAATTGAATAAATGCATTATCCCACAGTATCCTGTGGTCCCCGATATATCATCTCTCTTGACTGCTATTGATTCAGAAGCAACGTTCTTTACTGTAATTGATCTCAAGAACGCCTTCTTCAGCGTGCCTATTGATCCAGAGAGCCAATATCTCTTCGGATTCTGTTTAAATGGACGCAGTTTCAAATTTTCGCGCGCACCTCAAGGATTCACAGAAAGCCCCAGCATCTATAGTCAAGCACTGAAAAGACAACTAGATTGTATTCAAATGCCAGTTAACACCGCTTTACTACAATACGTCGATGATCTGCTGATCACCGCACGAAGTGAGCCCGAATGTGAAAAAGCATCACTGACAGTTTTACATTTCCTGGCCGACAAGGGACACAAGGTGTCTCCTTCGAAGCTACAATTCTGTGTTCAGCAAGTTGTGTACTTGGGTCACTTGCTGTCCAAAGTGGGGAGACAGCTCACTCCCGATCGCATTCAGTTAATTGTGAACATGCCGCAACCCAAGACACAAAAGGAAGTGCGGGCCTTCATAGGCCTCACCTCGTACTGCAGACAATGGATTCCCCAGTATGCATTTCTAGCTAAACCACTCATCCAGTTAACGACACAGGAGGCAGCGACTTCGACTGTCCTCCCTTGGACTCAGGAACACACACAAGCTTTTGAAGAATTAAAGAAAGTTTTATGCCAAGCACCAGTTTTAGCGACACCATGTTACAGCAAACCGTTTACACTTTTTGTTACAGAACGTGATGGCACAGCGTTGTCTGTCCTCACTCAAGACCAAGCAGGTTCACATAAGCCTTGTGCTTATTTTTCTAGTACATTGGATTTAGTAGCTCAAGCACTCCCTGCGTGCTTAAAGTCAGTAGCAGCAACAGCGTTAGCAATAAGACAAAGTGATTCAATTGTTTTAGGTCATCAGTTAACAGTTCAAGTACCACATTCTGTAGAGGTTTTGTTAAACAGAACCCAGACTCAACACTTAACTATAGCACGACTGACAGGTTATGAATTAACACTATTCCAGCCACACATAGAAATCAGACGTTGCAGCATCCTGAACCCAGCAACACTGTTACCTACAGTTATGACAGATCCAGCTCCGCATGATTGTATAGAAATAATTAATGCAGTAACTAAGCCTAGACGAGACTTAACAGATGTCCCATTGACAAATCCAGACCTGACACTTTATGTGGATGGTTCATGCATGAGAACAAGTACAGGAGAATTAGTGGCCGCGTACGCCGTGACCACTGAAACTGAAATTAAAGAAACACATCGTATTGACACACTGTCTGCTCAAGCGGCAGAGCTCATCGCTCTGACTCGAGCCTGTATTCTAGCCAAGAACAGAAATGTTAACATATACACAGATTCCCGCTATGCCTTCGGAGTTGTACACGACTTCGGAGTCCTCTGGCAAGAACGAGGTTTTCTGACTTCCCATGGGGCCAAGATCCAACATGGCCCCCTCATTCAAGCACTGTTAGAAGCAATACATTTGCCCTCGGGCATATCAGTCATGAAGTGTAAGGCACATACTAAAGTCACAGATTCTGTTTCCCAGGGTAACGACCTGGCAGACCAGACAGCAAAACATACAGCACTGACTCACACCCAGACTACTGATGTGACAAAGACAATAGTCCAGACCCAGTGTATGGCAGTTAGAGATCCCGCCCTAGATGTAATTGATATCCAGACACATGCTACTCCAGAGGAGATAAAGAAATGGACTGAACTAGGAGGGATTCAGACAGATCAAGGTTGGGTGACGAAGGGAAAATCTATATGGTTTCTCCCCGACTCAATGGTTCAAGTCATGATAAATACAGCACATAGTCCTGCCCATCTTGGAGAGAAAGCCATGTTAGACAGTTTACAGAATCTCTGGTACAACAAACACTTACGAGCAGCAGCAAAACAGAAAGTGCGTACTTGCATGATCTGTTGTCAGTTCAATCCAGGTAAAAGTGTCCCTGTTGAGCAAGGTGGATTTCATCCTCCCGATCACCCTTTTGAAGTCCTCCAGATGGATTATATCCAGATGAATAGCTGTAGAGGATTTAAGTATGTCCTTGTAATTGTTTGTGCTCTGTCCCGCTGGACCGAAGCATACCCAGTCCCAGACTACACTGCTCCGACCACTGCCAGACAGTTGGTTCGTGAATTCTTCCCACGGTACGGTTTGCCCCGTGTCGTGTATTCAGATAACGGACAGCCGTTCTCGTCCGAGCTGATGAGACAAGTTTCCCTCTTGCTAGGATATCAGTGGAGGTTCCACTGTGTCCGACATCCCGAAGCAGCTGGCCTTGTAGAAAGGCATAATCAGACACTAAAAATCCGTCTTGCCAAGATCTGTCAGGAAAAAGGGGTCGACTGGATAGTCGCCCTGCCCGTGGCACTATTCTACATGAGAATGGTCGCCCACTCGAGATCAGGGCTATCCCCGTACGAAGTGGTCTTTGGCAGACCGCCGAATATGTGGGGGACGCCCGTTCCGAAAAAGATCACTGATATTGATTGTAACATGTTGACAGATTACCTTGCCTCCTTGATGTCTGCACTCCAATCATGTCGTTCACAGGTTGCCGCAGCCTTCCCTGACAACACCGATGTAAAGGCGCATGAGGTCCGTCCAGGGGACCTGGTACTCGTCCGGAATTTCGACCGGAAAAGTCCGCTGGAGCCCCGCTGGAAGTCTCCAAAGACCGTTCTGCTTACCACCAGGACCGCCGTGAAAATCGAGGGGAGAAAGGGGTGGGTCCACACGAGTCACATCAAACTATGCAATGAACTAAAAAACGGACTGAAACAGGACTCTGACTCGTCCACCCCCACCAAAGACTGTGTTGAAGCACAAGACGTTACTGTGCCTAAAAGAGAAAAGACTCCTCAAGAACTTTACCGTATGAAGCTTCGATCTAGCAAGTCAGACAGTTTAATTGTTTAAGTCCTCCCCTAGGTGAATCGGTTAAATAGTTTCTGACATGTATCCCCTAGATCGAGTTAGAGAGAGAGAGGAAAAGAGAAGAACATATTGCAAATCACTCCGTAGTCACTGCATAGTGACACTAATAATCATGTTTATTCTGAGTATTCTAATTATTATTGCCAGCATTCTGCTTCCTATGTACTGGCCTATTTTCAGGCGTAAACAATCTGCTTACAATGTCTCTGCTGAACACACTTTTAGTGAACTTCCTGCACATGAACTCTCTTACAGACTTGCGCTGCGCAACAATACATTCATTAGTATGTTACACCATTCCCATCAGACAAGTAATGCTACAGACTGTTGGATATGTGGCCGACTCCCTCCCTACCAGAATTACAAGGGAGCTCTGCCTCTCTTTCCGTACCCATTCACTCACAATGGCTCTTGTGGAGCATGGTTTAAAATAATTAACTCTTTAGATCCTGATATTGCTGTTTTCGATGGGGGCTGGGTTTGGGGAAACTTGAACTTAGTTCTGCTCAACGTCTGTTATCCTGATAAAGAGGGACTTCCCACTCGAATAGGAACTGATCTAGAAAATGAAGTATATGGATTAGGTAATTACACAATTAGCCTTATGATCCTCACTGTTGAATCTGAAACTGCTCCAGTTCTGCCCCATATGTTAGTACTACCAGTCACAGGTGAATTATGTGTTAGCAAGAAAGGTTCAGTACACGTAGGTCATAGTAAATGCACTACTGTGGTCGAGTTCAGTGACCATGGTAAATCGTCCTTTAAAGCTATCAGTCATTCCTACTTTGTTTGTGGTCATACCGCATACATACGTTTGCCTCCAGATTGGGATGGTACCTGTTACATTGCCTTCCTCCTGCCACCTGTTTTTCTAGCTCCCCCTGATTACCATAGAAATACGAATCTAGCACCGAATAGACCCAAAAGAGATATTCCCCTTGTCGACTACACAGAAACGGCATGGGAACAGTACACTGATTTCAATAAAGGATTCTTTTTCTTCCTAGGGCCTGTCCAAAACAGTAAATTAATACGCAGATTAACGAGAACACTCGAAGCAGTAGTGAACGAAACTGCCTCCGCTCTAGGTAACTTAACAGAGGAGCAGTCTGCTATACGGACTGTTGTCCTTCAAAATCGCCTTGTGATTGACGTCATCTTGGCAGATAGAGGTGGAGCCTGTAAGGTCATCGGGTCAAGTTGCTGTGTTTTCATTCCACAAAACGCACCATCTGTCTATCAAGCTATCACCCGTTTACATAAAATTGCAAATCAGATACATCAGAATCCAGGCACCTGGACTTGGTCCGGTTGGTTCTGGACTACGTTAACAGCTTGGGGATGGAAGATCTTATCCTTCCTAGGCATTGGTCTTGTTATAGTATTCAGTTGTTGCCTATGCCTGCAGTGTGGGCCAGCGATATGTGGACTGTGTGCCACATCCTGCATTGAGCATTCCAGTTGCCTCTCAAACAGTCAAAGAAAGAAAGACGAACATATAATGTTACAAGAACAAACTGATCGATTTATGAGGATCGATATATCATGAAGGGTCCGTAGGGAACAAGGAGGGAATGAGGTAATATAAATTTTATGGTCATGTTGTGTTCCCTAGCGAGTACCCCACCGACTCCATGTACGAGTTAAAAGTGCATGTAACTTCCCTCCTGTACCAGCTATGAAGACGCAAATACATTTGCGTCCAACGTTAACTTGTCCTCTTTCAGACCCACCATGAATGGGTTTGATGGTCCGTTCCTAAGTATGCTATGCCAACGTCTTTTTGAAGTGTACTCCTACGTTTTTCAGCCTGGCTGAAAGTAGGCCCTGAATCTCTGCCACCGAGCCTCTTTTCTGGCTTCTGACTGCGAGGGCCTCTGCCCAAGCAGCCCCCGTACCCGTGAACTCTGACTTACTTCTAGCGCGGCCCTCCGTGCTCAGCTCAGCCTGCTGCCTGCCAAGATTGACTATAATCTTCGAGTTATCTGTTTTCCTCCCCGAAGATACATTCCAGCCTGCTAGCTTCAGTAAACATCTTTCCTCAGCTACAGGGCTAAAGGGCCGACCTGTCTTTATGCAAGTAATTCATAGCCTCTGTTGCCATGCTTCCATGGAAGGCCCCATGCCCCACGCTTCTCATACAGACACTCAGGCGCTTATACACGCACTCACAGCAAGTATAGAATAGCTTCTGCTCTAGAGACCTTTCTGCCCAGATAGCTTAGTTCCTAAACATCAGATATCAGATATGATAGAAGCACAAGTTGATCTGACATGCCAGACTTCTGTCTCTTTCCGCCAGTGTAAATGTCAAGTCCCCTGCACCCCGTCTATCACACGTCATGCAGCTGCGCGCGCATCCAAGCTTCCGATTTCTGCTGACATTGCAACATTCTGTTAGCACCACCCCTTGGTGCCACCCACTTGCGTCACCTATCAGTGACGTTTCTAGCACACACCCTAGTTCACGCCTAGTTTACGCCTCTTGATGATGTACTAGCACCACGTGTATACTGTTATCTTGTCTTCTCTCAGCTGTTACGCCTCTTACATTGAACATTATGATGTAAATCAAGTATATAAGCTATGTATTGTCAATAAACGACAGCGCGCTCATCTATCCCTTCTGACACCCTGTGTGGTGGTCAGAACATGATATCCTGATTCCTTTATGAGGAATAAAACCCTTAGAAACTCTTACACCACGGACTCTGTTTTCCTTCATTTCGATTGAGTTATTATTGATTAAGTACTTATCTGCATAGAAATTAAGAGAGTAAATTAATTATTTACATCAGCGCCCTGCGGCTGATCCGCCCATGGTGGTGGGCCTACTCACTGCTGTGCACCATTGCCCCAGGAACTACAACTGATCTGTGTGACCGCACCCCTGAGTCCTACAGAGGAAACAGCGGCACTGGTTGCCTGTGCTGGAGGGCTGAGGGAGACTTGACCAACTGACCCCTGGATCATAGCCACCCTGCTGCATCTGGTGAGCTGCTTTGCCTCTGCTGCCCTGATCTGTTGAATGGTGGTGGCCTCGGGTTGTGGTGACTGAAGGGGACCTGAGACCCCCGTATGTCTAGCGGCTGCAACTGTCCTATCGCTTGTGAGACAGCCTTCTTGCTGGTTGGGCACCCCGCTGCTCCAGGGGCCCAACTGTGACCGCGGTCCCTGCCGCTGCCACTGTGCGCATTCCTCCGCTGATCCAGGAAGCAGTCTCGCAGCCCACTTGCCCTCAGGTGACCATCTTGGGATCGATACAGGGTGTGGAAGAGATTGGACCGGACCTGTGACACCCCCACGTGGCGCCATCCCCATCCGCCGGTGGCCTGTGCAAATAGAGGTGCCTTTGGTCTTCCCACCTTGCGCATGAGCGCACCGATTGACACCTGTGCCGATGTTGGTGGGACCGCGGGCATCGGTAAGCGCACCTTCCTCATGGCTGACATGCATCTGCCCCCTCATTGCACCACATCATCACCCCCCCCGGTCCAGCCGCTGTTGGTCCGCAACCCTGCCATGGGAAAAACGGATAGAACGCAACGTAAACTTACCTTTGAGGCCAGGAAATCCACACGAGCGCAGGCTGAAATGGAAGGGGAACAATCCGGCATCCCAACCAGCCCACATCCACGGAAGACCTGAAATCCCTTCTCCTCGCCATACAGTCCAGCCTATCCTCTATTGAAACCGAAATGGACACTATGAATGCCCGCCTAGACTCCCTAGAGCAAAAGAGTGACCAGAACGGTGAATGCCTCTAGGAAGATGAGCAGCGGATTTCTGATCTAGATGATGCAACCATCACTACCATTACCAAAACAGTGGTCAAAGAGAGGGTCCAGGCGCAATAACCTGCGAATCCTGGGAATACCAAAATCCACCGCCTCTAGGAAGATGGAAGAGTACGTAGAACACATGCTTACCACCGCCTTTGGAAGTGAGGTGTTCTCACCAGTGTTCATCATTGAGAGGGCGCATCGCTCCCTGGTCTATCTCCTTGTACCTGGCGCCCCTCCTGGCCCCATTATTGCGAGACTCCTTAACTATAGGGACTGGGACATCGCCCTTCGACTTGCTAGGGAACACAAGAAGGTGCTCTTTGTTGGCATATAAGTCTCACTGTACCCGGATTTTACAATGGCTGTCCAGGAGGGGCGCAGAAAATTTCTCCCAGTAAAGGAAAAGCTCCAACAAATGAACATTGCGTACTCCATGCTCTCCCCAGCACGCCTCAAAATTACTCACCAGGGGAAACAACACTACTTCACCAAATCTTCAGCATGTACATGACTTCCTTAAAACCTTAGCCAGGGTGTCCGTGGACCGTTCCTCCCCTTCCACTCAAATCACTGAAGAGGGGGGCAGGTTGGACGTAGTGTGATGATTCTGCCCTGGCCTAGGGATTCTGTGTTCATCTCCACTTGACCCACGGCCTGCACCACGAGGCATCGAGCGATGTCTGCAACACGAAATCGCTGGTCCTACCCGGCGGATGGCGAGGCTTCAGGAGACACACCTTGACCCCACCGCTCCCACTTCATTTATGTCCCGCTGGGCGACCTGTAGATGCTTCTCATCATATTCCTTCTATGCGTGAGCCACCATTATACTGGTGAAATACACACTCCCCTACACCCCCATTGGGTCTCACGCTGACCTGAAGCGCTGTTACAGTATCCTTTGGGGTATTTTAGCTGCCCAATCCATAACTTTTGTCTCTTGCTAAGGGCCAAACACTGATGATCCAATTTTTTTTCGGGTCCTCTGGGGGAGGTGATTTTAACTTTACCCTTGACCCAACATTTGACCGCTCACACCCACAACCTCAACACTACTCTCAAGCACATAACACCCTTAACCACATTCTCCCTTCTAAAAAGCATCTCCCAAAGGCAGGCAGACAGTTGCTGTGCCTGCTTTGAAGCTGGTACCAACTAAGAGTCCACAGAAAAAGCCGCCTAAGGCAGATTCACCCACAACCTCAACTCCCACCCACACCCCTGTGAAGCTGGGAAAAGAGGGGACTGTAGGGGGTTCATCTGGTCAACAGGAGATGGAGGGGAAAAGGCAAGTCCAGACCAAGAGTACTGCCCGAACCAGCAGATCCGGAAAGGGTGGGCTACGACCTGCACCTGATGCACCTGTGGTGAAGAGTGAGTCTGCTGTGCCCGCCCCAACTCCTACTCCGCCCAAGACAAATATTCCTTATCGAATCCCTAAGAAGTGGAAAGGCAGCCCTCCACATTTACCCTCCCACACTGTGTCTCAGGGCAGCATGTTTCTGCCTCCACATGCCACCACACCACCCAGTCCAAGCAGCTCTCCGTCTCCCAAAGCCCCTCATGCCTCTACCTCAGCTGGTCCTCTCTCTCCCAGGTCCAGTCCTCCAACTCTCCCGGACAATCTGCCACCTCCCAGTCCGAATGACAGTTTGAGGCTAAGTCCCCTCCCACACCTATCTCACCCACAACAGTGCCTGGACTGGCCATTGTTATCCCCCTGGCTGTGTGCTTCCAATGGCAGTATACGGTGTCACCCATTCCCTGTGTAGGTTCTCATGCACGCATGTGTCTATTTTGAACTATGGACTGGCAACTGGCCTTGCTGTTTGTAACTATGGATGCCCATTCCCTCTGCATGTTCTCATGCACAAATGTGCCTACTTTGAACTATGGACCTGCCACTGGTCTTGCTGTTTGTCACTTTGTTAGCCCATTCCCTGTACAGGTTCTTATGTACACGTTTGCCTACTTTAAACTATGGACTGGCCATTGGCCTTGCTGTTTGTCACTTTGTTTTACCATTCACTGTGCAGGTTCTCATACACTCACATGCCTACTTTGAACAATGGACTGGCCACTGGCCTTGCTGTTTGTAACTTTGAATGCCCATTCCCTGTGCAGGTTCTCATGTACACATGTCCCTCCTTTGAAGTACGGACTGGTCACTGCCCTTGCTCTTATCTACTTTTGATGCCTGTTAGAACTGGGGGTCTCTAGTTGGCAATGGCTTACATTGCTCCTAGTCAGAGTAAGGGGTCTACACTCATAAATAACCCCTGCTAAACCCTGTGGTAGCTTGGCACGAGCAGGAAGGCTTATCACAGAGGCAGTGTTTAAAGCATCTGTGAACACATACAGTAATACAGTGAAATCACTACAGATGGATACAACACAGGTGTTATAAAATAAGTATTCTTTATATAGACTTAACACAAGACCCAAACAACAAATATCCACCATGCAGTATTAAAAAAATGACTTTAAGATGGTAGAAATAACTCGTCTCACTTTAGATGATAAATGCGACATGTTTCGCTTTGGATGCGTCCTGCAAGGTAAAAAAAAAGGTTCGCAGGGAGAACAATGCATTGGTTCCTTACTTCAGGGGAGGAGAGTTGTCTGTTCCTCAGTGCTTGCTCAAAGTAGGTGATGCATCTGTTCCTTACCAGAGAGGAGGTGATGCGACAATCTCAAGGGGCGGTCCGGTTGCGATGCAACAAAATGGCGCCTTGCTGCGATGCAACAATCTGATGCGATGCAGGAAGATGGCGCCCTTGATGTGATGCGACGACGTAAAGATGATGCGACAGGCCATGTGACACGCTTCTCCGGTGATGCGACAGCGACCCTTGCGATTGCGACATGCTTCTCCGGTGACGCAACGACACACAGCTGCGATGAAGACCCGCTTCTCCGGTCATGCGACCGCGACCCTTGAGGTGGCAACATGCTTCTCCGATGATGCTAAGACGATGGCTACAGAAGCAGCACGCTTCTTCTCGTTTAGTCACGCTTCCAGCTCCCAACAACATGCAGGCTTCTGCAGAAAGAATTCCCAGCAAGGAAATTCAGTGGGGGAACTGGTGGTGAAGTCTTGTATCCCTGAGACTTCAGCAGGAGGCAAGCACAGTTTAAGCCCTTGGAGATTCATCTTCAAGATTTTGAAAGTTGCAAATAAAAGTTGTTCTCCTTTCCTTGGCAATAAAGAAACCACTCAAGGCCAACCCCAGCAATTACACACTTGCACAGGGGAAGTCAAGAACTCCTGCAGATTCTCTGGTTCTTCTCCTTGGCAAAAGGTCCGTCTTGAAGTCCAGAAGTGATCTAAAGTTATGAGACCTGGGTCCCCCTTTCTATACACTCAAATCCCTTGTCTCCGAAGGCAGAGAGTGTCTGTACCTAGTCAAAACCAGTTCTGCATGCATTCTGCAAGTGTACAACTTCTTCCTTTGCGAGTGTGGGCCAGGGTCATCAGACACACCACAGGAGGTGTAGCCAGCATTGCAGAAGGCAGGCACAGCCCTATTCAGGACCAGATGCTACTCTTCCCGCCACTCCCAATGCAGATAGGTCTATGCATCCTAGCACTGACTCACCCTGCCTCTTGAGCCCCATCAGCCCCTGTCACTCACAAACCAGACATGCAATACACAACCTAGCAGAGGCAGGGTGGATGGTTTAGGCAAGAAAATACCTACTTTCTAAAAGTGGTATATTCAAACACAGAATGTTAAAACCAATTTCACTAAAATATATATTTTATCCTTCTGAGTCTAGGCATACTAAATTTGTTTTTCTACCAAGTTCCCTGGGTCAGTTAGGATTATAAGATGTTATAATAAAACTGCCCATTCTGGCCCATGGGAACAGGCAGCCCTGCAATAGTGAAAAATGAAATTGGCTGTAATTTACTATCAGGACATGCTACACTCATCAGGGCATGCTCTACCTTTCATATACAATGCACCCTGCCCTAGGGCCTACCTTAGGGGTGGCTAACATGTAGAAAAGGGAAGGTTTAGGGACAGATAAGTGGGCGCACTTACCAAGTCGACATTGCAGTACTAGACTGCACACATGCTCTGCAATGGCAGGCCTGAGACACCCTTTACAAGCTGCTTCAGTGGGTGGTACAATCAGTGCTGCAAGCCTCTCTAGCAGCATTTGATCTACAGGCCCTGGGCACACATGGTGCACTGTACTAGGGTCTGACAAGTAAATCAAATAAGTCAATCATGGAGTCAATAATCTATTACAAATATTTACAATAGGGAGCACTTGCACTGTGGCACGGAATACCAGTGGAACAGCCGAAAGCATCTAACCGTCCATCAATTGTTTCTTTTGCATATGTAGCCTTGATGCCTTTGGGGATAGGCTGGTGTCAAGTATCCCAGTTTTGGGGACTGAAGTACAAACAGCAGAGGGGCAAGTATCTCTTTGGATCAAGAAGACAGTTGATTATATTATACCCCTGAAACCAGGTAAAAGTACCTGCAGAACTCCTTCCACAAAATGGTTCTTGGTGGAACTGGCTCTCCTAAAAACTGATTGCAAGCGCCTTGAACGTCGATGGAGGGGAAACTATCTTAATGAGATTAGGGTACTATACCTGGCTGCTCTCAAGTTGTTTCATCAACACATTAGGAGAGTACGGAGGGAGTTCTATATTGAGCACATTGAAGCAGCTAAAAATTCCACTAAGAATATCTTCAATGTAGTGAAACAACTATCCTCTTTAGAGCGTGTGACAGCTACAATGCCAGCCTCTACTGATTATTGCAATAAGGTTGCAGATATTTTTATGGGCAAGATTGATAAAATGTAAGCTTCCTTCACTGAAAGTAGCAGGACTTATATCCAAGCTCCTGTAATAGATGATTTAGGAAGAAAGAACAGTTTTGTTTTTCACCTGCCTAGAGTAAGAGAGGTTCCTAAACTCATGGAAGCAGTTAAATCTGGGTCGCCCTTGGACCCTATCCCCCCAAAATATGTGAGGCTAGGGAAAGAAGTAATTGCTCTGGTTCTCAACCAGCTCCTGAACCTATCTTTTAGATCAGGTGAGGTTCCTAGTAATTGGAAGCATGCCATGGTGGTACCACTTTTAAAGAAACCCTCCCTAGATCCTGCTCTTCCAGGAAACTTAAGACCTATATCTTTACTACCCTATTTGGCTAAAATCGCAGAGAAGCATCTTAACAGTCAACTGTCCTTATTCCTGGAAGAGAGACAAGTACTTCATGAAACACAGTCAGGATTTAGACCTAGACACAGTACTGAGTCGGCCCTTCTTCTTGCTTCAGAAGCCTTGAAAACTGATTCTGATGAGGGAAGAACCACTGCTCTGATCCTTCTAGACCTTAGTGGCGCTTTTGACACGGTCTCCCATGGCCTTCTTTTGGAATGGTTGGGGGAGTCCGGGGTCGGTGGAGTGATATGAAGATGGATTAAACATTTTCTGGAGAATAGATCCTTCCAGGTTCTACAGCATCCTTTTAAATCCAGAGTCTGTGTCTGTTTCAAGGGGTGCCGCAGGGTTCGGCTCTCAGCCCTACCCTATTTAATATCTATATGCACCCCTTGGCAGATATTGTGTTGAGACATGGGGTAAAACTGGTATCATAGGCTGATGACACACAGTTGATTGTCTCCCTGGAGCAAAAGAAAGCAGGAACGGCTGCCAAGTTCCAGGTATGCCAGGGGGAGCTTGCCAATTGGATGAAGCTCAGTTGTTTGCAGCTGAATGCGGGTAAGACGGATGTGATGGTAGTCAGTAAGCAGCCTTCTCTCTGGTCACACCTGTGGTGGCCTGAGGAGCTGGGACCGTCTCTGACCCCTAAGGCCAAGGTCAAGAATCTGGGAGTATGGTTCGACAAATCCTATTCATACTCTGAACAGATATCAGCGGTGGCTGGTGCCTGTTTTAGCATTCTTATGAAGCTGCGTAAAATCCTGGATCTTCTCCCATTAAATGCTAGACATACTATTATACAGGCTCTTTTTACATCCCGTCTAGATTACTGTAACATCTTCTACCTAGGGGTGACCCAGAACAATCTGAACATCCTGCAGAAGTTTCAGAATGCTGCAGCTCACCTAATTCTGAACAATCCTAGATAGGCCTCATGGGGGAGGCCTTGAGGAAATTACATTGGCTCCCCATACAGGCCAGATTCACCTTTAAGGCCTTGTGTTTCAGCCCAAGGATCTTCAATAAGAAAGGTCCTAGCTTCTTGCAATCCCTTCTTACCGCCTATAGACCTGCACGTTGCCTATGGTCCTTGGGCACGGCAAAGTTGATTGTGCCTAGGGTTCGGAAGGTATGGGCTGGTGGGAGTTACTTTGGCTTCCTTGCGGCAAAGGCCTGGAAAGGCCTCCCTGCTGACTTAAGGACGTTAAAGTCTGAGACTTTATTTAGGAAAAAACTAAAGACGTGGCTATTCCATGATCCTTCTGGTGGCCAGAAATAGGCCTTCTGTAGCTGTTCCTTGGGTGCTCTGGCTGTAGTCTGGTCCAGCGGTTGGGTACTAATTTAGTGTACTAGCATGGGGACACTCTGTTAGAGTAACCAGGTGCTCTATAAGCTTTATAATAATAATAATAATAAGTGGGAAGGGTATGCCGAGATGTGGGTCCAGTGCCTACTACACCACTGGCTTCAATCTAACCTGGCTGATGAAGGGTGATGCCCTGAAACCAGTCCCAGTATGCTTGTTTCTGGTCCAGGGAGGACCTGGCTTGGCAGTTTGAGCTGGACTGTTCCCACAAGGAACAGGGTCAAGACTGATTTGCATATGGCTGAGTCCAAACTGGGGTGGTGTGGTGAGCAAAAGAATGATGAATTTAACTCAAATCCTTGTGACTCGGGGTGAATGTTTGCTTTGTCCAGCAGTCTGTCATCAATTGTTTCTTATGCATATGTTGCCCTAAATGGGAAGGGTGTGCCCAGATGTGGGTCCTATGCTTGCTACACCACTGGATTCTAGCTAGCCCAGTTGATGAAGGGTGATGCCCTGAAACCGGTTCCAGGATGCGTGTTTCCGGTCCTGGGAGGACCTGGCTTCACTGTTCGGGCTGGACTGTTCGCACAAGGAACAGGATCAAGACTGATTTGCATATGGCTGGGTCCAAACTTCTATGTCCTCCTATCTTTGATCTGTCACTTGTCAGGATTGTGCATGTGCATGCTTGTGGTACACTATAACACCACGTTGACGTGATGGGTGGTATGGTGTCTGTGTTAGCTTATTGTCCCATTGATCCCAGTTTGTGTTCATGATTGTTTTGAGATGATGCAATTCTTGTTTGTGTTGTGTTATGGTGTCTGTGCATTGGTCCTGAATGACAATGTTGTGTACTCCTGTTTTGTCTGTGGTCCCATTCCCTTTCCACTGTTTGGCTGGCCATATGTGGTCTTGTTTGGCTTCTGTGTATGTTGTTTATGAAGTTTGTGTTTGTCTATTATTTTTGAGTCAGCATTGGTTCCGGAATCCCTGACTCTGTGTATGATGTTTGTTTATGCACCCCAGGGAGTGTGATTGGTTGAAAGTGTACTCACAGGAGATCAGTTGCACCATTCTGTGTGTTTAACACTGGTGTTGAGTGCTGCAGGTGTGAGCTGGGTAGAGGAGGGCTATGTATGAAGGTCCAACTTGGGTTTGACAGTCAGGGAGTGTGACAATGAGCCATCTGTGTTGTGCTGATGACATACATATGAAGAAAGGCGAGTCAGATGTGTGGCTGATCACTGTTTGACTTCAGACACTTCCTATCATTCCTGTGCCTATGCACAGCCTGCCTTGATGTCTCCTTGAGTTGTTGAACACAGGTGACTTTGGTTTAATTCCCCTCACTGTGCCTCCCATGTCTGATTTGAGGGCCTAAGGGAGAGGTTATATGTTCTTTCTCTTGCATGTGATGTACACATGCTTTGTGGATTGATCCATGGCTTTCCATCACTGTCCACTTCACTTTTGGCTAGCCCATTTATTGTCCTCCATTGCTGCTGACATCTGGTATGCGAATGTGGCTGTGTGTCAGTGTGGGGTGTGTCTGAGTGACTTGTCAAGCAGTGTGGACATTTCTGTGGATGTTCATATGCAGTGTGAGTCTTTATTTTGTGATTGGACTCAGTTTGCTTCACATGAGTAGAGGGTAGGGGTGAGGAGGAGGAATGCCCTGCCCCTGAGGTTCTGTGCAGGGTGTTCCTCTTTACCCCCCCCTTCGATAAAGACTCCTTGACTGTTTGGTGTGTGTGGTGCAGGTCTGGCTACACCTGTGCAGGAGGGGCACAGGAGGAGCACACAGCATGTCGCAAGTGGGTGTTGGGGGCATAGTGTGTGAAGGGTGGAGATGGGCCCTGTAAATCTTTGTGGACTGCCCATGCCTGGCGCTGGCCCAGCCTACTACATTGTTTGCAGGTTTTTCCCGCGTCTGCACCGCTGTGGTGATGTGATCAGGAGATTGCTGTGATTTCGTGGTTGATGGGTGACCCGGATGTGGAGGGGTGATTTTGTGACAGGTAGGACATATGTGGGTACACTAGGGAATGTGTTCCTGTCCCCACCAGAATGTCTGATGTAGACAGGAACTGGATATCAGCCCAGGAGCTGTGTGTTGTGTTTGTCTGCAGAGTTGTGTGATTGCGTACCAGCAGCGTTGTCTGCGACGGTCCATTAGTTGCTGGTAGTGGTCTGGTTTTGCACTCCTCTGTCGTGCTTCCACCATCTCCGGTTGGGTGGTTTCTACACTGCAGTGTGACGGGCTGGTTGGAGCATCCTGATTCGTACGGTGGACGGGACATCATTCCGCATGGCAGTGGGTCTCTATTGGCTCCCACAGCCGCGGTGGTGGGCGCATTTTTTGGGCCATTCACATAGCACCGCGGCAGATGGGAAATGGGATATGTTTGGCCATTGTAATATGGATGTGCCTCCGCCATCCACCCTAATGAGCCCCTTAGTGTCAGAGGCACCATGTGGGGGTCTATGTAAATATGATTTAATGCATGATTGGAGCATATAGAGGTGGAACAGGATTGACTATAAACCTGTTATATCTTGAAAATGTGTGTTTATTCTTACCGCTTCCTTCACAAGTTATAACTTTTGGATGGATGGTTTCTTTGTCATTGCAAAAAGAAATATACATTCAAAAGAATGTAACCACACGCTTCTTTTTTCTAGATTAAGCAATGAAAATAGAACTTAATCATCAAAATGCAGTCTTGGTGACAATAAATCCTTGTTAGATGTTGCTGTATCTTCAGCAAATAAGATACATACATTTCGGTAACTAGTCCTAAAATATTATATCCTCTGTCAATGTGAAATTTGGAGTAGAGAATATCTTCACTATCTTTGTTGACATTTAGTAGTCATAGACCAAAGCCATAATAGCATGTGGAAATTCATACCTCATTTAGAAAAATATGTGCTGTCCCACGCACATTACTTCAAATCAAAGAAAAAATAACCTTGCAGAAAACACAAATGAGTCATAAAGATGACTAGGCTATGTCTTAGTAGATAGCTGAATCAAAACCTGATGAAAAATTAGAGAAATGTATAAAGCTTTCAAAGAGATGATTGCAGTCAAGAATTCTATTGACATGTCAGAATCTATACTGACAAGGACAGGAAAAGTGCAATATTTGGTATTATTAATATCAAAATGATGTAAAAGCATCTCTCCTAGAGAGCCCACTGTATAGTCAACAAAAATGAGTAACACCATTCAGAAAGTTAAACACAATGAACAAAACTAGCTGAATTAGCATACCCAATGGAAAGGAAGATGATCATGGTAATGACCACAGTCATTAAACTCATTGGGGCTGATTCACAAAGGTAATCTGAGCCAAAAGTCGAACATTACGACATTTGGTGTTCATTGAAATCACTTATGACCTTTGGTATTCACAAAAGTCATTTACGATTTGTATCTTAAGTTTGCACTCAGGCTGGAATTTCCGCACTTGGGGTGAAATCTCTGCACTTGGGCCGGAGTTTCCAATATCAGGCTAGAGATAGAGAAATTGGACCGGAGTCTCTGTAACCGGGCCAAAATCTCCGTACTCTGGCCAGATGATCAATGCCTTCAATGCTAAACACCTGCATAAGTGCTTACTATCCCCCCCTCTCGCTTGGAGCAGATTAAGTCAATTAACTCCACCTGCAATACCTGCATTTACAAACCATATAAAAGCAGCACACTAACAAGGGCCAGGTTTTTCCACATCCAGTTCCTGATTGACTGCTCCGCGTATCACTTATGGAAAATGTTTCAACGGAGGAGGAAAAAAAACATTACAGAGGAGGAGACCGCAATGATCTTGGAGTTCATTGTGAGGCACCACAAATGGCTCCATTGTTTCCCCCTTACAACACCAGTGGCACACAGAAGGCATCCCTATGGCAGCATTAAGCCACTGCAGTCACATCATTGGGAAGGATCTCAGCACTGTCAATGACATCAAGAAGAAGTGGCAGGATGAGAAGAGGCGGGTGATGGAGAAGTAAGGCAGGATTGAGGAGGCCAGAATTCTCCAAGATGTACAATCCGGAGCCTGCCGCCATGTCACCCCACTAGAGGAGTATATCCTCATCACCACACACCCCCACATGCTCCATCGCCAAACACAAGGTGAGAGATTTTTACTACTATTTTCTTATTTTAAATAGATTTTCACCATTCTGTCATCTGGCTAATAACCCCCCCACCCGCCATACCTCCCCCCCATTGCCGCACTGCTCTTACCTGCAACGGCTGTTGCTGCACTTAGCATGAATGTTAGTATGTGGATGCAAGGAGGAAAATTCTGATAAGTTGCACATGTACATTTTTGCTTCGCTGTCTTTTCTATGTTCTCCTCTATTGACACATTCAGCCAGAGTAGTCAACTACTGTAGCAGAGGTCGCTGCATCTTCTGGGCTGAAACAACATCATCCACAGCAAGCCATACCACACTCACAAACACATTTTGTTCAGGAGAGGGTCCAGAAGCCTACATTGTCAGCAGGCAGCAGATGGACATATTGGGCCTCATTCACAAAGGTAAACTGAGAGGAAAACCTTTACGACTTTCAGTATTCAGAAGACACGTTTGTGAGTAGTAAATGATCTTTGTGAATATCAAAAGTCATAATGTTACATTTTCATCTCATTTCATCTTTGTGAATCATGCCCATTACATGTATTCCATCAACAGTGCCAAAACTGTGACTTGAACTCTGTCACACATTCATTGGTGCAATGATGTCGCCCTGGATTTCAGGCCCTACAGTGACATCTGCTACAACGTTGACTGTGACATCTGGTCAGGAACCACACAATCTTCAGATGCGGGACCCTGGTAAGTAAACCCAAGATTGATATACCTGAATGCTCAGGCTCATAAAATGTGGATTTCATGTCCTCAGTATGTTGTATGTGTTCAACATCACTGTTGTCCCTAATCACAATATGCCCACATGTGGCATTTTAACACATACCATATCAAGCCATAGAGGCTAGTGAAAGGATTATACTAAATGTATGGCAAGTGAGTGCAGTATGAACATATTAGACTCTATTATGTCATATGAAGTGGAGTAGCCACTACTGGATTGTAAACTCACATTGAAAATACTAGGGAAGAAAATGTTTGGAAATTGCTGTGGATGAGGGTTGCACTGGTGCCAGTTAGGTTTTGTTGTTTTGGGAGAGGCATGTGCACTGCTAAGGTGGATTTAGAGAAAGTGAAAGATATATATCAGGTGGCAGAACTGCACAACTCAAATCCAGTGTAGGCGGTAAACATCCAAGCTTCTACACTTCACGGCAATATGTATTTCAGCTTCCCTTCTCTCGTGCCGTATTCCCATATGAGGTTAGGATGTGTGCTGGACAAGACATCATTAATTGACAGCTAAGTTCTACCATAATGTCATACATGTATCATGGGAACAGAGAACACACAAAGATGGAACATAACAGAGGTGTGAACACTCAGTCCTAGATGGGCATTGTGACTTCATGGGTAGGGAAGCACAAATGTGCCACAATGTGTATCTGACTTTGGACATATCACATATCCACTCCCAAATGCAATGATATGATCTGATATACAAATGTGAAACTGGTCTCTATGATGATGTCCACTCATGAGGCATGGTGGAACTAACAATGAAGGTGTAACCAAAAGTAGGCGAAGACGTTCACCATAATTATCCATTTATTTCAAATACCAAGTACCGTCTCATACACGTTTTCCAGTTAATGTGTTATCTCGATGTCAGTGATGTTTGGAGGTAACAGCTGGAAACTGCTGCTGGTGGGCAGGAATCACTGACAAATTATCGATTTCACTAAAATCGACCTACACAAATATCGAGTCTGAAACATTGATTACAATTACATCGACACCCTATACTTATTTAAAAAATACTAAAACATCGATCACACAATATCGATATACAAAAACATTGACTACACAAATTTCGAAAGCATTTTTATCGAAATATAAAATATCGACATTTATAATTAAATATAGAACATAAAAATTATATCGATTACACTAATATGAACCGCACATATTTCGACTATCTCTAAATATCAACAGCACTAAATAAATAAATACATTTTTTCTAAACATTACACATGAAACACTATTAAAAATACACCCATAGAAATATATTTTAACATACAAAAGACATATATATATATATATATATATATATATATATATATATATATAAATATATATATATATATATATATATATATATATATATATATATATATATATATATATATATATATATATATATATAAATATATATATATATATATATATATATATATATATATATATATATATATATATATATATATATATATATATATATATATATATATATATATGAATATATCTCTCTAAAACAATTATTAAAAATTACAACATAAATAAATAAAATGTATACACACACATTTAATATATAGACATTTTTAAACAAATATTAATCTTATTTTACAACCTATACAAATTCTATAAAGTATTAGTAAAACACTTACTAATACACTACTCCTCTGTATAAACTTTTAACAGACAACTAACTTAATTCATTAACTTAAAAAAATTCAAACTAACCAATACAAACACATCTCAAGGTATGTGACCAATCACAAACAAACACTAATTACACATACTCTACATAAAGAAATCAAAAAACCCTAAAACCAGCAGAAAATATTCAGCTTCAAGATATACTGCCAAATTTTCGACTACCTTAAAGATTCTTCTTTGAAGGAAAATACTACAAACTACAAAAAGTAAGTAATCTTATAGCTCTGAATGATATGATTTATCTAATGTAACCTACTACTGATAGTCAAAAGTTTATAACATATTATTTCTTTCTATCTCTACTTTTTTCCACAACAGATTCTACTATAAAATACAGATGAACATTTACTACAAAAGTACTACAACCTACTTATAACGTAAGTATATTAAAAATCGTTTATTTACACTAAAAAAACTAAATAAATAGGTAAAATGATAAAAACATGTAATAAATCAGACTTCTTTTTCTAACGTTTCAAAATTAGTAAACACAGGTTTAAAAGACAAAACAAGTGAAAATCTTTTTTTTTAAATGAAACTTCTATTATAAATACTGAACTAATTATTACACATACAACAGATAACTGAAAAGCGAAAATCTACAATTTATCATCCAAAAATCTGCATTCAACAACTAAGTATAGAATGCAAACACTTATACTGATATTTAGCTTTCAAAAATCGACAATGTTAGTACTTAACTTTATTAAAATTTATAAATGTGTTTTCAGAAAATGTGATCTATTTAAAAATAAATAAACTGAGCTTTTTCATTATAAAAGGTAACGCCCTAACACAAGTGTAACCAAAATACACATATAAACATTGCCTAAAATCTTGTTTACTTTCTTTCAACAGACCAGTAAAAACTATAAAAGCATCAAGCTAAAAAAACATCTACTTTCAAAATCTACAATTTTATTGTTGGTAAGTAAGTAGCTACACATTGTACATACATAATTAAATACTCTTTTGAAGTAAAAAAAATCCTAATATTATTTTACATATAAAAGGATCAAAATCCTAATAAATCCTGAAATATAACACCACACATCTCCATAAAAAATCATAACATATTTATTTTGTCTAATATATTTATTTAATTTATAATATATAGACAAAATAATTATCTAACTATAGTAATAACGTTTAATAATAGCACATTTCCCAACCCACATACATATTAATATTAAATCACTTACCTTTCACAGCAACGTAATAGGCAAATTCAATAATCCATAACTATCCACATAGTGACAAATCCACACAATATAAAAAAAAGACCCCATAAAATGAAAAAATACAACTGTGCTAAATCCATCCAACATCCAAATAAATCGATAGTTCCACATCTATCAAAAACCCGAAAAGAGTTAAAAAATGTAATAAATGCTCCAGGAAACCCGAAAAATAAAGGAAGTGTAAAATACATCTCAGTTAAAACAACTGAAACACACTTCCTTTGATACAAAAAAACGTCACAGCTCGGAAACGGAAAAGGCTGTATCCAAACACCTAGAAGAAAAAAAAAACCATTCCCACCCAGATAAAACTTAGAACGATAAATTAATAAGAAACATAACATACATATTTTTAACAAAATATAAATAAACAGCCACAAACACACTAACTCCAAGTTCAGGAAACAACAAAACGCCTCGAAAACGGAAAAACGTAACTACTCAACTCCATAATATTTAAATACTAATATACTAATCCACAAACCCTAAATAACAAACTACTACCTTCAAAAGTTAGTGAAAATAATTAAAATATACCGAAAAGCACTCTTACCTGCTCAGACGTGAAATAGCTTCCAACCGCGAGCTTCAATCTTCAAAAATTACCCAAAAAGACTATGAGCGGTTACAAAATAAATGACCCAAATAATAGTATTACGAAGGAATTCGTGAAATAAATGTCAAATAAATGTATTTTACTAGGACAAAAAAATTGTTAAAATGTTACAAATTGTTTAACAACATGTTACCAATTTATTTATATTTGTTCCATTACTATTTTATTATAATCATATTTTTAATATTTATTACATTAAATATTATTAATGTTTAATATTTAATGAAAACATTATTAAAAATCTTCTGTTAAAAATTGTGAAAATAAATGTATAATTTTTCTGTATTCATTTTTCCTATTTCACTAATAATTTAAAAATATTATTATTAATAATATCAAATTAATAATAATACATTTAAAATATATAAATGATATTATAATTTAGAAATGTTATTGACAATGCCTGATTAGGATGGCAGAGGGGACAGCGGCGGACGGAAAGACCGTCCGCCACTTTACCGCCGAGGTCGGCTTGCGACCGCGGCGGTAATAGATTAATATGGTGGTGGTGTCCAATGGACACCGCCAGCCATATTACAATGGCACAAAGCAGTGGCCTTTCCGCGGCGGCAATGACGCCACGGAAAGGCTTGCGGTGATTGCTGCGGGGGGCCCCTGCAGGGCCCCCAGGTTGGCGCCACTGTCTGGGGGGCACCCCACATTTGCATATGCAAAGCGGCAGTCACCGCGCGGTGCCTGCCGCTTTGCATATGCAAATGCAAAACAGCATTTTTTACATTGTGGCGGGCGGTGCAGAGTGCACCGCCCGCCACAATGCAAAAACTACAGGATGTGCCCGCCACTGTGGCGGGCACATCCTAATTCCCCCCACGGGACCCCCGCCCTTATGGTGGGCGGTCCCGATCTACGATAGGGTGGCGGGCGGACAATGTCCGCCCGTCATCCCAATGGGGCCCTTAGTGTTGAGAATGCAACCAATATTACCTTTGCATACCAAATCAAACACCTAATAGCCCTAGCATACGTGCCAATAACCGATGTGGCTGAACATTATAACCTTTTAATAGAAAGTCCTTTCTACACACAAAATGAACAAAAACTAGCTCCACTTTTGGATTACTTTGAGGACACCTGGGTGGGGAGACTACACAGGTCAGGCCACAGACGCCAACCTAAATTCCTAATACCTTGGTGGAATGTATATCTACCAAACCTAAACCAAGAAGCCAAGACAAACAACGCAGTTGAGGGTTGGCATAATGCCTTCCTATATTCAACTGGACAATAACTCCCACACTACACAAACTCCTAACAGCAATCCTAAAAGAGCAAAGTTTTCAAGAATTAAGAATGGAGCAATCTGTCTTACAACTAAAACCCAAACTATCAAGACAAACTGCCCAAATGTACCAATATTTACAACAACAAGTGCAACTTTACCCTACAACAAAAGGACTCGAATACTTGAAAATGATAGCCAAAACATGAAACTAAATACACTAACCATATAAAAGGATCAAAATCATAATAAAGCCTGAAATATAACACCACACATCTCCATAAAAAATCATAACATATTTATTTTGTCTTATATATTTATTTAATTTATAATATATAGACAAAATAATTATCTAACTATAGTAATAACGTTTAATAATAGCACATTTCCCAACCAACATACATATTAATATTAAATCACTTACCTTTCCAAGCAACGTAATAGGAAAATCCAATAATCCATAACTATCCATGTAGTGATAAATCCACACAATATAAAAAAAAGACCCCATAAAATGAAAAAATACAACTGTGCTAAATCCATCTAACATCCAAATAAATCGATAGTTCCACATCAATCAAAAACCCGAAAAGAGTTAAAAAATGTAATAAACGCTCCAGGAAACCCGAAAAATAAAGGAAGTGTAAAATACATCTCAGTTAAAACAACTGAAACACACTTCCTTTGATACAAAAAAACGTCACAGCTCGGAAACGGAAAAGGCTGTATCCAAACACCTAGAAGAAAAAAAAAACATTCCCACCCACATAAAACTTAGAACGATAAATTAATAAGAAGCATAACATACATATTTTTTAACAAAATATAAATAAACAGCCACAAACACATAACTCCAAGTTCAGGAAACAACAAAACGCCTCGAAAACGGAAAAACGTAAATACTCAACTCCATAACACTTAAATACTAATATACTAATCCACAAACCCTAAATAACAAACTACTACCTTCAAAAGTTAGTGAAAATAATTAAAATATACCGAAAAGCACTCTTACCAGCTCAGACATGAAGTAGCTTCCAACCGCGAGCTTCAATCTTCAAAAATTACCCAAAAAGACTATGAGCGGTTACAAAATAAATGACCCAAATAATAGTATTGTCAAGGAATTCGTGAAATAAATGTCAAATAAATGTATTTTACTAGGACAAAAAAATTGTTAAAATTTTACAAATTGTTTAACAACATGTTACCAATTTATTTATATTTGTTCCATTACTATATTATTATAATCATATTTTTAATATTTATTACATTAAATATTATTAATTTTTATTATTTAATGAAATAATTATTAAAAATATTCTGTTAAAAATTGTGAAAATAAATGTATATTTTTTCTGTATTTATTTTTCCTATTTCACTAATAATTTAAAATTATTATTATTAATAATATCAAATTAATAATAATACATTCAAAATATATAAATGATATTATAATTTAGAAATGTTATTGACATTATGTTTATTGTATGATATTAAATATTTCTAATATCAATGTTTCAATTTACAAATATAAAAACATGTATAACATCATTTGTACAGCACATTAATATGTTAAAAATGTAATAAATGTTCATTTAATATCAATGTATATATATTTTAATTTGTATCAAAATGTATGTACTCTATGTATTGTATTCCTCAATCTATTTTCATTTACTACATTAATTGTATATACCTAAAATGTACTTTACTGAACAACTATCCAAAAATTTATGATTTCAGATTACATTTTACTTATACTTATTTGTTGAAATATTATACATTGATTTGTAATACATTTATAATTTAATTTATGTACTATATGAACAAATAAATAAATTATTTTTGAAAAACAACTGTGTTATTCTAGTCTACTACCTATTATAAAATCATGACTAAAAATGTAATACATTTTTTTTAATAAACTTTATATAGAAATATATATAAAGATTACAAATACATTAACTACAATATGGTGACCCTTTTAATATTCACACATATAACTAAATTTAATTTAGGTAGATACTACACACTTAACCTATTTAATTCACTATTCCTACTCAAATTACATTTAATTAAGGTAGGTGCTGGACAATGAACCTATTTAATTTACTATTCCAACTCCAATCTACATTTAATTAGAGTAGTTGCTGGACAGTGAACCTAATAAATTTACTATTCCAACTCCAATCTACATTTAATTAGCGTAAGTGCTGGACATGGAAATAATTTTATTTACTATTCCAACTCCAATCTACATTTAATTAGGGTAGGCGCTGGACACTGAACCTATTTAATTTACTATTCCTACTGCAATCTACATTTAATTAGGGTAGGTGCTGGACACTGAAACTAATTAATTTACTATTCCAACACCAATCTACATTTAATTAGGGTAGGTGCTGGACACTGAACCTGTTTAATTTACTATTCCAACTCCAATCTACATTTAATTAGGGTAAGTGCAGGACACAGAATTTTTTTTATTTACTATTCCAACTCCAATCTACATTTAATTAGGGTAGGTGCTGGACACTGAACCTAATTAATTTACTATTCCAACTCCAATCTACATTTAATTAGAGTAGGTGCTGGACACTGAACCTATTTAGTTTACTATTCCTACTCCAATCTACATTTAATTAGGGTAGGCGCTGGACACTGAACCTAAAAAATTTACTATTCCAACTACAATCTATATTTAATTAGGGTAGGTGCTGGACACTGAACCTAATTAATTAACTATTCCAACTCCAGTCTACATTTAATTCGGGTAGGTGCTGGACACTTAAAATATTATTTTACTATTCCAACTCCAATCTACATTTAATTAGGGTAGGTGCTGGACTCTAAACCTAATTAATTTACTATTCCAACTCCAATCTACATTTAATTAGAGTAGGTGCTGGACACGAAACCTAATTAATTTACTATTCCAACTCCAATCTACATTTAATTAGAGTAGGTGCTGGACACTAAACCTAATTAATTTACTATTCAAAATCCAATCTACATTTATTTGGAGTAGATGCTTGACACTGAACCTAATTCATTTACTATTCCAACTCCAATCTACATTTAATTAGGGTAGGTGCTGGACACTGAACCTATTTAATTTACTATTCCAACTCCAATCTACATTTAATTAGGGTAGGTGCTGGACACTGAATCTAAATAATTCACTATTCCAACTCCAATCTACATTTAATTAGCGTGGGTGCTGGACACTGAAAAAAATTAATTTACTATTCCAACTCCAATCTACATTTAATTAGGGTAGGTGCTGGACACTGAACCTATTTAATTTACTATTCCAACTTCAATCTACATTTAATTAGGGTAGGTGCTGGACACTGAACCTAATTAATTTACTATTCCAACTCCAATCTACATTTAATTAGGGTAGGTGCTGGACACTAAACCTATTTAATTTACTATTCCAACTCCAATCTACATTTAATTAGGGTAGGTGCTGGACACTGAACCTAAATAATTCACTATTCCATTTCCAAACTACATTTAATTAGGGTAGGTGCTGGACACTTAAAAACATTATTTTACTATTCCAACTCCAATCTACATTTAATTAGGGTAGGTGCTGGACACTAAACCTAATTAATTTACAATTCCAACTCCAATCTACATTTAATTAGAGTAGGTGCTGGACACTAAACCTAATTAATTTACTATTCCTACTCCAATCTACATTTAATTAGGGTAGGGGCTGGAAACTGAAGCTAATTAATTTACTATTCCAACTCCAATCTACATTTAATTAGGGTAGGTGCTGGACACTGAACCTATTTAAATTATATTCAACCTCAAATTTAGATACATTTAATACACTCCGCATACTTATACCCTATAAACCCTACATCCCACTTGCAAAAATTATAATTAAAAAAATAAATCACCAATATTTTTTTTCCAAAAATGATATAAAATTTCGATTTTCTAAATGTTTTGTAATTACAAATTTTCATTTCACATTTCCATATTTTTTTAAACATATAATATACTCTATATATATATATATATATAAAATAAACTCCCCACCCATATCCCCTATAAACCCTACATCCCACTACTAACAATTAAATTAAATTTCTATTTTATATTTTTTATAATTTCTAATTTCTAAATAAATTCTAATTTCTAATTTTCAATTCAAATTTCTATTTAAAATGTTTTTAAATTAAAAAGAAACTCAGTATATATTTTTATAACACTCCCCACCCTTATCCCCTATAAACCCTATACCCCACTACTAAAAATTAAAGAACAATTGTAATATACATTTTAATATACATTTTTAATCTAATCTAATTTATTCAAATTAGTATTTAAATTATTTTAACATTTTTAAAACTCGGTATATATTTTTAAAAGACTCCCCACCCTTATCCCCTATAAACCCTACATCCTGCAACAAAAAATAAAATTAAATTTGTAATTTAAATTTTTATTCTAATTTCCTTTTTTTTGAAAATGTCGATTTTCTACTTTTCAAATCTAATTTGTATTTAAAAAAAAATTAAATTAAAAAAAATCTGTATATATTTTTAAAACACTTCTCCCCCTTATCCCCTATAAACCCTACATCCCGCTATAAAATAATTAAATTAAATTTGTAATTTAAATTTTAATTCTAATTTCGAATTTCGAAATAATTTCAAATTTCTAATTTTAAATTCTATTTTCTAATTAATTATTTTATAACAATTTTAAAAACTCAGTATATATTTTTAAAACACTCCCCGTCCTTATCCCCTATAAACTCTATATCCCGCTCCTAAAAATTTACATTTTTTTTTAAATTTCTAATTTCTAAATCTTATTTCTATTTCATTTTTTCAATTTTTTTCACATTATAAATACAACATTTTAAAACACTCCCCACCCATATCCCCTATAAACCCAACATCCTGCTCCTAAAAATATATAATACTTTATAAAACTATTTATTACTACTATAAACTATTATAGCTAAAATTTTACACATTTAGTATTTTACAAACCTTAAACAAACACTTTTTGTCATGTCGATATTTTAACTTTTTGATATTTTTAACATCGATATTTGTTATCTCGACATTACTGAACTCGATATTATTTATAAACACAAAAAACGATATTTAGTACTACGATATTTCAAACATCGACATGTCTTACCTTAGATTTTTTATACTTGATAATAGTGCAAGTCGACATTAAAAACTCAATATTTTGACTGTGTACCGGTGGGCAGAGGCCCACATGTAAAGTTCAGGAGGTACACAAGCAGCACAATGGCCAGAAATAGCATATCAATAGTCTATGACAATGACATATACATGTTAACTCGTTGCTATCATGCTGTGTAATTAAAAATGGGCATGTATATCTCATACAGCTGCAGGCAGGATACCACCAGTGCTACTGGCAACATCATTCCGGGTTATGCAAGACCTCCTGGCTGCAGCAGTGAAATCCACCTACAACCATCCATCAGGTAAGAGTATTTCACAGAAAATAAGAGACAAGAGAGTGAGACTTTCCTAGCTCTCATAACTCAGACTGTAAACCTCGCAAGATGAGAAGGACAGAGAACACTGTATAAGAAAGACAGCTAAAGACTGGATTCTATCCAAAGGAATACATACACCGGGTGTGCATCATAGGGATGTAACACAAAGGAGAAATTCCTTTAAATACCAGAACCTTAAATGAAAACCCAGATAGTTTATTTGAACTGCCTTCACTCACTATGTAGTGGCATGCTTCTTCATAGTGCCACAAACAACATCCTGGTGCAGACCAACACACAGGTTGGAGAGCTGTTTTTTTTTTAGAAAGAAGGGCTGTAGAAGACCGTTCAAATTGAGTACTTAATGAAAGGACTAGATGAATATGAATTTAATTTGGGAGCTATTCCTTTGAAACCACAATTAATGGGTCATCCTGAAAAGGATAACCCAAAGCAAGCACCTGTTTCCTCCAAATCAAACTAGGGTAACAAACAACAGAGAAATAGGCAGAATGCATCACAATCGTGGGGTGGGTCCCCTCAACTGGAGCCCTCGAACAGGAGTTTAACCTTAAGAACTATGATAACCTTAAAAAACCTGACAGGTTTCAGGATACTGATACACATTCTCTCATATTCTTTTCAGGGTTCATCAAAAAAGTCGGAGAGGGAAGGACGGTCAGAAAACAGATCAGAAGAGCAAGTCAAGCTAAGAGACACACATCGCACTTCAGACTACATTATCAAAAAAACTAAAACTAAACTGCAATTTAAAAAAAAGAAAGTAGCTGGACTTAAAATAAGAAATGACCAGGCTACTGAGGACTCAACTTCTGAATGGGGAATGGGCTCTGACGAGACTAGACAGAGCAGCAGAGGTAACAACACCCCACCCGAACCAGATGGAATTTCTGATGACAGCAGCATTGAATAAGCATATCACGCTGGAAACACCGGATACCAGGGTAAGTGTCCCACATCAGTTATATGAAATAACACTCTATATTGAGGGGAGACATACCCAGGAAAGTGAAATGTCTCTTTTGGGAAAATCTGACATATGGATGTGATATACTTTTGGATGAAAAAGATTGGCCATCTGAGTTCATTATGGAATGCCCAAAAGGAGAAACAGTAATTTTACCGGCTTTCTCCATCCTTGTTCCAGAATCACTCAAGCATTTGTATGTGCAGGGGTGACTAGTAGCACTTGCTCCTGCATTATACTGCAAACATGTAGGTTGGGATGCTTAGTCAATTCACCTTATTATCCCAGTGAAATCTACTCCAACTCCACAGAGACAGTCCTTAATAAAACATGATGAAAAGAAGCAAGTCAGGGAGATCGTAGATAAAATTGAATACCAGGGTGTACTCGAGATTTGCACCTCTTCTATGAATAATCTGTTGTGTCCCATAATGAAACCCAATAATTCATACCATCTAGATTTAGACTACAGGTAATTGAACACATGCACAAAAACATTTGCAGTACAGAATGCACACAGTGCCACATTAATGAACAATATTGTGCGGAAGAAATACAAAACAACATTAGATATCTCAAACGGAATCTTTTTCCAAAATATAGCGCCTGAGTCCTGAATAGTAAAGCATGCCTGCTATTTCACCTCCAGTGTAGCCCTCTTATTTATATCATAGAAAAGGATATTAACTCATACATAATGACAGAACATTCATTAGATTAGTTAGTGGACTCTGCATTACCTTATCTGTGAAAGATCACACCTCCTCAGAGAGAGGATATCCTTCTCCCTCTCCTTGAATAGCCTTTCTAAAAAAAAAATTCTGTGACAATTCCAAAGGCTTCATGTGTTTGTCATGGAGCCCTGGGTGATAACATGCCATTGTCAGTGTCTGGAGATTGGGGATAACTCCAAGAACATCATAAAGCAACTGACTTAGAAAAACCTCAGCATCATGTTAGTGATTTTACACTGAGATTTGGCCAATTAAATCCTGGAGAATCATTGTAATGATTATATGGTGAAGTGAGTTACAATACAGTCAGATGGGGAGGGAGGAGAGGTACTAAGAACAGGTGGTAAACGTTTAAGGTCGACACAGACTTTAAGTATTTTGTGGCATTTTAAACACAAATATTTAAAAAAAGAATTTTTTGCCTCTGGCTAAACCAAAAATAAGACCAGATGAAAGCAGGATAGTAAAGGTTGCCAATCCTGTGAGACTAGAAGCTTCTGAATGGGCAAAATAATTAATTGAGTTAATATGTGCTCTCAAAAAACAGAACTAGAGTCTAGATGTGTCAAAAGACTTGTTGCTAATGGTGTCCTAAATAGCACACTGACATTTTGAAACCAATCTATGATATTGAGTTACGGTTTATGTACTAATAAATCACATTGTAAAATGTCTAATCACATTAATGGATTAATTAGCCAGGAACGGCAAATCACCATCCATGTGTTTGTATACTGAAAAGCTATTTTCTTTTATAATGCGGTCCATGTTCCTTAAATAAAAAAAGGTTTTCTGCTCTGGAAAATGTCTGGGGGCACATGCATGGGCCTTGGACTACTGCCTCCTCTTTCCGAAGCTGCCAAAGCCATTATCAAGGGGGGAAGTTGCCCTAAGGCAATAATGATACAAACAATACTAAATTCCAACTGTGCGAGTTAGAAATCACTTCCTCGACTTGCAAAATGGGTTTAAAATGTACCAAAATGCCATATTGGGGTTGAAAACCCTGTCATTTTGTGAATCATCGGATTAGCATTAGGAAAATGACTAGCCCCTAATCCTGTTATATAAAAAAATAGGAATCAGAGATACATTTTAAATTTTCAAGAAATATTGTTCAATAATGTGCAAAGCTAGTGAGATTTGAAAACACAAAATTAATGCAAAATTGCACTAGGCAATCATACTTAAACTTACTAGGCCTAACATGCAGAGACACTACGGGGCAGATTTATGTTAACTGGCGCATCCCGAGTGATGCGCCAGTTAACATGCGCCACAGTGCGCCACACCTACGCCACCCATGGTGCGCCGCATTTATGATGCGGCGCACCATGGGGCAAAAACGGCACAGATGCGTCACGCATCTGTGCCGTAAAAGTGGCGCATTGCTGGAGTTGCGTCGCAAGCGCGACGCAGCTCCAGCAATGCTCTGGGGGGGCCTATTCTTTCAATGCTGCCTCAAGCCTTACGCCTGCTTCAAGCAGGCGCAGGGTTTTGACGCAGCATTGCCCTGAAAGTGACTGAGTGAAATCTCATAGATTTCACTCAGCCACTTTCAGGAGGCGTTCCTGCGCAGGAACGCCCCCCCCTGCGCAGGAACGCCACCTCATGGCGCAGTGCTGTACAACGTGACGCATCTCCTAGATGCGTCACGTTGAAAATAGTGCGCAGGGATGCGCCACGTTTCTGCGCCGTTGCGTCACGCAACGGCGGCGTAAACGTGGCGCAAGCCCTTCATAAATCTGCCCCTACATTTTTTAGCTCACAAGATTCAAGAAACCGTAATTTCAGCATTTAAACTTGATCTTGACCTTTTTAACATACTTGTTATTTCTAATAATTAGTTGTTGTTCCAAAATGTTTGCTTTTAGCATAAATAGATGTTTCAACTTCCAAAAAGACCATTGTTAGCTAATGAACAGAGATGGTATTTAGAAGGTTAGAAATGTTGTTTCACAAGTGGGAAAGCAAACTAGAATGGGAGAATGAATTATGAGAAATGTAGGAATTGTACAACTTAGTTGCAGTCTTAGAAGTAGCTGTCTGAAGAATGGTGTATTCATTTGTGAAGATGGAGAGTCAAATCGTTCTCATGTTGTAGTGTACTTCCTATATTCCCAATAGGCTCTGCGCATTAGAATATTATATCCTATAGATAGGACGTAGGACTGAGGTCGACTAGGTCTCTATCGAATATACTAGACTTGATTGTGTGTGCCAGCTAGTCAGAGGTCACTAGAAACTTACTCGAATTCACAAGAAGTGATTAGTCTCTGACAACCACATAAACATGACAACTTTGTTTCCCCAAGATAAAGCGTATCTTCAGAGTCGTGGAAACAATAGATAGATATTTCACTCAGTCAATCGTGCATGCTTCGTTTCACTGGAGGTGCAGAGAAAGTAGAAAGACGGGCGTTTTCAATAAAAGGATTTATTGAACAGTCTTCTTTCTCAAGCATAAGAAATGAACTGCTACAATAGTAAAACTGTTTGTAAAATATAATGCATACAGTATAAATATTAGAATAAAATAATACTGTAAGAGCATTGTATGGTTCCTAAACCATATATAAATACATACATAAATAACAGAGGCTAAAAGTACTCAACTGGTGCTTCTAAAATACGCCTACCCCGGTGTAGCATAAATGTAGTATGCTAAGAATGCCAAGAATTTGCTCAAGATTTCTCTAAGGGTCTAATCAGCTCCGGACCTTAGTTTAGATTGGAGAAGGTCAGTCTCGAGACTCGATTTCCCAACAACCCACAAGGGTAGCTTGGAAACAATGGAGCTGGATTTCTCGGCAGGAGAAAAGACAGCGTCTCTCTCAGTGCGTCTGCTGGAGGGTCGGCTTCCTTCAGCACTTGCTGTAGCAGGGCGCGTTGGGCAAGTAGATAGGAAAACTGCTCCAAACTACTGTGTGTTTGCTTGGGCATATTTATACCTTGAAGGTGTCGAGTTTGACGTACAGTTGGACATAATAACGTCATCAAAGAGTCTCAGTTCTTTGAAAATTCCATGAGTTCTTGGACAAATCAATATTCAAGCAAGGGGAGTTTTCCAAGAAATCGTTGTGGTTTTTCAGAACTAGTGGCAGTAGCCCTGCCGTATTTAAACTGCATGAGATCTGCCTAAATATGGTTATGATTTCTATTCCTATACGAGGATATGGTGATTTATACCTATATAAGGGCATGAATCGGGAAACTTACAATAAGGTCCTAAAATGATACGTAACAATGTGTAACAATGTGTACATTGGAAGCTGATTAGTTGACAGAAGAAAATTGAAACATGATTTTTGTTTGTCTATAATTGATCCCGTTCCTAGAGTAGGTTACTGCTTGCCAATATGACTCTCTTACCCTATTTAAAGCTGCTTTGAGACTCTACTGAGTTTCATGAACTACCCTTTATGAAAAGATGTCTTTGTTTTTCTTTGATTGATTATTGATTTATTAATCTGATTTTGATGCCGATCCTGTTAGCCCATGTTCTTTACGTTCTCTGCAGAGGATATGAAAGTTTGATCATTAATGGGTTTGGTATGATAATCTACAAGATGAGCTGTAACTAGAGTCCAGTCTCCCTTTGGAATACTTTACTGAATCCAATGCCTAGTTCATCTAATATTTGTCAGGTATATTTACTAGAACATTAATTTCCCCTGCACTACAAGCCTTTCACCATTTCAGTTAATTGAGTGTGTCACACGACTATTGGCCCTCACTCACCCTTTATCAAGGTCGATCTGAAAGGGAAATCCATCTCTATAGTGGAAGAGGAATTTAAAATATAAAAGTAGCATTTAGTATTTCGCTAACAAACAAACGCATTAGCCCGGCCTCTCTATTCCAAGTGGGTGTATTCACCATATCATCTCTTTTCCTGCAGAATCTTTAAATAATTATGCTTATATTCTACCAAGGAAGGATGCATGGAGATTTCGCAATGCATTTTATAAATCTGCCAATGTATCATGTGGCCTTGCCAATTCTTCGTACTTGCTATTTGTTTGTAGAGTTTAAAAACCTACAATTATTGTCTTGCCATGGCATTTCTTAACATTTATTCTAAATAACGATTGTCGACAGCACACCCTAATTGATCCTTGTTCACAGTGTTTGCGATGTGTAGGTTTTCGTCAGAGCAAATTCGAGTCAGTCATTACTTACTGAGATTAAAATTAATGTAAATTGCTTTGTGCTAACTGCTAAACGAGGACCTCTGATTACAAATCCCCCAGATTGTGCTGCATGTGAGCTGTATCACATTATCGAGCTGCTTCTTATTTGTAGCTCAGTTGATGTCATTTATACACGTTTATACAAGTTTAGAAACTGTTTATCCAAAATACTATGAGACTTTTTTTGTAGGCTCAGTATATTATATTCATACTTTAAGATGCAGTTATAATTATTGTTAATAATATTGGTATTATCACTGATAATAAAAATAACTAATGACTATTCACTGATTGAGCCTATTGAAAAAATAGTGAGGGATATATATTAATATATATTGCAAGGCAGCCCAGCAATAAGAGTTGCTCCACTGCATAGTCAAGGATGAGAGAGCAGGGCAGTGTCATATCTACTAAGATATAGAACATGTCCTCTCTTCCCGGGTGTGGGAACTCCTTCACGATGCCATAATGCAAATGCACGCCCTTGATGTTTAGCACAGGTTCTGAACAGGAAGGGTACCCTTCCATTTATTCTGTACTAAGGCATACTTTTCTACTTTAAACACATTGTATGTGTGCTGTGCAGCACACATGTAATGTGTGCAAAGTTAGGACAAATAAAAACATTGTTTAGCGTCTACTCCCAGGAGGATTTTTTTGGTGCAAATCCTTGTCTACCATTGCTAATAAAAGGGGCTTTGCTTCAAAAACCATGGAGGGCATTGTGGAAATACCCATTTTCTACCCACGTGACCTTGAATACAAGTAATGCAAAGTAGTTTAATACTGTATGCATTACTTTTAAGTCTATTTTCCAGCTCAAAATAGTTTAGCTCTGGAAAGTAAGGGCCATATTTACATTATATCACGCAGTGCAGCGCAGTGCATTCCACCATGTCACCTTGCTACGCTGTGTGATAGGGATAGGACAGGAGTGCACCATACCTAATATTGTATGGCGCTTTCCTGCCATTTCCCAGCGTTGGCGCAGAATGTGCTGCCTAGTGACAATGCAGGCACCTTTGCACTATGTTGCCTCTGCTGTCAGCAGGAATTTAATGCTGGAAGGGGCAGCTACCTGAACATAAACAATCCCCTGAGTCATGTTCCACTTTCAAAGTGTAATGCAAAATGCAGCACACATAGAAATAGGAAGAAATAGGAAGAATTGAAGAGAAATAAACATATTTCTCCTTGGAACGCCTCACCTGGGAAGGCGCAGCAGTTTTGCCACATTCCCAGGTCTACCACTTATGGTAAATCTGGGAATGCATTAAAATCCATGGGTTTTGCGTGGAACACCCACATACCACCCATGGAACACCTCACTGGGGCAGAGTAATGCAAAGCACGTCAAGGTCCTTACATTGCGCCGATTTGTAGTTTAGAGAAAGGTTGTCTGTGTCACTCTGGTACACATCAGTTAATCAGTGGCACAATTACCTTGGCAAGGAAATTTTAGCAGTACAGTTTTTGAACTCAGGAGCAAATTTGAGTTAGGATTAATAATTTCCGTCTCCTTATTTCAGAAAAAAGAGCCACACGAAATACATGCACTGATACATTCAAGGTTACTTTTTAAACATATAACTACATGTTACACAGTAAGTGAATAAGGGTTCATTGGAGTACATAAAAGTACATTCATTTAGTAGTTTGTACTTTATGTGTGCACAACTATTAGCATCAATTCTCGTAAATAATTTTTGCTAGCACTTGGTGATCCCATTCTTCAGTAGACAGAATGAAATACATTATTTATGAATTATCTAGAATCAATTTATAAAAAAAATAAAAGAAGTCCTGAAAGGACAAAGAAAATATTATTACACTTGTTGTGTCCAGAAGGTTTACGAATGTACCATTTTCTATTTAAAGAATAATATACTGGGATAGTAATGTTTCCTAAGAAGCAATCAAAGATTTAGATAATTTCTCACGAGGGTCTTCATAGGAATACCTCAATATAAAATATTTCATCATCAACAAAAGAAATGTTAACACATTGACTGTAGTTTTGTCAACTTAGGAAAATAACTTATATTGGACCAAGTAGTGATGCATGCCGTTAATGACAACATAAAAGACAGGATCTGGATAAATAATGATTCAGAACTTAAAGAAATATGGGCAATTATCTGGAAAGCAGAATTATCTGGACATTATGTTTTAGGATTGACGGATCAAGGTGACCTCCATATACTTTGGACCCAAATAGGAATTGCAGTGTTGTAATTGTTGACTCTGGGAATAAGATTGCAGAGATGATGCTGAAGAAATGCTTTAAATTGTTTATTGGTGGCACTGGGGAATTGTGTGAATTGAGCATAAAGTCCCATTGATGTTGGAAGACAGCGCTTCACCCAAAGTACATAATGTTAAGGAATATACACATTTTCTTAAGAGAAGAAGTCTCTAAAGATTTGAAGAGGTATGACAACAGTAGTCACCATAATTCAGAGATTAATTTTTCAGCTGTGTGGGATGAGTCAAGTTGTTATGTTCTTTAAAGATGACATCTTAGTCATGAGAAATAGTAGGGAGGACTATGATCCTAAAATGAGTCACAGTTAGGGCATCTCAGAAAAGAAGGCCTCACAGTTGAACTTTTAAAATGTAAACTTGCAGTGAAAAAAGTAATGTATCTTTTACAATAAGCTAGTGAGTTAGGAATTAGACAAAAAAATGAATTGGTAAATGCTATATAGCGAACTTCTTCACAGACAAACAAAGATGAAGTTAGATCTTTTTTAGATCATACAGAATACTTTGCCAAGTTCGATAAGGGATTTTCAGAAAAGAGCTATTACAGTACAAAGATGTAAAAAAACAAGATTAATGATGTGTGGGATGATGTATTGTTAGCTAAGTAGGCCTGAACACTGTGTTAACAGTTATGGATTAAGTTTTTCTAAAAGAGGGAGGAGGGATTACTAAAAGTAACAGTGAATGCTAATGGAGTGCAATCTTTGTCTCTTAAGTTGAAGGAATATTTCAATAGAGTGCAATTAATTCACAGGATGACATCCTTATATTATCTTCTTATTAATGACACAGTACAACAATTTAATTGAGTGATGAATAGAACCTTTAAACCTGAAATAAGAAACAATTCAGATTGGAAAATTCTTGTAAAAATAACTTTGTGGTCGTATAGAAATATGTGTTGTGAAACAAACCAAACTGACACTTTTTTGAACTATGAGAGGATGGTTCCCACAGTGCAAAGGATGGTTGTTTAAGTGAAACAGGTTTAAGATCTATTGAGGGAGTAGGGGAAAGAATCAGCATAGCTACAAAGAATTATGATTTTTTTTTAAATGATAAAGAAGTAAAGCTTGATGTGTGAAAGTGGGTGCAAGTGAAATAACCCGGAAAGGGTATCAAAAGAGAATTTTTTTTTAGGGCCCTATGAAAGTTGAGAGATGCACAGCTATCGACTGGTACTATTTGGAAGATGAGAGAAACAGCAATATGTGCAGAGCATTACAAAGGCAGTAGGTATTTGTTAGAAAAAAATATGATTGAATGGAAGAATTGTGATCAGAATTGTGATCAGGTGCAATTCATGAGATGCCGATAGCCTTGATCAAGGAAAGAGTACAGGCAGTGAAGTTGAGATGAGGGTGAAACAAGGTGTGTATGAAAGAGAAATGTATTAGATGGTACTAAATTCCTATAGATCAGAAGCAAAGTGCTCATACAAGGGTATAGAATGAATTGAAGATGGGTTGTTATCTGAAATTGATATCAATGAATAAGGGAGTGGAATGGAGAAAGTGGTAAAGGTAAAACGGGAAATACGTCCAGCAAAATGGTTTCAATATTACCATTGTGATGTATGAGTAACTTAGAGATGAATTCTATTTTTACACCTAAAACATCTGTTGTAAATTTTGACTATACATAGTCTGGAGGATAACCGTAAAGTCTACCTCCATCTCCCCCCTTTTTTGTTTTTAATATATTTAACAATGTACATGAACACGATCTTACTTTGTAGAAATTGTTGTTTTCGTATAGCTTAAAAATATGTTGCAGAGATTGTGCTTGGAAATAGAACTGTGCCTTGGGAGAACAGGATGTCAGAATGTAGGTATTGAGGGCAGAATATGAGTTTGGCAGTCTAATCAACATTCTTCTGCAACATCAGTCTCAAGAAGACTGTGTAGTTGGCAGTCTCCCACCTGCCCTATGATGATGCATGGAGTCTGAACCGCCCTCTGCATCAGCGGAGTGTGTCTGGCCAGTGCCGAGGTGGACTGCGATGTTGGCAATGCATACTTCATCGCCGTCAGGGCCGTCACTTCCCGCTAAGCCTATTGTGAAAAGATAGTTGTACTAACGGTCCCCTTGTGGCAATTCCCCAACTGCAGTAGGTCACCGAGGTGCGCTCTCAGAAAGCACCATAACAGTGGCTATGGGATGGATACAAATGCAGCACACCTGCTGTCCATTGGCTAAGTGAACATACCTGCACATCACACAATAAGACACAACCGATTTCAGACCATGATCATTTGCCACTCCACTGTACCACAGCAAGTCAGCCCTTTTTTACCCTATCCCTTTTACCACTCTCCACACAATTTTGGTGCACATTTTCCTCACATCCTTTGGTGTAGTATTTTATTTGTGTCACCTACTTTAATTTGTAGTTATGTCACACCATTTTTCAGAGGCTGAGTTGTAAGTCATGGTGGATGAAATCATAAGAGAAGAGCCACAATTTGATGGATCCCAAGTCCAAAATACTGCTCTTAGTAAGAAACGATGACTGTGGTCCAGAATATTGGACAGAGTGAATGCTGTTGGTACCAACCTGCACACACAGGAGGAAATTAGGAAGAGGTAGAATGGCCTGATGGGGAAGGTGCATTCCTTGGCCTCTAAGCAACACCTGGAAGCCCAGATGATAGGTGTTGGTCCTCCCAGTGACCCGTTACAACTCTTTAACTGGGAGGAGAAAGTCTTGGTCATCCTACATTCTCGGGGCTTGCCTGGAATATCT
The DNA here is from genome assembly GCF_964263255.1 of Lissotriton vulgaris. Lineage (NCBI taxonomy): Eukaryota > Metazoa > Chordata > Amphibia > Caudata > Salamandridae > Lissotriton > Lissotriton vulgaris. The sequence goes on along the minus strand of NC_141696.1, from coordinate 1,016,360,050 downwards.
GAGGGAGTAGAGACTGGTAAGTTACACCACACTGACTGTTACAATACCTCAATGTTCTCTTTGCTTTCAACTCAGCTTTTGCAACTGTGTTATGTACCTACTTCTCTAACATGCAATCCTCAAATTATCAGAGCTGTAGGTTTGGCTGTGTTAATGTCTATTGTTGCATAAAAGAGAACGTTTATCAGTCTCCATTACGTGCCACTTGTTGGAATACTGTCTGTGGGCCCGATTTACAGTACTAACTTAAGACAAAATCCTAAACTAAGTACCATTTTGGTATTCACAGAAGGAACGTACTCATTTTAGTATTCACAGAAGATACTTACCCATTTGTTATTCACAGAAGGCACTTACTCATTAATGAGTAAGTGCCTTTTGTGAATACCAAAATTAGTAAGTTACTCACAATAAGTAAGTTACTAATTTTGGTATTCACAGAAGACACTTATTCATCAATGAGTAAGTGCCTTCTGTGAATACCAAAATGAGTGAGTGTCTTCTGTGAATACCAAAATGAGTAAGTGTCTTCTGTGAATACCAAAAAGGTAGTAGGTTAAGGATTTTGTTTTATGTTAGTTCTGTGAAATAGGCCCTGTGAGTGCATTACAAATACAATAAAAATATAATTTCAGGGCCTATGATATGTGTCAACACGTAAATGCAAAGTCCATCTCAACTGCATTTTGGCAAAAGGTATGTTACACTAACCATTTTGTAAACGTTGGCAAGTAGAGATTAAAATTACTACAACTACCCTGTGGCCCTGTTTCTGTACCTCAAAACAAAATCCAATTGTGATTTTCTCCATTCACACTTGTCTGACATATTACAACTGATTTTCATGGTCTGAGCAATCTATATACAATGTTCTAATCTAAGACATTTCTGCCTAGTTAGATTTATATTGTCCTGTTCTCCTCAACTAAAACTATTGATGCCATGAGTGACACTATACTAGGAGTGCAGATAAAATAGTTGTAAGGCATGAATGTAGTACAGCTGATTAGAAGTGGCAGGTGACCTATTGACTCTGCACTGCTCACATGATGACTAATGGCAAATATACAGCCAGGTTTTGTGAATCCCTGTTTTGTACACACCTAGGCCTTGGAATGGTCAAATACACAAGTTATCTCTCCACTGCGTTGGATTGAATGTTTGGGAGAAGTCATGTTTATTCCTTAATCAAAGATGCAATAGCTCAGGTAATTTAATGAGCTGCTTAATTAAAGTACATGTTTCAATGTCTCCAAATGTCCAATCTCAATACCACTGAAATATATCACAATAGTAATCTCTGCCTAGTATGTTTTTCCTAGGTTTCCATTACTGTGTAAAAAACATAGATGTATATACCTCACTTCCACCAATAACAATGTTCTCTATTTCACAACAATTCTATCTGGCAGAGCACCTGTCCAGAGCTTGGCCCCAAAGAGACTCTCACTTCACTACAGGATAAAGCCCTCAGTGATGACACCACTCCTGGAGATCTGGACATGGATGACAGTGCCAGTCCATTTGGTTACCCAGGGAAGATGACAACAGTGAGTCCCCACCCCAGCTGCAACACCTCATTAAACCTTAGTCTCCCAACCTGTGTACTTAGCACAGTGGCATTAATTGTGTGCACCCCAGTCCTAGATCCTTAGGTGACATTCATCACCCAAGCTAGAGAGGACCCAAGACCCAGTGGGAGGGCCGGGTGAGGCCACTGCGACCCCTCACACCCAGGCCACCATCAACCAAGTCTTTGGAGCCTATCAGGACTCCCAGGGCATGGTGGGCCAAGTAATATCCAGGAGATGAAGTAGCAGCAGAGGGATATACTCCATGAGATGCAGGCCGATAACACCAACATGGGCTCCCTCATAAATGTGCTGAAGGACATTCGCACACACCTGTCAGTGCTTTTCCAGCACCATCCACCTCTCCTGTGATCCAACAGAATCAGGTACATCAACATCTGTAGCAGCCACGAGAAAGGGGGCCCTGTCAGAGGAAGAACCACATGCAGACACCCCTCTCCCCACAGCTGTGGATTCCCTCCCCACTACCAAACGGGGACATCCACACAAATTTCCAGGAGGTGTGGATGACAACACTATAGCCAGCAAGAACCCTCACACCTAATTTCTTCCAGTGTGTGTACCATATTAACCCTGAAGATAATTTCTGGACACATTTCCCTTTCTGGTGAGAGTATTGTTTTAAATATTGGACTTCAAATATTTTGGCATTGACAACTATTGTTCTGTTGTAGTGTAGTTCCTATATTCCCAATAGGCTCTGCGCATTGGAATAACAAACGATAGTTTAGAAGTAGGACTGAAGTCGACAAGGTCTCTATTGAATATGTTAGACTTAATTGTGAATGCCAGCTAGCTCAGAGGTCACTAGAAACTTTCTCGAATAAGCAAGAAGGGATTAGTTTCTGACAACCATATAACATGACAACTTTGTTCCCCAAGAATAAGAAATATATCTTCAGAGTCGCGGAAACAATAGATGGCTATTTCACTCAGTCAATCGTGCATGCTTCATCTCACCATAGTTTTTGCAGAGAAATAGAGAGACAGGCATTTTCAATAAAAAGGTTATTTATTGAGCAGTCTTCTTTCTCATGCAAGAGAAGTTAATTGCAACAATCGTGCTACTTGCTATGAAGTGCGTAAAGTTAAAAGGAGTATTATGAAATAATACTGTAAAAGCATTATATGGTTTCTAAGCCATAAGATAGTTAAAATAGATAAAATACATACAAGGATAAATAATGACTAAAAGTACTCAACTGGTGCATCTAAAATACGCCTACCCCGGTGTACCTAACCTAAGTCTAGTACAAGGGAAAAAGTAAGTGAGGTGTAGCTTGAGTTAAATAGTTTCTGCCAAGAATCTATCCAATAATTCTCTAAGGGTCTAATCAGCTCCGTACCTTGGTTATAGAATGAAGGAGGTCTTGTATCTCTCTCTCAGGACTCGATCTCCCAGTAACCCGCAAGGGTAGCAAGGAAACACTGGAGCTGGATTTCTCAGCAGAAGAAAGGACAGCGTCTCTCTCAGTGCGTCAGCTGGAGGGTCGGCTTCCTTCGGCACTCACTACAGCAGGTCGTCGGGCAAGTAGTTAGTCGATCTGCTCCAAACCACCATGTGTTTGCTAGGGCAGATGTGGGTATATTTATACCGGGAAGGTGCCAAGTTTGATGTAAGGGTGGACATATTAACGTCACTAAGAACTCGAAGTTCTTTACACGCTCCAGGAGTTCTGGGACAAATCAATACTGAAGCAGGGGGAAGTCCCGTACTGCTGAAGGCTGGTTGTCTTCAAGAACTCGTTGTACTCTAGGAGGTTAGTGGAAGTAGCCATGCCGTATTTGGACTGCATTGGCTGTGCCTAAATATGGTTATGATTCTTATGACTTTATAAGGATATGATAAGTTATACCTATATAAGGGCATGAATCGGGAAAATTCCACTAGAGCCCTAGATACGTTACAACACCTTTATCCATGACTGACTTCTTCCCATTTGATTTTCCCTGTTTGGCTTTTGCACAATGTTCTTTGTTCTCATTGTTTACTGCAATAAATAAACTAGTCAGAAACTCTTTGCATTCTTTATTACATTTCACATCTACCAATGTATAAATGTACTTCCATCTGTACTTTACAATGCCGAAAATATCAACTTGTGTTAGCATGGATATGTTGTATGTACACAATGTTTAACTCAGGATCACAACCACGTCTCACCAACACATACATACACGTGTATTCTCATATACCATCTTTATTCAATTGTTTTAATAATAGGCTGGGATTACATTGGAAACATAACAAATCACTTATGACTCAAATATTCTGTGGCAGTGATCACATTTCCAGTTGCAGACCATAACAATATGGAAGGTGGAGATACACCAGACAACTTCCTGTTGAATTGGCAAAATGAAATTGGTCAATGTCCTTACGTGGTGCCATATTGCCTAGCTCTCAAAATTAATCTTACATCAATAACACCAATAGATAGACACATGGCAGTCTTACATTTTCTCATCACAAAATCATTCTAATCCATTGTTGATGCATCTGGTGGAATGTCACAACCATATATCAGTGGTGTGCCACAAGCACTTTGTCTGACAATGAGGAGACCGATCAACAGCTACATACACTTTCCACAAATGAGGATTTTACCAATGTGAAGGGAGATTAGCATTATTTGCCCCCAAAATACCATTTTCTTGGAGCACATGATCGCACACATATTGCATTAGGACCACAACACGACAAGGCCCAAGTCCAAAGGATTCCTCATAGCTTCCACCATATCACTGTGCAAGCTGCCTTGGTACAGTAGTTGTACACCCAAAGTCTTTGCCAGTCATTCCCAGGAACAAATCAGGCCCCTTTGTACTTCCAAAGAGGATCATATACACACAAATGTCACAACTCTGAATTGTTCAAATGAAGATGCCATGGTGAAGGTACCTAAAAAAGGCCAAACCTAAGACATTAACTCTCAAACCATACATAAAAGACAATTCACATAGTCAACTTCTGGAGAACACAGTCCCTGACAGAAGTGTATTGGCCTGTAGGGCGCAATCTAATAATATTGTTGTCAACAGTACCAAGCAGGATGGGGGATGTTCATATAGCTTCAAGAAATCTTATGCTCTGTGCATTTGGAGTATGTATTTTCCACAACTTTGGCCCTCAATGTCTCCAGGCTTCTGGTCTATACTACACGTGATACATAGCTAAACTACGTCAGTACAGCTTTTATTATAATTTTTTGAAAGTGGACATTTGTTGAAGTTTCTAGTCCAAAGTTACATCAGTGTGCAATGAGCATTTGCATGTGACACAATTTCTGCTAAATCACATATTGATGATACATTGCTCTTTAACTTGACCTTCTTGACACCATGATGTGTTTTAAGGTAAATGCACATTTGATGAATTCTGGGCCTTGTGTGAACAGTGCATAAATGTATATTTAGTAGCCATCCTATTTGGTGATATCAATTTACTGTGGTGTGGTACAAGAGCCAAAGTATACAAGGTGATCAGCTATCCTGGTAGGACATAAGGATGGAGTGTAGACAAGTCCATTAATGCATTCAGAGCTGTATGGGGTAATGACCTAACTGGGACCAACCATTCGCGTATTTTGTATCATGCATGCATGTGCTCATGCTAATGTTGAAGCCTATAGAGTGAACCATGAATGTGGTGTGATATCAGAACTTAATATAGTTTTGTGTTGATATCTGATGGTCAGGTGTGGAAAGTCAGTTGCAGTAAACCAATTTTATATGTCATTTTAGATGCATCCAGGGTAAGCAAAATTAAAGCGGCCTACATTGCTGGGAAATCAGTTGGTCAATGTGGTTCTGGACATAAAAGTACAAACACAGAGGCACCCAGTGACTAAGAGGGATTAGGGAGTGCCATGGAGGACACAAACTCTAATTCATCATCATCATCAGAGTCATCCTCCAATGGATACTCCCATTTGGTGGCAGACTCCGTAGGATTTGTTTCACCTTCATCCTTGTCTGCCATCCCCAGTTCAATCGCTTCCCTCCCTGTTGCTCCTCAACCAGTAGGCTGGGCCTGTCTCTTTTGCTCCAGGCACCTCACTCCCTGCATCTGTCTCCCTGCTGTGCTGAATGAGTAGTCTATCGACCTCCAGAGACACACCTCTGTGGGTCAGACTCCACTCCTCATTGCCATCCAGGGGCAAGGCAGCCATCTACAAAAGATGGTGAACTACCAGGAAGGCATTCACAGTGCCATGATCGTACTACTCTTTTCAGACTCTGCCCTCCTCACTCACCGAAGCCTCCTATCTACCCCAACCTTCTGTACCTCCTCCCGGCCCTTATCAATCCAAATACCTTGTTTCCAAACTTGTCCAAAGCACACGCACATATTCCCACACCACATACTTAAACCACTCCTCCATCACATCTCCACACAGCAGTGGAGACACCACACACACATGCACTCAACACACCCCACTATCACATCCCCACCCAACACAGACACTGCCATACAAACATGCACCCTCAAAAGCCAATCACATCCATACAGACACCAAAGACATCCATACCCACAGTTACCACCACATCACCAGTCACAACACAAACATTCTGCACTTTCACTGCACCAACATCCAGAAACACCACTCACACTGTACATAACTATGAAACTCAGACAAAAACAATCATGCTTGCAACACATACACTTGACACCCATGCACCTGCACCCACAACAGTCCCAAAAACATCAGATACTGAAACTCCCTCTACCTCTAAGACCCCATTCTCTCCTAAAGCCCTCAAAGCTCCCCACTGAGGATCCAGCCTTTCACCTGGCCCTATGTCCTCCCATCCCACCTTCCACCCTTTGCACAAAGGTTTCAACCCCTGTGGCAATGTCTGAAATAGCCAGGACGTAAATATTAACAATCAACATACACATTGGTTCATGTATACACTTTGTTACTATAGCTAAACATTTTTGCTTCTTGAGTCATTACTATCCAAAACACAATAGTTCAAATATGCCCTGAAGTCATTCTTCCTAAAGGTGACTACAAGGATCAGCACGCATCCTCTTGGCACTTGCAAAAAATTTGGGAATGGAACAGGAAGTCCGGTTTGCCTCTGGATAACTGGACTTGAAAGATTCAGTCCTGTTTGGCAATCTGTAATCATGTGAACTAAAACACAGCCCTTGAAGAAATACTTGTGAGTTTTTTGCAGGTTTAATACATTTAGTTCCCCGAGTAGAGAGGAAGCTGCCAGATAAGCTCATCTTGAAATGATCTTTTAAGATAATTACTACGCGCATATCTCGCACCTGAAAATCAATTGACTTCATGACCATCCAAACTAATCTTTATCACTGGGAGCAGGCCCCTTAAAGTGCACCACTCACTGAGAAGTAAGTTCTAATAATGAACAGCATGTATAAACTCTGAACAATAGGCTGAACCCCTTTTTTAATTCCAAACATGCTGCCACAGAAATAGGCTTTCCCTTGGCAGCCCTGATTAAAAATAAAGGATGATACCAGGTGGGCTAGCATTTGTGCCTTTAAAGTAAGTGCGATTTGTTATCCGCTCTACTCTTTTGTTTAGAAAAATATGCAGGGATAGTTATGAAGTTTTGTTGCTTCTTTCAGATTTAAAAAAAACCCTGCCCTATTCAAAACTCCTTAAACTCTGCCTACATTGCCAGGAACCACAAATAAGTCAGAATGCAGTTATCTGGCTTCATACTAGTTTAGTTTAAACTTTTTTCATGTTTAACCATTTTTTGCCCGTTCATGTTTCAGGCTTTTTGTCCACAACATGAACAACTGGGCTCACAGCAATATTGATGAGGTTTCTAAAAGCAAGAACAGGTATACACCTTCTACGAGTCCTCATAACTGGGGTAATAATACAGAGAAAAGGAGGTGGCAGTCATTTATCATTTACAGTTTTTTTGGTTTCACAGAATCCAGTCACAGCCCTGATGAGATTCCCTTCAAATTAGGAGGGTTTTGAAACGCGTTGACATAATTTTGACTATCAGGGGACTAAGTAGTGTTCTAAATAGTATAGCAATTGAGAGAGACAAGTTTAAATATCCTCTTTTGCATGAGAAGTAATTATCCCATTGGATGGTACCCTGAGTGTGTTTCATGTAAACAGTGTTGATGGTTATACAGGGTACCTCATTATTGTTCGTGTCCTCGACTGGTAGCAGTTTTAATTGATTTGTATGTGTTTCAATTTTGATGTGTGCACTTTATTTGTCTTTTGTGAATTGCCCCCTGTCGAAATCACTTATGGTTTGTTTCATATTTGTATTGCTTGTTTTGAATTCTCTTTGAAGTGTGGTTCATCTCTACCATGTGTAGTTCTTATATGAATAAGAATTTGAAAAAAAAGAATAATTAAATGATGTAAACTATCCTATTAGTGATTTTGATCTCAGTCTGTTTAATAGTTGACAGCATAATTAAATGGTCAGCTAGGTATCTTTTTTCTTCCAATTTACTGGCCCAATCTAGCTGTGTGGTATAGACCCACCCCTGCTTTATTGTACACTTTTTAAAAGTGTCACTTTCAAACACACATTTTTAAAAACAACTTCACCAAAAGATGTATCTTTAAATTGTGAGGTCAGAGACCACAAACTCCAAAGCTCTATTGGCTCCCAATGGGAAATTACACTTCGAAGAATTGTCAAGGCAACCCCATGTTAAACTATAGGAAAGATGGTCCTTGCAATTGTGAAAAATTAAATTAGCAGGAGTTCACTTTTAGGACATGTAAACCACACCAGTACATGTACTACCTTTTAGGTACACTGCATCCTACCCACAGGGTTGCCTTTGGCCTACCTTAGGTGTGACTCACATGCAGTAAAAGGGAAGGTTTGGTCCTGGAAAGTGTGGGCACTTGCCAAGTCAAAAATCAAATCAAATAAACTTTATGCAGTTTCACATAGAGAAAACCATAAAAGTTACAAAACATCCATGTTACATTAAAAACATGATTCCATAATATTACAGGCCAGGTAAAATGTAATAAAATTAATTTAACAACTTCCCATGGAGAACTCTGGCAATAAAATGCACTTTTCAGGGTCAAAGAGTGTAACCCTTAAATTAGCATGACACTACACGGGGATCCTAACCTCCGTAAACATATAGGGCCAGATGTAGGTATGCCAATACCGGTCGGTAACGGACGATTTTACCGAATTTCGGCCCTTACTGACCGGTTTTGGCCATTTGGGATGTAGGGGACAGAAAAACATCCGAATCGGTAAAGTTACAGAATCGGAAAATATACCGAATCTGGTTTTTACAGAATCGGTAAAGTTACTGAATTGTTAAAGTTACCGAATCGGAAAATATACCGAATCGGTAATTTTACCGAATCGGTAAATTTATCGAATCGGTAAAGTTACCGAATGGGAAAATAAGAAGTGGTAAAAATGAGTATTTGAGATGTAAGGAACCTCTGAAATACCGAATTTGACAGAAATTCTGTATTTAAGAGTCTGTAATTACCATGGATTCAAATCAGGTGGTAAACAGGTGCAAGGTATAAAAAAGGCCCAAAATGCTACATTTTCTCAACAATGGCGGCATTCTATGTCATTGTGAGACGGCTACGCCTACAGGCTGAAGGTGAGAGGGTCTGGAGGAGGGAGGAGCAGGTGTACAGACAGAGGATCACTCTATTCCAGCTAACTGACCCAGAGATCCTGCAGAGGTACAGGCTGGATCCCCAAACCATCCTGGACCTAGTCAGGGACCACCACCCACTATTGGAACATCCAACAACAAGGGCCCACGCCATCCCCTCCCTTGTCCAGGTGCTGTGCAGCCTATACCTGCTCTCATCTGGAAGTTACCAGAGTGTGGTTGCTGCGGTAGGTGGGGTGTCCCAGAGCTGTCTGTCACGTTTTTTAAAAAAAAATCCTTGATGCCATGTTGCAGAGAATGCATTTATACATCCGCTTTCCTGCAACGCATGCAGAACTGCTAAGTACAAAGACAGACTTTTACCAGGTGGCGCATTTCCCGCGCATTTCCCACACATCATAGGCTGTATTGATGGTACCCACATACCAATATGCCCACCAGCTGCCAAAGAGTACATCTATCGGAACCGCAAGTCCACCCACACCATCAACGTTCAGGTGATCTGTGAAGGAAAATACCTGATCACTGACATAGTAGCCAAATTCCCAGGGAGTACCCATGACTCCTACATCTTCCAAAACAGTGGGATCTATGCACGCCTGACTGCAGGGGAATTCGGCAAAGGATACTTGCTAGGTGAGACACTGTGTGGAAATCACTTGAATCGTATAACAGGTGGATGTGTGTGAGCATGTGAATAATGTCAATTTCTCATTACTAATAGGGGACAGTGCATATGCCCTCCAGTCCTTCATCCTCACACCCTACATCAACCCAACAACACCAAGTCAGAGGAGATACAACCGGGCACACAAAACAACTAGAAACATCGTGGAGCGCACCTTTGGCATGTGGAAAAGCAGGTTTTGCAGCCTCCATAAAAGTGGAGGGGCCAGGCAGTACACACCAATCACTTGCTGCAAAATGATTGCAGCCTGTGCAATGCTGCACAACCTGGCGGTCAAGAACGGGACAGAAGTGGAACTCTCAGATTATGAGGACCATGACGACGAGGATGCTGTCCCTGAACCACACACATCTGGAGGAGCAACATCAACTGATGGCAGACACAGACGGGAAGAAGTCACACGCAACTATTTTTAATTAATTAAGGAGACAAACACAGGCGTAGTATGCTACAACACTGGTTTAATTTTCAAATGACTTTTGTTTTTAAAGCACAAAAGTGTAACTAAAAGCATTTAAGGGCAATGCTCTCAGTTATGTTGAAGTTCACCTTGAACTGTGAAAGTTATTTCCTTGCTCGCTTCCCAGTGACACTGGTAGGTTGTTCAACCTGCTCACTGTCTTGTTGGCCTCTGGCCTCAGCATGGTGCCTGCTCCTCCTAGTTTCAGTTACAGGGGTGCTTCCAATGCTGCTTCTGCTCGTGCTCCACTGATAGGCACATCCATTGCAGCTGTGTGTGCAGTTTGTGCATTCAACAGCGCCTCAAGAGCACTGGTCATCCTGCCCATGCCCCTAGTGACCTCATTTGTGTTTTGTGTCATGGCCTCCTGCATGTTGGAGCTCCTCCTGCATAACAGGGATGCGGCAGTGGCCAGGAGGTTGATGGCAGTACTTCGGACATGTGTACGACGCCTATCCCTGTCCCTTGCAGCAAAATCATTGTCTAGTTTTGTGCATAGTAGCTGCACCAAGTTGTTGATTCCTCGCATCCCTGCAGCCATCTCTTTGTTTACCTGTACCATCTCCTTGTTGACCTGTACCATCTCCTTGTTGTCCTGTACCATCTCACTGATGCCCTTTCCTATCTCTCCAATGTTACTATTCAGGGACCTCAGCTGTCATTGGCATGCCTGGATGGCTCTTCCTCTTCATCCTCTGTATCCGCACCATGCTCCCCTCCAGACCAAGGAACACACTTCGACCCTCAACTGGTGCATCTCCTGGGCTTTCTTGCACTCTGTGGCGTCTTGCACTACTATGGCCCATCCCTGCACTGGAGTGTGTTGTGCCAGGGCTCGCTGGTACAGGCAAGTTCTGTTGTCCAGCACCCTCCATGTCAGCTGCCACGGACTCCAAATCGGGGAGTGGACCCACGACATGCCTCCTGCCTGGTTGTGTTGGGGGTATCACATCATGCTGTGATGCAGGCATCTCTGGTGATGAGAGCAGGAGTGGGGACTGAGATCTGCTAGGGGATGCCAGCAATTCTTGGGCCATTTCTGTGTCTTGGCCAGGTGGATGGCTACTTGATGCAGCTTTCTCCTGTGGTACGTTTGGGGTACTTTCTCCTGCATCCTGACTCTCCTCCCTCTCAGGTGGTGTCCCTTCAGCCTCCTGTGAGCACCTGCGAGATGTTTCACCTGTGGACATATGAGCGTACATTAGCTAAGCGTACTGTCTCACAGTCACTACAATTAAATAATTATCACATTGGACATGTTCTGTATGCAGTCATTACATGAACTAGTTGGTTGGTGTGCTGTATGACATGTCCTTACATTTCCTGTCTACATATCGCATCATGCATTGGCCCTGTGTATTGCTAGCAGTACTGGAATTGGATTTACTTGCCCACTAAGGGTACAGGTAAGGGAAATGGTATGGGGGGAATGCTGTGCATTTGTCCTACCTTTTTTGCTTGCAGCTCTGGCCGAGCTGTCTACGTCTCCCAGTCCGCAGACGCTCTCTGGTTCAAGGGTTGAGGCCACCATCTCCTCCAGGTCAGTCAGGGGGGGTGCTGGGTTCTTGCCTCCGCCTGTTTTTGATGCCTGCTTGTGTAGTTCTGCCATTTCTTTTTTGGTTTGGCTCCTCAGGTCATAAAAACGTTTTTTGAGGTCCTCTATATCCCTGGTGGTCACCCCCACAGCATTCTCTTTCTCCATGATGTCCAGCCAGATTTTTCTGATTCAGCCACAGTGAGGGACTGCCTGCCAAACAATTTGTGGTGCACCCTGATCACCTTCCCCACAAGGACCTGCAGCTCCATGCTGCTGAATTTCAGTTTCCTCCTCCTCTCAGGATGCTCTTTCTCTTGGCTGCTTGTCATTTTTCACTTTTAAAGGTGCTCCAAACCCTTTTTGCTGCTCCTGCACTCTGCTCAGCTCCAACTGCCTTTCCAGAAGGTTCTGATTAGTTGCAGCTGCCTGTGTAGCCACTTCCTGGTAAGGAGGGGGAGGGTGGTGGCACATGATTGGCTGCCTACTTGAGTTTCACTTTTGTTAGGTTTCCGATTCGGTATTTACCGATTCGGTATTTACTGAATCTGTAAATACCGATTCGGTATTCCCCATTCATTCCTATGGGTCTTTGTCCAATAGGAATGAATGGGGAATACCGATTCGGTATTTACCGATTCGGTAAATACCGATTCGGTAACTTCCGATTGTCAAATACCAAATTTTACCGATTCGGTATTTTTTACCGATTTTTTTCCTACACCCCATTTTCCGATTCTAAAATACCGATTCGGTAAAATTCGGTAAAATTCGGTATTTTAGAATCGGTAAAATCGATTTACCTACATCTGGCCCATAGCTCCTTAATGGATCATCAAACAGGTAGCTATTTATCCAAACAAGCCCTGGTTCTCACAGTGGATTTCAAGTAGCCAACAATAAAAAAAAATACAACAATTGGAGGTACAGAAGAGCTGGGCGAGCCTGATTAAAATTCATCTTCTTTAAAATAGGGGACTGAAAAATATCTCCGGGGTACCTCGTAAACGTTACAAAAGAACATAAAATGTAGCAAATCCTGTGGAGACTCTCCGTCGCAGCCACAGGGTGCTAACAACTGACCTCTACTGTACCCTTTTGGAACAGCAAGCAGGAGGTGGAAAAGATCCATATATGTAACGACCCCAGGAGATAAGACTAGACAGATGGAGTTGTGTTTAACATTAAAAATTTGCGGATGCTACGTTTCCGCAATTCTCGCTCATCTCTTTCCATTTTCCTTGAACTAATGAAGTCTTTCCTGATTATCACCACATCCTTTCTTAAGATAGATTCGGGATTGGAAAATAAATCTGCACGCCCTAGCTCTTCAAAGCTACTTTTACTGTATCGAGCCACAGTGTTTGGGACACATTGTCAAGGGACATACACTCTTTTAAGATCACATGGCTAAGAGTCAATTCTTTATTTATCCAACACTATAGCCAAAACACCAGAGGGCAAAGTGCCAGGGTGTCACTTAAATAGGGCACTTCCAGTTCCTCGTGGACCACCAGGTTCGACAGACCACTCAGAACACCCAACAAGCGCTTCACAAATATGTTCTTGACCACCTAAAGTGCGTCTGTGGTGGTGTGCCCCCAGATTTCACTACTGTAGCAAGCTATAGCTACACTTTTTGCCTGGTAAACTTTCAGCATGGATGCAATTGGTTCTCTTGCCTAGTGAAGAAACAAAGTTAAAAATGGCCGCATTCACCCAAAACAAATCACCCTTTTTCTTCTGAATTAGTGGCCCCCATTTGAATTGATTGTCCAATAGGACCCCCAGGTATGAGAAAATGTCTGTGCGGGGAACTTTAGCAGGGCCTACTCTAAAGTGGAAACATTTTTTGGGGCGAGTCCCCACTTGCATTATGTAGAGTTGTTAATTGATAAATCGAATCCGACATAAAGTTTGGAAAGGCGTCTACCAGACTTTGGAGACCCCTAGTAGTCCTAGATAAGAAAACTGCATTGTCCACGTATAGTAGGACGGGGAGCCAACGTCACCCTACATATGGTTAATCTACCTCTGTGGCTAACAAAGATCTATCTAGATCATTAATATAGAAGTTAAAGAAGAATGGGGCCAGAATACAGCCTTGACGTACACCCCTCTTTATGTCAAAATCCCTGGAGAGACAAATATCCTGAGAGAATCTAACATTGGCCTTAGTTGCCCTGTGAAGGTCCTCGAGGAAACAGGAGGAACATTGACAACATTGCTCTCTCTCCCATGCCCCTCATGCACTGCCACAATTTGACCCTATTCACGCAATCAAATGTGGATGATATTCCATGAAGGCTAGGTAGATAGTTCCAGAGCGAGCAACCGTGTATTTACTAAGTAACATGGTTAAGTTAAGGCATTGGGCCACGGTTGACTGACGTGGGCGGATTCCGAATTGGGCATCGGAAATTATATTGTGCTCCTCAGCCCAGGAGGATAATTGGTCTAATAATACGCGGCACATCCTTAACCTCCGAATCAAGAAGTGGGATCAGCCTATAGCAAAAAGTGCAATTGTGATCACCCTTCTTGAAAACGGGTACAATAGTTGAAATGGCTCAGGACTCGGGGCAGCCGTCAATGGCCGCTGCATTATACACAGCTCTCAGCACCGGTGCCCAAAAAGGTGGATCGAACTTAAATTGGTCCGGGGGAATGCCATCTGGATCTGGAGCTTTATTACAGGTTAACCCAGCAATACCAGCCTCAACCTCGCCCTGCTCAAAAACCACTACAGGGGCATCCTTAGCACAACATGTCTGACGAATTTGCTCTGTTGGGCTTTCAAACATAGTTTTAAAATGGAGCACCTATTCATTCTCAGTGATGTGCCATTCTAGTTAACCCCTTACTTTGTGCTCAAAAAGCGGTCTGTTAACAATGCTCCAGAACCTAGAGCTATTCCTAAGGGTGCTCGACTCTATCAACTCCCTCCAAGCCTCCTCCTTCAGGAGACCTTTCAATTTAGCCAATGATAGTTTGTACTCTTTGCGACAGGCTCTAACCAGGAATTGGTATCTCGAATTAACATTCAGGGCTTTCCTCAGCTTCCTCGCTGCCTGGGAACTTGATGAATCAAACCATCTGGGGGTTGAAGTAACTAATTTGCTGGAGCACTTAAGAGTTCACCAACTTTAGTGGAGATTATGTTAAAAGCGCTGATGACCTCCCCCGGGGCATACCTGGAGGGTTACACTATGCTAATTCTGTTGCGCAGGATTGATTACTTCACAATAAAAATCATCTGGAGAGATCTGGGACCATTAAAGCCGTCATCTACTGTCTGTTGGTCTTAGCGTATCCATGTTTACCACCCTACTATTTCTAAGTAGTAGGTACCCACGCAATTGGACACAGAGCAGATTATGGTCACTGTAGGGACTTGCCAGAATAGTGAAATCACAGAACAAAGTCTGTAACGAAGAAGAAACTAAAATATAATCTATAGAAGAACCACTGTCTCTCCCTTTAAAAGTGGGGACAAGAGCTTTACTGTGCAGGTCAGATAAGGACATTAGGGACATCAAGTTGAATTCATTTAATAGATTGTTCAGTAATTCTCCCTGAGTAAAATGTTCAAAATGGAACCCCCTCACCCGAGGGCAGGCTAAGTTAGCAATGCTTGTGGTCCTAGGATCTCCACATGGGTGGATATTAAAATCACCCAGGACCACAAGATTATCTGAAATAGAACTACTGGACTGCCTTATATATGAACCCAACAATGTAATGTCACAAACACCTTGGGGGCATGTCACCAAATTATAAAAATGGATAAGACCTAAACAAGTGGCCCCCCATTTTAATACCAGAGCATGAATATCTGGGCTTGAAGACAACACAACCGGGATCTGGCAGACTACCGCCAGAGATATATAGATGCCCAGACCACCCTGGGCTCTGCCACCCACCGACGAAGAAACTGGAACAAGAAAGCCTTATATCCCTCCAGTTAAGTAAGTTGCAATCCGCCAACCACGTTTCTTATAAACAGATCACACTGAATTGTTTCACAAATTGCAACCAAATTGGATCCTGAAACCTATTGGCCAAGCCTGCGATATTTCACGCTAAAACCTTATTATCAAATATGCGGGGAACCCATATCTTTGCACTGGGGAATCCTGCTGTTTGGGCTCTGGCTGTATGGTAGACAATGTGGGGGCTCGTAAGTCAATCACACTCCTCCAACGTGGCTAATGAAGAAAATCTAGTAAATAATTCCAAAGGGGGAGGGGTGATATACTGTCTACATGGGTGGTGCAGTGAGTGTGCTGCAGGTTTGGAGCAGTTGTACATATGCAGGAGTAGATCTTTGTAAGTAGCCATCTGCGGGGGCTTCCCTGTTGGTGTTCCTAATGGTATACTGTGATCTATCAGGTTTGTAAAAAAAGCGTAAAGGTAAATTCCTAACATAAGACCCAGAGCTAGGAGAAGAGGAATAAGGATCCCTTAACAAGATCCTTTTTACCTAGATGTGGTCTATTAAAATTTACAATAACACAATCATCTGTGCCAATTTTATGAGAGCTACCTATCCAGCTACCTCGACGCACCATAATGATATTTTTTTCCACCCTTGAGTATTATTTGATAGCAGTGAGGTACTTTGTTGTTTGACTGTTCAAAATCCTCATTAATTCCAGATGGAAGAGGTGGAACATTCCCCAAAACTACTACATAAGGAGTAGATTCCGGCGGAAAATAATTAACTAGCTGGCACTGTGACTGAACCTTTTTACTCCCCTGCATCCCCTGTTGTGTGGCGTTTTAAGCTCCATGTGAATGTTCCTGATTCATGCCCTTATATTGGTACAAGTCACATTGCCCTTACATAGGCATAGAAATCAAGCCCTTATTTAGGCATATCCCATATTACCCAAATACAGGCATTGCTACTTCTATCCGTACCAAACGTCACAACGAATTCTTGGAAAACCAGCTTAAGCAGTTAGGGAACTTCCCCTTTCTTGAATATTAATTTTCTTGATTTTCCTTCCTTTTTAAACAGTGCACTACATCTACCACTACTGCAAGCTGCTTTATCTTACCTCTCACTCAGAGAAACCAGAGTACGTACAGTTATCCCCGTCGCCAGCATACATCTATTGTGAAAGTATATATGGCACAAGGTCAGAAACCTACTTCATATCACAACTCTTAATTGCCCAATCACTCACTGGATTTCATAAAGGAAGGAAAATCAAGAAAATTCTTTTCTTCTTTTCCACAGACTATGGTCCTAATAAGAACTCAAGATTGATTGAGTTCGAAACGCGTAGACTGTTAAAGCCTGAAATAAGTAAAAGATTCCAAAAAACTCAAACAATGTTTTGTTGAATATAAAAAAAAATATGGCTTTGTTGTGAGTATTGGTTCTTCCAACCAGAAAATAATTTATATGTTTTTTCGCATTGTCTGGTGTATGTAAATTTTTGTGTAGTATGAAAGTGGTGTGACTGAATGTGGGATGAGATACTTTGAAATGTATATAGAATGCTGTTTGTAAATATAAAGATCACTAAAAATAGTTTTTCTTGTACGTTGTACATAAGGTCTTAAAAATATAAATTTTGTAAAAAATCTAATTGTTTCAAAAAAAGCTGAATAGCTGAGTAGCAGGCAGCAGGCTATAGCAACACTTCAAAGGCCCCCCAGGGTTAGAAATGACAGCTTTGAACTGCACAAACAAACACTGCAGTGGCAGGTCTGAGACATGCTTGCAGGGCTACTTGTGAGTGGTACAATGAGTGCTGCAGGCCCACTGGTAGCATTTGATTTTCAAGCCCTGGGCACCCCTGGTGCACTTTACTAGGGACCTACTAGTGAATCAAATATTCCACTTATAGATACACCAATCACCAACACAACTTCAACTGAGAACTTATGCACTTTAGCACTGGTTAGGAGTGGTAAAGTTCCCAGAGACCTAAAGCCAACAAAAAAAGGTCTGAAAAATTTGAGGACACAGGAAAAATATTTTAGGCTAACTCTCCAAAAAGGGCCAGTTCCAACAGCGCCACAGGGACTAATAGCTGTGATATTGATGAGGAGGTGGTGTTGTGTTACACAGTTCAATGCACACATAATTATGCTGGATTATTAGATGTGAACGCATGTCGACTTTGGTTGAGTGTACCTGTGCAGTGTCAGTGAACTGGTTATAGAGCTGTAATTGGATCATACATTCCGAACTACTTTGAACAGGGGGCCACAAAATATGTTTGTCCCTGGGACCCCAAGCCCCTTGCATGTCCATGGCAGGGCATCTATTTGTTGAGGAGTTACTGGAAACATGTAATAGTGTGGCTTTCTGTCGGTTGTATCCACAAGGGTTTTGGCTTGGACATCATAAAGCAGCAGTGGCTGGACATGTAGGATAGCCTACATGGCATTACAGGACGTATGAAGCTGAGCTGAGAAAAGGTGAATTTGGGCCATATATAGGTCCCTTTCTGCCAGCACTGGAATGGTTGTTTGATCGCCACCATCTTGTTGGCGGGAAGGCACATCATGATTGGTCCACTAGAAAATACTGGTGGTCCGCCTCCGACAGTCGCATTGGCCTATGCCACCACTGTCAAGATTTCCTGGTGGTGGTGCAGTACAACGCACCCAACCAGATTCATTGTTCACTGCACCAACAGCATTTCTTAGATCAAGAAACATCTGTGTTGATGAAAAAAATCCATCAGACCTTGACTTCCCCATCACAATGGTTTCCTCAGAACAAAGGAGCAGCAAAAACTGCCAGAATGGAATGCAAAGTGGCTTGCCTCATTTTCAAAATACCACCTCTTCAACATCCTGAATATCTAACATCCTGACTAAAGCTTATGATGTATTGACATCTGAGATGTCAATACATCATAAGCTTTAATGAGGATGTCAACACACCATCGAGCTCTGGGACCTGCTCGACACCACAGGCCCGAACGTAGCCTTCCTGACCGAGACGTGGTGGAATGACTCCTCTGCACCAGACATCGCCGTCGCCATCCCAGAAGGATACAAGATCACCCGCAGGGACCGCGCCAACGGCATCGGAGGAGGAATAGCCCTCGTCCACAAGTCCACCCTCAAGGTCACCACCCATGCAGACGACTCCCTCAACACTGCCGAACACCTGCACTTCCGGATCCACACCGACCCCAACACCACCCTCAGAGGAACTCTCATCTGCAGACCCCCCGGACCCCGGGCCCGCTTCAGCGACTCCATCGCCGACCTCGCCAGCATCCACGCACTCACCTCCACGGACTACATCCTCCTCGGGGACCTGAACTTTCGCCTTGAGAACAACAACGATGCCAACTCCTCCACGCTGATCAACAACCTCGCCAACCTCGGCCTCAGACAACTCGTCACTGCGCCCACCCATGCCGCCGGCCACACGCTGGACACCATCTTTTCCACAAGCACCCACATCGCCTTCGACCACACAACCGAAACCCACTGGACCGACCACCGCTGCATTCACTTCACCTTCAAAAAACCAACCACGCGCCATCGCACCCAACAGCTGTCTCGCCGCTGCTGGAGCAAAGTCACTGAAGATCAGCTGATCACCACCCTCTCCAAGAACCCACCCACCAACCCCCCCAACCCAGACGCCGCAGCCCGCAACCTCAGACAGTGGATCAACGACTGTGCCAACACCCTTGCCCCACTGAAGAAACCCTCCAACAACCACGCCAGCAAGAGAGCCACCTAGTTCACAGACGAGCTCCTGGCCTCCAAGCGCGCACGCCAAAAACTGGAGAAGAGATGGCTCCACGAATGCACACCGGAAAACCACGCAGCCCTCAAGGATGCCACCCGCAGACACCATCACCTCATCAGATCAGCCAAGAGATCCTCCTTCAAAGACCGCCTGGATAAGAACA
Source organism: Lissotriton vulgaris (assembly GCF_964263255.1). Taxonomy (NCBI): domain Eukaryota; kingdom Metazoa; phylum Chordata; class Amphibia; order Caudata; family Salamandridae; genus Lissotriton; species Lissotriton vulgaris. The sequence continues at coordinate 1,016,340,248 of NC_141696.1, read as the reverse complement.
CACACGACAGCAAAGAGCTCTTCCGCATTGTAAAAGAACTCTCCAACCCCAGCGCCAACAACAACGACATCCCGGCCTCAAATGAACTGTGCGCCTCACTGGCCATCTTCTTCCACCGCAAGATCGCCGACATCCACGAAAGCTTCAACACCACGACTGACCCGACAACGCCTGACTCCACCCCTCTCCGGAACACCAACAGTACCAACCGCCTGACCTCCTCGTCCAACGTCAGCGACTTCGAGACACGCAAGGTCATGAACTCCATCCACTCAGGATCACCGACAGACCCGTGCCCAAACCACATATTTAACAAGGCAGACGCAGCCATCGCACCCCAACTACGGAAGATCATCAACATCTCCTTTGAAACAGCGACATTCCCGGAAACCTGGAAGCACGCCAAAATCAATGACCTCCTCAAAAAGCCCAAGGCGGACCCCAAGGACCTCAAGAACTTCCGGCCCATCTCCCTGCTCCCGTTCATGGTGAAGGTCATCGAGAAAATCGTCAACATGCAACTGACCCGCCACCTCGAAGACAACAACATCCTAGACCCGTCCCAATCCGGTTTCAGACGAAACCATAGCACCGAGACAGCCCTCATCGCCGCCACAGACGACATCAGGCGCCAATTTGACAACGGCGAAACATCTGCCCTCATCCTCTTGGACCTCTCGGCCGCCTTTGACATGGTCTGGCATTGCACTCTAAAAACACGCCTCCAAGAAGCCAGTATCCAAGAGAAGACCCTCGACTGGACCACATCCTTCCTCTCCGACAGATCCCAGAGCGTCCGCCTCCCACCTTTCCGATCCGAAGCCACCGACATCATCTGCGGCGTCCCCCAGGGCTCCTCCATCAGCCCAACGCTGTTCAAAACCTACATGGTCCCCCTCGCACAAGTGGCCCGCCACCTCAACATCATCTCCTACGCTGACGACACTCAGCTCATCCTCTCCCTCACTAAGGCCCCACGCACCGCCAAAACCAACATCCACGACGGAATGAAGGCCATCGCCAACTGGATGAGTAGCAGCCATCTGAAACTGAACTCGGACAAGATGGAGGTCCTCATCCTCGGACCCAACCCCTCAGCCTGGGACAATTCCTGCTGGCCAACCACTCTGGGGACAGCACCGACACCCACCGACCATGCAGGCAATCTTGGATTCATCCTCGACTCCTCCCTCTCCATATTGAAAAAGGTCAACACCATCTTCTCCTCCTGCTACAACACCCTCCGCATGCTCTGCAGGATCTACAAGTGGATCCCGACCGAAACAAGAACGGTGACACAGGCCCTCGTCAGCAGCAGGCTGGACTATTTCAACGCACTCTATGCCGGAATCCCAGCCAAACACCTACGACGACTACAGCGCATCCAAAATGCCTCCGCCTGACTGGTTATCAACGTTCCCCGCCCCAGCCACACCACCCCCACCTGAGAAACCTACACTGGCTCCCCGTCGACAAGAGGATCACCTTCAAACTCCTCACCCACGCACACAAAGCACTCCACAACGCCGGACCAGCCTACCTGAACAGCAGACTCCGCTTCCACAACCCTCGCCGCCAGATCCACTCCTCCAGCCTCACCGCCATCCCCCGCATCCAACGAACAACCTCAGGCGGCAGATCCTTCTCCTACCTCGCCGCCAAGGCCTGGAACACCCTTCCTACCCACCTATGGCAGACCGAAGACCTACTCGCCTTCAGCAGACTCCTCAAGACCTGGCTCTTCGAACAGTAGCAAAGTTTCCACCCCCTCCCCCCTCCCTCAGTGCCTTGAGACCCTCACAGGTAAATAGCATGCTCTACAAATAGATTGATTGATTGATTGATTGATTGAGATGTCTTCAGAATCAAAGTCTGGAATGAGATACAAGTTAAAACTTATAAAGTAACTTCTAAGACCATCCCACTTGAAGCACCTTCTCTCTATATACAACTCACTCTCAATAACCCTGAGATGCAAGGAAACCTTTGTTGTTGTCCAAAAAGATGTGGGAACACAGCTTTTTAAAATCTACTTCAACAAAACCTTGTTCTCTGATCAGTATTTACAGCCCGAAGAAAAACAATGTCTTCTGCTATCTCCCGTCCAACTTCTCCTCAGACTCCAATTTCCCACACATGATATCTCACTCACTGTATTGCTGGTACTATTCTTTTGCTCCCTCTTCAATCTCATATTTTACCTTCATGTTTGCTCCATTCCTTGTGCTTTTCACCTGAATTATTGTTGTTTTTGTAGTGCACTGAAATGTTTTTGATTGAGTAGCAAGCTATAAACAATAAACAACCAAAAAGTAACTACATAAATAAAGCAGAATTTGGAGGGTGAATGCACACATTAATAATAGATATAACTAAATTAGAAGTCTCTGTAATAGAAGGATGTATCCACGTTGACAGTTCTGCCAGACAATTATGGAGTAGGACAAATTTGTTTGAAGACAGTCTGGGAAAAACATGCATGCCTGTGAAGCACTCCCTTATCAGAAGGGCAACTATTTAGCATCTAAATGAAGAGGATTACTGTCTCAATATTTTTGAGCACTGGAGCAGTCACAATTTTCAAGTGGCCAGGATGCATCTGTCTTAACTCTCAGCAACATGGCACTGCCCTGGGATGGTTAATTTACAAAATAATACATCTGGAAGTTAGTTGCATATTATGGTTTCAACCTGAAAGTACTGGAATTGTATGTGTCCTGCAGCGTTGGCATGGGTACTGTTTGTCCCTCATGTTGGTTCAGTGAGAATAGTGCACAGAGAGGGCAAGATGTGGGTGGATGAAAACCCTATAGTTCCAATATTAGATGATACAAAGGGTTACCCCTGAAGATAGCAGGTTTTTGGGAAAGTGCCCAGCCCTGAAGGCCAGCCCAAGGAGATGGATGATGTACCTAGTTTGCAGGGGTGTGACTTCTTCCATGCCAGACTGATCTTTAGGAGATTGACAAAAGTAATACTCCCTACAATGTAATTGCTTGCCTCAACCAGAAAACTATAAGGCAACTTCAGCGATTCTTCTCCAACACCACTGTTTTGCTTGATAAGACGATGTTTTGCTGCACCTAGCCCCCATGGTGCTGGGCTTTGAAGTTATATACTCCACTAAATGTCCAAGATAATTTAAGTGAACGTAAGACTCTGCAGGCTACATAGTGGCCCAGAAGTTATCAGCTGATATCTAATGGTGCCTTGGATTGAAAGGGATAACTCAGAGAAGAACTACAAAGATCAAAAAACAGCACATCACAATTACATCAGACAAAGTAAATTGGTTAAGAACAAACGGAATCATGAACTACACAGAAGTTGATACCTATCATAGTACAACTGATAGAGATTGAGCTTTCTTGTAGCAATATGAAAATCAAATTAGGTACTTGAATCCACAATAGATACACTGACACCTATTGTAGGTGTCCTGAAGGTAAACAAAAGGAAACCAATGGATATTGCTATAAATATCTACCAGGTATTTTCTTACTGTTATACATTTTGCATTGTTTTCTGGTTAAATCTAGAGTTGCAGATTTTATGTATTGTTAACCAATGGCATTTGTTTGTTATTCAACAATATAAAATAATAAAGATCATTTTAAAGCAAAAAAGGAAGAATGCCGTCCTTCTTTAAAACTGAACCCAATAAAGATGGAATTAATTCTCATTCATGCCAAAGACTGGTCAAAGATATCTGGAAACAATATCAACTCTTGACATCTCACCTCTCTTTGTAACATTTTCCAAATTACTTGGCGACATCATAAACAAAAACCTGATGTTGCATCCATTATGTCTAAAATCACTTCACAAGTACTGAAACGGTTTCATCTCAGTAACGATAATGCTATACTATCTAGACTTCCTGAAACAACATGAATACAGCCTCTTGCATTGTCAAATGGACTATGAAATCTGATTACATCACACCTACATAGAATGACATGCACAGCTTACACTAGAATCCAGAACATACTTGAATAGAGCATGCATCATTCACAAAGTGCTCCATCTTGACCTCCAAATCTATCTTAAGGACTAACCACGACTTACAGGAGGTCTAATAGATACTAGATATAATTGTACTTATCGCCTGAAAATGTGAAAAAATGTATACAATCCATGACAATAAACCAATCTGTCTATTGTCAGGTACAGGATTATTGAACATTCTTTCAACAGATAAAAGGCTCATCTTCCTGATGTCTATGAAAAACCTTATAGGAACATCTCTTTATTTTGACCTTAATTTCTTAACCCTCTTACCTAACTGCCTTCATTGAGAATCTTAGAGCATGTCTTTACATTTATTATTTTCTGAGCTTGGCTTTTTCCTTTAGTCCTTCCTTCATTCTTTACTTCAAGGACACATTGCTTGGCTGTTCAGCTTCCACATACAAATTGCATCATCACTGCTGCATGTGCCTAATGAACTTGAACTAATAACTTCAATGCCATTTGAATGTTAGAATTACAATTCTGGTTCCTAGAAGAGAGACAGGGTGTGGCAATAGTTCCATTAGCACCTAAATCTTGAACTCATTTCTCGCCCTGCTAACTCTAGCTCTAATGTCAATATCCTTCTAAATAAACACATATTTGGATACCCATGTGATCACCTACACTCCAACTAGAACATGCAAATGCAAGGACAAATGTGGTATTCCAAAGACCTTGCTGACTACCAAGGCTCCATTTGCAGACAGATAAGGAAATTTAAGAAAAACTGAATCCCCAATGACCTCACACTACTGAAGTCCATCAGGGCAACAAGGGGACAAGCCATCACATCAGCCAAAGCAAAGTACTATACCAATACTGTAGAGTCTCTTAGCTATGTATAGCGGGACCCTCCTGGTCCCTGATGGACTCCTGAGAAGATTGATATAATTGTTTGGGTATTGGGCATGGTTAACAAAATTCATGACGCAATCCATAGTTAGATAGCGGTTGCACTCTGAAGAATAAAGACGTGCACTACAGAGCTCTGTGTGTGGTGTGATCATTTGCATGTTACTGGGCTGTGGAGGACCCTACAGCTGGTGAAGAGTTAGTGGGTCTGTACCCTGAAGTTACAAGAGTGCCTTCCCTGAGAGTTTGCTGAGGTCCAGCAAACTGCTTGTCCATACCACTTGCACCTGAGTGAAAGTTAGGCAGTCAACTGCTGGAGGATGTAGAGTCAAAGTGAAGTAACGCCACTGCAAGGCATTTAAAGTGAGCAAAGGCCCCCACAGAAATTCCAGTCACGGTCAGAGAGGTACCTGCTTGTAAGGCCAAAAGAACAGGTATTGTGCCACAATAACACAGAGCCAGCATTCATGTGGCACAACAGCTCTCAAGGCAGTGACAACCAAGTACAGAGAAGCACAGAAGATTGTGATAGTCAAGTGAAGGAAAGCACTCTAAGGAACGCAGAGGATTCCAGGTGCAAAGAACATAATTGTACTCATCAACAAGAATGAAAAATGAGGCATTTGACATTGGTTTGAGTTCTGGCTGGGGACCAGTGGGTTCAAGTTAAAAGTAGCATCCACAATGATACAAGTGAGTGGACAGGGTTCATGCTTTTGGAGCCGTTGCCACCTGAAAAAGCTGAGCTAAGCACAATGCAAAAGTCTCTAAGATTTGAAAGGTTCCAATGGCTGCAGAGACAAGTGTCAAAAATGGTGCTGCTGCCTTTTTGAAACCACCACTTCCATTTGATACAGCCAAAAACTGCAAGTTGATACCAGATGGACTGCTGGATCAAAACATTTGACAATTTCATTAATGCCCTGGAAGAAACAAATGCCAAAAAGACCATCAAATAATTAAAGAACCTCTCAGGTGACATTGTGAAAGAAGTGATAAAGAAAATACCACAAGCTGATGAAATGTATTGCTGTTAAATTAAGACGGCATTAAGAGTCAAGTTCAAACTCATGCAGAACGTCGCCTATGAAAGGTGCTTCTTCAACCAAGCCAGACAGCAAGCTGAAGAAATGATCGATAAGTTTTCTGAAAGGCTTAAGGCCCTCCCCAAGAATTGCAAGTTCAATTAATTCAATGATGAAGCAGTCCATCTCATAGTCATCAATGGTTGCCTTTTCGACTCATTCAGATAAAGTATGCTGTGTCATACCCTCAGACTGAAGAGAGTGCTCATGGCTGTGGAAGCAAAAGAACATGAAGATCAACAAGCTTCTGATATAGAAGTTAGAGTAGCTCAAGGTGAATCAGCATTGAAAAGAGAAGTAAGCAGGGACACAAGGCTGAAGGCCATAAAGTGACGTCTCAGAGAAAAAACAAATTATGTGTGCAATGCAGATTCTTCTTTCCACACGAAGGTAAATGTCCGGCCATTGGACAAACATGCAAAGGTTGCAGGAAAGAAAAATATTTTGTAATGGTTTGTAAAGCAAAAGAAAAAATACTGCGTCACTTCCACAAGAGAAAATAGACACAAGAAAGTTATAGAAATCCTCTAGCCATGACCATTGGACCAAGCAGAGACACCAATTGAGTCAAGTGGAAACTCAATGAGGTTGATTGTTATCAAATTCATCTTCCACAGGTTCTTCATTATAGAGTGACAGTGAAGAAGATGGCTGTGCGATAATGGTGTCGACTGGTGATCCATTTCAGCATGTGGGTTTGGCTTGATGCACAGAAGTATGATCACCATGAGAAACAAACACGTTCCTTTGGGTGTTGCCCTAATATCATGCTAAATGTGAATAGTTGTTCCATACATTTTATAATCAATAATAGTACATCAGTAAATATCATGTCAGCAGAAAAGTACCATGACCTGTCGTCGGTGCCCAGTCCCACATATTTAAAGACAAAAATATTCATGTGGGCTGCCTCCGGACCATAGCAAAAGAAACCATGTGGTACTAGAAGACAAAGGTACAAACACTGATTCAAGTTCTTGAATATACTGCATCACAAGCATGTTTACTCCCTTTCAGTACTGCTGCAGACATGGGTCTGATTTCTATCAGCTATACCATAAATGTACATGCAGAAATAATAAGTCCGTTCCTGTCATTGTTTCATGGAATAGGAAAACTTAAGATCTTGAAAGTGCAACTTCATATCAGTGAGGAAATTGCTCCCGCTGCTCAAAAACATCATCAAATTGAGTTTCACTTGCAGGAAGCTGTTGCTAAAGAGCTGTAAATGCTGTTAGAACATGATCTCATTAAATGCTGCATTGGTCCGACACCATGGATTTCCCTCCTTTTTCTAGTGCCCAAAAAGGACAGTGGAGGTGCCTTGTGCAGCTGTGTTGACTTACCCCAAGCTAACAAGGCAATTGAAAGAGAACAACAGTCTGGTCCACACATTGCAGACACGATAATAGAACTGAATGGGGCCAAAGCATTTTCTCGTCTAGATCTGAACAAGGGGTATCATCAACTTGAACTAGAAGTTCAAGTTCAAGTTCAAAACAACTTTATTTCGATTCATAACGAATCATAAAAAGCACATAGACACAAAATGCATAATTAAGGGGTGCAGTTACAAAAAATTGATGTCACAGTTAAGATAGAACAATTAAAATATGTACAAATTTTAAAAAATACAGCAATTTTTCAATAGTTCCATAAGGTGTCGCCAATACTGTTATATTATCAATTTCCAGAACGTTTTTTGAGGCGAAAAGCAGCTACCAAAAAGTTTGCGACACTGAACATTGTTACTGGTGAATCTAACTTTTTAAAATAAAATAGAGCAGGCTTGGCTTGGACGAACCCCTTGTCTTTAAGCAACGAACAATGTACTTTTTCCTGGGCAGGGCATATGTACTGCAAAAGAACATAAAATGAATGGTGTCCTGCAGAGAAAAACTATCACATTTGCAGACCGCTAAATCCTCGGGCTTAGCCCACACCTTAGAGTCATTGAACAGGAAGTGGATCTGGTTAAGTCTTATTTTAGTTAATAACCAGCGATGTAACGGAATTGACACTACCGTTAAATAGGGTTCAATGGCCAGTGTAGTTTTAGAAGTATAATGCTCCCTCACAGTGGGTTTCACAAGATCACAGCTCTCCCGCTCCATTTCTCTCATTTTGATAAAAGTCGCTTTGAACCATTCCAGGTCTTCTTCAACAATGCAGTCCGGTTTGTAGAAAAGATCTGGGCGGCCCAGGGAAGTTTTAATTTTTTTAATGTATGCAAGCCACGGGATGTTTTTCATATTGTCCAAGAGTAAGCAGTCCCTCATAATTGTGTGGTTCAGGGTTAAATTAGAGTTCAGCCACGTTTTTAACCATATCAGAATTGGGGAATGTTTGATGATGTCACTTATATGCCCCTGGCCTAATTCCATGTGAACGGAGAAAGTGGCTGTAGATTGAGGCAGACCTAAGAGCATACGTAAAAATTTGTTTTCTTCCACCTGGATTGCTTCTACATTGTTGGTATAACCCCAGATGGAAGCCCCGTACCTTGCTACTGAGATTGATTTCGCTCTGTAAAGAGCCAGCATTGCTTCCATGGGTTTACCACCCAGACGTTTTGAAAAACCGACAATGGCAGCTGCTGATCTTTTCATGGCATTGATTTTGACAGTTATTTGAGGTGCCCACGTGCCCTTGTCGTTGTAGACTACCCCCAGATAGGTAAAAGTTCTGACGCTAGAAATTGAAACTTGAACTAGAGGAAAACTGCAGGTATATCACCATCTTTTCAACCTATATTGTTGTGTCCAGATATAAAAGACTATGTGCCTGATTTCGATTTTGGGGATAACAGTCCAGCTGTCGATATTGGCCTGTACTCCCTGTCCGCCTAGTAGTCGGTCCACCCATTCTATTTAGATGTTGGCTGGTACCTGCATGAAAGACTTTCGGATTGCCTCCCTCTCCATAAGAATCTTTCACCCTCATCGACAGCTTCTTGTTGTGTACAAGACTCTTAAACATTCTTTCTACAGATCAAAGGGTCATCTTAAGCATCCTTATGGCGACAGTGCAGCCACTTTGTATGCCGGGCCAATCATGATTTGCGTTCCCGTTGTCACAACTGTGGCTGCTAAACCTCCATACCTGAGTTGGCAGATTGGAACCAAAATAAGGCATAAACTCACCTTTCCTCACCTTCACACTTCCTGTATCGCCATGGACCCGACCTTCAAAGTCCTACTGCTGCTTGACCACGATGAAAATCAACACCATTGTTGCCTGAACTGAAGGTAAGCTCCACCATTACCTGTTACCTTTTCCCTTGACTCTTTACATTTGCTCTGGACCAGTGCATTTTTAAATCACTCACACGAATAATAGCAGACCAATGTGTAATGAATATGTCTGTAATGCTGACATGTAAGAAATGTAAAGAAAGACTACTGTATGACCACATTGTAATTATAGATTTGCTGCAAGGTGCTTTCAAAAGAATGGACACTTGCCCATAAAAGGATATCAATCTGAAATCAAAAAATCACCATAGAGGTATGTTTAAATACTTTTCGAAAACTGTCACATTCAAAATATATGTATTACACATCATTGAGATAAGTGCAATGTAAAATTGGGTAGAACTTGCACTAGATAAGGTGCAACCTTTGCCTTATTAATTACATGAAAAATCAATGTCATTACCAAATTTGATTCATCCAGCATTATCATCCTTGCAACATTTCCCCTTGTATTGTGCAAGTCCTGTACTGTATCCAGTTTAAATTGTCAGAATATGTAATAATGTTCAATTCATATCTGTTCATACTTATCAATAATCAAGGTGAAACAAACACACCTGTAGTAAAACATCAAAATACTCTTTTAAACATCTATTTGCTGGTCCAAGCGTCCATTATCAGGATGAATGTCTGTCCCTAAATTCAAATAACCATCATATACTATGTTAACTAGTGTATGTACTTAAAGTAAAAATTACAAATATATGTTGTATTTCCTGCATTCATGGTAAGTACTTTACAATTCAGTCAGAAACATTTCTGGAATTAAACAATTGTAAAGTAAAATTAATGCCAGGACAAACTTGGTGAGAAGAAATGAAGAGAATAATTTAACAGAATGAGATACATCTCTCAAAATAATAAGGAAATAAATGGCAGTCCATGATGTTCAAAAAGACCTGTGCACTGTTGTGCTGTGGCATAAATATTGCCTACTAATTCAATGCCAAGGGAAACCTCCCCAGAAGGGGGCATCTAGTGGACAGAGCAGGCACCTCAAGATCTTACTTAGGATGGGGGGTTGGATTTTGTAGGGCTGTTATTGGGTTTTGGGAGGGGCGGTTTGTGGTTTGGAAACGGTTATTGCAAGGACAAAACTCAACAAATTATGGAGAAATTGGGTAGGATGTTCAGCAGGGATTTGGGTTTGGGATGTAGAGGGAGTGGCAGTGACTGTTGTGCATGTGTCTATTGAGGGTGCAGGTGCTTGTGGGTTTAGATATATATTTTGTAAATTGGGGGGGTATTGCTTCCACGGTGTCTGTTGTTAGTGTGAGTGTAGGTGTTTGTGTTTTGTGTGTCTCCTTTATAATAGAATATACAATATATCCCAAGCAGAAATGAATTGTGTACAAAACAACTATTGAATAAAATAACGTATTCCAAAGTAGGTGTCAGTCTTCTTCTTTAATGTTCTTTTACAGCATCTCTTTGGATTGCTAGCCAACACGTGTTTCGTCTATTTACAGCAGTTTATGCATTTAGACTTCATCAGGGTAAAAACATAGAAAAAACGGTCGAGTTAACGAAGAAGCACGAGACGCCGTACTCGTGCTGCCATCGTGATTCAAAACAACATAAATAACACTGATGTGGAAATCGGACTTGCCCTGACGTGGGTCTCATTCATTAATACTAATAAAGGTTCTACTTCTTCGTTGACTCGACCATTTTTTCTACGTTTTTTCGACGTTTTTACCCTGATGATGGTGGTACGAGTGGGTGTGATGGTAGTTGCAGTGTCTGTGGTGTGCTGGTGGTTATGCATGTGGGTGTTGTGGTGGGTGCAGTGGTTGTGGGTGTGCTAGTAGTGGTGCATTTTGACTGTGGTGGTGCGTGTGGTATCTGTATGTTTGGGTGTGTGCCTGTGTTTTGTGTTTTTATGTGTGTTACTTGTGTGTGTTGGTGTGGATGCTCGTAAAGGTGTGCGTGTGCTTGGAACAGGTCTGGAAATAGGAAATTGGGATGTAGAAGGGGTGGGAGGTGGGGAACAAGTTTGGGATGGATGGAATGCTGCAGTCAGTGAGGAGGCCAGACTTTGAAAATGACCCCTGTTGGCAAGACATACTACTATGAAAGTGCCATTTGTTGCATATGATAGCTAAGTCCCTGGATGGCTTTTAGGATCTCAGTCTGGCCTACAGCGATGCTGCTTAGGAGGTCAATGGCCTCCTCTTCCAGCGCAGCCATTGGACAGGTGCAGGGGTGGGGTGCAAGCTGCAAAGGAGCATGCACCCCACCCCTGCTGCAAAGGAGAACCCAGCCCTTTTAAGGAGGTGGGGTTAGCATACTGTTGGGGAGCAAGAGGGAGGGTGGAGATGAGTGTCTGGTTGGTAGACAAGGGTGCAGGTGTAACTGGAGCACTAGCGTCTGCCACTACTATGGACTGGTCATTTGGGGAGGCCTCTAAAGAAGATATTGAGCTGGTGGCCTCTGTTGCAATCCCCTCACCCTCTGAGGCACTGTGTCCCTCAGTGTCAGTGGTTTCACCAGCTGAGACAAAGTGGCCAGCTGCTTCCCTGCCTACCTTGCCAATGCCTGCTTTGCCTGCTCCATATGATGCTATAAAGACAAAGACAATAGTTGTATTTTAACTGTGTGTATAGAACTGATCAATAACTTTGTACACAAAACATTTTCCTAGTTTCCATATTGCATCTGCTACTAAGGCTAACAAACGTTGGTTCTTAACTCCATCATCTCATGCATGTAGTGAACAAACTTTAAAACGTTTTGGTAACAGTTTTGTAATTCCCCATGATCGCTCCTACGTCATATATGATCTTGCCTCTTAACCATATTAATTTCTCTAAAGGAATTGTTGAACACATCTGAATGTTTGGACTTTGTTCTCCAGAATAGTGAACTTATGCCACCAATAAGAGTATACACCAACATACATTTGGACACCATGGGGCCCATTAGGATGGCGGGTGGATCGCTCCAGCCAGGCTCGCGGTAGCCACCGCCGGCTTTGCGGGGGTGACCCGCCCGCCATCCTACCCTTAATCACCCCCGCCATATTAGCATGGTGGGGGTGACCGCGGCGGACGGAATGACCGTCTGCTGCTTTTCCACCCCGGTCGCCTTGCGGCCGGGGCGGAAAAGGTTTAATATGGGGGCGGTGTCTATTAGAAACCGCCAGCCATATCAGCATTGCCCATAACAGATGCCTTGCTGTGGCGGCGATGAAAGGCATACGGTCTTCATTTCGGGGGCCCACTGCGGCCCCCGGAGTGAAGGACAGGTGGGGGGGGTACACACGGGGTAGCTGTGGTCCCCACGGGACCCTCGCCCTTATGGCGGGCGGTCCCGATTTCCAATAGGATGGTGGGCGGACTAAGCCCGCCCATCATCCTAATGACCCCCTATGTGTACAAGGTCAAAAAGCTGCATTAATGACATTCAGTAAAAGTAAAATATGAATCAGTGTGTGTCAACAAATAATGCAATGGTGTATCAATATTTGCAGAAAGCAAAAGCCTGTCTATTTTGCTTGGCCATTTCATAAGGATAACATTTACCTTGAGTAACTCAAGTATAGTACAATTGTACAACATATTATATGGTTTCAATACTGAAGGAGCTCATCAACATATCACTCACTATGTATTTACCTATGCAATTGAAGAAATTTAGACATATTGTTATTGTGGATTGACAAATAACTCCAATTGTAGTGTAGTTCCTATTTTCCCAATAGGCCCTGCGAATTGGAATAACATAAACAGTAGTATCGACGTAGAAGTGCGGATCTTCCAGGTCTCCACTGACTATGCTAGACTTAATTGGGTTTGTTACCAACTAGCTCAGAGGTCACTGGAAACTTTCTTGACTGAATAGGAAGTGATCAGCTTCCCTGGTACAGACAAGAAGGGATTCAGTTTTCCAACAACCGTGCAAACATGACAACTTTGCTCCTCAGATAAGAGTCAATCTCTAGAGTCGTGTGAAACAATAGACAGTATTTTACTCAGTCAGTTGTTGTGCAGATTACTTTCACCAATATGCAGAGAATAGAGAGACGGGCGTTTTCAATAAAAGGTATTATTTATTGAACAGGCTTTCTTCTCATACAAGAGAAATGAATTGCCACAATTGCAAGACTTGTTATTATAAAAAGTACGTACAGTAAAATGAGTATTGCTAAATAATACTGTAAAATCATTGATATGGTTTCTTAACCATACAATGGTTAAAAATGAATAAAACATATATACATTCATATATACATTAGGCTAAAATACTCAACTGGTGCTTCTAACTACGCCTACCCCAGTGTACCTGACCTAAGCCTAATACTTGGGAGGGGAGTGAGTAAGTAGCTTTAAGTTAAGTTGGTTTTGCCAAGGTTTGCTTCAATAATTCTCTCTAAGGGTTTAGTCAACACCATACCTCTGGAATAGAATGCTGGAGGTCTGGTATCTCCTTCAGGGAACTCGATATCCCAGTCACTCGCAAGAGTGGGCTGGAAACGCCGGAGCTGGATTTCTCAGCAGGAGAAAAGACAGAGTCTCTCTCAGCGCGTTGAGGAAGAGGAGGAGGGGCAGCGTCCGTGGGCAGCTTGCATCTGCTGGGCTCTCGCAGGGGACAGCTGTTCAGCTCCTGTATTCACCATACCATCGTTCGCTCGTTAGCAGCGATAGCAGTAGCGATAGTGTCAGCATTAGCTTGACAGCGATAGCTTCAGCATGACAGCAGCATTTGCTCTAAGGCAACGTTGGTAATATTTATACCTGAAAGGTGCCTTGTTTGACGTAAGTTTTTGGACATAAGACGTCAATAAAGATGTCACTAGGAAGTGATTGTCTATCAGTGCTCATTAGAGTTCTTATTACTAATCAAAACATAGCAAGCGGGGCTTTCCCAGGTTGCTGAGTTTTTATCTTGTTGAAGAACTTGGAGTGTTAATCTAGGAATTTTAGATAGTAACTTCTGCTATGTCATTGCACTAATGAGCTGCAAAGGAAGTTGCAGAGGAAGCGATTCTGAAATGTGGCTCTGTTCGTGTGAGGCCAGAGACGAGTTTCTGAATATTGCATTTGATCGGTTATGCCAATATAGGGAACAAATGGATTTATAGCCGTATAGGGGCATAAGGTCACAGTATCGATCAGGGTCCTAGATTAGAACGCGACACAATAGCACACATAAATACATAGTGCTTTATACGTTTCTAATCCACTTTATTAATGAGCAACAACTTATTCACATTTGACTCCAAAAGGTCATAAATTATTTCAAGGCAGTCTTACCATTGTGAAATTGTTGAACAAGTTATAGTGGCTCTCACCTTAGGCGTTAAGTGGTACCACATCACAGTAAATATGACATACACTGATTTACATCTGATACCCACATCAAAGAATCAAAAGCCTTTCACAATATGAAACAGATCGGACCACTGACATAATATCGATGTCAAAAATATAGAACTACAAAAATATCGAGTAAAAAATATAGAATACAAAAATATCGAATCCATATCTCCTAACAGGTAAGTACAAAAATATTGAATCAAAAATATTGTTGTAAAAAATATAGATAGTCAAAATATAGAATTTTTTAAATATCTTAAAAGTAATTTAAAATTAATAAAATAATAAATATAATTAACTTAAACATACCTAAAATAATTAAATAACCTTAAAATTAATAAATAATTAATGTAACTTACAAAAAGTAATACATATATATATATATATATATATATATACATATATATATATATATATATATATATATATATATATATATATATATATATATATATATATATATATATATATATATATATATATATATATATATATATGTATATGTATATATATATATATATATATATATATATATATATGTATATATATATATATATATATATATATATATATATATATATATCCAAAAGGCTGCTTACAAAGGTTGGGTGCAACGACGAATTCCCAGTCAGCACCAAGGAAGCAGACACGAGCCCAAAGTATGTGCAAAAGCAAGTAGCGTTTATTCTTTCACGAGTCCGCCATAACGCGTTCACCACCGGAGTGGCTTGATCACATGACAACGTTAACAGTTTTTACTGGACCTTATAAACAGCTAGCACTTTAAACACGTGATTGCAAGTGTAAGTGACATAAAAGAAAGTGTAAACAAGCAACATTTAAGCGCTATTTAAAAGATAGACTGGGCTTTTTAAAATACAAGAAAAATTTCAAATAATGTTGCTTTTACCAACAGATAGAAGGGCAAACAATTAAATTTGTACACAAATGCCAGTAACATCGTAAAAAAGGTTTGCATTGAGATAAAAGAAATTTGTATTATTTTGAAAAATGTTTACGCGTAAATGCATAACTGTCAGTATAAATACCTACATTGCATGACATCTTCTATTTCAGGGTTTAAATAAATAATGTCCCATCATGAAAAAAAAAAATATATATATATATATATATATATATATATACATCTGAGGTAGAAAAATAGTTTCTTTGACATATATATACAAAAATATAAGATCATATATATACAAGCAATATTTAATTCATATATTTACACAATGCATATTTAGCAATTACTGGTCATTTTGATAAGTATCGGCCTAAATGCCGTTTGGTAGAAAAAAAACCTTCTGTTGTGTTGCTAAGCAATCAATTGCAAAACACAGTTGGATGATGTTACAAGAAGTGCATAAAGTGCTCTAAGTGCTCAAAATTGAAGTGAGGATAATCCTGAAAATAAAATGAAATGGGATAAAAAATCCTGAATAAGCCGGATTGGGTGAGAGGCATAAGGCAGTTGCAATGGGCTGTATTTTAAAGTCTATTTCTAGGTAGAACAGAATATAGACTTAGTTATCGGGTACAGGCATTCAATTAAATGCACCAGATGCAAATATAATGCATGAGAAATTTGGAAAAGGATGCAGTGGGCTGGTTAACAAAACGTATCGGGAGCGACAGACAGAAAAAAATCCATACATTTTTTGGTGGGGGTAGTATGAATTAAAGATGTACGTCATAAACATGTATGTAAATCTTCAGTGTTGTTCAATCCTCCAGGGCTTTTGCTGTTGAAGTTTAGAATGTATCTGGTCTCCAACATGCGCATCCTATATATATATAATATTAACAAAAAATATACAATATTTTTACCGTAGGATAGCAAGAGGGTTACATTTACTATTACCACTCCAGTGAGTGCAACAGTAGAGAAAACATTGGATAGCATAGGGGTAAAAATTACTATTCCCACTCCAGAGAGTGCAACAGTAGGGATAGCGTTGGATAGCTTAGGGGTAAAAATGACTATTCCCACTCCAGAGAGTACAACTGTAGGGAAAGTGTTGGATAGCGTACGCATAAAATTTACTAAACCCACTTCAGTGAGTGCAGCAGTAGGGAAAGCATTGGATAGCGGGAGGGTAAAAATTCCTATTCCCACTCCAGAGAGTGCAACAGTAGGTAAAGCATTGGATAGCGTAGAGGTAACAATTACTATTCCCACTCCGGAGAGTGCACAGAAGGGAAAGCATTGGATAGCGTAGGGGTAAAAATTACCATTCCCACTCCAGTGAGTGCAACAGTAGGGAAAGCGTTGGATAGCATAGGGGTAAAAATTACTATTCCCACTCCAGAGAGTGCAACAGTAGGGAAAGCGTTGGACAGCGTAGGCATAACATTTACTATTCCCACTCCAGTGAGTGCAACAGTAGGGAAAGCGTTGGATAGCGGGAGGGTAAAAATTACTATTCCCACTCCAAAGAATGCAATAGTAGGGAAAGCGTTTGATAGCATAGAGGTACAAATTACTATTCCCACTACAGTGAGTGCAACAGTAGGGAAAGCATTGGATAGCGTAGTGGTAAAAATTACTATTCCCACTCCAATGAGTGCAACAGTAGGGAAAGCGTTGGATAGCGGTCGAGTAAAAATTACTATTCCCACTCCAGAGAGTGCAACAGTAGGGAAAGCATTGGATAGCGTAGGGGTAAAAATTACTATTCCCACTCCAATGAGTGCAACAGTAGGGAAAGCGTTGGATAGCGGGAGAGTAAAAATTACTATTCCCACTCCAGAGAGTGCAACAGTAGGGAAAGCATGGAAAGGGGCGACCACTCGGTCCCCCCGAACGTATGGCGGAGTGCCTCGATCCCCCCGGGAAGCCATTTTTGGGCGGGAGGCGCGTCTCGGCTGGTATGCCCGAAGCGGCGTAGCCGGGGCGCGCTTTTTCCCGCCCTAGAGTGGGCTGGCCTAGACACTGACGCAGCCAGCCACGCCCTCAGGGCAGGCAGGGGCGGGTTTTCGCCCGCCCTGAAGACGGATAAAAAGGGACGCAAGACTGGAAGACGTCCTCTTGTTCTTGTGCTCTGAAGCTGCACCTCCTCGCTACACGTGAGCTCGGGACAGAACGAAGAGCCAATTTTGAGCGCTTTGATCTTTTCTTTTGTCTTCTAGATACTTTGTCGGAGAGATGCCCAAGAAAGGCGCGAAGAGAATGACGACTGATCAGATGGTTCGGGTCCTCGTCAAGGAGATGTCTGAGATAAAGAAGCGACTGGCGGAGCGAGACGGGGAGGAGGGATCGGGGCGTCCACCGGCTGGAGGGAAACCCAAGAGGCCAAGAAGGGGTCCGGCCGGGGGAGACGTCCCGGTTCCCTCTGCCCCGCTCGAGGCGCCGACCCCGGTACCGATGGAGGGGAATCCGATCCCCGTCGTCGTCACCCCGACATCTAACGAGGATATGCCCCCCGAGCTGGCGGCACAGCTAGCAGCGTGGTTGGGCGATAGTAGTGAGGGCGCCACGGCTGCCGAGGCACAGGCGCTGATGAAACAGTTGCGTGAAAAAAGAGACGCAGCCAAGGTGCCCGCACCGGCGGCAGTGATAGACAAGCCACAAGTGACGGAAGCAGCGTCCGGTGCAGGTAAGCGGCCATTGCCGATCGCAAGGGATGAGTCAGCACCCTCTCGTAGAGAGAAATTGGGTCAACACGTTCCTTTGGCAATAAAGGAAAAGATTTGGGCGGGGGAATACGTGAACATTTTCTCCTTGCTTGTCGATCATTATGAAGTGGAGCATGTTAAGAGTCAGAAGGACCTAATGCATCCGAGTGTTTGGCGCGCAAAAATGGCCGCCTTTAAGGTAAATGAGAATATTGGCAACTGGGGCAATGCCTGGGGTATTTTTACATCGATTTTGGGGGAACGTAGGCCTGAGTTGCTACCTGAGTTTCCAATTTATCAGTCACGAATTATGGGTTACTCGACATCGTATCAAGGTAACCATTGGTTCTGTTATGACAACCTTTTCAGGAAAGAGAAGGAGCATAACAAAAGTTTAACTTGGGACTGTTATGATTCTTTGACATGGGATAAAATGAAAGAGTCAGGGATGTTGAAAATGCCATTGGTGGGGAGCAATGTTGGTGAATACTCCCGCCAAAATGCAGGGACGCCCTTTCGGTCAGGTACGAGTACCGACGATTACTCGAGACCTGCCGGCAATACAGGGAAAAGGGGTTTCTGCTTCAATTTCAACAAAGGTAAATGTACTAGGCCTCCGGGATCCTGTAAGTTCAAACACGAATGTAGTAATTGTGGGTCGTCCCATCCTGAGTCCTCGTGCAGAGCCAGAACGGGTGAGAATGGGGGTAGAGGAGGCGCCAAACAGGTCTAATATAGTCCGAGGGGCGCCTTTACCAACCCCGATTGATACCTTGGCGATGATTCCCTGGCTCAGTGAATACCCAGATCGTACTTCTGCTGGGGTGCTGCGGAACGGTTTTTCATATGGTTTCCGCATCCCGGTAGGGGACTTTCAGGGCGTCGGGACGTGCAGAAATCAACTTTCCGTCTTGCAGCATACAACTGTAGTGCAAGATAAGATCCGGAAAGAGGTTAACCGGGGTCGGGTCGCCGGCCCGTTTAGTGTACCCCCGGTACCGTATTTTGTCTGTTCTCCGTTAGGGGTGGTCCCGAAGAAGGACCCAGGTGAGTTTCGATTAATTCATAATCTGTCAGCTCCACATGGTCTTTCGGTGAACGATGCAATTGATCCAGAGGTATGTTCGGTGCGGTACGCATTATTTGATGAAGCAGTGGCCATTTTGAATCGCCTGGGGCCCGGGACGTTGATGGCGAAATCAGATATCGAGTCAGCGTTCCGGTTGCTCCCGGTACACCCAGACGACCAGCGTCTTCTGGGATTCATGTTTCAGGGATCTTATTATTTGGATAGGTGTATGCCGATGGGATGCTCTATATCCTGTGCATATTTCGAGAAATTCAGTACTTTTCTGCAATGGGTATTCACAAGGAAGACGGGTTTCCGAAATGTAATGCATTACCTTGATGACTTTCTGTTCCTTGGGCCCGCCGGAAATCACGAATGCGCCCAGGCCTTGGCTGAATTTTGTGTGTTAATGGGTCAATTTGGCGTGCCATTGGCACCGGGTAAAACTGTGGGTCCCACGACTTGCCTCGAGTTTTTGGGGATCGAGTTGGACTCTAGTGAGGGTTGTTTTCGTTTACCAGCTACCAAAGTGTCGAAATTCAGGGCAGCCCTGCAAGTATGTATAAATGCATCTAAGGTTACGCTGAATCAGTTGCAACAATTGGTGGGGAAGTTGAATTTTGCCCTAAGGGTGATCCCAATGGCTCGCCCCTTTTCCCGTTCAATTGCCCAAGCGATGGTTGGCCTAAAGGAGGGTCATCATCGCACGAGACTGTCGGCTGAGGTCCGCCAGGACATGCGTATTTGGTTAGCATTTTTGGCGGACTTCAATGGTCGAGTCGTCTGGAACAAGCCAGCCGTGTCCTCTGAAGAGCTTGGTCTATGGACAGATTCAGCGGGGAGCATGGGCTTTGGCGCCATCTTCGGCACGAAATGGTCGGCACAAAGGTGGCCCCCATGGTGGCATGAAGAGGGGCTGACGAGTAATATTGCTTTCCTTGAACTGTTTCCCATTCTGGTGGCCCTCAGAACCTGGCCCGAAGGGTTCAAAGATCATTCTGTCGTGTTTTGGTCTGACAATATGACCGTTGTAGAATGCATCAATAGTCAGGCAGCCCGTTGTAAACTGATTTTAAGGCTGCTCAAAGAAATTGTCTTACTGTGTATGCAACTGAACGTGATATTCAGAGCAAAACATGTCCCAGGGGTGATGAATCAGGCGGCTGATGCACTGTCTCGTTTTCAAATGCAGGCTTTCTCGGGTTTCCTTCCCTCAGCGGACCCCGAGCCGGCACCCTTCCCCGAAGCTCTATGGTCTCTCGGTGCCCCGAACTTCGTCACCTCGTGGGAGAGAGTCTAGCGCCAAGGACGAGGAAGGCATATGAAGGGGCGTTTCGGGCCTATTTAGCCTTTTTGGGGACTGAGAGAGATGGGCTTTGGGGTCAGGAGGAATGGGTAGTACATTTTCTGATGTCTTTGCGTAGGGCTGGGAAGTCGGTGGCTACGGCCCAAAGGCATCGTGCTGCCATTTCCTTTGTCGCCAGGGCCCATAATATCCAGGACCCGACGGCGTCTTTTGTGGTACAAAAGGCGCTGCGTGGGTGGCAACGCCTGGAGGGTCGCAGAGTAGATGAGAGGCGACCGATAGGTCTGGATAGGTTGTCCCAGTTGCTGGCCACACTCCCCACCACATGCTCGTCTCAGTTCGAGGCATGTTTGTTCCGAGCTGCATTTACGCTGGCATTTCACGGGGCGATGAGGATAAGTGAGCTGGTTGCAAGGAACAAACAGGATGTGGTGGGGGGTTTGTGCCGGGAACACGTTCAGATCAGGGGTGAAGCGATGATTGTCTCCTTTGTCAGGTCCAAGACCGATCAAGATGGGATGGGGGACTGCACGATCATTCACAGGATCCCCGGGTCCTCCATGTGTCCGGTACAGTGTTTAGAAGATTACCTAGCACGAAGGGTGGCATCATGGGGGGGGACATTGTTGAGACACGCGGACGCCACCCCACTGACGAAGTTTCAGTTTCAGCGGGTGCTTGCGATGTCTATTACCGCAGCGGGCTTAGACCCGGGCGAATTCGGGACCCATTCCTTTCGAATAGGGGCTGCCACTGAAGCTACAGCCAGGGGTCTTAATGTTGAACAAGTAAAACGAGTGGGGCGTTGGTCCTCCAATTGTTATAAGAGATATGTGCGGTTGCACATGTTGTGAAGCTGTAATAATGCACTCACGCTTCTTGTCTTTTGTTTGGTTTTCAGTTGCGCAAGCCTACGAGGCAGGGCGGACTATGCAGTCGACCCAACACCAGGCCAGCGGTCAGACATCACCGGCTGTGAGAAAGGAGGTGTGGGTCGTGGGCCACTCATACGTGAGGCGTGCCGCAGACGTATTCGAAGCAGGTGACATGATTCACGTACCTGGGGAATACGGGTACAGAGTGTCCTTCTACGGAAGAGGCGGTCTCTGTATTGACCAGTTTCAAGCATTCTTTGAGGGTTTGTTAGGGCGGAGGAGGTCACCGCCGTCTATAGTCATAGTACATTTAGGGGGCAATGATTTGGTCACCACCGGTAGACGACTTCTCCTAGAGGCAATGCTTTCCACTGTAAGTTGGTTGGCGAGGAAAGTTCCGGGGTGCATAATTGCGTGGTCTCATATGATCCCACGAAAAGTGTGGCGGGGGGCTATCTCGATTCCTGCTTTGAACCATTCTGTTAGAAAACTTAATAACAAAGTGAGTAGGTTGTTCCGTTCCAAGACATTGCATTCTATCTCGCATAGTTGTATTAATGATGACAGTATGTATTTGGGGGATGGTGTGCATTTGTCGCGGGTGGGGAATGAGTTACTCATAGGAGACTTCTTAGCTTGGTTAAAGACGTTAAAACATGACCTTTAGGTAGGAGTTTTGTGGGGGGTCCGGATAGCCGGTCAACTATCCGGACCTGTGGCGGTAAGGTCATGATCGGTGAGCACTAATTAGAAGATCCCTATGAGTGGGCGTCACCCAACACGGATGGGAGCGCTCGGGTGAGGTGGCCATTGGCCCCTCAATGGGGAGGCGGTCCCTTCTAAGGATGGGTCGCCGGAAGTAAAGGAAAGGCGGTCAAGGCCCCTTCCTGTGTAGGAGGGGTTACAGCCCCCTCCTGGGGAATTTCCCGGGGCCAGTGACATCTGCGACGGCAGATGCGGTAAGTTGTGTGGGGTTGGGGGGAGGTCTACGATACCTTCTAGATACCTCACACGAGTATTCGAACGACCTTTAACTGGCGTCGAGTTCTTAAGTGCCCCCGTCAAGTCAAGGGAAATTGGTAGTAGTTGCACTTGAGGTAAGCCTCCGTGCTGTCGCCCCTCCCAAGTGGGAGGGGTAAGTCTGGTTAGGGATCTTGACACCGGTTATGACCTTGCCGTTGGCCCTTAAACGTTAGGATGTACAATTTCAATATTTCTAGAGAATGTTTTGTAGGATGCTAGTTCGGCTAGGAGAACCTCTGTATTAGAGAATATGTTAAAGTTAGCCAAACAGCGCAATGTGGTAATGAAATTGTACATAACATGAAACGTTTAATGTTTTAATTTTGTTTTAATAAATACGGCCGGGAGGGTCACTCCCTCCCACTTCCAAAAACTTCAAGAACTGTTTCCTGTTTCCCTCCTTTTGGGGATTGTGTTGAGAGGGGGTGGCGGGTATCTCAGCCATATGGAAAGGGGCGACCACTCGGTCCCCCCGAACGTATGGCGGAGTGCCTCGATCCCCCCGGGAAGCCATTTTTGGGCGGGAGGCGCGTCTCGGCTGGTATGCCCGAAGCGGCGTAGCCGGGGCGCGCTTTTTCCCGCCCTAGAGTGGGCTGGCCTAGACACTGACGCAGCCAGCCACGCCCTCAGGGCAGGCAGGGGCGGGTTTTCGCCCGCCCTGAAGACGGATAAAAAGGGACGCAAGACTGGAAGACGTCCTCTTGTTCTTGTGCTCTGAAGCTGCACCTCCTCGCTACACGTGAGCTCGGGACAGAACGAAGAGCCAATTTTGACCCACCCACCAGCCCCTGAGGACAGCCAGTTGTTTGTAATAAAGTTGATCGATAATTATGTTTCTGTTTCGTTTACAGGTTGTGATAGTATCATGTTGATGTTGATTATAATAAAAACTGGTGTATGTTGTGTAGGTTTTACGATTAAAATGATTCGATATAGTGTTGAATTTTAAGCATGCTCTTTCGGTCGTAGTGACCAATGTTTTCGTAGGTTTTATTAGCATTGTCGTATTTATTTCTGGTAGGCGGTAAGGTCATGATCGGTGAGCACTAATTAGAAGATCCCTATGAGTGGGCGTCACCCAACACGGATGGGAGCGCTCGGGTGAGGTGGCCATTGGCCCCTCAATGGGGAGGCGGTCCCTTCTAAGGATGGGTCGCCGGAAGTAAAGGAAAGGCGGTCAAGGCCCCTTCCTGTGTAGGAGGGGTTACAGCCCCCTCCTGGGGAATTTCCCGGGGCCAGTGACATCTGCGACGGCAGATGCGGTAAGTTGTGTGGGGTTGGGGGGAGGTCTACGATACCTTCTAGATACCTCACACGAGTATTCGAACGACCTTTAACTGGCGTCGAGTTCTTAAGTGCCCCCGTCAAGTCAAGGGAAATTGGTAGTAGTTGCACTTGAGGTAAGCCTCCGTGCTGTCGCCCCTCCCAAGTGGGAGGGGTAAGTCTGGTTAGGGATCTTGACACCGGTTATGACCTTGCCGTTGGCCCTTAAACGTTAGGATGTACAATTTCAATATTTCTAGAGAATGTTTTGTAGGATGCTAGTTCGGCTAGGAGAACCTCTGTATTAGAGAATATGTTAAAGTTAGCCAAACAGCGCAATGTGGTAATGAAATTGTACATAACATGAAACGTTTAATGTTTTAAT
Organism: Lissotriton vulgaris; assembly: GCF_964263255.1. Taxonomy (NCBI): domain Eukaryota; kingdom Metazoa; phylum Chordata; class Amphibia; order Caudata; family Salamandridae; genus Lissotriton; species Lissotriton vulgaris. The sequence goes on along the minus strand of NC_141696.1, from coordinate 1,016,316,183 downwards.
TTTGTTTTAATAAATACGGCCGGGAGGGTCACTCCCTCCCACTTCCAAAAACTTCAAGAACTGTTTCCTGTTTCCCTCCTTTTGGGGATTGTGTTGAGAGGGGGTGGCGGGTATCTCAGCCATATTGGATAGCGTAGGGGTAAAAAATACTATTCCCACTCCAATGAGTGCAACAGTAGGGAAAGCGTTGGATAGCGTAGGGGTAAAAATTACTATTCCCACTCCAGAGAGTGCAACAGTAGGGAAAGCATTGGATAGCGTAGGGGTAAAAATTACTATTCCCACTCCAGTGAGTGCAACAGTAGGGAAAGCGTTGGATAGCGTAGGGGTAAAAATTACTATTCCCACTCGAGCAAGTGCAACAGTATGGAAAGAGTTGGATAGCGTAGGGGTTAAAATTACTATTCCCACTCCAATGAGTGCAACAGTAGGGAAAGCGTTGGATAGCATAGGGGTGAAAATTACTATGCCCACTCCAGAGAGTGCAACAGTAGGGAAAGTAAATACTTCATATATGAATAAAAATAAATTAAATATTAATACCAATCACAAATATTTTAAAATAATTAACAATTCTATATAATATAATAATTAATCAATTACAAATACAAAAGAAAATACATTTTTATAAAAATGTAACTACTAACGCAAATTATTTACTAATTAACAATAAATTAATTAACAATTAAAATAATAATAAAAAATTAGAACAAACAAATACAATAATTCAATTTAAAAGTTTTGTTATTTAAAATTCAATTACTTCCCACCCTATTCCCCTATAAACCCACAACCCACTACTAAAAAGAAAATAATACAATTAACATAACTATCAATTAATCAATTAATTAAAATTAATTACCAATTATATTTTAATTATTTACCACTTAATAATGAATTAACAATTAATTCAAAATAAATATCAATACATAAATTAACATATTTAATTAATTATAATTAAATTACTTCCCACCCTATTCCCCTATAAACCCACAACCCGCCACATGAAACACAATATTATAATTAACGTAATTATCAATTAATCGATTAATTACCAATTATATAAAAAAATTACCATTAATAATTAATTAACAATTAATTAAAAATAAATACAATACATAAATTAACAGATTTAATTAATTATAATTAAATAACTTCCCACCCTATTCCCCTATAAACCCACAACCCGCTACAGAATTATATCATGCAAAAATAAATACCATAAAATTAATTAATTAAAATAAATTATAAAATAAATATACATTTTTCACACATATAGTAACATAAAAAACACTCTAAAAAATTGATATTAACTTACTTACCTCAAATTCGATATTTTTGTTGTCTATGTTCTGTCCATTTTATATTTTTGTTGTCTATATTCTGTCCATTCTGTTTTCAGCGCCTGGACGCCTCAGGGCAACTGTAGCGCTTTATAAGTCACATTTTCATTTCATTTCATTTCATTTCCATTCGATATTTTGTCCATTCCATATTTTGGATTCAATATTAATGCTTTTCTATATTCTGTCCATTAATTATTGTGTCCATTCTATATTTTTAATTCAATATTAATGTAACTCGATATTTAAAACTCGATATTTTGAGTGTAGACCGAAACAGATCACACCTTTATGTATTTCACCATTTTCCAAATGAGTCATGAGTTAGGCTTGATTTTTAGTGTTCAAGATGGGATACTCAAACATATATATGCAATGGAACAGCCAATCTGCCAAAATCCCGTTTTTTATTCAATGTTTCTCCATCATTGAGTTCTCATCTGTACATAACAAAGAACATTAAAACATGATTTGGGGTATGTGTTACTATGTCAACGTTGTGGCCAAATTCCTGTTTGCGTCTCTACAAAAACGGTATGCCTATCACAAGTATTCGTGCAAAACACACTAAATTACAGGAACATTTCTGAAGAAGTAAGACATCATGCATATCTGTTGTCTTTAACATGTATGAAACAATCCCTACTCACCCCCTTAGTAGCTTGGCACGAGCAGTCCGGCTTATTTTAGAGGCAGTGTGTAAAGCATTTGCACATAACCAACAGTAATACAGTGAAGAAACTAAAAAAGGACACCACAACAGTTTAGAAAAATATCCAATATGTTTATATATCCAAAACAAGACCAAAAACGATACAAATCCACCATTAAGTTCTCAGAAATCTTCTGTGATTAAAATAGACTTGAAATACAGTTCCTTGAAGTCAATAGCTCCATCTGGGGCTATCACGGCATTGTGAGCAACAAATCCAAACAGTTCTGGCTGCCCGTGGCATCGCGGGTCAGCTACAGAGTTGGGAAGACCTGCAAAACAGTACCTTTAGAATTGGCGGGCGTTGTCGACCTCTTGATGGGCCCAGAAGGGCCGGCATCAACAGGCGTCAGATCCGGTGGTCCATGCATGAGTCTTGGGGCCCTTGAAGTCACATCCGTTGCAGATCGGACTCCTCAAGATTGAAGTCGGGATCGCCGGGAAAGCAGGCATCAGGGCTGCAGTATGAAGTGCAGCCATGCGATGTGAGGTGCCCTCATGTTGTGCAGACAGTGGCTCAGTGACAGTTGTCCAGCAGCATTGGTGAGACCAGAGCTGCAGTGCAAAGCCATTTGGTGCTCATCGCGGGGCTGGTAGGTCACAGTGCCAGCAGCGTCGTTGTTGTTGCTGAAGTGCTGTTGGAGATTGACGAACTGGAGTTGATGGCGCTGGCCTAGATAGGTCAAGGCTGTGGTGCTGGATAAGGATGGTGGGTTGTGTAACTTACGAACGGTGCACTCGAACCACAGTGCAAGCAGTGGTACGGATGTTGGCATGGAGCAGCATCATCAGGGATACCAGGGCCAAGGCATGAAGCACAGCGGTGTAGAGTGCAGTGCTGACAGGTCACAGTACAAGCAGCGGCTCAGTGGTGGTGTCAGGTGGTGGCGACGGTGAGACCAGGGTTGCTGTGCAAAGTGCAGTGGTGCCCTCTGTGTTGCCTTCAAGACGCAGAGTTGGCAGTGGCGTTGTACTCAGTGTTGGGTTGCTTTTTCTTCTGTTGCAGCACACAGTTCCCAGTGCTGATGACAGAAGAACTTGAAGTCTTTGCTGTTCCTGAGACTTCTTGAACAGGGGGCAAGCTCTACCTCAAGCCCTTGGAAAAACCCAATGAAGTAATTGCAGAAAGTTCAGTCCAGTCCTTTCACTCCTCTCAGGCAGAGAGTGTCTGTGCTTAGTCCAAACCAGCTTTATCCTCTCTGGCCCAGCTTCCCAGCAGGGGGCAGAAATAGCATTGTCTACAGGCCTTGCCTATTCAGGGGCAAGGAGGCTCCTCCCACTACTCTAAATGCAGCCAAGGTCTATTCAGCCCAGCTCTGACTCATCATACTGTCTGAAGCCACTGCACCTCTCAAGCCCCTGTCATCCCAAAGCTAGACTTGCAATACATAACCTAGCAGGGGCACACAGGATGGCTAGGCAAGAAAATACCTACTTTCTAAAAGTGGTACTTTCAAACACAGACTGTAAACATCACCTTTACTGAAAGATGCATCTTTAGATTCTGAGTTCAGGCTTACTAAACTTTATTTTATCTGATCCCAATGAGAATGTATATTTATAAGATATTATAAATTAACTCCCATGCTTTCCTATGGGCCAGATGGCCTTTCAATAGTGAAAAACGAAATTGGCAGTATTTCACTATCAGGACATGCCATATACATCAGGGCATGTCCTACCTTTCACATACAATGCACCCTCCCACAGGGGTACATTGGGCCTGCCTTAGGGGTGACTAATATGTAAGAAAAGAGAAGAGTAGAACCTGGCAAGTGGGTGCACTCACCAACTCGACATGGCAGTTATACACTGTGCATAGACCCTGCAGTGACAGCTCTGAGTTACATTTCAAGGGCTTCTTTTGTGGGTGGCACAACCAGTACTGCAAGCCCTCTAGCAGCATTTGATTTACTGGCCATGGGCACACACAGTGCACTGTACTAGGGACTGACTAGTAAATCAAATGACCAATCATAGAATCACCAATCCATAACAACAACTTATGAAAGGAGCACTTGAACTTTAACACTGAACAGCAGTAGGAAAGTGCGCAGAGACACTAAACCAGCAAAAACAGAGTAAAAACCAGGAGGTCAGAAAACAAAAAGACAGGGGAAACACGCCAAAAGATGCCAAGTCTAAAACTGGCCAAAAGAAATACAGTACTAGACACTTTTGTAGTGACCTATTCTTGACTACCCTCATCCCTTGTCATGTCCTACATGCAAAAATCCAAGCCAGTGACATCACCTAGCCCAGGGGGCTCTTACGTGTTCTGTGATGTGAGTGCAAAACATTGTGATCTACTGATGGCCAAACAACATGCGCATTGTTACCAGACACCCTCATGGTCAGCGCAATTGACTTGGTGCCTAAAGTCCATAGAGACAGATACTATGGTTTTAACAATACTATGACTAAGGGCACTATGAACGGGCTGCCATGTGTGTCAGTAAGAGCAAGTCCTTTGGGGATGTATGAACATGTGTATGTGAGAATGGGATTTAATTGTACAGGTGAAAGAGTCTGCGTACTTGCAGCACAGGATGAGCCACTTGCTCAATGTGGCACCATTATGTGAATAAGTCAAACATACAATTCTTTGTCCTTTTGAAATGGGAAACATTAGAAGTGCAGAGAAATATTCTACCAAACACTACATACCCCTGAAGTACCGAAAAATAAATTACAACCCAATAGAGTTATACTTACAAATTACCCTGATACCAATTACCAATAATCAGTCAGTTGGCAGTGTAGAAGGTCCAATCGTTTATTATACCAAACAAACTCTGCCAGAGGAGCTTCTCATGACCTAACCCCTTGAGGTCCGCCGAGAAGACTGCTGGCACATTATCAACAGATCACATATATACTGTTACATTTCGAAACCGTTACCTAAGAAGGAAAAATACAAGTTGGTACAGGTTGGTGCAAAGGAAAGACCATATATGGAACACAAAGCTTCCTCCGTTTAGCCCAGCTCGTTATAGCAAGGTCAAGAGGGTGACTCCCTTCTGCTAGCTCTAAGAGAGTCCGTACAGCGCCTCCTGGAATGTGCTTATCCAGCCTACCCCCACCTGTAACCTTGACAGGCCCAACGTGCAGAAGCAACAGCTTGTTACATTTGTCAGACTATTTCTCAGGAGAACGGCCCTGGCTAAGTGTAATGGTAGGTTTCCACTAATGTTGCAAGCTGAATAGGTCACAAAATGGTACTGGTCAAGTCAAGCTATATTGCCTAACAAAAGAAGAAAACGAAAAATAAGGCATATATTAATCCCTAAACTTTTACATGTGTGAGCTGAGTAACGTTCGAGTACCTACATGTGTATAATAGGTGCATCACACTAATTATTAATAGTGGCTATATGTTCTACTGGGCCTCATTCAGATTCTGGTTCCTCAAACCCTCTGTTTAGCGTGATGTAGCTAACTAAAGGAAGTACTAATCCTGGAAGACCTCCTCATCAATGGCCATTACCTCACGAATCTCCTGTCGGATCATCTGAGACTTAAGAGGGCTAGGAGAAGGGACGATCATGGCAGTCAATTTGTCAGCACAATAGGAGCAACAAGCTGAACCACATTGCATACAAAGGCAGCAAGTAAAGAGGATACCAGCAGCTCCAGCTACTATCATCAATAATTTCCAACCCCAAGTGGATAGAAACCCCCAAAACCAGCTAGAGAGTGACCAGGACCCATTCTCAGTGTGCATTTCTGCTGCAATTCGATGCAATTTCTGAATAGCTAAATGAACTGTGGGGGCGGAGTCTGGAATGAACACACAGCAGGAGCTGCAGATCATCCGGCATGCTCCTCCCGGATCAGCCAAGAGAACGTCAAGAACCATTCGGTTCTCGAGCAAAACGAGCCTCGTAGCCTGAAGCTCTACAGTAATATTTGTCATAATCTCAGTGGTGATATTGATGACATTCTCTACGATTCTGGACAATCGTCTTATTTCTCTACTATTGAATATTGGCCCACAGAAAGAGACAAACCTTTAGTGAAACATGTAAACTGTTGTAAGGAAGTATCGGTTTGGTCAACCTCAGTCATTCCGAGCTGTCTTCGCTGTCTATTGGAAACCACTTTTGTGCTATGAAGTTGGTGGGTTTTATGGTAATCTGATGGTGCTATGTATACAGGGGGGTACAAGAAAGACAGGTAGCACTGCCATGCCCATCCCCGTGGTAACCAAGTGTAAGCATTCTCTCCACATACAAAATATAGATTTGGTGGTGTCAACAAAGGAGGGCTGCTGCAGATTTTCATTCCATACGTATAATTACAAATACTATTTCTAACCTGAACGTGTCCAATTCCTTGCACACAAAAATAGGAGGAAGTATTCAAAATAGGGACAGGCATAATGCGCTCACTAGTGACATTCCTGGTGACAAACTGTTGAAAATACTGAGAATAATTAAAATTAGCAAAATCATAAAGTTCATCCTTCAACCAAGTACTGTTTTCATTAGTAGTATACAAATTCATACCAGCATCTGGGTCCAATGATCCCTTCCCCCCATTTCCTGCTGGATCAAAACCCTGGTGTGTTTCAATGTAAACTAGAGTTATATTATAATCTTTTTCTGAATACTGTTTGGGGTTTTCCACATAATGGTTATACATAGCAGAGTAATTACAAACGGGTGGGTTGAGGGTCCAAGGTAATATTTAACGACCACACAGTTACAGCCCCCTAAACACAATATGTACTACAAAAAGAATAACTGTGGGTCTACAATGAATCTATGTGTGTCTAGATGACTCTATGTGTACTCCAAGTGTGTTAGTAGAGCACACAACAGAATATCGCACTATGTGAAGAGATATCTATCAGTTACTCTTCCTTTGCCGCCCTTTCATCATTTGGACCACTTCCCAGAGTGGAGAGTCCCTGTTGTTGCCACCTTACTTAGTGTAAAATGGAGATGGCTTATCCTGTTGAATAAAGGACACAAAGAACTAGTGGTTGGTATGTATTAGTAACTGAAAGCAGTGCATGGAAAAGTTGTGAAAAAGAAAAAGTGCTCTATTAAAATTGGAGAGTGAACGCAAACGACATTTTATTCTGGTGCCGTCCACTTCCAAAGAGATAAAAACAATTCAGTGCAAAAGGCCAGTAGGTTCAGCAAATAGCTACTGACCGGATGTATTGGTCGACATGTTTCTGCGGTTATTTAAAGATCCAAGAGGTATATACCGCTTCATCAGGACCTAAGTGTTTGCTACTGCTTTAAACTAAAAAGAGAAAAAATTGATACAGATATCACCTGTTCAATCCTGGTAGTCCTCCTATGTGTGAAGGAGATGTCCCAGTGCGCAAGTCATCAAGACACAGACAACATAGATAAAAAAGACACATACAAAAATAAGATAACAGTACTGTAGTTAGTATAAGTCATCTAATGCCATAAGTTTTATGCGAAACAATTACTCGTTATGTGGGTTCTATTCGTCCCATCTCCAACATGTCCTCTAGCTCACCTCGGATTCAAGAGGAATGTGCTTCTCCTCACCTGACAAAAGCTCAGGAAGATGGTGCACCGCTCTATGATATAGAGAAATAAGTATGTAGAGTCATAATAAAAACCTTCGCGAGCGCTAGACAAGAAAGTGCTCTGTTTGGTAAATGAAAAATGAAAAAACTCTCTTCTTTCTAGAAGGATAAATTGTATATAATCCTACTAGTTATCCCACACTCAGACGTTGTCTCACCTTATTTAATAAGAGACATTGTCATCTCTGTAGTCTCATGATTTATCGTGAAATGCTTGCTTGGGGAACTATGCTCTCTTTCCCCTTTGTGAATCTATGCGGAAGAGACTGGTGCCTGAAGTGTATGCCTTCTCTCATGTTTTATTTCTTGGTCATAGCAACCAAGCACTGCAATCGCTGTAAAGCGTGGGCGGTACATATCTGTGTTATCCTCAGATATATTCTTGTCTACACAAGTTGGTCACAAACAGATTTACAAACAACCGGACACCGCCTTCTGTGGCTAGGTCCTGTCCACTAAAATTAATGAAAGTTCCTTCAAAATGAGTGAAAAAATCAGAAACACTCTCGTCTTCCTTCTGTCTACAAGCTGTCAATTTATCCCAGTTGACTTTACGGGGGTATCAGTGTGTGCATCTAAGCAATTATCTTTGATGAAAGAGTAGTCATTTCATTTCTAGGCTTATATCCGGGTTTGCGATCTTGGTCCCAGTCTTTCAGCTCGTTCCAAGTTCCCCCTAGTTCCGCTGCGTGATCAGTGTCATGAACCTTCTGCCATATATCTACAGGGACCAATAACCCGAAGAATAGTTCAACATCCGCTAAAGTCATTACAGCCAAGGCTGCAGCTTCAGATAGTTCTTTATAGTAAGCTGTGGGGTTCTTACGAGGGTCAGCAGCTGTGATTTTAAAGAAAGGACCTCGCTTAGTTTCCATGGTGTATATACCTATTGCTCCTGAAACCGTGCGTCTACTCGATCTCTAATAACCTGGTTAATATCATCACGCGTTTCAGGCACTTCGGGATGAAATATAGGATGCACTTCCCTCATGGGATGTTGAAAATCCCAGTTGGGACATTTTACAAACATTCTGCCTCGGTATTTTACTAAGGTTTCTACGTTTTTGTACACCTCCACCGGACTTAGATCAAACTTATGAGCTCGGTCCAAGATGTCATACAATATTTGAGGTGCTGCTCCGTCCTGAAAGCATTGTTCCCATGCATCAATAAGATAGCGGGACATTTGATGCAAAGCATGTTGCTGCATAACCGTTCGAGATCCCTCATGGTACTCCACAAATCAGCTACTGTATATACATCTTTCCGCATCCATTTAACTGCCTGTTCCTCTATAGCCTCTTTCTCACTATAGCCCAAAGAGGCTCTCGTAAATAATCATCTAGCATTCATTCCACCAGGATCCCCAAATGGAGTACGCTCTCTATCCTCTGTGGTCACACTAGCTGATTGAGATGTCCATATGGGACTTGGGGTTGCCAAAACTATTTGGGTAGTCCCTGGGGGTTGCCGTGTGTCGGGAATAAGAGTAGCTGTGTCTCTCAATGAAGTAGGGGTGGCACGAGTAGTACCTAGGGAGATGAGAGACATGTCTGCCTCCGGGGCAGAGGCTAAAGGGGCAGTGTCTGGCTGAAGACGCACAGCAGGGTATATGCGTTGAGGCGCATACGGTGGGGGAGGCCGCTCATTCAATAAATCCTCTATCTCATCTTCCGCTTCATTTCGAGTCACATAACTTTTGTCTACCTGTAACCTAATCTGCCTATCTAAGCACTCGATGTTTTGCTCGGTCTGATTTTGATCATGAGCAATGGCTTTCTGAGTTACTGTCTGTCCTTGCTGTATCTTTATTAATTTCTCTGCATGTATACGTCTACGCTTTTCTTCTTTCTGCCACTTATTAAGAGTATCAAACATAGCTTGTCTGCTGCGTTTAGCGAACAGACGATCTTGCAGATACTGGATCTTTTTCTCATCAAAAGATCCTGTCTTCGGCCACTGTAGTTCTACATTATCTTTGGTGTACTTATTCCATAAGGTATTAAAGAGGAGTGGGCCGATGCCATGTTTACAATACATATCATGGCTGGGGGTTCCCTCTGAAGGGGCTGGCTGGCTTTCGTCCAGTCTTGTACCTCCCTGGCCAATACAGCCGAAGCATAACTTACTTAGAAACAGCATTGCCACTCCTCTAGAATTTAACTACTTCTAGCTGAAAATAAAAAGGGTTATTTACAACACTCTCATACACATGGCCATGTTTACAATCAGATCCAATTTCACACAAATAAATCGACCACAGTTTTACATTGACATACAAAGACAAACAAACTTATTCCAAGCAAAAGGTGGAGCCCGTCGACTCCCACCTATGGAGAACTCTTTCCAAACCTCCGAAATAGAAAAGACCCAAAAGCAAAATCAAATAGCCTTGTCCTTAGACTGCCTAGAGATAGCCACACAGGTCTCTTCAAAGCACAGATCGACCTATGGACCATTCGGCAACCTTCATGGTTCACCTCCCGGACTATTCTGGCTGAGCCTGCTTTTTCAAGCACCGCTCCAGATCTGCCCGGGAGCTACCCAATCTCAGCCGCCAACATTTCCGAGAGCAGTCCGGCCGGGTGTGAACTTTTTCCACAAGTTACACCAAGGCGTCTGGTCTTAATCTCTAGTTTTCTCCAAAATATTTCAAGACAGGAGCGTCTGCCCGTGCAGTCTCAATACTGCCCCGTCAGGCCCCCTTCCGAGTTCTCCGTGACCTGAAGCCACCAAATTCCAAATTCCAAATTCAAATCCAAAGGATATCCAAAACAAAACAAGACAAATCACTCACCTGGTTCACTCAGGTTCGATTGTGCGTTCTCCACTGCCAACTCCTGTAGACCAACGTGGTCCGTTCTCAGGTTACACCAGTAGGACTCCGGCGTGGGGTCACTGGCAGCTGGGGCTCTCTCGATCAGGAGAGCAGGAACAAACCCCAAACTCTTCGGTCGATCCTCCCCCGATCAAGATCACCCTTCCCAATGTCCCTTTCCTTTCTGATTACAGAGGGACGACCCCAACGTGGAGTCCCGGCGGAGTCGCCAACTGAAGTACCGAAAAATAATTTACAACCCAATAGAGCTATACTTACAAATAGCCCTGATACCAATTACGAACAATCAGTCAGTTGGCAGTGTAGAAGGTCCAATCGTTTATTATAACAAACAAACTCTGCCAGAGGAGCTTCTCGCGACCTAACCCCTCGAGGTCCGCCGAGAAGACTGCTGGCACATTATCAACAGATCACATATATACTGTTACATTTCGAAACTGTTACCTAAGAAGGACAAATACAAGTTGGTACAGGTTGGTGCAAAGGAAAGACCATATATGGAACACAAAGCTTCCTCAGTTTAGCCCAGCTCGTTATAGCAAGGTTGAGAGGCTCTAAGAGAGTCCGCACAGCACCTCCTGGAATGTGCTTATCCAGCCTACCCCTGAGGTTCCGTGACGGTTCCGTGACGATTTGAACCCGTGTTTTCAAGTTTGTCGGAAATACATAATATTGGTATCAGTGAACCGCAAATGATCCATTTAGCATACCCTGGTATTTTCGCTACGCTACAAGCAAGAGCACTCCCTTTATTGACATATTTCTGATCTACCCACGGCATCCATCTTAGATCATGGCAGCCATTTTGTGTTCCTTGCCCTCACATACGCAATAACCTCTGATCACTTCATTTTGATTAAGGACACGTAGCCTTAGCCGGAGATTCACCTCTTTCATGACACGTACACCTTAAACCAGATCACGCTGTAGCTGCATGACTCGACAAAGACTGCCTCCTCTGCCCGAGGCCAGTCCTGCCAAACTGGTCTTCGTGTCCATTGTCCTGATCATGATTAGGCGGCCGAAGCCGGTAGCCTTGCCCATTTACAACCCACAAGCATCTCTTATCCCGCTTTCCTATCTTCCACACCTGGCTCCGTTCCTTTCTTTCTGAAACTTTATTAGGGGGAGGTAACGAACTTTACGATGAGGCGGTCCGGGTCCTGAATGCAATATTGACAGGGAATTGTGATGAACTAGTGGGAACCCCTCTTCGTAGATGTTTTGTATCAGATTTTATCAACGGTTCCTGTGCACGCCAAATATTTATTGTTTATGACACAAAGGTTTTGGGAATGTACCAACATGTGAAGAATTCGCCTGAAGGCCAAAAACTAGTATATAAGGAGCAACCCGCTTTGTACAATTTGAACAGGCTCCTGGTTACTGCCCATGCGTAGTTTCTGTGACTTCTGTGTCCCTGCAGTAATAAACCTTTGGTCTTTGACGCCACCATCGAGAAGCCCGTGTTTCTGTTCATTTGTGCACCAAGGCAGGTGGGAACTCCGGGGTCTTTGGGTGTTGTTCCCTGACACCTCTGGACGGAACCAAAAAGTCCAGAACTCCAATTGGCGCCCACAGTGGGGCGACGTCATTCGGTACCGGTCCAAAAGCCTGAAGAGTTCGAGAAGCTTCGTGTGAAGATTCCTGAGGGAGGCGCCCCACTTCATCGATCCCGGCATATCGCAAAAGTGGCCCGAAGTTCTCTTCCACGAGGGTTTCCCGTTCAGGACGGCTGCAGTGGGCCGTTGCCTTGACCGTCGCCCTGTCTTGGACCCGAGGTGCAGTCCTTAGTACGGCGAAACGTGACGGGTTTCTCCTTGGTGACGTCTTCAGTGACTCAGTTAAGTATTTAGTGATAGCTAGCTGGTTACTTTGTGAGGATTGTTAAAATCCTTGATTGGTTCTTGGTTTGGTTTGGTTCTTGGTAGGATTATCACAGGTTGTTCTGGTTAAGATAATCTATTTGGTTTAGTTTGGGTATCGATACAACAGTTCGTTTTGGTAGGCCTAAATTCTTGGTTCAAGTGCACATATCTGTTTTGTGTTTTGTTTGTTTTGTGTTCCGGACTGAAAAATGGTAAGTCGGAAAATGTTGTCTTGTTTTGGTTGCAACCGTGACTCACGATTGGAGGACTCTTGTCTGGTTCCTCCGATTGGGACTCCCCTATATGATTTATATTGTAAACATGGTGTGGGTCCTATATCTTATAATGAAGTATGGGTCCGTTACACTGCGAAGGATGGTGTCCTTAGTTGGCCACTGCATGGTAGTTTTGAACCCGAGATTCTCGACAACTTAGAAGCGAAATTGTTTAGGAAGAAAGCCCGGCCGGCAATGTTTGATTCTTTCCGTTACTGGCGAAAAGAATCCAAACAGAGAGAAATGAAAAGGTTGAAGAAAGAACAGAAAGAACAAGAAGAGTTGACTCTAGAGCAAGCGGCTAAGCAGTTGCAGGCTAACGAGTGTGAGAAGGCCATAGATGTAGCCATTAGAGAGCATAACTTAGCGATTGACAAGTGCTATCCTGCCTTGCCATCGAAAATGGCTAAGATACTGGAGGATTCCGAAAACGATCCTCTGTTATCTTATCTGTTACGGTCACCTCCACCGTATGCACAAGGTGCTGCGGCTCCACTTGTCCCGAATGTTCAATTGCCGGTTGCTGGACAACCTGATGTTCCTGCTCCTGTCCCTCAGAATCAAGTTCCCGTACCTCCTGTGATGAATCTGAATGTTCCTACAGCTCCTCCTCTTCCTGCACTGCCAGCCTCTATACCTACATCTGTACCTACTATTCCACAAACTATTTTTCTCGATACTCCTACTGTTCCGTTATCTATTCCTACCTCTACTGCGTTCTCTACGTCTGCGAGTGTGCTAACTCCACTTTCTGTTCGTCGAAGAATCACTGATTCTGTTACTAATATGCTGTCTCCTTTATATAAAACTTTAATTAAGACTCCTACTCCTGATTCAGTTCAGAGACGTAGTCAGCTTCCAAGTACTGAGGAACGGGGAATTTTAGATTCCACGGCTCTCAGATGGATTTCGAAGAGTAGAAGATATAGTACGAGAGATGTGTTAGACACATTTATGCAGTGGGGGGAACCAACACAACGGTATGTCTTTGATGAGATGTGCTCGTTGTTACGTGAAGAAATAGAAGAAGATGATGTAGAATCAGATTTGGAAGAATTAATTAAAGTTCAAAAAGAGTTTGCTGCTGGAATGATAGTGGGTGAGAATATAAAGGAAGCGATGGAACTTATTTTAAGTTTTAGGAATGATCCATCTCTTCGTTCACCGAGAGACTTAGAAAAAGGAAAAATGAAGCTAAGTCGCCAATATCCTATGAGGGAAGTTCCTCCAATCTGGCGCGAAGCAATAGCACGTGATGATAATGCTGGTATTGCAGCTGCTCCAGCACAGTTCCAAAGAGTGTGGATACACATTCCATGGAAGCGAGCTGAAGTGTTGGCGGTGAAACAGGCCTTGCCAGATCCACGTAAGAATCCTGCTGGATATTACAAAGAATTGACACAGACAGTTGAGGCTTGTATAATGAACTTAGCCGACATTGATATGTTATTTGGCAATGTAGTTCCGCAACCAGTGTGGGCTAAAATTCGTAGAGAGGATCATCAAGCTGCCTTAGGTGGTGATTGGGCAGCTATCACTGCAGCAGATGGTCAGCAAATAGGTGGTGCAAAACCCGAACCTCTAATTGCTAATCTTCCAGGTAGAATAATTGATCTAATGAAGACTCTGATGCCAGCATTGCGTGTAAATTGGGACAAGCTGTCAGCATGCAGGCAGAAGAAAGACGAAAGTGTCTCCGACTTCTTCACGAGGTTTGAAGAGACTTTTGTAGATCATAGTGGTCAGGACATGAGTACAGAAGGAGGACAAAGACTGTTTGTCGATAAATTTGTGCATAATTTGTTACCTGAATTATGCAATAAATTAAAAGACTCAGAAAGTGCGTGGGCTGTATCCACAACAGCGCAAATACTTGCGACTGCACAGTACTACGAAAATAGGGATAAAGAGGAAAAGGAAAAATCAGAGAAGAAAACGAAAGATTTAAAAACTAAAGTTCTTTTGCAGCAGGCGTATCCGCCTCGTACGAATCAATCTAATACGCAGCAAGGTTCGTACCAAAAGACAGATTATGGCTCGACAAGACCTCAATATCAGTGGAATCAGTGTGCGTACTGTAAGAAAGAGGGTCACTATAAAAATGAATGTCCGATCTTAGCGCAAAATAATGCAGCAGCTCAGAGAGGTCGTGGTGGTTTTGTGCAGAATTCTAGAGGTCGAGGACGAGGTGCTATGCCTCCACAAACGAATGATTGTCCCTCCAATCACTTTGATCAACGAAATGGACAATCTACTCAGCAGAATAGATCTCAACAATATCTTGTTGAGGACTATAGTGAAGTAGATGAGGGTTTTCAGCAAAATGGGTACTAGGACAGCCATGGACAGAGAGAGGGAGTAGTATCAGTTCCAGTGGATCAGAGTGGGCCTTATGTCGCAGTAGCAACATCAGGTGTAGTCGAACCGTTTCTGTTGGATACTGGTGCCGCAAAAAGTTCTATCATTCATGCGAAACTCCCTGGCGCACCTTTGTCCGGCTCAACAAATGTTTCCGTAGGTTTTTCAGGCGCCCCTGTTTACAACCCGATATCTGGTCCTTTGTCTATTTCTGTTGGACCGTGCCAATTGAAAGCACCCCTGATTTTGACGACAGGTTGTAATGAAAATCTGCTTGGTTTAGATTTGTTAAAACGACTATATGCGACATTGTACTGTTCTCCGGAAGGAGTACAACTCACATTGGGTAAAAATATCACCTCTCCGATGTACTTGTCAATGGACGCACTCCCGCCAGAGCTACGCTCACTCCCTGATTCTCTTTGGGCGACTGGTCCTAATGATGTAGGTCTCCTAGAAATTCCACCGTATGTGGTAACTTTGAAAACAAATGTAAAATTTCCAAGAATTCCCCAATATAAAATATCTAGTGAAGGAGAGCGTGCACTTTTATTGATTGTGCAAGATTTGATTAAGAAAGGTGTGGTTGAAGAAACTAGAGGAAATGTCTGTAACAGTCCTGTATTGCCGATTCTGAAACGAACTGATCCTACAAAACCTCCAGTGTACAGGTTTGTCATAGACCTTAGAGAAGTTAATAAGATTGTGGTTCCGCAGTTTCCTGTGGTTCCGGACATTACTGCCTTGCTAACATTGATTCCTGCTACAGCCACATGGTTCTCAGTTATTGACTTAAAGAATGCCTTCTTCAGCATTCCGATAGCCGAAGAAAGTAGAGATATTTTCGGCTTCTGTCTAGGAGGTCGCAGTTTCAGATTTAAACGCGCTTCACAAGGCTATTGTGAGAGTCCATCCATTTACAGTCAAGCATTAAAAAGCCAGTTAGATTCTTTTGTCCTTCCTCCAGGTTCTGCTCTAGTACAGTACGTAGACGATCTTCTAGTGGCTGCCGATGACAAGGAAACTTGCAAAGCAGCTACAATTTCCTTATTGCATCATTTGTCTAATTTGAATCACAAGGTATCTCCTTCCAAAATGCAATACTGCTGCCAAGAAGTGACCTACCTAGGTCATCTCTTGTCAAAGGAGGGAAGGAAGTTGACCCCAGAAAGAATAAAAGCAATTACACAGATGAGTGTTCCACGCACACAGAGAGAAGTACGTGCCTTTCTAGGTATTACCTCTTACTGTAGGCAGTGGATCCCAAATTTTTCTCTTCTAGCGAAACCATTGGTAGCCTTGACTGGGAAAAATGTTCCGAGTCCGGTGCCATGGTCTGATGAATGTCAAGAAAGTTTTACTGAATTACGAAATGCACTATGTTCAGCTCCTGTATTGGGTACACCTGATTACAGTAAGCCATTCACGCTCTACGTTCACGAAAGAGAAGGTTGCGCGTTGAGTGTTCTGACACAGAATTTGGTGATAAACAACGCCCTTGTGCGTATTTTTCATCAACATTAGATCCGGTAGCCAGAGCGTTGCCTAGTTGTTTGAGAGCTACAGCGGCAGCTGCGGCTTCCATTCGACAATCTGCTGGTTTGGTGATGAACAACATGCTAGTGGTCATGGTTCCTCATGCAGTGGATACACTCATGAACCGAACAAAGACACAACACCTTACTAGTGCGAGATTATCTGGTTACGAGCTGACATTACTAGCGAGTCATATTCAGATCAAAAGATGTAATGTATTGAATCCAGCAACACTGTTGCCGACTGATCAAGAGTCGAGTGATTCCGAGCCACATGATTGCTGTTTCAAAACGGAGGAAGAGACAAAAGGACGCATTGATTTGAAGGATACTCCGTTATCAGATCCGGATGGTACGCTGTATGTGGACGGGTCATGTTTTAAATTGGAGAATGGTGATGTGACTGCTGCTTACGCAGTAACGACTTTGAAGACGATTGTGGAGACTGCAAGAGTGAGTCAGAATTCTGCCCAAGCTGCAGAATTGATAGCTCTAACGAGAGCGTGTGTTTTAGCTGAGGGAAAGAGAGTGAATGTGTTTACAGATAGTCAGTACGCATTTGGCGTGGCCCATAGTTTTGGCCGGTTGTGGAGAGAAAGAGGTTTCATTACGTCCCATGGGACTAAGATCCAACATGGTCAGCTAGTTAATGACTTGTTGGAATCTCTAACCTTGCCGACTGAAGTTGCGATTGTGAAGTGCAGTGCTCATAAAGCAATCACGGATGATGTTGGTCGTGGGAATGCTTTTGCTGATGAAATTGCTAAACAGACAGCTAGAGACACGATGAGCAGAATGTATGTTGCTACGTCTGCAAGATGGATTGCTGAGTCTGGAATGTGCGAGGATACTATGGAAAGTGTGAAAGAGATTCAGAAAGAGGCAACTGAGGAAGAGAAACGTGTATGGAGAGAAAGTACGGGCAAGTTGGACTCGAATGGATGTTGGATTGATTTGACAGAACAGCAGCGTTGGATGTTGCCCGATGCGTATGTGCTTGCAGTAGTGACGATGGCGCATGGAGTAGCGCATATAAGTTCTAAAGGGATCTGTAAGATGTTGGCTCCGGTCTGGAAGAATGAGGGAATCAGTAAGTGTGCAGAGAGAGTGGTGAAAAATTGTATGGTGTGCTTGATGCATAATCCTGGCAAGGGAACTCCAACTCCAGCTGGTCATTTCGCTCCTCCTTCCTGCCCCTTTGAAGTGATTCAGTTAGACTTTATTCACATGGAGCGCTGCAATAATTTGAAGTATGTACTGGTGGTAGTTTGTGCTTTTTCCAGGTGGATAGAAGCATATCCACTAAAGGACAACACTGCCCTATCGACTGCCAAAATTCTTCTCAAGGAATATTTCCCTAGATTTGGAATGCCACGGATTGTATGGTCAGATAACGGAAGTGAGTTTATAGGGAAAGTTATGCAGAGTGTGTGTGCCGGCCTAGGGCTGAAACAGAAATTTCACAGTGCAAACCATCCCCAGTCTGCTGGTTTAGTTGAGGGTTACAATGGCACCCTCAAGCTGAAAATAGCTAAAATACAAGCATCCACAGGTTTAGCCTGGCCAGACGCACTTCCTTTGGCCTTGTTATCAACGAGAGCAACAGTACATTCTAGAATAGGGCTTAGTCCGTATGAAATAGTCTTTGGTCGCCCGGCAAATATCTGGGGTGTGCCAAGGCCTAAAGAATTTTGTTCCATAGAATACCCTATGTTGATAGACTACCTTTACGACTTGACTGCTAAATTGAGTCTTATTCATCAACAGGTTTTCGATGCTTTGCCAAAACCTCCGGAGAGTCCAGGGCATCAGCTGAAACCGGGAGACTTCGTTGTCATCAAGAACTTCGCGAGGACGAAGAACCTTCAGCCGAGATTTGTGGGGCCTTTCCAAATCTTACTGGCAACGAGGACAGCAGTTCGTGTAGCTGGCCGCAAGCACTGGGTACACGCATCACATGTTAAGCGTGTCCCTTTGCCGCTCCCTTACGACGACTGGGTGAAGAAGGGAATTGGTGCCTCCGAATCTGAAAGCACACCGAAGTTCATTTCTTTCAGCGATGCCGAATTGATTACTGACACTCCAAAATCTGACTCTCCTCCTGAAAAGACTCCTTTGAACACTGAACATTTGTCTCCAGCATCAGAAGAAACTTTGCTATCTGCGAACTTAAACACTGCAACAGCTGCTAGTGATACACTATTTTCCGATCAGACAGTTCCAGCGAAACAGAGATATAACTTAAGAAGCCGTAAAATGGACAAATAAAGCAGGCAACTGCATATTGTGATTTTGATATATATTGAACTTTTGCCTTCAGCCAGGAAGTTTGCTATTGTTTATTGTTTTTAAAATTGCCTTGCCGTCTGGGTAGCCGTAGGGTCGTGGCTGTGTGCCTAGTTTGAATCTGCAGGGGTCTGACACAAGGTCGATCTTTCTGTTGGTTCTGGGAACTCCCAGAGCTGATAGAGGCATTTTCATCTACGTACACATCATCAGTGGTCGCGAGCGGATTGTAGAAGATGGAGCTTCCTGCGCTGCAACGAGAAAATGTGATTTATGTTCGCAGAAACAGACTTCATAGAATTCTTCATAGCAAATGCTTTTTGATGCAATGTGCCATTACATTCTTGATTATTTTAGCAACATTGGTGGGTGGAATCGTCTTTAGTATAAATTTGATTTTTGTGCCAGTTACTACAGTACCTCCCCTTGATCCTGCCATTTCTACTGCCTCTTCTATACACTCTTTTCACTCGTTTCCGGAACATGAGCAAGCCCGACGCTCAAAATTCACCAACAACACTTTTGTACAGCTCTTGCACCAACACCAACTGGTAGTTAACACTACAAACTGCTGGGTGTGTGGCTTGATACCCCACACTATGGATAAAGGTATTCCCTATCTGGTTTTGCCTTACAGCTACAATGGATCATTTCAGGCCCTTCAAACCATCTTTGCTTATGCCCTTGAAACCTATCCTCCACGTCCACCGCGTTCCACTAAATATAACTCTGCCAACAAAGCCTTAGTCCAGGGAATTATTGACATGGTCAAGGACGTCAATAATACTCCATCCTACCCTAGAGACGAATTGCGAGTATATTTAAGTTGGAATACTTCAGAGTATCGCCTTAGTTTAGGAGAAAGCAAGCGTAAAAGCTCAACTCCAATCTGGGTCGTACCTCACCGAGGTCAGGTCTGTTTGCAAGGTAATGGGAGAAATCCGAGAGCTCAGCTAGGGAGGAGTGAGTGCGTAGAGACTTACGTGTTTCCGGCTAACTCTTCCCCTGCCTTTCTCACTGCTAGGGGTACCTACTTCATTTGTCGAGACAGAGCTTATACATGGTTGCCTGCCGACTTTTCAGGATCATGTTATATTGCTCGATTGTTGCCTCCGACATACACTGCTTCATCTGATTACCACAGAACCAGAGTAGCGAGAGGTGTCTTCAGCAAGGAAGATACCGCTGGTCAGGAAGCTGGAGACTTCTTCAAAGGCTTCCTTCTGTTCTGGGGGCCTATGGCCAATAGTAGAAACATACGTCAGCTAACACGGGTAGTTGAATCTACTATTACCGAAACTGCTGGTGCCCTTAGCATCTTGACAGCTGAGCTTCAGGCGGATAGACTCATGACGTTGCAGAACCGTATGGTTCTAGACGTTATACTTGCAGATCGAGGTGGGGTATGCAGAATGATCCAATCGAGCTGCTGTGTCTTTATTCCTAATAATGCTCCAACAGTCTATGAGGCGATCTCTAAGCTACACAAAATTTCCGACTCTATACATGTAGACAAGGGAAACTGGTCCTTCATGGAGTGGTTTTGGACTCTGATAGCAGCGTGGGGATGGAAGGTTCTAATGGTCATTGGTGTCATCTTAGTATTCCTATTCTCATGCTGCCTGATTATCCAGTGTGGTCCTGCTCTGTGTAGTCTTTGTGCTGCAACTTGTCTCAGAAAACCACCTGCGTTTGGAGAAAAGGCACGAGAAAGGATGATGATACAACAGCATGTTACTGACCTGATGAACATAGAACTAGATTCTGACATAGACTGAGTAATTGCCTATGTAAGGGCAAAAGGAGGGTCTGAGGTTCCGTGATGGTTCCGTGACGATTTGAACCCGTGTTTTCAAGTTTGTCGGAAATACATAATATTGGTATCAGTGAACCGCAAATGATCCATTTAGCATACCCTGGTATTTTCGCTACGCTACAAGCAAGAGCACTCCCTTTATTGACATATTTCTGATCTACCCACGGCATCCATCTTAGATCATGGCAGCCATTTTGTGTTCCTTGCCCTCACATACGCAATAACCTCTGATCACTTCATTTCGATTAAGGACACGTAGCCTTAGCCGGAGATTCACCTCTTTCATGACACGTACACCTTAAACCAGATCACGCTGTAGCTGCATGACTCGACAAAGACTGCCTCCTCTGCCCGAGGCCAGTCCTGCCAAACTGGTCTTCGTGTCCATTGTCCTGATCATGATTAGGCGGCCGAAGCCGGTAGCCTTGCCCATTTACAACCCACAAGCATCTCTTATCCCGCTTTCCTATCTTACACACCTGGCTCCGTTCCTTTCTTTCTGAAACTTTATTAGGGGGAGGTAACGAACTTTACGATGAGGCGGTCCGGGTCCTGAATGCAATATTGACAGGGAATTGTGATGAACTAGTGGGAACCCCTCTTCGTAGATGTTTTGTATCAGATTTTATCAACGGTTCCTGTGCACGCCAAATATTTATTGTTTATGACACAAAGGTTTTGGGAATGTACCAACATGTGAAGAATTCGCCTGAAGGCCAAAAACTAGTATATAAGGAGCAACCCGCTTTGTACAATTTGAACAGGCTCCTGGTTACTGCCCATGCGTAGTTTCTGTGACTTCTGTGTCCCTGCAGTAATAAACCTTTGGTCTTTGACGCCACCATCGAGAAGCCCGTGTTTCTGTTCATTTGTGCACCAAGGCAGGTGGGAACTCCGGGGTCTTTGGGTGTTGTTCCCTGACACCTCTGGACGGAACCAAAAAGTCCAGAACTCCACCCCCACCTGTAACCTTGACAGGCCCAACGTTCAGAAGCAGCATCTTGTTACATTTGTCAGACTATTTCTCAGGAGAACCGCCATGGCTAAGTGTAATGGTAGGTTTCCACTAATGCTTCAAGCTGAATAGGCCACAAAATGGTGCTGGTCGAGTCAAGTTATATTGCATAACAAAAGACGAAAACGAAAAATAAGGCATATATTAATCCCTAAACTTTTACACGTGTGAGCTGAGTAACGTTCGAGTACCTACATGTGTCTAATAGGTGCTTCACGCTAATTATTAATAGTGGCTATATGTTCTACTGGGCCTAATTCAGATTCTGGTTCCTCACCACTGAACATTTTTCTGCAGAATATGGCCTAAATACTTATGGTGGAGTGTATACAATCCACTGGGAGCAATGGGCCTGCAATTTGGAAATGCAAAACTTTGAAATGGGTGAAAAATTAAATAAAGTGTTAGCTCAATTAGTTACAAAACTCTCAATTTCAGTTGTGACCCATTTAAAATCACTCAGGGGATTATTTGTACTCACAGCTACAATTTTAAGTTAACAAGGAATTATTTTGAAAAGAGATGTACCGCAGTGCTTTAGTTGTTTGAAATCGGAACTCAGCCCCAGCCTGGTCCATGATTCTGACTAAGCACTACTCATTATCAGGCCCTGCGATCTATAGCCGGATGATCATGTCACATGAGCACAGCCTTCCCTTAACTTTTATATGCAAAGATGACTTTGTGCTCCTTTTATAACTGACCACAAGGCTGTGAGCTTCTCTGAAGGGGTCTGGAGGCTACTATGCATAGATCTGTCAATACTCATCAAATGGAATGTGGGGATTCTAACACAAAGCTCATACACTGTAGTTGTTTTTTCAAAAATATGAAGTGCTTACAAATCCCCAACATCATTGTCCTATGTAAGGAAAAACCATATAGCATGTCACTTCAATCACTACACTTCACTCAGGAACTCAAAGAGACATTGTAGCTTGTGTTGTTGAAACAAAACAGACAGGTTCACAAATATATTTTTAACATGTATTTGTTCCTCTGTGAACATTTGATATGTAACAATCTAGGCAACCATGAGAGTCAATCAAAAAATTAATAAGTGGAAGGGAATTCAGCTACAACATTGCTTGTTGAATTTGACAGTTTATTAAGGATTTAAAAGAACAGTATCGCATTACAAGTTTAATATGTATGTTAAAAGGTATAATCTAGACAATATAGACTTAAACACAATACATAAATCACATTACATAGATCACATTACGTATACAAGTACATATAAAGTTAAAAAACGAGAGGTGGCAGATTGGTACTCTACACGCGTTTCGGCGATCAGCGCCTTCTTCTGGAGCAGCCACAAACATTTCTAAAAAAATAAATATACATAAAAGTAGAGATTACACACAGTGGAAATAACATTTTATAAAGTTTAAAAAAACAGTTTTCAGATTCTACAGTAGCTTAAAGTTGACCTTCCTATTTACAATAGTCATAATATAATGACAATTTATACTTTTAGTTTCATTTCCTTGCAATACTAACTATTTTGGGGCGAAAGACATATGGCGAAGTAATACAAAATTACATAAAGGGACCTTATGGTAAGTGGTAAGTGGGAACAGCAAATCCCTCCCCAAGACCAATTGGTTTTTAGTGGACCCTTAACAAATGGGCAGGTAGTGATTATAGTTGTAGTCTATACTTACAAAGTTGTTATATTGCTGTATGGGATGTACTTTGCTTTCTTAGTTTCTGTAATGAGCAATCCCAACCGTCTGGTTACAGGAGCTTAAGGAGGATTACCAGAATAGTCCTAACTTATTGCGACAGTGATATATATTTAGCAGTTATAAGGCACTTACATGATGTAAGGATGCAGTGTGTATAGCTCAATGGCGGCGTCTAGTCAAAATCAGACGTTAGTATTCTATTTCCAAAATGGATGGATTCCAAAAGATAACTGTAAGTCACAAGGGATAAAGATAATATTATATATAAGGCCAAGCTTACTTTCTCGTTCTGGCAGTATCTATATAGGTGATTTATATCTAGGTATACAAAGAGCGGTTTCCTGGATAGACTCCCAGATAGATTCATCGCTGATTAATGCTGTTAAATCATAAGTCTCTGAGTTATTTGTTTCCTAGAGATAAAGGTATTGGAGTTTTATGTGTCCCTTACCATAATGCAGAGGTAAAATGGTTAGCGAATGCTAAAATCCATATGATCCTAATCAATGCAGTGATCGCTTATATAAGTCGTTCCAAGTTTTTGGATGCAGATAGACTCCAGACTTATCGTTATAATTTGAACTGTTAAGGAATTCATGTTATTCTTTTTATTTTACTGGAGAAGAAAATTCAATGGGTTACCTGTATGGTTAAAAGACTATAAACTGATCCCGCCGACCGGAACCTTTAGGTCATTCATACCAAGAATGTGCTTGGTAACTCGGTATTTTAATAACAAAATCCTCCTGATGTGGGGATTTTGATAGAGGAGGCCCCCTGTACATTTGGAAAAAATGTTTCAGATTTTTTAGTGGTGACAAAAGGGAAGCTCTATATTTAGGCATTCCTATATATTGATAGGTGAGAAGATATAACTACGTATACGTATACCAAAAAGTCTTTTTATACTGAAAATCTTATTGGTTTACCTCTAATAGGGTTGGTTCACCTTCAGATGGGTTGATTAATTGAGGTTTAAAATAACTCCCTGTCCGAAAGATAAAAGAAAACGAGTTGTGTAACTAGCAAGTATATCAAAGGTTAGAAATATCGCGTTTAATCGTGAAGTATTCTTACCCAAAATAGATCAACAGGGCTCTCGACTTCTGGCGGCAGGACACGGGGTTTCTGCAGTCATGTACAAATCGATAGTGTCTGAATGTGTCAAAGCTAGCGTTTTTATAGTGTGGATAATAGGTAAATGTGGATCAGGTGTACTCTACATGGAAGTAGAAAGGGGACTGTAGCCGCCGACGAAAACCTGGTGAAACTATTTCCTGTGAGGTCGGGGCTGGTAGGGGGTTGGAATTGCTAAGGGGCCGGCATTCCCGTCGATTGACAGCTCAATAAAAAGTGGAAATTGAAAAAGGACTCGCTAATAATGGAGTTAGCGTTTTTTTATAATGTGGATAAAGGGCAACTGTGGATGAAGTATACTCCACATAGAGAAGGGAAAAAAGGACTTTCTCCTACAAAGAAGTAGAAAGGGGACTGTAGCCACCGACGGAGACCCGTGAAGCTATTTCCTGTTCCTCTGTGAGCCATTGAGCTGGCTCTACAGGGACAGGACCTCCTTTGCCAGCAACTCAAGCTCCTCTGGCGAGAAGGCATGGGCCCTGTCACTGCTCGACCTGCCATAGTTGCACACCGAGATCAATAACACCAGCAACAGTGGAGGAGGTCTTGATGGCTGCAATGTTAAGAGGCAAATTAGCTTTTTTTTTTCAGCTGCCGCTAACATGCATGTGACGTATGTGATTGTCAGCTGAGACTGACGCAGCCATTGACCTTCGTACATTGCTTTCACACACTTTAGCTTATGATTGTGCCTGTCATGGAGTTTAACACCCACTATATGTCTGCATCCACTGTAGCAGTCTGCTTTAGGTCCCTTTACCATGTCATCTTCATTTGGACATTTAAAAGTTGTGACATTTGCAGTTATGTGCTGCTGTTGCAAAGTGCAAAGGGAACATGGGTCGATCATGTGGAAGACACACACAGACTTTGAGTGTACATGTATTGTACTGAGACAACTTGCACAGTGATGGAATGGATGTTTGTAAAATTACATTAGACTTGTTTTCTGTTTAATGTCGGCACCAAGCCAATATATGCTGCTTGATTTGCTCTTACCACATGTGGTAGTCAACCCAAAGGATAATAATCTTCCTTCACATTGGCAAAATGCTAATTTTGTGTTAATTGTATGAAGCTGTTGATCTGTCTCATCATGGTAGACCTAACTTTTTGTAGCACACCACTTAAAGTAGGTTGTGACATTCCCTCAGAAACTATAGCAGTGTATTGGAATGAGCCGGTGGCCACCAAATTGAGTGCTGTCAGGATGTATGACTATTGGAATTATTGTTGTGAAATTCCTAATTTGATGCAGAATATCTGGCTCCGGCTGATTACATTATTAAATAATATTTTGCCTATGAATCTGATTGATTTGATTATGTCCCTTTCTTCCATAGTGACAAGCTATGGAACTGGAAATGTAACAATGGCACTGAGTATTGCGTTATATATGGTTTCTTATGTTTAAGAAAAAATAGACAGACCAATCTTTTTCAAATTTAATGAACTAGTACTTGAAGAATTTTTGGTCTTTGTATTTTG
Source organism: Lissotriton vulgaris (assembly GCF_964263255.1). NCBI lineage: Eukaryota > Metazoa > Chordata > Amphibia > Caudata > Salamandridae > Lissotriton > Lissotriton vulgaris. The sequence continues at coordinate 1,016,290,245 of NC_141696.1, read as the reverse complement.
TGGCATGGTACACATTTGTGCAAAAAGGTCCCTACTTCCAATTCATTCATAAAAAAAACAATTATTTGATTGTTTACATTTTACTATGTATGAGAAAGAACTAAATGAATAAATACACAACAGGACTTCAGCACCAGTCTTTGACTTTGTTATTCTTACTTTTATTAAACAAAACAAAATAGACCAAAACATGATATACAGTAAAAAGCAAACCAAAAAAGTAAAAATCAGTCATAGTGAATGAAATCATTATTGAAGAGCCTAAATAGTTTGCAGTCCAATGTCCAAAATGAAACTGGCATCAGAAAGGTAAATATGTCCAGAAACTAGTCCATAGGGTGAATGGTAGTCGCACACTGGGGGAAATTAGCAGGCACATGCATCAACCATTTTTGCGAGCGCAAACTTTGCGATTCCAAAAATCATCTGTTTGCATCCGCAAAAATGGCTTCTGCGACGCATCAACATGTCAGCCTTTCGCAATTTAAGAAATCACAAATTATTGAGATTTCTTAAATTGTGATTGCATTTAAGGAATTGCAAATTGTGATTATTTAAATGCAATGCATGATGGATCGCAAATTGCGATTTTGCTAATATGGGGCGCAAATTAACATCAATTTTAACTTGATGGTAATTTGCAAGAACTTTAAAAAATGCACTGAAGTGCATTTTTCAAAGTTGTAGGTTATATACACACATGCCCTTGGAGCATGTGTGTGCGCAACATGCGTGCACAGATCAATTTCAGGGGTGCAACAGGGTGTCCTTTTGACACACTTGCACCCTTGAAATTGCATACGCAATTTGCAAGTACCTATTGGTACTCGCAAATTGCACATGCAATCTCCCATTCGTTCCTAAGGGCCTGTAGGCCCGTCAGATTGAATGGGAAGACATTCCTTAATTGTGACTCGCAATTTACGAGTCTAAATTAAGGAACGTTTGGGAATCGCAAATTTTATAGCAATTCCTACATGCATAGGCTTTTGCAATTCCTTAATTGCGATTCCTTAATAATCGCAATTTAGTAATCTCAAAAGCCTACATTGATGCATGTGCCTGTAGGTTCTGTGTCAGTCAGACAGAAATAACTTTATTTTACTGATACAATAATGTCATGAAAAGTATTCAACAAACTTATGTTCATCAGTAGATAATACTGTCAATAGAACTAATTAGTAACATATTAAAACATTATTTTTTAAGAAAAAGAATAAAAATGTTAGTTTCAAAATGATCATAAGCTAAAAAAAAATAATTCATAGGTATACAGACAAATATTGCACAACCCAACGTCTTGATTAACATTTTATGTGTCAGAATAACAGTTTGATCTCCTTTTGCTCAAAGCAGATAAAAAGAACGAAGCCAAAGAGAAACATGTAAAAGGATCAGGCAGTGACTGTAGATAATATAAAGCTACACAACATTGTTTAAAATTCATTTTCCCAATACGAGGACAATGAATCTTTTTCTTTCATCGCTATAAAATTTACAAAAGATTAGAAAATGAAGATCATTCAGGGAGTATTGCTTGTTGCAAGGGCAAACTGGGAGTGCAGTCATTGCATAGGTTGTGGGCGGGTGGCCTAACATGATGGGGATATAATTTAGACAAAATCTCATTAAAATATATCTATGTTGGAGATTCAAAACAAGCGATAAGTAAGAGGAGTTCATATTAATTATACTTATACTTGTAGCAGCATAATACAGTCTGACTGTAGAAAGTTTAAAATTAGCATTGTGCCTCCTCCCCTATAGATGGATCAATAAGCGAGATTTCAGCTCCTTCTTAGATATTGACAGGCATGTCTTCAGATCCTCATCAAGGTTATGAAAGCCAACCGCCTAAAGATTAGATTCAACATATCTTAACCATCTTATTTTGCTCATACAATCTAATTTCAGGACATCTTTTACAATATCTCCAGTCAGTGAAAGAGTTTCTCTACGCTAAACTGAATGCCACATCAGAATTGGTGCAATAAAAATCTTATCAATAATATAAGGAACTGTCAGCTTCATATGACACTTATAGTTAGAGCACGACTGAGCAAGATCGGTCAACTTCATTGGAAGTTTTTCATATCTGCCTGCGGGACACAGCGTTCTGGTTCAGGGAAAACTCGATGCTGACAAGACCGTGGTGCTCTACTGTGCTACGGAAAGGGTTCTCTCAGGGCTGCCTAGCAATTTTTGGCCCATTGACACCCCAACCATCATTCAGCCTGTAAAGACAATTCGTAATCTGGACGTTACATTTGATAGTAAACTTACTATGGAATCGCAGGTGACGAAAACAGTGGGCTGTTGATTGGCCATTATTAGATCTTTGCGGAAGATTTTCCCTCTGCTGCCCCCTTTGGCGCGCACGCTAATAGCACGCAGTACTATTCTTAGCAGATTAGAATACTGCAATGCCTTGTTACCTGAGTCTCCTACCTTCCTTCTTGATAGGCTTCAGAGGATTCAGTCAACGGCAGCCAAATTAGTGCTTGGCTGGTCCAGAAGAACCTCTTCTTCCTTGGCTTTGGCTGAGTTGCATTGGCTCCCATTGAGACAGAGAGTTCAGTTCAAGTCTCTTTGTTTAGTGTTTAAAGCCCTGAATGGGCTGGGGCCCGTTTCCTTCCAAAGAAAATTCAAATGGTATGTCCCTACGAGAACTCCCCACTCCTCAGGGGCAAAGCTAGAAATGATGCCTAGATTTAGGAAAGTTAGATCACATGGCAGATCCTTTGGGGTTTCAGCTGCGAAGCTTTGCAATGCTTTGCCTCTGGAACTTAGACAAGTCAGTGACCTCCTTTCTTTTAGAAGGATACTAAAAACGTGGTTGTTTCCGAAGATTTAGGCGGTGGTCTGCAGTGCGGCCCAATACTTGATGTGACTCTGAATTGCCAATGCCAGGATGCCTGCTAGATGACAGTGCGCTTTAGAAATATAATAAATAAATAAATAAATAAATGGGGCATACCACAGCCCATCTTAAACATTCTGTTGCTTCTATATATGGATACCTGGGTGCAGGTGAAACTAGGTGGCGGCACCCACCTCTCCTCGAAAGTTCCAAAAACAAAAGGACTGAAACAGGGCTGTGTGCTCGCACCAACCCTGATCAATCTAATAATGGCGGACCTTCCGAAGGCTCTCGATGCCTGCAACTCCCATTCACCCAAAATAGGAGTGAAAACATTGACAAAATTCATGTATGCAGACGACGTAGTTCTGCTCAGTCACACATACGTTGGCCTCCAACATCTATTGATGGAAATGCAGAATTACGCTATAGAAAACAACCTAAATATAAATCTTAGTAAGACCCGGACAATGTCAGTAAACAACAACAAAAAACGTGCAGAGGAACTGGTTCCAGGGCGGCACTAAACTTGACCCAGCTCATGAGTACAGGTATCTAGGATTCACAATCGACAAAGAACGGTTGTTTAAGCGCCAGAAAGAGGAAATAAGAAGGAAAGGACTGTTGGTAGCTCTATCAATGAAAAACCTTGCAAATAAATTGATGGGGCCGGCTTTGACCCCACTGCTGAAAGTAGTCCAGGCAAAACCTCTCCCCTCGATTGCCTACGGTAACGAGGCAATGCGGGGAAGAGGCTCTAAGGATCTGGATAACACACAGGTCAAAGCATACAGAACCATGTTCTGTCTCCCAAAATACAGAAAACTTGAAATATGAATCAGAAAGCTCTGACACTCTAGGTCGTTCCTGAGATGGGTAGAGACCTTTGTCAGACTACACTAAGGACAGACCATTTGCACTATAATGGACACCTCGCAAGAAGTCCTGAAAATCTGTACAATACACATAGTACGATTTTGGTCAATGGCCAAGCACGGCTGGAGCAAAAAATCTGTGATTGTAGTACAGAGCACCTTAAGGACATTTATTATTATCGCTATTATTAATTCAGATTTTAGACCATAAGACACCTTCCCTACCTCTGGTGGCACCTAGCGAACTAAGGACATTTAATAATACCATTATTATTAATTCGGATTTTAGATTGTAAGGAACCTTCCCTACTTCTGGGTTTTTAACTGGTTTTATTACAAGATTTTTGTTTTATAATTACAGTGCTTAAAAAGGTAGTAGAGGTGGATGAAATTACATTGAATGTTTAGCAAACGTTTTACTCTTTTAAGTGTTAATATTGCAATGGTTTTAGTTAACTATGCAAAAATAAATAAACTTGAAACTTGAAACTGTTTTGGCAGGGCCTCCCTTTATATGACAGAGGCAGCAGTGTTTGGCCCAGGTGATGTTGGACCACAGAAAGGGGAAGATGGTGCTGGAAAAGCCCTGCACATATGGGTTTAAATGTCCTGCAGCACACCAGTCAGTGAGCCCAAAATGAAGTTCAGATTCTTAATTTGTACATTATTTTCCCTCTGCAACTGTGCCATGCCCTGGAGATCTGTAAGGAGCTGGCTCGTCATGTCTTAGGACTGATGGAGGGATCTCAAGACTTGGTTGAAGGTGGCAAGGGTGACAGTCAACCCAGTGGCTTTATTATGCTGGCCCACAGTTTCCCTCCCTCAACCTCTATCACAAAACTACCCTATGGCCTTGACCCAGTGTACCCCATTCCACTAGTTCCTGATTGAAATGTAGGTGGTGGTTGTGGTGTCACAACAGCAACCAGGACTAGGAGGCACAAGATTGGTGTGGTGTTGGTTTGGACACAGGAAGTGGTGGTACTATAAGCTGCGGTGTTGTGACAGCTGGGGTGGGAGGTGTAGGAGTGTGACGAGTGAGATTCAAAGGCACTATCTGCCCTGGCAGACCAGATGGACCAGGCTGCTCCTCTTCCACCAGACTGTCAGGAGTGTATTCAGCGCTGGATGTTTGATCCTTGGCTGGAGTGGAGGCTTCCTCAGTGACAGATCGTGGGCCATGTGATCTAGCTGCTGGGCATATTGTGAAAGTAAAAATATGGATACATTGCAAAAGTGTGGATTACACATATACAGGTAGATTCATCAATTCGAAATCGGCTCGCAAAGGGCCAGATTCTGAGAATCTAAATGGGGAACATCAATATCATGATTATACATTTCTGTGGTATTATAATTAGTTACACAGACAGTTTAAATTTAATCCAAAACAACTTCACATTAACATGTAAGAAAATGTCCTGAAATGCAAAACAAAAATTAAGAAACTATCAGCCTTATTCATGAACCCGAAATCGGCTCGCAAAGGGCCAGATTCTGAGAATCTGGCCCTTTGCGAGTGCGATTTTTGCATTTGGGATTCATCATCCCAAATGCAAAAATCGCTATTTGCTACATCGCATATTTGCGAGGAATTACATTTAAGGAATCTCTATTTGAGATTCCCTAAATGTAATTCATCATCCATTTTTCAATTGCGAAATCGCAATTTCGGGCTGCAATTTACCGCGAGGTCAAACCTCGTGGTAAATTGCGAAAACTCAGAAAAATGCATTTAAATGCATTTTTCTGAGTTGCATGTTACACACACACATGTCCTTTGGACATGTGTGTGTGCAACACCTGTGTAAATTTTCATTGCAGGGGTGCCTCAGGGTGTCCTTTGGACACCCTGGCACCCTTGTAATAGCAATCTCATTTGCGATTAGCTAATTGCTAAATGCAAATAAGGAATGACTCCCCATGCATTCCTATGGGCCTTTTGGCCCATAGGAATGCATGGGGAGTTATTCCTTATTTGCGATTAGCAATTAGTTAATCGCAACTAAGGAATCAGTGGGAATCACAATTAATATTACGATTCCTACATGAATCCTGTTTTGCGAGTTTGTAATAGCGATTCCTTATGAATCGCTATTATAGACTCGCAAAATGGCCCGTTCATGAATCAGGCTGATTATATGATATGCATCAACCATCCAACACAATGCAGTAAAGAGGAGAAATGTGAAATTAACCAATTCAAGCCCTACCATGCTAAAAAACACTACTAACAAGGATGTTTTGCATTAGTCATGATATTAACAGTGCAGAGAAACCTTTCACTTATACCACTAATATTCAACCAACAAATGTGCATACCTAAAGATTTTCTGAACAACAAACTTTGTACAACTAATGATATCAATGTAATTACATGACAAGGAAAGGACAAAATACAACACTTCAACACATACAATTTTCAAAAGAGAGCATTACAGAGGGATTGATCTATATATTACAAATTATTACATGTGAAAAAAGTTTGAAAAGGGGGAATGAGCAAAATTGGATTTGAATATGATTTTCACATAACAGCAACATGGCATCATGATTGTTGTAGTTATTTTAATGATACATTCAGAACATTTGCAAAAACATAACGTGAACATACCCAATGAAAATCTGCTGTACAAAGATAACAGACATTTACTATTTGAAACACATATGTTATTTGTTATTTGGTCTACAAACACCTACAAGCACCAATATATCATGTGAAATGTAATGAAGATCGAAACCTTTTATCTTGCGTACAGCAAATTACATTCAAACAAACAAGCCAAAAAAGATGTTTCTGATATATTTAGGTTTGTATGTTAAAGGAAACCTGCAAAAAAACATTAGCAACAGCTAACTTCAAAGCAAAAGTTTGGTACACCTTGAAAAGTGTAACTTACCTGTCTCCACTCTATCAGGGATTCCTGTCAAGCCTTCAGGATGTAGGATCTGCAAGACCTTCTCCTCCGAGGTAAAGAGCTGTAATCAACCCCCAGTCCACTGGGACTCTAGGTGACACTTGGAGGCCACAGAATGCTGTCTCTCTTGCAGGTCAATAGATGAGGAGAAGATCCGTACAACGGATTCCTTGAATAAGTCTAGAATGAAGGCCTATGCTGATAAACACCAATGTGCATGGGACACAGTTTTCAAGGAAAAAGACTTGATACTCTTCAAGCAAGAAACAGAAACACAAGTATGATGCTCCGTTTTATGCTGTACCCATGAGGGTTTTGATGAATAAAGGACATATGCTGAGCACTCAATGACCTGGAAAGTCCATCACAGGATATTTGTCAAACTTCAAGAACCTACCTTGATGTTCATCTGCTCTAGATGTCTGAACCGGGACCTGCCACCTGAAAGTCTGGAGTGCCCATATCCAATGCCTAACAAAGCATCCCAGGTGCCTGAGGCAAGTTCTGCTCCTCCTCTTCCTAAACCTCACACGACTAGGTCTTGAAGACTGGCTCAAGCATCACGATGACTCATTGAGGAACTATGATGTATATATGTAATATTTTTACTTTTTATGTAACAGTCAGGGAGATGTAGTATCTTGTAAATATGTATAACGGGACCCATCCGGGACCCATCTGGGCTCTGTGGCAAAATGCCTTAATCATTTGGGTGTGCCTGGGCATGGTTACTAAAGTTAATGATGCAATGTGTACAGTTAGTTATGGGTTATACTCTGAAGAATAAATACATGCATGACTAAGCATTGTGAGTTGCATGGTCATTTGCATGCTACTGGGCTGGCGAGGACACTACAAATGCCATCAAGGGAACCACACAATCCTCTTCAATACAGTCAAGTACTGCATCAAGCTCAAGTCTGGCCCTCATATCCTGCATGCCACAAGCAAGTGAAATCCCATCAACAATTTTTTCAGCAATCAAGCAGAGCATGTCTTGCAGAACATCAACAACACATAGCGTTCTTCTCCTCTTAGAACCACGGTTTCCTGTAGCAATCGTCAATGATAATCCTTTGATGCCCAATATTTAGCAGACTTCACCAACATACTCAACGCTATATCATATAAAGATTATGCATTTTCTTTGTTGTTCATCATAGCTCTCTCAGGAGAAGCTCTAACACCACTACTCAACATTGCAGATACCTCTCTTACAAAAGGCATCTTCCCAGATGATCAAAAGACATGCCAGATACTCCCACTCCAAAGGTAACCTATACTACTTCCTGTTGTCATTGCAAACAACCAGACAAAAAATATTCTTCTCATCAGCAAAACTGCAGGGGTAAGACTTCTAGACTGATCTGTTCGGCATATGCCTTGGGCGTACTTGGTTTCAGCACAGTAATTAGGTTTCCATTGCTTTCCCAGACGGTTGGATGCCTTGCAGTAACTCACATTTGCATTGTGTTTATGTCCATTTGAGGAACTCACATATTTTGCCATTGTTTCTATTGTCATGTGGGTGCATGCGTTTCCATTGTCTTTATAACCGGTCTTGCACATTGTGCGTCACACTATATACACCACACCCAAATCACCACATCCTCCTCAGCCATTACTATCTGATTGCAACAGAATGAAGAGTCAGGCAACTTAATTTGACTCAATGTTACAAATTACTTTGACATTGACACATAGCAACATTGCATAAATGTTGACAATACAGAAAGTGGATGTTCCATGAGAGTGTTTTATTAACAATACTTTATATGTGCAAGTGAAATGTCTTAGGGAAGGTGCAGATTCACAGATAAGAGCTTTAGGGTCATATGGTGTTAGATAGTTAGGGTGTCACCACAGCTTCTTGGTTACAGGCTAACCTTTACCAGACTCTGTCTGCAGAATACATTGTGATATAGTGTTGTTGACTTGGTCAATAATATGTACACATTAAGCACCAATGCTTTTGCTGACAGTGGCCCCTAGACATGATCACCGAAGTGTTCAGTTGTGGCAGCTCTTGACGAGCTCTGAATAATGGCTAGATGCTGTTCTGTGTGACTACATTTGACCCCATTGGAATTTCTTAAATTCTGAGTGAATTAGAATGTTCAGTTACTGGATGGCTGGATGAAATGTCTGAGTCTTTGTCTTTGATTGGTAGCTGCAGGGTAACTTTTAATCTATCATGGACCTGTGCACTGTTAAGGTGGAAGATAAAATGGATGTCACTGTTGGTGTCTGTACAAAGTCTTATATTGCATTGCTTTGACATTGATGTAGTTTACTTTTATATTATGTTACGTGTCTGAGGACGATGTATTGAGCATTCCCAGATGTGTGATCAATCATTTGAAATAAGGTGATTGAACTCATCTGATTTCTAGAAAAGGTGGTACATTATTGAATAAAAGACTGGGCATGTGCAGTTTACACCTGTGATTTACTAGTGAGGAACCTTATGTTATTTGTGTGTGGAATTCAATGTGATCAATTGCAGTGCAGTGTTACTACTTAAAACACATTTATATAATTCAGTTAGAAACACGCGGATGTACTTAAGTTACATAGATGAACATTGTTAACCTAGACAACAGAATATGCCCCCACATGACATGTTTATATTGTATTGAGTCTTTCAATTTTTAAATAACTTTATTCTGCACACAGGCACAAAGGTTTTGACAAACGAACAATACATATTTGAAATACTTTTTGTTAAAGATATTAAAAAAAGATAAAAGTTCCTTTACAAGCTAAAATCATAATTATACCTAAGTGTAATAATGGCCATAGAATTTCGAACCAATTTGACATAAAAAATACATATCATTTAATCTCCCAACCCATTCACTACACTTCATTCGTGTCCTAATGCCCATTGCTGTTTTAATGAAATTTAACACAGCAGTGCAAATAACAAGATTGATCAGTAATTGCAAATATCTGTACCCCTCAATATATAAACATGGGTGAATATTCATTAGCAAGGGTAACAAAAATGTACTCCTTGGTTCTTTATAAAGTGCACAAAAAGAAGTAAAGTGCAAGGTGCTCTGGGTAGTTCTATTGTCGTATGGGCAAGAAATAAGACTGTCCATCCACCCAGATTGTTTGGGGAATGCTGCCAAAAAGAAAATGCATCAGGCTGTACGTGCTAACGGTTAGGTAATATTGCTGTTTGGGCATGAAAGGGCAGCTAGGGCCAGGTACCTCCAGTTATGAATGATGAAAATTTGCCCAGATACTATGCTCCTCTTTAATTATACCCTTCGCGTTTGTGGGAATACTCTACAGGGTCACCCGATCTCAGATAACCTATTCCTCACAAACCGAAGCCAGGGGATATTCACAGACTTATCCAGATGAATACAGTCTTCAATGATGTCCCTGGGAAACCCAAATTTTCGCCCTCGAGAGCAAGGGGGCAGCACCGATGCGGTCTTCTATGTATTCCATCCCCACTTCTCGATGAGAAATTGAGGTGGCAGAGCTGCTTGGAATCATCAGCAGACATTTTATAAACTGATTCTCCACCACTTGTAGAGAGCAACTTCTTTTATAGCCCCACACACCCACCTGATGCAATGCAACCAACATGAATTTTACATTGTATAAGGTAACAAGCTTGCACACTGGCTTGTGGCCTAACTTACAGGCAAACCTAAAGAGCCCCTCCAATACTCTACTTGTTTGCTGTGCCCTAGCCGTGATCAGGGAATCCCATTTCATATCCTTGCTAAACATGTTCCCCAGGTATGTAAACTGTTCCACCCTTTCAATGGACTTACCCCTTACATTAAAACTTCCGGTTTATCTGTTTTGGGCCGCATACCATTATGTAAGACTTTGAGAAATTAACCCTCAAGTCTAATACCACCATAACATTTGTAAAGGCGTCCAGGGAGGTTTGGAGGCTGTTAGCCGTACAGTGTCGCCCGCATACGAAGGCAGTAGATCTTGCGGACCTTTAATATGAGGAAAATCAATTTTCTTGCCTAAAAAAATGCTTCTAGGCCATTCATATGGATCAATAAAAGAAAAGGAGCTAAAATGCACCTCTGCCAAACTCCTTCGCTTGAGGCAATAGGATTTGTCGTTTCCTAATTCGACGTCCGAATCTTATGGAAACAGATGTACAAGTATGTAGCCTTTTTAGGAGCAGAATTAGTGCACTTTCAAAGCCCATTTCTGTCATTAGTGCCCACAATTTCCCCTTGTTTACAGTATCAAATGCACAGGACAAGTCCATGAAGGTGGATAGAGCCTCTTTTTGCCTTTAAGTACTTGCCCATGATCAGAGATACATTTAGGTACTGCTCTGTTGTTCCCATTCCCCTCCCGAAGCCATACTGCATTTTTGAGATAATCTCATTACTAGTTGCACATGTCTTTAGTCAGGCAAGGATTACCCTACCCAGTTCTTTAGCAGTGGAGTCAATAGGGAAATAGGACTAAAACAGGCAGGATTGTTTCTATTCCCTTTTTTAAACACGGGTACAAATATGGCCCCTTTCCAGGATGCTAGGATTGGACCAGTCAACGTGATTTAAAAACTTGAGTTAGCAGGGGTGCCCAAAGATTTATATTTAACTTAAAAAGATGTAATGGAACTCCATCTGGGCCTGTAGCTTTCATACTTATCCCCTTTGCAAGTGCATCCTCCACCTCAGTCACCGTAAGTAAGGCACTAAGCTCTACTGCTGTGTCATGTCGGCTGAGAGTTCCTCATTATGCATCGACAGCTCCCTACCATTTGGATTAAATATAGGCGCAAAATGTATTTCCCAGGTATCACACAGGTTCAATGACTCCATTTTCACCCGCTTCCTCTGTAAATTGGGTTTGATTGATGATGACCGAGAAACTTTTACTATTTCTAAGAGCACTAGTTCTCTCCAGATGATCCCGCGCTATGCGCCTCAGCTCTGGATTTCTTTCACTGATGGTGGTTTTATATAAGTGTCCCACACATTTTATTTGTTCTCTGTTACGGGGCTATATTTGGGGGGCGATTTTTAAGATCTTCTGGGCTCTAGAGCATTCAGTGTTAAACCAGCAGCTCTCGCAGTGCTGCTTGGGCCTGGCTGGGCATGTTAATCTATTAGCTACATTAATGCAGAGCGGTTCAAAGTTCTGTACAATCGTGGATGAGGAAGAGTCCTGCTCCAAGCAATCCATGATCAAGTCGAAGTTAGATCTAAGTATTTCCTCCTAAAAAAGTGTTGGATTTATTTTTCCCCAGTTTACTCTTACACCTTTATTGCAATTATAATCTGTCAAGCGACCATCATCCCCTGTGGTTCTGGCTATTACTTTAAGTGAAACAATTAGTGGGTTGTGGTCACTCGCTATTTCCGGATCCACATGAAAATTACACACCAGTGAGGACCACTCCCTAGAAATAACCATAAAATCAATAGAACTTTGCCTACCCCTAGACAACAAAAGTAGGGCACTGGACTGAAAAACTAGGAGTCAGACTGTCCAAGTTGTTCTCAATGATAATGGTATTCAGTGCCTTTTCCTGTGGGGTATAAATAAAATGCGCCAAAGGCTGATTATCTGTGTCCCAGAGACCACAAACTCTTTCATTACTGTATTCACAGGATGTGCAGTTAAAATCCCCCACTCATAAAAGACATAAAGGTTGCCACTTCCCAGAAACATTAACAATTTCCATTTGCAATTCTTCTATAACATGACAATTCTTTGGGTCAAAAATATTATAGCACCAATGTACAAGAAGGACTCTCCCCTGGAACATGTTAACAATCATAATCAATTGAAACCACTGAGGGGATCCTACACAAAAAAACCTTTATGGAACTGAACCTAACTGAAAATAAGGTTACCGACCCTCCTTTTGTCCTTCCCGAGGACGATGCTGTGGCAGGCACATCAAAGACCTGATAGCCATCCATTTCCCTACTTTCTTTAGCCCACGTCTCCTGTATTCAGATTACATTGAAATGCCTGATGTATTCCAACCAAGCCTCATCTGTTAGTTTCTAGCAAATACCTGATATATATTCCAGGAGATTAGCTTAACTGGGGGTATAGAGTGGGCCAGATCTGTCTCCAGTGATATGAATAGTGACACTAGTGGACTGGCCACAAGTGTTTGTAGCGACCTCTCCCTGGGCACCTATTTTCAGGGGTTATATTTACAACGGCCTTGCAAAATGTGTCCTTTCCTGAGGGACTACCGGAATATATAATATGGTCTTTGTGGGGCTTTGTGTTACCATGTGCCTCTTTGGTCCCAGCTCCCCCTATTTCACCATATGGGTGGCCCTTTCTATCATTATTCATGTACCCACCAGATTGACTAGTTAGTCAATCAATATCGCTTAGGTCTGAGAGTGCCTCATACCTATTAGGGTGAAAGGAGGAGGGGCGCATAGGGGCGTCAATAATGTGTCTAGGTCAAGTTGGCCGCATGCTGGGGCAAAATCTGACTAGGAGGGTAAAAGAAACCCAAAGGTCGAGCCTTTATCTGTTCAGTAGGTGTGTCTTTTAGCTGGTTTAAGCCATCGTCGACACACTTTGCGTCGCTGAATTTAATCACAACATAGTCCCCTCCAATGCTTTTCTTAGTGCCACAATCCAGCTCACCCGCCTAGCCATAATAATGTACTGGAACCAATAACAATGAGGTGTTTTTTTTTTTTAGAGCACTAGTGAACCACTTTTTTTATAACGCTCTGGCAACTTTCTTTTTGATTCGGAGATAAGCTCTGGACCCCAGTTAAAATCAAGGTATAGGAGGTACTTTATGGGTGCAGGTGTAACCGGTCTACAATCCCACTCCCGCCTGGAGTACCATGTAAGCAACTGTGAGCCATTATGTCTCTGGGGAGGGATCAGCCCCCAGCCCTTAAATTGGAAGTTTTGGGGGACAGGACGCCCTGACCCAGATGTTGACTGTGCGGGAGGGAGTTTTCATGAGGAACAGGACTCACTACTAGCTCTACCAGTGGGCTAGTGTTTGTGGTCTCTTGTATATGGCCACTATGTGGTGGGATAACCTAAGGATAAGTGGTACCTTACTAGGGGCCACTCCGTCAGATATACCCTCCGACCGGTTGCCCCCATGCCCTTCGGCTTAACCCCTTGTGAATAAGCCTCTCTCAGTTGAGATATGTGGTGAAGTTACTTGTACTGCACTATGGCTTTACAAACAATAGTTAGCTGCTCCTCAATGTTGGTTAGTCTCAGCGAAATTGGTGCCAGAGCCTCCTGAACTAAGTTGCTCAGTTTACCAGTTAGAATATCAGGCTCATCCTGCCCACCATTGGCTATCCCTCCAGTAGATGACTTAACAACTGTTCCTGCAGTGTGAGTTTGTTTGAGTCTTTTGGTTTTGGGCGACTGATTATTCATCTTATGGGTAGTCCCCACTCTCTCTGTTCGCTTCCTCTTTCCTTCAATCGCAGATAATTTGCCAGGCTCCGTCTATGTTGTGCAAGGGCTTACTTCACCATCCTGTTGCCCTTGTGACTCACCCTGTGATCAAACAATTACAGTGGGAACAATAGGCACTTGAGACCTGTCCTCTGAAATACTTTCTACTGTACCAGTATGGGGGTCATTGTTTGGGGATAATGGCTGTTTAACAGGCGATAGTTCAGGTGTTGGAGCCAGGGAAATTCTACGTTCCATGCGCTGTAGTTCCTGATTATTATCTCCCACTGCCTTTTGCATAAAGCAGTCAAGAGTGGTATTGGTGGTTTTCTGGGCCGGAGTGGGCTTTTGCTTTTCCATGTTGTATTTAACCAACGCCTTTAAATAACTGTCATTCAAAAGCTAGTGCAATAACGTTACCTTATGTGGTCCTTTGTGATGTAAATGAGAGTTAACACCACTAGACCGCTTGCAAATAGCACGAGTTACAGGACCAAGAGAAGAGGCCCAGCCCAGGTTCCTCCGGGCTCTGATGGGGACAGACATACCTTCCCTTGGCCCGGGCTTTGCCCGAACACACCCGCGCGTGTCCTGCGCTGTAGGAGCCCCTTGACCGGTTTTGAAGCACCTCCCTCCTGGCGTTGCACGATGACACTGCCGGCTACGCACCACAAGGAGGCAAAGAAGGCTGGTTGCTGTGGTCCCCCTGGACAAAGAAATCAGGCAGCAGGTTAACGCGGGTCCCCCGCTGTGGGAGCCCACAATGACGGTTTTGAAGCTTCTCTTGGCTCTGCATGATGACGCTGGCGGCTACGAGTCATATTTGACAATTAGCTATGCAGGGTTGTTTGAAGAAATTTGATGAGATATTACAGGTAAGGAAAATTTTATAAATAACTATCACACCTTACAAAATGACATAATCTATTTCTTGCACTACAAGTTACCAAAGGGTGTAATATTCAGTGTCACATTCGCTCAAAAAGTTTTTACTCTTACCTTATTGTGTATCTCTTGCAATATATGTAAATGGGAGCTACAGGTCTTTTTAAATTTACATTTTAGGTAAATGCTTTCATTTCGGAAACAGACTCTGTATACTGTTAAAAAATGTGATGTAGCAAAAAATATTGTATTCATTTTATACATTCCACATCCTTCACATTTCAGTGAGTCACCTGTTTATGGCTTTTGTGTCTCCAACATTCAGTGGATATATTTGAGTTTTATGTCTGAAATAGGCAATATTATTAAAAGGGGAGGGCACTCTGTGTTAGTTATTGACCGAGGTGAGGTCTGAAGTCCTGAGGCGAAGCTGAGAACTCTACTGAACTCCAGTCAATAACTACATAAGAGTACACTTTCCCTAGGATAATATTACTATTGTGAATCAAACACTTGTAACAGTGAGAGCTATTTGAAAATTGTTTGTATTTTTCATTAGGCTAATAATCTGGAGAGTTACAAGATGCATACCTGTTAAATTGTTTTGGTGATACACGTCAGCTTTTCAAGATGCCAAGCCATAAAAAAAATCATGAGTATACTCACCCTTCCCGAGTATCTTACATGAGAGAAAAAGGAAATACTGCTGACAGAACAACCCCAGTGAATAGAGGGGGATAAGGTAGAAGAGAGAGCAGGCAGTGTTTCATGGTGCTAGGATTGTTACAGTAAAGTTGTTTCAATCATTACCAACAGACGAGGGACAAAAGAGGAACAACAATTAGACAATAGAAATGTTGCATAGCTGCCTGAAAATTAACCAGGCCTTTGCCAAACTCTGGACAATACCAGGAGCAATACTATGCATGGCACCAGTGCAATACGTTTTGTTTTTAGCATCTTGAGCACATACTTTAGCACAAAATATCTCCAAGTTAGTGCATGCTTTTCTGGTGGAAAAGTTAAAAAAGAGGCCATTACTGCCCTGTGTTTCCCATCTCTTCTGTCAGTAAACCATGAATTGACCCAGATATATTTATGGTTAATGTATGCGCTTGAGACGCCAAATAGAAGTGCACAGAACACTTCTGCGATGATGCAGTGCAGACATAGCATCACAACATGGCCCCGGAGTCCTTCCTAGTGTCCCCGAACCATGGGAGGCTAACAACTCCAGTAAGAAATGGTAAATACAACAAAGTGCACCAAACAACAATACGACAGCCAGACCTAGGGTATAGGGAACTGGGAAGAGGATGCCATAGGAACCAAAAAGGTAGAAGCAAAGGTAGACACAAAGCAAATGTGCACGGAGAGGAGGTTGACTATGAACTGTACTGATATCAGATCACTTATACAACTCTGATAAGCATTGCCAGACAAAGAACACAGTGAAAGCAGCCTGTTATCTGCAGCTACCCATAATACTCAAATTGTAAAACCACCAACCTAGAAATGTGATTCCCCGTGTGAAGGTTAGCTGTTTTGCCTCCTAGAGGTTTTGTGCATTTTCATCTCACTATCTTCCAATGCCTTCAGTCTCTCCCTTTAAATGCTTAATGCAACCTATGCTTGATGTTATGTCAGATGACCTATGAATGTGCAATTTTCCTCCCAACGTCCTTGTCTTTGCGGCTATTCCTGACAATATGGCTCAACAGTTTTAGTCCTATTTAAATGCATTGTAGTGAAAGCTTGTTTTTGATGGTCACAAAAAAAGAAAAATATGGAAAGCCTAATGCCAGACATTAGTCACAGTATAAATCATTTGTTCACGATGATACAATATTTTTAGGAAATATGGTGCGTTTCAAGGTGATTTCTTCTGGTGAAAAATGCTGATCTGTAGCTGGAATTTGATGAACCACGCTGAAGTAAAAAGGTTTTTCTTTTTTCGTGTTCTCATATAAATTATAATAGGTGTTCCTGAAGCTTGAATAGGGACATATTTCCTATTAATGTTGATCCAGTGTTCTACTGCAGCTTTACAAAAGAGTACTTATGAATGACTAGAGTGCTAACATCCGTGATATTTTTGATGTCGTAGTAGCTGTTGCATTTAATGTTTTTCTTTTGGAACATGCTGAAATAAACAAGCAGTTCCCGGGAGGTTTTACACGCTGGCCGAGCCTACCTTTGCTCCGCTGAGGCGTGTTGTCTGTCCCCTGTGGCTGTGGGGCGGCCGGGCTTTGCTCCGCCGTAATCCATCGACCTGCATTTCCTGACTGGCCGGGCTTGGCTCCGCCGGTCGGGGCAACAAGGGAACTACAGCCCCCAACAGCCTCGACGCCAGGACGCCTCCCCCCTCATCACACAGCGCCAGGAGGCGCATAAAGCTACGCCCGCTGCCGAGGACCTGGTGGCAGTTCCCGGGAGGTTTTACACGCCGGCCGAGCCTACCTTTGCTCCACTGAGGCGTGTTGTCTGACCCCTGTGGCTGTGGGGCAGTCGGGCTTTGCTCCGCCGTAATCCATCGACCTGCACTTCCTGATTGGCCGGGCTTGGCTCCGCCGGTCGGGACAACAAGGGATCTACAGCCCCCAGTAGCCTCAACGCCAGGACGCCTCCCCCCTCATCACACAGCGCCAGGAGGCGCATATAGCTACGTCCACTTCCTCGTCCCACGTGGACGTGAGCAGGACGCGCCGGGCGAAGCCCGAGCAAAGGGTGGGCCCTCTGAGGCCCTCAGAGACCGAAAGAGATCGGGCTGGGCCACCCCCCTTGGCTTTGTCATCACTTCGACACAGGTACCCATCTCCCACGACCAAGCTTAAACTGGTAGCGGCCAACTATAGTATTGATGGAGGCTAAAAGCAGGGCCACAACCAAAAAGACCCCTATGCATACACGATCGGCATCTAGGAAATTATTATTGGCGCCGACCCTATTACTAACTTTAACCGCAATTGATAGAATGTTGCAGCAAACAATTGGGGTCGTTGTTAACGCGATTGAAAATACTGAAAGACGGCTATCCCTACCACCCAGTATGTGCCTTATAACCCAATAGTCACAAGTAGTAAATTCACCTGCAAATACCACAAATGTAACAACATTATCACATGACTCAATTCTATTCCAATCATATGCAGGCTTTCCAGGAAATGAGTCGAATCAAGTTGACACACCACAACCTTTAGAACCTACTGTGTTTGCTGCCAGGGAGAGCAGATTGTCACTAACTCCGAACCTGCTAACAAGTGAAATACCCCAACCTCTAATAGTGAATGATGTGCCTAGTGTTACAGTGGAGATGGATGGCTGCGACATTAACAACATTATTCCCATAGCTGATTCAACCAACACCAGTCTACTAAATAGTGTGAGCGACCACGGGTCTAACCGCCCAAATATAAACCCGCCCATAGTAGGACACTGTTGGTTGCAAAGAGGCTGGGCAACAGATATAGATGCAAAAGAAAGAAAGTAACCCAAACACTATTAGATAATGAAAGGGGGGGAGAGACACTGCAGCAGAGCGGAAATAAACGCTCAAAGGAAAAACTAACCCCAATCAACACAGAGGGTCTGGCACAACAACTGGAGAACATGATAAAATCTCACATTGCACCAGTGACTGTTTTGCTAGAATCCCTAAGTAAAAAAGTGGAGAATCTGAAAAAACTGGGTATAGCCAACTTAGATTTGTTAGAACATCTCGGTACACATGTCAAGTTATCTGTAATTAACGCACCAAATGGGAAACCCAGTAATAACATACCAAGCAGTTCAATTAGAGTACCTAGCGTCCCATCCACAGTAGCAACTCCGGTAGCAACCATAAATAGACCTAAAAAGCTACCCACCATCGCCCCAAATATAACAACGGGTCAGAAAGCCGATGTGGGACAAAGGGAAACAGGTGGCTCCATTTACAACAACGAGAACTTGTCAGCACCAAGGCGCCACATTAATAATATCATCCCTGCTACGATTAACCTCCCACCAGAATGCAGACCGTATGTAGCTATCCTTGCTAATGCCCCTAAACTGAAGCCCACCCAATTTGAAAACCAGGAAACCTTGAAAAATAAAACCCTGTACTGGCTTGCCAAAAATTGTGGATTCCCAACACGAGGGGCAAATCAGATTATTTCCACGCAGAGAGTAGGAGGGGTGGGACCAAGCAAAAAGGAGATAAATGGGGACTGTATAGTAATAAACTACAGGGCTACCGAATGGGCAAGAGACTCGATTTTGAATGCACCTATACCCTCTAATCATGAATATAATACCACCCTACTTCCCCTTGACTATTTCTACAGGAACCAGTTAGGAAGACAAGTGACAATGCAGACTTATAATCACCCTAGAGCTGTACATCTTAATCATCCCAACCCAGCCTACGTACCAGCACCATTGTATATTATATATGACAATTTTACAATCCCGACTTCCAACAGATTTCAGGTGTTTAGTTCACTAGAGGAGAATGACTGACTGAAGGTATCATCTATGGTTTTACATTCTGAAACTACTGTATGTGGTGGAATAGCCACAACCGAACAGGGGCTAAGGGGTAAAATTGGGACAGAAGATGACATTGGGTTAAATATGATTAATATTGACCGGTGTAAAAACGATGATATAATCATGCGCAATGTAACCACCATTACAGACATAAATTTGAATGTGAGTCTAGTAACACCGCAATTGACTGATCATCTTGATGTTCTACAAGGCAACCCTGTTGACTTTTTAAAGGTTATTACTTGGAATATAGCGGGAATTGCTGCTAAAGTAACTACGCCATTCTGGGATAATTTCATCACGCAGGGTTACGACATAATTTGTTTGCAAGAGACGTGGCATAGTGCACAAATTCAAGTTGAAGGATACACTTCCTATAGCGCGAATGCAGTAGCACCCCAGGCAGGTAGAGCAAAGGGCGGTTTACTGACTCTAGTATCCACTAGATTAACGGAGTTCAGCTCTGGTGGATATGTGGAGGTGGGTCAGTATGCATCTGTTTTGCGTCTGGTACATAGTAAATATAGGGATTTAGTTATTGTCAACTTCTATAACAATATTGTCGGGCCCAACCGGGGTATGATTGTATTGGATGTAGAGCAGGCAATAGAAGAAACACTTGCGTCATCAAGTAACCACCCAGTAATACTCTGGGTAGGAGATTTTAATATTAAAGCATGTAGTCATGCCCAGAAGGGGATC
The DNA here is from genome assembly GCF_964263255.1 of Lissotriton vulgaris. Taxonomy (NCBI): domain Eukaryota; kingdom Metazoa; phylum Chordata; class Amphibia; order Caudata; family Salamandridae; genus Lissotriton; species Lissotriton vulgaris. The sequence continues at coordinate 1,016,270,062 of NC_141696.1, read as the reverse complement.
TGTGGACATCGTGAGGAGTACTCTGGTGGTGAAAGCACTATCTTTAATCATTTCCCACACAATAATTACGGAAGTGGTCTGAACAATCGAGTAGCCAAATTAGACCTGGAGCTACTAGAATGTACAAAGAATAAAAATAACAAGAAGTGCCCAACATTTAGAGGGAGAGATGCCCATTAAAACATCGATCATATCCTGGTATCTAATGGATCCGTTTATTCTAATGTCTGGGTAATAGAACAGCCAGTGAGTGATCACAATAGCATATCAATGGAATTAATGGGATGGGGCCCAAAAACAAAAGTGTATGGAAGACCTATTCAGGGGATCACAGCTGAGAGACCAAATGGCATGAGGATCAAGTGGATCAAAATAGACCCTACACAATTTATGGTGGATATAATTCTCAAATGCAGTAGAGAGGGAGGCTATTGCTTAGCACCTAATGTGATCCCGTCCACTTTACTTTCCAACTTTCTGCAAATAACTAAAACAATTGAGAACACCCTGGTAGCAAGAAATAGAAAGCCTAGGAGAAATAAAGCTGTGTGGTTTGACAAACACTATGCCCAGTCACAAAAAAAGCTTAAAAAAGCGCTCGATGTTAAGCCGAGACATACAGATAAAATTAGAGAAGAGCGACTTAATTATAAGACTGCCTTAGCATCCAGAAAAAAAGAGCTGCAAAATGAAGCATGGTCGAAATTGGATATGGCTGCAGAAACAAAAGATCACAAATTATTTTGGGAAACTGTAAATAGCCTCTTTCTAAAGAATGATAACATCCCTGAAATTAGCTCTCATGTCAGTTGCCGCGCATGGATTGCCCATTTTACCGGGATTTTTAACTCTGATTTTAATCCAGATGGGCTAATTTTAACTGTTGACGCAGTACCATGTTCTAAATGGCAGAAAATGCAGCTATCTGTGACCTTAAATGAGGTTACGGAGGCAATCACGAATAGTAAGGGTGGCAAAGCTCCTGGGCCTGACGGGGTGCCCATGGACTTTTATAAATATGAAATGACTCTATGGGCCCCAATATTGACACATTATTTTAACGCGGCCATAGAAGATAGGCTTCCAAAAACATGGGGACAGTCAATTATTGTGCCGCTCTATAAAAAACGTCCCAGGTCAGAAGCACAAAATTATCGCCCTATCTCACTCCTGGACTCGTCAGTTAAAATCCTCAGTCGAGTTCTATTAGTGAGATTGGAAGCCTGGGTTGAGGAAAATAACATCTTATCCCCAGTGCAGTATGGGTTTCGTAAGGAGATGGGAACAATGGAGCAGTGCGTGAACCTGGAACTTATAGTTGGCAAGTACACTAAAGCCAAAGAAGGTAACTTATTCTTGTGCTTTGCCGACTTGAGTTCAGCATTCGATCTGGTGGAACACGCACTGCTCTGGCCTGTTCTGCTGGCAATGGGTGCCCCAATTGAAATCATCCACCTGCTGGCCAGGTTGTATGACAACCTGTCCAGTAAAGTCAGATTTGGAACAGATGGAGAGTGCACCCCCTTCTTTAAAATTAACAGAGCTATCCGCCAAGGATGTGTACTTGCCCCTCTCCTGTTTTCCCTTTTTATAAATCAAGTAGATCAAATTTTAAGACAAACTAATGCAGATGCACCTATTATTAATGGTAACCCAATTCCAATCCTTGTATATGTGGACGACGCGGTCCTCCTCTCCAGGACCCAAAATGGATTGCAACAATTGATTAACAGGTTTTATACATTCACTAAAAGTAGGAAGTTGAAAATTAACAAAGGAAAGACTTTCACAATGACATGTGGTAAGAAACCAAGAAAATGTAGGTCCTTTTTTTTAGATGGGGAGAAACTAGAGTCCGTTAAGAGTTTCTGTTACCTAGGCATCACTTTTTCAGGAGATGGGAGATGGGCCAATGAACAAGACAGTGTCCATTTTAAAATGGCTAGGAATACAAGTTGTTTTTTTAGATTTGCTGCTAAACTAGGGGGCTGTATAATTCACGAGATGTTGTCAATATATAACTCAAGATGTATAACATCAGCCATATACGGGGCTGGTATATGGGGATTTAATGCCCAGAGTGCTAACTTGATTCAGCGTGAAGAGAATGTGTTCCTGAAACGATTACTTTGTGTCCCGGCTATGGCCTCAACTGAGATAGTACAGAGGGAACTTGGCATAAACCATGTTAATGACTTAATTGCTTTACGCCCCTTGTCCCTATGGCGTTTAATCTGGGCAAAAGAAGAGACAAAATTTAACCAGGATGTGATCAACGATTGTTTAAAGCTCGACCGCCGCTCAAATATTCCCTGGTTATGCCACATACAACACTGATATAAGACGCTGTATGGCTGTAACATCTTTAAAGATTCAATAACGGGGTCAGTGTTGTCTAAGCAGGAGCTTAAAGTCACATTCCTTAAATATGTAGATGGGACCAGAATGAACAGATATGTAAAACAAAGTACGTTTAATCTCTATCTGGAATATAACATCTATGAAGGCTTTCAAACCTACCTTGTTAGCACCAGTTCCCACCATTTTGTACTAACCCGTTTGCGGTTGGGAACTGTGCACCACCTAGTGGCATTCCCTACAATTAAGAAACCCGGGACATGTTTATGTCCATGTAATGGTAAATCTAAACAGAGTGGTTGCCATTTTAAGTTATTTTGTAACTTTTATACTTCTTTTAGGAAATGTTATCTGAAACCCTTCTTTTTAAAATATAATATGCGTAGTACAAAAACAGCTATGCAACTGATGTTTAATTTAGAGACCCCAGATGTATGTTTCCATGTGGCCTCTTATATTTTAAAATGTATTTTTGCACGGAAATCAATTATCGTATGAACTCAATCCATGATGAACTTTATTGGCGGTTTTGCACTTGATCAATTGTTTTAACATAGTTAATTTTTGCATATGTGTCTGAAACTGAGTACCTCTACCACTTATAGCACTTTATATTGCGAATTTCGCACATGTACTGTTAGAAGAATGCACTGATAAACATTCATAGGCTGTTTGGACATGTGATGCTAAATGTATATTGTATCTCAGGAAGGATGGTACAGTCATTTTGCACTTTATTATGCTAATTTGTACATGTACTATAAGACGTATGCACTAAATAAGCACTTTAAGAATGTCGAAGATGTGCTGATAAATGTATATTGTACTTCAGGAAGGACTTATAGCCAGTTTGCACTTTATTTTGCTAATGTGCACATGTATTACTAGAAGTATGGACTAAACAAGCACTTTACGAATGTCGGACATATGCTGCTCAATGTAAACCGTACATTTGTAAGGACGGTATAGTTAATTTTGCACCTTATACTGCTAATTGCACATGTACTAGTAGACAAATACACTAAAAAGCACTTTAAGTGTGTCAGACACGTGCTGCTAAATGTATACTGTACTCGAGTAATGAAGGCATTTGGCAAATCCAAACTGTCACAGATGTATGTTGTACTTAATTTTATTTTGCCTGTTGCTATATGGTTGTATTCATCCATACCGAATAAAGCATTTTGAAATTGAAATTGAACAAGCATTACACATTGTGGGACCAAGTATGGACTTTTAGTCATTTGCGGCCTAAAATATGTTGAATGGCTATAAAACACAAATGAGAAAGATCCCTAATAAAGTCTGACATCCCCTTGTCAAACTGGTTTCCTCAGTTTATTAATCCTCTTTTTCAATTAATACCTCTGCAATTTTAAAAGAGCAACGTTTTGCTAGACATCAACAATTTTTATTGTCTAATTAAATGTGAGAAAGTAGATTTTATAGAGGTGCAGCCTGATATCACATTTAAAATGAATAGATTTGTGCTCCATGGGGTAGGAAGACTCTTCAAATGAGCTACTGCTTTGATTCTTAACTATCCTTTTTACTTTTTTCAACTTCCTTTTGTCAGTTGCTCTCTTTGCATGAATATGAAATGTCTATAAAAACATTTTTTATTGTAAGTTAACAATAAGGGCACGATAAATATATAATATATATCTCCCTCTGTCCCTCTGTCCCCCCTACTTCCAACCATTGCCAGGAAACCCATGGTGTCAGTGCGCTCTATAAGCACCCCTTACAATACAATACAATACAATCTCACACAGCTTCTGTTTCCCCGGTGTAGCACCACAGAATAACGGACCACGAAGCAGTGCGTGAGTATTCAAGCAAGGTTTATTATCCATCCAGAGTTATTTCGGCATGGCGCGTTTCGGGTAAAGACTACCCTTGATCACATAGCGACCATGCAGTCATATATATATATATATATGTAAAATGTCACTATATACCCCATGAAGGACTACATTCCAATGTAAATAATTAAAGGAGAGGTTAAAATAAAGAACATTGTAAATTCGACAGAATTTAAAAAACAGTCAAATTATCATGGAATTTTCACAGACTGGAAACGTAAATGTATAACAAAGACAATGTAAGTACTGTTTTTGTGGACTCATTTATTTCAGTAACTCGTAGCTGCAGAGATAAAAATGTGTGGTGTGTGAAATTCATATATATTGCTAAATTACAAAAACTGTTAGGAAAAGTATATGACATGCGAGTCCGGCATTTGGAGTTATATTTTAGTGCAAAATGCATCTTCTTTGCATTCATTTATGGAAAAATAGTGCAAAACTAACAAATACTGTGAACAACAATCACTCGCATTATGGATGTTCGTGCTCCTGTACTGTGATTTTGCTGTGAACATGGTTTAATTATGCAGTATGCCATCTTTTCTGGATTTCAAGTTATAAGCATAATGCAAAATTCCAGAAATTATGCAAATTATTCCAGGATAATTTAAATTTCACCAGGGCTTAATAAAAACTATGTTCATGTACGTTTTCAAAATTCTGAACAAGAAAGAGAATGATTCAACAGCTGTTTCCTTCATGAGAATGTCTTCTTAGGTAAATACCCCTCTTCTTTAAAAACCCTGGGGCAGATTTACAAACCCCTTGCGCCGCTTTTACGCCGCCGTTGCGTTACTTTTGTGACGCAGCAGCGGCGCAAAAAATGTGCCATGTTGTGGGGTATTTACAATGTGACGCATCTCCAAGATGCGTCACGTTGTAAAGCCCTGCGCCAGAAGAGGCGTACCATCAGAGGGGGTGGGGGGGCGTTCCGGCACAGGAACGCCTCCCAAAAGTGGCTGAGTGAAATCTACAAGATTTCACTAAGTCACTTTTGGGCCCATGCTGCGTCAAAACCCTGAACCTGCTTGAAGCAGGCGAAAGGATTGACGCAGCATTGGGCACATAGGGCCCCCCTGACCATTGCTGGAGCTGCGTCGCTCTTGCGATGCAACTCCAACAATCCGCTGATTTTTACGGCACAGATGCGTGACGCATCTGTGCCGTTTTTGCCCCATGGTGCTCCGCATTTTCAATGCGGCGCATCAAGGGTGACGGAGCTACGGCGCACAATTACTGGTGCATCCCTGCCGCTATGCAGGGATGCACCAGTAATTGTAAATCTGCCCCCTAGTATTCTTCACAGGCTGCTTTTAGGTGAAGAAGGCGTGGTATACATGGGTTGATATTGTAATGATGCTTGTCTTAGGTACCAAATACCAATCGTACTGAGTATAAATCATCCCTTAAATGCAATCAAAATTGTCATTTTGGTAGTGCCCAGATGTCTGATTTAAAATATTATGTGCAAAAATATTATCCAACCTAAGAATTGTTCCCAAAAATATTTCCTCATTATATGTTGGTTTTTGATTATTAAATCCAATAGGGTGATATTTTTGCAAACTATGTTTAGGGCACAATAGTTATATTTGATGATTTTTCTGACAGCAATAATCTGGTTTTATACCATATGTTTATTCGGATTGGTGTCACTACAACGCATGCTTTTACATCGCATGCCTTTACAACGCGGTTTTTACCACGCAGTCCATTACAACGCATAATGCTTTTAGGCGCTGGATAGTGAATTATTTAATTTACTATTCAAACTCCAGTCCCCGTGGATAGCAGGGAAGGTGTTGGATAGTAAATTAAATATATTCCCTATCCTAGAGCGCCCCCCAGCGCAATGCGTTGTAATGGTATGCGTTGTAATGGTTGCGATGTAATGGTAGTGCGTTGTAAAAAATGCGTTGTAAGTGATGTTCCCCGTTTATTCTTGCCTGCCTTTCATAACTTGTCAAAGTGCATGAGTGGTGTGCATGAATGTCAGTTCACTATAATGCTGGGGGTAGATTAACTGACATCACAGACACTTTGGCCGTAAATTCTAGTCACACACACATGCTTACACATACACACTGTAAGAGGATGGGTTATTGTTTGAGGGAGCTGAGACTCAAGCAGAAACCACAATCCTTGTCCGGGAGAAGTCACAACCAAATCCTAAACCAACCTGTGCGCAACACTCTGGTAGCATGGCACAAAAAGCAGTCTGGCTTAACTAAGAGGCAAAGTGTACAGTATTTATGCAGCACTTCACATTGTAATAAAGTGAAAATGCAACATGAAAATGCTCCCACACTAATTTAGAAGAATAGAGTAAAATGTAAGAAATAATTTAAGACCAAATAATTTAAATCTAATCAGTAGAATGTTTGAAAGATTTAAGAGAAAATAGTGCCAAAACGCACAAAGCACCAATTGTGGATATGAGGTCACACCGGACTGGGACAAAGTCACAAGTTTAGGCCGACCGCCATGGAACACGGGTCGGCTACAGGAACCCAGTTAGGCACACTGACAAGACTACCTTAAATCCTGGCTGCAGAGTGATGTGAAGTCCTGCATCAAGGATGAGTCATGCAGCGCCAATTCCTAAGAACTGTGAAGCTGCACTTTGAGGGCCTTGTGGTGTGAAAACATTTGCTGAAATGCATTGCTTGTGGCTGTTTCTGAAGAAACTATGGGGCTTGTGATGTGGAGTCCTGCATCGTTCTCAAGAAGGCAGTCAACAAGTGTCTTGAAATGTGGAACGCTGCAGGTAGTGATGTAAAGTCCTGCACTGGACACAAACGATGCAGCTGTCCTGATACAGAGTTTGGTGAGGTGATGCATTGTGTGGCCGCTCTGATGCAAACTTTCCAATCTGCAATGTGTTTTGCTACTGCTCCAATTGTTGGATCTGCTGGGACCACAGTTGGTGTTTGTAGAGCACCTTTAGGCCCTCTTCCAAGAGTCCAGAACTGGGGTGGCACCACTTGGGATGGTAGAACCTGTGACTGGCAGAGTCCAGGTACTGGTTATAAGATGGAGGAGGACTATTCTATCCCTAAGACTTATGATCAGGAGGCCAGCTAACTAGCTTTAGGAGTCACTCTAGTGGTCCTGGGTTCAAGATGCAAGTCCAGTCCTTCATCTTTGCAGGAGGGCGGCAGCCCAGCAGTGCAGCACAGCAGGGTAGCAGGAGGGCTTTCCTTCATGCAGCAGAGCAATTCTTCTTCTGAGTCTTTCACAGGTCCAGATGTGTACTGAAGAGTGGGGATCTGAGGTCCAATATTCAGACCTGGTGCCCACCTTGAAGTATGAGAAGCTTCTAGAGGTTTCCATCCCCAGATGTGCTTGGAATTTCCTGCCATCCTGCCCTGGTCCAGATTGGCTGGGGTCACAATAGACTAGTGTCAAATCATTTGGGAGAAATGTGTAGTGTAGGGCCTTTGTGAGGTGCAAGTGTGATGGGAGACACCTCCTCCCACTTGTTAACTCACTCACAGTGGAAAACCCTGCCAACACCTAGCTTCTCTTCCTCTCACTGTCTGGAAGTAATACACAAAAACCTACTGCCAACTATACCTACCAATGTGACCCAGGATACAGGCAACAGGCACCAAATGGTTGGGGCAAGATATTGCCATCTTTCTAAAAGTAGATTTTCAGAATTGCGACTAAAAATCTGACTTTACCATCAAAGAGGGCTTTCAATTCCAATTCTTCACACACTAAACTCAATCTGTCCGCCTGTTCCAAATGAAAGTTATCACTTATTAAATGTAGTAAGGTAACCCAATGTCATCCTATGGCAGAGGTAAGCCTTGCAGTAGAGAAACATGAATTCTGGAGTTTTCACTGTCAGGACATGTAAAAGTTAAAAGCACATGTCCAACGTTTTAAATACACTGAACCCTGATTTGTGGTCTGTTCAGGCCTACTCTAAAGGTGATATATCTGTATTAAAAAGGAAGGTTTAGGCCTGGGAAATGATATATTTTGCCAGGTCGAAGTGCCAGTTTTGATAAACTTTTTGTAAACTATGTTTGATTATTTAAAATCTTTACAATAAAAAGCAATGAAAGTGTGACATTAATACTGGTCATTTAAAATATCAATAAAAATGTGTGATTTATATAATCAGCCATATGTTCCTTTTTTTGTACATCAATAAGAAGACAAGATGGTAAAATTAGTCATTCAAAAGTACATTGAAGAAGGGCAAGGTGAACAGGGTGAAGGGTGCTTTGTTAGCGCTGTTCAAAGAGGTGTCTATTTTCTCAATCAGAAAACGATTCTCCAAGGAGGTGTCTATTTTCTCAGTCGGGAAACGGTTGTTAGGGCAAATTGGGGTATTAGCCCCTGGAGATTTCTTTCTTCCATTATTAGTGCCTTTTACATACCATGGATGTACTTAACTATTCTAGCAATGAAACTCGCGTCTGATGCATTGAAGCAGGTCAGGATAGCTTCCCCGCAGGTGCGCACCCCTTGTTGTTTCCAATGGGAGCGCGCAAACGTTTCCGGCCAATTCCTAGTGTGGCTGGACAAACACAGATGGGGTGGACCAGGTTTTAGACTGCAAGCCACATAGCCTGCAGGCAGTATATCTTGCTGTCCTCATCCAGGGCTTGAAAAGTGGTAGAGATGTTCATCAGCCCACTCGGCAAAGCAAGAATTGTTTTTTGTCTTAGGATTTATAGGTTCTGCAAAGTACTGCTGAGGTCTCAGAGATGTGTAGCTGTTCAGTATGACCCAGGCATGTTGGCGTTTCGCTAGGGCTGCCCTGTTACCTAACGGTGCTGATATTTTAGATGATTTTGATGACACCTTTTTTAATTGGTCTTGACTTACTGAGCTTTGGCAGAATTGCTTCAGGCTTTGCAGTTTGATAGTATCATTGAAGTATTTGTGAAAAGGTGAACGTGCACACACTGGCTGCAATGGCATGCCTGAGACATGTTTGCAGGGCTTCCTAGGTGGGTGGAATATGTGTGTGGCAGGCCCACTGGTAGCATTTCATTTACAGGCCCTCAGAATCTGTAGTACAATGTTCCAAAGGACTTACAAGTAAATTAAATGTGCTAATTGGGTTCAGCCAATTTTACCAACCTAAACAGGAGAGAGCACATGCACTTTAGCATTGGTTAGAAGTGGTAAAGTGCAAAGACTCCGTATGCCAACAAAACGAGATAAACAAAAGTAGGATGGGGGAAGGCAAAAGGTATGGGGGAAGACCAGCCTAAGGTTCACAGGTTTAACGCACACATATTCACACTTACACACACACACACTGTGAGACTTTTACGTAAACAAACACTCACCCACAAGCACTCACACAACATACACTTAAAAGCTTTTTTCAACTTATCTCAGCTGCCAGTGAAGGTCACATTCCAGCTAATTGAATTCCATTTTTATTACAATGATAGTGAATAATGAGACATTATTCACTGTCATTGTAATGAACAAATTGAGGGAAATCAAAGAGAATGGAGCCCCAACCAACGTCCATGAGGACAAACTGCCAGTGTGTTCCTGACACTTATTTTGACACACCTGAAGCTAGAAGATGCAAGGCTAGTGCCAGGAATCACAATGGGCAAGCCAGGAGACACAGCTGCGGCCCCTGACAACCCCTGAATGACATTCCTGGCAGTGTGTCTAGAAGTAAATGCCCAAATTTACCATTGTGCCACTTTGGCATTTTACAGGAGAACAGCAGTCCAAGGGCTGTATGTATCAAGATATCGTTTTGCGATTTCCAAATAGCGATTTTTTGCGAATCGCTATTTAGGAATCGCAAACCGGTATGTATGTACAAAATTGCTATTTTTTAGCGATTTCTTATCATTCTTTATTTGCGATTTCGCAATTTGCGAAATCGCAAATAAAGAATAATTTCCAATGCATTCCTATGGGCCAGGAGGCCCATAGGAATGATGGTGCAATAATTCTCAAATTGCGAATTCGCAATTTGCTAATCACAATTTGAGAATTATTACAAGGGTGCAGGGGTGTCTCAAAGACACCCTGCTGCACCCCTCAAGTCTACATGTGTGTGCATGTGGCACACATGCATGCCCTATGGGCATGTATGTGTGTCACATACCACCCTCACGAATGCCAAATAGGGCATTATTATGAGAAATCGCAAATTACCACCAACTACAAGTTGGTGGTAAATTGCGATTCCTTAACACAAATTCGCACTTCAAAAATGTATCATACATATCATTTAAGGAATCGCAAAATTTGCGATTCCTTAAATGCTATGGCAAAATAAGGAATCGCAAATTATTGCGATTCCTTAAATTGCGATTGCATGATACATTGGAAATAATGCAAACAGGCCGTTTGCGATTCGAAAACGGCTTCATACATATGGCCCCAGGTCCCTGATTTTCTAGCAGACTTGACTGCCATGACCTGACCCTGGCCCGATGGCCCTATAATAGTTGACACCTCTAGCAATGTACGGCTGGTTCGAACTTCTTTTTTATAGGGCTGATTTTGATTACCAGTGCACGTCTGGTAGTGTTAGTTATATTTTTAATTAATCGTCCCACACGTTGTGGTAGATTTTGTTTAACTCCTGCAACGCTCCACGCCTTCTCTAAATTTGTGGTTGGGGCGTTAACACTTATTGTTCTCCAGAGTGAAAGGTCATGGTGCCATTAAAATATGGGGACCTTTCATTCAGATGTTTCTGACACCTTTAATGGGTAAGTTTGCATAGGGAGAACCATGTTATCTGTCCAAGGATTTATGATCCAGTATTAAGTTAGAATAACTTCGCCAATCTACAATTTGACACAGTGAACGACTGAATGTAAAACACCGGTTGCGCCAATGTTAGTGACTATTGACTATGGGGAGAGGGGATAAAGTTATTTGGAGGGCAAAATAATTGGATTTTCTATTTATTGAGGTGTCAGCCATAACCACAGTTGATGTATTATTGCTCCTTCTTCACACGTAAGGAAAAAGGTCAAAGAAATTCATAGCTGTTCACATTTTTGTGTCATTATTTCTATATTTTTCTTTTCGAGACGTCATAAAGCTCATACTCATCAACGATGTAAGCATGTGTCAAAATCACCTTTTTTACTATGTCATATGCTGATTGGTGGTCAATTGCCAGTAAGTACCCTCAAACGGGATGAAAAAAATCACGTCCTAGGCAATTCATATAAAAAATATGAGAAATTGTGCATTACAGTTGTCATTTTCGTGACAAAGACGCTACCCATTTTAGCGGAAGAGTCCTTGTTCATCAGTCCAGTTTATAAATAAAAATAAAAAATCCAGTTAATAAAATACATCAGGTATAACGCTGAAATAGACGCTGCCACTGAAAATTGTCGTATTATATTTGCAGTATATATTAACAGTTCATTAAATGATTTTGCACAGTAGCCACGCCATCTGGATGCAAGTTTTTGTTTTAATTCCACTTTGCACTGAGTGCCATAAACCATGCTTCTGTGCTCAGTCATTGAAGACAATGGAGGCATAAAGGAATGAAGCAGAAAGCAATGTAACAGTCAGAATGATTAAGAGGTGCCCCAGCCTAACGGGCCACTAAATTAGAACGTCGCTTCTGCCAGTTGTTCCTCTCTTATCCTTGCTTCATTGATTAAAGTGTCCTTGTCACAGAGGTCGTTTTAATTCGATCGCTTCCAAATATTCCAGGCAAAATATGCTGGCACGTGTGCGGAGTGTGTACTCGTTTTTCAAATTACTTCACGCTGTCACTTCTGAAGGTAGATGTCTGTTTGAAGAATGTGCCGTCGCCGGAGGGTCACTGCATTTGCATAAAGGTCTGAAAACACTTCTTGAAGGATCTATGCCGGATGCTGGTTTACTCTATTTACAGGCAGTTTATGGGGGCCAGCGGTCAGAGACGGTGACTGTCACTCCGATGCATTAATAGTTAACGCCAGGAAACGCTGAGATTCGAACAATGACATGCCGTGCAGGCCCATATTTAGATATTATGAGCGCGCGGGCTAATCTTTCCCTTCAGAGAACTTCCTGTCTGTTATCAGCTGATATGACTGTTTTCAAACTGTCAGCAGCTGCTTGCCACGAACTGAAATGATTTGCAAATGAATTCGCTTTCCCTCATGAAGATACTCGATCTAGCTAATTCTATTCTACGAAGACATTAACAGTACGTGACTTTGCAAGTTTTTTTGTTTTTTTTACAGAATTTGAAATTATTGTAATGAAGATAAATTAATTGCCTTGGCACATGAAATCGGGTATTTTCAAAACATGAGATTATTTCTCACAAAGCATGATTTGCACTCCTCAGTCAAAACATAAAATACATGCAGTTTATATATTTCACTAGTTTCTTATGTTTAACATCCAGTGCGTTAATGGTAAAAGCAAACTTTTGTTTAGCCTTCAAAATGTTTTTTTTTGCAGTTTGAACAAGAACCACACTGAAAGTGGGAATTTTCAAGATGATAGATTTAATAACGACATTGCATGTTATTGTTAACAACATCTTCTGAACCTCTCAGAAGGCAAAAGTAAATCATTTTGAAAGGGGGTTGGAGTGCTCCCCGACTGAATTTTTTAATAGGCTTCATTACTGAAGATTTGGTCCTGCATACTGCTCACAGGAGAACCTTTTATTCAATAAAACTTAGAAAAGGCCAGGGAGAATGTTTTGAGGACTCTTCATTAAACTTCTTTTAACCACGATGGAAAAAAATTGCACCAAATGTTGCTCCCGGAAATGGGAATAACCCAGCAATTCAGCTTTCTCAAATAATGCAAGGCGGGTTCTGGTTAGGAGCAGGGATCAGGGGGCCAGGGCACCGTATGGGCAGTCCAGGGAGATTATTGCCTACTCTCACCTTGTTGTGTCCTGGGCCCCTGGTAAGGAGGAGGGCATCAATCATACAGTTCTGGTCTCTGCCTTGGGTCCAGGGCTGCCCCTCTCATTGGACGGGGGATGTTCGGAGGATGGCATTATCAGGCCTCCTTGGCAGGAGCATAGTATGATTCCTCCATTGTGCATCTGGGTTTGACCAAAGGCTGAGCCCTTTCCCCTCCTTCTGCAGCCTTTTCATGGGTGCACATCCTCACACAATGAAACTAGCCAAGAGTCTGCAGGGCTGAAAATATCAAGGAAGGAGTTTGGCAACTATGGATTAAAAGACTTTAAAACAATATGCCACTCTTATTGCCAGCATTCCAGATATAGGGCCATATGTATGAATCCAATTTGCGATCGCAAACGCTGAAATTCGCGTTTGAGATCGCAAATTAGAAGTGTGCAATGTAGCACAAAAAAACCCCTCACAAAATAAGGAAATCGCAAATTTTGCGATTCCTTATTTTGCAATTGCATTTAGGGAATTGCAAATTGCAAGTCCTTAAATGCAATGTAAGAAGCACAAAAGAAAGTGCGATTTGGCCGTAAGGAATCTCAAATTACCACCAACTTCAAGTTGGTGGTAAATGCCGATTTCACTCAAAACTGCACTATTTTGCATTTTTTAAAGTGCCATGTGGCACATCTACTTGCCCTTAGGGGATGTATGTGTGCCACATGTGTACGCATGCATATTTCAGGGAAGCAACAGGGTATCCTTTTGACACCCGTGCACCTTGAAATCGCATTCTCAATTTGTGATTCTCTAATTGCTAATCGCAATGCCTCCCCATTCATTCCTATGGGCCAATGAATGGGAAAGTATTCCTTATTTGCGAACCTCAATTTGCGATTTGCAAATAAGGAATATGTGGGATTTGCATAATTATTAGCAAATCCCACATACATTGCATTTTGCGATTCCCAAATTGTGATTAGCTGAAATTCGCCATTTGAGAATTGCAAAAATCTATTTTCATACATATAGCACGTACTTACCATTATTAGTGGAATACCACCACTTACAATAAAGGTCTAAGTCATACAGTCCTCCTCTTTAACACTGAACCTGACCCGTACCACACTCCTTCCATATTAAGATCAATCACAGAGTGCTATACTAAGTCATGCCTTTTGCCCATAGATGATGCAATTTGGGAGGTTTTAACCCCAGTTTTTGGGGAAGTACACATCGCTTTTACTGAACCATTTTAGAAGGAGTAAACATCTATGTGCTGTGCCCCTATCGTTATGTTTTAATCAAGAATATTTTCTTTAAATTATGACCTCGGGACCCCTTTAAATAATACTTGGTGCATAGGTGAAGGCTTCACCTGTATCACAATGTGAAGGGCATTCCATCATATTTTCAAATTGCTGCCTTTTTAGAAAATGTGCTTACTTTGTGGTAAGCTCTGTTGCCATGGCAGGATGCAGAGTAGGAGGAAACTCTATATAGTAATTCTACCAAGTCTGGATGACACAGTAGAATTCTGCCTTCATAAGCAGTTACTTGAAATTTACACTAAAATTGGAAGTAGATTTCTTGTACCTTCAATACAGGTTTGGCTTTAATGAAGGAAGGTTTCTCACAGCACGTTGTAGAAAATGGGTCACCCAGAGAGAGACCACTAGGCAACTCATGCCAGTTTTCCTTAGTGTTAACACTGCTAACAATCGTGGGTGAGTAGTCTGAGTAAACGTACATCTGGTCCTACATCATTGTCTGTGGCAGCGGATAGTTGTTGGAACCAACGGTAGAGTTAATGAATGCTGTGCCATTGAACCCATCAGTCTATCACTGCTTCCTTCAAAGAGTGAAACAATGCTAAAGATGGTAGATGTCCCCTGTGGTTGGCTATGAACGTTCCACTGGGGAACTTCCAGGAGCCATAAACAAGGAATGCATGCAGCTGGCAGAAAGACAGAGAGGCGTTTTGCTCCTTGCCCCGTACAGCAGCAGGATAGTTCCCATGAGCACTTTGCTCAGTTTTTCAAACAATTGTGTTTTTCATAGACTTTGCCATTAACAAAACAACTTTGCAAAGTTATGAGCCAGTGGCCTTTAAAAAAAGCTTATGTAATCTTTAGTAGCAGTGTGTCCTCAGTGACCAACTGTGGTTAAATCTGACCTGATGTTGCACATTTTTTGTTACTAGATCTTAGATTGCTTTTCACAGCATAGCTCAATAACTGTAGGCATTTTTGACAATGGCCAGCACAGGATGTGAATACTTTACAAATAGATTCACATTTTATTCTGTTTGCCACAGGAAACCAATAACTTTCTTTAATGGCCAATATGATGAGAGAACATTTCTTTAGATTGAAGCAGAGCATGGGTAGGCCTTGATTGCTTGACCAAACTACAACTGGTGAATCAGAATATTTGTAGAGCTGCAGTATTCATCCAAGTGGCACACTGATGGCATCCAAGAATATCCACCAATGAAAGTAGTACATGTCACCAAATGTCCTAGAAAGAAATATTATTGCTAGGAAAGTGGTGTGACTCATGAGACAGATTTCAGTGGACACAGCAATATTAGCCAAAAAGTGTCAGGTACCCAAGTTATTGAGAATCTACATTAGATACATCCACAGCTGCTTGCTAGCAAGAAAGCATCAACACTCCAGGGCTGATGTATTATAGAGGCCTTTTATAAGCTAGGAGATATAAATGCATAAGATAGTTGGACTACAGTTCTCTCACATATTTGAGTTTTCAAAACGGTGTAAACATTCTTCAGAAACTCTACCAGCAATTCAACCTGCCTACAGAAAGCTACCATCCAAATCATGAGGTTTGGGCTGGAAATGATTATGGCAAAGAATATCTGGGTAACAAGGACTGAGAGGTCAGGAAGCTTAAATTCATACAGGCAAGTTAATGGCAAGGAAAGGGACAGGAAGAAGAAGGATCTTGAAGCATAAAAAACCACCACAGAACCTGGAGGTTGAAGCTTTAACTGACAATGCTGAATTGTGTGAGAAACTCAACAACATCTGAGAAGAGCCACAGGCCATCTTGGTAAAGTTGGATACATGAAATATGTCAGAATTTTAGTTGATGCATGTAGGGAAGAAAACCAATAACTTTCAATGACCATTACACATCTTACTTCTGCTGCAACCTTTGACTCAATTACAGGTCTGTTACCCAATGCTCTTTCCAATGATGACTTTTAGATTTGGGGGTCTCTAGTTGGCAGAGGTAGGTACCTTTGACCAAATAGGGACCCTTGCATCTAGTCAGGGTAAGGGGCTACACTCCTAAAATAACCCCTGCTAACCCCCTTGGTAGCTTGGCACGAGCAGACAGGCTTATCTCAGAGGCAGTGTGTAGAGCATTTGTGAACACATACAGTAAACCAGTGGCAATACTACAGATGGACAACACACAAGTTGTAGTATAAAAATACGTATTTTCATATGGACTTAGCTCAAGACCACAAACAACCAAAATCTACAATACTGTACTTTAGAATGGTAGAATCAGCTTAGTTCACTTTAGATGGTAAATGCAACACTTCGGACCCGGAGGGGTTGTAGGCCAGAAGCTGTGTAAACTGAAATTCCTTACTCTGTGCAATAAAAAAAAAAATAAAAAAAAAATGCTACACTTTATGTTCAATGTACCTTTGGATGTGTAGCACTATACAATAAAAGAGTTGCAGGGAAGGTGATGCGTCGGTTCCTGCCATGCAAGAACAGTGATGCGTCGGATCCCTACTGCTGTGTAGGGGATGGTGATGCTTCGGTTCTTCTCTGTGTGGGGAGATAATGAGTTGGTTTCTTACAGCGCTTCGGTGGCAATGCGACCCGCATCGCCATGATGCGATGATGACCTGATGCAATGAAATAAAATGGCGTCTTCTTCATGATGCGATAACGACAAGGTGATGCGTGCACGTCCAATGGCCGTGCAGCAACTCAACGAATCTTCTGAGCCTTGACAAGCCTGCGACAGGCGTCTGCTGTGACGGCGACACTCTTCTCCAGTGACTAAAGGCACTTGGGCGATGCAATGAGACAGCGGCGGTGACACTCTTGCAACGGCATCTGCTGCAACTGAGAAACTCTTCTCTGGTGATGCGAGGTGCTTCAGTGATGCGATGAGACAGCAGCAGCAGCTGCACCCTTCTTCCTTGATGTGACGACAGAGGCTGAGGCGGCGCCACGCTTCTTCTCCCTGAGTTGCGCTTCCAGCTCCCTGCGACACGCAGTCTCTCAGAATGCCCAGCACAAAACTAGGCACTTCAAATTCCAAGCAAGGGAATTCAGGGGAGCTGGTTGGTGAAGTATGTTATCCCTGAGACTTCAGCGGGAGGCAAGCTCAATTTACAAGTCCTTGAAGATTCTTTACAAGTTGAAGAAAGTAGCCAAAAGTTCCTTTCTCCTTTCTTTGGCAGACAGGCAACCACTGCAGGCCAAACCCCCCAAACAGCACTCAGCTTAGGGATAGTCTCCTCCTTCAGTTTCTCTCTGGTTCCTCTCCCCAGCAAAGGTTCTTCTTGTTTCCCAAAAGTGATCACATTTCTGGGATCTGGGACCCCTCTTTTATACACCAAAATCCTTTGTCTCTGGAGGCAGAGAGTGTCTGTGCCTAGCCCAAACCAGTTCTGGAGCACTTGTTTGACAAGACTCCTTCTTTCCTTTGACAGTGTGGGCCAGAGACGTCAGACACACCGTAGGAGAGGAGGGGGAGCCAGTACTGTGGAAGGCAGGCACCACCCTATTCAGGTCCCAGGTGCTCCCGTCCCCTCACTATACATGTTTATGGGTTTATTTAGCCCTGTGCTGACTCACCCTGTCTCCTGGAATCCCCCAGCCTCAGTCACTCAAACTCCAGACAAGGAATACACAACCTAGCAGAAGCAGGCTTGGATAGTTAGACAAGAAAATACTGACATTCTAAAAGTGGAATTTTCAAACACAGAATGTTAAAACTAAGCATGGGCGAATTTTGCGAATCTCGCGTTCGCGAATTTTGCGGATTTGCGAACTCGCAATCCGCAAAATCCGCGAATTCCCGCGAATTTGTGGATTTTTTTTTTTTTTGTGTTTGCGCGTGTTTCCGCCAGTTCGCGAGGGTTTTTACAATTTCGCAATTTGCGAACTTACCTGTCGGGTCGCAAGTTTTGCGAACTTGTTGTTTCTACGTGTCCAGCCTGTTTGGGACACTCTTCTTCATCACTGCCACTCTCTGTCACCACTGCCACTCTCTGACTACTCATGCCACCCTCTGGCCCACCCATGCCACCCTCTGTTTCATCACCACACCCTCTGGTTGTCCAGTGTACAATATTTTCGGCAAAGCAAAGCACACCTTCCCTGCCTCAAGTGACCTGAATTAATTTGGGGCTGATTAATGTGTCACAGAATATTTTTTTAGCTGGCACCTGCTTCCTTAGTGCTTCCTGATTAGTGATCTTTTGCACTTGCTAAGTGCTTTCATTGTTGCAAAATTAGTTACAACACCTGCCCTGCCCCAACTGACAATAATGAATTAGGGGCTGATTAATGGATTTTAACTTCCAGCCTGGCTCCTGCTTGTCTCCCTTAGCTGTAATTCAGGACCTTTGTGGCATATGTGTAACTATTCTGAGGTTCAGAGCAGGGTCACATAATAGTTGCAACTGGCAACTGAACTCTGGAGGGGCCCCTCAGGAAGCACTACAGGAAATGGCTACTAATGATGAGCCTGAACTTTTGAACCTGGTAAGTAGTTTCAGTTTTGCTAAGATCGTATTTCTGCAATTTAGCACTTACTCGCGGGTGCGAAGTTGTACTGGCAAGCCGCGAACTCACGCGAACAGTGCGAGCAAGCCATAAAATCCGCTGCTCGCGGATTTGCGGATTTTGCGGGAGATTCGCGGATCTCGCGGATTGCGAATTTACCGAAAATCCGCAAAATCCGCGAGCGAAACGGATTTTCCGCCCATGCTTAGTTAAAACCAACTTCACTAAAAGATGTATATTATTATTCTGAGTTTAGGCATACTAAACTTGAATTTCTACCTAGTTCCATGAGTCATTTAGGATTAAAAGATGTTATAATCAAACAGCCCATGCTGGCCTATGGGGAACAGAAAGCCTTGCAATAGTGAAAAACGAAAATGGCTGTAATCCACTATTAGGGCATGCCACACACATCAGGGCATGTCCTACCGTTTATCTACAATGCACCCTGCCCTTGGGCCTACCATAGGGTTGACTAATATGCAGAAAAGGGAAGGTGTAGGGACTGGTAAGTGGGTGCACTTGCCAGTCAACATGGAAGTACCAGACTGCACACAGGCTCTACAATGGCAGACCTGAGACACACTTTAAAGGCTGCATCTGTGGGTGGCACAACCAGTGCTGCAAGCCCACCAGCAGCATTTGATTTACAATTCCTGGGCACACTCAGTGCACTGTACTAGAGTCTGACAAGTAACCTAAACCAGCCAATCATGGAGTCACTAATCCATACATCGATTTACCATAGGGAGCACTTGCACTGTGGCACAGAATAGCAGTGGCACAGTGCCCAAAGCATCTATAATCAGCAAAAACATATGAGGCCAGAGTAAACAATGGAAGGGGGACCCACGTCAATGGTGCCAGGTCTAACAATGACATATTGGTGTGTCACATATAAAGTAATGTGAAAGAAGCTGTTTCCTCACAAGTTAAGTCTACCTGGATAAAACTTGTCAACAACGTTCAAGAAAACATCCACAACAAGAACCGCAACAGAGTTGCTTATCCTTTCAGGAAGGGAAGTAGCCCTAGATAAATGTGCTCTGTCCACAGCACCAGAAAAACAAAGAGTGTATTTGTGCCAAAAACAAGCCTCAGAATGATTACTTTGACTATGGTATTTTCATTGACTGGTCTTGCTATAATATCATGTTTTCTGCAATTCTAAGGGTTCCACTATACTGTTGTTAAGGCCATAACAGCTTCACCTGATTTCTGGGTTGTGGAATTCGGACATGCCTACAGTATGCTGTGAAGGCAGTTTTACAGTTATTCTTTAAAATATTTGGTCTGCCTGCTTTTTGATACCTAATGGCTACTAAGAAGGCTTATAGAACCTGCACAGTTAAGACCAAGATAAAACATTCTGCACTTGCTGAAAATAAGTGGCCATTGCAAAGCAAGGCTTTCTCGAAAACACCATCAATATGTCACTTGAGGCCAGTGTAGCAACACACATTGGCACATAACTTTTCAGTAAGCAGCAAAACTTGCATGTTTCTGTTGGGAAAGATAACACAACAGCAGAATAGGTTTCCAGTAGATTGTACACTGCATTAGTCTGGAAACTCTGAAAATGTTACAAGCAAAGGACTCATCGGTAGCAAAAGCCACACCACCTCACGCCATGCATGTATCACACAGTGTTGGCCTTTTCTGATTGGCCTAGTGTTCTGTACGTGTGTAACCTACTAAGGCTACAGATGGGCAGGATACACCTTTTTGCCTAATTTCTGAGAAAATGTCTTAATCTTGTATTGTCACTGAAACTTGTATTGCATACATTATGACGTTTTTCACTTTGTGGTTTATGTGAATAAAAGGCTGTGGAAGGCTTCTTGTAAAACATTTGGCGGTTATGCTGTCTGTTCCTGTGCTGCACACATTGACTTCCATTGTTGGATTATATTGCATTTTCCATGTACTTATTTAGAGGCTTACACAATGCCAGTAAACAACATTTCCATTCAGATCATTTAGATGGATGGTGTTGGACTTTGCCCTTTTTGCAGGGTCATTTCCCAACTCTTTGCCTTCCTCCTGTATTTTGTATGACCTGTTGTTGGTGGTTTTAGGACTCTGGGCACTTTCTCACTGCTGTTCAGTGCTAAAGTGCATGTGCTATCTATGGTAAACTTGGTAAGATAGGTCTACACCTGTTTTGCATATTTAATTCACCTGTCAGTCCCTTGTACAGTGGTATCTCATATACCCAGGGCCAGAAAATGTAATGCTACTGGTGGGCTTGCAGCGCTGATTGCATGTCAGGAATCTAGGTTCAAAACTGGAGGGTGGTCTGGTTGTGGGGGCTATTACCAGTTACAGATGGAGAAGTGGTTTGAAACCTCTGTTTTTCTTTGGAAAACAAAAGAATCAGTCCTGGGCTGATTTGTTTAAAAGCGTTCTTTTAAAATGGCTGCTAATGCAAAGGTTAGCGCTGCAGACTTTCGTCAGTAAGCGTGAGGTCTATGGGCCAGCTGAGGCTCGCGCTCTCCCTTAGCTGTGCGCACTTCACTGAGACCGTTATGCAAGTAACAGTGTTTGGTTTGTCATCCATGTTAGAGTGTCAGAGTAGTTAGTATTTTCTTCAGATATCCGATGGTAAAGTGGGGACTTCATCGCGTCGGTTCTCTGAAGCTGTTCGTCGAGAAGAAAGAGATTTCAATCTACGTTCCACTCAGCTCAGCACCATTTAACTTACGGAGGTTTTTGAAAAGGCTAAAGAAATCTGTACAGTCACGCAAGTACCACATTTGATTAGTAAAGACTTAAGGAAGACTACAGTATTGTGTTTAAGAAATATTCCCAGAGACAGTATTTTATAATGTAAACTGTAATACTAATAGAAACATTTTAGAGAGACCCTGGAGTAGTAAACAATACTATATAATTCTTACCTGAAAACAGTTCCTGTTGAGAATTTTCTAGTCATCAAAACAACAATCCTGCATAAAAAGAAAAAGGTAGTTGTTAGAAATAATTCACTGAATAACCAATTAGAGAAGGAACAGCATATTAGAGATTACTAAAAACTGTTGTGCATTTTGCAGATAAAAGGCAACACAAAATACCAACACCAGAAAAGAACAACAATAGAAACAACAAATCTAAGAAGAGAGACAAAAGCCTAGTTTTCTAGGGGTACATTGTTAGCAAAGAGCAGTTGAAGGAAATACTTGACATTAATAGTTTGGCAGAATGAAGTAATATGTTTATTTGTTTTATAGTGTCTAGCTGCTGAAAACTGCATCACAAGCACACCAGAAGTTGCAGTAGATAGAAGTCACCAAATAACAGAAGACGAGGGCTGTCTCTTCTCTGTCCCATTTCCCCTTTCCCCTTGGGGGTTTCTTCATGCTTCGGAAAGTAATTCTCGGGAGTGTGGAGGGACACTCAGCAAAGCATTGGGATTTAGCACCATTCTGCTCCTGTGAAGTACCTGGGAAAACTTCAAGTAAGACGTCCCTTGACATTGCACCACCAGCTATTTGGTTTCTCAAAGCTGTAAGACTGCCCTCTCAAAAAAGATGCATTGGGGATTCCCTGATATGTGCTTCAGTGGTAATTCCTGACAGGAGAGGGGTGGAGTGATCAAGTTTGGTATTTTTGGAATAGTGGTGATAAATTCTGCGTATGTGTTCGCAGATTTAGTATCACTTTTTTAGAAATGCCACTTTTAGATGTGGGAATTTCTGTGTGCTATTTGTCTTTGTGCCTGCTTGCTGTGCATTGAATTTCTGGCCTTAGAGTGACAGGCGCATCGGAGGTGCATTGGCTTCAGAGAGTCTGGATGAGTCAGCGCTAGGCTGAATAGGCCTAGTCTGCATCTTGAGTGGTGGGAGACTTAGCACTGGCACCTGAATAGAGCTGTGCCTGCCTTCCAAAATGATGGCTGCACCTCCGTATGGTGTGTCTGGGGCCAGGGCCTACACTTACAATGCAGGCTGTTGTGCACTTGCCAAGGGCCCCCCAGAACTGGTTTGGACTGGGCTCAGAGCCATGGGCAAGGGGAGAACAAAGTCCTATAGGTATTGGGGCTGGGACCCCATGTCTGGGGAGCTTTGTGAATTACTAGGACAGAAAAGACAGATTTGGTCAGCAGACTGCTTGACAGCCAGGAGGAAACCCTTAGGGACTGGACTATTCTGGAGGTGGCTGAGAGAAGGACTGCCTCTCAGTTTTGAGGCCCCTGGTGCTGGCCTGCCTGGCTTCACCCTGCTGGCTTGTCCTCCAGCCCCCTTACAGGAGTGCTGCTTTGCCCTGTATCAGGGGTTGGATTGTTTGCAGTTTCCTTCATTTCCCAGCA
Source organism: Lissotriton vulgaris (assembly GCF_964263255.1). NCBI lineage: Eukaryota > Metazoa > Chordata > Amphibia > Caudata > Salamandridae > Lissotriton > Lissotriton vulgaris. Next base: position 1,016,246,901 of record NC_141696.1, on the reverse strand, counting down.
TGCTGAAGAATCGGTTGCCCAAGGAGTAGGCCCCCGCTGCAGTGGAGCACGTGGAGTGCTTTTTGATTTTTGTGCAACTTGTATTGGAGTCCCTGGTGTGGGCTTGTGTTGGGGTATCACGCTGGGTGAGCACTTTTACCTTTAAGACCCTGCAGCTGCGGGAAGTCAGGCAGCTGCTAAGCCTGGTTGTGGTGGGCTGCATGGGACAACGTCCTAGGAAGTAAGAGGCAAGAGTGGAGAAAAGGAAATCCAGGGCGTGAGACAACCCCACATTGCCAAATCTGGGGGTTCAGGGACTAGCCACAGAATGAGGCCAAAGACTGCAAGCCCAACGGCTACCTTGCAAGCTGATCCGCAGCTGAGACAAGGAGCTGCCTGAAGCCAGGGAAAGGCTGAGGCTCCCACAAGAAAGAGGAAGCTGACAGGTACGCACAACAGTAAGGAGCAGTGCCTTACAAGGAGGGCCAGTGTGTTCCCTGAGCATTTCCGACTTTGCTGAGATCCGGGCTCGGAAGAGGGCGTTTAGGCAGTGGCTGTGAGGGGTGACCACCTAGTAAGGAGGCGACCACTACCTTGTCTGGCTGGGCAGCCGATGGCTGCAACCTGAACCACTCAGCCCACAGCAATAGGTGAGTGGGGCTGAACTGCTCACTATTACTGGTTGGGCCACATGCTCATGCGCAGCCACCCTTTGTGTGATAAAAGAAGTCCACTGCCAACAAAGGCAGAAAGGGCACCTCCGTATCCCAGTTGTACCTACTTTCGGGACACCCTCTTTACTGACATTTTGGGGCATAAAGGCGAAACCCTGACAGAGGCCCGCACTCCTCACTGAGAAAGAGGTAAAGTATTGGGGGCAAGGGATCCTCCCACATTACTGCATTTTGCATGGAGTAGGTGGGGATATAGCTCAGGAGCCTACGAGGGTGAGCCCTGGTTATGGGCTTAATGTGATTTCCATGTGCCTGGGAGTACTGGAAGTTGACCAATGGGCTGTGTTATGCTCTGATGTGATTACACTTTGGATACTACATTGCCAGTGACATTACTACAGAGATGTGTACGCTACAAGTGTTTACTTGTAGTAGCGAGCCTCAGCAAGGCCCACCAGTAAAAGGGGTTAGCCCTTCTCTGCACAAAGTCCTCAGACCATGTAGGAAGAGGTTGGCACAGAAACTGGAATGGAAAAGATAAAGTTTATTACACCTCATGAGGTGGTGCTACGGTTCAGACAGTACCCTTCGGTATTGCAAGAAGTCGCACCACGAACTAAAAGAGCATGGTCCCTTTATACCCACACAGGGGCTGAAAAGAAGGCGGTACAAACACAGAAGCGAGTTTTATGTACAAATATATAGAAAGGCACAATCGATAAGTGGGAGGAGCTAACGGTTTTGGGAACTAGTAAACACATTCCTGTCTGGTACTAGTCACTAACAGCTGTAGACCCTACTGGGCATGTGCGAAAGTGGGGGATGCTAAATATAACTTGTTGCCGGGCAGATTTCAAAAACGCAGTTAACAGGAAGATAGGACAAAGTACATGGTCGACACGTGGTAGCATACAGCAAACAAAATGGCTGCCATGAATAAAAAATGGAGTCCGCTAAATGTCACGATAATAGCTAAATATGAGATGTCTTCTGCTAATGCTTAATCTAATCGCTGTCAAACTACAACATACTAAGGTGCACTGTTGAGGATGTGTATGCATAATTTTTTTTATGTTTAATTTAATCTTGCCAGTAGTTACTGGTGATGTCAACTGGATTGTTATGACAGTGGCTGGATTGGCATAATGATTTATGCAATCCCTGAACAGTCATGACAAGTCCCTGGTGGCACAGTGTAAATATGTGATTATGTTCTAAGGTTTTTCTGGATAATACTAAGGCTATTTTTATATAACCTTCGTGTGGAGTTTCTTTTGTTTTGTGCCTAGTGGGTCACTGCTGTGTGAGTGTGTTGTGCAAACACTTTACAAATTGCCTCTGCGATAAGTCTGACTGCTCTGCCAAGCTACCAAGAGGATGAGTTGGGGTTATTTTCAGTGTGTTATTCCCTTGCCCTGACTAGAGTGGTTTCTGCCTGACTTAGGTGCATGCCCTAGCCAACTAGATATCCTAGTTCTATCATTGCTTGTCAGCATTGAGGATAGGACTTGCGTTTTCACAGTACCACAGTGACTAATGGTTGCACTACAAGCTCTGCATTTAGACAATCACTTGTTTTGGGATTTCTCCTGATTTTCCCTCAAAAGCCATTATTGTATTGTGAACTCCTGTTGCAGCTCTTACAACTTGGCATCTTGTGTTGCACTTGTGTCTTAGTGCCTTGCTAACATGGAATCTGCCTCTGTAGTAAGTGATCTGTTCAAATACAGTACAGTGGAGTTGAGAGAGTTGTGTATTGAGAGGCAGATATCTGTGAGTAGGACAGACACCCTGCTAAACCTTAAGACAATCCTGCTCCAATGGCAAGAGGATGAATGGAGACTTGAGTACTCTGTGTGGAAGGGTTCCCAGTCCGCACACCAAGAGGGTGGTGGGTCTGAGGGTGGTCGTGAAGTGTCTGCAAAGGAGGGAGGAAATGGCATGGCAGGGGTGCCAGTAGGTAGTGAGGACCCAATACAGAGATTGCCCTCTCAAAAGGAATGCGTTGGGGATTGCCTGATATGTGCTTCAGTGGTAATTCCTGATATGAGAGGGGTAGTGTAATCAAATTTGGTATGTTTGGAATAGTGGTGAAAAATGCTGCATATTGGTGTTCACAAATTTATTATCACTATTTTAGAAATGCCACTTTTAGAAGTGAGCATTTCTGTATGCTATGTTTCTTTGTGTCTGCCTATTGTGTATTGACTGTCTTGCCTTGGAGTGACAGGGCCTGGGGAGGTGCAGTGGCTCCAGAGAGTTTGGATGAGTCAGCACTCGGCTGAATAGGCCTGGTCTCCATCTGGAGTGGTGGGAGGAGTAGCATCGGCACCTGAATAGGGCTGTTCCTAAGTTCCACAATGATGTCTCTGCCTCCATGTGGTGTGTCTGAGGCCAGGGACTACACTTACACTCTGGACTGTTGTGCACTTGCCAAGTGACCCAAAGAACTGGTTTGGACTGGGCTCAGAGCCCTGAGCCAGGGAGAGCAATGACATATGACCTATAAGTTTTGGGGCTGAGACCCCATGTCTGGAGGACTTTGTCAACTACTGGGACAGAGGAGACTGCTGTGGCCGGAAGGGTGCTGGACAGCCAGGACGCAATGCCTAGGGACTGAACTATTCTGGGGGAGGCTGAGAGAAGGATTGCCCCACTATTTTGAGGCCCCTGGTGCTGGCCTGCCTGGTTGCGCCCTGTTGGTGTGTCCTCCAGCACTCTTCCAGGAGTGCTGCTGTGCCCCTGGACCTGGGCTTGGAGCCCTTGTTTTTTTCTCCATATCTCAGCGTGCTGTGAGAGTGCTGGAAAATCTGTTGCCCAATGAGTAGGCCCCTGCGGCAGTGGAGTGCGCGGGGCACTTGATGATTTCTGTGCAACGTGTCTTAGAGCCCCTGGTGTGGGCTCCTGTTGCGGTATCACCCTGGGAGAGCACTGTTACCTTTAAGCTCCCACAGCTGTGAAACCCAGGCAGCTTCTTAGCCTTTTTGTGGGTGGGGCTGAATGGGACCGTGTTCCAGAAAGTAAGCTTCAAGAGTGGAGAGAAGGAAATCCTGGGCTGGAGACTAGCCCACATTGCCATGTCCGAAGGGGCGGGACCCAGACACAGAAGAAGGCTGAAGACTGCAGGCCTGACGGAGACCTCACTCTGTGATCCGCAACTGAGACTTCGAGCCACCAGAAGCCAGGCATCGGCTGAGCCTGATTGTGGGCAGGGCTCCCACAACAAAGAGGAAGTGATGGGCGACCACAACATGAGGGAGCAGTGCCTCCTGCCTCCGAGACAGCGAGGAGGGTCCGTGTGTTTCCTGAGCACTTCTGACTTTGCTGAGACACGTGCTTGGAAGAGGAAGTTTAGGCAGTGCCCGGGGGGGGGCTGGGGGGGGGGACAGCAAGTATGAAGGCGACCAGTACATTGTCCAGCTGGGCAGCCAATGGCTGCAACCTGAACCGCTCAGCCCACAGCAATAGGTGAGTGAGGCTGAGCTGCTGACTATTACCGGCTGGGCCGCGCACTCACATGCAACCACCCTTTGTGTTGGAAAAGAGGTTTTCTGCCAATAAGGGTAGAGGAGGCACCGTCATATCCCAGTTGCACACACTTACAGGACACCGTCTTTACTGACATCTTGGGGCCATAAAGGGGAAACCTCGACAGAGGCCCCCACTCCTCACTGAGAAAGAGGAGTAGTATTGGGGGGAATGGATCCTCCCGCATTACTGCATTGTGCATTGAGTAGGCGGGCATGTAGCCCAGGAGCGTAAGAGAGGGAGCCCTGGTTATGGGCTTAGTGTGTTTTTCATGTGCCTGGGAGTAGTGGCTGTGTTATGCCCTGATATGATTACACTTTGGATACTACATTGCCAGTGACTTTACTACAGAGATGTGCATGTTACAAGTATTTACTTAGGTGCAATTTTGAGGATGTGTTTGCATATTGTTTTTATGCTAAATGTAATCCTGCCAGTAGTTTCTGGTGACACTAAATGTTTTTTTATGACAGTGGCCGGATTGGACTAATAATTTATGCAATCCCTGCAAAGTCATGAAAAGTGCCTGGTGGCACAGTGTATATATGTGATTATGTTGTAAGGTGTTTTCTGGATAATACAAAGGCTATTTTTATATACCCTTGTGTGGAGTTTCTTTTGTAGTGTGCCTTGTTGGTCGCTGCTGTGTTAGTATGTTGTGCAAACGTTTTACACATTGCCTGTGGGATAAGCCTTACTGCTCTACCAAGCTACCAAAGGGACGAGCAGGGGGTATCTTCTGTGTGTAAGTCCTTTGCCCTGACTAAAGTGGTGGCTCCTGTCTGGCGTAGGTGCATTCCCTAGCCAACCAGAAATTCCATTTCTAACAGCTAGCATACGACAGTACTCCAGGCTATGAGTGATGACCTGATCATGATAGACAAGCAAACCTTTTGCTTGGATAAGTGTGTCAAAGAAGCTTTGAGAACTGTGAGATCATCAGTAGGGGAAATTGCAGTGGTCCCCATTTGCTGGGGTGTACTTGTAAATCAAATATAAAGAGAGAATGGTAATCTTGACAATATGGGGTGACATCAACTTGGACTGCCTTTTGCAGAGCTGTTTTGCAGATTTGAGGATTGTGAATGCTGACTTGACCTAGTAACAGATACTCGGGAAAAGATGCTTCAGTAGATCTCAATCAAGAAGTTGAACAAGTCTCCAGTAGTCGAGTTACCAGAGCAGGACCTGCCAGCCCTTGAGTCGTAGAGGTGACCACATAGAAGATTTAGAGAGCATGAATGAGCTAAAAATTTTGCTAGCTGCTAGAAATTGAGATCAGACTGCATTCTGTTCTGTTGAGCCACACTCTGTGAGTGACTTTACATGATTGCCCATGGTCAGCCAGACTAAGAAGCTGTGTGGGTCTTTCAGTGGTCTTCACCTAGTTCCCTGCAGATTGTGAATTAGGACCACATTAATCAAACTTTTATGCAGCGCAAAAGTCACTTGCTCTGCTGCATGACAGGGAACAGATAGTAATGCACCTTATTTAACATTATACAATGCATGCTTGTCCTTTCCTTGTGCTGGAGCACAAACTGCTGCCTAGCGCCCATTTATGAATACTTGTGCTGTGGTGCATCAGTGCCTGCATTGCAGCCAGGATTGTTTTTGTACAGGAAGGGGCAGCTTGTAGATGATAACCCGATCTAATGTCAAATTGATGACAAACTCTCCTCCATGCATCTATCTGCCAACTCACAAATTCAATTTCATCTATAATTCTAGATATGAACCTATGTACTCCCACTTATCCAGCCAATTGCCATCCATTCTCATCCATCCATCCAGTCGCTCACCAGTGGCATACTTCAAAGTTAGGGGCCTGTGCAGAATATGAATATGGGCCCCTTCATCTACCTCATCTCACAGATGTGGTATATGGATATTCATTGGATTTTAGCTTAATTGGGGTCCACTGATGACGGATTTGGACCCCCGTGCCACAGGCCTGCGTTATACCCCTGTCACTCACCAATGTTGCTCTATTCTCCCACCTCTCAGACATTTTTCTATTTATCATTCACCCACTCAGTCAAACTCATCAAATAACTCACCCATCCATGCACCCTCTGACGCGCCCTTGAGCTCACTCATCCACACATATTTACATTTAAAAGCTCACATATTAATAATGAAATTTTAACAAAAAAGACCAAACTTATTGGATTTGTCAATGCTTGTACATTCAGTGTTTTTGAAGATGAATGCAAAAATCTTTTACCTGACCTTACGTTGATATTATTGGATTTGCTTGTTATCTGCATAGGATACTCAACAATCCAATGGGCTTATTTTCAAGCCCCTTGCACGCGGTACTCCAATTTTTCCCATACAACAAGTGACGTAAAGGCAGATGTGGCGCAAGGGGGTTGTGCAAGGGGGTTGTAAATAAGCCACCAAGTTTACGCCTGTTTACTAACAATCGAACATAGAATGCTATATATGTGCTTACTAATGCCACATTTTCTTTGACATGCATAACATTCCATTGCGCTACATCATGTAGCATCACATTTCCCTCGTGTTTATTGTTACAATTTTTCATCCAGATAGAGTGATGTCTCGCAGCTTCAACTTTGTGCAACGTGACTGCATCCGCACAGAAGGGCAAGGTTATTCAATCACTAAAATGCAAGCCTTGCTGAAATCAATATTTACTATATCAGCACTAAAGCAAGTAAAGCAGGAGTCAATTGGAGGGGACTAAAAGGTCAAAATGTGGTTGCAACAGTGACCTTGTGTACGTTAAAATGGTTTCTAAATTTTCATTTTTGTGCTCTGTCCTGATCCCAAGCTACAGAAGTTAATCGCCGTGGAGGGAGATAGACTGCTTCCTGTGTCCCAGGCCTCAGTTCGTCGCTGGAGGCAATGGATGAGAACAGCAGTGGCGCAGATTAAAGGGCACGGGGTGAAGTTAGACAGCATTTTATCCAAACCGGATGATGAAAGCCAAGGCGACAAACAAAATGATAATGTCTAGTAAATTAATCACACTGCCCAATCTGCTGGGCGAACAAACATATTGTAATATTAAAAATAGAGAAATAAAAGAGCTAGATGCCATTCAGATGAGTACTGGAGTACTTGTAGCCAGGTCTCATGGCTTAGTGGACTAATCCATCTAGTGCAAGAATGTTTGTTCTACTGCATGATCACAAATCCCTGTGGATCCACTCAGCCTTTCATGCTGCAGAGCCTGATAAAAGGAGTGTCATTTGGTTGGGATGCAATAAACATATGTTGTCTGTCAATATTTCCAAAAGATCCCAACCACTACCCGTGTGGAATCTGAGATCTAAAAAATACGCCTGCTATGTTAAATTTATTTTGTGGTTATATCATGGTAGTCGTTTAACATAACTAATTGCAAAAATAATTAATAGCAAAGATCCTAAGAAAAAGAACGAAGATTTAAGAGAACAACGCAGGTGTGTTTGAAGAGTGTACAGAATCAGAATGTCTCACAAATGCGCATGAAAGCACAAGAAATTGTAGAGTGATTGGCACTTCACTTCAAAGATCAACAACACATTGATATGTGAGCAAACACAAGTAGAAAATCTATAAATGTAGAATGAACGATTAAAGCCTAGAGGAAGATTGATCTAACAAAGAAACTGTAAACTTAAGAATGGAACTTGTAACTACAGAGGCTGGAACGAATATCTGCAAATTATATTCGACAGCAGAAGTCAAACCTTCAAGCATCAAAAGTGCCTCCAGAAAATAGTTTCGTTTCAGACAAACCTGTAGGTGTAAAATGTTGCGGGTAAATATCTTCACAAAAAGGATCCGAGATATAGATAATTGCTGGCATTTATTAATCAGTAATTCTCACATACTTCACAGCCCAATTATCCAGCAGAAAGTCTAGGTAATCCATGCTGTGAGCTGTATTTATTTATATTCTCACAAAGACAGAAAACTTATAGAGATGGATAGTTAGGCTCAGGCAATTAACTGGAAATCTTCGAAGTTTGAACTTGGTGACTGGATGCCTGATCTATCAGTTTTCGAGCTGTAAAAATGAGTAAGTTTCACATTGTGGAATGTAAGGCTCAGTTTCACGTTCACTTGTTATAATTTGTTAAAAGCATTCACATTAATGAATTGCCATTGCAGGGTCTCAAGATAGTGCGGCCCCTGATGTAGTGTGGTACCAGCAATGGGATCAGTTCTGCTTTAAGTGTAACTGTGCAAACAATAATTAAGCCAACATGTTCGTGTGTTATATTCTGGCAAGGTGGGTGTTGGTATCCTCATCATGGTAGTGCCTGTTTCTTGGGGGGAAAATTCTGTCAATTGTATCTCCCACCAACATCTGCACAACACGCGGTCTTCTCGCATTTATGCAGCATGACTTGCTCTCCCCGAGTAGCCCTGGCTGGCCTATTAATCCGGCACCTCTTACTGGAACACAAGAGATTACACTAATCTTGACTCTTTGAGGGGATTAAAAATTGTAAAGCACACATTGTTTTTCAGTCATTTCTTAAAGGTATCCTCCAAAGCCTTCCTGTCTTGAGAGTGTCAGGACTGCATGTCGAACCCTTAATTTTTTAACATATCGATTGAGTGTCCCTATAGAAATATCTGAAAAGGCTATGGGGCTTATTTACAAAGCCTTTGCGCCACTTTTGCGTCACTTTTCCCATGTTAAAAATGACGCAAAAGTGGCGCAAGGGCTTTGTAAATCTGCCCCTATGTATTTTGGGCAATTTCTTATGGAAGTTGAGTAAAACATCGACATTTTCTCCATTTCTCTGTAGAGAACTAAAGCCAGAAGCCATTCATTACATGGAGGTAAACATAAGCTGTGAAAATCAAAGTGAAGACTACTGATTTGTTCAGTGAATTGTGCTACATTTTTTTTCAATAGAGATCGTGATTTTCTTTTCAAACTCTTTAACTTGTTTCACACTGAGGAAAAATAGGAGGGCAAAAGCAGGAAGAACAAATCGATAAATGAGTCTGTTGAGTAAACATATTACTATTTTGATAACTCATCTGGGGCATATGTATGAAACAAATTTTTAGTCACAAACGCTGTGAAACGCAACAAACAGCGTTTGCGACAATAAATTTGCAAATCGCGATGTATTAGACATAATCGCATCACCAAATAAGAATTCGCAAAAATAGCGGGTTCTTATACTGCGAAAATAAAAATCTGCAAATAACCTTGCGATTTCTTAAATTGTGATGTTCTATGTTTTTGCGAAAGTCGCAAAATGAAAATCGCAATTTGAGAAATCGCAAGAAAATGTATGAAAAAATCGCAATTAACACCAAGTGCATGCAGGTGGTAACCAGGTGCAAGGTCCTTAAACCAGCACACAATGCAACAGACCTTTCCACAATGGCAGCACTATATGTGATAGCCAGGAGGCTGCGTATTCGGGCTCTTGCACAGAGGAGAATGAGACAAGCACGTATCTTCAGGCTGCGTGTCACTCTGTTCCAGAAGACTGAAGAGGAGGTCCATGACAAGTATAGGCTGCACCCACAGACTATCTTGGACCTGATTGAGGAGCTGAAACCCTATTTGGAACATCCAACACGCAGGACCCAAACAATTCCCACCCATGTGCAGGTTCTGTGCTCCCTGCACCTCCTGGCCTCAGGGAGTTTTCAAGGGGTCATAGCAGAGGTTGGCGGGGTCTCACAGAGTGCCCAGTCGTGCTTTTTCCATGCCTTTCTAGATTCAATGCTACAGAGGCCATCCCATCACATATACTTCCCCAGCACCCGACAGGCATTACTGCAAACAAAACTTGACTTCTACCAGATTGCATGCTTTCCCCACGTCATTGGCTGCATTGATGGGACCCATGTGTCCATCACACCCCCATCTGCAACCTAATATGTCTACAGATTGTGTGCAGTGCTAAGTATATCATCAATGACATTGTACCTAAATACCCTGGCCGTACCCAAGACTCTTTCATCTTTAAACATAGTGGGATACACAGACATCTGAATGCTGGAGAGTATGGAGAGGGATACCTGCTAGGAAAATGCAAGACACACATCCATCCATCCACTACATCTCCTGAGGGGGGGGGCATTAACTCACCCATTGTGTCTATTCCTGCAGGTGACAGTGCCTATGCAGTGCAGGACTTCATCCTGACCCCGTACCTGGATCCAGCCAATGCAAGGGAGAGGAGATACAACAGGGCACACAGATCTACCCGCTGCGTCATAGAGCGAACATTTGGAATCTTAAAGAGACGGTACTGGTGCCTGCAAAAAAGCGGAGGAGCACTGCAATACAGCCCTGACACATGCTTTAAGATCGTGGCAAGCTGTGCAATGCTTGGTAACATGGCTATGAGGAAAGGCACCACAATTGACGTGACCAATACAGATACATCAGATGACGATTCCCCTGCTCCCCCTAGCAGACCAGCATCAGGAGTTGGGGCAGCTGCTGGACATCAGAGATGGACTGAGATCACACAGAACTACTTCTAGGTGAGTAATGATGACATGAGGCAAAATGATGATTTAAATCATTGCTGTGTTTATTCATATTTCAAACACATTGACTGTTGCTGTACCCAGCACATGTCATGTCCACAGTGCAGTTTGTTAAAAAAAAAGTGTTCCATTTGTATTGATGGGTTACATCACCCATTGACGCAACTGTTTAACTATACAGTTCACCTGAGGGGCGCTAGAGGGCGCCGAGCAAGATGGCCGCACGTATGTGAGGCTCTGCCGGGACCGTCCATAATTTGCTATAAAATCCTAAATATTCTGCTGCTTTTTCCCCCCGACTCGATGGCAAAACTCATCTGAAGCGCCTGGGACTCAAGTGAGGTGCTCTCCCGTGGCTGAGAGGATCGTTTGGCCCGAGTTATCGGACTCGCTATCAGCTGGCTGCCGGACGACCGGAGGTGCGTGATCTGGTGGCGCGGCCCGCCCAACGGCTTGGAGCTTGTGATCCGCTCCGTCTGCACGGCCACTCCGGCGGGTGCCCTGTGACCTGAGCTGCGGGCGTGGACTGAGCTTGGTGGATAGCGGACTGGTGCCTGGAGCCCGAGCGGATTCGAATCCTATCCCGCTGGTGGTGGTGAGTGGAGCGCGGGCCTACGCGAGACCGGGGCTGCGGAGGTGGCGCTGGGCCGCGCTAGGCCTCGCCGAGCGAGCCTCGCCTGGCTGGGGTACGCACCGGCGTTGAGACACAGCGGCTGTAAGTTGGAGGAGTGCTACTGCCCGGCGTGCTTGGGAGACCATTTGCGCTGCACATCTGCGTGATCGAAAGGATTGCTGAGGCACCTGCGGCTCTTGGCCTACCGTTTTGGGTACACTGTTGATCCCTGTACTGCGACTGCCGGGGTGAAGATCGACTAGGCCTACGACCACGCGGGTTGCTGCCTCTGGGCCGGGTCGGACATTGTGGAGGCGCCATGGGTAGGCCGGAGCGCAATCAGCCCAAGATCAACTTTGAGGCAAAGAAAACGGTGACATCCTCCTCACAATCGCCGGCGGACGCTGAGACTTTGGGGGCGGTTGGCGGCGCCCCGAATCTGGAGACCACATTGGTGGCGATGCAGAAAACGCTGCAATCCATTGAATGCACCATGGAGGCGGTCAATCACAGGCTCGACCATATGGCGACGCAGTTCGACCGGCAAAACGAGCGGATGGGCGAGGTGGAGCAGAGGGTATCTGCTACGGAGGATGGACTAACAACGGTGACCACTAAGGTTTAAACATGGAGAGGGTGCTGGCGGTTATCCAAGCGAAGAACGAGGAATTGGAAGGAAGGTCCAGACGTAACAACATTCGCGTCACGGGCCTTCCGGAGTCCACCAATGTGGGTCGGATGGAAGATTTTATGGAGAGAATGTTAGTGGATATTTTTGGCTCGGATAAGTTATCGAAGGTCTTCATCGTGGAGCGGGCACACCGTTCTCTGGCAAAGCGGCCTGAGCCTGGAGCCAACCCGCGCCCTGTTAACGCTCGTATACTTAACTACAAGGACCGAGATGTTATACTTCGGCTTGCCAGGGAGAAGGGCACCATTGAGTACCAGGAGAATAAGCTGGAGTTCTTCCCTGACTTTACTGTGGCGGTACAAACAGCGCATAAGGAGTTCGCCCCAGTGAAGCAACTGCTACGAGACGAGAACATTCCATACGCCATGTTGTACCCGGCTCGTCTTCGGATAGGACCCCCATCGGACAACAAAATCTTTGCTACCCCTAAGGCTGCCATGGACTACGCGAAAAAACAGAAAAAGCGTAAAAGGGACTCTAATGTGCAGCAGGAAGGGGAAGGGGACCTCATGGAGGATGTGGAGTAGGCGTTTTTCAACTGGCGGATTTGGCCCTGCTGGATGAGATGCAACTTGGCATGGTGTACTTTTCTGGCTTGCTGTGCTCTTCACCCTGTTTTAATTGGCGAGCCTCCGCTATTGCAGGTTTTCTACGGTACTCCTTCTAATATTGCATTGCGAATCATTTATGGGGTTGATGAGGACTGGCATGTAAATACTGTCTTTAAATTGACTTTTGGATTGTGCCCCACTGTGACTATGCATGGGGTGATATATGGCTGGTATGTTGTTACGTATATGACCTTTGATATTTGCTTATTGGGTTTCTTTTCTACTTGATGAGATCCTGATGGGGGGCCAATTGCTCTGTTGAACTTGCTGGGCGAACATGATTTGCAGGGATCCTTGAAGCTCTGAGTGTTGGGGGGGGGGGGGCGGGAATCTTTTATCGTTGCACGGTCCGCTCTCTCGTCAGATTTCTGGCGGGAGTTGTGCGCCACTGCGTCCCCACATATGGGAGATCCCCACACATTTATGGACATACAGTTGGGGTTGTTGGGAGAGGGGGGATGGGGTCAGCTTTGGCAGGTTGGGGATGCTGAAGTGGGTGGTGGGGGGTTGGGGGATTTGTTTCACTCCTGGGTATGGTCACAGTATTTCATTGAGTATGATGGGAGGTATGTAGAGTCTGGGCCGGGGTTGGAAAATGGCTGGGCATTGTGTTACCTGATGAGGGTGACTCTTCTTACTGGGATTCGGAGGTTGCAGGGCTCTGTGCGTTGTGCTTCTACTGGACAGGGGGGGTGGTCCTGCGGGTTTAGGGTTGCATGTCAACTTTGGGTGGATGGCCGGGGGGGGGTAAAATTGCGTGTGTTACTTGGAATGTGAGGGGGTTGAACCGCCCTCAAAAGACTAGACAAATGTTGGCGTTTCTAAACAGGCATGGTACGCACATCGCTTTCTTACAGGAAACACATCTATGGGGCAAAGTTGCAGAAACTGTGGGTCGGCGATGGGCGGGAGTCAGACTGGCATCGAACTACTCCTCATATGCGCGTGGTGTGATGATATTGATTTCTATGTTGCACTTTGGAATAAGGTATACATGTTGCCACAGTCGGCTGTGATTTGCGGTGGGGATTTTAATGTGATCTTGGATGGGGAAATGGACAGGAAACAGGACAAGCCCTGGGTACGGAAGACAGCGGCTGCTGAGGTGCATGGGGTTATGCAAGGACTGGGATTGGTGGATGTATGGCGTTTGAGGCACCCGGGGAGGATAGAGGGTACTTGTTATACCTCAGCTCATGACACCTGGTCGCGACTGGATTACTGGCTGGTGACCCGGGATGTGAGTGGATGGGTGTTGGAAGTTGACCATTTACCGCGCACGCTCTCTGACCATGCGCCGGTTCGCTTGCTGCTGCAGGTACCGTCGTGTACGCCTGCTCCGTTCACTTGGCGCTTGTCTCCGGTAACCTTGACTGATCTGGTGCTACGCGAGCGGCTCAGGACTATCATTGTAGAGTTTTTTGAGAAAAATGTCGGCACGGTTGATAGTATGTGCACAGTCTGGGAGGCCTTCAAAGTGACTATTCGTGGGGCGTGTATTGGCCTTTAATCCGGAGTCCTGACATCACTGAGAGACTCCATGTCTAGGTTGGAAAGGGAGTTGTTGGTATTGGAGCGGCAGTTGGAGGACTGTCCTGGGGAAGCTCTGCTAGCCGATATTAGATCAAAGGTCTCTGAGTACAACGAGTTGGCCGATCAGGAGGTGAAGTTCTTGTCCAAACATACCAGGAAGCACTATTATGGTGAGGGGGGCAGACCGGGGAAAGGGCTGGCGGATCGCATAAGAGAACCGTGGGCCAAGCATTGTGCGGTACAGGAAATTGTGGATGGGGGGGAGGTAGTGACTGACACGCCCGGCATCCTGAGTTGCTTTGCAAGGTATTACGAGGGTATATATGAGTATCGGGAGACAGCGACGGAGGAAGAAATAGCTCAGTACTTTGATGATATAGCTTTGGTTTGGCTTTCGAGAGGTCAGCAAGAATTCCTAATGCACCACATCACCGAGGAGGAGTTTCAGGAAGCGATCGATGCTCTTCCTAATGGGAAAGCTGCTGGCACGGACGGCTTGCCTGCCGAATTCTATAAGGAGTATATTGATCTTTTGCTTCCACACTTGGCGATGGTGCTGGAGGAGTCTGTGGAACGGGGCTAGTTCCCGACCACGATGAGAGAGGCACTGCTGGTTGCATTGCCAAAGCCCGGGAAGCCTCCAGACCACTGTGAGTCGTATTGTCCCCTCTCACTAATGAACACTGACGTTAAGATTATAGCAAAGGTGCTTGCTACCCGGCTGCGGCTGCTACTCCCGGTAATGGTGATGCCTGATCAGTCAGGATTCATACCGCTTCGGTCTACCACCCACAATCTCAGGGCTCTTTTTGCTGTGTTACATTTACTCAAACCAGAACTGGCTGCGGTGGCTGTTATGCTTGACGCCGCAAAGGCATTCGACTCGGTGGCATGGAGGTATATGATAGCTGTTCTACATCGCATGGGGGTGCCCTTCTTTTTTACATCGTTGGTGACTCTTCTTTACACTGACCCAGTGGCTCGTGTGCGGGTCAACGGCCATGTCTCGAACTCGTTTCCGGTGCGGAGGGGCACTCGGCAGGGTTGCCCTCTCTCACCTTTGCTGTTTGCTATAGTAATGGAGCCCCTGGCCTGTGTTTTGAGGCAAAGGTATGCAGACGCGGCTCTGAAATTCCCCCTTCGTTCGTTGGCTGTGTCCATGTATGCCGATGACATGGTGCTTTATGTGCGTGAGCCTGCACGCCATCTTGAACCTATCCTTCGGGAGTTCATACGGTTTGGCCGGCATTCTGGTTTAACTATCAACTGGGATAAGTCTGTTATGCTGCCTCTCACTGACGTCACCGTTCCGTTCCCTCTAGAATTTCCTCTGGAATGGGCTGTGGATTCGGTGCGCTACCTTGGGGTCCAGATTCATCGGGATAGTCAGGAGGTTATTAGAGCCAATTATGGTGTGGCTGTCTCCAAACTGGAGGATCAAGTAGCTCGTTGGATTAAGCTTCCTCTCACCCTAGCTGATTGTGTGTCTTTAATCAAAATGGTCGTCCACCCGAAATTTTTGTATCTTTTTGTAAACATACCCCTTCGACTGACCTCACACTTCTTTGCTCAGCTGCGCTCATTGCTGACCACCTTAACCTGGGCTGGTAAGAAACCACGAGTGACGTGGGATGTGCTGACTAAGCCCTATGCACTGGGTGGTTTTGCTGTGCCGGATATGAAACTATATTACTTATGAGCACAGGCACACTTTGCTGCCTATTGGGTGTCTGCGCCCCCGTATACCCCTCACGTGGCACTTGAGGCCAGCGCTGTTCTGCCGTACCCGTTGAGAGCTATGGTGGGTAACACTCACTCGGTGTTTGATAAGGGTGAGGTGGATACAGTCCGCTCCACGGCAAATGCCTGGCGTGAGCTTGGCAGGAGAGCTGGCAGGTTACCGCTCTATGCTCCTAGCATGCCGCTGTTGTATCATTCAGATGTATCGGTGTCGAGTGAAATTGGTGGTTTGCAGGTCCTTCAGGGTGCTGGTCTTCACACTATGGGGGATCTCTTCCCGGGGCCAAGTTCCTTTCATTGCAAACTGTGACGGAGCAGTCCACGAATGTGGTCATGGCTACCTTCATTTATGTCAGACTCCGTGCGGCCATACACTCCTTATATCCTACATATCCGGAGGAACCCTTAGCAATGAGCGCTTTGCAGTTAATCTACACCGCGACAGACAGAGTTAAACTGCTTTCCAGACTATATCGTGCTGCTCAAGAAGACGAAGGTGGGGGGGCTCTACTGGCTAGGGCCAGATGGGATAGGAGTCTGCCTGAGCCATTAACGGATGAGGAATGGACTGAGGGGCTATGTGGCTAACGGCAATTTCCGCCTACTCCACTTTAAATTTCTACATCAATGGTATTACACGCCAACGCAGCTGGTCAGGTATGGTCTTCGGGACACTGCGCAGTGTGTCCGGTGAGGAGAGGATGATGCAGATTTCGTGCATTTGGCGTGGGGGTGTGCCCGGGTGTATGGCTTCTGGGTGGCTGTGACTGAGGCGCTGACTACGATGACGGCCACGGAGGTTGCGATGGATATACGGTTATGCTTGCTGGGGCTTGCCTCTGGAGTGCCATGTAAGGAGCGGAAATTGATTGTACTGGCATTGCAGCTTGCTAAGCAGAGGGTGGCTATGGTGTGGGGTGGAAGGCGGGCACCTGATGTGCAACTGTGGTTAAAGGACCTGGCCTACTGCAGGGATCAGTTAACTTGCTATGCTGAAACTCTGCCGGAGAAGTCACGTCCGCGAGACATTTGGGCTCCATATACTGCATATATGCTTGCGTTAGAGGAGGACGACAGTTCTGATGGCGAGGGCGGGGATTGACTGCCTGGTGTCGGTGTGCCTGAGGGTTTGCCTGAATGAATGGTTGGGCTGTGCTGTGTTCCTCAATGGGATGTCTATCTCTGCTGGTGAATGTGGATCCTGGGGGGGGGCTGTCCTGTCTGTAACTTTCACTGTTCTTGCACGACGACTGAGGGCACATGCTGGATTTCGTATCTGGGATTGCACTGTTTGTGCAATCCCAGATACGGAAGGCGGGCACCTGATGTGCAACTGTGGTTAAAGGACCTGGCCTACTGCAGGGATCAGTTAA
Organism: Lissotriton vulgaris; assembly: GCF_964263255.1. Taxonomy (NCBI): domain Eukaryota; kingdom Metazoa; phylum Chordata; class Amphibia; order Caudata; family Salamandridae; genus Lissotriton; species Lissotriton vulgaris. The sequence goes on along the minus strand of NC_141696.1, from coordinate 1,016,229,670 downwards.
CTTGCTATGCTGAAACTCTGCCGGAGAAGTCACCTCCGCGAGACATTTGGGCTCCATATACTGCATATATGCTTGCGTTAGAGGAGGACGACAGTTCTGATGGCGAGGGCGGGGATTGACTGCCTGGTGTCAGTGTGCCTGAGGGTTTGCCTGAATGAATGGTTGGGCTGTACTGTGTTCGTCAATGGGATGTCTATCTCTGCTGGTGAATGTGGATCCTGGGGGGGGCTGTCCTGTCTGTAACTTTCACTGTTCTTGCACGACGACTGAGGGCACATGCTGGATTTCGTATCTGGGATTGCACTGTTTGTACGACTACTGGCAGTACCTTGCGTACCTTTTACACTGCTTTGCCATTCAGCATTAATACTATGGACTTTACTGTGACCTGGGACCGGGACTGTTTGGGCTGGGGGGGGGGTGGGGTTTGTTGCTGTTCTGTATTAAAACTATAAAATAAGACCTATAGGTGAAGAGCGGGGAACTCATGTGGAGGGTGATATCGACTTGAACTGTGGACACTTGTCACCCTCTGCGTTCTTGGACTGTCCCTGCCTGATATCCTTTGATATGTGCTTGCAGATACCCACTGTTGATTTGATGGCAGCCGGCCCTGTACAGGGTTGTAGGCACACTGCTGTGTATGTGAGCATGTTTGAAATAAAGGTCTTGCAAAAAAAAAAACTATACAGTTCACCTCCTTCAGTGACGGATTAGTGCAGGTCGGTCTCCAGGCTGAGTGCCCTCTGTTGTGTGCCTAGGTACCACTTGCATCAGGCAATGTTGATGTGTTGCTACTATGACTTGATGTCTCCTCACTCTCCCCAGAGACCATGAGTGTTGTGCCACCTGAGTTTGCTGTCTGCATCTGCTCAACTGCACTGGTGACCTGCGCCAGGCCTCTTGCAATGTCGTGGCAGCAGTATGACATTGCCACCTGCATGGTGATGCTGCAATGGGTCAAGTTGCTGGTGGTGGTGCACAGGCGGTTCACCGCCTTTGTGTAGTTATGCAGACGTGCGTTGGCACGTTGGGCAGCCCAGTCCCTGACGTCTTGGTCATGCTTCAAAGTCACACAGAGATCACGTATAAGGGTGGGCGGCCAGCTACGCTCCGTGCACGGAGTGCGCGTAGTGCCGTCTCCTACGCATTTTACATAGCGGGTGTAGCCAGGCAGCACTACGCGCGCTCCGCAGGCGGTGAGTAGCCGGCCGCCAACCGCCTCCCTCCCGCCCTCCCTAAATACTTCAATAAAAGGATAGGATTTCACGAGAAATGCGCATGCGCGGGCGCCCGCGCATGCGCATTAGTATTCGAAATGGCGGCGCGAATCCAGGGACAGCGAGAGGGAGCCCCGGGGACGCGGCGGACAAGGTAAGTGTTTTTAAAAGCTTTCTATCCTTTTATTGAAGTATTTAGGGAGGGCGGGAGGGAGGCGGGCGGCGCGTAGTGGGGCTATGCGGATTGCGCGCGTGGGCGTAGTTTTGTGCCCACTTCGCGTAGCTCCGCGTAGCCCCACTCCACACACTACGCCCAGGGTTAATCACGTATGGCACCTGCCATGGCCATGATGCCCTTCCCCATGTAGCACTGATTCTTGTTGAGTCTGCTGGGCTGCCTATTAATAGAGCACAATGATTTCTGTTGCAGGCGCTGTACCTGCAGCATGCGTTTTCAAGACCGGCAAAGACTGTGTGTTCTTCATTGGTGGCAGTGCTGGATCTGGGCCTTGACTGGCGTGTGTCTGTTCCTGGCACACTCATTTGTGGGATTTCCTGCCCTTGCATGTGTGACACACCCTGCCTTGCTTCTCTTTGCTCACTCTCCTCCCCTGAGGCCTCTATGCCATCCTCTAATGGTGGCAGTAGGGCAACATATGTGCATGATGGTTGTGTGCTCTGTCTCTTCACTTGACTCCCCATCATCAGCCTGTTCCTCAGCATTTCCAAACTCATCTCCCACTGTACTGTCATCAAGTGTCCTGGATTGTGCTGTGGATGTAAAGGGGAATACATGAGTGTGTGTCATTGTCTGCATTTTGCACTCAATAAAGTTTCAACAATTTGTCTTGGCTAACTTCTGACACTGTCTTATTCCCTTATCACTGATCCACATGATGCATTTCATTTCCTATGTCTCATGGACACACTATCATACATTTGACTACGTCTCCCATGATGCATTGCTGGGTGTGCTGTTAGAAGTGGACCGGAGTGACATGTGTTGTTTGTATTTTGCACATTCCTGAATGTGTGCATGGGATGGGGATCTGTGCAGATATATTTGGCATGCATCTTTCCTTGGCTGCTGGTTGCAGGGTCGGAGCTGTCTATGTCAGCCACACCACTGACGCCCTCAGGCAGGAGAGTTTACTCCACCAGCTCTTCATGGGGCGTTGAGTCTGATGCTGGGGATGATCTTCACCCGGTCTTGTTTGACTCCTTTAGTCTGGCTGCCAACCTTTCCTTTGACCTTTTCCGCATGTCATACCACCTCTTTCGCAGTTATTCCACAGTGCGATGAGTCACACCCACAGCATTAACTTTTTCTTGAATGTCCAGCAGATCTTTCTTTTGCTGGACTCAGGGACCCCAGTGCCTTTTTACCAAAGAGGAGCTCATGGCTGCACACCATCTCCTCTATGAGCACCTCCTGCTCCTTGTCAGAGAATTTGTGTTTCCTCTTTCTTTTTTCTCCTTCCTTGCCCTCATGTTGCTTCTGGGACTCCATTGGGCTTGCTCCTCTGCTGGGCTGACTCCTCACACTCTCCAAATAGCCTCTAACTGTGGCTCAGGCAACCACTTCCTAGTTTTGATGTTATCAGGCTGCACTTGTATTTCAGATTCCTGTTTTTGCGATTTCTTAATTTGCGAATTTTGCAATTAAGGAATCGTAAATCATGTTTCTGAGACCTTTTTGCCATTTTTAAGAAATCGCTGTTCGTTAGCAATTTTTTAAATGCATCCCGATCTGGGAATCACAAATTATCGCAATGTGAGTCCGCAAAACGGGATATTTACACATATGCTCCCTGGTTCTTTGTTGCAGACATGTCCAGTGCAGCACAGTCTTTTGTTGTACATTTATGTATTACACCAGGAATAGCAGTTGTGGGAGTTGATTATCCGGTTCTACTCAGACCAGGTGGAACTAGAATGGTGCCATTTGTTTAGGTGTCAGAACGAGCCAAGCCTGCATGATAAAACTCACTTTCTAAAGACCACAACCAGAAGATCCCTTACACCATGTGTGTTGTAAATTGAATGCATCATAACAATCTCCCATCCGGCCTTGACACCACATTGGCATTCATAGTGGAGAGAATGGTGAAGTGATGTTCCCCATTACTCTTTTATCTCTTACTCTTTTACTTAGGCATGTGCTGTAGATTATTTTTTTCAGATAAATATGCTTTTAATGAAGTGAGTGACCTGAAACTGGGACCAACACCTTAAATTCCAAATGTGATATATCAGAATTCGCACTTCATTTCTACAGCTCTAACATGAATTCTGAGATGAAATAGATGTTACTACTTTATGAGTTGCTCATGATATTTTGTAACTTTTTTCCAACTCAATGGTTGAAATATTGAGCAGGTGATGGAGGATATTATATTTAATACGGTATCTAACTTGTGTGACTTAAATGAACAATGTTTCGTTTTAATTACCCTGATTTACAAAGATGTTGATGAATTCTTTCAATTTATCATAATCCTTATTTTGAGTTGTAATACATTTCATCAACAGTATACATTTATGGCAAATCAGATCAAAGTAATATCTGAAATGGTGAATTATGCCTATGCACTGCAAACACTGTTTAGTTAAAACAAAATTAGTTGTTTTTGTTGACTCAGGGTTGGTGAAAAGATTTTTGCCTTAGCAAAACTTGTTCATTCTGGCAGTTCATTGGTTTCCCATGGAGCAGAGGAAATACCTATCTATTTGATATCTACATCACTTGCCCCATATAATGCTAAGGCTATATAAGTATGCTCAGAACTCATATTGTTACAAGGTTACATATTTATACAAGCAGATGGGATTTGCGGTATTAGCTTGTACCACCCATTAGGTATCTATAAGAGGGGTGGCTTTCCTTTAGCAAAAATAGAGGTAGCATGTCCTTGCTAAAGCAATTAGCGGATAAAGATGGATGATTGTACAAACTAGGCTCAAGAGAGCAATATTGGTTCCAACATAGATAATCCACAACTATCTGAAAAAGTTCAGATGAGCTAGCTGGGTAGACAAGGGTTGGCAATCATATTGGGGGACTTCAACTGTGTCATGGTCTATAAAATTGATTATTCAGCAATGCCTATAGTTATAAGATTGCCGAGCCCTATAAAGCAACTCTTTCAAGGTCATGGCATCAAAGTAAGTAAGTAAGTAAGTAAGTAAAATTTATTTGCACAATTAATTAAAATCATTGCAATTTACACAGTCATGGTTAAAAGTTAAGAAAAATCACTAATCAATTCTGATAAGGAGACAGTAAACACGGAGAATAAAAAGAATCGATTTTCAGGAATGAAAGTTCATTCTTGGTCATCTGGTGGTAGTAAAAGACATCAAAGACTTATGGAGGTAGAACAAAGGTGAAGAATGCAGCTATGCATTTATTCTCATACCCGCCACAATTATTCTAGAATAGAATGGACATGGCACTGGTAAAGCAAATCAGGTCTCTTTTAAGATCAACCCCATGGTAATTTCCAATCAAAACCCACTTCTTATCTGTGTTAATTTCGAAAATATTATCAATGAGCTCAACATGTAGACTTTCAACAGGGCATTAAATAGAGATGATTCATACATCAAAAGCATGCACCTAACTTTAATAGATTTATTTAAAAATTGCATATTTATTGTCCCAATAATTATAGTTTGAAATGCAATGAAAGCATTTATTCAGGGCATGACTAAGAAGTACGTAATAGCTGGTAAAAATCGCATCAGGTAACACTTAAGAAAAGATCTTAAGCTATTACATTTCCTTGAAATAATGCATGCTACAGCTTTTAAAAACAGTGATGGTGACACCATGGAGCTATACAGATGGCCTCTAGAAGTAAAGTTGAACATGAATTTTAATTTGAAGGAAAAAGCGACTTTTACCTTTTTACTTAGAAAAGGACGGGTAAGGGAATATGGGGAGTCAGTTAGTCATGATTGAACAACCAACTGGAAGGAGTATATTAGCATTATTTCACGTACACATACAGGAATACTTCTGAAATCCTTCAGATCTTTCAAGAATTTTGTGAAAAATGGTACATTGCTGACATAAACCTAAAAGAGGAGTGTATGCATGAGTGTATAGGTGAGATTGGAATACCTCAGCTATTATAGATTGACCTAAAGTGGCTACATTAGAAAATCACAGATATTAACGTTACACATGCTATTTCCTCACTTTCCAGTGCTAAAATATTTGGACCAGATGCAATCTGTGTTGAATTTTGTAAATCTTCTCCAGAGAAATAATCCATATACTACTACTAGTAATTAAGGAAAGTGGCAAGGAGCCTGGAGTTCCAAAAACATGGGACACCATCATTATACCTGTCTTTCTAAAAAAGGGTAAGCAGGTGGATGATTGTAGATTGTATCGACCAATATAACTAAACAACATGGATGCAAAAATTTATGCTAGAATAATTATCAACAAGGTTGCATCTGTAGTTGGGCAACTAGCAAGCCCAGAAAAACATGGTTTTATGGTCAACTGTTTCACGTATAAATAATGCTGTTACCATGTTTGAAATAGCACAACTTTTAAATGTAAATGCATGCATTGTATGTTAAACCCACAGCAGGTGTGGTCATAATTAGGGATTACATTGAAAATCTTCAATATTACATGACGCATGAGATTGTGGTGCCCATTATCCCCCTTATTGTGTGCATTATACCAGTAGTAACGTATTTATTACCATTGAAGAGGAATCCCAATAAAGCTCCAGTTTCTCTTATTGACGTTATTATGAAAGTCTCAGCTTATGCAGACATTGCCCTACATTTGAATAATGCTCATCTTGCGATGAGGCAATTGAATATGAGGCAACAGTGTTAAGAGAAATTTCAGGCTCTAAACCTAATGTTGAAAAAAAACAAATAGTATCTAATCATATGGCTCATGGGCAGGATATAAGGGTGTTAGAGGTGGCTACTTATCTAAGTATCAAGATCTGTTGTAATGTAGGTAGTCATTAAGATTCATTTTAAATGAATACTTGCAAAATGTTGTGGGTACTTCAGAAATTGGAATGACCTGCCTATTAATATAAAGGGTCACAGTAATATTTTGAAATTGAATGCTTCGCAAAATGTTTTTGTTAGAAATGGGATTTCTGGTTGGCTGAGGCTTGTGCCAAAGCCAGGCAGAAACCACCACTCTAGTCAGGGCAAGGGAGTTACACACCAAGAATAACCCCTTGCTTACCCCCTTGCCAATGTGACACGAGCAGTAAGGCTTATCCCGGAGGCAATGTGTAAGCATTTGCGCATGCACCCACCAGCAACAACATCCCAGGCCCCCACAAAAGGAACTCCACACATGGTTATATCAAAAATAGCCTTTGTATTCTTAAAACACATCAGATAGTAATCACACAATATACATTGTCCCATCTGGCACGGGCAATATTTACAAGGGATTATTTACACATGACAGGGCCACGTGGGCCACTGTCAGACTTAGCACTTGGTAAAGAAATAGTATCAGAATATAACTGAAGTTAGAACACAGCCAGTAATCGCTGGCAGACACTATACTTAGTGTGAACATGAAATATAAATCCTAACAGGCACAATATCCCACAAGTCTAAATACATTAGACCCTCACCACCTAAGTAAGAATTACACTAGGGGCTTAAATTACACAGGGAAGTATAATCTCCCTAACACAAACCTAAACAGGTAAAACAATCTCCTATGCATAAACCATATCTAGAGGTAACAAAACAGGGTGCACAAAACATACTATACACAATACATTTCCTGGCACCCAAAAGCATTAGTACATAAATCACATTAGCACATAAATCACATTAGGCCCTGGCGCCCTATAAAAATAACCATCCCCCTGGCTAACTGGCCATCTAAGAAGGGGGCTCAAACGCCCTATGTCCAGAGAGTCAGGGCTGCTGCCTAGGCTGCGAAATTCAAGTTTGCGCCACTGGCCCAAAACCTAAACATTGCAGCTGCCCACTACTTGCTGGGCAGCTGAGAACAATCACCCGGAGGCCTGAAGGCTGCAGCTGGCACTAAGTGCTGTGCAGCTGTGGAAGGCCAAGGTAAGGTGAAGGAGTGCGTCCCCTTCCTGAGTCCAAAAAGAACATGTCCCCTGGAAGAAATACCTAAACGATGCAGCTGCCCACTACTTGCTGGGCAGCTGTGAACTGTAAGCTGCGGCATGGGTCCTTGCTGGCCCTTGAATAAACATGTGCCTTGGAGCCCTTGGGCCCCGTAACTACTTAGGAGCACGCTGGTGCTTTAAATAAATAAGGCAAGGCTAGAGCCACACAGACTCTTTAAACAAACATGTCCCCTGTCATTGGGGCGGCCCTCTCGCCAGCGGGGCTGCCCAGGCATCGACAATGCGCCTCACTAGGGCCCTGGACACGGGGACCTCGGGACCCCCCAAAGGGGACATCCTCTAAGGGACTATCTCTATGTTGGAGCGACCTGCTGCCCAAACGGTGTCGCTCTGACCAGGTGCCTCTGCCAGGCACCCTCGAACCCAAGCCCTGCTCACCTGGCTTCTGCGGCCGGGCTCCGTTCTCGGACTCTCTTCACTCGGGCCCCCTCCTGGGACCCGGGACTCCTCTCGAGTGCGGCGGCATGAGTTTGGGGACTCTCGCTCCCCACAGGGAGCCCCGAGCAGCATCCGGCCATCACTCAGCCAGCTTCTTCCATTGTGGCCGCAAAGCATGGGGAAGCCCTCAAGGATGGGCCAATCCCCGCGCTGTTCCCCGATGTCTCCGCAGGAGTCTCTGCTGGCAGGGACCAATCCCAGCGTGGCCACAGGATGTCATCAGCGGCTCCAGTCCCCGGCATGCTCTCAGCCGTGGGGTTGTAGGTGGTGATCTCTCTGTGGGCACAAAGAGGGTAGTCTCCCTCCAATTTAAATATCGAGGAGCAGCACAGCAACAGGAGAGCGGGGTGGGCACCCGTTCTCTCAATGAATGTAAAGTCACGGGGTGGGCACCCGCGTTAATTAGACAATAAAAAAAAGACGCAGGGTGAGCACCTGCGCACCAAAAATATTTAAATCAGCGGGGTGGGCACCTACAAGGAGTCAACAACAATGGGGGAATCCCTACATCGGGATTCCATCAAAAAGAAGCGCAGCTCCACGCTGCAGGCTGACAAGAGAGGCTCTTGGTAAAATAAGGGCAGCGCTCTGCAGCGGAATCTCAGCAAAGCATTACCAGCTGCTAAGGGTAGATGGCACCCAGTTTAAAAGAGCCAAAAAGTAGAAAACTAGAGCAAAAGGGTCCTAGGGCATCAGGGAGGGCAGTGTAGGGCCCAGGGGCCAAAAGAGAGAAGGGCCCCAAAGAAGTCCTCCAGGCATCCAGGGGCAGGGCAGGGCCCAGGGGCAAGCACACAGGGCCCTCCAGTAGGGAGGCTTCCCCCATGGCGGTCACTCCTGGGCCCCCACCAGCAGCACGCCCCTGGTAGATTCAAGTAGCAAACAAGAAAAAGGTTCATCGGGTCACAGCCCCTTTTTATACACAGAAATCCTTTGTCTCCAAAGATGCAGGCAGGGGGCGAACCAGATGCAACTGGTTCTTGAGTACTTTGTTTTGCTCAGCCCCTCTCCCTATTCACAGGACAGGCCAGGAACATCAGACACACCACAGGGGGTGGAGCCAGCATTGTGGAGGGAAGGCCCACCCCTGTTCAGGTCCCAGGTGCAACTCCTCCCTCCCATCAACATGCAGATCCCTCCATTCACCAGCGGGCAGACCCATCCTGACTCCTGGAGCCCAGCACACCAGCCAGCTCCAGCCAATCACAAGGCAGACAGTCAATTCACATTCACTGCACAGACATGCCAACTTCTAAAAGTGGCACTTCCCCACTAGACACAATAAATCTGGGCACCTCATCAATCAGCATGTAATCTCACAAGTTCGCACATACCAAACTCGACCCTGCACTGCCCACACAGAAACTACCATGGACACACATATTCCCATGCATTCCTATGGGAGGGCAAGCCAATCTCACCACATGCACTCAGAGAGCGCACGCACTTTACACCGGGCCACTGTGCAAAAGTGCGCAGAAGCCAGAAATCACTATCATTATGTAATATTAAAAGGCAAAAAGTACAGGGGTGAACCTGCCAAAAACGTCCAAGTGCAAAGTTTTATATTTATTTACATCAATTCCTTTACATATTCTTAATACATTCTTTCGTTATCTCGAGTCAGCAATTAATAGTTTTATATGGGGTTATAAAAGAGCTAGAAGAGCTTTGAGGGTTAGTAAACCACCCTGCATTATTTCAAACTATATTATTAGGTGGTAATTGCACAACAGATCTCAAATTGTTGTATTAAAGCCAGTATTAGGTTGCCAAGCGTTCCAAATAAGGATAGGACAGAGCTTTAGAAGGGATTTCTGGTTAGCTCCAAGTGACCCAAATTATCGCAAAAAAAGTACGTTTTAAGACTATGATTAGCACCATAAATGACACCATTAATAACTGTGAAAGGTGGTTAATCTTTTATGGGATTAAACCATTAAGCAACCTTTCACCTTTATATGATAATCTACTTCCTCCTAGCACATTCAGGATTACAATGATCAAGGTCTGAGCTAAATTTGGTCTTGTCACTATCGGAGATTCATTGTATAAGTTGGCACTTCCATTTCCTGAATTACAAAATATTTATCATATTCCAAAAAACAAGTTTCTAAAATGTCTACAAGAACGCAATATTTTAATGAATAACTTTTCAGCTTGAATCAGAATAAATTGTTAAAGGTATTGTTTTCTGATCAATTTAAGATTAAGATAAGGGGCTTATTATAAAACATTGACTGACTATTGTGGTGATGGCTTGGAAAAAAGGTCTCTGAAGTGGGCCATCATGCTCTGCAAACACATCAACAGCTCAGATATTATAAAAGCACGACAAATGCTTATATTTATATAATCGATGCTATGTTATAACAATTTGAAATACTTAATATGACTTATTACACACCATATAAATTGTACAAATGTAAGTGTCAGGAGAATTCTGAATGCCTTTGATATTATCCAGAGACATTAGGCAGAGACATTAGACAATGCAGGATTCTAACAGATTTTTGGAATAACATTGAGGATGCAATCTTTGATCTAACAAGACATAATGTTAGTTTAACCACTAAAACAATTTCTTTGGGCTCAGATTATGAATTACCCCAATAGTAAATGTGTTTTGTAGTTAATGGTGTTCCTGTGGATGTGGTAAATATTTGATTTACCGTCCTAATTTCTATGCAGGTAAGTACTTAATCAATAATAACTCAATCGGAAAAAAAGAGGCAGAGTCCGTGGTGTTAGAGTTCTTAGGGGTTTTATTCCTTAAAAAGGAATGGTTCTAGAACTGGATATCATGTTCCTGCAACCACAGAGGTTCAGGAAGGGATAGAGCAATATTTTATTGACAATACATAGCTTATATACTTAAATCGTACAGTAGAAACCAATACAGTAGGCGTAACAGCTGAGAGAAACAAGATAACAGCATACGCGTGGTAATGATACGTAATTAAAAGGCGTGAACTAGGCGTGAACATAGAGGTGTGTGCTAGAAACGTCACAGATAGGTGTCACAAGTGGGTGGCACAAAGCAGAATGTTGCAATGTCAGCAGAAATCTGAGGCTTGGATGCGCGCGCAGCTGCATGACGTGTGATTGACGTGAAACCAGAGGGTGCAGGGGACTTGACATTTACACTGGCGGAAAGAGACAGAAGTCTGGCATGTCAGATCAACTCGTACTTCTATCATATCTGATATCTGATGTTTGGGAACCATATTATCTAAACGGAAAAGGTCTCTGGGGCAGAAGCTATTCTATACTGACTGTGAGTGCGTGTATAAGCGCCTAAGTGTCTACAAGAGAATGCGAGGGGCATAGGCCTACCATGGTAACGGAGGCTATGAATTACTTGCATGGAGACAGTGAGGCCGGGCCCTTTGCTCTGCAGCTGGGGGGATGTTTACTTAAACTAGTAGGCAGGAATGTATTTTCGAGGAGCGGAACAGATAATTCGAAGGTTGAAGTCAGTCTTGGCAGGCAGCAGGCTGAGCTAAGCGCCATGAGCCGCACAGGGAGTAGAGCAGAGATCACGTGTACAGAGACAGCCTGGGCTGAGGCTTTCAGAGTCAGAAGGCAGGAAAAGGCTCGATGGCAGAATTCAGGGCCTACTTCGCCAGAGCTGAAAATTGTGTAAAGTGCACTACAAAAAGACGTTGGCATAGCATACCTAGGAACGGACTATTCAACCCATTCAGGGTGGGTCGGAAAGAGGACATGTTAACGTTGGACGCAAATGTATTTGCGTCTTCATAGCTGGCACAGGAGGGAAGTTACATGCACTTTAAGCTGGTACATGGAGACGGTGGGGTACACGCTAGGGAACACAACTTGACCATAAAATTTATATTTCCTCATTCCCTCCTTGTTCCCTACGGACCCTTCATGATATATCGATCCTCATGAATCGATCAGTTTGTTCTTGTAACATCATTTGCTCTTCTTTCTTCCTCTCACGTTTTGAGAGAAAACTGGAATGTTCAATGCATGATGTGGCACACAGTCCACAAATCGCTGGCCCACACTGTAGGCACAGGCAGCAACTGAATACTATGACTAGGCCAATGCCTAGGAAGGATAGGATCTTCCATCCCCAAGCGGTCAACGTTGTCCAGAACCAACCGGACCAGGTCCAGGTGCCTGGATTCTGATGTATCTGACTTGCAATTGTATGAAGACGTGTAATAGCTTGGTATACCGTTGGCGCGTTTTCTGGAATGAAAACACAGCAACTTGACCCGATGACCTTACAAGCTCCGCCTCTATCTGCCAAGATGACGTCAATAACAAGACGATTCTGAAGAACAACAACCCGCATGGCGGACTGCTCCTCTGTTAAGTTACCTAGGGCGGAGGCAGTTTCATTTACTACTGCTTCAAGTGTTCTAGTTAATCTGCGTATTAATTTACTATTTTGGACGGGGCCTGTGAAGAAAAAGAATCCTTTATTGAAATCTGTGTACTGCTCCCATGCCGTTTCAGTGTAGTCGACAATCGGGAGATCTCTTCGGAGCCTAGTCTTTACTAGATTTGTATTTCTGTGATAATCAGGAGGGGCTAGAAAAACAAGTGGCAGAAGGAATGCAATGTAACAGGTACCATCCCAATCTGGAGGTAAGCGTATGTATGCGGTATGACCACAAACAAAGTAGGAATGATGGGTAGCTCTAAAGGAAGATTTACCTTGATCACTGAATTCGACCACAGTAGTACATTTACTATGACCTAAGTGTACTGAACCTTTCTTACTGACACATAAATCACCAGTGACTGGTAATACTGACATAGCAGGGAGAACTGGTGCAGCTTCGAATTCGACAGTAAGAATCATAAGGTTAATTGTATAATTACCTAATCCATATACTTCATTTTCTAGATCAGTTCCTATTCTAGTGGGAAGTCCCTTCTTGTCAGGGTAACAGGCATTAAGCAGAACTAAGTTCAAGTTTCCCCAAACCCAGCTCCCTTTGAAAACAGCAATATCAGGATCTAAGGAATTAATTATTCTAAACCATGCACCACAGGAGCCATTGTGAGTGAACGGGTACGGAAAGAGGGGCAGAACTCCCTTGTATTTCTGGTAGGGAGGGAGTCGGCCACATATCCAGCAGTTGGTAGCGTTGTTGGTCTGATGGGAGTGATGTAACATACTAATGAATGTGTTGTTGCGCAGCGCGAGTCTATAAGAAAGTTCGTGGGGAGGTAATTCACTAAAAGAATGTTCAGCAGTGACATTGTAAGCAGATTGTTCACGCTTGAAAATAGGGTAGTATATAGGAAGCAATATACTCGCAACAATAATCAGAAGACTTAGAAAAAACATAATCAATAATGTCACTATACAGTGACTGCGGAGTGATTTGCAATATGTACGTTTCTTGAGTTGTCTCTCTCTCTCTCTATCTCGATCTAGGGGATACATGTCAGAAACTATTTAACCGATTCACCTAGGGGAGGACTTAAACAATTAAACTGTCTGACTTGCTAGATCGAAGTTTCAACCTGTACTCCTCTTGGGGAGTTTTCTCTTGTTTCGGAACTTTAAAGTCACTAGGTTCGATACAGTCTTTGGAGGGGGTGGATGAGTCGGTTTCGGTTAACAGTTCGTTGCACTTTTTAATATGGCTGGTATGGATCCACCCCTTTCTGCCTTCCACCTTGATTGCGGTCCTCGTAGTAAGAAGGACGGTCTTCGGCTCTTTCCAGCGGGGCTCCAGCGGACTTTTCCTGTCGAAGTTCCTAATTAGGACCAGATCTCCTGGACGGAGATCATGCGGCTTCACATCAGTGTTGTCAGGGAAGGCTGCGGCAACCTGCAAACGACATGATTGGAGTGCAGACATCAAGGAGGCAAGGTAATCTGTCAACATATTACAATCAACATCGGTTATTTTCTTAGGTATGGGCGTCCCCCACATATTCGGTGGTCTGCCAAAGACCACTTCATACGGGGATAGTCCTGATCTCGAGTGGGCGACCATCCTCATATAGAACAATGCAACTGGCAGGGCGACTATCCAGTCGACCCCTTTCTCTTTACATACTTTAGCAAGGCGGGTCTTTAATGTCTGGTTATGCCTCTCTACAAGGCCAGCGGCTTCGGGATGTCGGACACAATGGAATTTCCACTGATATCCTAGCAGCAAGGAAACTTGTTTCATTAATTCGGATGAGAATGGCTGTCCGTTATCTGAGTACACGACACGAGGCAAGCCGTACCGTGGGAAGAATTCTCGAACCAGCTGCCTGGCAGTGGTCGGAGCAGTGTAATCTGGGACTGGATATGCTTCGGTCCAACGGGAAAGTGCACAAACAATTACGAGGACATATTTGAATCCTCGACAACGGTCCATCTGGATATAATCCATCTGGAGGACTTCAAAAGGGTGATCGGGAGGATGAAATCCACCTTGCTCTACGGGGACGCTTTTTCCTGGATTGAACTGACAACAGAACATGCAAGTACGCACTTTCTGTTTTGCTGCTGCTCGTAAGTGTTTGTTATACCAGAGATTCTGTAAACTGTCTAACATCACTTTCTCTCCTAGATGTGCAGGACTATGTGCTGTATTTATTATGACTTGAACCATGGAGTCGGGGAGAAACCATGTAGATTTTCCCTTCGTCATCCAACCTTGATCTGTCTGAATCCCTCCTAGTTCAGTCCATTTCTTTATTTCATCTGTAGTAGCATGTGTCTGAATATCGATTACATCTAGTGTGGGATCCCTGACTGTCATACAATGTGTCGGTACTATTGTCTTTGTCACGTCAGTTGTCTGGGTGTGAGTCAGTGCTGTATGTTTTGCTGTCTGGTCTGCCAGGTCGTTACCCTGGGAAACAGAATCTATAACTTTAGTATGTGCTTTACACTTCATGACGGATATGCCTGAAGGCAGATGTATTGCTTCTAACAGTGCTTGAATGAGGGGACCGTGTTGAATCTTGGCACCATGAGAGGTCAAGAAACCTCGTTCTTGCCATAACAGTCCGAAGTCGTGTACAACTCCGAACGCATAACGGGAATCAGTGTATATATTAACATTTCTGTTCTTGGCTAGTATACAGGCTCGGGTCAAAGCGATGAGCTCCACCGCTTGAGCGGACAGTGTGTCAATACGATGTGTTTCTTTTACTTCAGTTTCAGTGGTCACTGCATACGCGGCCACTAATTCTCCTGTACTTGTTCTCATACATGAACCATCCACATAAAGTGTCAGGTCTGGATTTGTCAATGGAACATCCGTTAAGTCTCGTCGAGGCTTTGTTACTGCATTAATGATCTCTATACAATCATGCGGGCCGGATCTGTCATAATTGAAGGCCACAATGTTGCGGGATTTAGAATGCTGCAGCGCCTGATTTCTATGTGTGGCTGGAATAGCGTCAATTCATAACCTGTCAGTCGTGCTATAGTCAAGTGTTGAGTCTGAGTTCTGTTTACAAGAACCTCTACAGAATGTGGAACTTGTACTGTTAATTGATGTCCTAAAACAATTGAATCACTCTGTCTGATTGCTAAAGCTGTCGCTGCTACTGACTTCAAACACGCAGGGAGTGCGTGGGCTACTGAATCCAATGTACTTGAAAAATAAGCGCAAGGCTTATGTGAACCTGCTTGGTCTTGAGTGAGGACAGACAACGCTGTACCATCACGTTCTGTAACAAAAAGTGTAAAAGGTTTGCTGTAACATGGTGTCGCTAAAACTGGTGCTTGGCATAAAGCTTTCTTTAATTCTTCAAAGGCTTGTGTGTGTTCCTGAGTCCAAGGAAGGACAGTCGAAGTCGCTGCCTCCTGTGTTGTTAACTGAATGAGTGGTTTAGCTAGAAATGCATATTGAGGAATCCATTGTCTGCAGTACGAGGTGAGGCCTATAAAGGCCCGCACTTCCTTTTGTGTCTGGGGTTGTGGCATATTTACAATTAGCTGAATGCGATCAGGAGTGAGCTGTCTCCCCACTTTGGACAGCAAGTGACCCAAGTACACAACTTGCTGAACACTGAATTGTAGCTTCGAAGGAGACACCTTGTGTCCCTTGTCGGCCAGAAAATGTAACACTGTCAGTGATGCTTGTTCACATTCGGGCTCACTTCGTGCGGTGATCAGCAGATCATCGACGTATTGCAGTAAAGCGGTGTTAACTGGCATTTGAATACAATCGAGTTGTCTTTTCAGTGCTTGACTATAGATGCTGGGGCTTTCTGTGAATCCTTGAGGTGCGCGTGAAAATTTGAAACTTCGTCCATTTAAACTGAATCCGAAGAGATATTGGCTCTCTGGGTCAATAGGTACACTAAAGAAGGCGTTCTTGAGGTCAATTACAGTAAAGAACGTTGCATCTGCATCAATAGCAGTCAATAGGGAAGAGATGTCGGGGACCACAGGGTACTGTGGTACAATGCATTTATTCAGTTCTCGTAAATCAATCACCAGCCGATATACTGGCGGTGCATTGGGATCAGTACGTTTAAGAATCGGAATGATAGGGGAATTACAGATATTGGAGTTGGTCTCTACGACCACTCCCTGGGCAATGAGCTCTTCAATGATTTCCAGTAAGGCCACTACAGCATCAGGTGGTAACTTGTATTGTCTGATTCGGGGTAAAACAACTCCTGGCTTCAGTGTAACACGGTAAGGTGTAATGTGCATGCAGCCTACATCAGTTGTGCCTTGTGCCCACAAGTGGTCTGGTACATTTTTCAATCTGACATCAAACTCTCGTAATACATAGTGACCCTTGAAATCTCGCAGAAAGAGTCTAACTCCTTCCGGGGAACAACATATCACTGCTCCTAGAGCCTTTAATGTTTTGATACCTAGCAGATTTTCTGGACATGATTTCGTAAGTAACAGGTCTGTAACACGTGATAACGGACCCACAGCCAGGGGGACGGGTTTCGATACCTCATTTACAATAGGCTGTCCTGAAAAACCAAGGGAAACATTCTGTGAGCCTGAGAGGGGTGCCCCTGGGACTTCATCATGGCTGATTGTAGTGCGACTTGCCCCTGTGTCAATTAAAAACTTTCTGTCTTTTCCCAATACTTGACTGTGTACATAAGGACCCTCTTGATCTACAGGAATTTCAATAAGAGGCAAGCCAACCTCCCTCTCTAGGCTGTTTCATGTGTATCGTGGATAATCAGGGTAAGCAGATTGGGCATACTGGTACATCTGTTGTGAAACTTGCTGAGTCGCGGCAATGGGCTGTGGCTGTGGTACCGCTACTGTCTGTGCTGTATGTGATGAAGCATGCGTATGCTGTGTATTCTGCATGGGCTGTACATTCTGTGAAGTCTGTTGCTGGGCCTGGTCTTGTCTCGGCGGATGCGGTCTTTCCTTAGTTTTACCTGTTGCTATGTTATGTTTCAGAACTGGACATTCATGTACGTAGTGACCTGGCTGCTTGCAATAGTTGCATGTCCCTTTAACGGGAGCTGCGGCGTGACCTGTCTGGGTCGTACCCTTTCTCTGGCTGTCGGCTGGAACTGATTGGGCCACTAACATTTTCATTTTCGTGTCTTTCATACGTTTCTGTTCATGATCCTGTTCTTCTCTAATTCTATTCTGATGGTATTGGAACATCTGTAACATCTGTGATGGCGTATTTGCTTGCCATGTACTCTCAACCTTGTATACACGGTTTTTAACTGCTAACAGGGAATTCTCCACTAACTTCGATACAAAAAGATGCGGGTACGACTCGCTACTTGGTTTAAGACCACTATTAATAATGAAACATTTCTCGAATCTTGAATAGAAGTCACTAGTATCTTCATCTGGTTTCTGTTTACAGGCCGAAATTGCGTCCCAATCTTCCTTTCTAGTTGTCAGTAATCTTGGCAGAACCTGTACTATTAAACCTGGTAATGCTTTAGTTTTCTCCCCAAGGCCTAGCCCTGGGGTACGTTTTTCCTCCTCGTCTTCTATTTCTGTCCATACAATCTTTTTTTCTCCCACCTCCCATTCTTTTTCCTTGAGTTTCTCGTAGATGCCCGTGGGCAGCAGTACCTTTAACATTTTCATGATATCTTCATATGTGTAATCCCCCATCAGTAACATGTCTTTAAGTTCTCTATGAAAACCTGCAGGGTCTTTGTCATGACAAGGTACTAGTTTCTTCATTTCTAACAGTTCTAACTTGGTCAGAGGTGTGTGTACATACACACGTTTCAAGTTATTATCGGTACCCATAACCGGATGAACTTCTCGTAAGGGGTTCTGACTTTCAATGCCATGCAGACGCTCCATATGATACATTTTTCTTTCTGGGGGCGGAGCGGGAACATATTCGGAGCTTACGAAAGTGGTATATCTATGTCGTTGTTCTAGAATTTTTTGTATTAACTTGGTACTTAGGCCTTTCCATCTATCCATGAGTAGTGCTTCTAATGTATCGTGTAAGGGACCTGGATCAGAATGTTGATTTCTGTATAACGTGAGGAGGTGCTGAATCATGTATACACCTGCTAATTTCTGCTCGTCTGGGGATAGGTTCAGGAATGTCTGCGCTACTGTGTCATCGTTGTATATGTTCGTATTGTCAGCCCATAGTACTGCTGACCGGGCTAATTCTTGTTCATCCATAGAATTGAGTACATGGTACCC
Source organism: Lissotriton vulgaris (assembly GCF_964263255.1). Taxonomy (NCBI): domain Eukaryota; kingdom Metazoa; phylum Chordata; class Amphibia; order Caudata; family Salamandridae; genus Lissotriton; species Lissotriton vulgaris. The sequence goes on along the minus strand of NC_141696.1, from coordinate 1,016,211,224 downwards.
TATTCGTTCTCGAAGCCTTTTATCGCTCTCTTGGAACTGATGTTCCGGAGAATTCGGTTTTGTTATGCCAGAGAGAAAAACCCTCTTGCTTTCTGGACGAATGCCTTTCCTAAGGTAAGTTCCCTTACCTACATACGCTATCGTATCTGTAGTCTTTTCTTGTTCTTCAGGTTCTTCCTCCTCCTCGGAGGAGGCTTTTTCTTTCTCTTTTTCGTGTATTTCTATCACTGCTTTTCTTATTCTCTTGTACATACTGGCTATGCAACTCCCTTTATCATGTTTTCCTTCGGATATATTTTGACCCCACTTGTTGAGTCCATCTAATTCCTCCTGTTCTGTCTCAGGCCTGTCTCGTTCTCTTATTAGGCAATTTATGAAAAAACGTAGTATATATGCTTGAGTGTCAACTTTCTGATGCGCCATGGCCTCCTTAATACTGTCAGGGTCTTCCCCAGTCTGGACAAAATGATATATTTTATCTAGGTGCTCTTTCATTCCTGAGAAAAACAGTAGGTAATCTGTAGCATGTCGTAAGCGTAGTGATGCTATCATCATTCTATCGTCTTTGCCGGGTACTGGATCATATCTGCAAACTGAAAGCGGTTCTTTGAGTATGTCGAGGCGGGGTGATTGGAGCGTAAAAGGGTTCTGTATATCCCTAAGGTGTAATCTGTGTGTTGGTGGCGGGGTCCGGTAACCCCCGGTCGCACCTCCTGAGGCGGAAGCTTGGACATTGTCTCTCTGTGGAGTCTGTATCTGTACTTGAACTTGTCTTTTAGTAGGATCAGGTAGAAGTGATTTTGGTATATCGATTTTAGGTGCGGGAAGTGGTGGAGGTGGAGGAATGATGGGCTGTCGGACGGGAAAACCTGGTTGCAGTAATGGCGGGATATGGTCTGGAGGCGGGTTGCCACCTCCGTCACCGTCAGTAGGCGGGACACGGACAGGCAGATTAGTGTAAGCGGGTGCTACATCCTCTAGATAGGAATTCAGAAATATGTCTTTAGTAGTCCTGTGAGTTACTTTAGTTGGAACCAATGGTGACGGCAGATTTTTCGGTATTTCTGAAGTGGCCTCAGGTGAACCCTCGGCCACAAGATACATGCCATTTACGAGATTGTTTCGTGCGCGGTCTATTTGCTCTGATTTTACTCGGATCCCTTCAGTAACTAATTCGTTTTCTCGGGCTTTATCTGATTCTTTAAGTCTGTCTTCTCTACGGAGTGCTTTTTCAGCACGCTTATGTGATTCCTTACGCCAAAACTCTATGGCGTCTTTCTGAGATTGTCTGGCTTTCTTTTTCCATAGTGCTTCCTCTACCTTCATGATGCACTCGGCATCCCATGTTCCAGTGACAGGCCATCTATGTCTTTCGTCTAGATGCTTAGTATAATCGGCCCATAAATCTAGATACAATATGGCATCTAAGCCATGCTTGTGGTACATAAAATTTCCAGGAGTGTCCCTAGGGGGGATAGGAATTTCTTCCTCCAGTATCCCTTTCCTAGTTCCTATCTGCTTTAACTTGTTGAAAAACGGCATCTTGTTTACTTAATACTGAGTGCTCAATCCTTGCTACTTAATACTGAATACAGCTAGTTACACAAAAACACAATAATGCACATTAAAAACAGTCATTCATACCACGACATTAATCACATGAAAGACATTTGAGACATATATGACTACCCCCTATACCGGATGTACTGCTAAACAGCACAGATACACTGTCGGAGACAATGCAAGAACTTGAATAACTGATGTACTGCTAAACAGTACAGATACACTGTCTAAAACAGTGCAGACCGAATTTGTGTACCCAAACCCGTCTTGATACGTCCCAGCAATGGTACTCACCGGGAAGCACGGAAACAGAAGGCCTCGGAAAAACTCGACTGGACTGGACCGGACTCGACTCGACTCGACACGTGGATACTTCGGAAACTGGTGGGCCTCTTGACACCTCGGACCTTGCTTCTTTCGGCTAGGCTCTGGTCGGGATCCTCCGCACTCCTCACCGCCTCGTCTGGGTGCTGATCGCAGTCTTCGTCACCTCCGTGGGCCAGAGGGAGATACAGGAAATCCTGCCAGTACGCGTAGTTTCCGTCTAACTGATGGCAGGGGACAGAGCTTGCAACGCACCAACCGGCGCGTGGGGTGGGGGAGGGGTCCCTGTTCGGGCGCCAGAATAATGTGGTAAATATTTGATTTACCGTCCTAATTTCTATGCAGGTAAGTACTTAATCAATAATAACTCAATCGGAAAAAAAGAGGCAGAGTCCGTGGTGTTAGAGTTCTTAGGGGTTTTATTCCTTAAAAAGGAATGGTTCTAGAACTGGATATCATGTTCCTGCAACCACAGGGGTTCAGGAAGGGATAGAGCAATATTTTATTGACAATACATAGCTTATATACTTAAATCGTACAGTAGAAACCAATACAGTAGGCGTAACAGCTGAGAGAAACAAGATAACAGCATACACGTGGTAATGATACGTAATTAAAAGGCGTGAACTAGGCGTGAACATAGAGGTGTGTGCTAGAAACGTCACAGATAGGTGTCACAAGTGGGTGGCACAAAGCAGAATGTTGCAATGTCAGCAGAAATCTGAGGCTTGGATGCGCGCGCAGCTGCATGACGTGTGATTGACGTGAAACCAGAGGGTGCAGGGGACTTGATATTTACACTGGCGGAAAGAGACAGAAGTCTGGCATGTCAGATCAACTCGTACTTCTATCATATCTGATATCTGATGTTTGGGAACCATATTATCTAAACGGAAAAGGTCTCTGGGGCAGAAGCTATTCTATACTGACTGTGAGTGCGTGTATAAGCGCCTAAGTGTCTACAAGAGAATGCGAGGGGCATGGGCCTACCATGGTAACGGAGGCTATGAATTACTTGCATGGAGACAGTGAGGCCGGGCCCTTTGCTCTGCAGCTGGGGGGATGTTTACTTAAACTAGTAGGCAGGAATGTATTTTCGAGGAGCGGAACAGATAATTCGAAGGTTGAAGTCAGTCTTGGCAGGCAGCAGGCTGAGCTAAGCCCCATGAGCCGCACAGGGAGTAGAGCAGAGATCACGTGTACAGAGACAGCCTGGGCTGAGGCTTTCAGAGTCAGGAGGCAGGAAAAGGCTCGATGGCAGAATTCAGGGCCTACTTTGCCAGAGCTGAAAAACGTGTAAAGTGCACTACAAAAATACGTTGGCATAGCATACTAAGGAACGGACTATTCAAACCATTCAGGGTGGGTCGGAAAGAGGACATGTTAACGTTGGACGCAAATGTATTTGCGTCTTCATAGCTGGCACAGGAGGGAAGTTACATGCACTTTAAGCTGGTACATGGAGACGGTGGGGTACACGCTAGGGAACACAACTTGACCATAAAATTTATATTTCCTCATGGAAAATCTGTGTACTGCTTTGGAATCAATCAATCAATTCTAGTCTCCCCACCCACAACATAGAGGGATGGAGGACCTTGCTATAACACACTTATGAGACTGAATCTGATATACAAAGTGTTGATGAAGTCCAAGGCAATAATCATTTCAAAAGCAAGTGTGGACCTCTTATTGCTGAGGAATGTCTAGAGGCGAAGCAGGAAGCAGTGGTGGAATTCGGACATATGTTTGTTGTATTTCACTGTATCACATGCTGACATTTCTATGTTTGTTGAATATTGAATGTTGAATATTGTATTTCTCTGTATTACCTCTTTTCTAAGTGTACTTTTATGTATGCAGTGGCATAGCTTGACCTTTTTCAGCTCATAGTGGCCCCTGAGTTTTCCACCTGTGGTGGCCACATGTAAAAGAGGGGGTGCATGCGACTCCTGTCCTTCAGCCCATGACTGCTGTGGGTAAGGTGGGGCCTGCACACAAAACTCGTGCCGCCCGGGGCAATCTGCCCCCCAGTTCCCCCTTGCAATGCCACTTTATGTATGTGTAAATCTCTATCAATTAAATAACATACTTAGAACTGGAAGGTAAAGTGAAATACCTGGCAAGGAAAACTGTTAAGGACATAGGACCAAATGTAGGAGGCCAAATACCGGTCGGTAACGGCCGATTTTGGCTGTGACCGACCGGTATTTGGGTATTGAAATGTAGGGGGCCTTTATTTTACAGAATCTGTAAATTTTCCGATTCGGTAAATTTACCAATTTGGTAAAATACAGAATCGGTGAATTTACCGATTCTGTAAATCCAGATGTAGGTGGCACTGCAAACAGTGCGACAGGGCCCTAAGAATTCATTATTTACCGTGTAATACTATTGCATGGTAAATAACGAATTCCTGTGTACATATACATCTGTGCATGTAACCCTATGGGCATGTATGTGTGCCACATGGCACACAAGCCAGAATCTGGGGTGCAACAGGGTGTCAAAGTGATACCCTGCCCCTCTTGGCAATTCGGTATTTTTACCGATTCAGTAATTACCGAATCGGTATTTGCCATTGATTCCTATGGGCTTCAAGGCCCCTAGGAATCAATGGCAAATACTGAAGCGGTACTTACAGAGTCGGTAAATACCGAATCCTCCCGATTCGGTATTTGTTACCGAATAATTACCTACATTAGATTTACCGATTCATGAATACCGAATCGGTAAAATTCGGTATTTATGAATCGGTAAATCTAATTTACCTACATCTGGCCCCAAGTAACTTAAACTAATTTCATAAAGAGCTTTTTTCCTTTGATCCAACTATATTCCTATCTCCAAGTTGCACACACCATTTGTGGCTCGCCGCATTAAATTACATTCTGGGATTTCTAGTTGCTTTTCCCAGTATAGGCATGGCATATCAGCATGTCAGATGATGTTGCCCAAAAACCCAGGACAGAACAAAGGGTTGACTCAGGAAATTAGGAGTCTTGTAAGTATTCAAATGTACCTGTATGAAAACTGTAAATGTCTATATATCTTCACCTTTATATATGCTGTTAATATGTATATTGGTGCACAACAGTCCATTTTAAATATGACATATAGACAGAGATAGGTTCTTCCAAAGTAAATAATCACTCACATGAGTCAGATCAGATGAAAGCCTGATAATACCTTTCTTTTCCTTCCAAAATCTTAGATGTGAGTCACTTATCCTCCAATCCTGATAATATGTATTCTCATTCTGGTATTTGTAGTAATGGATTTGTATTGCATTATATTACCACCATCCCAATCTGCAATAGAAGAAACAGGAGTGAATGAGCTATCTCTGTCTGACATGAGCCAACGCCTCAAGCATCAAGAAGTTGCCAACTACCACAAGTCATGGTAGGGCCATTTTTTACATCACATTGTGCCTGCATATTATACAACTCCTTCATTATGTAGAATATTCAGCACTCCATTTGCAGTACAGCATTAAATACTACCAGTGGCCACACAAGAAGACCGCATTCTCTCATATACCCCAGTTCTCCACTGAGGCACATTACTTACCTATATATGGTGGCCATCAAGCAGTAATTAATTCATATGCATCCCAAGTGCTTCACTGATGAACATCAACCTAAGCTACCTTGAACAGATTACTCGGTGCTAATCTCTGAAATAGAGAAGCTTATGTTAGACCTGGCATTTTTTGGCATGGTTACTCTTGTCTTTTTGCTTCTGACCTCCTGTTTTTGACTGTGTGCTGAACTTTGCTTTTGCAGGTTTTAGGACTCTGGGCATTTTACAACTGCTGACTAGTGCTAAAGTGCATGTGCTCTGTGTCTAACATATAACGGCATTTGGTTTCTCCATAATTGGCATATTTGATTTACTAATGAGTCTCTCGTACAGTGCACAGTATGTGCTCAGGGCTTGTACATCAAACTCTACTACTGGGCCTGCAGCACTGATTGTGCTATCCACATGAGTAGCTCTTCAAATCTGCCTCAGGCCTGCTCGTGCAGAGACTGTGTCCACAGTTTTAAACTGCCATTTTGACCTGACAAGTTCACCTACTTGCCAGGTCCAAACCTTCTCTTTTATAACATGTAAGGCACCCGTAAGGTAGGTCCTAGGTAGCCCCATTGGAAGGGTGCAGTTTACTTGAAAAATGAAGGCCATGTACTTGTGAGTTAGTGAAAAACTGCTAAATTCATTTTTCACTACAGCTAGGCCTATCTTTCCCACAGATTAGCAATGGAGCTGCCTTGCAACATCTTACCAGTGTATCTTCCAATTGGGAGCAGATAGAATAATGGAGTCTGGAGTCTGCACTGGAATGACACTAAAGATCCCTACGTCAACGCCATCAAAGACCTCCTAACTGACCAAACCCTGCCAATCCACTCAAAAGGGGCCATCCTTGACTAGATCATTTCTAAGGAATCCTCAGTAAAGCTTATCTCCATAGACCCATGTGACTGGTCTGACCACCACTCCATCTCTTTCATTTTACCCGGGACCCACAAGACAAAGACCCCGCAACTGGTGATTCCCAAAAGCTGGAGCAGAGATACTAAGAACCTCGACCTTATAAAACTAGAGGCTTGCTGCAAATCTGCCCCCCCTCGCACATAACCACAGTCAGCAACCTCAATGAACATTATTCGTTGTCCATTTCAAACATTCTGGACGACCTTGCCCCTCTAAAACTGAAAAGAACACAAATCAAAGACAGAAACCCCTGGTTCACTGGTTCGCTCAACATGGAGAGGAGATACCTACGGTTATCTGAAAGAATCTGGAGACAACACTCCTCTGCTACACATCTAAAATGTCTCCGTCAGGGCGAGAAACGCCTACAACAAGCACATCCTCAAATCCAAAATAGAGTATTTCAGATCGGAATTGGGGAACACCAAGAATAGACCCAGCAAGCTCTTTGAACTGGTCAAACTCCAATCTAATAAATTGGCTAAAACACCTAAAGAATCCCTTCCCCAAATCTCTGATATTGTCAGAGGAATTCTCCTCTTTCTTCACTGATAAAATCATGGCATTAGGAATTGAACTCAGTACCATCACCTACTCTCAACCCCTTCCTGACCTGCCCCCTTTTTCCGCACAACCCCCTCTGGCCTCACCTAAAAACCAAGCCCGCTGGACTGACTTCGAATACTATAATGAAGACTCCATCTCCAAAATCATCTCTACCTTAAACCCAAATAAGTGTGTACAACAGCAACTAAGTCTGCACATCAACAACTTCCACCTACTTGATGACTTCCAATCCGGATTCAGACCAGGGCACAGCACTGCAACTACTATGCTCCACATCGTGGACGATGCCTTCCAAGCCCTAGACCAAGGCAAATCCTGCCTTCTAATCCTCCTTGATCTATCCTCCGCCATTGATACGGTCAACCATGAAAAACTACTTGAACGCCTCAAATTCCGGATGGGTCTGGATGGCGTGGTCCTAGAATGGTTCAGGTCCTTCCTCCACAACCGCTCTCAGAGATTCCTCATGAACGGCAACCTATCAGCTCCCACCCACGTTACGGTTGGAGTCCCCCAAGGCTCAACCCTGTCCCCCACCCTCTTTAATCTTTAATGAGACCCACTCACCGAAGTTCTTCGTACCGCCAACATCTCCTACCATATGTATGCGGACGATGCCCAAATATACATCCATATCTCTTCGCTCGAGGAGATCCTCTCCCTTAATGAGACCCTGAAACTGACTGTCCAATGGCTAGCCAACAATCAACTCAAACGTAACGCAAAGAAAACTGAATTTCTCCTTATCACCCCTTCAAAAGCCAATCCGGAGATTTAGATGTGGATTGAGGCCATCACAGCCCGGAACTGCCCGTCGACCATTGTGGACTCTGCCAAATTCCTGGGCATATTCCTCGACTGTAACCTGAACATGCGAGACCACATTAACTCGATGGCTAAAGCACCTGAGCTACCTATGGAAGCCGAAACCTTTCTTTGATGCTCCTGACTTAAGAATCATTATAAAAATGGGGTCACCCAAAACGGTTGTTGGACCTGGGTGATCAATATTATTAGCAAAAACAATGGCCCAACCCGAAATAGATTGTTAGCTCAATGAATCATGTGCTCACAGTTGTTCATTTCTTATGGCTAGATGAGTGTTAGAATTAATATCCTCTTGTAGATCTAATCAGAAGTATTCGTTCAACTAAAAAGCAACCACCTGGAAAAGACTGGTTTATTCAAAAAAGGAGTTTTAATAAATTACTCCAGCACAGCGGGAAAATCCATATATACAATTATACATTATTCAAAAACAAACGGTAAAAGGAAGAGCAACGTGCTTCTAAAGGGGTGCCGGAAAGAGAAAGAAAAAAAAGAAAAAAGTAAAAAAAAGAAAAAAGAAAAAAAAAAAATAGAAAAAAAAAGAAAAAAAAAGAAAGAAAAAGAAAGAAAGAGAAAACACTTTTTTCTTTCTCTTTCCGGCACCCCTTTAGAAGCACGTTGCTCTTCCTTTTACCGTTTGTTTTTGAATAATGTATAATTGTATATATGGATTTTCCCGCTGTGCTGGAGTAATTTATTAAAACTCCTTTTTTGAATAAACCAGTCTTTTCCAGGTGGTTGCTTTTTAGTTGAACGAATACTTCTGATTGGATCTACAAGAGGAGATTAATTCTAACACTCATCTAGCCATAAGAAATGAACAACTGTGAGCACATGATTCATTGAGCTAACAATCTATTTCGGGTTGGGCCATTGTTCCTGACTTAAGAATGGCAGTTCAAGCACTAGTCATCTCTAGACTGGAATATGGCTGCTCCACCCTTACAGGATTACCCAAGATCTCCTTAGCACCTCTAAAAGCCTGCCTCAACGCGGCTGCCAGACTACTCACAGGCACCAGGAAATTCACCTACACCTCCCCACACATGAAAGCATTGAACTGGCTCCCTCTAGAGGTCAGAATTCAGTTGAAACTGTCATGCATTACACAGAAGGCTCTATACACAAACTCCCCTGCTTATCTTGCACTGAACCTAGTGGTATCTGGAGGAAGCTATAATAGGGCGTTTGCCGGAGCAGCACCAAGAATTTGGAACACTTTCCCACCCGCCATCAGAAGAATCCCTTCTCTAGCATGTTTCAAAATGGAGGCCAGAACATTCCTCATGGGTAAATTCCTCGTCTAAGGCCTGCCTTCAACCACCGCATTGTGCCAGATGAATCTAAGACTATCACTTCTTCCCCAGATCACCAATTATCCCCACCGAGAATATGATCGACCTCTGTTTTACTGACCATAACAGTGAATGTAACCATACACCTGTATCCCCTTTTTCCCTATGTTCTCAGCACCCCGGCCCCTCGCCATCTTTTTTGTTGATTTTGTACATTTCTGCACTTTAAACCTTTTGTTTCTTCACCACTATATATCGTGTAAAGCGGTCTGATACACTCACAGGTCAAGTTCCCACTCTATAAGACACAAAAATAAAAATAAAATAAACATTTTGAAAACACATCTTTTAGTGAAGTTGGTTTTAAATTGCAGGTCTGAAAATGCCACTTTCAGAAAGTTACAAGAAAATCTAATGACCACATTTATATTATAGATTGTTTAAATAGCAAACCATGACACAATCCTATGGTCTGGAGTATTTATTTACTCAATTATTAATATTATTTTAAAGAGCATAATTATTTATATCTATGTTCAGAAAAAGGGACGGTCAGTGATTCAAAGGAGCCTGTGTTGAAGGTTCTGTACACATGGCTAAAAATATCTTCAATCTATAGAGCAAGTAATGAATTTTGTTTCAAATACGTAGAAAAGTCAGAACGACTTATAGCGTGTATGTGTGTTACCAAGTCTAGAGGTTAAATACACCGGCCGCGTGTACTTTGGTTCGCTGCTTGGCAATAGATTCAGACTTACTTATTCTGACTTTTCTAATTTACTCTTTGCAGAAATGTTGATACTTTGTGATCTACTTGGAATTCCAACTGCGACTCCCACTTATGAAAAGTGAGTCATGCAGCTTTCGGCAGTGCCGATTTACCTTTGATCCAATTAAGTCATGTATCTTTTATACACAAGTATTTGAAACACAAATCATTCTTGCTCCTTAGAATGGAGATAGTTTCAGTCATGTTTACAGAAACTTCAACACAGGCTCCTTTGAATCACTGACCACAGGTACAAATTACATAGTAGTCAAAAACACTCATTTAATTACATTTTGGGGTGGGTTGCTCCAATTCATTTAATTATTTGTATTGTTTACTTAGATCACACCCAGTCACGGCCCTGATGAGAATCTCATAAATTGTGCTGGAGTACGAAACGTTTTACCAGTGGGATACGTTTATCGGGTTTGAACCCTATGACAGGGAATAATTTCTTCTGTAAATAAGGTTATCCCTTGATATTTTAATAATGTGTTCCCTCTGGTATCAAACTTGTAACCTGGACTTGAATGTGATAAAAAAATTACCACTCAGGTTGTGTTTATGTATTGTTATATGTATTGTAATGTTTTCGTCAATTGTAAGGGTTATGTTAACTGCCTAAATGTTCATGGTTCCCTTGTTCTGAACACAGATATATATAACTATGTTCTTTGAAATAATGTAAATAATTGAGTAAATAAATACTCCGGACCATAGGATTGTTTCATGGTTTGCTATTTAAACAATTTATAATATAAATGTGAAGACTAGATTTTCTTGTTGCTTCTAATAGTAGGTCCCTTCTAGTTGTCGTATTAGGGCCAAACCCCCTTTGATATAAAACCTTTAGAAAGTTGACATTTCTTACTTAGCCATTCTGGGCCAGATGTAGGTAAGTATATTTTACCGATTAATAAATACCGTATTTTACCGATTCGGTATTTATGAATCGGTAAAATAGAAGGGGGGAGATTTAGGTAGAATCAGTAATTGATTTACCGATTCTGTAAGAATCGGTATTTACCGAATCGGTAAATTTACTGATTCGGTAAATTTACCGAATCGGTAAAATAGGGCCCCTACATGCCAAATACTTAATACCGGTCTGTAACGACCGAAATCGGCCGTTACTGACTGGTATTTTGGCTCCTACATCTGGCCCTCTATGCCTTTGCCTGTCCCTAGGATACACATCTGGGTTAGAGGACAGTTGGGCTTTGTGAATTCACTCTAGATAGTCACACCCAAAGGAAGCTGAACTGTTCCCTGCATATCCTGATGGCCCATCACCAGGCTCATTAGCCTTCCTGAGCTAGTGGTGGGATGAGCTAACACTTGCACCTGAATAGGGCTGTGCACATACCCAAAGAGCTGCATTACCTCCTTTAGTGCGTATGGAGCCAGGGCTGGGAAGGAGAGGGTCTTCTGCACTACAAATACCTTTCTTTGAAGTCTCCCTACTTCAAAGTCTAACATGGGGTAAGTACTGGACCTTTGACACCATATACTTAGAAAACATCTGGACTGAGGACATTCTGTCTGGAAGAAGAGCTGCTGTGCTGCCAGGATGGATTGCTATATGTTGATGCTTGCTTTGCTATGTTTTCCTGCAGCGTGTTGCCTGCTGCATCTTGCTTGGGAATCAGAGGACTGGACTTTACTCTCTGCATCCTGCTTTCTAGGGTTCTCCGAGGGCTTCCTTGAGCTTGCCTCCTGTTGCTGAAATCTCGGGGACATCAACATCTTAACCTGCACAATGCTAACCGGATCTCATTCCAAATTAGTGGGCAATCTAAGTGATCCCTCTCCTCCTGGGATAATGTCTACCCACCATCAACATCCAAATATTTATGTATTAAATCCTCAGATCTACTTCCCAACTCTTCAGTATATAAGGTCTGATAAGAGTTATGAAAAGCATTTCTATCTCACCATTTTCCGACACCAAGCCCAAAGTAGAATCCCTCACAGTACTCATCTCTTTGTATATAAGTTCCTGTGTAGTTCTCACTGCAAGTAAATGGCTCACCCTTTCACTAGACTTATACATTTTCTCTTGCCTTGCTGTTGTCTTGTCCATTGCCTTTTCAGCAATTTATCACCAAATGCTGCTTTAACAAAAGCAACTTCTATTTGGGCTTCATTTACCCCTCTAGTCAGTTGCAGAGCAGTAATCAGTTTGCCTTATGCGTGTACAAGGATTTGTTGGGCCAACTGCATATAACCCCTGTCCCTCCTTCTGACCGAGAACAGAATTGTTTTTCACTGAATACCTGCCTTTAAGGTGTCCCAGACTATACCTAGTAAGCTCATTCCCAGATTGTTTTGCAAAAATTCTGGAATCCACGCCTTTACATGTCCTACATAGCTTTCATCCAACAGAAGTTCCCCTCTCGAAGGTCTGAGAGGTAGGTCTTTCCCTACAGCCGCAACCCTTCATCTCTAATACTAGTGGGATATGGTCTGAAAGAAACCAGGGAAAGGATTTAATTTTGCTCTTCTGCCTAACCAAAAAGGATATCAATAAATAATCCAATCTAAAATGTTTTTGATGAAGAGCAGAAAAATATGTAAACCTGTGCTCTAAAGGTCTCATTTCGGCCCATGCATCGCACAAACAATGAGCATGACAATTGTTACATAATGCTTGAATTACTTTGGGCTTCCTCCCCATATATTTTTGCCCATGCCCCCAGCCAGTCACCTGTAAGATTGATGTTAAGGTCCTCACATAATGCGATGGGGAGTTGCCAATGTGCTAATTCATTATATACCCACTCTAATACGGAAGGATCATCAATGTTACTACCATGTAAGGAGCATAGTGTAAGCCTGGGACTCTACACTCAGCAACGACCAACCGCCCTATTGCATCCCCCCGTACTCAGGAATACTGTATCCCTTTATTGCGAGTTAGAATTGCAACCCTGAGTGTGGGTCCCTTGCGCTGTTGTCCCCACAATGTTAAACCCCAGATATTTTAGGAGGACCTTCTGCAGGCAGATGGTGTCTGCCTGCAATGATTATAGCCCTTGTGCTACCATCTGCCTTTTTTAAAAATCGTTTAACCCACAGATATGTATTGTTGCTATCCGTAATCTACCCTTCATTAAGTTCTACTAATCCTTTGTATGCTTTTAACCTTCGGCAACCCAGCTGTATACCACAAATCACACTCACTTAGGGCCAGATGTAGGTAAATCATATTTACCGACTCTGAAATACCGAATTTTACCGATTCGGTATTTCATAGTCGGTAAATATGAAGGGGGGAGATGTAGGTATTTACAGATGTGGAAATACCGAATCGTTTGAATTCGGTATTTACCGGTTCGGTAATTACCGAATCGGTATTCCCTATTGATTCCTATGGGCTGTGAAGCCCATAGGAATGAATGGGAAATGCGGTAATTACCGAATCGGTAAATACCGACTTTTGCAAGGGTGCAGGGGGTGTCACTTTGACACCCTCTGGCACCCCAAAAATAGGCATGTGCGCCATGTGGCACACAGACATGCCCTAAGGGCATGTCTGTCTGTCACATGGCTAGGTGTGCATGCACACAAGTGCATGCACACCTGAATTCGGTATTTTAACACCCAATTGGATTGGGTGTTAAAATACCGAATTTGTAGGGCCTTTGGGACTCAGAAGAGTCCCACCTACATCTGAGATTTACCGAATCGGTAAAACTACAGATTAAGTATTTTACAGAATCGGTAAATTTACCGAATCGGTAAATTTACCGATTCTGTAAAATAATGCCCCTAGATACCATTTCTGTAATACCGGTCGGTAACGGCCGAAAATACCGATTTTCGGCCGTTACCGACCGACCTACATCTGTCCCTTAGTCTCAACCCTGCTAAGGCCGTCACCTGTCTATATCCCTTCACACTCCCGTACTTGTAATGAGGAGTTCTAGCCAAACTCTGCCAACCTCTACGTGTTGGACTTTTTTCTCATGCACAGCTCATCAATGTTAAGTTGGTGAGAATTGGCGTCCCCTAGAGTGATTTTTGGAAGCTAGAACGACACCCGGTGAGATTTCCCAACGTGGGTGATCAAGGGCAGTTGGGACCATTAGCGGTGGGAAAGCTGCTGCTCGCAGTGAGGAAGCTTCCACTTAAGTAAAAAATCAACTTGAGCAGCAAAAAAGAAGCAGCACCCTCTGGCACACCGTGTGGTGCACTATGTGCTGATTTCACAGCCTGGAACAAGCTTCCTGCACTACAAGCGCTCTCAGTGCGACCTGCAGATTCCATCAGGTGGTGGAACTCTGGAGAATCTCTTGAAGTTTATATGTAACTTTGCAGAATTCTGCAGAGTGAAACTCCATGAGCTGCACTCATCCCTCCTTGGTATTAAATTATCTTAATGTCGCTGTCAGTTTGATCAACTATGGCATCGAGAGTGTGTCTGAAAAATACATTTAGGGCATTATAATTACTGTGGTGGAATGTGGAGGGTTATGTTTTTCACACCAAGTAAATACTGGAACTGCCTGGCATGGTGCTTAATCGGTGCAGTAAATATCACTTTTTCTGAGGTTTTCTTTCTCAGAAGTGGAACTAATCTTCAATGATTCTGCTTTTATTAGAATTCAGTGTACATATTTTCACTGGTAAACTTGGACAGTTTTTATTTGCCACAATTGATTAGGCAAAAATGAAAAGGCATTGTTTTTCCCTCAAATCTCGAAATTCTGGGCAGACAATAAAGGGAGTTTACACATGGATCAGAATTTATCCTCCGCCCAGTGTGAAGCTATAATAAAAATGCTATGCCTGATGCTTAGAGTTCTGGTAATCTAGCTAAAAAAAAAACCTCAAACTTTACAATTTTTTTAGGTAGATGTGTTCTAATATTTTGAGCAAAAACAAGGATCTCTGGGGCCCCCACCATTGGCCCACTGACATAGGACCTACCCCGCAACCGGTAACCACAGTTCGCAACCTGGAGTCTCTCATCGATGAGAAACGTACAATGAGACAGCAGGCTGTAAAGGTGGCCTCCATCTGTTTTGCCACCTTGAGATGGCTACAGAAGATCTTGTGGATGTTGGCCCTTTCCACACGAAGTACGGTAGTCCAGGCGTTGGTTGTTTCCCGCCAGGACTATGGCAATGTCCTATATCTTGGATCCGACCAAACAAGCATAAAAAAACTCCAGGTTGTGCAGAACGCTGCTGCCCGACTACTCTGCAACGTTCCTAGAAGATCATCTGCTTCTACAGCACTTCGTGATCTTCATTGGCTTGAATCCCAAACAGAATTAAATTCAAAGCCCTGTGTCACATTTTTAAAATCAAACACGGCTCAGCCCCAAAATACCTTCAGGACCTTATCCAGGCCTACAAACCCAGTTGAACTTTAAGATCATCACTTCACGGTGACTTTTCTGTCCCCAGATTTAGACTGGCAAAAATGGGAGGCCGTTCTTTTTCCCATCTAGGTCCTAAGCTCTGGAATACTCTTCCTGTGTCCCTAAAGACAGAAACCAATCGTTTTCGCTTCCGTAAGGGACTTAAAACTTTGCTCTTCCAGCAGTAATATGTAGCCCTGTAAAATCAGCTCGCCAGTCTTTCTTCTTCAGTCTGTCCCTGAGCGCCGGGAAACCCACTGCGGGTAGCTGCGCGCTTTAGAAGTTTAAATAAATAAATAAACGCGTGTTTATCATTTCTATGGTGAGAGGTAACTTTTCCAGTGCTTCTTGCATTGATACAGCATTTGTTCATTCATCTACCCTTCAGCTTCTTTGTTGATTTCCAATTTTCTAAAAGTAGTATTCACTACAGGTTTACAGTATAGGTTTACTAGGTTTCGCTAGGTGCTGACAAAGCTAGGGTTCAAAATCTATGGCTAGGCACTTTTGCAAAAAAAAGGTCAGTTTTCACTGTGAAAATGTGGTGTGTCCACGTTGCATTTTGGTCTGATTCCTGTCTCGGGCACTAGGCCTATTCACACAAGTGAGGTACCATTTTGCTCGGGAGACTATGCGGAATGCGGAGCTTTCTTCCACAGAAATGTGAAGAAAATGTGGGTTTTTTTACAAAGTTTGAGGTTTACAAGGGATTCTGGGTAACAGAACCTGATGAGAGCCAGTCAAGTCACGCTATCCTGGTTCCCTTGGGTGTCTACTTTTAAAAAATATATTCATTTGCTTGGTTTCCCTCAGTGCTGGCAGAGCTAGGGTTCAAAATCTACAACTAGGTACTTTTCACTGTGAGAATGAAGTGTGTCCATGTTGCGTTTTGAGCCGTTTCCTGTTGCGGGCACTGGGCCTACCCACACAAGTGAGGTACCATTTGCATTGGGATACTTAGGGTAACACAGAATTGTAAATAAACTGTTAGTACTTATTGACTTTCGATGCATTTCTTCCTTCCAAATGAAAGACAATGTGTAAAAAAAGAAGTCACTTTGAAAAATGTCCTATAATTCTCATCCTAGTATAGGTACTCACAATTTTGGAAATGTACAAATAGCTACTGTTTCTAAACTCTATATTTTGTTCCAATTTCAGAATTTATAGGTGTCTTTTATCTCGATTTTTCACTATATATATTTCCCCAAATTAATTGATATATACCCAGTACATAATAAAAAACCATTGCAAGACGCTGCTCAGTTATTGGCTTTGGGTTCAAGGGCTTCTTGGTGAATCTATGATTCCTATATATCCCTGCAACCAGGAAGGACCAGAAGATATAACAGTATATTGCTTTCAAACATCTGTCATAATTAAAATAAGTTACAGGAGAAAATGTTGGCACAAATGACAGTTTTTTTCAACTCATTTTCAATTTGCCCTATTTTCAACTGTTCTATAAAGAAACCTTGAAGGATCTCCACAAATGACCCCTTGCTGAATTCATAATGTTGTCTACTTTTGTAAAATATATAGCTATCCAGGATCCATTATTGCTTTTATACCCATTTCTACCATTAACTGGAAGAAGGTTGAAAGCACAAAAAATAGCAAAAAGAGGCTATCAGCCTGATTCATCAAGCGAAATTGCGCTCGCAAAGGGCCAGATTCTGAGAATCTGGCCCTTTGCGAGTCCAATTTTTGCATTTGGGATTCATCATCCCAAATGCAAAATTCGCTAATAAAGAATTCACAAATTTTTCGAGGATTAGCATTTAAGGAATCTCTATTAGAGATTCCTTCAATGCTATTCATGAAACATTTAAAAATTGCGAATTCTCAATTTTGGGCCGCTATTTACCGCGAGGTCAAACCTCGTGGTAAGTACCGAAAACTTAGAAAAATGCATTTAAATGTTACACACATTACACATTACACACATGTTACACACACACACATGTCCTTTGGACATGTGTGTGTGTGAAATATGTGTGAATTTACATTTCAGGGGTGTTACAGGGTGTCCTTTGGACACCCTTGCACCTTGGAAATCGCAATCTCATTTGCGATTAGCTAATTGCTAATCGCAAATAAGGAATGACTCCCCATTCATTCCTATGGGCCTAAAGGCCCATAGGAATGAATGGGGAGTCATTCCTTATTTGCAATTAGCAATTAGCTAATCGCAAATAAGGAACCTGTAGGAAACGCAAAAAATATTGCGCTTCCTACATGAATCCCGTTTTGCGAGTCTGGAATAGCGATTCCTTATGAATCGTTATTACAGACTCGCAAAACGGGTCTTTGATGAATCTGGCTGTATGTCCCAGTAAAATGCAAAACTGTGTAAAAATGTTGGTTTTCTGACAAAAGTATGTCAGTCCCTGAAACCTGGGAAAATTGTAATTTCAGCCCCACAGATCCTTTGTTGATACCATTTTGGCTAATTTCTGGATCCCCTCTACCCCATATAGCAAAAAAAAAGGCTTAGCACAGGGGGGAATGCCCAGCAGTTAAGGGGTTAAATGTACTTACCTTGTGTTGTAAAGGTATGCATGGTAAAGGCATATGTATGGTAAAGTATGTGCATGGTAAAGGATGCATGGTTATCTCTTATAACCCTAGGTGATGAGTCACCTAGTACCAATGAGGGTAGGGGCATTTGAAGATTTGAAAGCACTTTTAAGGTTTATTATTATTTATCTGCCACATTGAAATATTGGATATGTAGATACAAAGCATAGTCTCATTTTCATCGACAACGAATACATCCTCGTTCATACATAATTTAAAGAGTTTCAATGTTCCTTGATATTCGTCTAAGAATATTTCTACAGGATTATTAGAATCTGAAGAGAAGGACTGAATTTCTCATATAATTATAATATTATGGACAAGGGGGATGACTCTAAGGAAACACCTACATCTATTTTACAATGCATAGAAAGTATATTAAAAATTCAAAAAAAGAATTGGTGAGGCGGACATAAAGACGAGAATCTTCATTATTTTACCATTAGTTGAATTTTTCAATAACAGTGTATACAATGTCCGTAAACAACCATTAATGTTTGGTCTGAAATCTAGTTCACTTTCCTACTCAGACCAATGTGATCATCAGTATACGCAGCTCCCGGAATGTCTCACGAATTATGGGGCAAAGAGAGCCTTGCGTGATATCTAGGCAGATTGGGAATAGTAAGATATTTGTCAATGCATTTCTACCCATGAAAGAAAAGCGGCAGAGCATTTTCTCATTTTATTGGTGCCTTCAGTCCCTTCATTACCATATCAATGTTGTAGCCTAACTCCGTCTGCATGTATGTGATTCCTAGTTACGTAGGTTTCGAAAGCGAGCTGTCTTCCAATGTACACCCACATTTGCATATGATTCCCTAGCCAGCCTGGCTAGACATCCTAGAGGAAATATTGTTTTATCCCAATTAATGTTTAGGCCTGGTAATGCCCCAGGGACTCAATCTTTTGCAGTAAGAACAGAACAGATTCATTTGGCTTCTTTACATAGACTAAAGTGTTGTCATCATATATTGATACTATATGTGTAGTAGAACAAATCTATTTGGACTGGTGCTGATTGTAGTCTATTTTTTTGTGGTTTGACCACTAGGCAAAGAGAGGTGAGTAAAGATGCCCTCTATGTCTCAGTAGCTAGAAGACATAGTCCCCGTAAACTGATCCTTACCATGATTTTAGAATGTAACAGCCTCATCTAGAGAGGAGATTGGGGGCCAACCCCAATGTCTTCCAGTACAAGTTTGCAAATACTAACATCCCCTGGTATCAATAACTTTCTATGTGCTTAATGCTACCAGTGTAATACTGTACTTCTGATATGAGAAATCAGGACCTGTTTGCAGATTCCCCCCACTGTTTGTCCCCATTGTGACTTTTAGGTTCTGGTCATCAGACTCTGAAATGAATGAACTGAAAATTGCACTTATATAGCGCGTAACTACCCGGAGGCCTCTCAGCGCTTTAGACTGAATACTGGTGGAGGGCTCAGGGGAGATCAGCACATCTTTGCAAACAAGTGCGTTTTTAAAGCCTTTCTGAAGGACAGGAGGTTGTTTGTTTCTCGAAGGGAAAGGGGGAGGGAGTTCCAAAGCCTAGCCGCGGTATGAGAAAAGGATCGCCCACCCCAACGGGCTTTGTTGATTTTGGTGGTGGTTGCCAGTTGCAAGGAACTAGAGCGTAAAGCTCTGGATGGTGCATAAGGTGTAGCCATAGGGTGTAGGATTGCTGGGCCAGTGCGGTGAAAAGATTTATGTACAATGCATATGGCCTTGAACTGCACTCTGGCCGCTACTGGGAGCCAATGAAGCTCTTTCAGAACTTTCTTAGCTGACTACCAATGGGGGATGTTGTAGAGTAAGCAGGCAGCACAGTTTTGTGTGACCTGGAGCCTGTGGGTCACTGATGCTGGGGCTCCCATGTAAAGGGCATTCCCATAATCTAGGCGGGAAAGGATCAGGGCTTGGACCATGATCCTCCTAGCCTGGAATGGGAGCAGGGGAAGCACCTTACGAAGCATTTTCATCATCCCAATGCAAGTGGAGGCAGTTTTTGTGGCTTGGACTGAAAAATCAAGCGACTTGTCCGGCCAGACTCCCAGGCTCTTAATCTGGGGTTTGGGGGGAGGAGGCGGGCCGAGAGATGGAGGCCAGATGGATGCTAGGGCAGATGGAGGGGGATTGCCCAGCAGCATAATATCTGTTTTTTCCCCATTAAGCTTGAGGTATGAGGATTGCATCCATCTGGCGACAGCCTCTAGACAGGGACCTAAGGTGGGAGATGATCCAGCAGAGTGGTCAAAAGAGACCACCAGTTGGGTGTCATCTGCGTAGGTAACAATGCGCACACCAAAGGGACGGACTATCCTCTCTAGAGGCTCCATATAGGCATTAAAAAGAGTAGGGCTCAGGGAGGAGCCCTGGGGTACTCCACAGCTGAGAGGATGTTTAGGGGAGACCGACTCACCCTCAAACACCTGGAAGAATCTATTGTCCAGGAAGGAGGTAAGCCATTCCAGGGCCGCACCCGACACGCCCAAACCACTCAGCCGATGTAATAGTATGGAGTGGTTGACCGTGTCAAACGCGGCATTGAGGTCAAGTAGTATGATGGCAACCTTGCCTCCCTGGTCCAACACAGCTCTAGCTACTTTTGTTACCGCCAGAAGAGCGGTTTCGGTTCCGTGCTGAGGGCGGAACCCTGTCTGAGAGGCACGGAGCAGGCTATTGGACTCGAAATAGTCCACTAGGATGTTGTTAACGTGCCTCTCAAGTAGCTTGCTCATCCATGGAAGTAAGGAGATGGGATGGAAGTTGGCCAGGTTGTTCTGGTCCAAAGTAGGCTTTTTCAACAAAGCTTTGACCATCGCACACTTCCAAGAGGGCAGAACGGTTTTGGAAGCAATGGAGGCATTAAGGACATCTAAGATGACCGGACGAATAACGTCTAAGACCTTAATGAGAGTCTGGGGGTGTGCATGGTCATTAGGAGATCCCGAGGTGATCTTAGGAATTAGCCTATCTAATGAGGAGGGATCAAATAGTGGGAATTTTTCGAGCATACAAGGGGTGAGGGAATCAGGGACCCGGGGGGGGGATTGGTTCTGTGTTACCATTACCAGTGGTGAATGAAGAGTAGATAGCCTGGATTTTCTGGGAGAAAAAGGTGGCAAGATTGTTGCACCGGGTTTGTGCGCTGTCAGATGATGGACGCTCCGGGGTGGGGAAATTAAAGATTTAGCTATTTTAAAAATTTCCTTAGGCGCATTGGCAGCCACATTAATTTTTACATCGTAGAAGCGGGATTGTGTGGCATAGATTTCCTTTTTGTAGAGTTTTATGGAGGCTCTGTAGTCGGCCCTCCTCTGTTGAGAATGGTCCTGCCTCCAAGCTCTCTCGAGTTTGCGACATGTTTGCTTCATGGTTCTAAGGGAGGGTGTGTACCATGGAGCGACCTTAGATCTTGTTATTGATTTTAGTGGGGTGAAAGGGAGAACTTGGTCGAGGGTACTGGAAATCCAGTTGTCAAAGTTGGTCGTGGCAATAGTGGGGTTAGTGCACCTCTGAGGAGGATGTTCAGTGAAGGCCAGTTCCCACTCAGGGAACGGAAGCGAAGACCATTTCCTTCCCAGGTGCTTATTAGGATTATGAGAAAAAGGGGGAGGACTTATGGACCACGTAAAAGGTATTAAGAAATGGTCTGTCCACGGAAGTGGAATGGGGGTCTCAGCTTTTAGATTGTCTAGATTGCTATAGATGTGGTCCAGAAGGTGGCCCTTGTTGTGTGTCGCAAGGAAACCCTTTTGGCAAAGATCCATAGCCTGGAGGTTGGACCTGGGGTTGTTGGCTGATGTGTCACACGGGTCGTCCAGGTGAAGATTGAGATCAGCCAGCAAAGTAAAATTTGCTGAGGAAAACAGGGCGCTAGCGGCAGTATCTATCAAGTCAGAAACAACGTTTTTAAGGGCGCCAGGAGGGCGATAGGCCAACATGCCGGAGAGTGAGGTGGTGGGCGAGAACTCTAAGGTAAAAAGAAAGCTCTCACACGTCGATATAGTGGAAGGGGTGATGCGGCATTTATAGATGTCTCTATAAATGATGGCGAGTCCGCCGCCTCTGCAAGTCTGGCGGTCAAGGCGTTTCATGGTGTAGCCTTGAGGGGTGGCCCACACAGCAGATGGATCGCTTTCAAGTTGAAGCCACGTTTCTGTCAAGAAGAGAGCCTCAGGATTGAGCTCTTCTATCAACATGGAGAGCTCTGTGTGGTGTTTTGGTAATGACCGACAGTTAAGGAGAAGCATTCTCCATTTATGAGAGGGTTGGGGATTATCGGTGTATGCGGGAGATAAACTCCAGTCACATGATGTACAATGAAACCCAATATTGGACGGGAGGATAGAGTGAAAGCACAAAGAGTTGGCGGGGGGACGTAACGAATGCAGGGTAGAAGAACAATAAAAGAGGTGATTTCCTACCATGGTGAAAGGCCAAGTGTAGTGCAAGAAGCTGGAGGCGTCTGGACGCGGACTGGCGAAGACTGGCTTCTCTTTGGCGCCTCTTCGGCGTGTCAATGGCGCTCCTGCTGCACGTCACTGCTGCGCGAGAAGACAGGGGTTTAGTAGATTGGGAGGGTTGGGAGACTAGACTGGCACCCTAACAAGATGGCCGCCCATCGTGGAACGACCAGGAAGTGCCAGCGCTATTCCTCCCTCCACATCAAACAGCAATGAAAGCTGCGGTGGACCGGGGAGTCAGCGCGCCTAATAGTTAAGTGCAAAAAGCAAACCGCTATTAAAATCAACGTGTTTGTAAAGTGCAAATGCAAACAGTATTTAAAATCTACGTGTTTGTCAATAATAGAGTGCAGAGCAGACAGTTTTTAAAAACAACGTTTAATTAGACAATTTAAAAAATGCCCAAGCAATGATGCACACAGCATGCTCACACCGCAATATTATCAGTCAATAATACTCTGATTATGCCCTGGGCTATGCTAGCCAGAGCCAGGCCCTGTGCTCTGATGAAAGTGCATGGTTAGGTATATTTGTAATTGGCAATAACAGACCCCTGTAAGTCCCTAGTATGTAATAAGGCAAGGGGGTTAAAACTACCTATAAGTCCCTAGTATATAATAGGGCAGAGAGGTTTGGAGCCCTTGCAGGCTGCTTTTAAATTGTAATTAAATGCAAGTTCAACTTTGAAATTAAAGGTCCTTCCAAGGTCTCAGACTAACTTATTTTTACATATAAATTCCCCCTAAGGTCTCCCTTAGGTGCCACAGGATAGGGTGCCTTGTAACTATAAGCAGGGACATGATATTGGGTGTTAAATCTGGTACTTCTGTTTTTCGCAATTTAGTGAATAGGCTCCCTAGGCTAACATTGAGATATTTTATTTACATATAAATATTGAAAACAGACACCTAAAAATATAATCCAAGGTATCTTATTAATACTTAAAATGAATGCAACATCTTGCCACTGTTAGTAAAAATTATTACAGAAAATGGTGCAGAACTTGCTGCTCCAAGATGGCCAAGATGGAGCTCAGTCGGCTTAATCTATGCTTTTCGATTATACTGGCACTCAGAGCTATGATGTAATCCTGTATGAAAGCAGTATTTGCTGCCGTCATAAATGAGTGCCTCCGGAGACCAAAGAAGAGCCACCCAGAGCTATAGCAGGGACCAGGGGAGAGCCATGAGCCGAGGCAGCCAGGAGGATTTGGAGCATGTGGCACATGGTGACAACAGCCTCGGACTTCATGGATGGCGTACAGGCTCTCTAATCTATTTCTGCGGTGGTCCCCACACACCTGATCGGGAGACATCTGAAGCCTGAAGTACCAACAGTGGATTTGGTGGCTGCAGGGCGGGGCCCAGCGAAGCCTGACAGGAAGGCCCTAGACAACTGGAATGGAGCATCACAAGCACTTGGTGAGAATCAGCAGTAAGGCCCCAGACATGGAAAAGATAACATTTTACGCATGTCCTACTGAGGAGGAGGAGATTAGAGGATACTCCTGATGGTGGGAGGCGGGAACTGAAACAGACCCCCCTTGCGCCGTAACTGAAATACACGGTTGACACACAGACACAGAAGGCATTGTGAGGTTGGCCCTGAACACTCATTCCAGGCATATTTAAGGCACGAAAGACACACACCAGTAGCGCACCATCAAATGCATACCACTAGCGGAACTCAAGAGGTGGTAGCAGGTAAAGGACTGCAACATGGAATACAGGAACAGTATTGAAATACATATCAGACTCCCTGCAGACTTAACACACAGTCTCTGTGGATGTTGCCTAATACACAACTGCTCACACTGCTGCTGATAGTTTAACGGCACTGAGACAATATGGAACAATACTTGGAACACCTCATGAGAACACTCCTGGGTAGAGACACTTTCTCTGAGTGATGTCGGAAGGGAAGGCACACTTTTTCATGAACCACGAGGGGATGAATCAGGACGCAGAGGAAAAATGAAGGGAAACTGTTTCTCAGTATGGACTGAAGAAGGTGGGGGAATGATATAGTATCAGTTGGTGCCAGCACTCATCTCTTCAATGATTAAGATAGTTGATATATTTGTAACTGTAGTCAATGTTGTGAGAAGTTGGCCTGATATATAGTGCTCACTATTCTAGTGATCACTGTGTATCATACCAAACGACCCTTATTGATGATTGGTTGTAAGTCAACCTTATAGACCAGCTATCCTAGTAGCATGGACAAGAGCAGTCTTTAGGCTAAACTCTAGAGGGCGTGTTAAGCCAGCTGTTATACATCACATATACCCCTTGAACACCAAGTGAAAGGACACCACACAAGTTGTTATGAAAATAAAGGATATTTATTTATAAAAAGTCTACCCTGAACTCTTTATGAGTCAGGGAGCTAAGCACACAACAAAACTCTTACGAACATACTTTAAGTCGCACAATTTACACAAATGCCCGAGGGGCACGAAAAACCATATACACTAAAAGTGGAATGCGAAATACTAGCAGGTAAGTAACAAGATCCAGAGGCTTCAGGATCGCTAGGACTACACTACTGCACCCTAAGGTTAGAAGCAGGAGGCCCAGGGCGATTGGGTGCAGAGTGTGCACTCTCACGCGGGATGCGGGACAAAGTCTATGGAGGCTTGTATTTCTTAAGTTACTGTTATCGGACGAATCCGACAAGATAGACTAAAAACGACAAAGGATCTGGACACTTGGATAGTGAACCTGCGTTGGAGCAACGAAATGCTCGGGTTACCTAGCCCAGGGGCTGCGGCTGCATAGGGTTCAAAAGACGTCGGGAATCCTCGTTGTAGTCTATGGAGCCTGAAAGAAGAAGTTGCTGGCAGGTGACCAGTGAAGATGTTCGGAGTGATCCAAGCCTGGATCGGTGATGGAGATGACCTGAAAGCAGAGGGGACTCAGTTCTTAATCACTAGCCAGTGATTGTGTGGGCACCAGAATGGCACCGGATGAAGTCACCTCGACCAGGTGAGTGGGCGACGCTGGACTCTGCTGTCCCTCGGACCAGGAGGCGTTGTCGGTGACCAGGCTGGAGGTGCGAGCTGTCCCACGAAAGTGTCTGCTGTCGGCGATGCTGGGACCAGGATTGGAGCAACAAGCCTTGGCAAAGGCAAGCCCACGTGGTGGAGTCAAGATGGCGTCTGGAGTGGACCAGGAGGGTCCGGGGTGCTCCTCTTTTGGAAGGGAGCAAGGGCCACACTGGAGCAACCAGACCAGCAGTGAAATCATCGTGGTACATTGTCAGGAGGGCCACTAGCCAGCAGGCAAGTGACCGGACAATGCGGTGAGCAGCAAAGAGCAGAAGGGCCCCACGCAGATCTCGTGGATGCTGGGGGGCTGGACTTCGGTGCTGGAGCTGCTCAGGGTTAGGGCTTCTCAAACCCCAAAGCACTCACTCGAGGATCCCTCGGCGGTTGTGCTGGTTAAGCGTCGTGCAGTTTTGAAGATGGCCGGTCCCTCAGGTCTCGTCACACCCACGAATCTCAGCTGGGCTGATGATGCAGGTAGAGGTCAGAGATGCCAGGGAATCCGGGTCTCATCGAGCTGGGCAGTCTTGACCCGGAGGATGGACTTACAGCAAACCGCGATGCTTAGATGGTTAGGTCCTGCCCATGGGTGGGACCAGGAGGGGGGTGGTTACACCCCTCTCCCTTGTCCGGACTTTCCCCAGCTCAGGGGCTGGTGTGCCCCTGGAACTGGTTTAAGCCGGCATATGCACAGTGAGCACCGGGGTGCCACTTGCAGTCACCTTCCTCTCAGCCCTGCCTACCTGGGATACACAAAACCCTGTCTGGGATGGTGCTAGCACCGCCCCTGACAGGAAACCCTTTGTCCAAGCTCTCCTCGCTGGAAGGACTCCCAGCAGCAGGAGGTCAGACTTGAGTCTGTGGTGGCAGCATCCATTTTGTGATGCTGAGGCTCGAGTTAGCTTTAACCGGGGTTCACAGTTACATACATGTCGTGTCCCTCTAGAAGGGTGCAATGCTAACCCCGTCACCAGAATTGGAGAGGGGTTAGTATTCCAATTTGTATGACACCTTACTCGACATGTTTTGATAAAGCGATACCAAAGTTGGCAAATAACCGCAAGGATTATAATGCACTTAAGAGTATATGGTACGCGTTATCATGGAACAGCTATTAGGACTTGGTTCCGCAAGCTGCAGACGGGCTCAGCTCATGCCAGAGCACCATCTCACATAATTCCAAGCACTCTGCCTTCAGGATTGTTAAGGCCTGCCATAGGAGTGACTGATAGGAATACATGTGTCCATTTTAGGGTTAGATATAGGAATACTATATCTAGAGCAAAGGGTGATTACACCACCTTGCCCCAGCTGTCGTGTAGCCAGTTGTGTCAGATTTGGATGGCCAGCCAGGGGTGGCATAATACATGCTGCAGCCCCTGGTAGGCCCTGGGTACACCTATGCCCTGGATACCTAAGGTATACTGTACAGGGACTTATAAGGTGGCCCAGTACCAATTGGTAAATGCACCTAAGGTACATGGGATCCATTTTCTAGAGAGAGCAGTAGGCCTGGGGTCCTGAATAGCAGGGTCCCAGATAAACTAAGTCAAAAAACCAGCGAAACACCAGGCAAAAAGTTGTGGGTAACCATAGTCAGATATCCACCTTCCTACATATGTGAAGACTGACACCACCAAGAAAATGAAAGAACAAACCCCTCTTCAATGGACTGCGCCTGAGACGGTTCTAACACTGTTCCGAAGGACTCAAGAGGGGATTCGGAAGGGGCGAATATTTGTTAGAGGTGTAGGTAATTCTGTAATGCATTGTAAGAATAGACGGTCCTTCTCTCACCCTCATTCCACATCTGTGTTGCGAATGGGAGCAAGGATACAGCAGCAATGGACCGATAATAATTTCTCTCTCAATACACAATGGATGCAAAGAATGGTATATTGCTCAAAGGGTGGGTTGGGCAGCATCAGGGCTTTTGTGGCCAGTAACATCTGCCCCCACACAATTAATGTTCAGCTACTGCAGTGGGATGATCTCCCACAGTTATGGGGAGGAGATTTCAATTATGTATTGTACCCCACCAAGGACAGTTCGAGAGGCCCACCTTGCTGACTGTCTGAGGCCGCTAAAGCATGGAACAGAGGTCTGGTGGACATTTGGAGACAGAGATCACCTGAGGGCACCAGATACACACTATGTAATAAAATAATTTTTATAAAGAACCTATTACATAATATAGGTTATTAAACTTCCTTACCTGTGGGCCAATATCCAGCTGTCCAGCTGCCCTCTCGTGATTGGCTAGCCTTTTCCACGCTGAGCCAGAGCTGCTTGATGATGTGTGAAGTGTGCTGTCAGAATAGATAATATGTTTTAGGTGGTTGGAGTACTTTAGCTGCAGAAGTCAAAAGGCAGGAAGAGGGTGGGAGATCTAAACTGGTCTTTAAATGGAGAAGTACAGTTTGGGACCAGCACAGGCTTACAGCCACATCCTGCACCCACAGCCAAACAGGAGCCTCAGACATTAGATTAGTCAGAGGTTGAAAGGGTGTGTTAGTCAAACTTAGTTACACCAGTGGGTCGGCTGAGCCAGATCTAACCCTAAAGGAGAGACGTTCTCCATGTTGGATTTTGAGAGAATAGTGCTTTCTGGGACAAGAATATGCCACACTTTGGAGGAAGTGGTCACAGACCTCGGTGGCACCCTGCATTCCATTGGTCAGGGTGCCCCCCTGCTTGACACCCAGAAACCTTGAATAATTATGGGAGAGCTGCATAGCTCCTCAGTTCTGCTGCCTGAAATTAAAAGGAGAATAGGTTCTGCCCTGCTGGAAGCTGGATTTGCACCCAAAGGAATGCACTCAGAAGGACTGCACCTGCTGAAAATTCTGATCCTACAACTCTAAGGACTTTGTCTTGCTTAAAGAAGGATTAGGAAGTGGAGTTCCTGAAAGCTACATGTTAACAGAGCCCACCTGCAGCATCTCCACTAAGGATTTGGCATGGTGCATCGTCAGAATTGTAGTCCCAAAATCCCATGGATAATTTCAGAGATTTTAGACCCCTGGATTGGTGTTGTGGACACTTTAAGCCCTCAAGGAGGAACTTCAGGAAGTAGTTCCAGATGTTTGGATAAGTTTGGATCAATGTTTGCAAAAAGCCCCATAAGCTGAGCTGGTGCATTATGTGCGTGGTAGTCCCAGACCCCAAGAGGCATACCAGAGCATCTGAACACTTGGCTAGGGACCACTTTTCTGCATCAATAAACCCTTCTACAAGTTAATGTAAAGAACTTGTGTCCTTGTTCCGGTCCAGCACAACCTTTATTTAACCCTTTGAACATTGTTTGCTTATACGCACCAGTTTTACTTTTAACCCTTTCGATGCTGATGACGAGCTCAGCTCGTCATGATGCACAGTTGAGCTGTGCTGATGACGAGCTGAGCTCGTCATAAAACAATAAAAAACAATAATTTGCAGCACAGGACGGGAAAACGCCTAGCAGCCATGTGGTTAATATTTAAAATTCATATCTCTGAGTCCCTACATTGAAGTTTTATTGTTTTGGTCTCTATTTGTTCATACAAATATAACCGATTTTTATAAATTGGCATTAGATTTTTATTGCATGCTGTGTCTTACATATTTAACGTATTGGTGTTTTTAAATGCTTTAAACAGTGGTATCCTAAGTTAAGCCTGCCTGCTCTTTAGCCGCTACCAATTGTTGAGCAAGGGCATCCTTTATTGAGACCCTAACTGAACTTTTTATTGTGTTTTTTGGCCTTATTACTAGTGACTACTTATCACTACTAATAAACCATTTTCCAACAGCTGAATATAGCACATGTCTTATCATTCACATATTCAGATTAGTACTGTGATTCAAGGTAAAGGCATATTGGTCCTCATTGACAGGGTCACGACAGTGGCGGCTTCTCCGCTAAGGCGGAGGAGTGTCGCCCCACTGCTCATTGAGCAGTGGAAAATAAAAATAAAATGATATTAACAAGAGTTATTATAGTTTTATTTTCCTCTGGCTCGCTGACTGGCCACGGAGGGAGCAGGAGTGTTATGCTGTCCCGCCCTACATGTGCATGATGCATTGACCGGCCCTCGAGGGCCAGCCAAACAGTCATGCATAGTTGGCATGTTCTCGATTGGGCTGTGTTGCACAGCCCCGTGGAGAACATGCCCACCACCCCAAGCACTGCCTGAGCAGTTCGAATAGGCACATTCAGACCAACCAGGATGCTGCTCCTGCAGCTTCGTGATTGGCTGGCAGAGTCTGGCAACCTGACTGCTTCTGGTGCAGGGTGCAGACCGCAGCAGAGAAGAAGATGGAGGAGAGACTTGCGGAGGAGGTGGCGGCAAAGCAGGTAAGTTTATTTATTTTATAAAATCTTTTCACCCTTCCCCGCCACCTCACCACCTCTGTTCAGAGACAGCCACCACTCTTCCCTGACTACCTCTAAATGTCTACTGGTGTAGACTTTGCTTAATATTTTGGAATCTTTATTAATCATTGATAATGCCTATCTGTTGCACGTTCATGTAGACTGTTGCTCAGCTTTAAATGTATTGCAATGATGGCTTCCCTTGTTGTTTCATTGATTTAATGCCGAGCTGAATGTCATAAAATGACCATAACATCAGGGCTGAAATTAATTTTGATATAGTTAACAAGGAAGAACTTTGGTGGACAATTGTGCTTTATTCCCTACTTCATAAGCAGGGGTACAAACCCAGCAGGAGCTAGCAAAATATTTTGTTGCTTTCAGGCTGGCGATCAAGTTGATTAATCCAGAAAGATTGGTAGGACAAGGGGAGCGGACCAGTTAATTCTTGATTTCTTTCAATCCTCTACAGCAGAGGGTCATTAGAGTTCACTTAGCCCAAGTGATTTCAGCTGCAAGCTGGTGAAATCGAGTAACATAAGACAGAATGACTTTTACACCTTGCTGGATTTCGCACATGGCTTCTTTAGTCTACAATTCCAGATCTGGCCTGTGTAGACAGGCTCTGATCTTGTGTGGTCGCTAAAGGGATCACACAAAAAAGTGCTGGTCCGGACAATGCATTGATTAAATATTCAGCTTTGACTCTGTCCTGGGTAAAATGGGTGAGGCAGAAGTTAAAAAAGACAGTCAAACAGTCCAGGAAATCTCTAAGCATACTAGAATCTCCAGAAAAAATGGGGAGTTGCTGAAAAGACCATTGGAACATCAGAGTCTCAGGAAGTAAGTGCTTGATGCAGAGCCAGATTCTTACCATGAAGTTCTTGTAGCTCTTGTGTTTATTTTTGGACTGTCTGCATCAATATCTGGGCTTGATCCTCCTGGACTGATCGCGCTTTGTCCTTGTACCCAACACTAGGCTAAGTAGGTGGGTGCTGCAAATTGTCAGTGATTTGATACTGAACTGGAGTTTGTTGAGTACTTCTGATCCAGGCTTCCAGGTCTTCACAGTATTTGTCTGTCAGAGTTAAGGACGAGCTCATTCAGTAGCCATGTTGCTGCAAGCTCTGGAGAGCATGTTTCTTCCAGAAATGGCCCCAAAAGAACAGAAGGACACAGCCCCAGGGCAGAAAACCTCCTTGATGACAATGACTGTGCATGGGATGAAGAAAAGGTAAAAACTCCTGGACATGAAGGCAGTTGGTGTTGATGAGATGGTGACAAAGGGTGCAGGATCATGTAGAACAATCAGGAAACTGATAAAGTCCGAAAAATACCCAAAACACTGGAAAAGGACAGTACAACTGTAGTACTTGAAGTGTTGTGACATAATGAGTATGCAGTAAACTACATTTTAAATAGGGCAAGGACAGAAAAAGCCTAGTGCACCATATTGAATTGGACAGCTCCCCTAAAACCCCAATGGAGGATGGCCGTTACCAGACCAGAGGCTTGAGTAAAGCACTCTGGGAAGGAGAATGACTGATCTGGAAATTTTGTTCCCAAGTATGGCCCCAGGAAGAGCAATAGAGTATTTGGAGGAAGCACTGCGGGCAAGTGGCCATGAGATGAGTTTACTGGAGCAAGGCAACAGCCCACCACTGCTCTTGCTCTCATTCCTGCCTTTAGGGCATTGTGCATGCTGCTAGTCATGTAGGTAAACTCTATGTTTCTGTAATTCAATCAAATTAACCATATGCAGGGATGGTGCAGGTAACACTTATCATTGTTCATCCTGCTCTACTTGCTCATCAACTATCATGTTAGTTCTCATCAAGTGTTGCATCTGCACGCAATGTGCTATCCCCCATAACCTTGGTTGTATTTCTCTGTGTTCCTGTTGAATTCTATCTTGTGAAGTTGTTGTTTCCCTTATCTTTCTGTGTATTCACTTGATTATGGTCAACATGCTTCAAGCCATCCCCAAGACTCTTCCAGGGTCATGAAAAAGTGTTACTTTTTATGATGGATGATAAGCTGCATTGCATGGTACACCAACTTGTAATTTACCTCCAGCTCCATTGCTTTGAAGCTGCATTTTACTGCATTAAAATACTTTCTCAAGACCTCCTCAACTTCTTTACCTTTTTGTAAAAACCAGGCAAGACTCTGATTACCTGATCCTCATAATTGTGATCACTATTCTTTCTGGAATGCTGCAAATGGATCCTCTGTCTAGATAGTTTTATAGTCTTCCTAAAATTGGTCTATGTTGAACTGCCAGTGTCAGAGATATTGCAAGTGCTCAATGGGCCCTTTCAGTTTAAAAAAAATCCAAGTAACACTTTGATTGACGACCTCATTTATCCACTGTTCCAATCCAAGGACAATTCCATCCACTAACCTTTCAACTGATTCTTAGGAATTTTGGATATTCCTCCTCAACCTCCCTCTTTCCATTGCTTTCATTCTAAGCTTAACTGTGTGGGCTAAATTGGATGTAGTATTCTTTAACTCATTATTATCTGTTTTCAGCTGGTTCATAGTTTGTTCTATTTTTTTACCTTTCTGAGGTCGACATGTGTTATAGTGTTTATTTGGCTTCTAATAGGGACTAAAAGCCCTTGATATCAATCGATCAATCATGACTTTTAAAGTGTGGCTAATCACTCATTAGTGAATCCAGGCACTGATGATATTGCTTCAGTGGCTCATATGATAGCCTGCAGAATTTGCACTGTCATTGGATCCTGTGCACTATCTATTGTAGGCTAAACCTTCTTTTCTCTGGGTGGCTTAGCTTCTCTTTGCATGGCCAGGTACTGACATTTTGTTGCATGCATCTATATTGTTTATCATTCCCCACCTTGTCAGTTAGTGTGTTTGCCACACTAACTGACAAGGTTAAACGAAGAGAAAGAGGATGTCTCGGACTCCTCAAATGAAAGAAAAAAGGCAGTAATAGGAATACAAAAAAAGTATAGAGGGAAAAAGAGGAAACCAATTCGTAGATTTGCAAAAACAAGACAGAGGAAAATTAACTTCGATGACAATATAGATACTTCCACTGGAAAAAACCTCCACCAAGATTCTTTGCTTAATCTATCTCAAGATCTAATTGGGAAAACACAATCTGACCAAGTAATTATGACTATTGAATCAATGGGGCCCTCCAACAGCTTTCGATCTGTTGAACAGATAAATCCCTCTAATACCTTATTAACAGCTCTCAATCCCTTAGCTAAGCCTTTCCCTGACATGATTGAAATGGAAAGGGTTTCTGAATGGTCAAATGCTGCTTCTGAAAAGAAAAGTGTAGACACTGTCCTTCTAGATTTTATTCCACTGTTCAATACGGATCTTACCCTAAATAGATCTGTACTCCTCAATTGCTTTCGGGAGATTGAAAGTCTGAAACTGATTCAAACTAACGATATAGATGTAGTTTCCATCTTGAAACCTGAGGTTGGGAAGATAGCACGGGTTAGATTTTGCTCTAAACTTGTAGTAAATCATATCTTACAATGGTCTGAAGGATTACAAAGCAGGGGGATTGATGTCATTCCTTTTTTTGTGGAACCTCGTAACGAAGGACTTGCAAATTTGCCTCTACTCCCTGTTGTAACTTTAGGCAATACAGATAGGTCCTCAAAAATTGATGAATTAAAAATTTGTATTTCGAAAAATGAACGGCATGTGATCTATAAAAATCCCCTTCCCTGTCAACCAAATTCGGTAGAAGAAAGTCTCAAATGGAATTGGTTGCCTGGTGTTCTGTCAAGTAAATCCACCCTTATTCCTAAACCGTATTCCTATCTTTAACACTGACTTAAAAATAATTTTATGGAATAAGGCTGGAATAAAAAACAGTCCTGAAAAATTACTATTCCTGCATACACTAGAAGCTGATGTGATCTGTCTCCAGGAGACTTGGGTTGATGAGAAATTCTTTACGGAAAAGGATTATTATGTGTTGGATGGCAGTGCCATTCACTCTAGGAGAGGCCATGCCAAGGGTGGAGTGGCTTGCTTACTCTCCAATAAGATAAGATGGAACTTTGCCCATTATTTAGACTCTAACAATTTGTTTCAGGCAATAACACTGTCAAATCTTGCTAACGATGATCCACGAAAATCACTTGTATTGATAAATGCTTACATTCCTCCAGACGCATGTTTTAATGTAGGTTTAAAGAAGGTTTTTTCCTTCATACAGAATCTCCTAGACTCTGAATTCCCTCCCATATAATTTTATTAGGGGACTTCAATTGTAAAATCTCTAATTGTAGTCTAGAGCTGTTTAGGAATAAGCTTAAGGAGGAATCATTACAGATACCGCAAGCTTTATTCCCTGGTAATATTAAGACCAATAAGAGGGAAATTATTACTGGAAGAACTATTAAAGGTAGATAGCATCATAATAAATAGAAGGCTTCCCTCTGATATTCCGGCAAATTTTACACATAAATCTAACAATAGTGAATCTATTCTTGATTACAGGTAGTGGGTAGTACTTCTTTCTTTCTCTTGAAAGATTTGTCGGTATCCAACACAGAACTTAGAGACCATAAGGTACTCGCCATTACCGTAAACTTAAACCCACCTGTGACGGACTTGTGGTTCATAAATAGCCAACTGGCAAGTTTTGGAGCCAATTCTGGGAGATGCTACTGGAATTTTAAGGCTATTGGGGCTTGGCAAGTATCTTAGAGGCTGCCGTGGAGAATTTGGCTCATTGGGATGGACGCGAACTAATATGTTTTGCTGATTTTTTGATTGTAGTAACTTCTATTGCTAAAAAACCTTCCCCTATAAGAAATCCTAAAGTAACTCCCAGTTGTCTTCGGCATCTTAATGTTGAAATAAATAAATTGGTAAGGGAGCAATACCTCTTTTATACTCCCGAAAGATATCATAGAATAGTCCTATTAAGAAGAAGGAGGAGTAGGATGAAGGCTAAATTGAAAAGAGTGAATGAAGATCCCTTATGGATTAAATTACGGGAAGCGGCACATAAGGGTCAAGCTAGGATATTTTGGTCAATAATTGGGGAGGGTTGTGGATCAAGATCTAGACCTCTACCGATTCCCATTGAAGAGCAAACTTGGGTTGGGTACATTGAGAACTTATATGCCAGTAATGGTTTGGTCCCTGAAAACGGTAGAACACATGTGGATAACTCCCCTTACGATCCACCATCCGAGAAGGACATTGAAATAGCCATCAAGGGCTTGCGCTTTTCTGGCGCAATGGGTACGGAGGAGCTTCCAATCTCGGTCATAAAACAACATAGTAAGATGTGGAGTAAAATTCTCTTCCCAGTTTTTAACTTCTGTTTCTCTTGTAAAACCGTTCTCCCCTCTTGGAGGGGGAGCATATTAGTCCCCCTTTACAAGAAGGAAGTCTGTGACGTGCCACAAAATTATCGCCAAATTGCCCTTCTGGATGCCATAGGCAAAGTTTTTACAAAATGCCTTCTTAAATTGATCAAAGATTGGGTGTCCAAGGATGAAATCTTACCCTTTGAGCAGACTGGGTTTAGGCAAAGGCATGGTACGTTAGACAACTTGACGGCATTGCAGGTTATAACAGAGAAATATGTCAAGGTTCATGAAGGGAGAGTTTATGGCGCCTTTATAGATTTCTCCACAGAATTTGATAAAGTAGATCGATCTTTGCTGTGGAGGAAGTTATTAGACCTAGGCATGCCGTCCACTCTCCTGGAGCTAATACAAGCTTTGCACTCAGATACCTGGTGCAGAGTTGTTAGGTGGGGAAAGAGGACTTTCTCAAGTAATTACTACAGCTAATGGGTTAAAACAAGGCTGTCTATTGGCCCCCTTATTGTTTTCCCTCTACATAGCTGATCTTCCTCATGTTTTGTCTGCAAGTGAAGGAATTGCTCCGGTCTTGGGGGGTATCCCAATTGTTTGTTTATTGTATGCAGACGACATTCAATTCAATTCAATTCAAAGGATCTTTATTCGATGATTAAAAATCACCATAAAAGCACACACATATTTACATGAATAAAAAATCATTGAACATTTTCAAGATCCTTATACAAAGTATTAGTGTTAACATGGAACACAGGCAAGAAAGAATATAACACTTTAAAAAAGGTCAGATCAGAAACATTTCATTCATCTCCCCTAGTTAGCCTTAAACGGACCGCTACCTTAATAAAATTCATTATACAACACAGTGTTAAGGGATCCGATGCTTTTTGTAAAAAGACTAATGCCTCCCTGGCATGTTCCAGTTTGGCTTTTTTTAAAACATTTACAAGAAATCTGAAGGGAATCCTGCGGAGACCTATTGTCGCAGCCGCAGGATCCCTTCTGTTCAATTGATGTTGCAAATCCTGCTGGTGATGCCAACATAAATGGGAGTAGGTTCAGTCTAAAACGACACATCGAGAATCTATCCTGTGCGTTATGCATGAGGTACAAATATGGCTCCATACCCTCAACGCTCTTCACCAGGTTGTGGGTCCTCACTGTCTTTTTGAGCCCTTCAGCCTCAGCTCTTCGTTGACTTTTCAGCTCTAGGAAAGTTTTCCTTACTTGCATCTTGTGCTGGGCTACAATTGTTGCGGGGTTAGTGAAGAGATTCCCAAAGCCTCGTTCCTCTAGGGTGTTCTTTACATAATTGAGCCAGGGAATACGCATACATTTGTCCCTCTCTAAACAATCCAATAGAATTTCTCTGCTTAGAGACGCATCAGGGTTAACCCAGATTTTTAACCAGGCCACAATTGGCCTGAGTTTTACCAAATCATCTAGGTGTGGCCTCCCTAATTCCCTGTGTACTATGAAGCCAGCAGTACTTGGGCGTACCCTCAGGATGGATTTTAGATATTTGTTTTCTTCCCGTTGGATTCTTGTGGTATTAACAAAGCCCCATACTTCTGCCCCATAGATTACTTTAGAGCATGATACGGAGCTGTACAGGTTCATCACCTGTTCCGGGCTCCATCTACCTAACCTCCTGCCGTAGCTTGCTATTGCCCCGTTAGAAGCGATCATTTTACTACAACGCTCCTCCACCAGGGGGTTAAACTGTAAGGCGCCATCAAAAGTTACACCTAGATAAGGAAACGTTTTGACCTCTTCTACTATGTGGCTTCCTATTGTGTAAGTGAATTTAGAGGAAGTTTTTTTACCAGCCAGGGGCACATAGGATTTGCCCAGGTTAACAGAGAGATCTAGGGCACCCATAAACTTAACGAATCCGTCGATCAAGATTTGTAAGCTCCTGGGTGTGCGTGCAATCAGGACCGCGTCATCTGCGTAAAGCAGTACAGGAATATGACCCGACCCCACCCTTGGGCAATATGCCTTTAAACCTAACAGATACTGCTCCAAATTGTTAATATAAAGGGAGAACAAAAAAGGGGCGAGAATGCAGCCTTGCCGGACTCCACTCATGCAGGGAAAAGAGTCGGTCAGTCCCCCCTCCCTGTTATATCGAACCTTAGCCGTGGTGTCGCTATACAGTTCCCTAAGTATATTGATTAGGCCACTCTCTATCCCCATGCTGGACATCATGTCCCACAGTTTCTCCCTGTTGACGTGATCAAATGCCGCTGCCAAATCCATGAATCCCATATAGATCAATTCATCACTGGCCATGGTATATTTGGCAGTCAGCATGTAAAGGTTCAGGCATTGATCGCTAGTGGACCTCCCTGTCCTAAATCCATATTGAGTGTCCGAGAAGATGTTATTTTCTTCGGTCCACTCGGACAGTCTGTTGAGGATCGCCCTACCCAAACTGTTCCCTCCTCACAGCCATGGTTAAGAGCCCGAAACCAAGACGACATATTAATCCTGGATTTAACACCAAAAGGTCTAAATAATCGTCTGCACGCTCTTTATAAATACGCTGAGGCTCACCACCTGAAGATAAATGTTTCAAAAAGCAAAGTAATGTGCATGACGGGCAGGAAAAAGTTGAAATATGCGAATTTCCCTTGGTCCGTGGGTGGACAAAGATTGGAAGTGGTACAATCTTATGTCTTCCTCTGAAAAGTTGTTACTGGTAATTTAAGTGAAAAGGCCCACATAGCTAACAACACCCGGAAAGCAATTGTCCAAGGCAAAAGTCTACTCTCACTCTATAAGACTACTGGCAGAAGGCACTTTGCTATTTTGTTAGAGGTATATCGTGCTAAAATTCTAGCATCACTACTTTATGGCACGGAAATACTTGATATAAAAACCTGGGTTTTTTTAAACACTACGGAAGGCAAAATTCTGCGCAGTCTAATCACGGTTAATACAGCAAGCTCTACAGCCGCCTTTAGACTGGAATTCGGCCTACGTAGTAGCTGGGTTCAGGGCTTAGCGGGGATAGTGCGCTGGGTTTTTAATCTTGCAAGGGGAGATCGAGGTACCTTAAGATATCTTATAAAAACTGAGTTGTTAGGAAATTTCAAAGAACACTCGCTAATTGTAAAAAACTTTAGAACCGCGGTTGATCTTTTGCAACTTGATGAATCGGTTCTATTTTCCTTATCTGCATATCAGCTGAAGTCCATCTCGAAGTTGGCCTCTTAGGAATTAAGCTTTAGGTTGGATAGGGAAGCACGTACCTTGAAGAAAGGCGCTTCTCTGGCCATTGATACCTGCCTAATGAGAAAAGCCCAACCATACGTCACCTGGAACCTCCCTCATGGAGTACGGCGATTCTTGTTTTTATTGAGGCAGGACCTACTTCCCTTGAATGTTCTTGTGTCCAGATGGTACGGCTCTTCAGCTTTATGTGATCTTTGTAACAATTCAACTCAGGATATTAACCATGTTCTCTTTGTGTGCCCGGCCCTGCTTATGCTCAGGCGCAAGTGGTTGAGACCTATTTGTCTCCAATTAAGCATTTTGTCTGCCACTTCCTTCTTAGATGCCATTTACAACGCCCCCAATGAAATGTTTTGATATAACATTTTTAACTTTTTAAAAGGTTTCTTAGCTATATATTAAAAGGTTGGAAATGTTAATTTTATTCTGTATTTTATCTATGATTGTATGTAATTGTATCTAATTTGTCAATCTTTTATGTGGATCTCATTTGAGTTCCGAAATCATAAATAAATAAACTTGAAACTTGTACGCTGCCTGGGCCTCCCCTGTCAGGAGGAGGGCCAGGTAAAAAGGCCATCGATCTCCTGGCCAACCACTTGCCCTTGCGGCTCGTTCAAAGTAAAAAAAAAATGATACTGGATCCTCTCCGGCAACATATTTTTGCAAGGGGATGACAGTCCCTGGTAAGGCAGGTGCTCTGCCCTGGTCCAACGTCTGTAGAAGCTGGGTTTGACCTTCTGCTAATTTGGTCAGGTTATCAGCTTGCAATTGAATGTCGGCTGTAAACGTGGTCCTGTCCATTTCATCCTGACTTGCACTTTTATCCATGGCCCATTCCAATTTAGCCTGGGCCTCACGCATCTGTGGTAAGACTTGCTCCATCTTGTATCAGAGGAGATGTGCCCGCATTCTCCACCAAAATTTGTCGTATGATACCGGTCCTGTCAGAGGTTTCACTGCCCTTAATAATACGCTGCCAGTCGATATAAGGTGCAAGAAAAGAAAGGTTTTATTTATATGGTTTTCCACCAGAATTAAAGTCCTATATCTCTGGTTGAAGAGGTGTCCTCTTGTTGTCACCGGCGATATATCAGTACCAGCCTTTCGCTCTTGACTTTGGTTGTCCAAATAAGATCACTCTGGGCGTTCTGGGGTTCAGTAACAAACTCATAGAAGAGAGAAAGAGAAAAAAAAATAAAAACTAAGGTCAGGCTTCGGAGTTTCCTTGTCACAGTGTGGGGGAGGGGTAGACAGGCCGTGAGGGAGAGAGAAACCTGCGTCTATTGCTAGAGTGAGTTCCCCGCGAGCATAGATGCAGTGACCGCCCGCCGGCCTACCCGTTTTCCCGTACCTGTTGCAGCCACCCTCCCCCTGGGGGGGTGGCGGGCTTTGTCGCGATGTCGGTCTTCGACGACGCTCTCTCTGTCTGGCACAGCCGCCGCTCTACCCTCTGGACTGGCTTCTCTTAGGCGTTCCTCGCTGCCAGCGTCCGCTGCAGGTCCTCCGATCCCCTTCTGGCCGACGACGACAGTTCCCGCATCTTCTCGTGTTGTTGTCTCCGCTTCTGCTAGGTTCCGGCTACATGACGTCGGGGTTCCTGGCTCCGCCTCCACCTTGCTGTTGCTCGAGTTAAAGGGGCAGACCCTGTCCCGCACCAGCATAATCATGACAAGTGAGTCAGAAAAGGATTCGGGGTCCGTTAGTCCCAGCTCCTCCCGACATGTTGATTTCTGTTGATTTAAAATTGCTAAGGCTTTGAACTTAGAACACTCTTCTCTGAATACCTGCCTCTTGCTTGTGCAATAGGTACCACGGGTGAGCCGAGATTCTTTAAGAATAGTGTTTTGGCCTAACAGATTGTGTCATTGTGTCTTCTTTCCCAAAATGATCGGAACCTTTCTCTAGTGTTTTGGACTGGTACTGGTACTGGTACTGCCATACTGTCAGTCAGCGGATCATGGTGTAAATTGCCCCATGGTATCAAATGATTTAGGTCCTATACATGTCCTTGAGTCTAAACAACAAACGTTGTTCATTCTTGAAATGTCTGAACTCACTAATCACTTTGCCATTTATATGTTCCAGGATCAACCAATAGGTAGTCCTGTACTGTTGTGTTTTTTTCTATGTAGTGAGTCGACATTTTTGTGGTTGCACGGCCACAACTCAGGTTCCTGCAATGTTGCAGATCCTGGATTTTATATCCTGTATTGTCATCCCTACTTAGTGTAGGTTGCAGGGGCAAGTTATCAAATATACCACCGAAGTAGGTTACAGTTTGTGAATTGTCTCATTTCCTGTCAGTGGGAAAACATGGGCTTGAGAAACTTATAAGCACCACTATTTAGAATGTGTCAGTGTTTGATGATGATCTTAGTTACTTGATTGGATACACTGTTGAAAGTGATGATGCAAATGGGTCTTTCCTATTTCTCTTTTTTGAGGAGGGATATCAAGTAGGGCTTCTCTATTATTGTTTGTCCTGTTTCATGGCTAGAGAAACAATTTTATGGGGGTATTTAATGGCCTTTAGTTTCTTTGGCAGATAATGAGTCATTTAAGATGG
Source organism: Lissotriton vulgaris (assembly GCF_964263255.1). Classification (NCBI taxonomy): domain Eukaryota; kingdom Metazoa; phylum Chordata; class Amphibia; order Caudata; family Salamandridae; genus Lissotriton; species Lissotriton vulgaris. The sequence goes on along the minus strand of NC_141696.1, from coordinate 1,016,170,411 downwards.
AACAGTTCCTTCTTAGTCTTAGGAACTGTCCGAAATGAAGGTTTTGCCTGAGGTGACTGAGATGGAAACTGTCATATAGGAGAAGACTGTTCTTGGCAGGTGGTTTTTCATGTTTGATGGTCTTGAGCATATCCTGGTCACATATGATATTTAGATCCAGAAGGGCCAGTTTCTACCCTACTCAGGGTAAGGGTAAGTATTAGAAATTCGATTTGTACATTTAGCTATCTCAGGAGGTTTGTGTTTTTAAAAGGGGTTCCGAGGGCATAGGATTTTGTGTACCTCAAAATGATGAACATAGAGATCATGCTGGTTCCGAGTTTTGCAGTAACAAAGTTCCTTCAATTTCAAAGAAGTTGTTGGTTAGAGACCACTCGCAGCACTCCATCACTGCATTCCTGAGTGTTTGATAATCCCAGTCTACCTTAAATAGGACCTCTTCAGCAGAACAGGTCCAGAAGTGTACTAATTAGTTGGTATCTGGGGTCCAATATTTATAACCAATTGTGCCGTTGAAGGAATTAGAAGCTTCTAGAGGTTTACCTTTGAAGTCCCCAGGAATCATGTCTTGCCTGTCTGGCTACAGACAGGACAGATAAGTAGTCCTTTGTGTGGGGCAGGACACAGCCTGCTCAATTGTAAGTAAGATTGTGTCCATTTCCGCCCTCCCATCATGCCAGTGATGGCCCATCCAGGCACACCTAAGCTCCCTATTGTGTGTGACTGTCTAGGAGGATTACAAACAGCTGTCAACTAACCCCAGTCTTGTGACCCAGAGACAGGCTGCAGGCACTGAATGGCTAAGGCAGAAACATGCCAACTTTCTAAATGTGCCATTTTTCAAATTTTAACTAAAGATCTGACCTCATCATAAGACAGAGTTTATTCAGTACAATTCCAAAGACATCAAACATTTACTAGTTGCCTGCTCCCATTTGAAGTTTGCAGCTTATTAAATGTAATATAGTAACTCCAGTGCTATATTATAGGAGAGGTAGCCCTTGCAGCAGTGAACAAGTAATGTAAGAGTTTTCTACTTCCAGGCTATTGAAAAAATTGAAAGTATTTGTCCCACTTTTTAAATACATTGCGCCGTGTCCGCTGAGTTGTCCAGGGCCTACGGTAGGGGTGACATAGTTATTACAAAGGAAAGGTTTGGATCTGGCAAACATTTATTTTGCCAGGTTTAAATGGCAGTATAAAACTACAAACACAGGCTGCAATGAAAGGCCTGATACATGTTTAAAGTGCTATTTAAATGGGTGGCACAATCAGTGCTGCAGGCCCACTAGTAGCATTACATTTACAGGCCCTGGGCTCAGGTAGTGCCACTTTACTACAGACTTACAAGTAAATTAAATATACTAACTCAGTAAAAGCCAATTCTAACGTTTTTAGGAGAGAGCTCAAGCATTTTATCACTGGTTAGGAGTGGTACAGTGCACAAAGCTCTTAAACCAGCAAAAGTGATGTCAGTAAACAGGAGGGATGAAGGCAAAAGGTTAGGGGGAAAACCACGTAAAGGATGCCAGGTCTACCAGTCAGGATGCATAATGGGTGATAGCCAGAAAACAGACTGTACTTGAAGATAGCAGACTGATGGCATGGTCATGATGGGACCCACAAAAAAATCATAGGGTCAAAAGAGTCCAAACAACATCAGAGGTTGACAAGTAAATAGTAACTCTTATAGATCTTCAGGACAATAATAGGAAGGACAACCATGGATGTCTTTATGTGACTTTTGATTGATATTTCTGTATATACTCACATTATATGACCACAACACCACCTACACTTTGATGAATATGTTTATTTAATTAAGTGATAAATTGATCCTACACAGCTGAGCATATTTTTGAAATGATGAGTGGCCCTATTTGGATTTATTTACTTACTGGATGAGATGGATGTGAGCGCACTCACATAACACAAGATATTGACTCAGATAGACATAATTTTAATCTATTGTTGCAAGCCTCATAAATAAATCCCACATGAAAATTGCCCTTTTTTATTTGATTGTACAATTGTGCAGCCCCACAAATAAAGCAATACCTACGAGCTAGTGGAGGATTCCTTCTCAATTAACACAGACTGGCTGCAATACCCGATTTGGAATCCTGGTCCTGTGTTGACATCATCATCAATCCACCACGAAACTATGACGGCTGACGCAGAATTGCTTCTCAGTCAGCCTTCAGTGGGGCAAAAGAGAGGGAAGTCACCAGTCTCCAATGCAAGTCCTGAAGGCCTTCCCTCATCCCAGTGGGAGTGTGCAATGTTGACATTCTCTGCACTGCAGATGTTAGTGCAGAAAATGTGACTGCCACGTCTTCCTCATAAGGAGGGGTTACGAAATAGTGTACAATATTAGCCTTCTTTAGCTTGACATAAAATTAATACCTCTGATGAAAAATTGTTGCCATGAAACAGCCAATGTCCTCAATAAATTGGATTACAGCTGATACACTGTTGTTCACTGCAGATGACTGGACAAACCAGAAAAGATGAGTTTAGCATAAAAATTATGATTGTTCAATGCAACTTTCTTTTAGGATCTGTGGAGTGAATGCCTTTTCTGAACATAAGCAATTCATTTGCAGATATACAGTTCCATCCCGGCATTGATTTGTGCTCCAATAATTTCCTAGTTTCATGCTGTTACTGAAATTGCGGTACATATTCAAACAAACTTCTTATGCACAGCAAGTATAATATGTACTATTAATGATTATCCATTTGAAAATGTACCCTTTGCATTTTGAGATTATCTTGTTTTTACAAACACTTAATAAAAAGTCGATAAGCAGAGCTAAAATGAAAAGGAAGAACTGAAACATCAGATATACAAAAGTAAGAATCTAGATTTGGATTTATGACAGCCTAAATGTACACGTGACAGCAGCATTAAATATTGCATTTTAGCCTCTTTGCCATGCATATACTAATACATAAAACATTCCTGATTAAAAATTAACTTCCTTTCAATTACTGCCGTAGATCGCAGCAGTAAAATGAAACATGAAGGAAGGTGCAATTAAACTCGTAGTGAACATCTATGTAAATCAAAAGTATGTGGTGAGACAAACATAACGAGCAAGTAAAACTGAGCCTAGCTGTAATTTGGGAAAATTATGGTAGACATTTATTTTCTCTGAAATCAGGGGGATGGGTGAATTTACATGACTGGTTTTGTTCAATGGCATGTTTGAAGCTAACCAGCCATTTATGCAGATTGAGCGACTATGTTTCAATTACCCTCAGTAGTGTAAATCTTGTTTTGTGGCTCAAAATATATAACTCAGTCGTCTGTACCTGTGTTACGACAACCTTGCAATGAAATCGCTCGCTCATTAAATCAAATTTTTCAAATTCATTAAATCACTATCTGAGCTCAAGGGAAAGTTCAACATAATACTGAGATAAATATTCTTCTTTGGTAATATTATCCTCTTTAAGCAATTTTTTTTCCGGTGGTACTGCAAGTGTTTGAAGTACATTAACAGATATATTCTATTGTAACCAATATGTTAAGGTTTACACATATATTATTGCAATCTGTTCCTCCTCCAACTTAGCTGTCTCAAATGCTGACATCAATGCGCTACGTTTAGCAGTTCAGATGGTTATCACTGCTTTTTCCACACACACGAACGTAGCCATTGATGGACAAGGTGTAGAGTACGTAGCCGACCTCACCAACATTATATGAACTTTCATTTTGCCTTTTCAATTATTTTTTGTATTCCCATCTTGCTTCAGAAATTTGAGATCATGCCTCCTCTCAAATTGATAAACATATTTTTTTTATAATTCTGCTCCATGTATCTGGTTGAAATCCCGTGGGTTCGAAGGTTGGTGTGGCAAAAGAATTACATCTGATTAGTAGTTGTTGGAAGGTGGTTCTGACACAATGGGCTGCCCTGATTTTTCGCTTTTTGAGAACCTAATTGTTGAGCTTTTACTGTGGGGGAGCTTCATAAGTTGGTACTCACCCACAGTGAACACAGGATTAAAGAGACTGCATGGGGATTGTATTGGTGTCCCGCTGGATTAACCAGGCCACTGCGCAGCAGCCGGAGTAAGGGACACCAGGCTGGTTACATGCAGACATGTGTACATGCGTGTGCACACATGTAGGGGCTGCGCAGGGGAGATTCCTAGCTTTTGCTGTCAAAGAGCAGGTGCAGATAGATTGGTGTGGCAGGAGTTATGCAGAATGGGGTGGTGACATGGACTGGGCTTTATACACTGAGAAGGAACATGCAAGGGAAAGTCAGTGTGTTTTACTGCTTTTCACTTCATTATTCCCCATTGGGGGTGTGGAGCCCATGGGCTAGAGTAACTTTCATAAGGCCTACAGATTCCAAACAGCACTAAAGTCCACTGTAATGGATGTGAAAAAGAGTATTCTGCAGAGTCCAAAGTCATTCTTGTACTGCTTTTGGGTCATCCAGAACTGTCATATTTCTCTGAGCCAGCCATAACGAGACCCTGGCTGAGGTCTGACCTCAGCACGATCGATTGATTACCTTTCTTCCAAAACCTCCTCTCAACACAGAGAAGATGGGTGGGGCTACAGGCTCATCCACCAGCAGCTATCACTGGGTGCCAGGCACCAGGCTGCACCAAGGAGGGAAAGCAGCGAGAGGGGAAGGGGCTTTTCAGAGACCATGTGACAGGAGACCCTGGACGATGCCATTTTGAACAAACCTAAAGGCTGGGCAGGAAGGAGGGAACAGGGGCAGTGAAATTATGTGTTGCTGTTTGATAGGACAAACAGAAACTTGCAGCCAGCCCCCTTTTAGTGCTTGCACAGGAAGAGAAGCTCTCTCTGGGGTGTCGGCTGAGTAAGAAGGTGTTAGAGCTGGCGCTATGGGCAGTTGGAAGGAGGAACCCCCTGATTGTCCCATAACGCAGGATAGTGCCAGGAGAAGAGTTCAGGACCAGTGAGCAGCAGCCTGGGCCTCTGCGCAAGCAGAAGAGAGACGCAGTAGGAGAGACAGGCAAAATGCTGGTGCAGGGAACCAGTGATGACAGCTCCCTGCTGAATCGCCCCCTTTCAGAGACTCAGAGGGCAAGGGAGAGTGCTCCCATTGTCAGGGGGCACCACAAGGAGCAAGAAGACGCAAACATGGAGAAGATCGGACCCCAGGTGATGAGATAGGGCCCCCAGAAGGTAGGCGACCTTTGACCCCTAAGAAGACAGACGACAAAACATGTGGGGTTCCACCGCTGGTCTCAGAGATGCCCCTGGGGTGGGTCAGATCCCGGGGGCTGCCCCCAAAAAGAAGTCAAGTCAGGGGGAGGCACTTTCGTGCTCCCCTGTGAAGATGGCCAAAGGAGCCTGGAATCCCATCCCCCTGGAATCCCATCCCCGGGCCCCGAAGCAAAGACGGGGAGCGCCACAGCGCTCCCTGTGAAGATATCTATATCCCCCACGGGGGCCAGCAGCCAGGAAGCGCTGTTGCACTGTCCGTAAAGAGGAGGAGGGGACCGGGACCCCATCTGCGGGCTCCACAGTGACGTGACCTAGATGGGGGAGTCCCGTCACACCCCCGAGGATCCTCATCTCCGGGCCCGAAGAAGAGGAGGAAGCCGGGGCAGTGCTGCCGACTGGACCACAGGAGTCCTCTGGAGTCCTCCGGTCTGCCCGTAGGAGCGGGCAGACCAGAACTGCTGTGCCGGCTCCCACGGCAGCACACGAGGGTGCTGGCCACATGGGGAGCCGGCTGGGGCAGCCGGGGGTGGGCTCCTCAGGCCGTCATCCAACAAAGGGGGTGTCCTGGGATCCTGGAAGAAGCGTTCGGGCATTGCGGGGCCCGGTGGGACCGGGCTCTGAAAATCAGCCGATCGGCTGGGGCTGGGCTCCCCGAGGCATTACCCTCACCTGATGGCCAAGGTGGGACCGGGCCCCCCACCAAGACCCAGGAACGGGGCGAAGCCACTAGCACTACCAGCGCAGCACAGCGCTCTCGGGAACAGCGGGAGAGCCGGTCATCAAATATTCACCGAAAGGAACACGGAGTGCCCCATAATGCCATGCAAGGCATGAGGAAACCTACAGCTTTGGGCATTTTGGTGCCCCCCCAGAGGAGAGGGGCCACCCCCGTTTGCTGGAGAGGTGCAGGGGGAGTTGCAGGAGCTACACAGTCTCCCCCAGCACATAAATGGTTGTCCCCCCTAAGTTTCTTGGGGATTTGAAAAGAATATCCCCTCAAGGGCTCAGACAGCATGTTAACTCTTACTGGGTTGGAACCTTGGTTCTACAGCTGAAAGGGTAGGAAGAGGTGCACCATGGGATCAAGGGCTGAGTAGGGGATGTCTGGAAAAGGGCATCCCCTGGAGGTGGAGAGGTGTAATTGCACCAGAAAAGCATATACTAACAGTTATTTGTTATAGGGGGACTGGAAGTCACATTTGTAATGTGAAGTACCTGTGTAAGGTGATGTCATAATCAAAGTGGGGTTATGTTGCCAGACATTCCAGCTAGGGTGTCTGGCTGTATATGCGTAATCCTGTGATTTCATCTGTGATGCCTTTAGGGGCTGTAATTGCAACACATTCTAATGATGCACAATGTGATGAGTACTGTCATTCTAAAGTGATGTTTAAAAATATATTCTTGCTGCTGCCCTTTGGTGAAGAACCCAGAATGCTAGCCCTTAACATGTAGAGGTGTATACTACGTGGTCAGTAGGAAATGCTTAGTCAGGGTTGTTTGTCACCAAGGCAGAGTTACCTATTTTTAAATGCTGGTTGAGATATTGGGGGGGGGGGGCACCATTGGGATGGTGCCAGTGCGCAGGGCCCTTGCTCCAGGTTATGTTCAACTAACTGCTTTGGTGGCAAGATGATGTGCATACATGGGAGTGGTGGTGCTAGACCCCCCCCCCACCCCCCCTGCGGGAGGGGTGGAGTTGTTATGCAATGTCACAAAGTAATTCCAACAGCTTATGTATGTTTGTAAATTGGTGCATAGTATTGAGTAGTGTGTGTGTTTAATAAATGTACTCTTACTTTTATAAAGCAAAGTACAGACTGGACAATCAATTATTGAGTGTTACTTCTGTGCACCTGTACATGGCGATTACTAGCCCACACCACCTTCCTTAATTAAGCCTCAGACTGCTCTGCAATGCTACCCTCTAAGAGTCAGGCACTACAATTGGATGTTTGGTTCCCAGTGAAGGACAAATGTAGTCATGTTATTTGTGCAGGCCTCATAGATGCTGCCTTGCTTTCCAACAGTAGACAAACCTTATTACCTCTACATCCCTCGGCCTCAACCCAGTTATAAACATGAGGTAGTATCCAAACTCAGACAAGAAACAAACAGGAAAAGCTCACTAATCTCACCCACCCTTCTGCTAAGGTCTATAATACATTAGCCATACCTCAGCACGTCCTTTTTTGTTTCCTGTCTGTGATGAGACGGGCCGCTGAGGTATCGGCTGGGCTTTAGGAGTACCTTGGCCCGTGTGGGAGCATTTGGAGTCGGGACGCATTTGGGTGGCCTCCGGGACTCTCTGAGTCTCTGTTGCTGCTGGGAGACCTGCTTATTTGCACTGCTTTAGTTTCCTGGTCAAAGGTTATTTTTCACCCTCCGTTTGCAGCATGGTATTATGCCTTCTGTACGCATGCATGCTTGGAATTCAGAGAAGGGCTCGCTATGGCTGTGTCTGCTGACGGGTTGGGTTGTGAGCAGCCCTCTGCTGTGGGTGCTCGCGCTCTGCACAAAGAAGAAGCCTTGGGAACGCGTCCTTCACATGATCCTGTTGTCTTCTCCCTCTCTCTCTCTCATGGGCCTTTAATGCAGAGTGAAGGGGTTGGATGTTCTTGCTACTTACCAGCCTCTGGTCTATGGCTGCATGTTGGGCGAGCAGCTCGTAGCGAGTGTGTTTTCGACCTTCTGCTGCGCACTAACATGCTCTACTTCTTGCCTGCATTCCTTAAATTCCAGGTGGTGATTGGCAGCAGTTTATATGGATGGCAGTACACTGTCAATCAAGTGCTCAATCAGGTTTGATGATTTTTTTACTGCATTTTTGGAGATATATATAGTGGTCACATGCTGTTGGTGGCTTTTATTTTGCTTGTGGTGTCAGTATGGGGAAGCATACTGGAAAATGGAGGTATTGTTTCCCACTTCTTCCTCTTCATCCTCCATGGAGAGTGCTGATTCAGCTTCTACCTCAAAAAAAGAGTAAAAGGTGTGAGGAGGAGAGGCTGAAAAATATATTTTCGGAGACTTTGTCTGAATTGAAGCATAAAAAAAGCTGGTGCTCAGAGTCAGGAGGTGCACAGGACATTTTCAGTTGTGATTCTTCTGAAAAGTTCTCGTTGGACTTGTTGGACCTTAGAGGGAACTATATCTCTTAGGATATGCTGCAAGACATTCGGTCCCATATTAGTGACAAGATGGGATTCCCTGATGAAGAAGTCACCAGCACATCTAAAAGACATGGTGTTGCCTCAATTTAGGAAGTACTCTACAAAAGCAATGCCCATTCAGCTCTTTGTGATGGACATTCTTTTGAATGAGTGGAAGGAGCCTGAGCATATACTGATGCCTCACTTCATGTCTAAACTGTATCTATTGAGGGACATGGAGAATAGAATTCTGGAGACAATTCATGTGAACTCTATTGTGGCTAGTCTGGTGCGGCGCCCATACATGGCAGAGAGTAATGTTCGGCAAGAAGGTGCAGATTAGAAAATTGACTCCTCTTTAAGGAAGGTTTATGCGAGGTATCATCTTGCTATTCGTTCTGGGGTTTACAGAGTAAAATTAGAACAGTTGTTATTATCTGACTTCAAGACTTTGTTCACTACACTGCAAGAAGGTGGGCTTTGTCCTGAGTTATTGGAGTCCATGGAACATCAGACTGAGTTTCTTTCCGACATTGCTTTTGATTCACTTAGAGCTTCAGCCTTTGTCAACCTTCTCAGCGACAGAGGAATACCTTCAGGGGTGAAAAGGCCCAGGGGAAGGGTTTCCAGGGAAAGTTTCAATGGAAGTCTCATCCAGATCCTAGGACTGATGGTCAGCGTTCTTGACTATGCCACCTTTCAGAGTCCCACCTGTGTGATTCTAGAGGTTGGTGAGGGACAACATCATCCCTGGGCTTGGCGGCTCACGACCGCAGACATATGGGTTCTGAGTGTTCTGGAGAGTGGTTACCCATTTGAGTTAATATCCCTCCACTGGGTCTGGAAATGTTTGGATGCCAATTCTGAAAGATGCCCTCAGGCTATTGAAGGGCTTCGGATGCTGCTCCAGAAGTAGGCGATTGTCCCAGATCCTATTTCAGAGAAAGGTCAAGGCACTTATTTTGTCATCTTTCTGTTCCCAAATGTTACAGGGGGTCTCCAGATAGTGATCAACCTCAAGCCCCATAAACTGGTATGTACAAAATATCCCTTTCAAGATTGAGACCCTGCAATTTATTACTCCATTGAGTCAGGCAGGCTTTGTGATGACTAAATAGGATCTTCAGGATGAGTATCTTCTTGTGCCTATGGCACTGAGGTTCCAGAGGTATCTGCTGTTCTCTCTACAGGGAGAAAATTACAAAAAACAAAAAACAATTTGATGGACAGAATGTAGATCAATGTCTTACATTCACCCCAGTACAAGGATCTGGGCCTAAATCCATCGTTTTTTGCACTCCACACCACCCTGGGTCAGATAATGGCTTTATGCAAATCAGCTCTGACCCTGTGTCCCATGGGAACAGTCCAGTCTGAACTACAACAGCCATATCTTTCCCAGACCGGAATCAAGCATCCGAGGACCGGACCGGTTTCGAGGTAACACCTCTCATCAGCCCGAGTAGCTTGACTCCAGTGGTGTGGAGGCTCTGGGACCCACGTCTGAGCTACCCCAGTACACTCAGGGAGAAAATTACAAAAAACAATTTGATGGACAGAATGTAGATCAATGTCTTACATTCACCCCAGTACAAGGATCTGGGCCTAAATCCATCGGTTTTTGCACTCCACACCACCCTGGGTCAGATAATGGCTTTATGCAAATCAGCTCTGACCCTGTGCCCCATGGGAACAGTCCAGTCAGAACTACAACAGCCATATCTTTCCCAGACCGGAATCAAGCATCCGAGGACCGGACCGGTTTCGAGGTAACACCTCTCATCAGCCCGGCTAGCTTGACTCCAGTGGTGTGGAGGCTCTGGGACCCACGTCTGAGCTACCCCAGTACACTCAGGGAGAAAAGTACAAAAAACAATTTGATGGACAGAATGTAGATCAATGTCTTACATTCACCCCAGTACAAGGATCTGGGCCTAAATCCATCGTTTTTTGCACTCCACACCACCCTGGGTCAGATAGTGGATTTATGCAAATCAGCTCTGACCCTGTGCCCCATGGGAACAGTCCAGTCCGAACTACAACAGCCATATCTTTCCCAGACCGGAATCAAGCATCCGAGGACCGGACCGGTTTCGAGGTAACACCTCTCATCAGCCCGGCTAGCTTGACTCCAGTGGTGTGGAGGCTCTGGGACCCACGTCTGAGCTACCCCAGTACACTCAGGGAGAAAATTACAAAAAACAATTTGATGGACAGAATGTAGATCAATGTCTTACATTCACCCCAGTACAAGGATCTGGGCCTAAATCCATCGGTTTTTGCACTCCACACCACCCTGGGTCAGATAATGGCTTTATGCAAATCAGCTCTGACCCTGTGCCCCATGGGAACAGTCCAGTCAGAACTACAACAGCCATATCTTTCCCAGACCGGAATCAAGCATCCGAGGACCGGACCGGTTTCGAGGTAACACCTCTCATCAGCCCGGCTAGCTTGACTCCAGTGGTGTGGAGGCTCTGGGACCCACGTCTGAGCTACCCCAGTACACTCAGGTTGAAAATTACAAAAAACTATTTGATGGACAGAATGTAGATCAATGTCTTACATTCACCCCAGTACAAGGATCTGGGCCTAAATCCATCGTTTTTTGCACTCCACACCACCCTGGGTCAGATAATGGCTTTATGCAAATCAGCTCTGACCCTGTGCCCCATGAGAACAGTCCAGTCCGAACTACAACAGCCATATCTTTCCCAGACCGGAATCAAGCATCCTTGGCATCATTGGCAGTTATGTGTCCTATCTTTCTGCCTGCGTTTCTCACCCAGAGTCTTCACCGAAGTTGTAGCCCCCCTCATTGCTCACCTTAACCTCCAGGGAGTCTCAGTGTTTCGGTACCTGAACAACTGGCTGCCCCAGGGCCAATCTGCTCTGGTGATACAGCAACATCTGGACTTGACCATACGTACACTAGGAAACTCTGGTTGCCTCCTGAATTTTCCGAAAAGCAATCTTCAGCCATCCACCAGCAGGTCTTTTATAAGGGCTGAGTTTGACTCTGTTCTGGGCAAGGAGATTCTGCCTCACTCCAGGATCCTGGGTCTGCAGGCGTTGTTGGGTGCTCTGTTGTCTCAGACCTCTGCTCCTCTGCTTCATTGGGGTGAGATACAGGGGCACATGGCAGCCTCTGCATGCATGTTTGCACCTACGACCCTTACTCTGGCACCCTCACCAATGTGTTTGTTTCCTCTTCTGAATTTGTCCTTGGAGATATCAGTGTTTATGAATGTTGTGCACAGCCTCCAGTGGTGGCTGGACTCCTTGAATCCCTCCAGTGGTATGTGGATGCATCTTTCTCCTCCATTGTTGCTGATGACAGATGAAAGTTAGCTGAGTTGAGGTGTGACACTGAGTCAGTGGTCCATCCAGGCTCTTTGGCACAGGTTGGAGATCAGGCGCTTCTCCAACTGGAAGGAACTGTTGGCAGTGGAGGGTCTTTTGGGACTTCTGGTCTCACCTGTCTGGTTGCAACTTGCTGGTGCGGTCTGAAAACACAGTGACTGTGGCTTATGTGAATCATCAGGGCAGCACTCACAGTCATTCATTGAATTGTGTGGCATGTGCTGTGGCGAGTTAGGCAGAGCTTCATGTCCATGCCATTTCTGCTCAACACATCAAGGGCACAGATTTTGTGGTGGCGGATGCCCTGAGCCTCGAGTTTCCATCCTCTCTGATGTGCCTGACGTCCAGGGTGCTCCACATTATCTGTTGGAGGTTCGGCTATCCGAAGATGGATTTGTTTGCCCTCAGGACCAATGTTCTCCTGCCAGTCTTTTGTTCCAGGATTCAGGAGACATGGACATGGGATGTGGAGACCTTGTCCCTCATGTGGCCTCCGTGGTTAGTGTATGCCTTCCCTCTCTTTCTTAAGATTCAGGCATTTGCATTGAAGGTTCAGTAGGTGAAGGCACATTTGGTGGTGGTGTTGCCTTACTGGCTCAGGAGGTCATGGTTATCGTTGTTGTTGAGTTTGGCAGTGGGTCCTCCATGGATCTTGCCAAGGAGTCAGACTCCTCTGCGGTCTAACACTCCTCTCCTGCTGGGCCTTCTCACCTTTGCGGTCTGTAGGTTGAGCAGCGGATTTTAGGAGGGGAAGCTGTGCCAGACCATATTATTTCTGTGGTGCAGGGTTCTACTCTGTCTTCCTATTCTAAGCATTGGCCTACTTTTGACCGGTGGTGCTCTCTTCATGATCTTTCTTCTAGTTCTTGTTCAATCTATGCCATTCTACAGTTCTTTTTGGACGGTTTCAGTAAAGGATTTGATCTGTCTACTTTGAAGGGCCAGTAGGCAGCTATCAAGATGTTCAGGGATCCTGCTTTCTTGTCATCTGCGGCTGGGGCTTTGGTTTCCCAGTTGTTTTGGTGTTTCTCTCTTGTGTTCCTTGCAATCTGTTCTTCTGTCCCTGCGTGGGATCTTTCTCTGGTCCTGCGTCCTCTTCAGTCCTCTCCTTTCGAACCTTTTTCGACTGTGGATATGAAATTCTTGTCTTTTAAGGTGGCTTTCCTGGTGGCTATTACCTAGGCCAGGAGGTTGGTGAACTTTCTGCTTTGCAGTGTTCCCCTCCCTTCTTGAAGTTCATGGAGGATACTGTAGTGTTGCACTTGAATTCTGGGTTTATTCCTAAGATTCATTCTAACTCTCTTACTTCTCAGCAGTTTGTGTTGTCTTCTTACTGTCCTTGTTCTTCTCCTGAAGAACACCTGTTGCACACTACGGGTGTTAAAAGTACATTATCTGTGCTTGTGACAGGTCTGCTGATTTTGTTCTTCTGAAGTCTGTTTGTGACTTTTGGTCTTGCAGGACGTGGGAAGGCTGCCTTGGATGAACCTGGGGCATTGGATTAAGGGCACCATATCTTTGGCGTATCAGGGCTCTGCTTTGCTGTGTCCTTCCAGAGACCAGGCCCAGCACAGCATCAATGTCTCAGCTTCCTGGGCCACCTTTAATGGGATGCTGTTGTATAAAATCTGTTGTGCAGGGACTTGGGCTTCTGAGACTACATTTATTAGATTTGAATTGTGCTCTGAATGTAGGTTTGCATTTTGGGAGTGGTGTTCTGCATGTTGTGGATCCTGCTGTTCCTATTGAACTGTTTGGTCATGCCATTAAATAAACTGCAGTGCGCATCTTTCCTGTGTGGTGTATGTTTTTTGTTTCTAGCTGTTTTCCAAAGGCCTTTACTGTTGGGGGTCTGCTTTGGTATGCTTTATGTGTTTATGACTGCATCGAGGACGAGGGATGTAGAGGTACTGTCATGATTAATTACTGGTAATTCTCATTACTCTTAGTTCTACTTGTCCTCAACCCAGCTGGTATCAGGCCTTTGTGTGCTTGGTATTTCAGGAAGTGCTGAGGTATGGCTAAGGTATTATGGCCCTTAGCAGGAGGGTGGGTTGGGTTAGCAAGTGTTTCCTGTATTGTTTCCTGTTTGTGATTGAATACTACCTCATATGTTTATGACTAGGTCGAGGTAAAGTAGGACTAAGAGTAATGAAGATTACCAGTAAGTAATCTGAGATTTACCACACAAACAAACATGAGTGTGGCCTTAAAGTATTTTGGACACTGATGCAATAGAGATGCAAACCTTTCCTTTCTTTAATATTCTCCCAGACCACCTATGAGGTGTAAGTCATGCTTCCTGCCATATGTTTGTCCAGTTGCAGTGATTGACAGCTTCTTATTTGAACTCCCTGAGGGACATATTATCATCAGTATCCTCTCCAAGGACCATTGCCAACCATTGAGACTTACAATAAAAAATATTCACCATCTGGTCGCACTCTCCCGATGTGCAGTTCAAACAAACAATAAACATGTGACGTATTGTAGTATGCCCACAAGACCAGCCTCCTTCCTGCAACTTAATTGAAAGATCATGCTGAAACTAGGGGTATGAAATATTTTTGATATACAATCAAAGGTTTGCTTAGTTGTTGATTGCTTGTCTTCCCATATTTGGCACAGATCCATGTTTTCTCTTTGCCAACTCTAAAGTTTCGTTTTCCCCTAGGAATCGTTTGTTGCCACTAAATCGAGATGTGTTATTTTTCTTATATGTGACTTTGGGGCATTATATATTTAAGCAAATACCCTACTTAGCTTTTCTTCACAGGTGACTCCACATTCACAATGGAAATGCAATCAAACTCCACTTGTGTGTAAAATGTTGAACATGAAGAGTATGCTACAATAAAATATCGCATAGCACTAATTTTCGCTCAGAAGCTGAACTAGATTTGAAATATGTAACCTCTGTATATTTTTGTATTTTGTTGAATTTTTGAAATTTAGAGTAAGTAATAGTTACATTTATTCACAGGCAACATGTTCAGGATGTTAATTGATCTATTTGAATAGTCTATATGTTAACCTAAATTATACATGTGTGATAGAACATGTTGCCAGAAGGTTGACTTGTGTAACGCTTGAGAAAGAGAGGTGATGAATCACCCTGTACTCTCGAGAGCAATTTTTGGGAATTGGGACCTAATCAAAGAGAATATATGTTCATCTTTGGCATCCTTTGTTTTATTGAAGGTTCACAACAAGCCATTGATTTTGTTTGCTTTTTAAGTTTTTTATCAAGTATAACATCCCTGTAGTTATAGATATAGGAACGCCAGGCACTATAGCCTCTCTAGTACCATTGAAATGTATCTCAAAACATTGTGAAAACCATGCAAAAAGGTATGTAATTACTTTGGGCTTTATTTAAAACTCTTCAGACGGTTTGGGACAGAGTAGCCCATCTACTAGGTAGTAAATCAGGCCCTTAAACATGTTTGTAACAATCAATCATCATTGACAGTTATTTCAGAGCAGCTGGTTTACAAGGTTACCTATAAAAAGGCGTTTAAAGAAAATGCAATTATTTAGATTGTAATGAACATGCAGAAAATGAATGTGCAAACATAAATAAAAGACATTGCTTTAAAACAACGAAAATGTACCCAGCTGTCACACTTACACATGCTAGGCCTCAAACTTTTGTATTGAAATGTTCAATGTAGTTCATTTAGAAATACTGCAAGACACATCTTTTTGTTGTGAAAACAGGATCATGTACAGTGAAAATTGCATGCAGCGGACTTTCAGCACATGATGTTGAGTTGTCCACAGCTAGGAACTTACTGGGAGGAGGTGGTTGAAGCCCTATGCGGAGTGACAGATCGGCAGATAGAACCCGAAATGGACACATGTATACCGCATTGGTTTCCTCACACGGCGAGAAATTAGGTTACAAGCAAATTTATTGACCTGGGGTTGCTATTAGCCAAATGGGAACTGACGAGAAATTGGAAATCTAAGCTGGGCCCCAGTATGGAGCAATGGAAGGGGGAATTTACAACCAGGGTGGCTAGCGAGAGTATGGTCAGGTTTCAACAGGCCAGAAGAGCGAATAATGAGAAGACAATTGAAACTACACAGGAACTGGGTAGCAACCCAAACACAATAGGATACTGGCACACCCTGATGGGATAGTGTAGGAGGAAGATCCTGGCTTCATATACTTAGAGCACACCAGTGGGAGGGAATGGACGGGAGGGGGAGGCAATAGACTGTGGGAGCACCTAGTTGGGCTTCCAGTATATTTTGGCTGCATTGGATACATACACTGGTGTAGATGCTGATGTAAGAAGAGGAGGTGTAGTGTAGTTCCTATATTCCCAATAGGCTCTGCGCATTGGAATAATATAAACAGCAGTGTAGACATAGGACTGAGGTCGACTAGGTCTCTACTGACTGTATTAGACTTAATTAGTTTTGCCAGCTAGCTGCGAGGTCACTAGAAACTTTCTCGAATGTTCAGGAAAGAGTTAACTCTCCGGATTTAGACAGGAAGGGATTAGCTTCTGACAACCATACAAACATGACAACTTTGCTCCCTCAGAAAAAGAGTGCATCTCTAGAGTCGTGTGAAAACAATAGGCAGCTATTTCACTCAGTCAACCGTACATACTTAGTTTCACCAGAGTGCAGAAAAAATAGAGAGAAGGGCGTTTTCAATAAAAAGTGTTATTTATTGAGCAGTCTTCTTTCTCATGCAAGAGAAATGAATTGCCACAATTGCAATACTTATCATAAAGTAAAGTGTGTACAGTAAAAGTAGTATTATGAAATAATACTGTAAAAGCATTGATATGGTTTCTTAGCCATATGGTACTTTAAAATGGATAAAATATATACATACATAAAAACATTGACTAACGTACTCAACTGGTGCTTCTAACTACACCTACCCCGGTGTACCTGACCTAAGCCTAATACTTTGGAAGGAGTAAGGAAGTAGAAGTTTAAGTTAAGTTGGTTAAGATTGTTTTGCCAAGAATCTGCATCAAGAATTCACTTAAGGGTTTAGTCAGCTCCGTACCTTGGTAATAGAATGTGGGAGGTCTGGTATCTCTTTCTTCAGGACTCGATCTCCCAGCAACCCGCAAGGGTAGCTGGAAACACTGGAGCTGGATTTTCACGGCTGGAGAAAAAGACAGCGTCTCTCTCAGTGCATCAAACGGGAGGGGCGGCTTCCGTGGGCTCTCGCATCAGCTGGGCTCTCGGGCAAGTAGATAGCCGCTCTGCTCCAAACCACCGTGTGTTTGCTTAAGGCAACTGTTGGTATATTTATACCTGAAAGGTGCCGAGTTTGACGTAAGGTTGGACATAAGACGTCACTAAGAACTAACAGTTCTTTCTGGACTCCAGGAGTTCTTGTTCAAATCAAAACAAAAGCAGGGGGGGATTTTCCGGGCTGCTGGAGGCTTGGTTTATTTAAAGAACGCGTTGTGCTTTCTAGGAGTCGATGGGAGTAGCCGTGCTGTGCTTTGGAATGCATGGGCTATTACTGAATATGGATATGATTCTTATGCCTTTATAAGGAAAATATTAATTATAACCACATAAGGGCATGAATCGGGAAAATCAAATTAGGGTCCTAGATAGAAATACAACACCCACTCCACTGATTAATGTCCATCATTACTAAAAAACTAAGCAATAGTAAACATATAACGATGCATGTGTGTTTTCCAACCCACCCCGAAATACATATTTCGCATTTGAAATGGTATATGGTAAATACACGAAAATGAGTGTTGGTACTGTACGCTTTTCAAGCAGTGTCATCATTCAGTTAAATGAATATATATATCAGCTGAATGAATTGCGAAAATTACACATGAAATGGCTCTAAATACAGAAAAGAAGGTCAAGACCATTCCATCACATATTTCTACAAAATGCTGTATATGTGCTAGATCCTAGAGGTAAAATATTGTCTCTAGTATCTTAAAAATAGATGCTCTGTTCTCTAAGAATAGTTCTACTTTAAGCAGAGTACCATGTGCCAAAAAAAGGTAAATATTTTGGAAAATGTAAAACAATAATTTCGCTTTCAGGGGAAAAAATAGTTCCGAATATTTTCGGTAGCTTTGTTTATCAAAACTGAAGGCTGAATTCAGTGTTCAAGGAACGCTGTGTGCTTGTTAAAAAGTGTTCATTCTCGTTGCTCAGGGGAGAACATCATTTCAGACAGACTTGCAAAAAATTGGTCTACAACATCAGGTGAAAGTTCGACCAAGTTTGAAAATGCTGCAGCTGTGCAGTTCTCTGCGTGATTGCTATCATCAATGTTAGGATCAGAAATGCTCACAGAAGGTTGTACCTGTTTGGTGCTGCTTTCCTCTCATACCTCACCGCCACCTACTCGTAGTGGTGAAGTCTCAACGAATGCCGTCATCAGAATAGGTAGCCGCTGGGGACAACACGATGCATGAGTCGTTACAGGACCTAGCAAAGTATCAATATCTATTGGTACTGCTGATGGTAGTGTAAGACAGACGTCCAACCCGCATTCTTCTCCGCATAGCAGACATCGAAGCACATGTAAGATGCAATCCTGCCAGATTGGTCTGAATGATAGAAACCAGGTTGTACTCAGATCTCTTAGCCGAGCCAATCCGAGGACCTTAGTGATACGGTCTTGGTATCGTATTGCTAGGATCGTTTCTTCCATCGTTGCTGGAGTCTTGTCTGTGAATTGGCTTGCCGTATCGGAGCAGAAGGAGCAAAAATACAATTTCTGCCACGAGTCCCAAGATTAAGGGTAGGCCGCCAAAGACAGAATGGACAAAATTCGGGAAGATGCCCAGAACTGTTTCAATGGGTGCTAACAGTCCCGGAAAAACTGTCTTAAATACATGTGCGATGCCACTGGTATCAGACATGTTTAAGATTTGCTTTAATATTTCTACGAAATGCACGGGGCAATTTGTCGATAAAAAGGGAATGTATCTCTGCCGATGTCCTTGCCACTTGCAGATCATACGTTTCTTTGGATGGTCGTTAAGGGCACAGTTGTCTGTAAAAGAATAGACTTCATTCTGCTTAAAGTATCAATTCGAATAGAAGAGATATTCAAGGAAGGCCATAATGCAGCCCCCATATCTGGATTGCTGTGTGGATACAATACTTGCATACAGCAAACGACCCTGGAAGTTACGGTCATGAGATAGGCTTTTCCTGGCACCATGCCACAACAGCTGTGGTCACTTATTAAAACGTAACTGCCGTTAGAAAGTTGTCTAAAAAATGGCTCTATCTGTATTGCAGGTGTGCCATGCAGGTGACATGAAAGGTTATTTGAAGCCCCTTCGCAGGCTGCATACAAATTAATACCTTGACACGGAAGTGTACCGCTTAGTGATTTTTTACAATTGTTACCACTAAGGAATACCTCCTTTTTCCCTTCACTATAACATCTGTGGTATAAGGTAAACCCCAGGTTGATTTGATGTATTCTTTACCCAACCGTTCATACTGGCCCGCAGGTATATACTCTTGGAAGTATTTAAACTGGAAAGTTGTTATTGGAATTGTAATTGTTCCATGTATTATCCATTCAATGACAGGTCTCTCTGACATTGTCAATGGTAATCTCTCAAGTTTTTCAATGCTCAGAATCGTATAGTCTGCTCTTTTTTGTGACAAACTGATTTGTTTATCAGTAAGGTTAAAGATACCGAATAATAACATTGTGTTGATTAAACGCCATGGTACATAGCATGAATGCAGATTTTGCAACGTCCAACCAAGCTGTATAATAGAAAGTAATTGAGGCTGACCATGTTGTAACATTAGTAAGTCCTGCTCTATTATATCAAAAGCAGATGATACAATGCTGTCCAGTGAATATATTCTGGAGGACAGAGTCGTTAACCCATTGTCCACTACAGAAAGTGATTTTTCCAAATTTATACGATCAATTTCTCGTATTTTTTCTGCTGTTTCAATTTGCATTACTTTCCAAGCTTCGTTGTACTCAGCGTATATACCGTCCGCTATGAAACATTTTTGACGCTGTTTGCGCCTTCCTAATATGAAATCACGCAAGTCAGCATCATCTTTAAGTAAAGTCAAGTGTTGTTTAATTTCAGCCAGTGTGGATTTCTCTAGCCACTCAAGGCATAGTTTCCCTACACTGTATGTTGTCACAATCCCTGGATGTTGTCTCTGTAAGTATCTTGGGTCTTGCCTGGTCATTTTGAACCCCTGTGTTTTGTTCAGGAATCTATCTTGACAGTTATTTGTGTCTGTTGGCCAGATCAACCACTTTTTCCAATCAGGATGTGTTCTGTTTTGGAGTAAAATATGGGATACGTCTATCTCCACATCTGTTGTGCTATCAGTAACAGTTATGGGTTTCGGAATAGACGGTGTATTTAAGTCTTTTATCTTAGCTAGGCCAAGACAAGTAGTTTGTTGAATTGTGTCATTCAAGAATATCATTTGTTCTAGGATCATGCAGGCCCAAAATAATGCTTCTAGGCCTTGTACTTGCCAATCTTTGGTACCCCAGATCATTTTTGTTTCAATTGTGTTTTTCCAAAATTCGAAACCAAATGTAGACATTTTGACATAACATTTTTCAGAATAAATCAATTTAGTATTTGTCAACATTGTTTTAATTCCTGTCCTAATTAACATTTTAAAATAAAACGTTTCTGGATCACTGTTATTAAACCCTGAGAAGTACTGGAATTTCTCATAAAATGTTTTCGAACTGCCTTTTGGCGGAGTTGGACAGTGTTCCCATTGGTTATACTATAAAACATTTCTAGGCTGAGCAGTTTTATGCAAATAGTGATCACCAAAATGATTATAACAGTATAACTCTTCATAATTCGATGAACCCTGTAAGTAATCATGTTCTGTAAATTTGGCTGACATTACTAAATCTGACATCATATTATAAATGTTTTCAAAGTCCCAATCATCAGAGAAGGTACTGGGTGTCACAAAGTCACTTAATGAAACCTTGAACTGGTGTGGATATTTCAAGAGCTCAACGGGCCAAAAATTTCATAATCAGTTCTGTCCCATGCCACCCCACCGGGTATTGGATTGGCTGAGATGTTTACTGTTGACAGTTCTCTTTTGTCGATGTGGGAGGATGTGTGAGGCTTTAGGACCAAGTTGATGTTCTGACTTGCTGTGTCCATTGTACTATATTTTCCATCTAGGAATTTTCCCAAACATAGAACCATGATGAGCCAATGCAGGAGAGTAAGTACACCTAACACAATCCAAAATTCATTCCATGGTGAAATCAGATATGTTTCTTTTAGTTGGTGAAAAAGTTCAATTACTTTGTCTTTGAAAGTTTTTGTTGCAGGCATTTCTTCATGCTCGCTTGGATCTTCAGAAAAGTCGTCGAAGTTGATGAAGTAGCCAGATGCAGTTCTGTCAATTGTCAGGATTATTTCCAGATTTTCATTTGCTTTTGCATTTTTATTTGTTTCATTAGCCTAGTCTGAGGCTACATCATTGTAGACTGGTGTTTCTTGAGGAACTGTTGCAATTTGGGTTTCAAGAGGCACAAGTTCCATGGCATTATTGCATAGTCCTTTGTTATTCACTGCAGGTTTATCAAATGTGATCAGTCTCTCAGTTTGAGCCTCTTGGATTGTAGCAGATTTCGGTATTCTGCTATTTCTTGGGAGTCCACTGGGCCTACTACTTATTATTGACCACATGATTGTGGTTTTACCAGGTCGATGGATAAAACTCTATTCTCCTTTTTACCAGCAAGAGGTGGTAGTACAACTGATCTTGTTCCGCTGACAGCTAAGACAGGTACTGCTTTTCTCTAAGAAGGCCCAAATTCCTTCTTCACTGCGATCTTCTCTCTGACCAGATCCCCAATCTTTGGAATCCAGACAGGTCTTGCTGGGACAGGTGGTTTTTCTTCAGTGGCTGTCGGCTGTTGTTTCAACTTTATGTTACTCAGGTTTTTTCTTGTTTCGTTTAAATCCTGTAAAACAGCCAAACGGTCTTTGATATCAAAGGATTTTTCTTCTACTACTGAAGTGTGACAATCAAGATCCTGAATGTGCATTTTAGTGCCAAACAATAGTTCGTATGGAGTGAGACCTTTTAGAGAATTTCTTGGCTGATTATTAAGACTACGTTGGACACTTGTAAAATGTTTGACCCACCCAACACCCGAACCTAATACCCTCGCCATTATAGATTGCCATATGTCCCGGTTTTTTCTTTCCACTACTGCATTTCCCTCAGGATGGAAGGGAGAAGAGTACCGCAATGCAATGCCCATGCTGTTCATGGCCTATTTGTAAGCTCGAGAGCTAAACGCAGGACCCTGATCAGAATGTAGCTTGCCAATTGCGTATGTGCCGGTAAAGACTCGCAAATCTTTTATAAGATTTCTGGCATCAGCCAAGCGCTGGGGCCACATTTTTAGTGAATTTAATCTTAATAATTATGGGGACGCATTTCGCCACCTGGATTTCTGCGCTATAGATAGCCTGATGCTCTCTAATAGTGGTATCTGGGCAGTTGTCTGGTCCTTTTCACAACTGCGATCTCTGTTGCAGTCCTCACAATTTCTTGCAAAATAGTAGATATCTACGCTCATTCCCGGCCACCAGTACTTTGATTGTAATTCTATCGTAGATTTTAGGATCTCTTAGTGCCTCAGATCCACTCCCCTGTGTGCGTCTTCAATCAAGAAAACTCTCTGGTTCGTGTTTGGAATTACTCTATCCCCCACTCCAGGGAGTTAAGCAAAAGGAACAGAGTTTGCATCCATTATGTATGTATTACTGAGAGGATAGTTGAGAGGTAATGCTGCATAATCACCTTTTAATGAGGCTTTTACTGCCAGCATTGTTTCCCCATCTATTTGTTTTTCTGAACGCTTTTTTGTGGCTACCGAAGCCGGTTGAACCGCTGCCGCTGTGGCTGTGTTAGCCAAAGAATTCCCTGCAACGTGAACGCCATCATGTTGATAACTCAGTGCGTGTATCACGTGGGTCTTTTGTAGTTCTTTCTTTAAAATAACTACTTGTTCCCAAAGTGTTTTATGCCTTTATGTGGCACCTGTGTCATCTTTATAACCGTTTTTACTTCATGTCTGCATGTCAATGTTGTATGACTTGATGCAGAAATACGAATCACACACTATTAGTGTGGGGAATTCGCAATTCGCATTTTCAAGCACCATCTTTAAAGATCTTATTTCAGCTCGCTGAGCTGAACAGTTTCTGAGTGATTCAGTTTTGGTGATCATCAGTTTGAATTTACCAGAGCACCGGCGACCTTTAACAATTGCGCACGCTGCATTGTAGGATTTTTTATCTACATCGTAGTGTTGTGCGAATCTGTCCATATAGATTACGCAGGTATATTGTTCCAGAGGCAGAATTTTGATTGGCAGAGGATATTCTTGTTCATATTCTAGATCATCTAGTTTTTTCAGTTTTGGGTCAAAATAGTATTTCACGTCTTCTGTAGCAAGAGAATTCTCCCATTGTATCCATTTTGGATCTAATGCCACTGTTTTCAGGTTCAGTGGACTTGTTAATGCCTCAAGGGCTGATTCTTCTGAAAAAACAGCTATTCTTTTGCCTTGTGCTAGGGCTCTTTCTCTTGCTACAGCAGTTTGAACCGCTGTCAGAATTTTTTCTGTAGAGCTGAATTTCATTTCAGCTTGAGTGTGATTTGTAAGCTATAGGTACCGTTTCTCCCTCATTAGAGGTCAGGTATGGGAATCCGCATCTTCCTGGGATGACTCGGATTACAAGATTGCGTATGTTTTCGCGAGTTTGTAATTTTGTTTTGGTTAACATGTCTGTGTACAATGATCTCAAAATCTGTGTGTTTCTGAGTCCAATTGATTGGTTTGAAATCTGGTTTTATCAATTCATAGAGAGGTTTAACCCTCTCTGCATAATTTAGAATGTATGTTCTTCCGAAATTCAGGAAACCTAGTATTGATTGTAAATTCTTCAGCGTTTTTGGTACGTGGAGTACAGCACATTTCTCTAAGAAATTGTCAGCTAGGCTCTTGCCTTCACTTGATAATTCATATCCTAAAAACAGGAGAGTTAGATGGGCAATTCGTGACTTTTTAAAGTTGAATTTGTAACCCTCTGATGCGAACCCAAGTATTATGGTGTTCACTCGTTTTAAGTGAGTCTCCAGGTCATCATCTGTGAGATAGATGTCATCGACATATGATAATGCCTCATCATCATATATTTGTAGTAACTCTGTTACCCTTGCTGAGAATAATCCTGGCCTATTCTTGAATCCCTTTGGGAGTCGGCAAAATTGTTTTTGCGATCCCATTACTGAGAAAGCAGTCAAATACCTGCTTTCAGGTGCAATGTTTTGACAGAAGATTCCATTAGAGATATCTAATGTCGTTTTATATTTTTTGCGCACAATGTTATTCATAAGTGCTGCACTATGTGAGTTTTGTACTGCAAATGTTTTACAACAGGAGTTAAGGTGTCTGTAGTCCAAAACTAGATGATATGAATCATCTGGCTTGGAGACAGGAATTAAAGGATTGTTCATTTGTGAGGTGCATGTTTCAATCACCCCTTAATATTCAAGTTGATCTAAGATCTCCCTGACTTGCTTTTTAGCTTCTTGTTTAACTGGGTACTGCCTTTGTGCATTGGGCTGATTTTTTAACTGGATTTTGTGGTGAGGAGAGTCCTCATCCCATCCTACATGATTTTTGTATAAAGCAGGAGCTTGGGCCACTGCCCATTTTCTTGCTAATGTGTATTTTTTATGAATCGGAATATGATTTGGGAAGGCAGGCATATTCATTTCTTTGCCATGAGGGCACTCCCTGACAAACTCTGGTGGCCAGTCTTTTTCAGCTAAAAGGATGTCATAGCCTTTAGAAGGTTTTCCCAAAAGAGACCTTTTATTTTCCTAGGTTTATCTCCCTCTATACGTAATGTTATTTCATATAGTTTATGGGGCACACTAACTTGTGTGTCTGCAGTTTCCACCTGAATGTATTCATTCATGTCCACTGTCTCCAGAAGATTCATCAGGATCTTGCGAGCTATGGTCACTTCTGCTGCGCTGTCTAGCATTGTCTGGGCCCACTCTCCGTTTTTCAGATGTGTCCTCAGAATTCTCGGCATGTTTAATTTTAATACTTGCTACCTTCTTTCTGGGAAATTGTAACTTTTTTACTTTGATGAGCAGGTTCCTTGTCTTTGGACTTGACGTGCTCTTCTCTGTGTTCTGACCGTCCTCTTTCCGATTTCTGTGAGGAAGTCTGAAAAGATCGAGAGGGACGTGAATCAACATCTTGATATCTATCAGGTTTTTTCAAATTATCCCTATTTCTAAGGTTGTATCTTTTCTCAGAGGGCTCCCTTTGGGGAGACTTGTTTCCTCGGTCTGAGAATTTTCTCTCCGTTGAGAAGACCTTTTCTCTGGACTGGAATCGTTTTTCCCTGGGAGTGGATTGTTTATTACCATCCCAACTCTTTTTTGGAGTATTTAAATTATTTTTAATAAATGTTTTTTCAGGATTTTCAGTTAGTTGGGGTTTTACTGGTTTCCCACCCAAACTATCTCTTCCTAGTTCTTCATAGGATTTTCTATGATTCTGGCAAGTTCAAAAGGTTGGTCTGCTATATCTGTTTCCTTCAATTTCTGGAGGTACTTTATATCGTCCCTTGCCAATTGAACTAATTCTCTATATGCCTTTGGTGATTCTTTTAGTTCAACTAGGAGTTCTTCGCTTGACATTGTTTCAATGTCTGGGTGTGTTGCGTAGCTGGCTAGAACCGGCCCGTGGCTTCTGGTCTACCTAGTGGACCGTGCCTGGTGAAGTGATTTTGATGTTTTAGGGCGCCATTAAACCAGAGCAGGTGCTCTTGGTAATTTAGTGGGATTTCAACGTCCTCAAAAGGAGTGTATATATCCGGAGGTTCCTCTATTTTGTAATTGTGGAAATCTTTTGTCACAGCGTGTGCTACTGGAAAATGTATCCATGAATAGAATACCTCTGTCTGCCGATATTCATGGGCCTCTACCACAAATATGACTGTACCACCTCATGATGCCAGTCCATTCTCTATAAGTGTAAGAGTTATAGTTCTCCTTACGTTGACCGGAATGAGTATAGCATTCGGGTCATTTTCTTGGAGACTTGTGTCTTCCTCTATTAGTTGAGCTGCTATTCTAGCTCTTTCCCTTTCGTCTTCACTTTCGGACATTTTTATTGACTGAAAGTTTTTTGTTGCAGATCGAGTTTCAAGGAAACAAAGATTAGGTGCACAATATTTTGGAACACTGTATCCTTCAACGTTGACTAAAGCAAAAACGAATACATAGGATTCTCATCCTACTAAGTTCAGGAGGATATTAACCTTTCACCCACTCCAGACGTCTTTTGGAGATTTTACGGGAAAAAAGGGTTCTGTGTGAAAAAGCACGACTGAGTTACTCTAGTGTCTTGCGTTAGATTATCACCTTACCAAACGTTGGGTGCCATGTAGTGTAGTTCCTATATTCCCAATAGGCTCTGCGCATTGGAATAATATAAACAGCAGTGTAGACGTAGGACGGAGGTCGACTAGGTCTCTACTGACTATATTAGACTTAATTAGTTTTGCCAGCTAGCTCAGAGGTCACTAGAAACTTTCTCGAATGTTCAGGAAAGAGTTAACTCTCCGGATTTAGACAAGAAGGGATTAGCTTCTGACAACCATACAAACATGACAACTTTGCCCCCTCAGAAAAGAGTGTATCTCTAGAGTTGTGTGAAAACAATAGGCAGCTATTTCACTCAGTCAACCGTGCCTACTTAGTTTCACTAGAGTGCAGAGAAATAGAGAGACGGGCGTTTTCAATGAAAGGTGTTATTTATTGAGCAGTCTTCTTTCTCAAGAAAGAGAAATGAATTGCCACAATTTCAATACTTATCATAAAGTAAAGTGCGTACAGTAAAAGTAGTATTATGAAATTATACTGTAAAAGCATTGATTTTTTTTTTTAAGTAATTTTTATTGTAGACATACAGAACACAGGCCAGGATTCATACAGTTACAGTGCTGCTCTAGTCATTTTCCAATATTCTTTCCTTGTCATGTTATACACAGCCTGCAGGCCCACAACCCGGAGGTCGGGCGGCAACAATCGATCGACCTTTCTTTGTCTGGATGCAATTTTTAGGATCTTTTTAGTCCGCATTAAAGTGTGCATGTCTACTTTTCTTCCCTAACCTAACTAAACCATGTAACCCCCCCCAAACTGCCCCCAAATAGTGCCCTTCTCCCCCCCTCCACCCCCCCCACCATCCGCTCATAGGGTCTCGTGTTAAATCAACCTAGGGTTTGATCTGAAGTTTGTCAATGTCTAAGTGTGCGATGCGCTCGGTAAATCTTGGGTGCTATTCCTGTCTGCGCTGAGGGTTTCCTCATCCTCCGTTAACATGCTATCTCTAAGGGCTTGTACTAACGCCTCCCAGGCTGTCGCCATCTCCAATGCTCTAGGGTCAGGGTTTCTGCGCGCTAACTGATACCTGTGTGTGCTATCGCAAGCTGCCCATTTGAGGAGTTCATTATACCATCTCCTGTGAGTTGGGCCTGTTCTCGCCTTCCACTGTCTTGTTATTTCTCTTTTGGCTATCATCAGTCCCATATCCACAAACTTGCTGGAAGATTTATTTTTGGGCATGTGAGGGAACCAATGCAGTATGCATACCGCCGAATCAAAGTCAATGGCTCTTTCTGTTACTTCTTTTAAGGTCTCCCCTATGGCCTGCCAGTATTCCCGGAGGGCCGGGCAAGACCACAGCATATGCTCCAGCTCCGCCCCGTCTGTTGCAAAACGGGGGCACACCGACTCAGCTACCCCAAAATATTTCTTAATTCTGCCATGGGTAATGAAGGCCCTGTGTAGCACGTGGTAATGGATACGCTGAAATCTCGCATTTCTCGTGCGGTTTCAGGCTCGGCGCACAAGTCGGGCCCAAGTCGTTTCAGGAATATCCTTACCCAGGTCTGCTTCCCATTTGGACTTCAGCGCCGTAAGGGGCAATAGGTTTTCGCGGAGCATTCTGGAATACAGGCACGTCACCGCCTTAACCGTCCCAGCCGCCATCATAGCATACTGGCAAGCCATGGATGTCTCAGGCTCTGTTAGACCACCTCCCCAATGCGCCTGCATCGCTCCAACCACAGCTGAGTGCAGGAGGTATCCCCCTCGAGGCAGGTCAAAGCGTTCCAAAAGGTCCTAATACGGGAGGAGCGCACCGTTTTCATAGAGGTCCCCTACTACCTGTACACCCGCTTCTTCCCATTGCTGCAGCTGCGACCAGTCGCCCCCATGGGGCAGCGCTGTCAGCATGCCCAGGGGTATTTCCGGGGCATATGGATGCCGTATCCCCGCCCGCCGTTGAGACCGGTTCCAGCAAAGTCGGAACGTCTACTGCTCAAGTGTTAGGTCTCGGGTAGCGATCTTCTGCTGTAAGGCTATGTAGGCCAAGACATGCCTTGGCGTGCCTCTGGGCTCTCCGCCTTCCGGGCCTCGGTACACTCGCGCCAACTCTTGCGTGTATATCTGCAGTTGGGTGGCGAGATAATAAAGCTCAAAGTCCGGTACCGCTAGCCCACCCTCGTCTTTTGGACGTGTGAGCGTCGCCAGCGCCACTCTGCATCTGCCCGCTCCCCACAGGAACGCAGTCAGCTGGGATTGGAGTTGGTGGAAGAAGGAACTAGGGATCCAGACCGGGAGTGTCCGAAAGTAATACAGCAATCGCGGCAAAGCAACCTTTTTTAACAAGGATATACGGCCAGCTACGGAGAGCGGGAGCGTGGCCCAAAAGGCCATGCTGCCTTTCACTGCTCGTGCGCAGCGACCAACGTTACCCTCCAACATGTCCGCGGCCGTATGATATATATACCCCTAAGTACTTAAGACAAGTCGGTTCCCAGTTAAGTGTGGGCCGGTGGTCAGGACGACCGGTGTCCCTCCGTAACGGAAACAAGCATGTCTTTGCCCAGTTGACCTTTAGGCCTGATATGACGCCGAATCGCCCTAGCAATCTCTCTGCTCCTTCTAGCGCTGTTGTGTCATTTTTGAGAAATAACAGCAAGTCGTCGGCATACAGCGATATAAATTGCTGCCCGTCTCTACTACCTATGCCCTTGAAATGTCTTCCCGTCCGGGCCTCGGCCGCTAGTGGTTCAATCGCTAGTGCGAACAATAGGGGAGACAAGGAGCAACCCTGCCGGGTGCCCCTCTCCACAGGGTATTGCTGTGAGACCAGGGGCCCTATCCTCACCCTTGCCACTGCCGCCGTGTACAGAACTCGCGTCCACTTAATATACCCTTCTCCTAGTCCAAACCGCTCCATGACCTTATACAAATAGTCCCATTCTAGACTATTGAAGGCCTTTTCGATGTCTACTGAAAGGACTAGGGGCGCTCGGTTCGCAGCTTGCGAGCTCTCCAACAGGCGTGTGAGTCTCCTGATGTTAATCGTCGTGTTCTGGGCAGGAATAAATCTATTTTGGTCTTCGTGTACCAAGCCTGGCATATGCTGTAGCAGTCTAGCTGCCAGTATGGAGCTCAATATCTTATAGTCAGCGGTTAGCATGGAGAGTGGGCTGTAGGACGCAGGGCTACTACTCTCTCTACCCGGCTTCAGGAGCGGTATCACTAACGCCTCCCGCATTGAATGGGGCAAGCGGCCTGTTGTCCTGGCCTCCTTATAGATTGTTTGGAGTTGTGGCGCTAAAATGTCTAGATACTTGCTATAGAATTCAATGGGTAGTCCATCTAATCCTGGCATTTTGTTGCAGGCCATTTTTTTAACTGCTCCCCTGATCTCTCCTAGGTCAATGTCTCTCCCCAGATCCTTCACCTGTTCCTCGTCTAGCTGGGGCAATTGAAGACCATCTAGGAAAACCTCGGTCTCATTCTCTCGGTCCCCCGGTTCGCTTTTGTAGAGGTCCTCGTAATACTTTTGGAAGCCATCTAAGATCTCAGTTTGGGAGTAGTGGATGCAGCCCGCTTCATCTTCTATAGCCAGTATAGGGGAGCATCGCTTCAGAGAGTTCGCCAGCCACGCTAGTAGTGTTCCTGCTTTGTCCCCCTCTACGTGGGTCCTAAGCATATACGCTCGATGGTCGAAGGCGCGAAGCCGCTCCACCTCCACCACCACTGCCTCTCTAGCTGAGCTAACCTCCTCTTGGAGGTCGGGGCCGCCAGGCCGTATTTTCTCAACTTCCCGCAACTTGGAGTCTGCCTTACTAATATCTTCCAGCAACACCTTCCGCGTGCCCACGTATTTCGTTATACACTGGCCCCTCACCACCCCTTTAAAAGCATACCATTCCATCGCGCTAGTGGCCGCCGTCCCCTCGTTATCGGTAAAGTATTGGGTTATACCCTCCTCCAGTGCCGCATGGAACAACGGATCTTCCAGGGTCTCTGGTCTTAATTTCCAGGTCGGCGATCGAGGCACCTCGGTCACCCAGGCCAAGTTAATTATCAACGGGTTGTGGTCCGAGATCGTCCTCGTTAGGTACTCTGACCAGGTTACGGCTGGTAACACGACCTGTGAGCACAATATCGCATCAAGCCAGACGTGAAGGTCATGTAGGTTGGAGAAGTGAGAGTAATCGCGGTCAGTTGGGTGGTGCGCCCTCCATACATTTGTCAGCCCCCATCCCTCTTGCCATTCCTTTCTACCCTTTGTGAGTCGGTGAACAGGGGAGTCCCTCAGTGGTGGGTGGGACCTATCCAGTGTTGTATCCGCAATGGAGTTAAAGTCCCCTCCCATCAGGATCGGGCCCGCCAGGAAGTGTGCCAGTGTCCCCGATAATCCCGTTAGGAAGGTCAGCTGCTCCATGTTTTGGGCGTATACGCTGCACAGGACTATGTCCCTACCGCTCAGCCTGCCTTCCACCACCACATATCTCCCCTCCGGGTCTATTAAATGTCGTGTTGGTTGAAAAGGTGTGCCCGCCCTAATCCATATCAGTGCGCCCCTAGCGTACGCTGAGTAAGAAGTGTGAAAGACCTGACCCCTCCATCTCCTCTGAAGTGCCGTTCCCTCCTGTTTCGTGAGATGAGTCTCTTGTAGCATCGCAATATGGACCCCCCTTCAAATTAAGTAGGCGTGTACCTTATGTCTTCGTTGCATCGTGTGAAGCCCCCGCACATTCCAGGTTATGCACTTCAATGCATTAGCATTAGCCATTGTCCCTTAAATCAAGTCGCTGTTTCACATCAAAACTCAGCCCCTCATGGATGGTGTCCCCCCCCCCAAACTCCACTAGGTATTCCGAACTTTTCATCTCCCAAACTTCCCGGGAACAACAATCGCCAAACGTGGAAAAGGTCCCCAACAGTGTGTCCCTTCCTCCCCCCCAGAACAGGACCCAATATTAGACTATCAGATCCCATCCAAACTAATTCAACTTTCCAAACAGTGTTGCTACAACACGGTCACAACCGTGGATGCCTTAAGGGCTAGTGGAGCGTGGCCAAGACCAGAAGGGAGCCACGCAGGCTCTTCCCCCGCACCCTCCCTTTGGTTCCCCATGATTAGCAGCAGGCTTGAAACCCAGACCGCTGTCCCTGGTCATCATACGCTTTAGTTCGGGAAGATCTTGTTGGCAATCCTGCCCACTACCTGCCAGCTCCGAGTGAAATATTCAGGATCATCACCGGTGTCTGTGGTGTCACCAGCGGGCCCTTGGTACTGTGTATCCCTGATAAGTCAGAATCTGAGCCTGAGGCTGAGGCGTGTGTCTCCATGTCCGTGCCCTGCTTGGGTTGGGAGTCTCCGGATCTCGCCAGCGTTTCCACAGCGTGAAGCGCGGCCTTTCGCCCTGCTTCGGTTTGTGATGCCGATGGTTTCCGTGTCCCATGTCGCCTCTTGTGCAGCCACTGCGATTTCCGTAGGCCCGTTGGTGTCCGTTCTCGTTCCCGTTCTCTTTCCTCTCGGGCCTTGGCTCCGTCAGTGCCCGCCTTATATGTGTCCCACCACTCCCATGCGTCCGCTGACGTGCAGAAGAAGTGTGTTTTCTTACCGACCACCACCCTGAGCTTAGCCGGGAAAAGCAAGGAGTATGGGATGCCCTCAGTCCAGAGCTCCCTTTTAAGCGATAAAAAGGAGGCCCGCAATCGCTGTGTCTCGAAGGTGAGGTCGGGGTACAATGTTACTCTGCTGTTCGCTATTTGAAACGGACCAGTGTCTCGGGCCCTTTGAAGTAGTAGGTCTCTGTCCTTATAATGCAGCAGTTTAGCTATGATCGGTCTCGGGGCCAGTCCTGGTTTAGGCGGTCCGGATGGGACCCGGTGTGCACTCTCTAGGGTGAAGAAGGGCGACAGGCCCTCTGGCGCCACCACAGTCTTGAGCAAGTTATCGAGGAACTCCACCATGTCCTCCCCTTCCGCCTTTTCCGGCACATCTACGATACGGACATTGCTACGTCGGCTCCTATTTTCGGCATCCTCAGCTCGTCTTTCAAGGATCTGGATCCGGTCGAGGGCATCTGTTAGTCTACCCTCCAGAGTCTTATGAGCAGGAGCCAGGTCCTGTAGGGTATCTTTAACCCCCTTGACCCAATCTTTGAGTTTGTCATGATCTGCTTGTAGGAGGCCCAGTCCCGAAACCACTTGTGCAATATCCTACTGCAAAGTGTCCTGTGTGGCCGCTATGGCTTCCAGGATAGGATCCTGCAACTGCAGCAGCACCAGAGGGTCCTGTAGGATCACCCTCTGCCATGTCGGAGGCCGCCGCTCCCTCAGGTTTCCCCTTCGGCTTCACCATGTTGCCCAGCCACCTACTCTGAGTGCGTGCTCAGCGTCCGGTCATTGATCAGATCTACCACTGACCTCTGGACCTTTGTTCGGGCGTTGGATCCCAGTTATGGGACCGTCGCGTTCACAGCCACTCGCTTTTCAGGATCTTCATTGGATCGGCACCTAGCCCGTCTGTCCTCTTTGTGTTTGAGGTCTTCTGCAGACCTCCGTAGGTCACTCGGGTCAGGCCCGATCCAGGGACCTGTAGCGGTCTAGGAGTGCTCTCTGCCGGCCCTGTCTTGCGGCCTACCGGTAGGGCGGGATCACGACCCTCGTCCACGTGCCACTGCTGCCCTGGCCCCCACCAGGCCCAATGCGCCAGTCGACCGTCTTCACTGTTGTGGGGGCGCTTAGGCTTTTCCCCAGGACTGATGGCGGTCGCCTTCTCCACCGCCGGTAGCGCGAGGTTCAGTCTTCCACTCGTTTGCCTCTTTCGGGGGGGGGGTTCTTAAGTCAGCCCCCCTCCAGGGCGTCTCGGCCTTGCTGATCTACTCCACTCCTCGGTTCTTCACAGGCCGCAGGTCTGAGCGTCGTCGGACTCAGTTTCTCTACGTGACGCAGCAGCCCGGGTCACTCTGCCATCTTGTCTAGTCGCTGTCCTCGGGCTAGACGGCTCAGTGAGCAGGCAACCCTTTCGGTATTTGTCATCCGAGTCCTCTGCTGGGTCACCGAACCATGGTTGGCGATGTTAACCAGAGTCGGGGCTCCGGTTCCCTCAGGGGTGAGCTGGTCCCGCTGCTGGTCGGCTTTTATCACACCTCGGCCGCCATTTTGAGGGCTTCTTTGTTCCGATCCGTTTTGAGTCGGATCGTTCCTCCGGCGTCAATACCCTTGCAATCGGCTCGGTTGACGGTTCCCCGTGTGCCCCTTGAGTTCCCCTCACGGCACCCCCATTTTTCCGGGGCCATCGTGGGTTATTCCGCTCCCATTTTCAGGATTTCTGTGGGGATCGGGCGCGGAGCTCCGAGCTCACACCGCCATGCCCTCCGACGTCCAAGCCACGCCCCCCTTTAAAAGGATTGATATGGTTTCTTAGCCATATGGTACTTTTAAATGGATAAAATATATAAATACATAAAAACATTGACTAACATACTCAACTGGTGCTTCTAACTACGCCAACCCCGGTGTACCTGACCTAAGCCTAATACTTGCGAAGGAGTAAGTAAGTAGCAGTTTAAGTTAAGTTGGTTAAGATTGTTTTGCCAAGAATCTGCATCAAGAATTCACTTAAGGTTTTAGTCAGCTCCGTACCTTGGTAATAGAATGTGGGAGGGCTGGTATCTCTTTCTTCAGGACTCGATCTCCCAGCAACCCACAAGGGTAGCCGGAAACAACGGAGCTGGATTTTCTGGGCTGGAGAAAAAGACAGCGTCTCTCTCAGTGTGTCAAACGGGAGGGGCGGCTTCCGTGGGCTCTCTCATCAGCTGGGCTCTTGGGCAAGTAGATAGCCGCTCTGCTCCAAACCACTGTGTGTTTGCTTAAGGCAACTGTTGGTATATTTATACCTGAAAGGTGCTGAGTTTGACGTAAGGTTGGACATAAGACGTCACTAAGAACTAACAGTTCTTTCTGGACTCCAGGAGTTCTTGTTCAAATCAAAACAAAAGCAGGGGGATTTCCTGGGCTGCTGGAGGCTTGGTTTGTTTAAAGAACGCGTTGTGCTTTCTAGGAGTCGATGGGAGTAGCCGTGCTGTGCTTTGGACTGCATGGGCTATTACTGAATATGGATATGATTCTTATGCATTTATAAGGATATTAATAATTATAACCACATATGGGCATGAATCGGGAATATCGAATTAGGGTTCCTAGATAGAAATACAACAGAGGTTTGGAAGAATATTGTGATATTGATTATGATATGTATACGAATCAACTAAGGAAACTGACTTTATGGGATGTATCCAGTGACGGGCCCCAGTTGATAAAGTGCCTTGTATGGGAGGGTTATGTTTGGGTTGAAAATCAATACAATATTATAAAAAAAAAAAAATCATGTACTGTGAAAATATAACAACAAAGTGGGCCCCCAGGTGTCCCACATATACAAACTACTCCGCCCCAGCTCCTCCAAGCTTAACGATAAGACAAGCATCTACTGGGAATCACACCTAGACACCACACTTAGGCACCCATTCGGATGGCGGACGGACTTTGCCCGCCGCCATCCCTGTGCAAAACGGGACCGCCGCCATAGGAGTGGCGGTCCCGCCTTAGCAATTAGGATGCACCCGCCACACTGGAGGGCCCTTCCTGTATTTTTACCATTGCAGCGGGGGGTAATGAAAGCGCCTCCTGCCGCAATGGTAAAAATGCACGTTGCGCACTTCAAAGCACAACATGACAGGTACCGCGCTGTGCCTGCCATGTTGCACTTTGAAATGCAGGGGGTACAATAGGTACCCCCCATGTGCAACTCCACCTCCCTGGAGTCCCTGAGGGCCCACAACGGGCCCCGGCAGGGATTCTCCACATGCCTTCGGAAAGGCATTCAAATTTGCCAATCATAATATATGGCGGTGTTTTATGGATATCGCCACCACCGCCACATTGCGACCCGGGCTGAAAAGTGGCGGACGGTCTTACCGTCCGCGCTGTCCCCCCCGCCATCCTAATATGGCAGGGGGTCTTTAGAGCAAGGATGGCGGGCGGGTCACCCCGCCAAGCCGGCGGTGGCTACCGCCAGCCTGGTGGGGGAGATCCACCCGCCATCCTAATGGGCCCCTAAGCGTGCAGGAAAGACATACCCTCTGGTTGTCCCCATCGAAAAACATGATCTCCCTGGTGTTAGCTCAGACAAAATTCTGGCTTTTGCACAAGACTGACTGGGCCCCAGTTCGCTTAGCTGCCCTAGGGCTGAGGGAAAACGACAGCGGCTGGAATTGTGACAGAGAACAGGGGGAACTCGCACACCTCATCTTCCACTGCACAAAGGTAAAAAAAAATTGGAAACAAATATTTATCTTCATAAATAAAGCCTTAGAATGCACATTTAAAGAAGAGTTTGCCACACTCACCACCGCATTTATAACATCTGATATTGACATGCAACATGACAGAAAACTCCTAGATCTCCTGCTAAAGGCAGCAGTTAAGATAGAAAATGCCAAGTGGAAAGACACCTCCAAAGCCACCTTCAGGGGGTGGCTCAGCTGGATTACAATTGGAAAATAAGAAAAGTCCCTCATACCCAAATGGGAGAAAGAACTGGCAGCTGATTCAAGAGCACACTAATGCCATCTAATACAGATTTATCGTCATATTGCACAGTTAGGACAAAAACAATTGTAAGAAAAAATGATTATATTTAGAAAAATGTAATTCAGTAGTTTATTCTTAAAAAATACATTTTATGCATATACGTGCCATCTCAGCAGATTTAAAGCTGTGTGAAAACACAGTGACAAATTTAAAACATAAATTAACTTGAAAGAAAACAAAATGTCGACGCAGCGTTTCTGTATGTTGCAATAACACCTTCTTCAGGACAGTTCTCTAATTAAAGAAAACATACAGTTATTATTCATATTAACAGAATCTTGTACTACAATCACACAGTCTTTTGTCTACATAGTCTATTTTTTAAAACAAACTTTTAACAGATTTTACCCATGGCATGCATTATACACTTTACCCCAATCTTTTTTAACATGTTCTAGGCACTCTACAGGACAGACTAGTGGGTCTTTTCAGTTTCAACTGCTCGATTGGCAAAGAGAATTCTTTGCACAAATAGTTGTAAATAGGTAGAATGTACCCCTAACAGGGCTATTATATCTACGTTGTTAATTATAGATCTAGGCAAAAGTTCTTAATATTTCCAGGGAACTCAACTGTTTAATACCTTATTTAGATTGAATGCCTTTTCTGTGATTTTTCGGCTTTCTTTTCAGGTCAGATTGATGTACTTTAAGACTCTCAAGACTGGTATTTTTCCAAGTCCTGTTGTTTATAAACAGTTCCACCTTTAGGGACATAATAGAAAATAACTCCTATTATTTAGGGCTTTCTCTTGGGGATCCAGTTTTATGCTCTAGGAGATCACAACATGGTTACCTTTGGGTCTCAGTTCCTTTTTTCTTATTTGGAATTGTCAGACACCTGTGGTTTCTTTAAGCTGGGTGTTATGAACCTTTAAAATCAGACAGAGAAAAGAGTGATTTTTATTACAATCTGGACCCTATTCTCTCTATTCAGATTACTCAAGTTGAGGGACCAAAAAATTACCTTCACATTACATTGTCTCCTTTTCTTTACGTACCGAGGAGCCACCGATGTGTTAATTAAAATTCAATCACTGTGAATGAAGCCAAATGAATGTTCTTTAGTTTATACTGTTCAATTAAGATAAATGCAGTATACCCAAGGTTCTTTTGAATGGAGCTTACCAAGTTATTCATTTCTGGCCAGTGATCCACCCGTGATTGTATGTTCCCCATTTGATGCAAGGGATACCTGTTTTGCTGGTGGTTTATCAATTCACCATCTGTAATGCATGCAAAAAATGGCCTTAGAGGTGCAGTTTTATCGGTCTCTACTTCTTCTTCTCTGCCCTTGTTATACTCAGCAACTTTTTTTGCCGTCTTTAACTTTATAAAGCGACATTCACTTAGGGCTACATTCTGTACCCTTATTTGAGTGCATCGTTTTACCAAGCTATATTATTTCTCGTTATTTTATTCTTTTCCATGATATCTCCACCGATCTATGTGCACTTTCCAGCATTGGAGGTAGGATGTGATTACATAGCCTCCGTCACTCTGCGTGTGTGCTGTAGGCGCAATGGTCTTAGTGGTAACGGTTGCCGTACTTCCGTATTACTCTTATTTAGTAGCATGGGCGGCAGTGTTTCAATTTAAAATGCCCCCATATCGCTTTACATTAAGCATGGGCTGAAAATTCATTCCGCGCGCGGAATTTGCGGATTTCCGCGATTTCGCGATCTGCGAATCTTGCAAAATCGCTGTAAAATCCGCGAATCAGCGGAGACGAATTTTCAGCCAAGCACTTACAGGGTTACAGCAGCAGGTGCAAAAGTTGAAGCTAATTTTTTGTAACCTGGCGCCTCATTGCCTACTTGCAACTATTCTCTGACCCTGCTCTGACCCTTGAAGCAGGGTCAGAGAACAGTTACAAGTAGGCAATGAGGCGCCTGTCATGAAAATTAAATCTCAACAGGAAGCACTGACAGATAAAAAAACAAGCATTTGCAATGCAATAGGTCTCGCATTAGGAAAGTTTGAGCTATTGGTCTTGTAAATGACATTTTTTTTTATTTATGTGTTGGTTTTGAGAATAGCTATATTAATAGCTTTGTCTTTTACAATGCCAATAGTTATAACTTTCACAAATGTGACACCTATAGCATTTGTAATGCAACATGTTTTGTATTTACGTGACTTAGCTGTATTGATATTACAAATTACAATGGCTTTTAATTTTTTTAAATAATTAATACTTAAATAAAAGTGATTTTAATTTATAATGGCAATAGCTTAAACTTTTGTAAATAACTTTTGTGAAGATTATATTCAGTGTATTTTATTGTGGCGAAAATCCAAGAACAGAAGTGAAATCCCATGGTGCGCCTTATTTACAATGCGGCGCACCATGTGGCAAAAACGGCACAGATGCGTCATGCATCTGTGCCGTAAAAGCAGCGCATTGCTGGAGCTGTGTCAAGCTGGCGACGCAGCTCCAGCAATGCTCTGTAGGGCCCTATCTCCCCAATGCTGCATCAAGCCTTGCGCGTGCTTTAAACAGGTGCCGGGTTTTTAAGCAGCATTGGCCTAAAAGTGACTGAGTGAATTCTTGTAGATTTCACTCAGCCACTTTTAGGAGGGGTTTCTGCGCAGGAACGCCCTTCCCTGCGCCGGAACGCCTCCTGATGGCGCAGGGCTTTACACGTTGTTAATATCCAGCACCATGGAGCATCTTTTGTGCTGCCGCTGCGTAACAAAAAGGTCTCGGTAGAGGGTGACAGTGCTGAACCAGAGGGTGACAGGGGTGAACCAGAGGGTGGCAGTGCTGAACCAGAGGGTGACAGTGGTTAACCAGAGGGTGGCAGTGGTGAACCAGAGGTGCTGTGATGAACCAGAGGGTGGCTGTCGTGAACCAGAGGGTGGCAGTGGTGAACCAGAGGGTGCTGTGATGAACCAGAGGGTGGCAGTGGTGAACCAGAGGGTGGCAGGGGTGAACCACAGGGTGGCAGTGCTGAACCAGAGTGTGACAGTGGTTAACCAGAGGGTGGCAGTGGTGAACCAGAGGTGCTGTGATGAACCAGAGGGTGGCAGTCGTGAACCAGAGGGTGGCAGTGGTGTACCAGAGGGTGACAGTGCTTAACCAGAAGGTGGCAGGGGTGAACCAGAGAGTGGCAGTGCTGAACCAGATGGTGGCAGTGGTTAACCAGAGGGTGGCAGGGGTGAACCAGAGGGTGGCAGTGATGAACCATAGGGTGGCAGTGGTGAACCAGAGGGTGCTGTGCCCATACACGACGGCATGGGTAACTTCACCATGCAAGCAGCCCGTGAACATGCAAAAAGCCCCGCGAACACGCAAAAAACCCCGCGTACACGCAAAAACCCAAAAATCAGCAAATTCGCACAAATTCGTGGATTTTGCGGATTGCGAATTTGATTTCGCGCGAATTCGCAGAATGCGAATTCGCAAATTTCGGCCATACTTACTTTACATATGTGCTATACATCTACGTACAATTGGGCTGTCGTAATCCTGTCTCAGCCCATACTTATTGTTCGTCCGTTTCCCTTTTCTTTATGTTTACAATGTGCTTAAGTCTTAGCCAGAGGGGCGAGAAGCTATTCTCCCGCTCCCATTAATAAATATAATCCTTTACAAGTACCTAGTGCGTTGCTTTATGATTAATAGTCAGTCTATTGTCGGTAGCGGAGTCCCTAATGCTCACCTGTGGGATAATGGTCAGCCTCCCTGCTCCTCAAATACGGATCCAATTTCGCGCCAATCTTACTTAGCGGCTCGGAACCGGGTTTTTCTACTCTTCCTCCCGGCCGAGATCTCGCGGTAGTACGTCACCACTGACTGCACTAGCGTCATATGTTCCTATGGTAACGGAGGGCGTCTACCCCACAGCGTTCTTGTTGATCCCTACTTGACATATTCAAAAGCTTTATTGATACTCTTTTTTGGTCACTACACATGTATTTCACAGTTCGTATATTTTTGCATCTAAGCCGAGCATGTCAGTCTTATTCCTACCTCCTTTACTGACCAGGCGGGGCTTTGTTGTTCACTTATTATGATATCGATTTCTATTGGCAAAGTGAATGGTTCTAAAACATGTGCCCCTGCATTATTGTACCACCATGTATTTCATCTAAGTGCAGTGTGGTAATCATACTACTGTCTTCATATCACACCCGCGTAATACTTGCGCCTTATTCCAAGTTCTAACAGCAAATATTTACGTTTAGTTTTAAGTTATTATAGCTATGCAGGCAAATTGATTAACCGGGTTTTGGAGATACCACTCCTACTTAAGATTTTCAAACGTTAATATATTCAAAAAATTATTCAAAAAATTAAAAAATACACAATATAAAATAGGGAACGATATCGTCCCATTCTATAGAAGGTATAGGCTCTTACTAATGTTAATATTCGCCTATTTACTGATGGTGGTTTTAGCCTGTCTCTAATGCGTCGCAACTAAGGGGTGCATTCTGTTTCTACACTTCCGTTTACAGATTATCTTATAAAATACGTTCCTAGTCTTCTCTGCTGTTTAAACCCTTCCTGACTGTGTTGAAACGTGACATAAAAAACTGTTCTCTTTTTTTCCTTTTGTTCTCTACATCACCACCTCTGCCGTTTATAGTGACTGTTTCAAGGCGAATCTCCCTTGAGGTTTCCCCTATATAGACCAAATCGTAAGGGCATTTGATCAAATAAATTATACCTTTTGTTCTACAATTGATGAATGATTTAACATTGTGAAAAGCTTCATTGTGTTTTATGCTTGTTCCCTTTATAATACTGTCACAGCTGGTACACTTTCCACAGGGAAAAGTTCCTGTGGGGAGGGGCGCACAGTTTATCCTTGGTTGGGTAATTGATGTGTCCTCTTTATATGTGTGGACTAATTTATTTATAATTGTCTGGTTCCGTCTATAGGAGAACATTGGTCTAGGAAGTTTTTCTTTCTTTCTATTTTTGATCATGTGCCAGTTTCTATTTAATATATTGTTTACTTTGTTGCTAATTGAGCTATAGTTCATTACAAAAATGAGTGGTTGGTTCTCTTTTTGTGTCTGTTTCTGTTGTTTAACTAGAAGCGTCTCCCTATCATGATACTTAGCTCGTTTATATGCATGTCTGACAATGCGTTCTGGGTATCCCCTATCAATACACTTTTCTGTAAGGATATTAGCATGTTTATCATAGTCCTTCATCTGCGTACAGTTTCTTTTTAGGCGCAAAAATTGTCCAAAGGCTATGTTGTCTCTCTGACATGGGGGATGGTAGCTAGTGTAGTGGAGCATTGTATTTCTATCTGTTGTTTTAGTAAATAACTCCACTTATAGTTCTTGTTCCAAATTTTTAATTATTATGTCTAGAAACTCACATTTTCCTGTATGGTAATTTGATGAGAATTTTAAGTTTAGTTCTCCCAGATTTAGCCACTCAATAAATAAATTCAAAGTTTCTTCTGGGCCAGTCCAGATGAAAAACGACATCATCTATATATCTTGACGACCCTGTTATATTTTCGTAAAAGGGGGCGGATTCATTAAATATGTGGGTATCCTCAAACTGTGCTACATATAAACCAGCCAGACTTGGAGCACAAGTGGCTCCCATGCTGGTACCCTTAGTTTGTTAAAAAAATTCCTTCTCGAAAATAAATATATTGTTTTTCAGTACTGTGGTTACACAATCTACAATGAATACTTCGTGAGGGCTTAAGTCCATATCGCCTTTTTGCAACAAGGATTCAATCATCCTGATGGTACTATCTTGGGGAATGTTTGTGTAGAGGGCCTTAATATCCAGAGTTACTAAAAATTGGGTATCTGGATTAAATGGGAGGCCCTCTACTTTCTGGATGATGGCTGCAGTGTCCTTAATATATGCTTTTTGAGCAATAACAAGAG
This sequence comes from Lissotriton vulgaris, assembly GCF_964263255.1. Lineage (NCBI taxonomy): Eukaryota > Metazoa > Chordata > Amphibia > Caudata > Salamandridae > Lissotriton > Lissotriton vulgaris. Next base: position 1,016,128,721 of record NC_141696.1, on the reverse strand, counting down.
GTTGGAGAAAAATGTCTGCATATTTGGTCAAGGGTTCAGTTAATGACCCAATGCATGAGACGATAGGTCTCATTGGTGGGTCTACCAGGTTTTTGTGTACCTTGGGGAGGGCGTACAATGCTGGGATTATAGGATTGGTATTTAGTAAAAATGTATACTCATCATCGCAAATGACCTCGTCTTCTTTAGCCAAATCTAACATACATTTTATTTTTGTGTTCAGATCTATCCACTCCCTACGGGTTTCTTTTTGGTAGTGTTCTTTGATGTTCAATAGTGCCATTATTTTCTCATGATATTGTTTGGTATTCATAATCACTATACTACCGCCTTTATTGGCCGGTTTAATTGTCAAAATCTGGCAGTCCTCGAAGTTGTTGAGGGCCTGTTTCTCTTCTACCTTGAGGTTATGGTTAATCCAGGTTTTCTGGTTTAAAAGGTCTTGAACACTATTTTCTACAGTTCTTTCGAATGCCTCAATATCTTTGTCGATCTGACTCAAATGGGGGGTCCAGGTTGATTTGGGTTTAAGACCCGATCTGTTCTGAGTGAGTACCGTATCTTTTCCCTCAAAGTATGAATTCAGTCTAATTTTTAGAAAGGAATTCTGTAGATCTCTTTCTAAGTTAAACCTATCTGTTGGGGATGCTATTGCGAAACCCAATCCTTTCTCTAGTACTTTTATTTCCATTTCTGTGAGTTCCCTATCAGAAAGATTAATGACTGAAGCTTTATTTGTTATTATGGTTCCCAGTTTTTCTGGCTCCTTGTATGAGGTCGTTGGTAAAATTGAGGTTGAGGGGTAAAGTTGCCTCTCCCCCTGCCTCTCCCTCTCTGTTGGCCATAATTCTGGCGCTGTTCCAAAAAAGAGAGTTTATCTCTATTTGGGCCAGTCGCTGTGTCTTTTTCTCTATTCTGCCTGGTGTCTGTCTGGGTTTCATTATCTGATTCTGAACTGGTATAAGATGTATCAAAGAAACTGACCTTTTTCTTCTGAATCTGTTGTATCGGATGTTGTAGCCAGTTCCTACGATTTTGGAAGCTCTCTCCAGGTCTCTCGTAATAGTCCTTTTGAAGATAAGGGTAGACATGTTCAGGATTGAATTTAGCAATATCCTTCCTTAATTTATTTGATTTCTTATTGATTTGGTAATCTCTGTATCCTGTAATGCCAATAATGATATCATCTAATTTCTTTTTGGCATCATCAAGGGCTGTACTGTCATTCAATTTTTATTCCAAATCTTTAATTTCTTGCCTCTCTATGATCAGGATGTCTGTGGCGGTTTCTATAATCAAGAGCATCCAATCACGGCTGCATCTGTTTGCGAAAGTCTGAGTGTAACTGTTCTGATAACTTTCTTTTTTAAGTTCCACAAGTTCCTCCACTGCTCTTCGTCAGTGTTATCTATATGAACTGCTGTAATGTTTTTAGCAGTGCCATTTATTATTTTGTTAAATTGATCTTCACTGTAGCTAATTGTTTTAAGGCCTTCCATCCTTGCTTCACAATTATGTTGGATAGAGGTTCACGGATTAACTGGATTACATACCTGATAGGAGCAGACATCACAGCCTTACGAAACACACCATGGAGAAAACTCAACAGGAGTATGTGGGCATCCTTGGACAAGTCCCTAGTACCTTACGAGCCCCCATGGAAGTGCTAGCCAGAAACCACTAGAGCAGGACACCCTCCCTCTCCCCCTAAACTCTTCTCTCTTTCCCCTTCTCTTTCTTTTTCTTACAGAGCAGACAGCTGGACAGGGGCCAGTCATGCATGTACTTTGTTTCATTCCGACCAGCCTGACGGTTCTCCCTAGCACAAAGCACCAATGAATATATGTTATATGTGGGATTTTAGAGATGCAGGGACGTTCAAGCTTTTGTGCTCTACGAGTAAACTGTACATCCAGCAGCTAAGCCACATGGGCTGTCACCCCTGTATGTACAAATGTGATGAGGAATACATGTTATTTGTCATATGTTGTAAGTGTAAAAAAATTATATATATATATATTTTAAAGAAATGTGTACTTTGACCCTCGCTATAATATGCCATTTCATATTAAGATTAACATTTTATAACACGATTCATATACTTTATAGAACAATTACTGGAAGCTTATTGGTAGAATTGGTTAGGCTGTAGTTTTAACATGTGCAACCTTATGTGAGAAATAAGCTAACTTCTGTATGCTGAGCCTTTGAACTAACTTGTTTTTTTCCTTTTCAGGTTATGTCATGGTAAAATGTTTATAAGTTTCCTGGAAGATGTTTAAACTTCTAAATAACTTACTTTAGTTTGAAGGATATCTTGTCTTTTCTGTGCTACATATTCACTGTTAGAACTGAAGAAGTCATAGACATACCTCTTTTGAGAAAGAAGGTCCAAGTTGTAGGAGTTTCCAATAAACAAATAACAAATCCAGTTTCCGAAAAAGTTCCAGTAAATATGAGCCTGTTTGAAGAAAGCCATCATTTTGTGGTCTGCCATTTAAGCTCCGTAATCTTGCTAGGTAGATATGCAAACTAAACTGCACTATCTACTGTACTCTAAATGGTGTTGACCCAAGATGAGAATGTGAAGTTTAATATGGCCCAACAAGGAACAGTTGTATGATTATTCCCAGTAAAGACAATGGAAGAACTGCCTCCCGAGTTGCAAGAAACAGTAAACCCAGAAGCATTGGAGTCCACAGGGAAAATATTGGATTGATCAAAGGTATAGAATATGTTAGAATTACAGTGAGACCAAACAATGTCTGTCCAAGAACAGTACCACATATAATTTGACCCCAGAGAAAATTGCTGGAATAACTCCTGTGACAGGATGTGTTGAAAAAAGGATTCATGTGGAAATCATGGGAAGTACTTGCAACTATCTGATCATGGGTGTACAGAAACCTAGTGGTAAATATACGATTGAAGAGGACCTCCAAAAGATTAAAAGTATTGTTGTTCCATGTTTTCCCATGGTACAGCATCCTGGCACCATATTGTTTCACATTCCCTGTACAGTAGACTGGTTAACAGTTGTGAACCTCTGCAAGGCTTTCTACTCTCTTCCATTGCACAAGGATAGCCAATATATGTTCTCATTTGTCTTCAGAAAGAGAGTTTAGCCTGCTGCTGAGGTGTTGCAATCTCCTCCAAACAGGATGATTAGTAATCTGAGTATCAAGGGAGGAGACTTCAAAGGTCTTTACTGCCAGTGATGTGCAGCTATGGCTTCCCCCAGGCAGGGAACATGTCATCCCCTACCCAGGGCCCATTTGGCATCCTGACAGGCAGGAAGGATAATTAGTTAGGTAAACAATGAAGAGAGAAAGGGTATTAGCCAGTACAGGCAGGATTGGGACTCCCTGTCCCCTAAATATATAGATGTGTATGTTATGTGTATGTCTAGTATACGTGTATGTTTGTTATCCACAACCCTTTTCCCTAATTTTCTTTTCACAGGTTTTTTCCAGGAATCACAGGAAGAAACCTAAGTTTTGATTGGAGACTCATTTTGAGACTCTACATTTGTTACCTACGAGGATAGGGTACGCCTTAGTGTGTGCACACCATCCCGCAGGTACTCCACTGGGTCCTGACGAAAACGTTTACATTTACACATAGGTTGAAACATGTAGACCTTTTTAACCCACATCCCTTTAGCTTTTACACTGACAGCCCACCTAACAGGGCAACAGGTGCCTCTTATTTTAATAGTACCCGAGACACTCCAGAATAAACTCCATGAGTGGGTAGTATCGGATACTTTTTAATACACACTTTTTCCTCCTTGCACATATAAAAAGAAAAAAAACAGCTCCAACAGCACACCTGGATGGCATTCGGCTATCCGGGTGGGACCCCGATGATGAAGCATGTCAACAACTAGGTTGGTGAGTGAGGGGTCTTCTCAAGGACAAAGGACGTCCTCTTGATTTGTGGTTAACACACTTACCTTCCTTCCCTCCACTGAGGCTGGGACTTACCCATAAGGATAATTAGTTAGTCAGGAGTTGTGTTCTACTTCAGGCGAGTAACAACCCTACAGATGTCTATCTGCAGTGAACATGACTAGAATAATTCAACCATCTTGGTTTTTAATAGAATTAAGTCCTCTGGGTCAGGGTTATGCCCACTTTCGACAGGAAGTGGTCATACAGATGATGTAGTCCCCCTAAAGATAGGGTGCCCATTGGCTACTACGTGACAATCCCTGTAACACCCCTACATACAGTGTGTAGGTGACACCACTGATGCCAGAACTGCAGATTTCAATGGACACAAAGAAGGAGTGGACAAAGAAGACTGCCGACCCAAGAACAGAGGAGTACTGCTGACTTGGCGCCAACCCTGCCTGCTGCATCTGACCATTGTGGAACAACTGACTTGTCCAGCTACTGTCTAGATTCCAGGAAACCCAGAGTGCTGACAGTGCTTCACCAATCAACAGAGACACTCCTTGGAGTAGAGGAGCTTTTCCCATCCAGCAGCAGGTACCAAGGAATAGGTCCAGGTTACCGTCCTGCTGCCTACTGGGAGTACCAACACGGAAGCCACCCAGTAAGATGTCACCATACTCCTGCAGGTCATATCTGTCTTCCCGCCGAGTGTGGGAATGCCAGGTCCGACCTGAGCTGCACAGTACCAACACCTGAGGTATTGGACCCCTTGCAGAAGTCAAGGCTTGTCTTCAGTTTCAGACACCAACACTGATGAAAGTCAACATGCATCTTAAGGGACCTCAGGGACTGTGAGACCCACATCAAGAGTAGCCCAGTGAGTCCAGACCGCTGCCACCCAACACCTCAAAATGACTCTGCTCCCACGACCCATAGCCAGAGTTCAACTGGTTGACAGTCCCCATGGTGTACTGAGACCTACAAGAGCTGAGCCCATCCTGGATCGAGTCACCAACTGCAGCCTCTTTCTGCAGGCCCACTTCAACCGTGAGTGACTCCAGCACTGAACCTGATGCCAAAAGATACCACTGCACTGTGCCCCACAGCTTGATGAGAAATGGACCAACAGTGTCCCTACATGCCCCAGTATCTCAAGGGTCGAGCCTCCATTTGGGTTCACTCAGATTGGCCCCTCAGACCCTGCTTTCAGCCTCTGTATGACTGGACCTATCTTATTCGAAGAGAATGTGGCACCCGGCGCTGTAGCACACATCTACATACAGACTCCCAGAGCCTCCCAAGGTGGCCTGTTGTTGTGTCCTTAAACCTTGCCCCATAATCACTTTAAGTCGTGGAGAAGAGTCCTGTAAGTCATTATTAAGTGCTCAAATGCAGAATATGTTTTTTCCTCATAGGATAACGTTAGTGCTCCAGAAATTGGACTGTGTCAACTTTTGAAACGTAAAGAAATTCATAACTCGAAAAGTAGTTACCTGATTCTGTTGACCTTGGTATCAAAATTCATATAGAAATACATTTTTTTAAATGAATTGGTGTTGAATTTTTTCAAAGAGTGTGAGTTTCACTTACTGCTTTGTGTGTGCAATAAATGCTTAGCACTACCCTCTGATAAGACTAACTGCTTGCCCACACTACAAACTAAGGAGTGCATTTGGGTTATCATTTGTGCCTCTGTCAGCCAACTGAGGTTTACCTGGACTCTTTACACAGTGTACCTCATTTTAGTCCACTATATGAAGAGCCATCCATTTTCAACCAGATCTGGAAAAAGACTCTGGACTCTCTGCAAATGCCAAGCAGATCAGTTATTATGCAGTATATGTGTAACCTACATGTGGTATCAGAAACACAAGAACCATGCCAGCAAGACACCATTGTCCTTCTGAATCATTTGGTTGAAATTGGACATAAAGTGTCAACTGATAAACTGCAGTATAATCAGAAAATGGTTAAGTACTTGGTACACATTATTGAAAAAGGAGCAAGAAGGGTGTCACCAAAGAGAGCGGGTGCAAGTCAGAATGTGTCTGGGAATGGTTGGCTACTCTAGAGAGTAGATACCAACATTTTCCCTAGTGGCTAAGCCTTTACTGACCCACAAAGATGTACTTGATTCCTGAATTGAGAGTGACTACATTTACAGATAGTCAGGATAACTTCGATGACGTCCATGACTTTGGACAATTATGGTCCCAAAGATGTTTCATGACCTCTTCCGAAAACCCGATCTGAATCGGCATATGTACAAGATCTGTTGGATGCAATGCAGCTGTCCGCAGAAGTGGCAGTAGTTAAATGTGCAGCTCAAAGGAGTGGCAGTGGATTCATCAAAGAAAAAAAGAGGTGGGCTGACAAAGGTGCACATAATTGTGCACTCATGGCCTGCACACTTAATAAGGCTTAGACAAATGAGTTGGAAGGAGATACTGATTTGTCAATGTTGTTGTCAGCAGCTGATACACTGGAGGAATTAAAAGAATTGCAAGAAAGTGTTTAAGAGGTAGAACAGCAAAGTTGGATCCAAGCAGTATGTGAATCTGCAGATGGGAGACCAGTGTTATCAGACAGATTATTACGTGGCACTACCATGGTGCAACAAACACAGGGAGAGATGCAGTGCGAAGGCTAGTCAGACAGAGTTGTTTTAATCCCAAATTTACCATTTTTACAGAAGAACTGTGCCAAAGATGTGTAACCTGTCAACAAATGAATGTGGGAAAAAGGAGACCAGAAACGTTAAGCTACATATGGAGATCAGGTGCACTCTTTACCGGGATGCCTGTTTGCAATGGGTTGAGAAATGTCCTAGTAGGTGGAAGCATACCCAATAAGGAGAATTGACATCCTCATTGTAGCCAAACTCTTGTAACATGGGTTAATACCTAGTTACAGCTTACTGATTTCTCTGCAGTCAGTTTGAGGGACTGATTTCAGCAATAAGGTCATGAGAATGATAAGTGCAGAATTAAAGATGGAGCAAACAGTACACTGCAGCTACAGACCAGAGGTTTCTGGAATAGTGGAACAGCTCAATGAGACTATAAAATCCTTAATAGAAAATGTCTGTGCATCTACTCAAATGAAATGGCCTGACGCTTTCCTCTTGTTGTTGATGATTCTCTGCAATGTTCGCAACAGAAGAAAAGGGTTATTGCCACACATGATTTGTAATGGACGTGCGATGAGATTATCTGCATATGCAATATTGAATATTACAGATTACATGATAGTCGACTACTGCAAAGGATTGGCTGAGGTGTTGCATTCTATCTCTCGCCAGGTTGAAGCTTCCACTTTAAATCTGCTTCAGGGACAGTGTTACGACATTAACCTAGGTGACAGTGTAGTGGTAAAGAAGCATATGCGGATTTCTAAAAAGAAGCAAGCAACATTGAGAGACATTAATATCCCAATCGTTGTATCAAAGACTGAAATTTAAAAAAAAGTATTTTAAACAAGATATCCCTAGGTCTTGGGCTACAGAAGAAGAGTACAAATAACATTTAGAATATAACGGAGTAGGGCAAAGGATGACTATATGAAGACTGAATAGAGCTAACAAAACTAATTGTAAAAGCTACAAGAGTGCTTAAAAATATTCTGAATTAAAAAGAAACAAAGTCAAGATTATTATGAGTATTACATTTTTAGTCTCACTATTCGTAATAATAATATTTTTACTAGGTTATCATTTTACACCAAATCAAGTGATCAGATCAACATCTGCTTCTGAGACAGCTACACTCAATAGATGAGATAAATCAACCACTCAATCAGTATTTGTAGAGCGCATGTATAGAGTATAGATGCTTTGACCGTGACACCTGCACACAGACACACACATTGTACCCAAAATGCAAACCACTAGATAGAGACATATTCGGAGCAATAATAGTTGTTTCGAATGATGAGTCAACTGTTATCAACAAGCTGATATCTAGTACATCTGGAACTTTTGCTAATAGTAAACACATTAGTGTTAATTAGATCAATAGTTTTTAAAAGAAGATTAGTGTTAGACATATTAATCGCAAAGAAAAGCAAAGTGTGCCAGATTCTGAAGAGCCAGCATTGCTGTTCTTACATACCTGATGAGAGTATAATAATTAAAGAATTTGAAAAGAACATTTCTGACTTAAAATCGTGAATCATGAGAGACACCAAGGGTTTTAGAACATTGTGGAAAGGAATCTTGAACCTTTTCAGTTGGTTTACAACTGCCAAAGGAGGAATCCTGAAAGCAATTTTTATCTTCATACTAATAGTTTGCTTCTATATGTTCTTTATAAAGGCTGTAGACATTGTATTAAAACAAGAAAGAACAGAACAAATATTAAAAGACTGGAGAGAGAATTACAATTGGATAAAAAAATTTATCAAGATTAAAAGAAGGCAAAAACAATAGAAGAGTTTAAAAAAAAAAGGAATACTCATCTGAAGACAAAGCATGGAGATTTTGAAAATTATTAACCTTATTTTCACCTAACTCTTGCTCCATCACATGTCTTTGAAGCTTATCTCCTCACCTAACTGGTAAATCCCAGGTGTGTTTACATCCTCCTTTATAATGTGTCATCTTTAAGTTTGCTCTTCACCCTATAGACTTCTTTCATAATGAACTCTTTCTCTCTAACGTCTTTTCAATCTTAAGCAACATGTGCTGCTGGTGTGTCCTTATTAGATTATTTTAACAACTTCTGTCTGTCTTTATAGTTCCCACTGACTTTGTGCTTTTATTTTCTAAAAAGGATACATCAGTTGACTGTATAACGAACAATATGCTCCCATGCAGTATATAATCAACACTCCTCTACCACTAGAAAACATTGTGCAAATGAATTCACTTTTTGTTAATCGTGCTACTCGATTGGTATATATTTTGACTTTTCCTAAGTGCAGAAGTTGCACTAAGGAAATAACCTATTGCATGCGACACATCTATTACGCTAACAGTTCCTCAAAAAAGCACCAACCCTACGTGTACAGTACTTTTCTTATGAATAATGCATGACTCCTGTCCTGGGGTACCAAGCCACGAGCAGTAACCATTGTTGGACATTGTATTAAGCATAGACACAACAGTGATACTCTATGCATCTACTACTTAGAGCACCATCACTATGTCAGTATCCCCAATTGACTCAAAATGTTAACTTTCATTGTCATACCACTCCACCATTGCATTAATAAATTGACAGCACCACTACATTTGATCATTGGGTAGGTTTGCTGATGAACAAGTGGGGCTGGAGTAGATTAAACATACAAAAGCACCACACAAACTGAGCTGCAGTGTACCCCACAATCTATAACACAACTTCACAATCTCAACATCCTGTTACTTTTGCCCTTCACTATTCTCAATAGCCCTCATGCATTTGCAAGACTATACTGTACTGCAGAAGAGGCACCATTTTTTGTATTCAACCTATTATTACTTCATTATCACTCCCCATGAAAATATCCTGACACAGTCCATCTCAAAGAAATAAGTTCAAATCAATTATTTGGAAGGTTTCCAAGAGTGCTTTCTTAGTGAGCCTGGGGAAGGACAAAGGTAACTCCTTAGCAATGGCTGGAAGAGTGCCATTTTCTCAGGACTCTGTTCATGTTTGGATGTGCTTAGTTCTCCTAGCCATTAGGATTTCTTATTTAGCAATCAGCCACTTCTCATGAAGGGGCATCAACTGCAGCAGGCAAATAGTATACAAGTCTCTGGTTTTGGTCCTGGCAGATGTGTGTGAAGCAAAGCAAGCTAAACAGCATGAGTGTAGTTTAGGTAGGTAGCCATACACAAAATAAAAACTACAATTTTGTTTAGAAACACACAAGAACCCGAGTTTTACCACTTCACTTTAGCTGTATTGTCTTGTGAGATTTGACCAAAGCACCTTTATTAATTCAGAAATTAAGGATCTCACAAGGAAGGACATTGGTGACAAAGAAAAGCTAAAGTGCAGTTCAATGCGGGGATCTGTGATAAACAGTAGGTCTGCCTATAGTAGAGGAATGCCACAGGATATGCTATTGTGGAGCTGGATTATGTATGGAGCCTGATAGAAATTCTTTTAAAAGGAACAAAACATAGCATTATGATATTAGGAGCAAATTATTATAAATGAGCCTTATTCAAACACTTGTGGAAAGCTCTGTCTATGATATATATAGAAAGTAGACCTGGGCGGGGAACTCCACTTTTTTTACGGATTTTTCAGCACTCTGTGCTCCACGGAGCACGTGGAGTTCCCCAAAAATCCATGGAGACACTCAGATACAAATAGAATATTGCACAGATGTTCCTCTTTTCAATATTCTCATAAGGATTTGTAATTGGCATTTAATTTCTTTCCAGTGTGAATGTCTGAGAGGAAGTCAGTGCCCCAATCAATGTGGAAAAGTGAATACTTTACTTTACTTTAACACCTTTTGCATCTACACACACACACATATATTCCCAAACACACATGATACAAAGTCTGTCTATTTCTCCCTGTAATATTCCCCACAAATAAGTTTAAGGTTTTTTAGCACAACTTTAACTATAAAAAAGCAATCTAAATTGTAAACACATGAAGGGAGAAATAGCACAAGGTTCAGGCAAAGAAAATACAAAATGTATATGGCTTAATGTCTCGAACAAATTCATGAGTTGGCTCTAAGTTTAATGTTTATCCAAGGGTGGCAATTAAAAACAATAGGTCTCATTTAGATACTGAAGACATCCAACTCTAAATGATGCCGTAAATCTGTGACAATGACTAAGAATCAATAAAACTATACTGTGGACTAATATTATGAGACTGAACAAGGCTTGGCAGTGGGCTTGGTTGCTGGAGGAAGTGATTTAGCTGCTTGGTTAAGTACAATTTTGATGTAGTCATTGCAGTGTATCCAATTTCTTTCACCACTGCAGCCCTGTGTGCTCAAAGTTGATGCCCTTGTGTTGAACATGCATATTTTTGCAGGGTGCAACATGGAGAGCGTCCTTGCATCCCAAATTGCACTTGAACGGCACCACCTGGTTCCCATGTGCATTCTATCATTTCAAATTGTACGCAAATGGCACCATGTGGTTTGCATGGGTGCAGACATTTTGTTTTTCAACTCTTTTATGGTGCTGGGCATACTTTGTAGTCCCTCCTTAATCTCTGTAATCCTCCCATATCAAACCTACCTACCCCTCAATTGTATTTATTATATTAGTGCATAATTTTCCCCAGCATCTATTTACAGCAGACTGGATAAAATCCAGTATTTGATACGTGAGGTGTGTGATATAGTATCTTATTTATTATTCTTCTGCCTCTTTAGAGTCTGGGTAGAAAGAGAAAGGCATTTGGAAAAGAGCAGGTCCATTGGAATTAAAAATAGATAGTTTTGAACTACAGCTGTCCCAGCAGCAGACAGTAGCCAAATATCCGACATGTTGACTATTATTGAGCATGGCTCCGTTAAGATAGCACAACACACAACTTGCACGCCATAGTGCATAATGCCTTACTCATTAATGAGAGTTATTTATTTTTCCACTCAAAGTGTCAGTTTTGTTACTTGAAAAACCTTTAGAAGAAAAGATAAATCAATCACTGTTTTTTAATCTGGTGTTATTTGTATTGTGCCTAATACTTTTCTGCCATGCATTCAGTGATTTTTGTGCGAGGCATATGTGGATAAAACATAAAATTGGCCTTGTGACTCTCCTAATTATAATAACATTCCAATGGCCCTAGGGGACCAACAATGTATTGCTGCTGCGTCACTCGCTAATTTAAAACAGTTGTATGCACAGAGCATTATTTACAATTTTCTCATTTTTGTTTTTTCAATATAGCTACTCCTGCTGACCACCCAAACCACCCACCAGGCAGGAGATAGTAGCCCATCTGTGGTGGCATAGGCTGGAGCATATCCAGCAGGAATACTGGCTGTGGGTGGCCCTTGAGGAAGAAGAGGCAGAAATAGCATCCTCTCAGTTTCAGCCAGGATCCAGTGCAACTGATCCCTCTGAGCCTCCAGCCTCCTGGCCATCCCATTGCGTGCACCACTGCCAGGTGACCATAACTGCCACCACCCCTTCCAATCTGGCAGGCCATTACTGGAGTGCATCCTGCAGCAGCTGGACGCTATGAAGAGCCTGCTCTTCAGAATGGAGCAGAGCCAGTACCAGCTCTGGACCCAAATACAGAATGCCTTCTGCTAGTCCTTTTTTTTTAAAAAAAACAATTGTTTTGGTGGAAAGGACTTGTAGTGGGTGGAGAGGGCAGAAAGGGAGTTGTGCCTTTTTCATTGGACAGATGGTCAGATTTTTGGACATTGGTGTTTGGTATAGTTTGTTTGAGGGGAGGTGTGGGCTTGTTGTGGGTGGAGATGGTGGGGTTGTTTGTAAAAATTTAAGGGGACCTGCATTAGAGTTTTTTTTAATGTATGTCTGGAGTAGTTTGTTTTAGTTTTATTTTTCCACTGCTGCCTTCAGTTTTTATCCAGACTGTTTATATGCTTGTAAGAGTGTACTGCATAGTTATAGAGTTATACCTCTCTAACTATACTTACTATTAGAGGGATGCTGCCATGACCGGTATTGTCTAAAACAACATAGATACATGATTACTTGCAGTGGCAGTTAGTTACGTACTTGCTAAATTAACTAGCTCTTTTCACTCCATACTTGTCTTACCTGCATATAGATAAAGCAGAAACAGGGAAGGCATTACACCTTCACAAGTGAGGTCCCACTTCCACAAAGGTAAGCTCCAACTGTAGGATTAATTGGACGGATTATTCATCATAGCCAACTAAATGAAAATACAAACACTCAGTTATTGGATTATATCAAAGCTTTACAAAGAATTGAGAGCAGACTATTACATGATGATGCAACAAAGAATTCCTGATAGCTTAGATTAGGGGTTTACGGTTAAGTAACACATAAAATGAATGATGATGGTGATGACTGATGTTTTTTATTCAATATCTAAAATATGTATCACTTTTATGTGCAGGTGAGTAAAGGGCTAGTGTGGGCGGATGTATGACAGTACAACGCGTGCTTTTACAACGCCTACCGTTACGACGCAGGTTTTACAACGCAATTCGTTAAAAAGACTTGCATTGGGGGCGCTAAATAGTGAATAGTTTAATTCACTATTCCAATTCCAGTCCCCGTGGATAGTAGGGAAGGTGTGGGATAGTAAATTAAACTATTTACTATTCTCGAGCGCCCTCCAGCGAAAGTCGTTGTAACGACTTTTGTTGTAAAACCTTCGTGGTAAAAATTTTGTGGTAAAGGATGTTCCCCATGTGGGCTATTGCTTAGAAAATCCTACAGTTAGTTGGTGTTGCTTTTACCAAATCCACCCCAACAAGTGTATGATCCATTGATGGTGTAAATTAAGCCGCATTTCAATAAATCACACAGCACGGGGGAAGAGGGTTAGGGGTTTGATGAATAGATGAGAAAGGGGATTTGGGGAAAGGTTTGACAAAGACAAACACTACACAAGGGCTCCTTTGTGGAGTCTACCGGCCGCCTTTCCTCTTGTCAGGCAGGTTTTCGCCCGCTGCACTCAACCGAGAAGGTAGTAGTTTCGGTGATGGACAAACTGAGGGAGGGCATTGACATCTGCCTCCCCCAGGCCCTGGTCCTCTTAGATCTGTCCGCCGCGTTCGACACGGTGGATCATGACATCCTGTTGACCCGTGTCGAGGCTCCGGTCTTTTCTAACAGACAGGGAGCAGGCTGTCCATCTGGCCGACTTTGCTGCCCCTCCTCGTAGAGTGACATGCGGCGTTCCCCAGGGCTCCTCTTTGTCTCCCCTGCTATTTAATTTATACATCTCACCCCTTATTTTTTCTTTACAGCAGATGGAGGTCTCGGTGTTCAATTACGCCGACGACCTCCAACTTATTTTTAACCTTTCCCATTCTCCCTCCTCTGCCCAGAATTTCCAGAGGGTGATGCTCTTCATCCAAGATTGGATGAACTGCAACCACCTCAAACTAAATCCCGACAAAACCGAACTGGTTTTGACCGGGAGTGGTTGCAGTCTCTGGTCCCCGTCTTTTTGGCCCGACTCACTTGGTCCCCCTCCCCTCCCGGTTCCAAAGGTTAAAACCCTGGGCATCTTTATCAACTCCCAGCTCTCCCTTCACACGCAGGTTCACTCAGTGGTGTCCTCTTGCTTCTTTTCACTTCGCACTATTCGTAAGGTTTCCCGTTTTTTTTCTGTTCCCGCCCTTAAGCTTATCCTCATGGCCATGGTGCTATCGCGCCTTGACTATGGGAATGTGGTCTACAATGGCGCCCCAGACTACCTGATCCGTCGCCTTCAACAGATTCAAAATCAGGCTGCCCGCCTGATTTACGGGCTCCCTAAATTTCATCATGCCACCCCTCTGCTGCAATCTCTGCACTGGTTACCGGTGAAGGAGAGGGCTCTCTTCAAGTTGGGCTGCATGACTTATCAGGCTAGGTCAGGGACTGCCCCTGTCTTCCTCTGTGATGTCATATCACCCTACCTTCCGGCCAGAGAGCTCCGCTCATCTCACCAGGCCCTCTTGACAATTCCCCGCTTTAGGAAGAAGAGGTCCGGGGGGACAAGATTTGCGGTCCTAGCTCCATCCTTTTGGAACTCTCTCACTTCTGCCCTTAGAGCTTCTACCTCCTATGCGGAATTCCGCAAACATCTTAAGACCTTCTTGTTCTCCAGATCCCTAGCAGTCTAGCCTCCGTCTTTATGTCCACTGGTTCACCGCTACCTAGCGCCATGAAACCGTCCCGGTATAAGCGCGCTCTACAAATCTGTTAAAATTCAAAAAATTCAAAATACAAGGACAACATTCATCTAGGCAACGAGCAGCACATCATTCTTCATCAATCTGTTGTTGAAGGAAATGAAAGAATGAGATTGACACAGTACAGTTACAAACATTGCAAACAGTCCTCTGGCCCAAGATCCAAGTTATCAGATATCTATGTTTGCTGCCTTTTTGGTTGGGAGTGAACTTACCCACCCAGTTATCCAAATAAGATTGTTAAAAAAATAATAATACTATTTTGTAAAATGAGGTGGTCCATCTGCATTCTCCTTGGGAATGTCCATCACTCTTGGGTGCCTTTCTGGACAGGTCCGATAGATAAGTAGGAGAGTTGAGCTCAGCTTTTGCCTTTTGTTCATGCAGGAGACTCAAAGGCCTGATTATAAAACAGAAACTGTGTTTTAGAGTCAAAGAGAAAGACAGAAGGAAGGTAAGCTTCATGAGGAGTGTATCAGGAATACTCAGAGGCAGAGAAAAAAACAAGTGAGGGACTCAGACACACAAACAGCATTTAAACAAATGTACTTACCTCAGTCCATTCCACATTTCACAGTACTAGGCCTCAGACTCATGGTTTCACTTTGGAGCCAATAACGTCTTGCTTCTATCTGTTGATGAAATAGTTTAGTGGCTCCCCCCTGAATTCTTCCATTCTGCTCCTGACTCTGAGTAATTCCGTCCCACACCAGTCATAAACCAAGCAAGATGAAGTGTGAAAGGGCCAATCACCTCTAGGGAAAACATAATCATCAATCATCACTCACAATCACTCAATCTTCTGTTCACTCATTAGTACAATGGTTACCTATTGTAGTCCAAGCACAGTGATAGGTACACTATCTCCCCTTTAATGCAAGCAACAGTTTGGAATTTGGTACTTCTTGTAAATTGAATGATCGTCTAGGGTAGCCCTTCTAGGTGATGAAAAATTGAGGAATCATAGCAATGGACAGTATAAGTTAATCATTTTCACTAAGTAAGTTTATATAGGCAATCCCCTCCAGGTGAAAAATGAGTGCCCATCACTCAGGCCCCAGACACTGCAAATCACTTCAAGTAAGTTCCCAAATCACAGTTCAACACCCTCTCTTAATGTTTGCCACCATATGAATCATCAATCATCACTTACACAATCACTCAATCACTGTTGCAATAGTTGTAGTTATCTCTTTCAATCCAAGCAGAGATAGGTTAGGTAGTAGGTACACAATTCATCTTTGAAACAACCAACCAATTGGAATTTGGTATAGGCACTGTTGTAAATCAACGATCTTCTTGGAAGCTCTGCTGTAGCTAAGTGATACAAACTAGGATAGGTATTCGAGGGGCGCAGGCATTATCCTCCAATGTCATGATGAAATTGTGTAAGCTTTTTCAATGCACTCTGGTCCAACTGCAATCCGGCAAAATATGTGACTAAAAAAGTTGGGCCAGCATAACTTTGCCCCAAATAAAATAATGTTCTACTAGCTACTATTTTTTTTTTGCAACAATAGCAAGAAATAATTAAAAAGATCTATGGGTCCGCGATGCGTTGGGCGATTTACAACACCGAGACGAAAGCGGCCATTTTTTGTCAATTCTATGCGAATCTTTATGCGGGGGATGGGCTCAATGCGGATGATCAACGGGAGTACTTGCGGCGCCTACCCATCCCACAGGTATCTAAGGAATGGAACGGACTGTTGGAGGCCCCGATTGCCAGAAAGGAGGTACTTGATGCCATCAAAGACTCAAAACTTCACAAGTCACCCGGGCCTGATGGTTACACCGCCCTTTTTTACAAATCGTATGCCACGGAGATCTGAGATTTTCTCGTCATCCTTTTTAATGACATGGCCAGTTCTGGTTCTTCCACTGGCTCTCTTGCTGAGGCAGTGATATCGGTCTTGCCTAAACCAGGGAAGGACCTCGCCCATTGCTCCTCATTCCGCCCCATAGCTCTTCTTAACATCGACGCCAAACTATACTCCGCGATCCTTGCACATAGGCTAAAGGATTTGATGCCGGCGATTATACACCCAGACCAATCAGGGTTTATTAAAGGGCGCCAGACCCATGATAACACATGAAGGGTGATTCACTTAATAGAAAAGGCAGACAGGTTTCGAATCCCGGCGGTCCTCGTGGGTCTGGATGCCGAAAAGGCCTTTGACCGGGTGGGTTGGGGCTTCTTGTTTAACACTCTGACGGCTTTTGGCTTCTCGGAAGGCGAATTTGTACAGTCCCTGGTCTCGGGTTGCGGTCAATGGTCATCTGTCGACGTTCTTCCCGCACTCTCGCGGCACCAGACAGGGATGCCCTCTTTCCCCCCCGCTCTTCGCGCTGAGCATTGAGCCATTGGCGATGGCGGTGCGGGAGCACGAAGGGATCCGGGGCCTTCCATTCACGGGGGAGCAACATAAAATTACGCTCTTTGCGGACGATATCTTGTTCTCTGACGCGGATCCGGTACAATCGCTACCGTGTATCAGGGAGGCCTTGCTGCGTTATGAAGAGGTGGCCGGCTTCAAAGTCAACTACGACAAGTCATATGTCCTGAATCTTACTCTTTCACAGTCGGAGATGGAACGAGTACGCCCCTTGACGCCTTTGGCCTGGTCCTCAGGTTCGATCGTCTACCTAGGGGTCCATCTGACGCCGACGGTTGGAAATTGTTCTCGGTTAACTTCCCTCCCTTATTAGCGAAGACGCGAGCAGACTTAGACCGGTGGAAATCTAAATTCTTATCGTGGTTGGGCAGAATCCATGCCATTAAGATGGTCCTTCTGCCTAAATATCTTTACCTCTTCCAAGCATTACCCATTCCAATCGACAATGACTTTTTTCGACGACTCAAGACACAGATGTTGCGGTTTGTATGGCAGGGGGGTCGGGCGCGATTCTCTTTTGCGGTCCTGCGACGTTTGAGGAAGGAGGGAGGCGTGGGTCTTCCTGATTTGCAGCTTTATTATAAAGCGGCACAGCTGAGAGTGCTGGTGGAGTGGTCCCAACAAACGTCGGAGAAACACTGGCTGCACATGGACCCGAGTGTCGCTGGCAGATCGGTCTGGGACTTGGCCTGGAAACCCAAGAGGGATCGTCCCCTGAATGCTTACATTAGTACCCCGACGAGTACTACTCAGAAGGTTTGGGACACGCTGGCTGCTGATGAGCACTGGACCACATTTCCCTCTCCGTTCACACCCTTACACTTTAACCCAGCCTTCCCGCCGGGACTGCAAGAGGGGGCTTTTGACGTATGGAGGGAGGGTGGTTGTAGGGCTTTGACTCATCTCTTTCACGGCCAGGAACCCCTCCCCTTTGCTAATTGCATGAGGGACTACAAGGTCCCCCCGTCGGAATGATATCGCCATATCCAGTTACTTCACTGGGCCACATCGCCTGGGGTTCGGGAGGCAGCTACGAGACCCCCATCGCCCTTTGAGGCCTTCATACTTCGGACATCTGCCATGAAAGTGGCCTTCTCCTTTATTTACCAGCTCCTGCTCACCTCAGCGGTGACGCCTCGCTCTCGCTACATGAGACACTGGGAAGAGATCTTGGGGAGATATATCTCCGATAACAAATGGTCGGCATTGTGGAGGGATTTAGCAGCGTTTAATCACTCGTTACATCTGAGGGAAGCCCACCTCATGACGCTCATGAACTGGTACCTATGCCCGGCCAGACTCCATCGCATATACCCGGCATCCTCTGACAGGTGCTGGAGGGGGTGTGGCCTCCTTGAGGATTTTCGCCGCATTTGGTGGGATTGCCCGGTAATTCGACCGTACTGGGAGGAGATCCTTTCACATATCAAGGATATGCTTGGCTATTCTGTGGTGGATTTAATGGCCTCTGTCCTGTTGGGCCTTCGTGAGCCGGACTCTGAGTTTCAGACACGCGCTGATAAACAGATCCTGTGGCTTTGCCCTGGAGCAGCCAAGCTTACTCTAGCCGCCGCTAGAAGTAATTTCCTTGTGGCACGCAGGGCTCTGGAGGCTGCTTAGCATGGAGAGAGGGCCCCTTGGTTACCTATCTCTCTAAAGGTTTGCCTTCTGCGGTCTGCCCAGCCTCATTGCGGTCACTGCACCTCTTTCAGGTCTAGTATGTGTTCTGGGTGTTTGCATGGTATATCTGGAGTCACCACCCTGGGGGGAGGGGAGGGGGGGGGGATGTTTAGTTTTGTGGTTCTTGGGTTTGTTGCGATGCCCACCAGAGACTCCAAGGCCTCTCAATCTAGGTACAAGGAATTATGGGCATGACAGATTTTTCATCTTTGGCTTTCTTTAGCGTACATTGCCCTGTACCGTTGCTTCGGCACTATTGCACTACTGCTTATGGCATTGATTGGCTCTGGACTTGAGGCACATCCGCTACCATAGAATGCCGCTGTTCACCATCTTGGATTGTGCCCCCTGCGTGGGGAATTGTGCGGGCCTCCGCTGTTTTTCTTTGTCTTTCTATTCATAAATAAAGATTTTACAAAAAAAAAAGATCTATGGGACACTGGCATACTCAGTACGGGAAGTAGAGTTCATCCTCAAACTCAGGTAGTTCACCCAAAAGTTGGTCAGATAACACATCGGTTCTGACCAATCATCCTCTTCCTCTTCCTATACTGTATTAAGAACGGTGTAATTGTGTGGCATAAAATGTTGGTTCATTTTGATCATAATCAATCTCTCCACGTTTGGACGCAAAAGGCTGGCCCTTCTCACTGTAACATGTGCACCAGCTTCACTGAAAACACATGCTCAGCAAATACAGCGGCTACAGGTAAAACCATATACATTACTGCCAGCCTGCTGCGTTCTGACCACTGGAGCATCTTCCGAAACCGTTATATTAATGGGCTTTGATGCACATGGACTTCTTTTGGATCATCTAGATAGTCCTGGAACATCCTGGGGCACTGCTGGGGACAAGGCTGCTTTCTTGAGGATGTCAATCTCTTCTTCCTAAATATTACCTCCCACCATGTTTAGACCTGTAGCTGATGTTCCCAGGCTCTCCTCAACACCTCATTCAGCAATTTTTTCAAATTGTGGTGTTTTTTCATATGGGTTTTTTGGCCTCCAGTACCATAATGTGAACCAGGCCTACCTCGACGAACATGCATGTTGCAAATGCTGCTGTGTGCTCCCTTGTTTGCTAACTGTAGAAAGAAATCAAACTGGGTAGAATTACGTTTCTAACTGTGCCACTGCCAATGCCTGAAGAGGAATTGGAGGTAAGTGGGCATGTAATCAATTGCCTCTCTTCAGAGAATTCTTCTCTTTATGTAGGGGTTGATGCAGGTCTCAAATGGGGCTTTGAAAATATGGGAGCTGGTGGTTCTACCAGTGCCACATCAGTTGGAGCAGATTAAATAGCAATGCTAGACTCCTCTGTGTCATCTTCCACAAAGACCGCCTCTGCATTGTCATCCTCCTCATAATCCCCTTCCCTAAGTCTAAGGCTTCCAGGAATATTTCTTTCCCCTTGCCTCTCCTGTTGTCTCCTGAACTCTGCCGGGGTCCACTCCATGCCCCTATTATCATCATCAGATGTAGTGCTTGGAGAAGATGGTGGAGCAGTACCCTTCCTTTTCCTAGCTGGAGATCTGGGAACCAATGATTCTAAAGGAAAGGTGCTTGCTCAGACGGAAGCTTAACCTCCTGTTCTGCTCCAGCATCAGAAAAATGTACAATTGGTGGATTCGGCTGATGTTCACTTTGCTCTGTTTACTGAAATGATTGGGTACTACTTTGTGAAAGAGACAAATCTAATTTAGTATCACTGCTCATCGACATCGCCATGGTTGCAGTGGCCGCCTCATTGACAGACATAGTCTTGTGCTTAGGTTGGGATTACTGCTCTCAGCTTGCTCCCTGTAGGACAGATAGGCAGGCACAATACCTGGTGCTCGACAAACAATTTGGGGCATTATACCATTGGTGGAAGGCTGCTTCTTCTCACTGACCACTTTCTTAGCAGCCTATTTCTTTGGGGCAATGTTAAAGCTCTCAGTTCCCTCTTGTACTAAGCTGCACAAGCGGAAGAGATTGGAGGACTACAGTGTGACTACACAGGCTTTCTGTTTGGCAGTAGTGCGGGTCATGTCTTTTCTCTTGTGCACCTAAAAGCAAACAAGCAAGAGAAACATTTAAGGTCTTATTATGAGTTTGATGATCACAAGGACGGTGGGGCTCTGGTTGCACCGGTGGTCCAACCGCCCTATTATAACTAGGACAGTCAGACCACCATGGGACCGCTGCTGCTGCCAGGGATCTGCAGAGGTCTGAGGCCCCTAATATAATGGTGTACTGCTGCAGAACTCCCAAGCATATTAGGAGTTTCCTCACTGCCACAGTTTTCATAGCAGTGAGCCCACCATAAAAAGTGTGGCAGTGAGGATACAAAGGGGATGCATGCAGGAGGGGCACATGGTGTGCCCCTCTGTATGCATGTTCACTCAGTTACTCCAGGGTATGTACTTAACAGTCCATGCAGGAACATGCAGTAGCATCCCAATTGCAGTGCTTTGTTAAGGCTCATGTATGAGTCATAGCACTGCACTGCCGCATGCCATTCACTGCAGGACCGCCCAACCCGGATTCCTGTCGGGATCCGGCAGGCGGTCTCATTATAGCCTGGTCAGTGTGGCAGCAGCGCTCTGTCGTGGCCGATTGCTGCCACACGGCCAAAGTCATAATATCTCCATTAATGTGAAATGTCATGTGGTATTGTTTGCAGTTTGAATCATAACAGACAAAGGCTAAATTAATGTGGTTGTTTACTTAGGTAATAAATATTAGCCATTTTAAAGTAAAACCACACCACCATTCCATAAAATGTAATTCCCCAGGGCTGCCAGATTATGCGGAAGGATCACCCTATGGGGAGAGGTGGAGGTTTAGCCTTAATTATTAGGAGTTCCCTTTGCTGTGTGCCTGTAGCTATTTCGGACATATAGGGGGCCGGAATTTTGGGTTTTCTCCTGACTATCGCGGCCCACCAATCCATTACGGGTGTAGTAATCTACTGTCCTCCTGGACCAGCGAGGAATTTTTTAGAGTCCATTAGCCATATCATTTTCCCTGTTGCTGCCAAATATAGTTATTGCTTTATCCTCAGTGATTTCAATATCCACATGGACAAGCCAGTGGATATTGACTCCATGAGGCTACGCGAATCCCTTGATATTCTCAACCTGTCTCCGTATGTCTGATTTCCCACCCATGACAAAGGGCACACACTGGATCAGGTTAAATTGATGCCCGCCTCGCTCTAACCTGGTCAGATCATTACCTGTTCGGTTTTACAATCCGCAGAGAGCCTGCAAGGTCCCAATCACTGGGCAATTCCAGTGTTAGCTATAATTTCTTGCCCTTTCATTTGATTACACCGGAGGCAATACAGTGCACCAGGAGTTGCCGCTCGATTTCTTTAAGCGACTACCTAGAACAGGATGTGCAGTCCCTAGAGGGTTGGTTACAACTCCAGGCCCTGGAACTTGCCCCCCTCTTAAGGGTTGCTAAATCCACCGGAGTTTCTGCCCCTTGGTTCACGGAAGCCCTAAGGGAAAGTAAAAGGGCACGTAAACATCTTGAAAGAGAGTGGCGCAGAAATTATAGTTCCTTTGACAAAGCTATTTATAAATTTGCATTGAAAGAACATTATAAGAAAGTACGTGAGGGAAAGAAACTCTTTCTCGCAACAAAAATTGATATATTGGGCAAAAAAAGTAAAGTACTTTTTAATATTGTAAAAAGTTTCTCCTTGCCTACGACAATTAGCCTACCCTTCACTCCCATGAGCGATTGGACTGGTCGCATGGCTCTTTTTTTCTTCCAAAGACAATTAGAGCCAAGCTGGATAGAGGAGGTAATGTGGTCCTGGTATTACTGGATCTTTCGGCAGCCTTCGATATTGTGCCCCATAATAGATTACTGTAAAGTTTCATGGAGAGCCGTATTGGTGGCACAGTTTGCATCTTTCCTTGTTAACCACTCCCAAACTATTTGGTCTCCTCTTTTTGCTGCTGTGATTCCACCTATGAATGTTGGTATTTGTTTATGGCCCCTCTTGCCCTTCTCGCTGAGAAATTTGATGCCAAAATAGTGTCATATTCTGATGACAGCCAGCTGCTGTTTACATGCAAGAAGGGTGTCAAGTTCAGTAGCAACTTAATCAACACCTGTCTCTGAAGTCTTCTCCTGGCTTAGACACAATCAATTAAAGTGTAAGAGAAGTCAGAGAATATTTTCTTCGGTCCACGTCCGTATGAAGCTTTGCATAACTGGTGGCCGCAACACATGGCCCCCCCTTCATCCTCTGTTACCACTGTGAAACCTCTAGGGGTCAAATTGGATGCAGCCCTCTCTATGAAGGCCCAATTCCAAACAGTGGCTAGGGTCTATTTCGGAATGTTGAGAATGCGGAAGAATTTTCTCCCACTGCTCTCAGTCTCCTATCAATAAACAGTGGTCCAGGCCCTGGTGGTGTCCAGACTGGACTATGTTAATTCCCTGTATCTCAGCCTCCCTGAATATCTCCTGGTACGACTACAGGTGATTCAGAATGTGGCGGCAAGGGCCATTTTTCTGACAGTGCACAGGACTCACACAACTCAGTTTCTTTCCTCGTTACACTGGCTCCCGGTGCGGAAAAGAAAATATTTTAAAGCCTTGGTGTTGGTCTTTAAAGCATTCCATAAGTTTAGAGCCCCCTACCTTAGGGCAAGATTTCAATCTTATACTCCACAGCGTACTTTGAGATCTTCTTCCCAGCTGTTGATCTCAGCTCTGAAGATCCGTCTCTCCCGGGTAGGGGTTAGATCCTTCCAAGCAGTGGCCTCCCAGCTGTGGAATAGTCTACCCTTCTCCCTCAGACAGATCCTGGACCGCCTTATTTTCAGGAAGAGTCTGAAAACATGGCTCTTTCAGTTGTGAGCTACGTAGCAGTGGTATGGCTTTTTTTCAATGTTATGTGGTCTCTGTTTTCTCAACGCTGGTACACTCCTGGTAGTAGCCGTGAGCTTTATAAATATTAGCTAACATAACAATAATGCACACAATATACAGCATGATAGAGCTCTTTCCATTATGTCCATATTTTCTAAAGGAGACACTTGTGGCACTCAGGGAACTGCATGGGTATATGGAACTCTAATCGTTTCATAAAATGGAGATTAATGTGCGCCTAAGTCAGGCAATGTGGTCCAGGGGGTAGAGGAATAATCATCATTACATAACTGGATGATGCTGATGTGTCTAAAGTGCACTGCAGACAGGGCGTCTAGGAGGAAATTGAATTATATATCTCAAAAACTGAATGCTGTTGTGCAGTTGTGCACCTATGGTGGATGGATGGTTGGAAGGATCAACTGAGGCAAAGTTGGAAAACAAAATATGAAATAAAATAAAATTCAAACACAAAAAATCTAAATGTAAACAAAGCTTGAAAAATTATCCTTTATATAAATGAATTAAATAACTCCCTGGCTGAATTAACATGTGACCTACCGAAAATCAATGGTCAACTTTATCCCATACTTTGATATGCGGATGATGCGGTCCTTATGGGCCGCACGCCAAAAGCACTACACACTTTAATTTCAGGCTTTGTATCTTTTATGGCAGACTTAGGACTTTGTACTAATTTTAAAAATTCTTATATAATGTCCTGCGGGCCAAAAAAGCATCATATTAGGCACATAATGACGGGAAGTGATCTCTTAAAAAGCACCAGCACTTTCCCTTACCTGGGTTTAGTCTTTTCAGACTCAGGATCATGGCGATCGCATGTAGCTCAAGGCGAAATAAACTTGGCACGGCAATTAAATCTTTCATCAGCCTGCGACAGCCCAAGAAGGTAGAGGTGGTGATTATTACAGATCTATAAAACCCAATGGCTGCCCACGGTAACTTATGGCGCCGAGGTATGGGGGCATGTAAATTGTATTGGTATACAAATGGAGGAATATAGATTCTGTAGAAAGGTTCTTGGGGCACAAATTTCATCACCTACCTTCAAATGTCATAAAGAATTAAATTTACATTATGTGGAGGACTTTATTAAATCTCGACCTGCTTTATTTTGGCTAAAGATATGGCGAAATCCAGCTGCAATTTTAACTCAAGAAATTATCACAGATTGCCTCAAATGTGATAGCGGCAACAGTATACCCTGGCTTAGTGCAGTACAAAATAGCATAGCTAGTGTTCAGTTAGAATATACCTTTCATCTTAGTTTAGCTGCAGATGGTATAAATTTAAAAGCAGTGAGGGGGGCACTATATGACTCTCATTGCATCTAGATGTTTCCTAATCCCCATATTGTAACACATCTGGGGAATCCATTTCCTTCTAAAATTGGCATAGGCTAGACAAAAGAATAAAATATAGTTTTTCTATTACATTCAAGATGCTTAAAGTGCAGTTAGTTCCTACATTACCAATATCAACAGATTTAAAACCTCGATGTATAGAACTTTATTTGAAGAAGGTCAAAGCATAATATTATATATAGCGTTTTTTCCAAATGGGGTTGGACATCATCCAGGTACTGTTCAACGCTTGATTTTGGTTTGCAATAAGAAATTGTACAGTCAACTTTTACAAGCTTGGGTTTTGGTGAAGTGTGTTTGAGACATACTCTCAATATCTCTGCTTCAGATGATTTTTAGAGTGTGCCATTAGTGTTTAGGGATCACTCCAGAAGGAGGGTAAACCAAGCTCATCAAACCAGGTCTGGACATGACAGAACCAAGAGAAGGTGGAAAGGCTTATCAAAAAAAGTGTGGGTCTCAAGCTGCTAGATGCTCTATTCTTTTATTGTCTATATCCTGATAAATAGGTATCAACTGTGTTGACCTGGGGAGGCATAATAACATTATTCGCCCACAGCAAGCTTATCTAGATTATTTACCCCCACAATTCTGCACCATAGAGTGCAGCTTTTTGAGCCTCATACTTTTAGACCTCAAGATCACTTTAGATGTAATGGCTTGATGCTTTTCAATGATAGCATAGAGCTATGGGTGGGAACAGTTTTAGATTTATGTGGGGAAGCCATGATAATTTGGAATGCAGTATTATACCCATATAAGTAAAATTTGTTGCATGCTTTTGTTTTTTCTGCCATACAACAATGTTTTTCCTAAAAGTCTATTGAGGTCTAATAGCCTTGTACTTTGTTTTAATAGAGCTCCATTTCTAGTCCCTTGGCAATACAATAATCATCAAAACTGTTGCGTAGTTTTTGCAAGTCCTTCGTGTCTGAGACAGCAAGATAGTATCATCTGCAAAAAGTAGTGCAAGTACTTGATCTACACAAAGCTTTGGAGAGTCATTTTCACACTCTTGCCAATGCTTACATCATTGACATATAATGAGAACAGGGTGGGTGCAAGCACAAACCCTGTCTCACTCCCCTTTTTATTGGACTGGGTTCTGTCAGTTCACCAGAAAACCCCCAGTGAACATAATTGTCCAGGTGTAGCCTGGTTATCTGTGTAGAAGTGCATTAGGTATACCTTGGATTTTTAGCATGGTCCATAAAAGGTCCCTTGGTGCAAAGTCAAAAGCTACCTTTAGATCAACGAATGTGACGTACAAATGATCACCTCTTCAGTTTAATGTGCTTACAGACACTAAATGTGTTTAAGGAGAACAAGGGTACCCAAAAAGGTAGTTAGGGACCCTGGGTATTAATATTAAATTATGAAAAATGGTCCTTAAAAAATCATTTAGAGAAAAAAGGATAGATATAGACGATAGTGGGTGCTATACTTCACGGTGTCCAGCCGGACAAGTAGTTTAATCAATTGAATGTTTTAACAGTTTGAGAGGCAAACAACAATAAAGTGGGATACAATCCTGCATCCAGTACATTAGAACAAAACAAACATACAAATAGACATTTAGGATTTTCAGGCATAAAACAAAGACAAAGGAAGCTTTGAGTAAATGAAAATACAAAACAAGCTGTCCAAAATAGTTATCACACCAATATAACACAATGGTTGTCTGTGTGAAACTATTCCGTAGGTCAAAGACGTTTCGATCCCTTTTAAAAATATAATGGGATCATCATCAGGACCATTTGATTAACATGCCTGAGTTTTAAGGTGCTGCCTTTGTAAGGTACTGAATTCTATTTCAGAACCGGTTTGCACAATTAGCGCGAACAATGGAGGCATGATCGCTCCCTTGGCTCTCAATGAGCCCGCATGTATAGTATACAAAACGTGTGGTCAATGCCACAGTTCGTGGTGCTGCAGAATATCTAGGATGAGGGCGGTATTTGGGATATCCATGGGTAATACCTCGGGTATCGGAGGTGATGGCCATGTACGAGTTCCTACGTGCGCTATAGCAATGATCTGGCAATACATAGTAGCCTAAAGACCTGATGAATTGTACTGACATTGTTAGAACTGGCGGTCTCCAGTTGGCTGAGGTAGGCACCTTAGGCCAAATAGGGACCCTTCCTTCTATTTCAGAATAAGAAATATATACTTTTTTGTCAATAACCTCTGCCCACTCCCTCTGTAGCTTGGCTCGAGCAGACAGGCTTATCTTCGAAGGCAATGCGTAAAGTATTTGTACTAACACTCGTAGTAACATAATGATGACATCACAAACGGGCTCCACACCGCTTTAGAAAAATAAAGTATCTTTACTAAATTTACTGAGACCAAAACGGTAAAAAGATTTCACATAAATAAGGTTTCTTGCTTGAAAAGGTTCTTCTTTGAAACCTTGTTACAAATCAAGATTACATAGTAGACACCGGTAGCTTCACTGGGGCTACCCCTGCGTCAACAACACACACGGGCCCAAAGTTCAACACAGCCTTTGGGACTCACTACGGCTGGGGCAGAGTCACATGGACCCTCCTCACAGTACCTTGGAGAAGATGGTGATGAGGATGCACGGCGTCAGAGGAGAGCGATGTTGCCTCAGGACACTGTTGACGTTGACAGTTCTCTCGAGAACAGAATGCGGATTTTGCTCCTCTCTTGCTTGTACAGCTCCTCAATGACAAGAAGGCCTTACTCTCAGCTTCAGGCCCTCCTTATGACTAGGCCTGGGCGTAGGACTATGCTACAGTCTCGGAGCATGCGTACTTTGTGCAACTGCATGCTACATGAATTGCACGTAGCACAGTCCAAAAATGCGTAGAATAGGGGGCATTTCTTGCTTGCTTGCGCTCCTCAAAGTCAAGTTGGAGACCGTGAGCGAGCAAAATAACATCCGGGCGAGACTTTTTCCTCATTCATGATCAGCAACATCAAGTTGCCAATCGCAAGCGTGGAAAATAAACCTCCCAGCAAGATTCTCAACGCAGTGAGGGTAGGTTTCTCACTGCGAGTAGTCGCGTACGCTTGCAGTGAGAAACTACCAGTCCGTTTTGAGAAAGCTGCCACCCAAGTACAAATCCACTCGAGCAGCAAAAATTGACCACTTGCACTGTGCAAGATGAGGTTTGCACTGATTGCACAGTGCAGACAAGGATCCGGCACTGTGCAATCAGTGCGAACAGCATTTTGTACAGTGCACTACGCAGTTTGCATACCTACACGTAGCTTGCATTGTGCGGAGTGCATTTTGCGCAGCTACGTGTAGCACTACTACGTGATCTACGCCCAGGGTTATGTATGACTGGAACTCCCAGCAAGGAAGTTCGGGGGTGCTGCCGGTGAAGTCCTTTTGGGCCTGGGACTTCGTAACAGGAGACCAGCTCTACTCTGGTCCTTGGAGACACTTCTCCTTTCAGCCGGACACTGCACTTCAGCAAAGTCTGTCTTCAAGTAGGGGGACAGAACTCACAGCTGAGTCCCTGAGTACCTTCTTTTCTAAACAATAAAATAAACATAACTTAAAATAATATACAATAGATAAATAAAATGTAGAAGATTAATCATGAAATCTACGAGGAACATATGTTATATTCTAGGTATACTGCTTTATATTATGTTAAATGCTCAATGTATGATAGTTAATTCTATTAGAGATTTCATGAAGTGCTGATGTTTATGGGATTATGATGTCATTGCATCTGGAATGTTATGGTTTCAATGCTGGGAAGTTAGCTGGGACAAAGAAGATAGCTGGCAGATGATAAGCTGTGTAGATCTACATCTCTTCAATAAACTCAGCCAAAATTCTTCAAGTATCCAGTATTTATTGAGTTTACAACTAAAACTTTGGCGACGAGGACTCTACACAGCTGAACCCACGATCATCTATATTCAAGATTCAAGATTTTCAAGATATTCTAGTTCCATATCATCTGCTGCAATACATCTTTAAACATCGACTTCTTATGAGATTTATGGCAATCAAAACCACCTTCTAGTGGACATTTCTTCATCTGTCTTCTGCTACATTCCACAAGCTGAGTGGACTCAATAAGATAAGTTTTTCTACAATACTTTGCTATTGCCTCCACACTTCTACTCTTTTGAGAGACTGTTTGACTGTTTATCTCAAGAATCTATTTTTGTGAATTTTTCAAAATGACAGGTGTGGTTGGTTAGCGCAAGCATTGTACAAAAGTGACTTTCTTCTCACAAGAAACACTTTAATTTTTGCATTTCGGATGTTACCACGGCTGTTGAGTTATTTCCTCAAGCACAGCGGGTTGGTTCTCTTCAAATCTTTCGATTTCAAAGTATTTCGACTTTCTGATATTCCTCTGACATCTTAAGTACAATTGATCAAACTTTATTATTCGAAGTGTTATGTTTTGAAACATATCCTACCTGACTGTTTCATTTGACGCGCGCTTCTTCCCTCGCGCACTGAGCATAACACATTTTTTTTAAATTCCCGCATTGCGTCTTACCGCGAGACTTTTGTTATTTCTCTCAAGCATGCGCAAACGGTACATTTGTTCTGCTAACCAAATCGTTGCCAACCACACGTCTCAACAACGCCATTTTCTCAACGCTGCCAACCACAATGTCATAATGGATTATATTCAGAGCAACGTTGTTACATCATAAAGGAGAAAGGAAGGCAGACATTGTGAAGAATCTTTACCTTTCATTGGTTCTTTTGGAACACATTTTGTTTTCCTCATAAAGCACTGTGGTCTACATTCTTCAATTGTTTATGATCTCACAAAAGACTCTGGCTTAAATTCCTCAACCAAGACTTATCTTATTTCAATTGGATCACTTTATGCAATATATATTTTTTTGGGATACCTTGTTTACAAGCGAATTTCTGTGAATCTGAGATTTGATTTGATGTCAAAATAATTTGCAAAATCTTGTACAACGAATGATTCATTGGCGAATTACATGTATAAACTCTACAGTGATTCGCACACTACAGTGATTCGCACCCTAATTTTCAATGATCAATTCTTCTGCAAATTACCAGTTTTTGTTGTTGTGGTTTTGGTGTTTTTATACTTTACTTTTTGCGGTGTGTGTATAGTATTATTGTGACCAGGCTATACAATCTAGTAATGCCCCTCCCTCTTTCCTCAAGACTCCGGGTGAGCCCCCAGTGAAGTGGGACATCTGGTTCGATGCCTTTGAGAAATATCTAGGTGCCATTGGTGCTTTAAGGTATCGGCCAGAAAGAAATGTCTGTTTTTACACTCTTTGAATTTTGATGGGAGATGAATTTTATGCATTTACCAGATATACCTGATAGTGGTGAAGTTTTAGATGAATACCAATGCTCTGTGGCAAAACTTAAAACACGTTTGGATAAACAACCCAATTTGATTGTATTGAGGCACAAGTTTTTCAAGAGGAAGCAATCTGAGAGTGAAGATAAAGATGATTATATCTCTGTTCTCAGGAAGCTTGCTTCTGTATGTCTTTTTGAAAATGTCACTGAACAGCTGATTGGTGATCAGTTTGTAGGAAATTGTAAAGATAAACATATCAGACAGAAGCTATTAGCTATGGATAATCCACCAATTGATGAAACCATCGAGGTATCTAAAAGCATTGAAACATCGAACATATTCCTCAAGGAGCTGGAAGATAAACAAGCTGATATTATCAATTATGTACGTCCATCTAGAAGGTCTAAAACTCAATTTATAAAAAAAGGGAACACTTACTCCTCAAAAAAGAAATCTGATAATTCGATACCCAATAATGTTTTTTTGTGTTGTGGTAGTTCTCCTCATGCAAAGGGATCCAAATGTCCTGCATAGAATGCTACATGCAATTATTGCAAAAAAAGGGTCACTTTGCTGCTGTTTGTTTAAAAAAGAAATATCAGAAGAAATCTGTAGCCTGTGTTTTAGAATCTGATGACAATGATTCTGAAGATCTTTTTTTTTTACCGCTACTCTGGAGTTCCATGCCTCCTCGTAGCAGGAGTTCAGTTTCCTGACTCCTCCCTCACCTCGCGGTCATTGGAGGAGCTGTATGTCGTTTTGCTGGCGTTCTCCGTGTGAGGCGGCTCTCTGTTGAATGGCCGTATTTGTTTTAGCCGAGGATGCAGAGCGGAGCAGCCCCCCGGGTCAGAGTGTGCATTCCTGAAAGCACGATAAGGAGCAGTAGGCTTGTGCCGAGCAGCGTCTCTTCTCCCTTGATCTGCGGTGAGATGGGATACAAAGTATCGACTGCTGGAGACTGTGCTACCTGGTGGATTTTTGTTCAGTGCTACTCGGCTGGGCTCCGTTTGATCTGTAAGGCTTCCCTCTGCCGCTGAGGCTGCAGATGAATGTGCGGCGGCAGCTGTTTGGGTGCTATATTTGTCCTAAGAAGTACGGAAGCACATTAGAGGCTATCTGGATAGAGCCATTGCTTTTGCCTTTCTAAACTCGATCAGCTTCGGCAGGTATCCAGCTTCTAGCACTTCTAGTACTCTTGCTGGCTTTTCTTGGTTAAATTGTTGGAGATAGATTTTTTTTTTCTCTCCTCATTTTCATCAAGTTAAAAACATTTCACTGATTTTCTGGCGAGATGGGCAAACAATTGAACACCCGGGCCAAAGCGCAAATTAGACGCCAGCAACTTAAGGATGATGCCGTCGCTACAAAAAAGCAAATACAGGTGCTGGGAAAGAAGATTCACTTGTTGATATTTCTGGAACCTCGGGTGACGAGGAGGAGACGACGGATTCTGCTCTTTTTATCCCATCTCAACTGATTTCCCCGAAAAACCCATCACAAGAGCCAGTTGGGGCAGTACTCGACGCGAACAGAAACGAAACGAGCGAGGTGCCGGATAATCCTTTGCAACCGGGGGCCTCCAAAGGCGGAGTGTTAGAGATGGCCCCTAAAGTCTCTAAAAATTTTCCATTATTTTAGAGAAAAACTGACAACGTAATGCCCGTTCCTCTCCCATCGGTGGGTTTAAACTCAAACTCTAACGGCCTACCGGAAGGGGAGGTCGGACCCAGTCAACCCACTATTATCAATGGGGCCAAAACTCTCTCTTCTTTGGATCAACCGGGCTCGTAAGAAAGCAATCAGATACAAGCGGAAGTGTTGCCACAATCGGATCTCATAGTTGCCTCCTCCCCTGGTATGCTAAGTCCGATTTTAGGAATGGAGACAGAGACCACAGAGAATTTCAGATCTCGGTTAAAGATATGCTTAACATGATACTAGGTGAAGTGAGGGCGATGAAGCAGTCACACCGATCTGATCTGGCCCTTATCAATCAAAGACTAGACAAAATTGAAGAATCGATCTCCTCCTTTCCTGTCCGGCTACAAAAAGCAGAGACTAGGATTTCGGGCCTGGAGGATCATATGAGCGATGTAAAAAAAGAGGTTACATCTCTTTCCAGATATCCGAGTGAAAGAGACTATTCTTTCTAAGGCCTTCAAGCAAAGGCAATTTTCGGTTAACTCTTCCACTAAATGCCGGATCTTTTCGGACATGTCTGCTGCTGCAGCTAGGAGGAGGAAGGAATTCGTAAAAATGCTGCAAATGTTTAAAGACAGAGGAGCGCAAGCAATGATTGCTCAGCAATCAAAATTGAAAGTGCTGGTGCAGGGCAAATTCTATTTATTCACGGACATTGATGAAGCACAGGGGCTGCTACGTTTGATCTCCCAGGATTAATGTTCCATGTTTGCGAGGCTGCCTAATGAACTCTTGTATTGGGTGTGTTCTTTTTTTCATGAGACATGGAAACTAGTAGGATGCCAATATATGCTCTTAAGTCTGCTTTGTCTGTATAGGGGAGGAGGGGCGGGGTCAGGTCTGGGCTCATAGGAAGGTCAAGGGGTGCTAATCGAAGGCACCTTAAGGGTAGGGGTGGTCCAGCATGGCCAGCGTGGGGGAAGGGCCATAAAGGAAGGGGGGGTTACAGGGGTTGGGGGGGCAAGGAGGGCAGGGGGCACGAAACCAAAAAAAGAAGTCTTGGATATGTGCATGTAAATTCTTTCTTTATAGCTGGGCTAAGTATGTTATGAATACTGGAAATGGTGCTTTTTTTGAAAAATGCGGTACCTAATTGGTTCACAATCAGCTTGAAAGTTCGGGTGCGGGGTGCTTTTTGTCTTTACTCTTTATTATGGGGCTGAAAATTATTTCTTTTAACGTAAATGGCCTAAACAATAAGAAAAAAATGAGAGCAATAGAATTATGGGCCAAAACGCAACAACCTGATGTGATTCTATTACAAGAGACCCATATACCTAGATTAAAAATTGAGGAATTCTCTATGTTTAAAAGCTGGGCTTCTTGTAGAGTATTCTCTTCATGTTCAGAGTCACAGAGGGGAGTGGCGTTATTTGTTAGTAAAAAATTAGAGGCCCAGTTGGGTCAAGTGGAACAAGGGGGGTCGGGCTATTGGTGCTGGGTCACCTGTGTGATCCCAAATAGAACTAATCCTGTTACGTTAGTGAGTTTTTATGCTCCAACAGAGGATACTCCAGAGATATATGAGGAGTTTTTTCATTCTTTGTTGATGGTCAAGGATGAGATTATTATTGGTGGGGATTTCAACATTACAATGAACAGAGAGCTGGATTCATCCAGCAAATCTAAGACACAATTCAAGCCTAAATCTCTTAGGTCTATTAAGAACAATATGTTGCTATTTAACCTGTGGGACCCTTGGCGTAAACAAAATCCGCACAAAAAAGAATATACTTGTTGGTCTGGTAGATTTAAATCCTCCTCACGAATTGATTTTTTTCTAATCTCACGTCAAATCATTTTTTCTAAACAGACGCTGCTTCACAACGGGTTCTCGGATCATGCTATGATTATTATGGAACTGGGATTGGCAGATAGGGTAAGAACCCCTAAACGTTGGGTATTTAATAAAAAATACTTGACTGATGACACTTGGGTGGAGGCTATTAAAACTGAGATATCAGCCTTTTTTTCCGGAATATAGGAAATGCCCCCCTCAATTATGTGTGGGACTTTTTTAAGGCATATATTCGCGGCCTGGTGATTGGTAGAGATGCAGCAGATTTTTCAGCAGTTAAGAATAAAAATACATTGCTCCAACAAAAAATTCAGGCTCTGACTGTACTCAGGCAACAAATTGGTTCAAGATCAATTAAATGCGGCCAAACGTGAGCTCTCTCAGGAGCTCTAAACTCAGAGTGATGAGATCTTTCGCAAGAGCTCACAAAAAATGTATAAATAGAGTAACTTCACTGGCAAACTCCTGGCGTGGCAGGCCAGAGAGCAAGCCTCGTCTAATCTTATACACTCTCTATATTCTCCAGACACTCTTAGGGATACATCGGTTCCAGCTGAAATTGGAGTAATAATGGTCGCACACTATAAAAGGATCTATAATACTCAATCGACGATAGATTATCAAAAATTATTGATTTATCTGGAAAAGTACTCTCTTCCCACTCTTTCCCCTGCAGATCAAATTAGTATGGCAACTCCATTCACTAGAGAGGAAGTAGAGAAAGTTGTACAACAGCTTCCACTAGGGAAAGCGGCCTGACCGGACGGGTTTCCCTCAGATTTTTTAAACGTTTTTTTTACTTCCTTCTCAGATGTTTTCGTCCAACTATTAAACTTTATGTTGTTGGGTGGACGTATCCCGGATTTTTTCAGGGAAGGAACAGTAGTAAGTTTTCTTAAAAAAGGTAAACCCTCCAACAACCCAAATTCTTATAGACCCATCACGTTACTGAACACAGATTACAAAATTACCACTAAATTATTATCTACACGATTTAACTCTTTTTCTTCAGATTTGATTCACGCAGACCAGAATGGATTTGTTGCCGGCAGGCAGCTGTTGACTAACACTCATTTTTTAGCAGAGGCTTTGGATTTTTTTGAGTCACGTAAGATCTCCGCTTTAATTTTATTATTTAATGCCGAAAAAGCTTTTGATTTCGTGGTATGGGAGACACTTTTTATAATTTACAGCACTTCGCTATCCCAAAGGTAATTATAAATTTGATTCGGAGTCTTTATTCAGGGGCTAGGGCTAATATTATAATCAATGCCGAGTCTGTGGGGCTAGTATCGGTTAAACGCGGTACTAGACAAGGCTGCCCACTGTCTCCGGTTTTATTTGCTTTTTTTATTGAACCCTTAGCAACTGCAATTAGGAAAGCTCCTCTTTTATTCCCCCCTATTAATTTGATGCCTAAAATCAAACTTTATGCAGACGATATAATTTTGTTAATTAAGCCGGAAATGCAATGTCAATCTCATGCACTTTAACCTGTTCAGTGCTCATGACAAGGTCAACTCGTCATGGGTTTTACCTGCCCTGTGCTTATGACGAGTTGACCTTGTCATGATTCTATAGCATTCAAGAAATGGTAGCACAGGACGGGAAAACCCCTTAGCAGCCAAGGTGTTAAATATTTGAAGAGTTTGAGGCGCTGGGGGGGCTATAGGATAAACAACAACAAAAAAAGAAATCCTAGTTTGCGGGGGCATTAATCCTGTAATTCACCCTGATTTAAGATCATGCATTAATAACAAACCGAAAAGATATTTGGGGGTTATGTTCTCTCCCGCAGTTTCAGATCTTTACAGCTTGAATTTTATACCATTGTTGCAGAAGGTACGAGCAATGTTCGAAAGATGGAATCCTTTACATTAACTATTATTGGTTGGGTCGCACTAATTAAGATGTCGGTCCTCCCTTTATTTAATTTTTTATTTTCAACCATACCTTGTGCTCTGCCGGGATCATTTTTTTCCAAAGCTGAAGCCTTGTTTTCTTCCTCTATTTGTGCCAAAAAGACGCCTCGTATTGCCTTGAATACTTTATTCGAAGATAAGGGACAAGGTGGCTGGCCCTTCCCAACCTTAAAGACTACTATAATGCTTCTGTACTTCACTTCGGCAATGGTTAGTAAAATGTATCCTAACTGCTCTTCCAACTGTTATAGATGTCTGCATTATAATCCTGCTAATTGGTCTTATGTTGTTGCACATTGTTCTAAAATTGTACCTTTCTGGGAAGAAATATTTGCATATATACAAAACCAGTGTAAAATATCAATTTCGGTTAATGTTAAATTGATTTTGTTTGGATTTGATCCTGAATTGATGTTAGAGGGGCAACTAGTTAAACTAATATATATAGCTATGGCTGTAGCGAGATCGCTAATTCTACAGAACTGGCGTTCACAATATTGCCCCAATCTACATGAATGGTGCTATAAAATGCAAAAAGCCAGAATTAGTGAACATTTGTATGCTCAAAGAGTTGGGGCGACTTGTAAATTTGAGAAAATCTGGGGTTCGTACTTCGATTTTAACTGATTCAAATTGATTATGTTGTTTTTTTCTTTTTTCTGTGTTTAATCTTCATGAGATGCCCTGATGTGTAGCTTCTGATTTTGTTTTGTTATCTGTATATTTTGCCTAGCATATGATATGTTTGATTTTGCTTGATTATCCAAGACTTCAATAAAAAATTTAAAAAAAAAGACAATGATTCTGAAGATGAAATTGTTTCTGTGGTTCAGCACCGAGTTGACTCCAATAGATCTTCCATTCCACTCACTGGAGATCCCCCAACATGCGTTGATCCTATTGTCGAAATGAGAGTTGGTGATAAAAAAATCAATTTATTAGTAGACTTTGGAGCTAGGATCACCATGATAACATAAAAACGTTTCCATGAAACGTGGGGAAAGAGAGAACTTTTTCCTCCTGATCAATCATCGGTCTCTTATGAAGGACGGAAAATCGATTTACTGGGTTTTATTGAATATTTCCTTGTATTCAAGGAAAATCAGAGGTAAAGTTTATATAGCTGCCAAAGGTCTAAATATTTTAGATTGATTTAATCAGGGGTTGTTTGGCATGCAATTCAGACCAGGCACAAAGCAACAGGTTATGGTAATCACATGTGAAGAAGCAAACACCAGGTGGATCAATGAGTTTCCTACTGTTTTTAGTAATAAATTAGGAAAGATCTCAGGGTTCAAGCACAAAATTATTGTTAAGAAGGCTGCAACTCCGATCAAACAAGGAGTGTCCCGTTTAGTGTCAGAGAGGATCTTAATAAAGAACTTTCCTCTCTATGTGAAAATGGAATTATTGAAACTACGGATTCTTCTCTTTGGTTATCTCCCTTAGTAGTTGCTCACAAATGGGATGGGAAGCTGAGAGTGTGTGTGGATCTCAGATCTCTCAACAAGGAGATCTGGGTTGACTCACACCCGTTGCCTAAAATCACCGATTTTTTCATGTTTCAAAAGTGCTAACGTTTTTTCTAAACTAGATTTAGCTAGCTAGTGCCTACCATCAAATAGAACTTCATCCTGAATCATGCTCCTAGACTTCTTTTGTATCTCCTCTTTGTACTTTTCATTACAAAATGATGCCTTTTGGTTTAGCCTCCGCGGCATCAGTCTTCCTGATGGTTATGCAGAATATGTTGAGGGGTGTGGAGGGAGTTCTTGTGTTTCAGGATGGCGTTCCTATTTAGGCCAAAAATAATGAGATCCACGATGACACAGTCAGGAGAGTTCTGGAAATCTTTAAAAAAAATTGTGTGGTATTAAAAATTGAGAAATGCAAGTTTTCATGTGATAAAATTGAGTATCTGGGTCATCTTTTGTCTAAAGAAGGAATCAAGCCCAGGCAAGGTCTTATCGATGCCATAATGAATGTCCCTGTACCCAATGGCAAAAAAGGAGTTAAGTCTTTATTGGGGTTCAGATTGTGATCGTGCTTTTATGGAAATCAAAAATGCTCTGAAAGAGAGTGATGCGCTGACACCTTTTGATCCTGAATTACCTTGTTTTATTACGGTAGATGCAAGCAAAAATGGTTTAGGTGCTATTCTTACGCAAAAGTCAAGTGATCAGGAATATACGGTCGCTTTTGCAACTAGAGTTCTTAGGGTTTCAGAAGTACAATATTCCGTAATCGAAAATGAATTGTTAGCATGTCTGTGGGCTATTGGCAAATATCGTCCTTATGTTGGGGGAAGACATTTCAATCTAGTCACAGATCACAAACCCCTTGTTTCAATATTGTCCTCTGGTCCCAGAAAATGTTGTACACCAAGAATCACCAGGATGGTTAGCAAATTGTTACAGTATCAGTTTGACATCACACACATTGCTGGGGGGAAGAATGTCAGAGCTGACTTTCTTTCACACTTTCCTAAATTTTCTGATCTTGGTGAGGGCACAGGTTTTCAAGAATTGTGTGATGAGGATGATGAAGACTGTTTTGTAGCGTCCTTGGATATTCCCATTTTGGCTGTTGGGTCAGAAGATGATTGGAGATTGGCTTTTTCTGTAGACAAGGTTCTTTAAGATGTTTCCATGTTTGTGAAGAATGGTTGGCCAAATGAAAAAAGCTTTTTCCTGTGAGCTCCAGCCTTATTGGAGGGTGGAGTCTGAGATTTCTATAGAAGATAGATTACTAATGATGTGTGACAAGTTGATTCCTCTACATTCCCTTAGGTCTGTCACAGTCAGGGAATCTCATGATGGACATGTGGGTATTTCTCTTACTATACGACGTGTTCGTGAAAATATTTAGTGGTCAAGCATGGACAATGTTGAGAATTGTCTGTTGTGTTTTTCTTCAGAAAAAACGCTCAAAGTCAATACGCCACCTTTGTCTCCCATTGAGTGTCCAGCTGGACCATGGATTAAAGTAGGTGTTGAGATAATGGGTCCATATTAAACTTTACCCCAGAGCAAGAGATTTATCATGGTTTTGATAGATTAGGCTTCCAAGTGGCCGGAGGTCAAAGTTGTTATAGAAGCAAGTTCTGCTAGTGTTATAACATTTTTGAAGGAGGTGTTTTTGAGAGAAGGTTTTCCCCAATTTCTTTTTCAGACAATGGAAGTCAATTAGTGAGCTATGAATTCCAATGTTTCCTTAAATCTACTGGTATTAAACACCTCAAGAGCTCTCTATACTATCCACAGGAAAATGGTCTGGTAGAGAGAATGAACAGAGTTGTAGGTGAGTGTATCAAATGGGATGTCAAGGGAAAGCATGATGTGTTGTCTTCACTAGAAAGTATGTTGTGGTTTTACAGAACCACACCCCATTCAACCACTAAGTTCTGTCCTTTTGAAGTTTTAAGAGGAAGGAAAGCCAACACCAGTTTTTGCCCAGGATGGATGAACAAATGGTTTGTTAATCTCATACAGGAAAAGGAAAAAGATTGGTTTGATAGAAAGAGAAATGTCAAGGTGGTACCATTGTGTGTTGGTGATTTTGTAAGGATCAAAAAACCTGTGTATAATAAGAAAGGAAAGGGAAGGTTTAGTGATACTGTCAAGGTGGTCAAAATTGGTAACAATTCTCTTCAAGTAGTAGGAGGAAATTGGTGGAATGTGTCAAAGATTGTTAAAGCTATATCTAGCTCTGGATTTTGTCCTATCAGCAATGATTCTAAGAGACACACCAATATCCATGGCGACATACACCTCTGGTGAATGGAGTGTAGTGGACAGTGGACACAACCATTTCACCCAGCCAGTTGGGGTCTTTGCGGAAATGTTGCCTGTCACACCCCACCCATAAGCATGAGCAGAGTGCGATGGGCCGGCAAATACCAGGACAGCGTAGGGGAATGAATAAAAGCACCTAGTCCTGGGCGTTGTCCTGTTCCGGAAAGTCCAACATCTCTGCCAGGGCGGGGCCTCCCACCCCACCATGAGGCTGATGCCATCCTCGTAAGCGGAGTTGCCTGAGATCCCGTGCGCCTGACATACCCTGGATCGCTGGACCTGAGACCCGACAGGCCCAACCCTATGCAGCCAGGCCACACTGATCAGCATCCAACACCGGCAAGTGTCTTAGAGGGCCCACCACATGCCAGTGTAAGCTCCAAGCCCAAGACTCCCTTCGATCAGTGAGGCATAGTGCCAGATGCGCTTCTTGTGACACAACCTGCCATGAACCCCGTCCAACACGATCCGGCGAGGAGTGCTGCCACAAACCCTGTGCTGTGCCATCCGGTGAGCCATGGCGCCACAAACCCTGTCCAAACTGTGGATGAGGTAGCAGGACAACCCTGCCAACCAGTAGGTCTCACAACCAGCACCCTGTCGCGAATCACGATTCACTGAGTTGACACCAGTGGACGCACGGAGATGAATAAGAGGAAGATGCTGCTCAGTCCAGATGAAAGGCAGGTCACAGTCACGGAGGTGACCGAACATGTGGTGCCACTGAACCTGAACTACGCAGGCTGGTGGGGCCACCAACCTATGCCAGCGACACTCAGTGAATGGCCCGTGCTGTCCGCTGCCTCCGGTCTACACTGCTCTCGGCCTAGGTGGGCCTGAGTAGGCCACAGATTTAGAACTGAACGTTGAGTTTGCTAAGGCTGATGACACATCATTGCACGCAAGGGGAGGCCTAAGAGGATGTCACCTTGCATCTTGGCTGTGAGAAAAGGATCATTGTTATGGAGGTGTTTGTACACTACCGACAACTGCCCTGGTGTCACTAGCGCTGTGTATTGTGAGGCAAAGACACATGGCTGTGGGCCACTGCTGACCTCTGCCTATGGCCTACACTTCGGTCCAGTAGGTCACAGAGTCATTATTCAGCAATGGCGGAGTCCATATCAGTGTACCGGCATCATCGCAGTGTGCATCCCCACTCAGCCCCGGTGCCACTAAGTCTGTACCCTGACATTCATGGACACTCTCTGGTCGAACAGTGGTGGTGTCTGAGCCTATGGACTAGGGGGCAATTTTGACCCCCATGTAGCTGATACGGAATTGGTCCTAGCAACATACTGTCGCATTCCACTCCTCAATTTGCTGCTTATGGATAAAATCGAACATTTCAGCATCTTGACCTTCGGTACACCTTCCACTGTCCCCCGAAACACTCCGAAACATACATGTTGGACAATGATGGTTACCCATTTGATTGCACCGCAAGTCACCGTCCCATGGCTGGGTGCCTGTGCGGCCACAATGCATCCGGGCCCACTAACTCTGTGCTGGTCAAGTCCGGTCCCCTTCTCCGGAGACACAGGCTGGGCCCTGAGACATGGGCCTTAGGCTCATCAACGCCATGACTCTGTCGCAGTGCGCTGTATGCAACCTCAGGGCCCACATGCGTCCCACCAGGGGTTTACACCAAAGCGAGTCCAGACCAGCTCAGATGATGCATCACCACAGGAGGCACACACCACCACTGCAAGTACCACCTCCAAACACCATCTGCCAGAGTTGAAGCTGTGGTCCTGACAGACTTCGTGGTTGCTCAGGCCTGTCGTGGCTGACATCATCGGCCTGTTACCCTTCTCAGCACTCCAGGTGCCAGTGATTCAGTGCACCACAGGCCATTGTCCGTAGCTGATTGAGTTTTGTGCTGTGGAGCAGATACCCAGGTATGTCACCTCAAACAATGTGCGGGCCCTGAGATGTTGGTGGTGAAGATGATGCAAGTCTGACACACCCCACAGCATCTGCATCAGGAATATATCGTAGGGACACAATCCGAGACTTTTTCTGCACATGAGCACGCTCATCTCTAGTGTCCACAGCCAAGTGTACTGCGACTCACGGACACTTCTGTTTTCATGTTGGCTGTCCTCTGGACTTTAACTGGATCACCACATGTTGCTCATCTGTTGACTCTGTATTGCATGTGTTTTTTTGTTTGTGTTGCACTGGTGTCCAATGTCCAAGTGGTTGCAAACAACAGATATTCTGTGGGGAATGGCTTACACTCACCCCACACACATCCGGCACAGGTGTCACTGTACATGTGGACCTGCCAATAAACGGGCCGGGCGCATTATTGTGTTTTTATCTAGAAACCTAAATCAATATTGCTATTTTATGCCCTTGTACGGCTATAATCAATAATATCCCTATAATGGCATAAGAATCAGATCCATATTTAGTAAATACCCCTTGCAGTCCAAAGCACGGCAAAGCTACTTCCTTAGATTCCTAGAGAGCACAACGAGTTCTTTCGACACACCAAACCTCCAGCAACCTGGGAAATCCCCATTTGCTTTTGTTTTGATTTGTCATTGAACTCCTGCGAACACTAAAGAAACAGTCAGTTCTTAGTGACATCTTTATTGACGTCTTATGTCCAAACCTTACGTCAAACTCGGCACCTTTCAGGTATAAATATACCAGCGTTGCCTTAAGCAAACACACAGTGGTGGTTTTGGAGCCGAGCAGCTATCTACTTGCCCGAGAGCCCAGCTGATGCGAGAGCCCATGGACGCTGCCCCTCTTTCTTGATGCACTGAGAGAGACGCTGTCTTTTCTCCTGCCGAGAAATCCAGCTCCGGTGTTCTCAGCCGCCTTCGCGGGCTGCTGGGATATCGAGTCCTGAAAGAGAGATACCAGACCTCCTGCATTCTATTACCGAGGTATGGAGCTGACTAAACCCTTAAAGAGAACTCTTGAGTCAGATTCTTGGCAAAACCTATTTAACTTAAACTGCTACTTACTTACTCCTTCCCATGTATTAGGCTTAGGTCAGGTACACCGGGGTAGGCGTAGTTAGAAGCACCAGTTGAGTACGATTAGTCAATGTATATATGTATGTATATATTTTATCCATTTTAAAGTATCTTATGGCTAAGAAACCATATCAATGCTTTTACAGTATTATTTCATAATACTCTTTTTACTGTACGCACTTTACTTTACATTAAGTATTGCAATTATGTCAATTTATTTCTGTTGCATGAGAAAGAAGACTGCTCAATAAGTTACACCTTTTATTGAAAATGCCTGTCTCTCTTTTCTCTGCATTCTGGTGAAACTAAGTACGCACATTTGACTGAGTGAAATAGCTGTCTATTGTTTTCACACGACTCTAGAGATACACTCTTATTCTGAGGGAGCAAAGTTGTCATGTTATATGGTTGTCGGAAGCTAATCCCTTCTTGTCTATCCAGGGAGATTAAACTCCTCCTCGTTTATTCGAGAAAGTTTCTAGTGACCTCTGAGCTAGCTGGCAAACCTTAAGTCTAATATAGTCAGTAGAGACCTAATCGACCTCAGTCCTACGTCTACACTGCTGAATATATTATTCCAATGCGCAGAGCCTATTGGGAATATAGGAACTACACTGCATGGCGCCCAACGTTTGGTAAGGCGATAAAACTAACTCAAGACGGTAGAGTAACTCAGTCGTGCTTTTTCACACAGACCCTTTTCCCGTAAATACTCCAAAAGACGTCTAAAGTGGGTAAGAGGTTAAAATCCGCCGGAACTTATTAGGAAGAGATTCCTATGTATAGTTTTTGGTTTAGTCAACGTTGAAGGATACAGTGTTCCAAAAAAATTGTGCACCTAATCTTTGTTTCCTTGAAACTTGATCTGCAACAAAAACCTTTCTGCCAGTAGAATGGGGGAAAGTGAAGAAGAAAGGGAGGCAGCTAGAATAGCAGCTTGACTCCTAGAGGATGACACGAGTCTCCTACAGAATGACCCGAATGCTATACTCATTCCGGTCAACATAAGAAAAATTATAACTCTTAAACTTATAGAAAACGGACTGACATCACGAGGTGGTACAGTCATATTCGTGGTAGAGGCCCATGAATATTGGCAGACAGAGGTATTCTATTCATGGATAAACTTTCCTGCAGCAAACGCTGTAACACACAAATTCCACTATTACAAAATAGAGGAACCTCCGGATGAATACACTCCTTTCGAGGATGTTGAAATCCCACTAAATTACCAAGAGCACCTGCTCTGGTTCAAAGGCGCCCTAAAACATAATAATCACATCACTAGGCTTGGTCCACTAGGTAGACCAGGAGCAATGTGGCCGGTCCTAGCCAGCTACACACCACATCCAGACATTGATAAAATGTCAAGCGAAGAACTCTTAGTTAAAATAAAAGAATTAACAAAGGCATATAGAGAGTTAGTTCAATAGGCAATGGAGGATATAACTTACCTCCAGAAATTGAAAGAGACAGATATAGCAGGCCATCCAGTTGAACTTGCCAGAATCATAGAAAAATCCTATGAAGAACTAGGTAGAGATAGTTTGGGTGGGAAACCAGTAAAACCTCAAATAACTGAAAATCCTGAAAAGATATTTATTAAAAAATAATCTATACACTCCAAAACAGAGCTGGGATGGAAATAAACAATCCACTCCCAAAGAAAAAAGATTCCAGTCCAGAGGAAGGTCTCCTCGGCGGAGGGAAAGATCTCCGGACCAAGGACATAAGTCTCCCCAGAGGTAGCCCTCTGAGAAAAGATACAACCTTAGAAATAGGGATAATTTGAAAAAGCCTGATAGATATCAAGATATTGATACACGTCCCTCTCGACCTTTTCAGACTTCCTCGCAGAAATCGGAAAGAAGAGGACGGTCAGAACACAGGGAAGAGCACGTCAAGTCCAAAGACAAGGAACCTGCTCAAAGTAAAAAATTACAATTTCCAAGAAAGAAGGTAGCTAGTATTAAAATAATCAAACATGCCGAGG
This sequence comes from Lissotriton vulgaris, assembly GCF_964263255.1. Taxonomy (NCBI): domain Eukaryota; kingdom Metazoa; phylum Chordata; class Amphibia; order Caudata; family Salamandridae; genus Lissotriton; species Lissotriton vulgaris. Next base: position 1,016,084,161 of record NC_141696.1, on the reverse strand, counting down.
ATACTGAGGACACAGCTGAAAAACGGAGAGTGGGCCCAGACAATGCTAGACAGTGTAGCAGAAGTGACAATAGCTCGCAAGATCCTGATGAATCATCTGGAGACAGTGGATACAAATGAATACATTCAGGTGGAAACTGCAGATACCAGAGTTAGGGAACCTCATAAAATATACGAAGTAACATTGCGTATAGAGGGAGATAAGACTAGGAAAGTAAGGGGTCTGTTTTGGGATAACCTTTCAAAAGGCTATGACATCCTATTAGCTGAGAAAGACTGGCACCAGAGTTTGTCAGGGAATGCCCTCATGGTGAAGAAATGATTATGCCTGCCTTCTCAAATCATATTCCAATTCATAGAAAATACATATATGCAAGAAAATGGGCAGTAGCTCAAGCCCCTGCATTATATAAAAATCATGTTCATGTAGGATGGGATGAAGACTCCCCTCCTCACAAAATCCAGTTAAAATGTCAACCCACTGCACAAAGGCAGTACCTAATTAAGCAAGAAGCTAAAAAACAAGTAAGGGAGATCTTAGATCAACTTGAATACCAAGGGGTGATCGAAACATGCACCTCTCAAATGAACAATCCTTTGTTTCCTGTCTCCAAAGCAGACGATTCACATCGTTTAGTCTTGGACTACAGACACCTTAACTCATGTTGCAAAACATTTGCAGTACAAAACTCGCACAGAGCAGCACTAATGAATAACATCCTTTGCAAAAAATACAAAACAACATTAGACATCTCTAATGGATTCTTTTGTCAAAACATTGCACCTGAAAGCAGGTATTTAACCGCTTTCTCAATAATGGGGTCACAGAAAAATTTCTGTCGACTCCGCCGCAGGGATTCAAGAATAGCCCAGGATTATTCTCAGCAAGGGTAACAGAGTTACTACAAATGTATGATGATGAGGCATTATCTTATGTCGATGACATCTATCTCACAGATGATGACCTGGATACTCACTTGAAAAGAGTGAACACCATAATACTTGGGTTCGCAGCAGAGGGTTACAAATTCAACTTTAAAAAGTCAAGAATTGCCCACCTAACTGTCCTGTTTTTAGGATATGAAATATCAAGTGAAGGCAAAAGCCTAGCAGACAACTTCTTAGAGAAGTGCGCTGTACTCCAAGCACCAAAAACGCTGAAGAACTTACAATCAATACTAGGTTTCCTGAATTTTGGAAGAACTTACATTCTAAATTATGCAGAGAGGGTTAAACCTCTCTATGAATTAATAAAACCTTATTTTAAACCAATCAATTGGACTCAGAAACACACAGAAATTTTGAGATCATCGCAAACAGACATGTTAGCTAAAACAAAATTACAAACTTACGACAACACACGCAACCTTGTAATCCCAGGAAGATGCGGATTCACGTACCTGACCTCTAATGAGGGATAAACGGTACCAATAGCTTACAAATCACATTTGTACACACAAACTGAAAAAACATTCAGTCTTACAGAAAATATTGTAAATGCGGTTCAAACTGTTGTAGCAAAAGAAAGAGCCCAAGGCAAAAGAATAACTGTTTATACAGCAGAATCAGCCCTTGAGGCATTATTAAGCCCAGTTAATCTGAAAACGGTGGCATTAGATCCAAAATGGATACAGTGGGAAAATTCTCTTGCTGCAGAAGACGTGAAATACTATTTTGACCCGAACATGAAAAAACTAAAAGATCTAAAATATGAAGAAGAGTATCCTCTGCCAATCGAAATTCTGCCTCTCCAACAGTACTCTTGTGTAATCTATATGGACAGATTTGCACAACATTACGATGTGGATAATAAATCCTACAATGCAGCATGCGCGATTGTTAAAGGTCGCTGGCGCTGTGGTAAATTCACACCAAAAATAACAAAAACGGAATCACTGAGAAACTGTTCGGCTCAGCGAGCTGAAATCAGATCTTTAAAGATGGCGCTTGAAAATGCCGATCGTGAATTCCCGACACTAATAGTGTGCGATTCACATTTCTGCGTCAAATCTCACAATAATGACTTGCAGAACTGGGTTCAAAATGATTACAAAGATGACACAGGTGCCACAATAAAGCATAAGAAGCTTTGGGAACAGGTTGTTCTTTTGCAGAAAGAACTGCGAAAGACTCACGTGATACATACACTGAGTCATCAACGTGATGGCGTTCACGTTGCAGGGAATTCATTGGCTAATACAGCCACAGCGGAAGCAGCTCAACCGGCTTCTGTAGCCACAAAAAAAGCATTCAGAAAAATACATAGACGGGGAAACCATGCTGGCGGTAAAAAGGTCTTCAAAAGGCGACTGTACAGCACTTCCCGTGAACTATCCACTCAATTATACATACATAATTGATGTAAACTCCATTCCTTTTGCTCGAATCCCTGGAGTGGGGGATTGAGTAATTCCAAACACGAACAGGAGAATCTTCTTAATAGCGGACGCACACATGGGATTGGGTCTAAGGCACCAAGAGATCAAGGAATCTCTGAAAGAATTACAATCAGAATACTGGTGGCCGGGGATGAGCCTGCAACATTACAAATTTGCAAAGAGCTGTCCAAGATGCAACAGAGATCGAGTAGCAAACCGACCGGAGTATTGCCATGGCCATTCTTGTAGTTAGCATGAGGCTATCTATAAGTAAAATCCAGCGTCCCATTAATTTCTTTTTAAGACTAGATTCACTTAAAAATACAGACACCAGCGATCTGCCGACGCCAGAACTGTTTTAAAATATTTGCGAGTCTTTATTGGCACATACGCAATTGGCATGCTACATTCTGACCAGGGTCCTGCTTTTAGCTCTTGAGCTTATAAGGAGGCCATGACCAGCATGGGCATTGCATTGCGGTACTCTTGTTCCTTCCATCCTGAGGGTAATGGGATTTTGGAAAGAAAAAACCGGGACATAAAGCAATCTATAACGGCGAAGGTATTAGGTTCGGGTGGTGGGTGGGTCCAACATTTAACAAGTGTCCAACGTAGTCTTAATAATCTGCCAAGAAATTCTCTAAAATGTTTCAGTCCGTACGAACTATTGTTTGGTACTAAAATGCATATTCAGGACTTAGATAGTCAGACTTCAGTGGTAGAAAGAAAATGCTTTGATATCAAAGATCGTTTGGCTGTTTTACAGGACTTAAATGAAACAACCTGAGAAGATCGCGGTGAAGAAGGAATTTGGGCCTTCTTACAGAAAAGCAGTACCTGTCTTAGCTGTCAACGGAACAAGATCAGTTGTACTACCGCCCCTTGCTGGTAAAAAGGAGAACGGAGTTGTACCCATCGACCTGGTAAAAGCACAATCATGTGGCCAATAATAAGTAGTAGGCCCAGTGGACTCCCAAGAAATAGCAGAATACTAAAATTTGCTACAATCCAAGAGGTTCAAACTGAGAGACTAATCACATTTGATAAACCTGCAGTGAATAAAAAAGGACTATGCAACAATGCCATGGAACTTGTGCCTCTTGAAACCCAAATTGAAACAGTTTGTCAAGAAACACCTGTCTACAACGATGTAGCCTCAGACTATGCTAATGAAAGAAAAAATGAAAAAGCAATGGAAAATTCGGAAGCAATTCCAACAATTGACAGAACTGCATCTGGCTACTTCATCAATTTCGATAACTTTTCTGAAGATCCAAGCAAACCAGAACAACAACAAAAACTTTCAAAGACAAATTAACTGAACTCTTTCATCAACTCAAAGAAACCTATCTGATTTCTCCATGGATTGAACTTTGGATAGTGTTAGGTGTACTTTTCCTCCTGCTTTGGCTCATCATGGTACTTTGTTTGGGAAAATTAATTGAGGGAAAATACAGTACAATGGACACAGCAAATCAGAACATCAACTTGGTCCTAAAGCCACACAAGTCATCTGACATCGAGAAAAGAGAACTATCATCAGTGAATGTCACAGCCATTCCAATACCCGGTGGGGTAGCTTGGGACAAAACGGATTACGAAATCTATGGCCTGGTTGAACTCTTGAAATATCCACATCAGTTCAAGGTTTCATTAAGTGACTTTGTAAAACCAAGTACATTCTCTGATGATTGGGACTTTGAAAGCATAAATTATATGATGTCAGATTTAGTAATGTCAGCAAAATCTACAGAACATGATTACTTAAAGGGTTTGTCAAATTATAAACAAATGTACTTTTACAATCACTTTGCACATCACTATTTACATAAATCTGCTCAACCTAGAAATGTTTTTAAGTATAATCAATGGGAACATTGTGCAACTCCACCTAAAAGCAGTTCGAAAACATTTTATGAGAAATTCCCATACTTCTCAGGGTTTAACACAAGTGATGCAGAAACGTTTTATTTTAAACTGTTAAATAAGACAGGGATAAAAACAATGTTGACAAATACTAAATTGATTTCTTCTGAAACATTTTATGAAAAAATGATTACATTTGGTTTTGAATTCTGGAAAAACAACATTGAAACGAAAACCATCTGGGGTACAAAAAATTGGCAGGTCCAAGGTTTAGAAGCATTATTTAGAGCCTGCATGATCCCAGAACAAATAATATTCTTGAATGACACCATTCAACAGACTACTTGTCTTGGCCTAGCTAAGATTAAAGACTTAAACAAACCGTCTATTCCAAAGCCAATACCTGATAGTAATGCCACTACAGATGTTGAGATAGACGTATCCAATATTTTACACCAAAACAGAACACATCCTGATTGTAAAAAGTGGTTGATCTGACCAACAGACACAAATAACTGTCAAGATAGATTCCTGAACAAAATACATGCGTTCAAATTGACCAGACCAGACCCTAGATACTCCCAGAGACGACATCCAGGGATAGTAACAACATACAGTATAGGGAAACTATGCCTTGAATGGCTACAGACATCCACACTGGCTGAAATTAAGCAACACTTGACTTTACTTAAAGACGGTGCTGACTTGCGTGATTTCATAAGGGGACCACGCATACAGCGTCAAAAACGTTTTATAGAGGCCGGTATATACGCTGCGTACAACGAAGCTTGGAAAGTAACTCAAATTGAGACATCAGAGAAAATACGAGAAATTGATTGTATTAATTTGGAAAAATCACTTTCTGTTGTGGACAATGGGTTAATGACTCTGTCCTCCAGAATATATTCACTGGACAGTATTGTATCATCTGCTATCGATATAATAGATCACAACACGGTCAGTCCCAATTACGTTCTATTGTACAGCATGACTGGACGTTGCAAAATCTGCGTTCAGGCGACGTGCCATTGCATTTGATAAACACAACGTCATTATTCTCTATCTTTAACCTTACTGATAAACAAATCAGTTTGGCACAAAAAGGAGCAGACTATATAATTCTGAGCATTGAAAAACTTGAGAGATTACCATTAGCAATGTCAGAAAGACCTGTCATTGAATGGATAATACACGGAATAATTACAATTCCGATAACAAAGTTCCAATTTAAATACTGCCAAGAGTATATACCAGCAGGCAAGTATGAAAGGTTGGGTAAAGGGTACATTTAGTCATCATGGAAATTGCCTTACACACACACATGTTATAGTGAAAAGAAACAGAATGTATTTCTTAGTGGTAACAATTGTAAACAATCACTAAGCAGTACACTTCTGTGCCAAGGTATTAATTTGAATGGGGCCTGTGAGGGGACTTCAAATAACCTTTCATGTCAACAGCACGGCACACCTGCAACACAAATAGAGCCATTCTTTAGATGGCTTTCTAAAGGGAGCCATATTCTAATAATGGACCACAGCTGTTGTGGCATGGTGCCAGGGAAATCCTATCTCGTAAGCGTTAGTTCCATGGTCATTTGCTGTATGCAAGTATTGTATCCAAACAGCACTCCAGATACGGAGGCGACGATTTGGCCTTCTTTGAATATCTCTTCTATTCAAATTGATACTTTAAGCAGCATGAAGTCTGTTCTTTTACAGACAACCGTGCCTTTAACGTCATCAAAAGAAACGTATGATCTTCTGGTTGCAAGGAAAACTGCAGAGATGCATACCCTTTTATCAACAAATTGCCTAGTGCATTTTGTAAAAATGCTAAGCCAAATCCTAAATATGTCTGATGCCAGTGGTATCCCACATATATTTAAGACAATTTTTTCGGGACTGTTAACACCCTTCGACCACCTTGGGCTGCTCTCTGGTTGGTGGGGCAGCTCCTCTGTCCCTCCCCCCCTGGCAATTTCCTTCTGTCGGGCGAGTCCCGCCCTAGCTCTTTGGAACTGCTCAGACCTCCCGAGGCTTCGCCGGGAGCAACAACGCTGCCGAGGCGCGGCGCAACTTTGTTTTTAATAGTGCTCAGACACTTTTTACTTACCTTGCCTCACTGGTTCAGGGGCTGCACTGTGGACATCGCGCACCCCTTGTCATCTTGGGATCCCCTTGCCTGCCGCCGCCAGAGCGCCCCACGCTGAGCGTTCCCTCCCCCTCTGACGGGCAGGTCACGAGGGCGGGGACGGGCGTGGCTACCACCTTGGCTGCTCTCTGGTTGGCGGGGCAGCTCCTCTGTCCCTCCACCCCCTGCCACGCCCCTGCTACTACCGGTCCCCTACTATGGCACTTCTATCCCGGCCGCGCAGCGGACGAGCGCAGCGGGCCCGACAAAGGTGCGCTGAAGCTGCGCCTAAGTTAAGCCCATCTGCGCCCGTCCGCGACGGGCCGGGACCAGGGGCCATACCCCCTGCCTCTTCATTGGCATACACACCTGCACAACTCCTCGCCTGCACTGCTGATGTGCCCCTTCCCCATTCTCTCATGCAGCACCTCGTTGCACTAGATATCTATGTCCCCCACTCAGACTGTGTCATTTCTCCACGCTCCACGCTTCCCTTGCCCTCTCAGGACACCAGACTTCCTCCCATTATATCCTCACCACCACCTCACACTGCTTCTGCCTATCTCCTCAATACTCGCTCGGCAGGCAAGCATCAACTAGAACTGTTCAACCTTCTCACCACAGACTCCCCTGATATTCTGTTCTTAACAGAAACATGGTTCTCTGAGGCTTCTCTCCCCTACATTCTAGCCATCCTCCCTGACTCCTATTATGCCCTCCGGGCTGACCGCCCCGACGGCAAGACCGGGGGGGGTGTTGCCATGATTGCTCGATCCACTCTTCAATTCCTGCTTCTCTCCCAACCATCTATAGCTGGGGTGGACTTTCTGGTCGCCCGCTCCACTAATCTTTCCGCGCCTCTTACTGTCGTCCTTGTCTATCGCCCTCCCCTGAGCATGCCTCTGTTCGTGGCCTCCCTGCAGGAACTCCTCGCTACGCTCGTAGTTAACAACTCTTCTGTTCTCCTGCTAGGTGACTTTAATTACTGGCCTGGTGACCCCAGGGAGGACTTAGCGTCCAAGGACTTCACGGCCACTCTCGTATGTCTCAACCTCAAGTCCCATGTATCGATCCCTACTCACAATCTTGGACATATTCTGGACCAAGTCTGCTCATCCCAGGACATAGTTTCCCCCCCCAGCATCCTCCCCTGTACCTGGCCCGACCATTCCCTCATTTCCTTCACTATCAAAATTGGTTCCCCTCACAAACCCCCTCGTCCCAAGAATGTTTTTTCACGTAGCTGGAATCGCGCTGACTTGCTTTCCCTTTCTCATTCCCTTGCTTCTTCCCCTCCCGATCTTAATGGCATTTCCCTTGACTCACAGGCCGCTGCAGTTGGCAACTGGTTATCTTCTGCTTGCGATCTAGTAGCCCCTCTCAAGTTAGTTAAGTCCATTCGTCCTCACGAGGCTCACCGTTGGTTTAACTCTGAGCTTAAGGTCCTCAAATTGGAACTTAGACGCTCTGAGCGCCTTTGGCGCCGTAGCTACTGCCCCGACCTCAAGGCCAAACACAAATCTCTTCTTAAAGAGTACAAGAATGCCATTCTGGTGACAAAGACCAATGAATTTCTCCGAACAAGTAATCCTTTCGGCTAACAAATCTAAAGAGATCTTCTCCTTGGTCAACAATTTGGCCACCTCTGATCGTGCTTGTCCTAACTTTATTCCCTCCCAGGCCCTCTGCTCTTCTCTAAACGACTTCTTCATCGAGAAGATCGTTAAAATTAAATCCAACATTTCTATCACTCCTTTTACTCCACTTCATTCGGCCCCCTCTGTGTCTAAATCTTCCTTTTCCTCTTTCCCGCCCCTCTCCCTGGATTCCTTCTTAGCTCTGCTCACAAAAATAAAGTCTGGCTCTCCCACTGATTGTGCCCCTGCTCGCATTCTTAAAACTCTCTTCTCTTCTTGCCCTGCTACCCCCCTTTCCCTCCTTAATGCTTCTCTTTCTACTGGACTGGTTCCTTCTTCATTTAAATCTGCCATTGTTTCCCCCATTCTTAAAAAACCTGGTCTTGATTCTTCTCTCCCTTCTAACTTCAGGCCCATCTCTCTTCTTCCCTATCTTGCCAAAATTCTGGAATCCTACGTCACCTCCTGTCTTTCTACTTATGTCGAACCGAACCAACTCCTTGCTTCTCACCAAGCAGGTTTCCGCTCGGGTCATTCGACCGAATCTGTGGTGCTCGCCGTTCTCGACGAGCTGAAAGCCAAGGCTGACACCAACTCTCCCCAAGCTTTGGTTCTCCTCGACCTGTCCGCTGCGTTTGACACGGTCGACCATAACATTCTTTTGGACCGTGTCAGCGCAGCGGGCATACGAGGCCCTGCCCTTTCCTGGATCACGTCCTTTTTAACAGGACGTTCACAAGCTGTCCACCTCCCCGGCTTCTCTGCTCTTCCCCTCCCGGTGCCCTGTGGGGTTCCCCAAGGTTACTCCCTCTCTCCTCTTCTTTTCAATCTTTACATTCAGCCACTTATCTCTTCTCATCTTGAGCTGGGGGTCTCTGTGTATAACTACGCAGACGACCTCCAGCTCGTCTTTGATCTTTCTTCTTCTTCTCACTCCCTATCTTTTTTTCGCTCCACCATGGTCTTTATTTCTGGGTGGATGAGCGCCAATCACCTCAAGCTCAATCCAGATAAGACTGAGCTTGTCCTGACTGGCGGCTCATCCAGGCCCTGGTCCTCTGCTTTTTGGCCCCCTACTCTTGGCCCCCCTCCCACCCCGGTTCCCTCCGTTAAAACATTGGTTTTAAGGTCAGCCAGGACCTGTCCATGCATGGCCAGGTCAGTGCCGTAGTGTCCTCCTGCTTCCTCTCCCTTCGGCTGATCCGAAAAATTTCTCGTTTCTTTTCTCTTGACTCCCTTAAAATCATAATTTCTGCTCTTATCACTTCCCGCCTTGATTATGGTAATAGCTTGTTCGCGGGTATCCCTGCCTACGAGACCCGCCGCCTTCAAGCAATCCAAAATCAGGCTGCCCGTCTCATCTTTCACTTGCCCAAAACCCATCACATCACTCCTGCCCTCAAATCCCTTCACTGGTTACCCATCCTGCAGAGATCCTTGTTCAAACTAGGCTGCCTCGTTTATCGGGCCCTTGATCACTCTGCACCGGCGTTCATCAACTCTCTGATTTCCCTCCACACCCCTGTCCGCACTCTCCGTTCATCTTCCTCTGCCCTCCTCACTGTTCCCCGTTTCCACAAAACTCGCACTGGTGGAACTAGATTCTCTGTTCTTGCACCCCGTTTTGGAATTCCCTTCCTCTCTCTATGCGTTCTATCCCTATCTTTTCACACTTCCGTAAAGCACTCAAAACTTTCCTGTTTGCCCTGGCCTACCCCCGCTAAACCTCCTGGCCCTGTCTGTTCTGTTCCCTAGAGCTCTCAGCGCCAGGAAGCCGTTTGGCCATCGTGCGCTCTATAAATAATTTCATTCATTCATTCATTCATTCATTCATTCATTCATTCATTCATTCATTCATTCATTCGAAGCAGTTCTGGGCATTTTTCCCAATTTTGTCCATTCTGTCGTTGGCGACCTACCACTACTTTTGGGACTCGTAGCAGGAATTTTATTTTTGACCCTTCTGCTCCTATATGGCAAGCCAAGTCGCAGACAAGACTCCAGCAACGATGGAAGAAAGGATCCTAGCTATACGCTATCGGGACCGCATAACAAAAGTCCTTGGATTTGCCCGGCTAAGAGATCTGAAGATGACCTGGTTTCTTTCATTCAGACCTATCTGGCAAAATTGCATCCTATCTGTGCTTCGATGTATGCTATGCGGAGAAGAATGCGTGTTGGACGTCTGTCTTACACTACCATCAGCAGTACCATTGGATACAGATACTTTGCTAAGTCCTGTAACGGCTCATGCATCGTGTTGTCCCCAGCGGCTACCCATTCTGATGACGGCATTCGTTGAGACTTCACCACTACAATTAGGTGGCAGTGAAGTATGAGATGAGAGCAGCATCACCCAGGTACGATCTTCTGTGAGCATTGCTGATCCTGACATCGATGATAGCAATTATTCTCACGACTGCACTGTTGTGGCACTTTCAAACTTGGTCGAACTTTCACCTGATGTCGTAGACCAATTTTTTGCAAGACTGTCTGAAATGATGTTCTTCCCTGAACAGAAAGAGTAACTTTTTTAAGCAATGAGCACACAGCGTTCCCCTGAACTTGGAATTCGGCCTTCAGCTTTGATAAACAAAAGCTACTGAAAACATTTGGAACTCTTTTTTCCCCTGAAAGCGAAATTATTTTTTTCAAACTTCCAAAATATTTACCTTTTTCTGGCACATATACTCTGCTTAAAGTAGAACTATTCTTAAAAAACAGAGCTTCTATTTTTAGGAACTCTAGAGACAATATATTACCTCAGCCTCTAGCACATTTACAGCAGCTGTATTTATATGTGATGGAATTGTCTCGACCTTCTTTTCTGTATTAAGAGCCATTTCATGTGTAATTTTCGCAAATCATTTAGCTAATATATATAAGCATGTTTAACTGAATGACTACACTGCTTTAAAAGCGTACAGTACCAATAATCATTTTCGTGTATTTCGCATACACCATTTCAAATGCAAAAAAAAATGTATTTTGGGTTGGGTTGGAATACACATGCACCTTTAAATGTTTACTACTGCTTAGTTTTGATAATGATGGACATTAGATCATGGAGTGGGTATTGTTTTTTTATCTAGGAACCTAAATCAATATTGCTATTTTATGCCCTTGTACGGCTATAATCAATAATATCCCTATAATGGCATAAGAATCAGATCCATATTTAGAAAATGGCCCTTGCAGTCCAAAGCACGGCAAAGCTACTTCCTTAGATTCCTAGAGAGCACAACGAGTTCTTTCGACACACCAAACCTCCAGCAACCTGGGAAATCCCCATTTGCTTTTGTTTTGATTTGTCATTGAACTCCTGCGAACACTAAAGGAACAGTCAGTTCTTAGTGACATCTCTATTGACGTCTTATGTCCAAACCTTACGTCAAACTCGGCACCTTTCAGGTATAAATATACCAACGTTGCCTTAAGCAAACACACGGTGGTGGTTTTGGAGCCAAGCAGCTATCTACTTGCCCGAGAGCCCAGCTGATGCGAGAGCCCACGGACGCTGCCCCTCCTTCTTGACGCACTGAGAGAGACGCTGTCTTTTCTCCTGCCAAGAAATCCAGCTCTGGTGTTCTCAGCTGCCTTCGCGGGCTGCTGGGATATCGAGTCCTGATAGAGAGATACCAGACCTCCTGCATTCTATTACCCAGGTACGGAGCTGACGAAACCCTTAAAGAGAATTCTTGAGTCAGATTCTTGGCAAAACCAACTTAACTTAAACTGCTACTTACTTACTCCTTCCCACGTATTAGGCTTAGGTCAGGTACACCGGGGTAGGCGTAGTTAGAAGCACCAGCTGAGTACGATTAGTCAATGTATATATGTATGTATATATTCTATCCATTTTAAAGTATCTTATGGCTAAGAAACCATATCAATGCTTTTACAGTATTATTTCATAATACTCTTTTTACTGTACGCACTTTACTTTACATTAAGTATTGCAATTATGGCAATTCATTTCTCTTGCATGAGAAAGAAGACTGCTCAATTAATTACACCTTTTGTTGAAAACGCCCGTCTCTCTTTTCTCTGCACTCTGGTGAAACTAAGTACGCACATTTGACTGAGTGAAATAGCTGTCTATTATTTTCACACGACTCCAGAGATACACTCTTATTCTGAGGGAGAAAAGTTGTCATGTTATATGATTGTCGGAAGCTAATCCCTCCTTGTCTATCCAGGGAGGTTAAACTCTTCCTCGTTTATTCTAGAAAGTTTCTAGTGACCTCTGAGCTAGCTGGAAAACCTTAAGTCTAATATAGTCAGTAGAGACCTAGTCGACCTCAGTCCTACGTCTACATTGCTGAATATATTATTCCAATGCGCAGAGCCTATTGGGAATATAGGAACTACACTACAGCACATGCCTGTAGCCAGTTCAACACGATCTCTGCATGTGTCCCTGTGGTCTTGTAATATGCATGTGGTCCTTGGGCCATACGACTTTACATTGTGTGGTGTACCACGGATGCAGACATGTCACCGGAGGTAGCGGTTTAGGGCCTGGACATGTAGCTTTGTCGTCACCCACTCCATTTGTGAGATGAGTGACCATGGGCCGTCGTACATACAGAAAACATGGGTGTGTGACTGCTAATTGCGCACCCCTGAGCGTGGTTCTGTGCTTTGCATCTGCATCTGCATGTGTCTCTATTACAGCGTGGGTCTCCATAGTGGGGTGTGGGTGTGGCCTGTAGGGGGATAGACCCTTATGTATGTGCCCTGGTTTGCATTTCATGGGTTTGGTCCCCTCTGACACCTGTTGGGCCACCTCCTTTTGGCGTGCTGACACATGCCATTGTGGTGGCATGTGTGGGTGGGAGAAGTGCTGTGAGCCAGCAGTGCCTGCGGGTGCTTCCTGATGTGTGGTCTGTTGCAGGCTCAGTGTTCTCCTCTGGGTCTCTTGGCTGTCCGGGTCCTGGTGGGGGTTTGGGTGGGATGTCCATGGGCTGTGGTCCTCTCCAGCATCACTGATGCGTTGTATTATGTACTCTGCTACAGGTGTTGTGTGCCCTTCTGTGGGAGGTGCATCTTGCCTTTGTGTTGGCATATATGTTGGCGCATTGTGCTAGTTTGCATGCAGACTGTATGGTGGTGTAAATTGTGTCTGTTTGGGTGTGCTGGATTCCTCTGCTTGTGGGTCAGTTGCTGATAGTGTTCTGTCACGTCTGTGATGCTGGTTTTGTTTTCCTGCCGTCTGTACCCCGTCTTCCTCTCCCTCTTCTCCTTGGCATTCCCAGACCCCGTTGTTCCTTGCTGGTAGTCTGCGGGGTTTGTGGGGTTCACGTTGGGCTCTGCACTGGGTCAGGGTGCATTCATGTTGCAACAGGCTTTGGCTTGTCTCTGGTGGGTTTTTCCTGGGGTTTTTATGGTGCATTGTACCACCAGACATGTGGGATTTGCAGGCATGTGGCCGGTTTTCGCTACTTTTCGTACCATGGTTGGCCTCATCGCATGTTTTTTTTGCGTTAGAATATCGCATTTTTGCGGCATGGCATTGATTTTCACGCAGACATTTGCTGTGTTGTCTGGTGTCTATCACATACTACCGCTGTTTTTTGAATTCCATTTTGCCACAGGGTTATTTTCCCGCGATGGGCTGTGATGTTGAAAGTTGCGTTACGCCACTCTTGTGATAGTTATCACACCTTACTGTGAATATACCCCAATGTGTTGTAATTGTCTGGTAAGTTTTGTGATGCTAGTCGTGAGGTACTCTCGACAGAACAATTGAGATAGGAATATTTATCTTTATGTGAGAGTAAGGTGTGGTAGGTCGTTTTTTTGTACAGGGGTGAAGCTACACTAATCCAGGTGATTTCCCACTGGCCAAGGTTTCACTTGAGTGTGAATTAGAATAAGCTGGAAAGTGTCACTCTGAACCATTTTGTGTTTGTTTGAATGCTATTGATTCTTTAGTGGAGCAGACGAAGTTGTTGAAATAATGCTTGGCATTGTTGTAGTACTTATATTGCAATGTTCGTGACAATTGTGTAAGAGAAGGAGAGCCGCTCTGAGTAGTGAGAATGACGTCATAGTGTACCACGCTGAGATTGGACAGTTTGGCTTAGTGCCCCACTGTTATTGGTTGACTAATTCATATGGTGCCACGCTGATATTGGCTGTTGATGCTGAGTGAGAATTGTGCATAAGGAAATAATTTACTGGTTTAAATGAAATTGTACTTGTGAGTTTAAACATTATTGTTGAAAAATAGAATTCTTTATGGCTACATGAAATATGATTGGGGATATGTGCGAATACCTTTTCGAGAGAGAGAAGAGACACCACCCAAGATACACCAGGTCAATATATGGCCATAAATGTGGACCTTCATACATGTATTTGGCTGAATTGAAGGCATAAGATCTCAGAGAAAGAAGATGCACTGATGTTTCCATGCTATGGAACATTTAATTTGAGCATCATTGAAAACTTGAGAAGGGTATTGTGGAAGATGAAGCCAACTCCTAGGCCCGCACAGTTAGAAGCACTTAATGCTTGAGAGTGTGCAGCTCATGTTAGACAAATGAAAAAATATCAAAGTAGACTGCAAAAGGAAGTGCTGAGCTATGTCAATGCTAAATGGGATGCAGAACAATGACGATTGAGAACTGAGTCTTGTGGGTGGATTTGAATACCTCTTTCGGCATTGTGACACAAAGTGCTTTGTGAACAGAACATAAAGTAACTGTAGAGTGTTCTGAGAAGGAACCTTCAAGAAATCCAATATCACATGCCCCATCACTGTTAGTGATTAAAAAGTATCAACAGGTGATGACCCTTTTGAAGAGAAAATAACCAGCTAAAGACATTAATTGGGTTAAGATTGTCAGGGCAACCCAATAGCCAAAAGAGTCAGTGCATGCCTACTATGAGAGATTGTTGAAGGTGTTTCAGCAGCAGAATGGAATGGAAAATCTTGAAGCTAAAGACATTGGAAATGCATTGTCCACCGGGGGGCAAGATGGCCGCCGAGGGATGTAGTGAGTGAGTCGCACTCTCCTCTTCTCCACTGCCAGACACTCATCAATGGCTAAATAGACTAAAAACTGCAAGGTCACTGTATGCCTCTGTCTGGTAGCTCGGTGATTTTCCCTTCCCAGATACAATGAGGGAACATTGTTTTACGCGCAGCCCTACATCTCAAAAGGATTATCTCAGAAGCTGCCATTCTGGTAGCAGAATTCTGTTTCAGGATGCCTCCTCGTCTACAGCGCGGACTTGAGCTCAAAGACGGAAAAGGAGGGAAATCGTCAGATGTGGATAATCTCAAAGGTCAGACAGCTACAGTAAAGGAAAAAGAAAAAGAGAAAACAAAGGCGGAGCAGAAAATCGCTGGCCCAGCTCCGGTCACAGTCGCTGCACAGAAGAATGCAACAAGCCTTAAGAAAACAATGGCGAGAAGAAATGGAGCAGAAGGCGCAGCACCCATAAAAGATGCAGGTCAAGTTACCAGGCCAAAGACTAAGGAGATCGCGCTTCGACAATCCACGGTAACAGAAAGCTTTGCCAACACTCCTGTAAGCGGCGGACCCCCCGCAGCCAAACCTGGTATTACCGCGGATTCCAGCGCGGGCGGGAGAGATGGAGCAGGCGCGGGCTCAGAGGCCACCGGAATCAGCGCTGGTGGAGCTGGTGGAGCTGGCGTTCTCAATGCGGATGCAGGGCTCAAGATTGGTCCCGGGGTTGCTAGGCAACCAGGAAGACCGGCAGCAGCAGCAGGTAAGCCGGCCACTGTAGTGCCTGCGGCCGCCCTGAGAGAGAGCAGCAATGCGGGAGTGACGATCACCGAGGGTAAGACAAGTGGCTGTGCCGGGGCCGGGCTGAAGCAGGGGTCAGAGGCGCAGGAATGGAGGCAGATAAAAACAAGCATAAGCATAAGCAAAGGAGCAGGTGAAGATCTTACGGTTATGAGTGACTGCCGGGCTATGCACACTCAGCTTCCGGGGGAATTATCGGATGAGACTCAAAGTTCTTCTGTGCTGGCACTAGAGCAAACAGCGCGGGGGCCTGAGTTACATGAGTTATATGAGCCAAATTTAAATGAAGGGAAGATGGTCGCTGCTACTGTTGGCAATAATGTAGATACTTTGCTGAATAAGAAACCCCTAACTTGGGCAGAAACTGTGGATTTAAACGCAGAGAGTGGGGGATTTAAATCAGGGGGTGATTCCTCTACCTCAGCAGAAATCGGTATTGCCAGTGGTTCCGCCTCTGCAGAGAGATTTTACTCTGTGGAAGACGACACACAGTCACAATCTCAGCCATCAGATGGTGTTAGTACCGACGAATCCACAGGTATTGATTCAGTCAGTAGTTCCCCGGCTAGGAAAACCTCACAAAAAAAACGCCTGTCCAAAAGGAAACCTTCCACTGCAAGCAGTACCACCGATCCTACTAAAAAACTAGCTTGGGACTATTCAACCACTACCTTTTCTTTTATGGAGCAGGACAGTCCAGCAACTTTGATTGGGGATCACGGCTCTGCTCAATCCTCTCAGCCTCCTGTTACGCTTGATCTTCTCTTTAACACCCTGAAATTAATGCAGACTGAGGCTAGAGGAGAGAGTAGGAGGGCAAGACAGGAATCTAGGAAGATTCAAAATAAACTTAGAAGCATAAGTAAAAGGCAAGACGAGATGGTTGAGAGAGTGGTACAAGTGGAGGAAAGGACCAGTAAAGTGGAAGATGATTTGAGAGACTTGAAATCATACAAGGAAGAGCATCAAAAGGTGGCAGAGGACGTCAATTGGAAGTTGGAAGATTTTTAGAACAGGCAGCGTCGTAATAACATCAGACTGCTAGGCGTGGAGGAAGGACTTGAAGGGGAGGACCCCAGGTTGTTTGTTGTGAATTTGTTAAAGGGGGCTTTCCCGGAGTTATCTAGCTGGCAGTGGGAAACAGAAATTCAAAGAGCCCACCGTTTCCCTTTTTTCCTTAAACGGGGTCAGCCTCAGGCTGGGGGACAGAGGGGGCACCCAAGGGCTTTGCTAATCTTCGTAGGGAATTTCCTCCTTAGGCAGCTGATACTGGACAAAGCAAAGCCCGAGTCAAGATGTACCTACATCAACGTTACGTTCTTCGCAAGACCGGACTTTTGTCACGCCACAGTTGAACGTAGATGGAGGCTGAGACAATTGATACCGCATATCCAGGCTTTGGGTTCTGAAGCTTATTTGCTTTACCCTGCAAAACTGAAAATTGTGACCAAGGGCCAGTTTAAAATTTTCTTCTCAGAGATCAAGGCAAAAGCTTACATGTTAGAAGTTCTGGGATATAAGGAGAAATTGTAATGGATTTAGTTTGATATGTTTGCAATACTGGCTGGCAGTGGGGAGGTGTGGCGGCTGCTGCTTCCCCGGCGTCCACATATAGGTCATGCGTGACCTATTTGCCTGTAGGGGGGGAGGGGGGAGGGGCACTCTGGGGGAGTTCAGGGAGGCGGGAGGGGTGAGGGGAGGGAGAAAATGGCACACACTGTACACAGCGAAATGCAGTTTGCGGCAGATTCAGGTTCTGTTCAAATGGAGGATAAAAGAAGCCTTGGGTCTGATTAAGAGGTGGAATTTGAAGTCGGTGCTAATCTTCGATGTTTTTTGATGTCTTGTCGTATTTTGTCATTTAACGTTTGTGGTCTTAACGATCTCCAAAAGAGGCTGCGAGTCTCAGCATTCTGTAAATCAATGTCTCCTGATTTGATTTGTTTACAGGAAACTCATGTGGAGGGTGGAAAGGGTTTCTTGTTAGAACAAACTGGATTTAAAGTTTTAGCTTATACTAAACAAGCTTCCAAAACTCGAGGGGTGGCGATTCTGGGAAGAGGCGCAGATTGTACCGTACTTAGGAGTAAAGAAGATACCTGGGGCAGATGGGTGATTATAGAAATGAGCTTCAGAGGGGTTAGGTTTACTCTGGTTTCAGTGTACGGCTCAACGTGCGATGACCCTGATATTTTCCAATTTCTGGATGATGAACTCCCAACCTGGGCAGAACCAATTGTTTGTTGTGGCGATTTTAATATCAGCCGACCGGCAAACATTGAGTTACAATTAGGTCATTCTTATACAGGGAGGAAGAAAAGGGTGCACAGAGCGATCGCTAACATGGCCTCAAACAATGCTCTTTCAGACGTTTGGGCCAACCTGCACCCGCAGCTAGATGGGGATACGTATTTTTCCGCCCCCCATAATATAACAGTAAGACTGGACTACTTTTTAATATCTAATGTTTTGTTAGTTAATACACAGATCAAGAAGCTTCCTCAGTTGATTTCCGACCACAATCCATTATTATTGTCACTGAGCTTATCTGGGTTAGGTAGGAAAATATATAAATGGACTTTTGAGCGAGCTTTGTTACAAGATGAGTGTTATCGTAAGCACATGGAAAAATGGATTAGTGAGTTTTGGTTGAACAACATGGGAAGCACTAGTAGTGGATATATTTGGGATGCATTCAAAGCAGGTGTCAGAGGAGAGACAATAAGCTTCTCAACTTATAAACGGAAAAAGGAAAGAGAGTCGTTCGATCAACAAGTTAATTCCCTTCTGAACGCTGAGTCCGAGTTAAGTAGCTTAATCTCGAGGGGGCTTCCATTGGATCATCAATTGTTGGAGATCATGGTTTTAAAGGCAGAAATAGCGGATAGAATCACTAAGAAGACAGTAGCTAGTTATTTAACAAAGAAGGAGCAGGCGTGCGAGTTTAGCGAGCGGGTTGGTCACATTCTTGCTGTTAGAGCTAGGCAGAAAGCTAACGCAGGGGATATTAAAAATATAGTTGATAGCTCAGGCAATCTAATCTCTGACTCTGAGGGAATAAGAAATTAATTTTGGAAGTTTTATTCTGAATTATATGATAGGGAGACAGCGGCAGAAACTGAGACTACCAGGGATTATTTAGGAAATATTCAACTTAAAATATTAGATCCAGAGGAAAAAACTATACTCGATGCCAACATAACACTAGAAGAAATGGCTTTAGCTTTAGCAGATCTCCCTTCCTCGAAGGCTGCAGGACCAGATTTGATACCAATTGAATTTTATAAGACTTTTATATCAGGTTTTAGAGTGGAACTTCTGGATACACCTATTCAAGCCCAGAGAAGTATTTCAATCCCTAATTCTTGGGGCGAGACAGAGGTTATTGTTATTTTGAAAAAAGGGAAGCCTGCTACAATTCCTGGGTCATATAGACCTATTGCCTTAATGAATGCCGATGTGAAGATCTACTCGAACATTTTGGCCTCAAGGTTGTCCGCTGTAATAGAAAAGTTAGTTACCCCAGCCCAACATGGTTTTATCCCGGGGAAAGGGACTGCTGAACACATCAGGACAGTGATTACCTGCTTTGATGCCATGGAGGTTACGGGCGGCCCTGTCGCGGCTTTATTTTTAGATGCCGAGAAGGCTTTCGACAGGGTCGCTTGGGAATATCTATGGGAGCTGATGAGAACTTTTGGGTTTGGCGACAATTTTATAAAAGCAATCCAGGTTCTTTAGAGGGATCCTACGGCTAGAATTAAAATTAATCGGGAGTTATCAGCGGCGGTGCCGATTAAAAGAAGAACAAGGCAAGGTTGTCCTAGTTCCCCTCTTTTATTCGCACTATATATGGATCCATATCTACGTAGTCTCGATCTTAATCCCAGTATCCCTCCCTTGTGTGTAAACGAGTCAGTAGTGAAAGTGCTGGCATACGCAGATGATGTGGCGATAATTACTCCTGATCCTGGAATGGCAATAGGAGTAATAGAACAGGAGGCCCAAAATTTTGGTAACATTTCTGGTTATAAGCTTAACAGAGCTAAAACACAGATTATCAAAAACTTAGTAACTCAATGTAATGATCCTCGAGTGATTTCCTCTGCAGTGTATCTAGGAGTTGAAATTTCACCTGATTTAGGGACAGTAGTTGAGCGTAACATCTCGCCTTTATTGACAAAAGTTAGCTCGGACTTGTTGAGGATAAATAATCTCAGGCTGACGTTAGTGGGACGCACTGATATCATCAAAATGATTATACTTCCTAAATTTCTTTATTTTTTTCGTACAATACCGTTATTGTTTGAGTCCATTTGGTTTAATAAGCTTGAGTCGATTCTTAATAAATTTATTTTGTCCTATGGGAAGACAAGACGGGCATACAAGTTCATGACTTTACCAAGGGAGAGGGGAGGCTGGGGGGTTCCCGATTTTAGGTTTTACTATTGGGCATCGGTATTGCAACACATTCAAGGCTTAATTGGTGCAAATGAAGGGGACTCAAAAGTAAAAGCTGTTTCAACTATGATTTATTCAATTGTATTGGGCGAAGATACAGCAAACGCTTTCTTAAAATGTATAGATTCATCTTACTTCAAACGAACATGCTTCAAGACAGTCGCCGCTGCTCATAATGTATGGTCTGCTGTTGCAAAAAACTGTGGTTTAGGGAGATTTAACAGATATATCAGATTGTACAGGAACAAGTCCTTACCCCCTGAAGTTTTTTCGGATGCCATTATGGCGGACTGGGACAGAAAAGGTATTAAGAAATTTGGTGATATGCTAGGTCCTGATGGAAATATTATTTTATTTTCAGATCTGCTGGATAAATTTAATATAGCAAGATATAGTTTTTTCAAGTACCTGCAGATCAGGAGTTATTTTTTTAAGAAAAAAGGAGGGCCAGGCGGATTTAACACAAGGAACATTATGGAGACAATAGAGCAAAGTGGGGTGTGCTCCATTCGATATTTCTATGCCCAGCTGGCTGGTATGAAGAAGGACGACATTGATAGATATGGTATTAAATGGGCTGGGAAATTAGGGATATCGGGGGAGGTTTTCCAGTCGTCCTTGGAGTTTGGTTGCTCAGTCTTCTATTCTGCCCCATTACAATCGCAACATTTCAAAACGTTGTACCAACTATATCATACGCCAGATCGCATAGCACAGTGGGGTGCAACTTCAGGAATCAGCTGTTGGCGTTGTAATGCTATGGCTGCAGATAGCATCCACATATTTGCGCTCTGCCCCAAATTAAGGCCTTTATTAAAGGGTATTGAGGATTTTATGGCCCATACACTTGCTTTAAATATAACCCTAACACCGACTGTAATTATGTTAGGAGTTAGGGGTTGTGAAGGCGTCCATAGTGAATTCCTATTCGTAGCGATGGCGGTCCTCAGGTTGGTGATTGCTAGAGTTTGGCTCGATCCCCTTCCCCCGGGCTTACAACAGTGGATTGCCTTATTACTGGGGACGTTTAATCTTGAAAAGGGTATATTTGAGAAGAAAGGTAAAAGGATAAAAAGGTGGGGAAGAAAAATTTGGGAACCGGAACATCGTTGGAAAGAAAGATCAACTGCAAACGTAGGCTAATGTATTAATTTCATCTTTAATGGTTTTTTTTGTATTAATATGTGTTTATTCTTGATAGTAACTTTGATTTATTACATGTATTAAGATATCTGTACTCTGTGTTATGTGTGTGCCAGAAATTTTTTTTGTTTTACAATAAAAATATTTAAAAAAAAAAAAAAAAGGAAATGCATTGTCCCTATTTGTGACATGATTGAGACATGTGCTTTGCCTAATGATTCAACAGCATTTGATCTGTTGCCAAAGTAAATAGTTTGATGATAGTTTAAGATACGCAAATCAGTGTAGTAATGAATTGGATATGATTTAGAAGTGATTTAAGGAGAAATTGATTGTGACATAGATGAAAACAGAACAGAGAGGAAGTCAGAGTCAACCTTTTTTAGGGAATATTGGTACTATACAAAGAGCGTATCAGCAGGGAGCTCTTGTAATCAAGGTGGAAATGGGTTCCCACAACAAGGTAGTGGCCGTGGTATTCAAATTGACCTGAGTACTGGGATTGATGTCGCAACTGTGAAGAGATAGGATCCTTGTCATTATTGTAATAAGTTAGGGCATTGGATGTTGAAATATCATATTAATTCCAAAAGAGTGATGAAGGAAAACCAGGTTTAGAATTCAGGATTTACACAGCCCCATATTCATAACTCTGTACAGTTACAGAGTGTACCGAGACTGAGAATGCAAAATTCTCACAGCCCGATGCCGCAGCAAATTGCAAATGGTCCCCAATTTAATTTAAATCAGGTCCCCAATTTAAATCTGAATTCCTTACAGAAAAAGAATCTATTTTTTTAGAAATTGGGTCTCTAATTGGCAGATGTTTGCATGCTGTCCAAGTAGGGACTCCAATACTAGCCAGGGTAAGCTAGATACAGACTTTAAATCAACACAAGCTCACCCTCTGCTAGTTGGCACGGAGCAGATAGGCTTAACTTGAGAGGCAGTGTATAAAGTATTTGTGCGACATACACACAGCGATACAATAAAAATAACATAAAAGACTCCCCACAGGTTTAGAAAAATAGAAAATATTTTTCTGAGTAAAACAAGACCAAAACAACAAAGATACAATAAGTAGAAGTTGAGATAAAAGAATTTATAGAAAAAAACAAAAATAGTGCTTAGAAGTCACTAGTGGTCAAAAGGTTACTTTTACAAATCCAAAGTTCAGGCCAACCGCGATGGATGGCGGGCCGTCTACAAAACCCAGACAGGTTCTGCTGAATAAATACCTTGTCTCCATCATTTCTAAAGCATTTCTAAAGTATTTAATGTTTTATTGTAGGTGGTAATATAGTAATGGTTTTAATTAACAAGATACACCTTACATGTGGATATACAACAGAATTAGGACAAAGTTGCATGTGCAAATGACTGGGCAAAATTGCTGTGGGAATTCACTTGCAATGCATGCAGGCCCATGTGATAAATGCCTCTAATATGCTGTGCTAGGGTTGTGGCAGCTATGGTATCCATACTAATGACACATGTACCATCACCTGCCCTGTTAGGAATTGGTTTTCTGATTGGCTAGGGGATGCACCTAAGCCAGGCAGAAACCACCACTCTAGTCAGGGCAAGGGAGTTACATGCTAAGTTTGGCAAAAGTAGTCAGGTTTATCTCAGAGGCAATGTGTAAAGCATTTGCACAACACACACTCATTAGCGACACACTAGGCACACCACAAAAGAAACTCCACACAAGGTTTTATAAAAATAGCCTTTGTATTACTCATAAATCACATTAGAGCATAATCTCATATATACACTGTGCCACCTGGCACTAGGTAATACTTCACAGGGGAATATATACATTAGAGGGCCACTCGGGCCACTGTCATCACCATTAATACACACAAGTAGTTAAAATCACAACCAGTAACTACCCATAACATTGCATGTAGCATAAACACGGATCACTGAAAGAATATCGATGACACAAATATAGACCTACCAAAATATCGAGGAAATAATATAGAATGCAAAAATATTGAATCCCTATCTCCGAATAGGCAAGTACAAAATTTTGAATAAAAAATATTGTTGTAAAAAATACAGTTAGTCAAAATATTTTTTTTTTTAAATGTCTTAAAAGTAATTGAAAATTATTGAAATAATAAATATAATTAACTTAAACATACTTAAAATACTTAAATAACCTTAAAATTAAAAAATAATTAATGTAAGTTAAAAATATACAATATCATTTTTTATTACATATATATATATATATATATTACCTACTGGCGGTTGCCAGTAGGTAGTTATAGTTAGGATTGGCTACCATAGGAAATCTGCAACATTCTATTGGGAATAACTCTGGCGCCGGTAGAGGAATTTGCGTGCAATTTTCCAACATTTAGGCCGTCTCCCCTGCGCTCCTTCCCAGGAAGTTTCGGGGGGATTCGTGAAGTGGGGGCTGAGAAAAAAGGGGGGTCCCAAAACGTGTTTTCCCAATGTTAATTTCCATAAGACGGTCTGACAAGTCTACAGCCCGAATGGCTGAACGGAATTATGCCAAACTTTGCAAAATTGTAGGGACTGGTACGCAGATATGCCTTTGCTATATTGGCTGAAAATTGCTCCAGTGTTTTTTTTGAAAATTAACTTGAAAAACACATATATATCTATATGTGCGCTTCAAGCACTTACAGGTACGCGTACCGGGGAGCGCACCCGGCGCGCTACGAAAGTGCGCGAGCGGAAAGCTGATTGGCTGTCGGGTGTCTGTCAACATTCTAAACAGTCCGGAGAGTCAACCATCTTGTGTCTCGGTAGAATCGAGACACAAGAGGTGAAAAAAAAGGGGAAATAATTAAAAGGGGGCAGAGTAGACAGCCACTGACCCCCTAGGTTTTTTTTTTTTTTTTCGCGGGGTAAGCGCTGGGTGCGTTCCCGGGTTCGCTCTCTGGTACACACACCCTGAGCGCACCACGGGGAAAAACAGTGAAAGAAAAATGTTTTTAATAGTAATTTGGATTGCTTAGAGGTAGGGTAGCTCTAAAAAGAGCTGTTGTGTTTTGTGGGTGATTTCAGTACCTATAAGTAGGTACTGATGCAGAGTCTAAAATTGAAGAGCAAAATTCTGTTTTCCTCATCTGAGAAATGTATAATGTTTCCTCTGTAGATATCTTGCATGTTGTAATGCAAGTTATTATGGTATATTCAAATCAAACCATAGTCTCTCAGGAAACAGATCCTTTTGGGACCTCCTGAGAAGGTCTAGGGGGTGAGGGGCACTCTACACTGCTCCCTTTTCAAGCTTTGAAGTATTACATTTCACTCTTTTTGGGAGAAGGGAAGTAAATGTTGCACTCTATACTATAAGTTTCACTTTATACCACAATCATTTCACTACTATCTAATAAATTACAAATAGAATAAAAAAATGTCTCAAACAATTTATAATTTCTAAATATAAATGTATTCTTCAGAATTTTCATAATTTAAAAGAACTTCTAACATTAACTGATCAGGAATCTCCTATTCAGAAGTCTCCATACATGAGTCCTGGAACTCAACATAGTCCAAACATTCGATTAATTCAGCATCCAAAGTCTCATCATTAAAATCCTCCATTCCATCTCCTCTCAAAAAAAGGTCTTCTTCATGCATAGTGTTATCAACAGGATCATTCAAGACCTCAATAAAACTCGCCTCAACAAAAGTCGCAGAAATTACAAAATTAATATCAACGGTGTCCTCATTCAGAGCCATATTGTTTTCAAATTTCTTGCTGTAAATTGCAGAAAAAAAATCACTTTAATTTATTGTTTTTAGTAATAGATAATATAAAACTAGCTTTATCAATTATTAAATTCCCCTTACAAATGAACAACTCACCTTTTAGAAAGCAGTAGAAGAGTTAGTACTGTGTAAATTTCACACCAGAAATAGAACACCAAAAAATTCCTCACAAATGTTCCTCAAAGAGTACTATCACAAAATGGCTGTGTTTCCCTCTCATTTTTCATGTATATTCATGTAGAAAACCAATGAAATTTCATCACACACAAATTCAAAACCAAAGAAACATTTTTATTGGTTCTAAATTTCAAAAGCTAATTGGCTCTTGGGTGTCTGTAAACATTCTAAATGGTCTGCATCTTGTGACTCTGAAGAACAGAGACACAAGAGGTGAAAAATAAAAGTGTAAAACATTGATAGGGGGCAGGGTAGAGACACCTTGCCCCCTTATGTTTTATCAGGGGGGCCTAGGTTGACTCTGAAGAGCAAAAAAACGTTTTAGTTGTTAAAAATAAAATTCACGGAGTAAGCTCAGGGTGCGCGCACATGGAGGCTTACCGGTACGCGTACCCTGAGCGCACCACGGGGAAAAACAGTGTAAAAAATTAGAGTGACTAATATAATTTAGAGTGCTTAGAGTGCTGTTCCCTTACTCCTGTTCCCTCACTACCCTTCATTCTCTATCCTTTATTCCCCTTCCCCTTACTTTCATCCCCCTGTCACCTTCTCTTATAGTTAGGAATTAGCATTTAAAAAACTTTTGAAATTGACTGAAAAAACCATAGGTTTCACACTCGTTATAGTTAGAAATTAGCATTTAAAAAACCTTTGAAATTCACTGAAAAAACCATAGGTTTCACACCAGTTATAGTTAGCTGAACATTTAACTCACACAAAACCATTGAAATTCCCACGTTATAGTTAGTTGGACTCACTATAAATCACGCACCCGCAATCCACTGCTGATGATATCACATATAACATCATTTATAACATGCTCAGTGACATCACTGATGACATCACTGATGACATCTCAAATGACATCATTCATGTGACAATATGATGCACCTCCTCACAGTCTAATCTAACCTTTGATACATCCAGTGTTAAATACAGACTACCATTCCAAAAACCATTGACACACCAATACCAGTTACTACATACGCACTCACTGATTCCTAAGTCTACATACATATCCACTCATTCACACAAACAATCACTCATACATACAGTCAGTCATCAATACAACACTATTATATGGACTCATACACCTATACAGACACTCACACACTGTCACTCATCCATGGAGTTACTCACACACCTAGTCAGCCATGCAAAGAATCAATCACACTCCTATTTTCTCATCTATACAGTTATACACACAAAACCTTACTTATTCAAACATAGATTAACACAAACTTACTCTCTTTTACAATCACTGATAGAACTACACATTAATCCATACAGTCACTTACGCAATCAAAGGCTTTCATGTATAGTTGTTTATATATGCCAACTCTCACATGCAATGTTTTTTACATTTGTACTTACTTGGACATGTAGCAATGAGAAATCCAATCACTCACCAACACACCCATGCACAGAGTCAACCACCCATACAGCTCTTTCCACATGCACTCTTGAACCCTTATACCAAGTGAATCAACTGCTCACACCTATGCACAGTCACACACCTCCCAGGCACCCACACACACACTCAGCCTCACATACAAATACTTGTGCAACCAATCAATAACCCATATAGCCACTCATATAGCTACTGATCAACACATGCAGCAGCTTACACACCAACAGACATAATGATGCACACATTCAGACAGTTTAGTCACTAACCCATGCATTCAGTAAGACACATTTAATCTCCCACTCATACAGTCAGTCATGCACCTACTAAATCCATGATCCAGACACTCATACATACACTCATTCTTCAATATGTTAAACACATTTTAACTTTACAGGAACAAACATACACTTGATGATGTCATCAGTGATGTCATTCGAGATGTCATCAGTGATGTCATCAGTGATGTCACTGACCATGTCATGAATGATGTAATATGTGATATCATCAGCAGTGGATTGCGTCGCGCGAGTTATAGTGAGTCCAACTAACTATAACGTGGGAATTTCAATGGTTTTGTGTGAGTAAAATGTTCAGCTAACTATAACTGCTGTGAAACTTATGGTTTTTTCAGTGAATATATATATATATATATGAACATAATATTAATAACAAATATACAATATTTTTACCGTTGGATAGCGGGAGGGTTACATTTACTATTACCTCTCCAGTGAGTGCAACAGTAGAGAAAACGTTGGATAGCGGTAGGGTAAAAATGACTATTTCCACTCCAGAGAGTGCAACATTAGGGAAAGCGTTGGATAGCTTGGGCATAACATTTACTATTCCCACTCCAGTGAGTGCAACAGTAGGGAAAGCGTTGGATAGCGGTAGGGTAAAAATTACTATTCCCACTCCAGAGAGTACAACAGTAGGGAAAGCGTTGGAAAGCTTAGATGTAAAAATGACTATTCCCACTCCAGTGAGTGCAACAGTTGGGAAAGCGTTCGATAGCGTAGGGGTAAAAATGACTATTCCCACTGCAGTGAGTGCAACAGTCGGTAAAGCTTTGGATAGCGGTAGTGTAAAAATGACTATTCCCACTCCAGAGAGTGCAACAGTAGGGAAAGCGTTGGATAGCGTAAAAGTAAAAATTACTATTCCCACACCAGAGAGTGCAACAGTAGGGAAAGTGTTAGATAGCGTAGGTGTAAAGATTTACTATTCCCATTCCAGTGAGTGCAAGAGTAGGTAAAGCGTTGGATAGCGTAGGGGTAAAAATTACTATTCCCACTCCATTGAGTGCAACAGTAGGGAAAGCGTTGGATAGCATAGGGGTAGAAATTACTATTCCCACTCCAGAGAGTGCAACAGTAGGAAAATAAATACTTCATATATGAATAAAATAAATTACATATTAATACCAATTACAAATTAATTAAAAGTAATTAACAATTTAATATAATATAATAATTAATCAATGAATATACACATAAAAATCAATTATTAAAAATAATTACCTATTAATACAAATTATTTACCAATGAACAATTCATTAATTATTAATGAAAACATTAATAAAAATTAAAACAAAAAACCAATAGATAAATTAAAACATTTAATTAATTAGAATTAAAGTACTCCCCACCCTATTCCCCTATAAACCCACAACCCGCTACAGAAAATACATTAATAAAATTACCATAATTATCAATGAATCAATGAATAAAAGGTAATTGCCAATTATATTTTAATTAATTACCAATTAAAATTTTAATTAACAATTAATCCAAAATAAATACAAATAAATCAAATAAAATATTTAATTAATTATAATTAAATTACTTCCCACCCTATTCCCCTATAAACCCACAACCGGCTACAGAAAATAAATTAATAAAATGAACATAATTATCAATTAATCAATTAATAAAAATGAATTCCCAATTATATTTTAACTAATAACCAATTAAAAATTAATTAACATTTCATTCAAAATAAATACCAATAAATAAATTAACATATTTAATTAATTAGAATTAAATTACTTCCCACGCTATTCCCCTATAAACCCACAACCCGCTACAGAATTATATTACGCTAAAATTAAATACCATACAATTATTTAATTAAAATCAATTAAAAAAAGATATATACACTTTTCACACATATACTAACATAAAAAACACTTAAAAAAATTGAATATTATTAAAAAATCGATATTAACTTACTTACCTCAAATTCAATATTTGTGTTGTCTATATTCTGTCCATTAAATATTTTTGTTGTCCATATTCTGTCTATTCAATATTTTGTTGTCTATATTCTGTCCATTCGATATTTTGTCCATTCTATATTTTTAATTCAATATTACTGCTATTCTATTCAATATTTATGTTGTCTATATTCTGTCCATTCGATATTGTGTCCTTTCTATATTTTTAATTCAATATTAATGCAATTCGATATTTTTAAGTCAATATTTTGACTGTATACCCATAAACACATTATACATCACATCTTAGGCATACATCCTAAATTACCAGGGCACCACAGTAACACTTATGAGGTGCACACATCACCTTAGGGCCTTATGCCCCACCAGAACACTAGGTGACCTCCAAGGCAAATGGCCTTCCTCGGGCCCGTCTTGGGCTGTTCCGTAATGCCCTCTAACCTCAAAGTCAGGGCTCTAGTAGTGTGTGGCCTTGTACTAGCCACCAGGCTCCCGATGTAGCAGAGTACTGGCCCAAATAGACCAGTACACAAATGGGGGCAAGGCTGCAACTCACCCAGGTCACTTTGTGGACACCGAAATGCCTCCTCCTCGTTGCAGCTGCCCCCTATCTGGCAGTGCAGCTGTATGAATAAAAATAAAAAACTGCAAAAGGAACAATTGATGGACAGAATGCATAACTATGTCATACATTCACCCCAGTACAGAGATCTGGGCCTTAATCCATCGTTTTTTTTGCTCACCATGCCATTCCAGTTTGGACCCAGCCATATGATAATCAGTCTTGACCCTGCTCCCAATGGGAACAGTCCAGCCTGAATGGCCAGGCTGAGTCCTCCCTGGACTGGATACAAGCATCCTAGTACTTGTTTCGGGCTTTCAGCCCTCATTAGCCAGGATAGCTTGACTCCAGTGGAATGGAGAGCATGGGACCCCTGTCTGGGCATACCCGTCCCACACTGGGTGACAAATGCAAAAAGAACTACTGATGGACAGAATGCAGAACAATGTCATTCATTCATCCCAGTACAGAGATCTGGGCCTAAATCCATAGTTTTTTTGCTCACCATGCCATTCCAGTTTGGACCCAGCTCTATGCACATCAGCCTTGACACTGCGCCCAATGGAAACAGTCCAGCCCTAACTGCCAGGCCAGGTCCTCCCTGGACTGGAACCAAGCATCCTAGGACCGGTTTCCTGCTTTCAGCCCTTATCAGCCAGGAGAGCCTGACTCCAGTGGCATGAAGAGCACGGGACCCATGTCTGGGCATACCTGTCCCATTCGGGGTGACAAATGCAAAAAGAACAATTGATGGGCAGAATGCAGAACAATATCATACATTCACCCCAGTACAGACATCTGGGCCTAAATCCATCATTTATTTGCTCACCATGGCATTCCAGTTTGGACCCAGCTATATGCAAATCCGTCCTAACCCTGCGCCCAATGGGAACAGTCCAGCCTGAACTGCCGGGCCAGGTCCTCCCTGGACTAAAAATTAGCATCCTAGGACCGGTTTCGGGCTTTCAGCCCTCATCAGCCAGGATAGCTTGAATCCAGTGGCATGGAGAGCACGGGACTCATAAATAAAGCACAGGAATAAAAATAGGAACCAACAGCATGCCCTTCCAGCCCCACTCACCGGGGCTTCTCTTGTTGGCCAAATGAATACCATGATGGATGCGGTCACCGGGGGAGCTGGCAAGGCTCCGGTCCTCTTCTCCTGGGGTCCGGTGAGCCTGCGACGTTCCGTCTCCAATGGTAGGCATGCCGGGGTCTCCTCCTCAGCACAGGGAGCCCCAACACACCATCAGGCAGCAACCCGCCTGACTTCCTGACTTCTCCTCTGCTGGCAACTTGCCCACAAGCAGGACCCTCAGCGTGGAGCCTGCAAGGCTCTGTCTCCTCCCTTGGCACCGCAGGGGTCATCTCAGTACGGAGCCAAGTCTCCATCGACCCTGTCTCCTTCTGAGGGTAACACGCATGGCTCTCATTGGCAAACGGGAACCCCGCCTTCCTCCAGGCACAAGCTTGCCTGATTTCCGGCACCCACGTCCGCTCCAATTGGTTTGCCTTGCGTGGCGTGGCCACGCCCACAACCAGGCAGCCCACCTGACTTCCTGGACGCTGCGAAATACCGAGCAAAAGTCTCTGCAATGTCTTGGTCTCCTGAAGGGCAAGCTGCCACGCGCCCACCAAAAGCAGCACTGAGGAAGGGCGGACACCTCCAGCAAATTCAGTGCTCTCATCCCCAGCGAAATTGCTCTCTCTTTCTCTGCCTCTGCAAATGCAGCCCCTTTTAGCAGGAGCCGTCATCAGGGCTGCTTCACTGGAATCCAGCGCTTTCTTAGCGCTAATTTGCATAAACCTTGCAGGACAGGATCCTCAGCACTTAGAGATCCCTGGGGCAGGGGACAGGGCCCAGGCAGGCCAGCATGCAGGGACCCCAAGTGTAAGGGCAGCCTTTTCAGCCACCCAGCAGGAAGCAGGTAGCCCCAGGCAGCGGTACCTCCTGGCAGTATCTTCCCCAAGTTCAAAGTAAGCACACACCACTTTTATGGGGTCACAGCCCCAGTACTTATACCACATGTCTTATTTGTTCTGCCCTGGTACAGGGATTGGGCCCAGTTCAAACCAGTTCTGGGGGACACTTAACATGTGTAGGTCCTGCCCCAGAAACACCACTGGGGGGTAGAGCCAGCATTGTTTAAGGCAGGCAGAGGCCTATTCATGGTCAAGGACTACTCCTCCCACTACTTCAAATACAGATCAGGCATATTCAACCTAGCACTGCTTCACCCAGCCCCCCTGGAGTCACTGCACCCCCCCCCAGCCCCTGTCACGACAGAGCCAGAAATGCATTACACACCAGGCAGGCGCAAAGACACATAGCACACAGAAATGCCCACTTTTAAAAGTGGCATTTCTAAAATAGTGATAATAAATCTGCGAACACCATCACGCAGCATTTATTATCACTATTCTAAACATACCAAACGTGACCACTCTACTCCTCTCAGGTCAGGAATTACCACTGAAGCACATATCAGGGAATTCCCAAAGCGTTCCTATGAGAGGGTGGCCTCGCAGTAGTGAAAAACCAAAATGGCTGTTTGTCACTACCAGGACATGCCACACAGTTAAGGCACATGTCCTGCCTTTTACCAATATAACACCCTGCCCATCAGGCTAGCTAGGGCCTACCTTAGGGGTGACTGATATGTAGCAAAATTGGAGTCACAGGGGTGGCACCCACTTTATGTGCCATGTCACAGCGGCAGTAAACTGCATGTCCAGGCCCTGCAATTGCAGAGGCCTGAGACAGGTTTGAAAGGCTACTTTTGTGGGTGGCGCAAGCAGCGCTGCAAGCCCACCAGTAGCATTTAATTCACTGGCCCTGGATATTGGACTGATAGGTTAATTAAATACGCAAAAAAGATGTAGGGCAATCTTACCAAGTTTACCATAGAGAGCACATGCACTTTACATTGGACATCAGTGATAAAGTGTCCAGAGTCCTAAAACCACCAACACCAGGTCAGAATAAATACCAGGAGGTGGGCAAAGAACAGGAATGACCCTGCAAAGAGGGCCAAGTCCAACATACCCCCAAACCAACATTTAGTAATTCATTCTACTGTCTCTCACCCATATTATGGACTAAAAGTACCAACAAATCATCCAAAATATGTGACACAAATGTTACATTGGATAGGCTGGAAACATGCAAACGTACTCCCTCTTCTGAAGAAGGCTAACGCGGATCCTGATTTGCCTTCCAACTATCACCCTATTTCTTTGTTACTGGCTTTTTCAAAGAATTTGGGGAGGTAAATTCATTTACAGCTGTCTGAATTCGTAGAGTCACAAAAGTTTCTTATTCAATCTCAATTGGGCTTTAGAGCTGTTTTTTCAATGGAAACAACACTCTCGGATTCACAGAAAGACTGCGTCGCCAAGGGGGCGCTAGGTGGCGCACTACCATGATGGCCGCGCACCTGTGAGGCTCCAGTTCAGCCGAGCAGACATATATCCTTCAGTCCCTCCCTTAGCAAAGGAAGATATGATCTGACCTTACCGCGGGAGTCCTGAAACTATGCTGATTCTGGGGGTATCCTCTGTAGGAGCCTTGGCTGCTGACCTGCGGCTGCATGGGCTGCTGAAATCCTGTGCGAGCAGCAGAGGCCAGGCGCGAAGTCGCAGATGCGGATGTGACAGCTGGGAAAGACCGGGGCCGCAGTGACAGTGGGAGGTGTGGTGCTGTGCGGCGGCCGGCAGTGGGAGTGCTTGATTGCTTCAGCAGACTTGGCCCGGGTGGAGAGGGGTGCAAAGGTGTTCCTGGAGAAGAGGACCCCCGCGTTGGAATCCATTACGGGCGGCAGCCTGTCAACCGGCGGAGACATCGGCGGTGACCCGGGACTGCGTGGGAGTCCTGGCCGGTTAAGGGACGGAGGACAAAAGTATAGGTGAGCAGCAGAGATGTGCCGGGTACTGTCGATGCCCTGAACCCGCTTTTATTTCTTTACCGTATGCCTCGCCTGCCCTGACTGAGCTGCGAGTTCTTAGCCGGGCCCTGAGCTCCTTGGTGTATCCTGAGGCATAGGCAGAGCTGAGCAGCTGCCTTTTTGCATCACCACAGTGCTCACGCCCGAAGCAGAAGGCCGCCATCTTGGTGATAGAATGCGAGCTCAGAAGCCCTGTCAGCTACCCGCCCGAGTTGAATCCTTGTGAGGCTATAAATGCGGAGGGGTGCTTTGGGCTTACGACTGCTCTTGACATATGTGGGGATGACTCGTGTGTACTTCTGGCCCAGTAAAGGGACTCCTTTTGAAGATGCCATCTGCCAGAACAACGCGCCACTCACATTGCGCCAATATCCCGTCTTCACTTCTTCATGGACAGGTGGAAACTGCATTCTGTTTGAACCCACTCCCCCTTCCTGGACCGACCGGTTCATTACTGTAACGAGACCAGTGCGCTTACACAATGGGGCACACAGAGGCCAATCAATCTAAAATCCCATTTGAAGCTCACAATGCGCCCAGATCGCAATCAGTGGACTGTACAGATTCGGAGGCCACGGGCTAGCCAGAGGAGGCCTGGAAGGTGCTTCTGCTTGGAATGAAGCAAAGCCTCACGTCAATAGACGCCAGGATTGACACAATGAACCTGTGCATGGAGGCAGTGGTTAACAAATTGGATCAGCATAAGCAATGCATTAAGGAAGCAGGAAGCAGAAACCAGAGTGTCGGACTTGGAGGATGGAGCCACAACCAGTAAAAGTCAACTCACACAAATGGATAAGCTGCTCCGGATTATTGCTGAGAAAAATGAGGATTTGGAGGCGCGCTCCAGAAGAAACAATGTACGTATCCTGGGCCTTGCGGAATCCAGCAACGTAAGCCGAATGGAGGATTTCATCGAAAAGTTGGTAGTGGGCCTTTTTGATGGGGAAGCCTTCTCAGTGCACCTCACTGTGGAACGAGCGCACAGATCGCTGGTGGCTCGCCCTCCCCCGGGAGCGGCGTCGCGGCCCATGATAGCCCAATTTTTTAACTATCGGGATAGAGACACCATCCTTCGCCTGGCCCGCAAGAAAAAGCAAGTTCATTATGAGAACACAATCCTGTTGTTTTTCCCGGAAGCAGTGCAAGATGCCAGACGCAAGTTCTCTGCAGTAAAAAAAAAACTTCAAACACAGGAAATCCCCTATGCCATGCTGTATCCAGCAAAATTGAAGATTACCTACCTGGGGAAGCAGCACTACTTCCAAAACCCGAAGCAGGTCGAGGACTATCTAAAGCAACACCGTAAGGCCGCGTCAGCGGGTTCTGGGACACGCGATCGCTCCAGGTCTCCTTCTCCCCTTTCGGACCCAGGATGAGGATCCTGCCCACTCGGAACCCCCGGAGGCTCTCCTGGATACTCGTTTTCTTTTGCAGGACTGACCCGCGAGTGTGATGTATTATAATGTTCATTATCTCTTTTTCACTATCTGCTCGGCAACCTGCCTCCGTCCCACCGTGACTGTCTGCGGCAAGATGGCACGGAAGGTGGGTGAGAGTATGGAAGGCAGTGGGCGGGTCGTGTACCCCTAGTATATTCCCCATAAGGGCGTACCTGCTTACAAGTTTGTTATAGAGGGACAGTGAGAGTTGTGATATGCAGGTTTCTTGGGTGGGAGGGTACTGTGTGCCCGGCAAGTTGGGGGTGCTGGTGTGGGAGGTGGGAGGGAATATCCCAAGTGCCAAACGACGAGTCATTTATTTACTAATGGTTGCAACAGCATTGTTGAAAATAGGATATAAACACTGTAGTAATGGTGGATGACACACGTGATATTCACAATTTTAAGGTACTGTCATGGAACATGCGGGGTCTGACCACCTGAGAAAAAAAAGGCAAGTGTTGAGTTATTTAGACCGACATCACATATTGATTGCAATGCTGCAGCTCCATTCTATCTATAGAGTCAAACAATGCCTATCTATCCTGCTAAAAAATATCAACTGTTCCACAACTTCATTCAATGGCACACACGACCCCCTGACGCTGGCCACTACCATTTATACAGGCATTAAAAAACACCCATATAGTACTCCTTAAGCATACAAACGAGCGATATCAGTGTTATCACGCTTGAAATTCATCAAAAATTACTATCAAACTATAAAGTTTGTGGCACCAAGGGACAGGTGAGATAGGACGTACTGCTCCCACTTTAGGGCGGGTGTGCCATTGAATGAAGTTGTGGAACAGTTGATATTTTTTAGCAGGATAGATAGGCATCGTTTGACTCTATAGATAGAATGGAGCTGGGACGCTTTCGCCTGTTTACATACCTTTTGTTCCACAGCGCGGGGCCTTGTATACCTGAGCACGGTCCATGTGAGGTGAGGTCCAGTCCCCTGTTACTTTGGGTGAGCAATCAATTTGAAATACTTTGAAACCTATGTATGAGATAGTGTGAGCATATGTGTTTGTGAAGCGGTGAACGCTAAGTATTTATGTGAGTAACAGTTATGTATCTCCCCTTAGATCATGTTGAGTATCCTGGTGACCAGGAGGATGTGTTCATATATGTAGGAAGGTACAGGTTGTATCGTTCCTACTTTCACTAGCTTCTTTGAGTTCCATTTTCACTGATTAATTTAAAGTGAAATGCTTGTTTTATTTTTCACAGATTTGATACAGTAGCAACACATTAGAGCAGTGGCCCTGATGAAAGCCAAGGGACATTTAG
Source organism: Lissotriton vulgaris (assembly GCF_964263255.1). Lineage (NCBI taxonomy): Eukaryota > Metazoa > Chordata > Amphibia > Caudata > Salamandridae > Lissotriton > Lissotriton vulgaris. Next base: position 1,016,047,942 of record NC_141696.1, on the reverse strand, counting down.
CCCACTAGGCAGAAACATGTCGGCCCTATTAGTGACAGTCATTCTTTCCATACTGTCTTTTGCACTGTTCCTGTTGATTTAGTTAGGGGATGTGCCTTGTTTCCAATAAAGAGTAGTTTTGACACATCACCCTATTTTAGACCCACCATGTTTATGTTATGTTGCACTATTTTTTCACCACTTTCAACCATCACTAACTGGCCAACAGCTGATGGCTCACAACACACTGTGGACCTGATCCATTACTAACATCTTACTGTGTGGCATGGGGTCTAGATGATCGAAAGACCGGCCTGGTCACAGTGTGGACGATCAAATGATATGACGGATCACTTGGTTTGTTTGATGGTTATCCACAACAAGTTGTTCTGGATTTTGTTGACCCGTCTGTGATTACACTTGCTTCTCACACATGTGGCTCACACTCTGTTACCCTGTTTAGTGGCAATTATAGCACTCACTGACATAATGTACTTCATGCCAGTGTGGCCAATTCATTTGGCCTTCAGACTTTACTAGTTTTGTTTTGTTTTTTATAGTCCTTAGATGGGGAAGTGAACTAGTAGTAGGTCTTAAAACCTTTTGCCCTTTGACCCCCCTCTCCCTATTTCGTGCAATCATTTCGTTTCTTACCAATCGCACCTTTCAAGTTTTTTGTCCAAAGGCCAGGTCCCATACCCATTTTTCACCCTATGGGGTACCTCAGGGCTCCATTAGAAGCCCACTATTGTTTTATCAATACCAGTTTAGCGCTTAGTACCCAACCATTTCACTTATTTAGATCAAATCCTATCTCACTGGACAATTAATGCGTCGCTATCTCAGTACTCTTGTCCGCAAATATTGGGTCTGACGTGACTTGAATTCCCAGTACACTTTTAGTTGAGTCTGAAACAAGTAGAATCTGTAAGCTGACCTTATTCCCACTTCAAATAGGCCAATAATTGGTAAAGCTTTGCCTCACATTCTACCTTAATTTAACAGGATCATAACGTGAGAAACTTTAAGGTACCTGCGTCATTTGACGTAAAACATTTTGTATATTTTCACATGGGCTTTATAGACATAATAACACTATGGCTGATCCAGAGTTCTAAATAGAAGGAACGCTGTCGCATTGAACTAGATTTGAAGAAAAAATGGAATGTTTGTTATGGAATTATGTATCAAAGCGTTAATTCTGAAATGTGGTGTAACAAATTTGAATGTTGTTGCAAAGAAGTACGCTCACTGTAGGCTTGAATAATCCTTCTGCACAAGGTTGTAACAATGTGGGTTCATTTGGCACTGATGTAAGTTCTGTAGTATATCATTACAAATGCGTAATTTGTATTGTTTCCAGCCCTGATGAAGCCGTAGGTTAACCCTACCACAGTGAAACGCGTTGGCACAAGGGATTGGAATTTGATGAAATAAAGAAGAAAACAACAAGAGCCCAATCTACTTTTTGCTGATTCGTTTTACATATCTAAAATTGAACTTTAAAAGTGCATGCGTACTCTGAAACATTGTTTAAGTACTGTTCAATCTGTTTGAGTTAAGGGAAGTAGGGTGTTCTCTTCACCATCTTTTTGGATGGACCAAACATAGTATTTGTTGGGACAAACTGTGTGTAGATAACTATATGAGCGCCAGTTTATCCTATACACCCAAAAGCACTTTCTCATATCCATGTGTCATTTGTGGCAAAGTATCCAACAGGTCTGTTATTATTCTTATTATCATTAAGCATTTATGAAGTGTATAGCTACCCTCAGGCATCCCCGCACTAGCAATCAGGCAGACGACCAATAGGAATTTATGGGGCTGTTTGTGGGAAGAGCCAGGTTTTCAAGAGTTTACGAAAATGTAGGACACTGGCTTCAGGGCGAATGTGTAAAGGTAAGGAGTTCCACAGTTTTGCCACATTATACGCAAACGATCTGCCTTCCGCTCTTGTCCTTCTGATTTTGGGGATTACTAGCAAATTAAGGTTAAGGGAACGAAGCTTGCTTGTGGGCCGATAAGGAATGATAAGAGATTTGTTGATTTCCGGGCCCATTCCCCATTCAGTCTTACAGGCAAGACACAATGCCTTAAATTTTGTTCTTTCCAAGATAGGTAGCCAGTGTAAGGTTTTAGAGCTGGTTTGGCTGATTGTGACCTAGAGATGCCCAGAGCATCCTGGCAGCACACATCTGAGGTAGCTAGTCTCACTCTGTTTATGTATCAAATAACTTGCACTGAGTCAATCAACGCTGCTATGTGTGTGGCCTTGAGTTTATTTCATAACAGTAAAGAATTGCTGAGATACAATTTTTGTACTTGCTACACATCACTCATTTCACATAGTTGATTGGCCATAATTTTTACCCTCTTACATGTTGAATGACATTCCCCAGGGCGCATCTAGATGGACCATGTGTACAATTCCATGTGTACACAACATCATGGATCAAAATCTGTTTTCATACGCCAATAAGTACATTGTAAGAAAGCTAGACACTGCTATTTCTTGTACCTACAAGACCAATGCTGAGTAATTTTGCATTGTAATTTTAATGGAAGTACATAATTCTCATGACGGTTGGTCATGCTACATTACATATATGACATTTTGTTTGGCAGGACATGCCACTTGTGCTGCTAATAGTAACTAATGCATACACATGTTGACAATTGGAACAAATCATCTTGGACTGATACATATCCTTCCTCTCCAACAGATAACATGACCCCAGATCAATAAAGGGCTTATTGGATCCACATGGAGACATGCAGGCACATAGAGTACGTAGCCGAGGCCTTCAGGCAATAGGGCACACCTTTGATAGATCAAGGGCAGCAGGGACCTGGAAGGCGCCACACCAGGGATGGGGAGCAATGGTCAGAGCAAATAGCAGGCCTCAAGGGGAGAATTCCCATGATGGGGATCCATGCCCAGTTCAGGGACCCTCCACTGATCCACCAGAAATGGCACCACAGTTGGTCGCCACTACCTCACAGCAGCCAACAGAGATTTAGAGGCAGTTGTTGAAGGCACAGAAATACACTAATTTGATGTTGGCAGGACTTCAATTGCAGGTGGCAACCCTCATACAAATGGTGTGGAGATTACCACAGACTGTTGACCGTATAGACAATCTGATTCACGCCAACTTTCTGGCCCTCCACAGTTCTTCTTGTTTTTTTTTTATAGTTTAGACTTTTAGCATGGGTTAGGATAGGTCTTAGCATAGTGGTAGGTTAGGTTTAGTGTTTTTATGGATTTTAACATTTATATGTTTTTAGGTGGGAATTTGTGTGGATAGAATGTTGACTGGGTGGGGGGTCAATATTTAGTATGTGTCTAGAATGTAAAAAAAATACAAAACAATAAATGGTTGTTTAGGTTTTAATGTTTAGGTAGTTTGTCTATAGCTGTCGTTGATGTTAGTCTCATGTGCAAATGTGTTATAAAGGGGGTAGGGACTGATGTTTAACCTGTCTGTTGTGGTGTATGTGTAAAGTTAAGTTAAGGTTTGGTAGGTTAGGTTAGTTTTAAGTTAGGCTAGTGCAGTTAAGTTAGATGAGGTTAGTTTAGGCACAGTTTAGATATGTGTAATTAGTGTTGGTTTTAGTTTTTCGATTTTAAGATTAGTAGTATGTATTAAATAAAATCTATTTTCTACTTTTGTAACTGCTTACCTATTTCGTGCATGGTAGTTATGATATCTGCTTAGGTTGGGTGAACCAAATGCTGTGGGATTTCCTGCCAGTGTTTGTATACATGTGTTACTTGGTGGAGCACCAAAGGAGTAGATCAAGTAAGCAATTGAGTCACTTAAGAGATCTTCAAAAGTGAATGGACACTGCAAGTGGCATTCTTGCTGTGAATGGACGCAAAGCCCAAAACAGGTATTAACCTAATGTTTTACTGTGTGTGTATTTATGATTGAGTCAAACCATTGTGACTAAACTTGGATATGTTTTGTGCCACACTGATGGCAACCACTTACACACTCTCCTTAGCAACATTTTGCTGTCACATCACTGTTGTCTGATAGCCACTATGCATGGAGGTATCCCACACCTGTGTAGAAACGTAATTCATTCAAACTAATTGACTGATTTCTTATTTTAGCACTTCAAGCATGTAACCTTGTGTAAATATTTCCTAGTTTAGATGCACATAGGGATTACATAAAACTATTTGCATGGAGTGTGGATTTACCCCTAGTTTTATTATGCACATTTTACATTAGATGGTAAGTAGTGTTTTAAGGGTCAGCACTTCCACCATGGTCTACTTAGTCAAATCATGATTAACTATACAACAACCTGGGTCTAGTTAGTGACATTATTGGCACATGAATCAAGCAGAAAGGAGAAAGTGGCTGGCATGGGGCAACAACCGCAACATAGTTAGAGAGCCAGTGGATGTTCAGATAGAGTCCATGGGAGATACATGTCATGGGACATATGGAGTAGAGGATTGTTCCAGTGAGAAGGAGGACCAAAATGCCATTAGGGAAGATAGGACACATAGGCAGTCCAAACATGGATGAAATCAGAAGGCTGGAAAGCAAATGGAGAACAGTACTAGTTGATAAGTACACTGGCATGGCCATAAGCACAGGTCAATGGAGAAACTGGCCATGTGGCACATAGTAATGATATGGGGCAGCATTTTCGTAGAAAGAGGAGCAGTTCACATCTTTATCCTCTGAGGTGTGTGGTGCCTCCCATGAGAGGAGGTGCTTTTGGTGCTGGAGCTGATGGACTCATATTCACATCAAGGGCTGAAGAAATGGATGCCCTGTTTGCAGCAGCATTTCCGTGCACCAACAAGTAAGGCAGCACAGCACTAAGAAGGGCCTGCTATAATGCCAGCACAGTAACTATGTCCCAGTGTAAGGCACCTATTGTTGCTAAGTATGAGTCTTGCTTCTGCTACCTGGGCTCGAGATGTTGTGTATTGCCTCCAGCTGGTTGGCAAACACTTTGGTGCTACTATGGCAGAGCATATTTGCATGCCTCTGTCTCATGACACCAGTGATATTAGCCAGGAACTGGTGAAAGCCATGAAGCAGAGGGTAAGTGCAGCTTACAATCTACAAGGTGTCCTGTTTGGGACTAGTGCACCTATGGACACCCTCTAGGATGCTCGCTATGGTCTCCATCCCGGCCCACACCTCATGTACCAGTTCCTGCTGGACTCCTACTGCATGATATTGGAAGTCAGGTTGAGGGTACTTGGAGTCCAGGGCTGGAAGTGGGCTGGAAGATGGTGTTTGTTGGGTGATAGACAGATCCTCTGGAAACCCCACAATGCTATTGGCCCTGCCCACTTGCAGAGAGGGTGTTTGAATAGAGTCCAGGATTTTGCGGAGGGTGTCTTGGTGGAGGGTTGGCAGGCTGTCATCCTCAGCAGGATCCTCATCCAGGATAGACAGCTTGTCAGGAGGTGGCAATACATCCTCTGCAATTAAAATTATATGTTTTGATGGAGATCCATATCAGATGTTGATATGTTTTAAAAGTTTGCTGATGAAACACCTGGCACATATTTTGCTTACAAATTCTCCACTGCTTTCTGGTCAACGTTGTGGCAAAGGAAATATTTTGCTAATTGGTAGTGAGTCCAAGTTGCACTGCTGTTGCTTTTCAGATGGGAGTTACTCTGCATTGTCCACGCAACCACTGTGTGACAAGGTTGCCTTGTGCTGTGACACATATTGCTACATAGTTACACAATGCACTGGGCATGTCATTCCTGCACATGTGCTATTAGGTAAGTTCCACATCTGGGTGATTTGTTTTCTTTTTCGTGATGCCTATACTGAATGTATTTTGACGTATTACCACCACTTATGTGCACATTGCACATAATCCCCAGGGTGCCTGCATTCCCTTTGACCAGTACTCAGTTCTCCGTTCCTGTTAAGGTGATGTGAGATGGGACATTGAATAGTTATGAACCTGCAGTCTGCCTTCCACACAGTACACCACAGTACTCTGCCTTGTTGTACTGTCTTGCATGCATGTTGTTCTTTCATGTGACCAGCAATTACGATTTTCATACATATCCTCCACACGTCTACACAGCTTCCAACCTTGATACAATGCAGGAATGTGTGAGTGCATGTATATATATGGTTTCCCGATCGGTGTATACTCATGTAATTTAATTTTGCACACACTTTTGTCTCATTAGTAGATAGTGGGCACAGTGTAGAAACTCTGAGGGGATGCGCTCAGTCAAACTAGGTAGCAATAACTCTCTCCCCATTTCATCATTGCAAGAGTTGTTTATCTTCAGAGTATTACACAAATGTTTTGACTCAGGCCCCCTCACTTATACGTGTACATGTCTCTTCTGGCAATGCTTATTTTGGATCAAGGATGTAACTTACTTCCAAACACTGATGGAACCCGCATCATACATTGACTCTCAAGTGCGTACAACACCAACAACATGCGTGACCATATCCAATAGACTGATATAGCAGCCTGATTTTGAAGACCCCACATTATAGCAATGCTGGAATTTGGTGACTTGTACCTCTGCAGCCTTGCAACACTACTGGGCCCATCCACCTCAAACTCCTACCATCCCTGGCTCCTGGGCTTTACAGTGGCAAACTAGTTCTTCCTATACCTTGACAGATCCCTGTGTGACATCCTCTAACTTTTACATATATGGAATGGTGAGACAAGTTGCCTCCAGATTCCCTCCTGCAACATGCTTCATCTTCACCCAGGCCCACATCACATGTAGGATTTAGTACCCCAATGGGCTCCTTTATGTTCTCCCTTCCCAGCTGCGACACAAGTGTGACACTGTCAGACACACCAGTGCATGTGTATTTGTCAGGCTGCCTTGCAGTACACATATGCCTTCTTAATTTCTTCCCATGGAATATATATCCCCATCCACACACAGTGGTAGTTCAACTTGCACAGTCCACACCTACAATGAACTGCACTACCAGTGGGGAACCATATCCAAACATCATCTTTTGTTTCAACACACATGGTCCATTGGTGTGCATCACTTGCAGTCACCCCCACACCCAGGTCCTTTTTTGCAAAACCAGTGTGCCCCCAGAACATCACTTTTCTTGATGCTCTGGAGGCTCATAGTACAGATCCATATCTACGACGCCATGCAAAGTAATCCTGTGTGGCTTTTCATGTCCTCATAGATATAGTGCAACGCAACATAGCGCAAGTCACTGCGTTGCCTCACACCCCCCAGGGAGGCATGTCATGGGCGTTGCGGTGGGTGTTACCACTAAATACCCATGTTTTTTTACCACAACAAAGCATAAATCTGGCAATGCGTCAAAAGACTTTGCCTCTCTAGGGGTGGCATAACAGTTGATTTTGTGAAGGAAGGTGTCGATTCCTGCACAATATTAACATGATGTAAACATAGACACCCATGCACCTTGGGCAGGGGTGTCTGCTTTGTTAAGACAATTGTATTTGTGCTGGAAGGGACAACTTCCTCCACACATTTGATCAAAGTAGGAGTTTTCCTTTCTATGTGTGCTGTAGACATTGAAAAAGCAAAAACCAAGGAGGAATACATTTTTCTATCCTTGTAATGCCTCCCCTACGAGACACCCATTTTTTACACATTTCCAGGCTTAGTAATGTGTCAAAACCCATGGGTGTTGCACAGGAAAAGCCACCTCAATGCCCATGTATCACCTCCTTGATATAGGGTGGCTTTCAATCAACTTATAAATATACTTGAGAGGCCTGCACCACCAGATAGTGATTAAAAGTGAGGGTCTGGCAGCATAGGCCTCTTTTAAATGAGGCCCCATGTTTTTGCTAGCTATTGTGGGACTTGTGGTTCTGGTGATTCATGTAGTACATTTGATTACAAGTGCCAGTATACAGAGGTGACTGTGGACTGGTCCTGCACTTCACACATAGTAGGGAGAAAGATGACAGAGCTAGAGGGCGCTGTGCAACATGTAACTGGACAGTGTGACTTACATTTATGTAATGTTTAACCGTACATGAGCCACATAATTACCCTTTTACATGAACATGGTAAATGTATAGGCATTTATATAGCGCACTACTTACCCGTAGGGTCCCAAGGCGCTTAGACCGCTGCGAAACCCTTCCTGGCTTCCCTGAGAGATGGTCCCTTAATGGGTATCTCCAGGGTGAGACCAGGCATCCCCGGCAGTCTGGTGGGGCCGTTAGTGAAGATGAGGCAAGCTAATGCCCAGAGTTGCCGAGTGTGAACGCTGATCAGAGTGGGCACCGAGGCGAGAGAATTATCGAGTCCGCTGACCCTGGTCCAGAAACCTGCCGCGCCGGGAATCGAACCCTGGTCCCGGGCCGTCCTCTGCTCTCGGGTCTGCCGCCTCTAACCAGTGAGCCACACTACTTCACCAATGGTGCAATGGAGCACTGATTATTTGCCAGCGGCAATGCACACTATGACCATTTTGCTCACATTGTCCCATGTTGCGACTTACCCTGTAGATCTTGTTGTTCCACATGGCCTGCGCTGTCTTGTCCCAGTACTCCTGCCATCGCCTCCACTTGGATGACAGCTGCCACCCACTCCTCCAAGGCATCCACCTCCTCCTATTCCACCGGGCTTCCTCCTCCACTCTGATTTGATTGATTTGATTTCAAATGTGTAAAACATAACAAATGCCCGTGGGTGTTTTGGTGCTACCATGTCATGAATGATAGAGGAAAACTTCCAGAGAGATTTTAGATGGGCAAAGTAAACAGCTAAGTTTTGAGAGATTTTCTAAAAGCCTAGAAGTTGGGCTGATTTCTCAAATTTCAGTACCAGAGGTACAATGTGGCATGAGAGAAACTTCTACCTCCCCAAAAGGATTTATTGATAACTGGGATAGTTTATTGGCTGTGGCTGATCTAAGCTGTTCATTTGGAATTTACCAAGAGATTTATTTCATAAGGAAGTTAGGACCGCTGAGGTTTAGAACTTTGTGGGCTTTACAAAGCGCTCCTAAAGCAACTCTCGTTTTTATTGGAGCCCCCACATAAAGGGCATTGAGATATTCCAGCTTGGATAGTGCAAGAGTTTTTAATACTGTTTTTTGTTGGTCATATGTAGAAAAGAAAGAATTTCCGGAAGAAGGATGAAGAAACAGGAAAAAATGAGAGGGTTCGTCTGGTCACTGAAAGACAGAGGGGCAGATTTATGTCGGACCTGCGCCACGTTTAAGCTGCAGTTGCGTCACGCAACGTCGGCGTAAACGTGGCGCATCCCTGTGACCTATTTACAACGTGACGCATCTAGGCAGATGCGTCACGTAGCAAAGCCCTGCGCCACATGTGGGCATTCCGGCGCAGGGTGGGCGTTCCGGGGCAGGTGGGCCTCGCAAAAGTGCCTGCGTGAAATCTTCAAGATTTCACCCAGGCACTTTTGGGCCAATGCTGCGTCAAAACCCTGGGCCTGCTTGAAGCAGGTGTAAGGCTTGATGCAGCATTGGACAGATAGAGCCCCTCAGAGCATTCCAGCAATGCGCCGCCTTTACGGCACAGATGCGTCATGCATTTGTGCCGTTTTTGCCCCTTGGTGCGCCACATTGTAAATGCGGCGCACCATGGGTGGCGGAGCTGTGGCGCACAATAACTGGCGCATCCCTGGGGATGCGCCAGTTATTGTAAATCTGCACCAGATTGTTTTCAAAGATAATTCCAAGGTTTCTTGCTTTCTGAACCTTGAATGAAAGAGGGCTAAGGTATTGTGGCCACCAGGAGTCATTCCAAAAGGATGTATCCCGGCCAAACAAGAGCACCTCCATCCTTTCGGAATTAAGTTCAGAACAGTGAGAGATCATCCAATTAACTACGTCTTTCATGCAATTGTTAAAACACAGGGCAACCTCCTCTATGTTTTTAGTTGTAGAATTCACAATCTGGGTATTATCCGCATATGATAGAGCAGAAAAGTCCTAGGATCTTCTTCATTCAAGAAGGGGGCAATATAAATGTTGAATAACGTGAGGATCAATGATGAGCCTTTCGGGACTCCTCAGGGAAGGCTGAATACTGTTGAGCTGTAGTTTCGCATATTAACAGTTTGTTCCCTATCATTCAGAAATTAGCTTAGTAGCATATGGGCCATGCTTTGGACCCCTATCTTCTCAGTCGACGTTTCATGATGTCATGGCTCATTGTGTCAAAAAAGGCTGTGTTTAGGTTCAGAAGGACCACTGCAGCTTTTTCATCTCTATCTACGATGTCCCTGACATTCTCAGAGACTGCTAACAGTGCAGCTTCTGTGCTAAAAGATTTCCTAAAGCCAAACTGGGCTGTGTCAAGAATCTCGTTCTGGTCAAGAAATGCTGTGAGGGAGCACAGCATTTAGATGTCTTTCTAAGACTTTTGCTAGCGTGGGGAGTAGAGATATAGGTCAATAGCTCTCCCACTCAAGAGAGTTGAGAGTAGGCTTTTTAAGGTGAGTTAGAATGGAGGCTTTCTTCCAGTCAGTGGGAAAAAGGCCAGACTTCAAGATGGAGTTCATTAGCAGGGTCAAGGGGGTACAACGTGTTCCGCTGTATCGCACAGTATATTTGCAGGGCAAAAATAAGTAGGAGCTCCAGATATGGAAAGGATAATTACCTCAATCATGCTATTCATTGAGATAGAAAGAAATCTACACATCACTGGATGGCCGAAGTCAGACGGAATGGCCGCTATAGTTAGAGTATCACTCTCTCTACTGAGAATAAAATCATTGTAGCATTAGCTAGGTTTTCACGCAGCAGATTGGAGGCAGGTACAATGTTGGAGGCAGGGGCATAGTCAGACTTTGTACTTTTAAAAACAGTTCATATGAGGAGTTGGAAGCAGGTTAAATCTTTTCAGTGTAATAACGAGATTTCTCAGAGCGTATCAAATCTTTATACACTTGCAGGAGAAACCTATATTTTGCCTTTTCATCTGGAGCATATCTCCTCCTCCAAATTCATCCCTGACAATGGCAATGTTTTTTTAGTTCTCTCAGTTAGAGAGAATACCAATGAGCCGTGGGCCGAGGACTATATTGAAACACCTTTTTGGGCAGAGGGAGTTTGTTAGCTGCGTATTCAACCCAATTGATGTAATTGGAGGCTGCTATATTGGTCTGCATGGCTGCCTTCAGGTTTCTCCTTTGTTCTGCGCTTTATATCATGCCAGCATTTTGTACATTCAGAGTCTGTCCTCTTCGCTTTTTCCACGTTGCTGACCTTGGCCAATATGGACTGCCAAATGACCTCTCTCTTTCCTAAAGGCAAATTTGAGGTGACAAATAGCTGATGTTGGTGCTCTGTCGCCTCAGTGATCAGAATCTGTTTCTCCTCCTCACTGAAGTTGCACTTACTCTTCCCTTTCCCCTGGGAGTCTTTCTGGGCATCCTGGCTGGCGCTGGGGTTGTTGGGGATGTTCACCTGGCTGCTGCTCTCCTCACTCTGCTCCATGGTGGCCTTTTGTGAAGTGTGCCTTTATAAAAAAAATGACATCATTTTAAAATATTTTTTTCATGTTTCATGCATTGAAAAGTGATGCTAAGACCATTTGAGTCACACCACAATACTCAAATCTGCCTTACCAACACTTTTCCACCTGAAACAGCAGTTTTTGCTGTGCCATCACACCCGCAGCAGTGTAATTCTGTTTTCACAAAGCCTGGACTTTACGTCATGGTGTGCCAAACTATATATATGGTGCATCCAGAGTGATTTAAAATGACATAGTGGAGCATAACTCATTTTGACGCACCCCTGATGCTGCAATGTGTCAGTTCTTGTAAATCAGGCCCTGAGGGGCTTATATATGAGCCCATTGCGCCAATGATGCATCGCTTTTTTTGATGTACCGGCAATACTGAGACATGTTGCATGGCTTTTCATGGCCTGGTAGATATGGAGTGAGGCAAAGCAGTGCAAGTCACTGCATTGCCTTACTTACCATCAAAGAGGCATTCCATAGCAACATCCATAGATTTTGACACTTTCCGAGATTTACAAGGACGTGTAAACCTGGGAATTCATCATGTTTCTATTGGGAGAACTTTATTTCTCCTTGTTTTTTCTCTTTCTGTGTGTGCTGAATTCTGTAGCACACAGAGAGGGAGAACAACGCCTCCATCAATTGTTTTTGTGTAGAAAAGTGTCCCTTCCTGCACAAAAACAATAATTACTGCAACGCAGACACCCTTGCACCATTGCACACCATTGTGTAAGACAGCCAATTGTGCGTCAGTGCAGTGGAAGAGGACAGGAATGCGCCATCTCTCAAAGATAGGGCATATTCATGCCCTTTTATATTGATGCAGGGCAGCGCAGCAAAGTGACTTGCTGCACTGCCCTGCATCAAAAAGTAGTAAATAAGCCCCTGAATACCTTTACTTGGTGATGGCATAAGCTGTGCATAAGTGGTGTGCCCCTTGGGGCCCAGCACACAACACAAATACATAGGAGCATATTTACAAGCCCTGGGTGCCACCGGAATTTTGTGACATTCCAGTGGAGTGCAGGGCTTAGCCATATCTACAAGGCCACGTAAAGCCACCCTATATTGCTTTTCATGACCTTGTCGATATGGAGTAAGGTGAGGCAACACAAATCACTGCCTTGCCCTACTCTGCGTGAAAGAGGTGTTGCTGTGGGTGTTCCCGTTCAACACACATAGAATTTGACACAACCCGAAGAATGCATTTTTTTTTGTTCTCAGTTACCTGAAATCTGCTGTGAAGGCTAGGGTTTGCCTTGATTAAATGTTAGCAATGGCCTGGGTCTATGTCTACACTTATAATATATACAATTCGGATACGTTTTTGGAGCTCATTCTTTTAATTGTTTAAAACTTTTTTATCTGAGGGTCAAGGGTACATGTACTTTATCTTGTATTTCAGGCTTTGAATCAATTTGGACCTTTGTGAATTGTAATTTATTTGTGATGAATTGCGTTAATATTTTTATGGAAATGTCTATGCTTTTATAATTGTTTCGGTTTTATATGCTGAAACCGAATAAAGTTGATTGATTGATTGATTGATTGACACTGTCCCAGATTTAAAACATCAGGTAAACCTGGGGTAGTGCCAAAACGTTGTGCCTTCCTGAGCTGGCGAAACGACGAGAAATGTGAACATTTCTCCTAATCTTTTCCTTTTTCCATGTGTGCTGCAATGAGCAGCACACAAACAGAGAGGAAAACACCCACCTCTCGCAATTGTTTTTGTGCCGAAAGTTCCCCCTTCCTGCAAAAAATCAATTGTGCCAACAACATAGACGCCCTTGCACCATGGTGCAAGGGTGCCTGAGTTGTCGCAAGGCTGCAAAATGTGTGCCTGCGCTGACTGAAAGGACAGCAATGCACCGTGTCTTGTAATCACAATGCATTCCTGTCCTTTCCAATTGGCATAGGGCAGCCCAGCAACATGATTTGCAATGCTGCCCTCCACCAATTCCTTTTAAATATGCCCCCGAATGTCTGCTGATGACAAGGAACTAGATACTGGACTTCCCAAATGACTACTCTTTTTGATGTTCTGAAGATTCCTAAGGACTTTTCTGAATTCATACCCGAGGCCAGGAGTTAACTGTGTGCCTTGCATATGATTTTATCCAAGCAGCCTCTCTGGTATCTTTCGAAGTTCTGCTAGTTGTTTTGACAGTGAGAGCTGGTGCTAATCCTGTTGTTAACGTCAAACAGTGTGCATGACAGCAACAGGCGAGATAGTCTGGACTGAATGACAGATTCATCAGTCTGGAACAGAAAAGGCTCATTCAAGAAGGATCAGGCGACGGGAAGTCACTATCAGCATATCCACACATTTGCTTCATTGCTCATCCTGATTTTAGCTGGATCATTTAATAGCTTATGTCTGTGTCAATGGTGATTTCAATTTCATGTCATTCTAGCAGTGGGATTTAAAGAGATAAAGGGATACTGTGTCTGCTTGAAAAGTGATTAAACATTTAGCAACAGAATTCCTCCTTATATAAACGGTAAATTCAACACACAATTTAATGATCAAACATGCTAAGAAGGGATATCCAATCAAATCTGATTGAAATTGGCCGCTCATCCTTACAAAAAATAATACGACTATAAATCGTTCATAGTCGAACAGTCAAAAAAGTCTGAAATGTGCAGATACTTATGCCAACAACAAGCAGGATTTTCTTTATTTCAGATTTCAATGGCAACAAATTCTACTCACATCAAACCACATACCAGCCACATTATGCACACTTTGATAAGCAGGAGAAATGCTCTGCAACCACCATTGACATTTCATACATAAATCTAGTGCTTGTAACTCAGCACCGGCAACTCAATACATCTTTACATTACCAAAAACTCCTGTCACTTTTCATTTAGTTTAGAAAGTATTATTAAGTTGTAAGTTTGTCGTGAAACAAGCCAGAACGAAAAGTTCCCGCAAGCACCCTTTACAAAAATAATTCTCGCCTAAAATTGAATTATTGTCCAAAATCTGCACATAAATCCTCCATTAACAGTCTTGGTATTAAAAAAGTCCTCATATCATATGTTCGCCTGGGAAATGCTAGAGACATTTTTAAGTTATTTTTCACTTGGTTTTAAAAGTGTAATTTGATTATAAATGTAGATATTTGATAACAGAAAGCAAATTTAAGAAACTGAGGGGCATATTAGCAAGAACCTCATTACATTTATCGCAGTTTTAGAGGCAGGAAACTGCCGCTAAAACAGCGATAATGGGCTTGCTAATATGCGTTATAGAATTCCAATAGAAGGCCAGGTTAGATGTCCTGCACATCTAACCTGGGCTTCTGTTGGAATTCTATAATGCATGTTAACAAGCCCATTATCGCTGTTTTAGCGGCAGTTTCCTGCCACTAAGACAGCGATAATTTTAATGAGGTTATTGCTAATATGCCCCTGTAACTTCTGTTGCCTGAGAAAAGACCAGTTTCGTTTTTTTCTTATCCCTACTTCACAGTCCCATTAAACCGCCTTGACTGACTTTGAATTACCCTGCTCCAGGAGCATGTCTTCTGGGCCAAGGCAGGTGTATTGAAATCAAGTGGTAACTTAATAGACAGCACAAAGGGCAGCCATATGTCCTCTTCCTTTGTCCAAGAGCTGCCAAATTGAAGTGGCAGAAACTGCTGCCATTCATTACCAGTTCCAAAGGATTGGAAAATTAGTTTCAACCCTGACAGAAGGCAAGGAACCTCATTTAATTATGGAAGTCGCTAGGATAAGGACAGAGGTCCTCCGGGTAGATGGCGAAGGGAGCCATCTTGTTTTGGGGCTCTAGGAAAGTTTTAGAACAAACCAAGAGAGGAAGCGCTCCAGAAGACATTTTTTTAAAAAATAGTTACGTTTTACTACAGCAAATTCTACAATCACTGGCTGATCTGCACTTCAACACCACCTGCTCAAAACTCTCCCCAAACAGGGAAGAAATATTTTTGAAAAAAGAAAACTTTGCCTGACTGCTGAACAGGATTTAAAGTCTCCTGACTCCTGATGCAATCCATGTACTGGAACTATGCTACAAGAGTCTAGTGGATGACCTGAGCTATGCCTGCTTAAGGGGGTCTTCACTCTAAGATGACCCAACTAACTAACCACTGATGAAAGTGCCCTGCTGACCCACTGGGTGGAAGGGTCTTGGTGCCTGGACGCCTGCCCTGTAGTCCTGAGGTCTGCAGAATTACCAGGAAAACAATGGGATTAGTTGCGGAAAGGAAGAATTTAGCCCTTTTTCCACCCTCAGCAGGCAAGAAAAGCTGTTTTTTTTAATCAAAGCTTTCCTCTGAAAACTGGTTAGCAGGACATTACTTTAAAGGCATCTGCGTTGGGGAGCCCTTGCTTATTACATATTCTTACCTTGTGCAATTGGTGTATTTTCAGAAACAAAAAAGTGACTACCTTCAAAAGTAAAACCTTGGACTGCGGCAAGGCAACACATCTATCCCAGAAGCACAGGAACATTGGTGGATAAGAAATCCAGTGTTGTCTTGATCAGTTCTTTTGGCACTACATCAGTGGCTTAAGCTGTAATTGGGAGCTCGATGACAACAAATCTGACTTTCAAGGAACCTAGCTGGCTTCATCTTTGGACAAAACTCCTCTGGAAGGTTATATAAAAATGTTGAATAGGTCCCATGTTAAAACTTTAGCCAGTGTAAACCAGGTGGTGTATGCGAACACCAGCTCCATCACAGTCTACAAAAAATTGTGATGTGATAGTTTACATTATTGTTTTATTTTTTAAGTGCTTTTAGTCTTAAAACCTTTGAAAAAATAGTAGCTCTGGTTCTCCTTTTCTACTTTTGATCATTTTAGTATATTTTTGCTCTTTAATGGTTTCTCTATTTTTCTAAATTGAGCTAATATTTTTAGTTCTTTTGTATTTTATAGACCTCAAAATGGTTAGTACTTGCTAAACCTAACCAGAATTTCTCTGTGAAATTGCCTCCTGCTTATGCCACAGCTTCCAGAGTTTTAATAGGGCTTCTTTTAAAGCTGTGTTTTAGCCTAACCAGATTGCATTTATTAAGTTGATAGGTTTAGCCCTAACCCACCCTGATTAAAAACCAATTTGTGACAAATTTCAACCTGACCAAAATAACTTCATATTGGCACTGCTTGCACAAAAGACTCTTCCTGGTGCATTTTATGGAGCTGTTACCACAACCCCTTGAAGCCAGTCACTCTGTGTACGTCTTTGTGACACATCCTACCCGTTCACCCTAAATGCATGGCATTCATCACCAGAGTGTGCAGGTCTAAGAGTCGGTTTTGTCTGAACCCATGAATTGTTCTCAAAGAGATTTGCATTGGGGTTCATTTCTGTTTGTAATGACACAGTAAACTAAAAAGTAATGACCAGTAATATGGTATGGAGGGTAAACAACGTTTACCATGAATCTTTCTCCCCGCAGGGAATCACAACACGGTTGTTACAATGACCGCGTTGTGATTCCGCCTACCATGTCTTCGCCAGTCGGAACAACCACTTGCGCAGGGGGGAAGGTGTTGGATTTAAAATCCAACACCTTCCCTATTGTCTGCACAGACTGGAGTTGGAATAGTAAATTATACTATTCCAACATCCAGCATCCCCCTCTGCAAGTCGTTGTTCTGACTTGCGGGGTAATGGTATGCGAAATCACATCGCGGTCGTTGTAACAACCGCATTGTGATTACCTGCGGGGAGAAAAACAGCGGAATAATGTCACACATTCGGACTGGATTTACTATGAATGAGTAATTCAATCATTGTTATACACACTGCATATGTGATTTTCCAACAGAGCACAACTCATCAAGTATGTATTGAGTACACATTATATTGTTAAATACTATTCGTTTCTAGTTTTAAAAACTGATAATATTGTACACACCTGGTGAAAAAAAGTTTTCCAAATAACCAGTATAGTGACTTTCATTCATGGTAACATTATTCAGTTAATCAGAGGTACATGGCCTGTTTGTGGCGTGACTAGAATATAGGAATTGATTATAAGTATTTGAATATAATCACTTGTTCATACTGGGTATTTTTCCATTTATATCAGTAACAAGCAACATTTTCACTCCTCCCACTTTTGATGTTTTGAGTGTGTGAAAATTGATGAATTAGTATATAATGTCAGGTAAGACACAGGAGTTGGTAAAAGTGTTTGCCCAAGTATTGAAGCCATCTGAACTCTCATAGTAACTGAAGCCTCACCTTCCGTAAAGCAACTATTCAAATAATAGATATTTAGCAATTGTCAAAATTAGGCAGCCAGTGCAATCAGAGAAGTTATATACCCCTGAACATCGCTCATATTTATAGTGACTAGTCCATGACGTATGTTACACACCTACAAAATGGAACAGTTATCATTGCTTTAGGGCGGGACGATTCGCAGTCACAGCAACACAGACATTTTTGAGTTATTTAAGCCACAGCATTCATTTGGAGTGCGGAGTACAGGGTATCTCATGGATGAAATAAGGCACCATTGGTGATAACCTTTATGTTGTCATGGCTAATCGCCTGCCTCAGCACAAAGGATCACTTGCTCATTTGTCATCTTCATCTCCTGTAGTCAAGATGCCTCAAACTCAGTCTCATACTAGAGGACAGGTCCGTCCGGTCAATAATTGTTAATTGTTGTTGAGTATGCTGATTCACTGCCTGCAGGTCTGTGCAAAAAGATTAGTTTTCTTTGTTCTGCTTGTAGAGATGAAGACAGACAGTTAGTTTTATTGCCCTAGAACACTGGAGGCATGCAGTAATTTATGCAAAAGGAACCTTCAGCTTCCGAGCAGCAGAAAAGCTGAAAAGTGTGGTACACATTCATGTCACAAAATGATTTTTCATCAGAAAAGTGGTGTACTTCCTATTTACGTTAATTAACAATTAGCACCTTCATACCAATGCATATGCAAGTACTATGTTCACTGCAGCTTGTGTCCCCTGGGAGATACCAAGGTGTGATTACCACAGCAGGTGTCATTTATCAAAATGCTCTATCCAGATTTCTTTTTTTAGAAAGTTCCTGTTGCCATGTTAACAAAGATGTATAATCCTGTAGTTTTTCCCAGTATTCCAAAGGATTTACAACTCACCATATTACACTTACTTGTATTTACTGTACTCATGTACAAATATGCCCACCATCTGAGAATGAGAATTTGTTTTGTAATCATAAATATAATCAATCCTCTATTAATCAGTTTTTTTGTGATGCAACCAATTTCATCCCACACTTTGTAGCTGGGCTTCAGGTCTGTATACACAACTCATTCATATTTAGACAAAGTGAGATGTATGCCTGTCTTAGAGGAGATATTCGTGTTGTTTTTTTACTTTCTAAGTGTAAGAATATTAGGAAAAAGATATGGACCACATGTTCATTTTCTTTGCAATGCTTAAAAAGATTTTTTTGTGACTTACGTATGCCTTGCACCTTTGGATTGTAAACCTATGCATTTATCCTAGCACAAAAGCTGAGCCCAGATATAATAATGCACACAAAATGACAAGTTCAGTAATTCAAAGGACATTTGGGGCCAGAATGTAAAAAAAACTATACTCAATGCAGTGCAGAACCTAAAGAGGCTTCGATGTGTTGTGTGGCAGGGAGTTTGGCAGGAGAGAGCCATATCTAGAGAGATATGGCTCTTTCCTCCCCTCTCCCCAGCTGATTTCAGCTGCTGAGCACCATGCAAACACCTTAGCGCCATAGCGCTGGAGTGTGTGCATGAGTCTAGCTAAGGTTTTGGGCAGGTAGAGCACCCTTCCTGTACAAAATACCATGCCTAAACGAGTTTAAAAGCTTTTACCATTTTGTATGTGTGCTCCCCAGGGCAGCATGCATGCTTTTGTGGCCCTCCTCCTGTTGCAAGTGTCTCACTTGAACGAGTTGCCACCTTCTCTTTGGTTCTTGATCTGAAATCGCACAGTTATTTGAGAATCGCAGCCATTTGCGGTGTGAACAATGCCTCATAAGGGTAGAACTCAGGCAGTTGAATATAATATCTGATTCATTCTAGATATATTCACCTGGAGTCACTCCAATTTTTCTTTCAAGAAGATAGTGTCCAATCCTACAACGTACAATAGGGAGACCAAGATACCATAAACTAAGAGTCTTTTCCAAATTGTATTCTTCATCACAGCTCCATTAAAAACTAGCAATCAGCAAACTCAGTCCAGGACTAAGTTCGTCTTTTGCTGTATTCTGACCCAAATTTGTCTTTATTTCGAGTCAGGCAAAATCAGTGATGCTTTTCCAAACAAATTATCATTGTGTGCCACACGGTCCTCAGTGAAAATTTCCATTTTTTTCAAATTTAACTTATTTTTTTGTTTTCTGCCCCCTGCACTCTTATCTTGGTTCTGACAATGCATTGTTTTTATTTTGAAGGGTGGATGGCTCACCAAAAACGAGATTTGTGTTGGATTTTGAAGTGCATCTGCAAGCTGAGAGTTCTCCAGACCTCTGTGGAGGATGTTAAATGCTACTTCCGGTTTGGCAGTTTATTATTCACTCCCTAAGAGTGACTTTCATATAGTGTGACTTGATTTGCAAATTACTGATTTTCTAAATCCAATTCTATAAATAGCACATTTAAGTTTGATTTGTAAAAGTGGTCGCAATTTGCACACTGGCTACTGCTGAATGCATTGGTATTTTGCGAACTGACCTATATATTATTAGGTTGATTCACAACTAACAGGATAGTAGTGGGTAGCAATTCGACCTACCTCATCAATATTCATGAGGTAGGTCACAAATTGTGACCCACTATGAACGGTCATAATCACAGGGATGGTGGCCTGCTGAGGTTACCAGAACGCCATTTCTGTGATTGCTTTTATATAAAGAATTATTTTTGATAAAAATGCATCCTGTTTTCCTTAAAGGAAAACGAGATGTGTAAAAAAAAGAAAAAAAAAGTTCCACACAATTGGGCCACTGACTAATCCTTATAAAAACGGTTTTGTCAGCATTCACACAGGTGAAGAGGTCCCTTGGGGACCAACCTCTTTCAGTTTGCGAATAGCTTACCAACTCCTTTGAGTTGATGGTAAAATATTGTTTTGCGACATGATTTCAGCTGCTAAAGATGAACTCTTGCATTAAGAATCGTTATTTGGAAGGAATCCCCTTAACACACCCCTTCCAAATCACAAACCCTAATGGTTTCCTAAATCAATTTAGCAATGCGGAAAAGCTTTTCTGAATCTTTACATGGATTTAATTCATTTAAAAAAGGTCGTTACTGTTTGGAAACCCTCTGACATACTAAATCAGAGGGTTTGTGAATCCTAAAATTCATTGCTCATACGTCACTTAGTTATTTCACATTTTAGTTGCAATTAATTAATGCTTATGAGCGAGAATTGGCCACTGTTGTGGCATCACAGCAATTATTGTTTGTTTAGAAGTTTATTAAACACATATGTTGTTATTTCAATGGTGTTCATATATATACATGCCTGAATTTATGTCTGCCACGTTTTGCCATTTTTACGCAGACATATGTGACCGAGAAAAATGTAGATTACTTTTCAATACAATTTTACCATAGTCCTTAATATATAGTACATTATGGCCCCAATTCTAAGATTGCAAAGCAATTCAGCTACCAAAAAGGCTGCTATTCCCTCACTGATTTCTCCCCATCATGGCTTTCTGGGACAAGAATGTGGAAAAGCATTAGGTCCCGCAATTACCAGGGACCTTTGCCAAATGGCATTCCTATCCTGGGTGATACATATATTTCCTGCTTTAAGAGTAAGCAAGATATACATGGACATTTATTTTGTTTTACCGGATGCGTTCCCTCGCTTAGTAGTTTTTTGAATTGTGCTCCGCACGATTCCGAATGAGACACACATGTTTATTAGATTATTTTGCCATAAATTATATTTACTTCTCGACTTTAACGCTTGATACAAATACTTGTTGATTTTGCTACTAAGTTTTTTTAATCCAAGATTCATAATACCTACTTGGTTAAGGGAAATTCTAAACATGACATTCTTGAAAGGAAATGGACAACAAGGAAGATCCAAATTGTCGAGAGTAGTTGACAGTAAGAGCAGAAATGTTTCTTTCAAAACCTTCGCAACAGGCAGTGGCGCCTTTGACGTGTGTGTGTGATAACATCATGCTGTGAAGGAAACACGAGAAAGTTGAAAGAAGGCAGTGTAGGGATCCTTGCTCTGCTGGGTTCGCTTAATAGGATCTGAGTTCCCTTCAATAGTCAAGCTATTCAGTGCTGGGTCCAGGGGGTTTAGGATATCAGCATCTCGCTTGATAACACGGTTCCTGGAACAGAAAGTCTGCAAACAGAAGCTGAAATCTGAGCAGCCACAGAAGCAGATAACTCCTAACGACTGCTCCGGAGATTAAAGCATTGAAGGTCACAGTTCGAAGAAAACGTGCCGAATTGTGCTGCTCTTTCCCATAAATTATTTGTAATTTATGTTGCTTGTTGGGCATATTGAAGAATACAGGTAGATTAATTTAGAATACAATTTCCGGTTACTAAAGCACGTTTTGTCCTGTGGCCGAGGTCGCTTAACGTACACAAATTGCAATTTCTATTACAAACCTTGAAAGCAATTCTGTGACACACATATCTTGCAACAGATAGCAAGACTTTCCTCTATGAAAAGCGCATGTGCAGCAACAATAAACAATAGCACGTTTATGAAATAGGCCAATGTAGTTGTACAGAGCTTAAAATGAAATAAGTAAGGTTTTGGGATCAGAAGGTATTAATAAAACAACAAATGTCGTAAACAATTGAATTTAAAAATAGTAGCAACGAAAAGACTTGAAGTTGCCCTTTACACAAAGGGGCAATCTGATAACGAGGGAAAAGAAATTATTTTAACCATTCTCGCATTGTTAACAATCACCCACAATATGCATCTCACAAAGTTCCTTTTTTTGATGGTGCCAGCGTGGATTTTGAGACATTGAGACATTATTCAACTGATGACCCCTGTAAGCAACCTCTTAGGCTTAATGGCAGTGGACCAAGGTCAGGCAGAGGCAGTTAATTCACCAGACCTAAGGAAATGGAGGACAGGGACTTAAATGACATTTCTGGCTGGGTGGCAATTGAGTGAGGTCAGGAAACTGTTTATGATCCGTACTGGTAACATTTATACTACTTCAAAAAAATTCTAAGCTGTAAAGTTTTTAGAGGGCAATACTGGAAACTTTGGAGCATATGTTTGATTGATAGAACAGCCAGCTTTCAAAGTATGCATCATGAAAAAACTTCACCCTGTGGGGTGCCCTTCTCTACTGGCCTCCCATCCCTCGAGTCAACTTTGTAACAGCATTGCAAAATTCACAACCTCTCTGGTGCTCAACTCTGGTTCCTTAATCCTCCTCGGTGAACTGAGCTATCACCAGGGGACCTCCCAGACCCAATGCTCCAACCTGGAGGATCTAACTATACTTGGACTCACCCAGTGAGTCGAGTGTCCCACGAATGCTGACGGGCATCTCCTGGTCGCCATCAAAACTTTAATGCCTGGGTCACCTCCTGTGCAGATGCCATTGCTCCACTCAGGACCACCACCAGGGCCAGACCTCAAGCAAACTGGTATATGGAAAAACTAATGCTCACCAAACGGCACTGCAATGGTGATAGACCCACGACGAAACAGTCAAATACACCTGCAAATCAGCCATCAGGTTCTATCACCAGAAACGTGATCCACCAAGCTATCAGCACTGACTAATTGCATTAAGTACAAGTACATAAACGATGCCAGAGAAATCTTCACCATCATGCAGGACTTCACCTCTTCTTTTGCAAGTTCCACAACCATCACCCAACCTCAAGACAACCGCTCCAAGCTCTCCCATTACATCAGTCACAGGATCAGTAACAACTACAACAACTTCAGCACTCAACCAAATCATTTCATCATTGCGGCCCTCCTCTCTATGAAGACTACCACCAAGATTCCACCATGAACACCTGACCCACCATCATCTCTTATGAAACCATAGCAACTATGTATTCTATCCACTCAGGGGCAGTTTGGACACTTAAACACAGCATTTTCATCTAAGGACTGGATCCCATTAGCCCAGCACTGACCCCGATTCCCAGCAGCTCCATCAACAGAGTTACCTCCATCAACATCTGGAAGCCTTAATTTCTTAGAAACAGAATTAACAAACTGGCCAAGACCGATTATTCTATGTGGAAATTGCAATATTACTGCCGATTTGACTAATAGCACGGTCTATGAAGGTCGTAAACCAAGAAATTCGGGCCTTGAGTTCACTAATGAAATCACATGGGCTGGTGGATGTCTGCGGGAATAAAGAGCTTAATAGTGACCGTTTCACAATCAATCTTTATTATGTTTTGGAACTCCTTGGAGGTCCACATAAGAAAAGTACAACACAAAAGTATCATTGAAAATGAAAGTAGACAAATCATAGCCATTGTTAGAACACAAAGTGACACATTAATAGGCATGCCGGTATTCAAAACATTTCTAAAAAGCATTTAAAAAAGTTATATATATGAGAGCAAAATCTCTCATTAGGGGGATTATGTAAAGCATTCAAAAAAGAGTTCACATCTACAATACCCATTTGCAGACATATTTGTCTTAACCATTTGCTGCGATAAGAACGCAGCGCTGGGCATATGAAAAGTACATGGGTACGATCTTGAATAGATTGATGACAGAAATTGCAAATTGCAGATACACCATACCATTTAAACAAAAGATTATTCAGGGGTAACAAATCTTGTCTCAATAAAAACCAAAATCTCCGAATACCATGAGGTAAGTTCCAAGTAACATAGGGTTGTATGGATTTTCTTGCGAATGTATTAGTAAGGAAATTGACACCCTTTTTAGCAAAAATTGAAGTAAAGTCTAGCCTAAAGCTAAGATCCCAAGAGGCTTCTTTCAGGACAGACTTTAGCTGGGATGCAGGAAGAGAAAAGAGAGTACTCTCTTCCAGCTGCAAAAGGGATACAGCTTTTCTAAAGTTGTTAACAATTAGCGAGTGTTCCCCTAGACTTCCCAGTAGTTCAGACTTTAAGAGGAACCTCATAGTCCCCTCTTCTCCTCTGGCTATGCTTGCGACCCAACGTACCACAGCTGCCAGGCCCTGCACCCAGCTGCTGCGCAAGCCAAACTCAAGTCTGCAGGCTGCCACGGAGCAGGCAGAACTAATGGTGGATATGCCTCTTAGCAATTTACCCTCAACCTTATTTAGAAAATCCCAGTACTTAATATCAATTAGTTCTAAACCATATAAAAGGGTGGAAGGGACTTTTGCCTTAAAGACTTCCAATAAATGTGAAAAATGCCTTCTTCCCAATGCCGAGTACAGTGCACTTAAGCTTCTCCCTTGGGCTAAAGCCTTCCGGGCACTGTTATCGGTGTGGGGTTTAGCACTTAGATTATCACAAATTAATTTTCCAAGGAAAGTATAACTCTTTACTACCTCCAATTTGTCTTCTCCCACAGACCAGGTAAAGTTCCTAAATTTATGTTTTTTCCGGCCTGTGATGCACATAATGTTGCTCTTGGATGCATTGATTTTTAAATAATGAGCAACTGCATACTGATGTAGAGCAAGGAGGCGTTTGGCAAGACCTTTGGGCATAAGATCCAATATTATGATGTCATCCGCATATAACATACATGAAATGTGTTTTCCACCCAAGATTGGAGCAATACCGTCACAGGAGGAG
The DNA here is from genome assembly GCF_964263255.1 of Lissotriton vulgaris. Lineage (NCBI taxonomy): Eukaryota > Metazoa > Chordata > Amphibia > Caudata > Salamandridae > Lissotriton > Lissotriton vulgaris. The sequence goes on along the minus strand of NC_141696.1, from coordinate 1,016,022,730 downwards.
AGGGAAGCTGGTAGGTCTGCAATATACAGCGAAAAAAGTAATGGGGCAAGGAGACAGCCTTGCTTAAGGCCATTAGATGAGGGGATAATCTTAGAGAGCCCCCTATCTCCTCCTTGCAGGACCTGGCACCAGGTGTCTGTATGAAGCAACTGAATCATATCTAGTAGATAAGGTGGCAATCCCATAGCAGAGAGCTTTCTCCACAGCAGTGGACGATCAACCTTGTTGAATGCTGTGGAGAAGTCTATAAAGGCCACATAAACTCTTCCGCCACGTACCCCTATATATTTATCAATATTTGTCTGAAGGGCGGAGAGGTTGTCCAGCGTTCCGTGACCCTTACGAAAGCCTACTTGTTCTAAGGGTAAAATTTGTTTTTGCACCACCCAATCATTAACTAGGGTTAATAAACATTACAGAACACTTTCCCAATAGCATCTAAGAGAGCTATTTGTCGATAGTTAATGGGTAAGTTTCTGTCGCCCTTTTTGAACATAGGAACCAAAATACTCCCCCTCCAGGATGCTGGAATAATTTTTTTTATATAGCAAGTCCTAAAAAGAGGAAAAAGGATTTTACTCCAGGATACTGGATTTTGTTTCAAAACAGATATCGGGAGTTCATCAGGACCCATGGCGCCTGATGGGCGCATGTCCCTTATAGCCAATTCTATAGATAATTCTGAGGGGTATTCAGTTATAGGGGTAGTATCTACCTCAATACCCCTTAGTTTCCCATGCTGATCATTCATAGCATACAGACTTGAGATGTAGTGTGACCGTTTCACCTATTTTGCATGTCTCAATAAAAGATATACTAAATTGGATTACTTCCTAATATCCTCCACGGAATTCAATAGTGTTGGGATTAAAAAAACTACCTAAACACATCTCTGATCATAGCCCGTTAATCAAGCAGTATGATATCAGCATCTCTCCCAGGACTTATTCCAGATGGACCTTTGAGAAGACGTTATTAGCCAATCCAATATTTGAAGAAAAACCTATTGAAATGGACAACAGAATATTACTATATGAATCAATATAGTGCTAATAGAAATAGTGTCTGGGACGCATTTAAAGCTGCCCTGAGAGGAGAAACTATAAGTTTTGCTGCTAGACTAAGAAAAAAGGAGCAGGAGGATAATGAGAAATTAATCGCACAGCTTGTAGTGGCAGAAGAAGATCATATAGAGGATATTATTCTGGGCAATGATGCTACTGAGAGTCAGCAGAAGATTCTGGTTATAAAAGCAGAATTATGCAAGGGGATAGCACAGAAAGCGGCAGACGAGTATCAGACTCATAAGGGAAGGCTTTATGAGACAATGGAACAGGCAGGAAAAGTTTTAGCGCTAAGAATTAGACAAGGTTTTAATAGGAATGTAATAACTGATATAGAAGAGGGCACCCAGAATTATACAGAGCCAGAAGACATCATAAAGGTGTTTAAACATTTCTATCAAAAGTTTACAAGGAAGAGACGCATTCTGATTGTCCTGATTTAGATTTCAGGGACGAAGGCCCCCAGCTGGCAGCTACAGATAGAACATGTATGATAAGGATATGGATTCAAAAGAGGTGTTGTAAGCATTGCAGGAGCTAGCACCAGGGAAGGCTTCGAGACCAGATAGTATCCCCCTCGAAGTGTAAAAAAGTTTACAGAATGAGATCATTCCCATAATGCTGGATCTATTTGCTGGTATTATTTATTCTGGGGAGGTACCACACTCATGGAAGGAAACAAAAATTGTCATATTTCATAAAAAGGGCAAGCCTAAGGATAAACGTGGCTCGTATCATACAATATCCCTCATTAAGATGGACACAAAGATCTATGCAAAGGTCTTGGTCAGGAGGCCTTGAGGGGTCATCGGTTGTCTGGTTTCTCCATGGCAGCATGGGTTTATCTCAGGCAGTGGGACCACGGACCACATCAGATGTGCCATCTTGTTATTTGATGTCCAGGCTGCCACGGGGGGCCTTTGATCGTGTTGCATGGAAATATTTGTGGGGGATATTGGACCGAAGAGGCTTTGGCCCTAAAATTATGGGAGCAATCAAGGCGATGTATTCTGAACCAAAGACCAGGATCCAATTAATGGGAGGTTGCTCTGAACCATTCTGTATTTCTAGAGGGGGACACGACAGGGGTGTCCCTGTTCACCCATCCTCTTTGCTATGTATATAGATCCGCTGGTACATTACTTATTAGAATGCGTAGAAATGGAACCAGTGGTATGCAATGGCTTTTTATGCTGACGATCTGGCTATCATTACTCCGGAACCAGATAAAGACATGGTAGCGATTGCGGGTATAACTAAGGATTTCGGACGGAACTCAGGATACCTCCTAAATGAAAGCAAAACTCAGATCATATGCCCAAATAATATTTCAAGGGTGGGTCTGAGGTATCAAGATTCAGTGGTATACTTAGGATAAGTTCTGTAATAAGTGAGATTGTAAAAACTATATTTCTGCTGATTTGACTAATAGAACAGTCTATGAAGGTCGTAAACCAAGAAATTCGGGCCTTGAGTTCGCTAATGAAATCACATGGGCTGGTGGATGTCTGGGGGAATAAAGAGCTTAATAGTGACGGTTTCACCTATTTTTCATGTCTCTATAAAAGATATACTAAATTGGATTACTTCCTAATATCCTCCACGGAATTCAATAGGGTTGGGATTAAAAAAACTACCTAAACTCATCTCTGATCATAGCCCGTTAATCTAGCAGTATGATATCAGCATCTCTCCCAGGACTTATTCCAGATGGACCTTTGAGAAGACGTTATTAGCCAATCCAATATTTGAAGAAAACCTAAGGAAATGGACAACAGAATATTACTATATGAATCGATATAGTGCTAATAGAAATAGTGTCTGGGACGCATTTAAAGCTACCCTGAGAGGAGAAACTATAAGTTTTGCTGCTAGACTAAGAAAAAAGGAGCAGGAGGATAATGAGAAATTAATCGCACAGCTTGTAGTGGCAGAAGAAGATCATATAGAGGACATTATTCAGGGCAATGATGCTACTGAGAGTCAGCAGTAGATTCTGGTTATAAAAGCAGAATTATGCAAGGGGATAGCACAGAAAGCGGCAGACGAGTATCAGACTCATAAGGGTAGGCTTTATGAGACAGGGGAACAGGCAGGAAAACTTTTAGCGCTAAGAATTAGACAAGGTTTTAATAGGAATGTAATAACTGATATAGAAGAGGGCACCCAGAATTATACAGAGCCAGAAGACATCATAAAGGTGTTTAAACATTTCTATCAAAAGTTTACACGGAAGAGACGCATTCTGATTGTCCTGATTTAGATTTCAGGGACGAAGGCCCCCAGCTGGCAGCTACTGATAGGACATGCATGATAAGGATATGGATACAAAAGAGGTGTCGTAAGCATTGCAGGAGCTAGCACCAGGGAAGGCTTCGAGACCAGATAGTATCCCCTCGAAGTGTAAAAAGTTTACAGAATGAGATCATTCACATACTGCTGGATCTATTTGCTGGTATTATTTATTCTGGGGAGGTACCACACTCATGGAAGGAAACAAAAATTGTCATATTTCATAAAAAGGGCAAGCCTAAGGATAAACCTGGCTCGTATCATACAATATACCTCATTAACACAGACACAAAGATCTATGCAAAGTCTTGGCCAGGAGGCCTTGAGGGGTCATCGGTTGTCTGGTTTCTCCATAGCAGCATGGGTTTATCCCAGGCAGTGGGACCACGGACCACATCAGATGTGCCATCTTGTTATTTGATGTTCAGGCTGCCACGGGGGGCCTTTGATCGTGTTGCATGGAAATATTTGTTGGGGATATTGGACCGAAGAGGCTTTTGCCCTAAAATTATGGGAGCAATCAAGGCGATGTATTCTGAACCAAAGGCCAGGATCCAATTAATGGGTGGTTCCTCTGAACCATTCTATATTTCTAGGGGGACACGGCAGGGGTATCCCTGTTCACCCATCCTCTTTGCTATGTATATAGATCCGCTGGTACATTACTTATTAGAATGCGTAGAAATGGAACCAGTGGTATGCAATGGCTTTTTATGCTGACGATCTGGCTATCATTACTCCGGAACCAGATAAAGCCATGGTAGCGATTGCCGGTATAACTAAGGAGTTCGGGCGGAACTCAGGATACCTCCTAAATGAAAGCAAAACTCAGATCATATGCACAAATAATATTTCAAGGGTGGATCTGAGGTATCAAGATTCTGTGGTATATTTAGGATAAGTTCTGTAATAAGTGAGATTGTAAAAACTAATTTTAACCTATTGATAAAATCAATAAATACAGACCTTAAGAGAATAGATGTCCTTCACCTCTCAAAATGAACATGCTTCCTAAGATATTGTATCTTTTTCGCTCAATTCCTTATCTGATTGATGAAGTTGTGAGTTGTGTTAAAATCAATTGAGACAGTCTTGATGATTTTTATCTGGCAGTACGACAAAGTCAGGCGATCGATGAAATATTTGTCAATTCCACAACAAAGGGGAAAGCTGGCAATGCCTAAAATTAGATTTTATCAATTGGCTTGCTTACTGAGCCATTTGGCTATATTATTTGAGCCTGCAACGAAAATGTCTGATACTCGATATGACAATCAAGTATTACCATCTATATACAAGATGTTGTTGGGCAGAGAGGCCCTGGGACTCCTGCTAAGCAAAAATAATAGATTGTACTACAAGGTCTCTGATAGTCTCTGGGAAATCTGGAAACGTGTTCGAAAGGTGCTAGCAATTCCTAAAATTAATTACTACACACCTTTATGGAATTCTAGTATCTTTCCGCAATTCAGTTATGATCGGCTGGGGATATTATGGGAGCAACAAGGGGTTAAAAGAATAGGCAATATTTTTGAAGGTGATAATGTCTTGAGTCTTGAGTTTTGCAGAGATACAGCAGAAATTTGGAATCCCCTCGAGTCAGGGTTTTAAGTTTCTGCAAATCTCTGGTCTGCTAAGGGGCATTAGGCCCTAGATTATTCCAGGGGGTCAGATCAATATGATCGATTATCTGTTAAGAGGTGGAACTAAAATTAAAATGATCTATGGTACCTTATTGTCAAGTATACAAGACGACCTGGAAAAATGTGAAATGACCTGGGCAGCTAAATTAACTGACCCGGACGTGGATTTAGATAAATCTTTAAGCATGGGCGGAAAATCCGCTCCGCTAGCGGATTTTGCGGATTTTCGGTAAATTCGCAATCCGCGAGATTCGCGAATTTGCCGCAAAATCTGCGAGCAGAATGGATTGGGTCAAAAGTTAAAGCTGACTTTTGTAACTATTTTAGATTGTCGCCGGCAAGCTGCCAGAGCCATTCTAAAATAGTTACAAAAGTCAACTTCAACAGGAAGCTCTAATAGATAAAGTAAAGCAGGTGCTCGAGTTAAAGGTCAAATTCAGTTACATAATCATGAATCACCCCAAACTTGGGGTGATTAATGATTGTGTAACTTAATTTGACCTTCAACTCGATCACCTGCTTTACTTAATCTATTAGAGCTTCCTGTTGAAGCTCTTTGTAGCTATTTTAGAATGGTGCTGTCAGCTTGCCTGCGCCATTCTAAGTGGGGCTGAGGGCAGAATGGCACAAAAGTGGGACAGAGGGCCGAAGGGGATAAAAAATGAGTGGGGCAGAGGGCAGAAGGGCACAGAAACGAGTGGTACAGAGGGCAGAAGGGCATAAAAAACGAGAGGGTGGCAGTGATTAACCAGGCAAACAAAAAAAACCGCGAACACGCAAAGCGCCCCGCGAACACCCGCGAACATGCAAAGTGCCCCGCGAACACCCGTGAACACGCAAAAATAAAAAAATCCGCAAATTCGCACAGATTCGTGAATTTTGCGGATTGCGAATTCGCAAATCGGCAAATTCGCGGATCGCAAATTCGCAAAATTCGCCCATGCTTATAAATCTTTGCAGTTGGCTGATAGAGTATTTTGGTCGTCAAACCTGAAAGCCCAACACTACAAGACGCTCTTTAATTTGTATTTTACCCCTTCTAAATTATTCGATTGGGGGAAAAGAGAGGATAACAAATGCCCAAGATGTCATGAAGGCCCAGCCAATCTGCTACATATGTTTTATCAATGTGACAAATTATTTCTAATCAAGGGAGAAATCGAGAAATTCTGGGAGGGTCTGCTAGGTTTTAAGATCAACCTATCCCCTACCCTAATGTTAATAGGAACGAACAGTAATCTGGGTCTCAATAAGGAGAATGAAGCTTTTGTATTTATATGTGTAGCTGTGCTCCGGCTATTGTTAGCTTCCGGTAGGAAAGATGTAGCACCCCGTCTTATCAGATGTGGTTGGCTAGGCTTTTAGGGATCCATAATATCGAATCTGCTCTCTACTTACGTAGGGGTAGAATGATGAGGGATTGGGGAGGGCTTTTTGGGGACCGATTACTGGCTGGGTGGCCCCTTATATATAATGACAATTGTCTGTTAAATCTATGTGGGATAATTAAGATTTGACTCAGCAATGGAATTGTGATTCACTGCTTAGTGGTATTAATGAATTATCTGGTGTCCCCTGTTTTAGTTGTTCCTTTTTTTAGAAAGCACTACTTCACTTTGGAATTTTTTATAGAGTTGATTCATACATTTTCTCTGTGATATGTTGGATGGATTTTAAGTAAGATATATGATTGGAAAAAATGTATGTATTCATGTTTGTAACAGGTCTTTTTCAATTAAAAAAAAACAATGTCTGGAAGCATGCCTAAATACTACCACTCCTGAAAACATCCTCTCTGGACCAGAGCCTCTGGTCAGCTACTGACCAATCTCCCTGCTGCCCTACTCAGATAAAGTCCCGGAGAAAATCATCAACAAGTGACTAGCCAACCTCATAAACAACAACTACCTTCTTGACCCCACCCAATCTGGTTTTATGCCCAACCATAGCACCAACATCATCCTCAACACTGCCACAGACAACATTTGACTGATCATGCATAGAGGAGACACCATAGCCCCGATCCTACTCGATCTATCTGCTGCCTTCAGCACTATATCCCACCCCAACCTCATTCAACACCACCACAAAGCCAGCATTGAGGAACTCACACTCTGCTGAATCTTCTCCTTCCTCACCAGTCGCATTCAGTTCAATTAGCCTAGCTCCTAACAGTTTGACTGTGTGGCCCTCATAGGTGGAGCACCCCAAATATCTTCTTGAAGCCCCACTCTGTTGAATGCCTACATGGCAACTCTTGCTGACATCTTCAAGTCTCACAAAATCAACAATATCTCATATGCCAATCTTATCTTAATCCTCTCCAACAAAACACCCAAAACAACTTCACCTCCTGTATGTTCGAAGATGTCAGTTGAAAGAAGATTAACCTTCTGAAACTTAGCACAGACAAAACAGAAGTGGCACTCTTTGGCAAGGACACCTTGCTAAAGAACTCTACCTCATGGCCAGCAGATCTCAGTCAACACTCTGCCTAGTCACCCAACTGGAAAGCCTAGAAAAAGTGCTGGACAACCATCTCGCAATGGCCATCCAAGTCATCCCAGTCACCTCCTCCTGCTTGTACACCCTTTAAATCCTCCAACAATTCTTTAAATGACTCTTGTTAAATACCAGCAGAACTGTCATGCAGATCCTCTACTTCAGCAGACTGAACTCCGACAACACGCTTTAAATTCTCATCATCACCCAACTGACCACAAGACTTCTGACCATACAAAATGCAGCAGCCAGACTCATATTCAGGCTCCCACCTCATACCTCAGAGACCCTTAAAGCTCCCCATTCAAAAATGAACACTCTTCAGTCTTCTCGCATTCATGCATACCAAGCTCTGCACAATCATACCTTATTAGCAGCATCAATTTGCACACCCCAACCATATTCCTCCTCTTGGTCAGACAAGCAAAATCAGAGCTGGCAGTTGACCATTCTCATACCTTGTTCCTAAAGCCTGGAAAACACTCTGTCTAAACCTCAGATCCGCCTCTTCAGTCCTTGAACTCTGCAAGAAATTGAATAATTATCTAGAACTAAGACACAGACAGTGAAACTCCCTTATCAGTCCCATGCTCCCCACACCACTGGATTCAAGCAGGCCGGGCAGAAGACGGCTGGAATGCCAGAAACCGGTCCTCGGAAGCTTGTTTCCGGTCCAGGGAAGGCATGGCTTGGCATGAGGCACACGGCCAGAATGATTTTCACATGGCCATGTTTGAACTGGGGTGGTGTGGAGTGCAAAAAAATGATGGATTTAGGCCCAGATCTCTGTACTGGGGTGAATGTATGACATTGTTCTGCATTCTGTCCATCAACTGTGGTTTTTGCATTTGACTTCCTTACCAGTACCAGTATAGCTACTGGGTGAATGCACACACTACAAGTACACATAACATAACATGACATGACATAACATAACATAACATAGCATAGCATAGAAAAGCATAACATGACATTCTCAAAATTGCTTAAAACCCACACAGAAATACCCCAAAATAGGAACGAGATATACTCACACAGAAATTCAACTATACAAACAAAAATGTGTGAGAATAAATGACATCATTCCTGAATCTGTGATTCAGGGATGCAATTTTTCTAAACGCAGCATAAACAGAAATAATTAGTTTTAGGAATGAAATTTAGACTTCTACAGCAATGGAAACACAATCAATACATTTGGCTTCTCTGAAAATATAGGCTGTTATAATTTGGAACTTTTTGCTATTATCCATAATATTTAGCTCCATGGAGTTGTAATAGGCATGTCCGAGATAATGAGAAAAAAAGGACAGGTGTGCAAACTGATTATTGCAAAAAATTAAGTATGTTTATAGTTTGAAGAATTTAAATTTGAGACACCTTTGGTCTGCTATGTAGCACTAAGTATAAAGTGTTTCAGTAGTAGAACAGTTGCATTTAGTCAATAAATCAATCAATCAATCAGCATTTGTAAAGCACATCACTGACACCTTTTGGGGCATCTGGGTGCTGTACCTCCATTGAAGTTACAGATCTTGAGTCTCTTTCTAAATTTGCCAGTGAGTGGGCTGTATGTAGTGGAGGTGAAGGTTGGTCCAGGTCGTGCTGGCCATATAGGAGAAGGTTCGGCCACCACTGCAGCTGTGATGGATGCGGGCGGTGAGTCTAAAGGGGAGTGAAAAGGAGCATAGGTGCCTAGAGGGATGGTGGAAGTTCAACAGGTGGTTGATGTAGACAGGTCCTGAGTTGTGGAGGGCTTTGTGGACATGTGTGAGTATTTTGAACTGGCATCTCTTCTGGATGGGGAGTCAGAGGAAGTCTCTCAGGTGAGGTGTGATGTGGACATATTTGGGGATGTCCAGGAGTATCCTGAGAAGCTGGGTGGAGATGGTGGCATAGAGGGTGTTGTCATAGTCAAGGCAGCTGGTGACGAGGGCCTGTATGACAGTCTTTCTGGTGTTGGTTGGGATCCATCAGAATATTTTGCCAAGCATGCAGACTTTGTGGAAGCAGGAGGACAGCATTGCCTTATCATTTCATGGTCAGTTGCTGTCAAGGATGAAGCAGAGGTTGTGTGCATGGTCTGTCATTTAGGGAGTAGGTCTGAGTTTTGCAGGCCACCAGCTGTGGTCCCAAGTGGAGGTGTTTTTCCTGAAGATCAGAACTTCAGTTTTTTTAAAGTTGAGTTGGAGGCAGTTGTTTCTCGTCCATTTGGCTATGTTTGTCATGGCATTGCAGAAGTTGGTTTCTGTGTTGAAGGGGTCCTAGGTGGGCAAGATCATCAGATGAGTGTCATCCGCGTAGGAGATTATGTAAAATCTGTGGGATCTGACAACATCTGCGAGGGGGGTCATGTAGATATTGAAGATGGTGGGGCTGAGGGATGATCCTTATGGTATACCACCTATGATGTGATTGGGTGCAGATTTGATGGGAGGGAGTTGGATGATCTGTGTGCGTCCTGTAAGGAAGGAGGTTATCCATTTTAGGGTGTCTTGCTGTATGCCTCTGTTGTGAAGTCTGTTGATGGGGGTGTTGTGGGAGATAGTGGGAGTTGTTGTGGATGCTGGTGAGTTGCGTGCTGATTAGGTTGGTTACATAGCTGTAGAGGAGGTGGGGCCAGAGGTCAGTGGGTGCCCTGGAGTGGATGGAAGACATGATGGCTGAGGTGGTCAGGGCAGTGAAAAGAGACCAGGTGGTAATGGTTTGCTGATTATCGCTTGTTGGTAGAGGTCATTGGGGTTGAGGGTGGCAGATTGGAGGTTGAATTTGTTTTGATGTTGGTGATTTTGCTATGGACGTAGTCAGAGAGGGTGTTGCAGAGTTCATGGGAGCAGTGGATGGTGTTCTCTATTGCTGTTGGGTTAGAGAATTCTATGACTATTTTGAAGTGTTCCTTTGTGTGGTTGGCTGCGGAGTCAAAGCAGGTGGTCATGGTTGCTTGCTTGGCTTCTTTGATGTGCCAGCAACAGTTGCTATGTGCTGTTATGTGAGCTACTCTGCCTGCAGAGTTCTTCGTGGTGCACCATTGTTTCTCAAGTTGGTGGCTCTTGCGCTTGGTAGTCCTGAGTTCTGGGGTGTAAACGCTACCCTGTTTGGAGGACTTGTTGGATTTAGTAGGTTTAAGAGGGGTGACTCTATCGGCTGTGTTGGTGATCCTAGTGGTGAAGTTCTGGACAGCCTTTTTGAGGTCTGTTGATTCTTCAGGTTGAGAGGTGGTGAGGGTCCATGAACACTGAGTTTCTGTGGCCTTGCTCTAGCTGCAAAGGGGAAGGTGGGATTGAGAACCTCATTTGCTCCTGTCCTGATCACATCCTTCATCCCAGTGTCTGCTCCTCTGCACTCCTTTAGAATGATTGGAATTAGGAGACAGAAGGTGTGCATTTGAAAAATATACCACTGATGGAGCAATCAGAGAAACATTGGGATCGAAAAATATCAAGAGAAAGCTATGATAAGCAGTGTCCAACAGAACACACCTGGCCTGGTCTAGATGGTAGACAGAGCTGTAAGCAAGGGTTTCGAGCTCCAGGACCTTTAAGGAACACAAACATGAACAAAAAGTGTTTAAAATGATCTACAACAACTATGAGTGCCTGCAGGCCTGTAAGTTGCAACTAGAAAAGCAACATGTAGTTCTTGGGAGCCAATGCATAAATGTCCAATATCATTCAAGAAAGAATAATGTATGGATCAGAGGCATTCTTTGTGGCATGAGAGGGGACAACATAGATCAATACTTGCTAGAGCTATTCAACCCTACACTGGAATATACAGTAGAAGTCCCTATTCAGAGAGTGGAAACAATGACATGTAGCAGGAATCTACTCCTCAAAATCCCAGTGACGATTCAATTCCTGCTAGACAAAAAGATGATGATGGATAAATCTCATAAATTCAGAGCGATATCATTTAATAGATTATAGTTACAGATTTGTCAACACCTGTAATCAGTTACCTTAACTAAGTGTAATGATTTCACACCCATCACTGATAAATTATGGGACAAGGGCTTACGTTTAGTTGGGGCTACCTTTTCAGTTCCATCTTCCACTAGAATTTAAAGCAGTGCCCCATTTCGCTAACTTGTGAAAGCCACACATGATATTTCATCCGTTGAGGATTCAAGTCAACAACCAACCTTAATCACCATTTGCCATGCAGGCAGCCCTGTGGTTACCCCTATTCTCAAACACGAATCACAGGAAAGATAAGCATTTTGGAGAGGTTGAATAATGGGCTAGGACTGGGAGGAGAGTAGAGACGGCCAGTACTACTAGTAAAGTACTAGTAGGGCTACTGAATTCACTAACTCGGTTATTGGCACTTTGGTACATTTCAGGACTAGATGTTTCATTCATTCTGGTAAGTTGGAAGAAACCAAACGTCCAGTAACCACCACCCACTCCCACACAAAATAATATGAACGTGTATATTATGTTTTGGTATGAAAAATATTTATTAGGAAATATATTGAGGTAGTCAAAAAATAAAATAAATTAACCCAACTCACCCCCCTGCTTAACCCCAACCAATGTCCAAAAGTCCAAAAGTCCCCTTTCCCAGACACCCAATTCCCACCCCCCCAACAGTATTTAAAAAAGGGGCAATGGACAGTCACTTCCTCCGGTGGCGTAGTGTGGACAGCTGATCCTGCGCGTCCCACAGCTCTTTGTGGAGGTCCTTGTGTTGGTGCTGATGTTTTTCGACCAACCGCTCCAGGTAGTCCACTCTTTTATGGAGGCGGCGCTGATGTACCAGCCAGGATCTGGGGGGGCAGCTGATTGTGTTGCTGCTGTGCGGCGGGAGGCTGTCGGGCCACGGCTCCATTTGGCTGGAGGCTTCTGTGGCTGGTGGACCTGGGGCCACTGGAGGAGGATACAGTGGTTGTCTCTCGTCCTCCTGCTCCCGAGCCCGCAGCCGCCGATACTCGGCACAAATAGCCTCCAGCTTACGGGCGCTGACCCGGACAGCCATCTCCTTTCTGGTGAGATTTTTCGGAGTAGCATCTATATGAAGAAAGAAAGAGAAATACTGTAGCCAATAGTCTTTAACATAAAGTCAAAATAATACAACGGAAAGTTGACTCTCAGTAACACCAGCAAGTAGCAAACACAGTATAACATTTTGGCATGTATCTTTCCGCTGTGTTTGTAGGCCGGTGACATTACTGGGAGATTCAGGAATTCTACTAGCAGGACTATGGATGGACTCACTAATACATACATAGTCAGAGAGTACTAAAAAAGTCTTCTGTTTTTTTCTCTTGTTTTGCAAAAGAAATTACTGGTACGTGAACTTGTGGTAGCCGGCATGGCAGCTCACTCAGCTTGCACCCAAGAAAAACAGACACAAGCCATGATGACGCAGACTTGCAGTACTTTAAGCAGTACATGCAGGTGGGGATAGGAAGCTCTTACTTTTCTTTAGGGGTGGCACTGCCACTGGCCATACTCGGTTACATCAAGGGCTACTGCTCAATGTAATATCTTTTGCACTGCCCCCCCGGTCCTTGACTACTACAAAAAAAGAATGAAGATTATTCAATTCTGATCATATATTATTATCCTGCCGATCACATGATCTTTGGTTATATGATGGATGACTTTAGCTGCTTCGTTTTGATAGATTGAGTGAACTACAACGATAGTCCACCCATGACACAGCTCAAATAAAATTATTAACATAGGGAGTGAGTGTGGTACTCATAATTGCTGGAGGAAGAGACTTGACTTGATATAATGTTGTCAACTATACAATACATACACAATAGATGCTGTGCTTGCAAAGTAAAGTACTGTACTGTTAGTCAAGGCAGGGAGTATTTGTGAACAAACACAAATTCTAGTATTTGGATTTCCTCAGCTTTGCTACTCTGGCACAGACATGCTGTTCAAAGTAACAATCTTCATCCACTCAGCATCTGCTCTACTACATCACACACCTCTGCTATCGATGAGGAAAAAGCAGATAACATCCAGGCTTCCAAAGTACGTCTATCATTCTTCTTAATGTCTCAAATGTATCAAGTTTTCTTTTTCTCAACAACCAATTAACACCCTTTTCATTCGATTTTGGAAACCACCGTCTTCTTCTCTTACTTGCATTCAAAAACACCATTCTTTACAGTCATAAACGTTAAGACTTGCTCGTCCTTCGTTTTACCCTTCTTTCACTTTTCGTTCTTCACATCCCTAAAGTACATCTGATATGACTTGGGGGGCGAGAATTTTGGGAGTAACTTTGACGCCAGCTCTCACCGGAGGTGCCTTGATCACCGCGGCTCCTTGCTTCACTCTCCCCCGCCGCCACCCGTCACATCCCGCGGCCACTGAGAGGGGAGAGTGCCTTGCTGAACACCGGGTCTGCTGCCTACAATCCCCAGCGTGCCCTGCTGCACCTCGTGGATGCCGGCTGCAGCGTCCGCGTCAGTTGCCCGTGCCCGGAGGCGCTTAACAATGAGCCGCTCCTGCTGGGGAGCGGGGGTGAGAATTTTGGGAGTAACTTTGACGCCAGCTCTCACCGGAGGTGCCTTGATCACCGCAGCTCCTTGCTTCACTCTCCCCTGCCGCCGCCGGTCAAATCCCGCGGCCGCTGAGAGGGGAGAGTGCCTTGCTGAACACCGGGTCTGATGCCTACAATCCCCAGCGTGCCCTGCTGCACCTCGTGGATGCCGGCTGCAGCGTCCGCGTCAGTTGCCCGCGCCCGGAGGCGCTTAACAACGAGCCGCTCCTGCTGGGGAGCGGGGGCGAGAATTTTGGGAGTAACTTTGACGCCAGCTCTCACCGGAGGTGCCTTGATCACCGCGGCTCCTTGCTTCACTCTCCCCCACCGCCGCCGGTCAAATCCAGCGGCCGCTGAGAGGGGAGAGTGCCTTGCTGAACACTGGGTCTGCTGCCTACAATCCCCAGCATGCCCTGCTGTACCACGTGGTCGCCGGCTGCGGCGTCCGCGTCAGTTGCCCGCACCCGGATGCGCTTAACAACGATCCGCTCCTCCCGCATCGCGGGACGTGCGCGGGCGACGCCGGGCTGAGCCCGGGCAGAGGGCGGGCTGTCTGTGGCCGTCAGGGGACAACCGGGGACGGGACGGGCCACATCTCTAACATCCACCCCAAAATAGGATCATCGCTACCAGTAAGAACGTAAGAGGAACTTCTCATTGTACTGTGACTGCTGTACCCCAAGGGCTATATATTGTATTCTCTGGTAAATCGTTCCACCGTATACCCTAGTCAAATGGGGAAATGAAAATCGATGGGGGGGGGAATGGGGCAGGCAATGCACCAAAGCTTCACAAGAGGAAGGGAGCATCCAAAAAAGCATGCCAAGCAGCTGATAATGATGTTATGGACCGCATTGACACCCTCGTGAACGAGTGTAGAGAAATTCTTGACGGCGAGCAAATAGAGAACTTTGATACCGATAATGCTGGGGTCACCTCGAATCTACCAAATGCTCTAAACGACCACCCTAAAATACCAGCCATGTTCAAGGCAAAAAGGAAATGCAAAGCAATTAAAAGTATGACAAACTCCAATGAGGATTGTATAATTGCACCAAGCGAGTCTGTTAGTGTAGCAGGCACGATTACTCCCCCTGATTCTGAGAGGGAGACTGAGCCATTATTCTCAGCCCCGCAGGTTCTTACGGGAAATAGGTTTGCAGTTCTGTCAGAGGTCCATGAAGAGCCTCCCTCTCCCTTTCCCTCTCACTCTAGCGATAATAGCAGCAGGGATAAGACACTGCCCATGGACGTTAGCACTCTGTCCAATTTAGTGATTCTACTAAGGGATGAAATAGAGGCCTTGAGGTCACTGATCGTAAATTGAACCTCCATGATCACTGAAAAACACGAAGGAGTACCAAAAATAATAGACAAAGTGGCGCTGCCAGTATATAATTCACCCCATACTCGTAGTGATGTTCCAAGCAAAGCTCCCGTTGTTAAAACCCCAAACCAATCAAATACCAAGAGACAGGGGAAAATGGTAGAACCAAACTCTGGTTTCCTATTCATAAGATTGAGGAATACTGACCAACCTTCCCGAGATCTTAAAGGAGGGGTGTGCAGTCAAATAAGAGGCCAAAATGTTAATGGGCCAGTTGGTCCCTAGTCATACTCAGCCAAAGGCTCTGAGGGTCTACCAATCGTAGGGACAAATAACCTTGGTCCCAAACCAAACAGCCTCCATAATAAAGTATACTACCCTAAGAACAAAATATACATGACCAATGTTCCTAAATTAACGAAGGGAAAGTTTGGTAACAGTGAGCCCCCGGATTCTCTAACGAACAAAGCCATCCACTGGCTGCGCCACGTTAGAGGATGCCATTCGGTGATTAGGGAGGATATTGTAGCAGCAAAGAGACTGAACTCTCCAAATCTTATAGGTGACTCTATAGAGTTAACTTTGAAATCCCCAACCTTAGCAGAAAACCTTTTCGCACTGGAGTTTAGAAGTAGTGCTCCATCTCCTTCTCAGATTCAGCTAAGGAAAACATGCCCCCACACCTTGGTGTTCACTGCTGCACACTCTGAAAGACTAGGTGGTAGGTCTAACTCTGGGCTAGACGATACCGACTGACAATCTTTGGTCTCACAGACAGAAGGCGGTGTGAACTGGATGGGAGCCAATAAAAGGGAGGGCATGCTCAGTTTAAGAAGAAATGACTCACCTATTCCTGCAGAGTGCGATGTCACTACCATAGTAAGTCTTAACACTGAACTGGCTCTTGGGAG
Source organism: Lissotriton vulgaris (assembly GCF_964263255.1). Classification (NCBI taxonomy): domain Eukaryota; kingdom Metazoa; phylum Chordata; class Amphibia; order Caudata; family Salamandridae; genus Lissotriton; species Lissotriton vulgaris. Next base: position 1,016,006,487 of record NC_141696.1, on the reverse strand, counting down.
TGGGGTTGATACTGGTCTTGTCCAACATCAAGGTCTGCCAATAGAAATGGAACAAAATCCGTCTCTGATGAACAATGAGAACTCGTCACTGAAGCCCCCAGCCGGTATTGTGGACAATGTGGGCAAACTACTGTCATGGAACATTGCTGGGTTGGGTTCTAAACTGGATTCTGGCGACTGGCTTTTTTTGTCAATTCTTATGATCTATGTATATTCCAGGAGACATGGTTATACGAACCATCATTTGCACAGAGTACTTGAATTACTCTGTTCCTGCATTAAAGGGTATGAAGGGGAGACCTATGGGTGGTTTAACCATTTGGGTCCGACAGACTCTAAAACTAGCTGTCAAGGTAATAGATACCTTCCATAGAGATATACAACTAATCAGAATGAGCTCTACCACTCAGGGGTAGCTTGACATCTACAATGTTTATGTGAGGAGTAATAAGGGTGGGAGGTCAGAGGTTTTAGCGGCCTAGGGTTCTCTCCTTGACACTCATTCACAAGATCACAACATTGTCATTGCAGGTGATTTTAATCGAACATTTGAGCCCCTAGCCACAGATGATGATTTTCTTGGGGACGAAGAAGATATGCAATGGGGAATCCCCAAACTAGAGTGGAACCCAGTAGCACACTGGACCGAGGATGTCATTAGCATGAATGCCTTATGTTACGAAAAAGGCTTAAGAGCGTTAAATGGGAGGACATTGAGTGACAAAATTGTGTCTAGCACATTTGACAACGGGCGCCATAAAAGCAGAATTGACTATGTCTTATGTAGCCTGAAACTATGGCCGTTGGTCTGTGACATGGAGGTTGTGTGGAGGAGCGAGGGTGACCACAATCCTCTGTGCACAGAGCACAAATGGTCGACTTCTGCAAATGGGCCCACAGGTTCTAATCTCTATACCCCTCCCCTAACGGTCCCTACAAATGACATGCGCAGGCTAAGGTGGGTAAATGTTGTAACCAACCAGCAGGCCATAGCCAAAATTAACTGTGAGGCAGATAAAGCAATACTAGCCCTTGAACACATTAACTCCTCTAGTACTGGGTCAAGTAATGTGGCTGAAATCCATGACAGTCTCTTTTGTGTAATTAAAAACCACTTTCTGAAGCCCACAAAAGCTACCAGAGCAAGAGCCCCCAAACAAGCAAAATGGTTTAATGCCCATTGCAGGGAAGCACAACTTGCTCTAGGAGCTGCCATAAAAGGTAGACAGTCCACTACTATCAAATCTGCTAGAAAGGAGTATAAGGCTAGTATAGCGAAGGCAAAGAAAGCCTGGGATGAACAACATTGGTCTGAGCCAAAAGTACCCTGGAGCATTGTTAACTGGGGTAGTGAGGGGCAACCCGAGCCCCCAGGTAACAACGTTCCAGAAGAGGAGTGGGTAAAATACTTTAAAACGCAGTATGCTGAGCCTAAACGGGTCACTTCAGTGGCGGGTATGGGCTTAATCCACTTCAAAGATAAATTATTTAGCTCAAAAGAAATAATGGCGGCCTTGAGCTCTGTGTCCAGCGGGCGTGCTCCTGGACTAGATGGAGTTCCAGCGGATGTCTTTATCAACGATAAAGAACGCTGGTGTAAGTACATCCACCTCCTTATTAACGCCATTGCCCAGGGTGCAGAGGTACCAACTTCCTGGCAGGGTGCGGTAATTAAACCAGTGTTCAAAAAGGGTGACCGATCACAGCCTGGCAATTACAGGCCGATAAGCCTTATCAACACCATCCAAAAGGTAATGGGCCGTGTGATTGTGAACAGGCTCCTTTCCAAGCTGGATTCCGTAGGTCCACAAGTATGGTGGACCAGGTCTTCCACTTCACCTTGTTGCAATGGAGGACCGTGGTACTGGGCGGAGGTAGCTTGTACGCAGCCTTTGTCGATCTGCGGGCTGCCTTCGACCTAGTGCCATGGTCTAAACTGTGGTCAGTCCTTAGGACTATGGGTGTTCCTCCAGAATTATTGTCTTTAATAATAAGGCTCCACGAACCAAATGTTGCTAGAATTTAGTGGGGGGATATGGTAAGGTGACTGAGGATTTCCCTGTTGAGCGGGGCGTACGGCAAGGTCGCTCAATGGCACCGACCCTCTTTACACTATTTATCAATGGTGTTGTAGCCCGTATGTTGTCTGCGAAGGTGGATGCTCCTTCATTATCTGGCATAAAAATGCCTATTTTAATGTTCGCAGACGATATGCTCATTCTATCAAAGACTCCGAGCGGACCCCAGAACGCCTTGTCCATCTTTGATTCATTCTGTGAGGAGCATGGCTTGGAGGTCGATGTGGCCAAAACAAAACTTATGGTTTTCAACCCCCACCGTACTTTTAAATCTAAAATTATTATGAATGGCCGGCCCCTAGAGATTGTGAATGCTTTCACATATTTAGGGATCCATATATCGAGCAAGTACAGATGGAGACAGCACATAGATCTTGCTACATTGAGACACAGGCAACTGTCAGGTGCTATTAGTTCAGAACACAGAAAATCCCTGACCAAACCGGTAAAGCCAGCTCTCCAGATATATGAAGCAAAGGCTCACGGCTCAGCACTCTATGGCGCAGAGCTATGGGGTTTTGAGAAGATAGCTGCACTTCAAACCTCGGAAAATAGGTTCTTCCGGGCAATAACTGGAGTACCCAAAAGCACTCCCTTGCTGCCTCTGAGTTATGACCTGGGCAGAAAAGCTGTCACAGACTTGGTCAGGCTTCAACCAATTCTGTATTGGCGAAGGCTCTGGACGACTCCAGAGCTTTCCCATTATGCCGAGAGGTTTCGAGACATTATCAGGGCAGACGTATTTCATAAAATTGAGTGGCTCAGATCACTCAGTGCAATTTTGACTGAGCTCGGTTCGGGATCACTTTGGGAAGACCCAGTGGGAACTCCTTTTCCGACCAAAAGAGTTTTAATAGAAATCTACTGAGAGAAGGTAGCCTCCAGGGGATGGGGTAGCTCGAATATAGGATTTATGGCCGGAACATTTTTAGAAATGAAACTTTATCCCTGCCTAGAACCCTATTGGGACATCATAACAAGGCCCGGGGACAGAAAGCTTCTTTTCCAACTGAGAGCAGGTGCACTCCCCCTTAGAGTTTTGACAGCAAAAAGGGATGGTGGAGCTAGCGACAGTTGCCCTGCTTGTGGTATAGCCAAAGAAACAATTGGTCATTTCTATTTTCTTGCACAGCCTATTCTGATGCACGGCGTATTTGGTTAACACCGATGTGCAAGAACTTGGGAACCACTAGCAGCACTGTTGCTTTGCGTATTATATGCACTAACAGTTTGACATGGTTACTAATAGCTACTGCCAAGTATCTTGGATAGGTGTCATTTGACTATTCTCTGTCCAATTAATTCATCTGTAATCTATGCATATGTTTGTACACATAAAATTGCTTTAAACTGGTAAATTTTAACTTTTGTACTAATTATAACATATTGCTAATTTTGCACTGTCTTTTAATTCCTAAAAATTGGAACTATAACCCAAGTCAAATAACTATAAAATGAATGCTTTAGTCATAAATGTAAATGGAAGTTTCAGTTTTTAACAAAATTAACTGCAAATTTATTTGTATTTTTAAAATGTTAAATGATCTGTGTTTATGAGTGAAACCTCGAATAAAGCATATTTTGACTTGACTTGACTTGGCTTCACGATAAAAGTTTGCCAGCTGAGTTGAAGTCAAATACAGGGGGCCATTGCTCACCCGAGAAGTACCGCCGCTAATGCTATTACAAGTCAAGGTTGACTGTCTTCTCCGTCATAGCCAAAAAAGTAGTTCTAAATTAATAACTGTTCTTATCAGTACAGTGTACTTGTACTAGTGTACTGTTTACTGTACAGTGCATCATACACTCCTTTGCGAGCCTACTCAAAACTTTCAATATGTAAGGAGTATAATAACTTACCAACGTCCTCCGCCGCTGAGCCTTCCCCCCCAGCTCCTCCAGGTGGCGCGGCGGCATCCGCCCATAGAGTGGACCCCTCCACACTGCTGGTCCCAGCACTCGTGGTCATCTGTGCCGCATCAGATGTTGTGAAGTCTAGAAAAAACATGTAATATTTTCAGATGCCATACACAACCCCCTATTTTGTCTCGTAATGGAAGAAAATGTTACATAAGACATTTTTTATTACGGGATTGAAAAAAAGTAACGGTTTTGGGGAGAGTGTTAACTTTTTATATGCTTATTCAATTAAATGCTACACTTCTTAGGACAACTGATGAATGCTTGCTTAACGTGCACCATTTTTCTAATTACAGAAAGAAGATTACATTGCCCTTCTGCAAACAGGACGATTCACCAACTACTAGTAAGTCATCACCAGCAGTACTTTAAGTACTTTAAAGAAGGTGGGGACTTCCGCACAGTTATTGTAATAATTTTATGTGTCTGTTAACTATTGCGTTAAAGTAATTTGATTCATGGGAATGTTGTTTAAACTTTAACGTCATCTATCAGCAGTGCTAGCTTCGAATACTACGCTATTAAAAATAAAGACATATTTTTTTCATTTCTTAATGTAAAAGAAAACTTTAAAACTAACAAACACTGTGTGGTTTTTGTTCATGAGTGAGTGAGCGGAAGGGTTTGAACTACTGCACTTGGCAGTCGTGTTTCAGTGTCTCAGATAGACCGGGACTCGGCGGTAGTCTTCTTCTGTTCTTCTGGGTAGTAAAATCATTGGTCAGACACACTAGACAGTCGGTCAGGGGATTGGGGGTTAAACTTCTGTTCGGATTGAGGTATGTGGAAAGTCAAACTGCACCTATCATCAATAATGTCCTATTTCTCTTGCCAAACTTCTTTATGTGCAGAATACTCCATGAAACACTAGCGGTATGGTATGTGCTCCTAGCAAATCAAAAAGGCAACTGCTACCTTTTTCTTGGTGTAAACATTGACATTTTGTTGTTGGAAATTGTCAAAGCACTTACATTAAGAAGACTGGAATAGACAGCAAGGGCAACCCAGATGACTGCACTCAGTGCCTAGAGCTATTGCTGGATCAGAGTTTTGTTTAACACCGTTTGCCGATTGGGCAAGCTTAGCTACCTACACAGACCCACTCATAATCATAAATAGTAGTAGCACAGAGAGTGATGGTAGAGGCAGGATAAGAATGTAGAAAGTAGTCTAGCATAAAAGAAGATCAAAAACTATTTTGTAAAAAATAGAATTAGGAAACAGTTTGTAATGAATAGGAGCTGTAAAAGTTAGGGAAGTATAATTATTAATATAACAATAGAACAACTTACTGGGGCCAGCAGAAGAGTTCTTCTACAATTCTTTTTACTCTGTACAGTTGAGATATGGGAAAGTTGTTCTTAAGAGAGTTCTGATGGAAGCTACCACAGTGCAATAGATTGTTCCGGTCTGTAGATTTCTTGTACAAGGTTGTCTTGATTTCGTTTTGGTCAATCTGGATTAGTACATCAAGAAAAGCAATAGTCTTTTGGTCTATCTGATATGTGAATTGAATCCTATCATTGATTTTGTTTAAGTCCTCTAGTTGTTGTAATAGTACTTGTTTAGGGCCCTGCCATAGGACAAAAATGTCGTCTATATATCTGTAGAATGCTCTAGCATGTTCCTTCCATTGTTCTTGATTAGGAATATGATTTGTTTCAAAGTTTATCATGAAAATATTTGCGTAGCACGGTGATGAGCAATTTCCCATGCTGGTTCCTGTGAGTTGTAGATAATGGTGTTCTTGCCACTTGAAGTAACTTTGGTACAGTGTGAAGTTTAATAATTCCATCATGAAGACTTGCAATTTTTGATCCATCGTCGATTGGAGTAGTGTCGTTTCAGTTGCTTCTATCCCAAGGTTGTGTGGAATAGACGTATATAACGCCTGAACGTCTATGGTACATAGCCATGTCTCATAATCATCTTGGATGGTAATTTCTTTCAACTTAATCACGAAATCTGTAGTATCCTTAATATAAGTTTGAGCTTTAAACACAAAATCTTTGAGATGTAAGTCAAGAAATTGGCCCACTGGTTCGTGTATACTACCTCTCGTGTTCACGATGGGACGCATTGGAGGTTGATGTAAATCTTTGTGGATTTTTGGGAGCATTTGTATGGATGGAATAGATGGAAATTGTTTGGTTAGAAAGTTTTTGGTTTTCAGGGTGATCGTGCCCTCATCTAGTGCTCTCTGTAGAATCTCAGTGAGATTGGTTTGAAATTCTTTGGTAGGATAGTTAGTTAGAAGGGCATACGTTTCCATGTCATTCACATGTGCATTCACTTGTGCTATATAGAAACTAGTATCCATCACCACTAGAGCTCCCCCTTTATCCACTTTTTGGATAATGATCTCTGGGTTCTTGTATAATTTTTTCAAAATGTTGAATTCATGTCATGTAAAACCAGTGATTCAAACGTGTCTAAGGATTTATGGCTGCTTGGCGCTTGAAATTTACTTTTGGATCTCAAATGTTTCAATTGGGGATCAGGTTCTTTGTTGGTGTCAGAAATGATGACGTTCTCAAAAAAAAGGCGTAGCCTTAAATTACGCATAAACTTGTACAGACTGATGTTCAATTCCAATTTGTCTGTGTGATGTGTCGGAACAAATTATGTTTCCTTCTGTAACACCTTGATTTCACTATTGTTGAGTTGATGAAAGGAAATGTTGATCACCAATCGTTTGTCTATTTCTTCTTCCTGTTGGTTCTGCTGCTCTGTATAGGAGCTTTCACAGCTGACGTTGACGGTTCGCCTTCTTTTGCCCCGCCGGGGTCTCCGTGGTCTATCGGACCCTCTTCTAAAAAATGAACATTAGGTTGAGGTTGAGGTTGAGGCTCGTTACGAGGATGAACCCCTCTCGCTCTTTGTTGTGATGGTCGATTGTCTCCTTCTGAAGATGATGTTTCCGTCTCAGTGGTGTTGGTTTGAGGTTTGTTTTGGCGTCTTCTAGTGTAGACCTCAGCCCAGGAGTACACCTCCCCTAACTTGTAGTCTATGGTGTCTCTCTTATATTTGCGAACCTTACGTTCATTGATTTCATCCGTTTACTTGTCTAGTTGTTGATTGATGTCGGTGATAACTTTTTCCCAGTCTTCATTTTCTAGCATTTCTTGTAGCTCACTCTTTGTTTGTGAAATTTCTTTGTTAAGGTCCTCTATCACTTTGGATAACTCTTCAATTATGAGTAAGATAAGGTCTAGCGAGCACTTGTTGGGTATGGCGTACCAACGTTCGACAAATTTGTGATTATTCTTGCAAAGGAGAGGTTTCAATGGTACTCTTAGGCCTCTTGGAATCCTCTGTGCCCTGTGATACCGAATCAAAGTGCTGGCATGTAGTCTCTGATTTACCTCACGTTTGGTGAGGTACAGCAATTGTTTGATGTTGTTCTCTTTACTTTTTTTGTTGGGAATGGTAATGGATTCTTCATTGATTAAAGCATATATTTTAGATGCATCTTCTGTAACATAGACAAAAGTGTCGGCTCGGCCATCAGTTAACTTTGTAATATCATCATAGTTAGCCATTTTGGTTGAGTTGCTTTTGGGGCCGTGCTCCGGTCAAATGTTGAACGACACTGATAGTTGAATTCACAATCCTGGTAGACTGGGCACAGGCAATTGTATCAAAGGTGAAAGGTTGTTGTGTGCCACGGAGGTATCACCTGGTCGAACAGTAGGTGTGGTTTATAAATGCAAGCAAGATGTCCACTTTGTGTAGGGAACGACCCTCTGGGCACAACTTAAAGGATCATCAGATCTTCTAACTTTACAACGTGTATTTTAAATCATAATTCTCAAATGATAGATTTTCAAACTTTGTTCGTAGAGTTCATCAAGTTTGATTTTTAATGTTTCTTTTTCATAAGTCTTGCTGTTTAATATCACATCCAAACTATTCCTGTATTCACATATGTTTCCTTGAAAACACTTAAAGTAGCATATTCCCAATGCATTTCGCGACCATGACAGGCACTTCATCAGGGGAATCTGTTGAAGTGAAATATAATCACAATAAGGATCCATTGAATTACCCAACAGTGCAGCAACATTACAGTCTTAAACACAAACAGTTACATGCCATTATCGTCACAGTGATAAACATTATAATGATTAATTTCATAACGTACATTGCATCATGTGTCATTCTTCGTAAAACTGCCAAATAATAAAGTGAAGTATATCAAGTGTTGCCACGCGTTAACCTAAACAAAGTCATGTGGGCTTCTGTGTTAATTATTAAGGTACATAATTCCTGCAATGGTGATGCGGTTATTGTAAAAAACATGAGCAAGAGACTCGCTGTTCACGTCTATTGTTTTCACCCATATTATGTGATTGCATAATCAATGTGAGTGGCCCGTTGGTGTGTCACTTTCCCCTTACTTTAAAAAAAGAAAAAAAAAAACGAAAGAGTTAACCGCTGACTACCCAGCTCTTTCATGCAGTTCATCAATGAAACAAAGATAACCGCTGGCAACCCAGCTCTTTCGTATATTTCTTACCGCTCAGCGTGTTGTTTTGTACTCCCAGTGTCTTCCGAACGGGTTGGCGTGTGTTGTGTAGCAACTCTAGGGAAATGCCGAGTGTATATCAGGTGGTTGTATCAAGTGAAGGTGTTAACGGACTAATATAAAACGGCGTAAAAAAGGTTCGGCCATTTTGTAATGGGTTGAAAACTATCTCCTACATAATATTTCTGTGTGAATGAGTGCTCCCCAGTTGTTATTACCTAAATGGAAAAGTGGTGATAGTACCATGAAACAATGTGCTTATGTAAAATCTTAAAAGTACTTGGTTAATCGACTTGACAAGATCAATGTGTGATATCACAGTGTGTCATTATTGTTAGTACGGTTCACAGGTAACATGAGAGTTCCAAACGGTCATTAAGCCCGTAGGGCTTCAGGGAGTCCAGTTTATAAATCCATTGAGTCTCTTTTTGTAGTAATCTTCTATTTAGATCCTGATTTTCAGTGTTGTGTATGGTTTCAAGTACCATAAACTTCAGTTGTGAAATGTTGTGTCTCTGGTCATTGAAATATGCAGCCACAGTTGATTTTTCATTCTTCGTCCGTATATTACTCTTATGTTCAGTTACCCTTGTCTTTATCTTTCTTGTGGTTTTGCCCACGTACACCAATCCACATGGGCACTTGAGCAAATAGACCAAAATCATGGAATCACAGGTCGCTGTTACTTTTAGAAGTATGGGAGTTCCGCGTCTAGGATGATTGATCGTAGTTCCCTTGATAATAGCATGGCAATTGTTGCAGTTATGGCATGGTATTGTGCCCTTGAATGTTTCCTGATTTGTTGTCCTGGTGCGTTTCTTTATCAAATCTTGAATATTTCTGCTGCGAGTATAAGCAAATCTTGGGTTGTTTTGGAAAATGCCCTTGAAATCAGGTTCTCCTGATACAATTAATCAATGTTTTAGGATAGATTGTTTGTATGCATGACTTTTAGTGTAGAATGTCGATACCACAACTGGACGTTTCTCTGTGGATTTGAATGACATTGTAAGTAGCTCTAGACGTGTTTTCATTTTGCACTTGTTTTCTGCAATCTCCAAAACCTTATGAGGGTATCCTCTCTCTTTGAATCTTTGAATCATGTTATGTATTTGTAGTTGTGATTCTTCTGGTGCTGATACAATTCTTTTTACTCTGTACAGTTGAGATATGGGTAAGTTGTTCTTAAAGTTGTTGTAAAGTTAGAAGATCTGATGATCCTTTAAGTTGTGCCCAGAGGGTCGTTCCCTACACAAAGTGAAGTAGTGTGGCTCACTGGTTAGAGGCGGCAGACCCGAGAGCAGAGGACGGCCCGGGACCAGGGTTCGAATCCCGGCGCGGCAGGTTTCTGGACCAGGGTCAGCGGACTCGATTCTCTCGCCTCGGTGCCCACTCTGATCAGCGATCACACTCGGCAACTCTGGGCATTAGCTTGCCTCATCTTCACTAACGGCCCCACCAGACCGCCGGGGATGCCTGGTCTCACCCTGGAGATACCCATTAAGGGACCATCTCTCAGGGAAGCCAGGAAGGGTTTCGCAGCGGTCGAAGCGCCTTGGGACCCTCCGGGTAAGTAGTGCGCTATATAAATGCCTATACATTTACATTTACATTTACATTTACAAAGGGGACGCCTTGCTTGACTTTCCTATATCCATTGCGGTGTATGGGAGGCATGGAACACAGGGCTGTGTATCGAATAACAAATTAGAGATACCTGTGAATGTACGATGTACAAAATACAAAGAACGAAACCCAGGCGCAATACACATACTCAAAACCCACTTGCACTCTCATCCAGATTCATACTCATTCATTCAAGCATACACAAAATTCACACATGGCCCACTGCTATCAAATTCTATTGGTCTGCCCCAATAGATCTTTAACAATGTAGTACATACAATAAACCACAATTTTCTGTAGCATCCATATGTGCTAACATGCAATCACCCTTTCACTATATTTTTCCATTGGGTGAAAGAGAGTTTTTCGCAAGGTTTTGTGTGAACCTCAGAAGAGGCCATGACTAAGTAGTGTTGGAGGAGACATGAACATCAGACAGGGAATCTTAATTGGGAAAAACCCTCTTCTCTTTTAGAGGAGCAAGATGTCTGAAAGACCACTTGGTCTCCACACACCCGAGAAAACCACCATGTGACAACACAGTAAGTAATGCTCGGGGTTTACCGGACGTGACAGGCCACAACCCTTGTGGCAATTGCAGCAAATGCAACTTCACGTACAGGACTAAAACTCTCGACCTGGAACCTAATAAAACACGGTTCATAAAGAAAGATACTAGTTGCAATTCCATCAACGTTAACTGTACGGTAACATGCCCTTGCGGGCTATGCTACATAGGAATGATGAGCAGGAAGATGAAAACAAGAATTAGTGAACACCAAAGAAATATCAGATATAAGTGGAACACAACTAAAATGACTGACCCTTTCATAAAAGCTAACCATATGGTTGATGACTTAAAATGGGTGATCATAGAACAACTGGACATACACCTAGACAACTCTCAGAGGGCACTCCTAGAAAAGGAACGGAGATGGATTGCCGTCTTTCCATACACTGACAGGGCCTGAACGATGACATACCCTGGAATACATTACTACCCATTAGATAAGAGGAACTGGAAAAACAATAAGTAGATGCAAAGACCATACTACCTCTACTGCAAATAAAAATCTAAATATTATACATCCATGGACCTTCGAATTCATAATGCAAGTTCACTCTTCTCTTAAAAAGTTTCCCAAACTGAACTCTTGTATATTCCAAAATAATGAATATCATTTATAAGCCAGGAACTACTCCTGTGCTGTACTCATAATATACACCTGTTATCATCAGCTGCCGCATGTTCTTTCCTTCTTACCCTTCACGTAGGGCTTAATCATGCCAAGATTATCAGTAAAGCAAGGGTTAGAATCTTTTTCAGGGCATACCTATCTGAACCAATCACAGGCCCATCGCTCAGGCCCTTCCCCCTTGTTAGTCACTCCATGTCAGTCACATCAAAGCCACTACATGGTCCAAACCCCTGCAGTACGGCAGGAGTAAAATTCTGCCCAAGGGCTCGCCTGCCTGAACCAATCAGATGCACCGCTGCCCACACGACGTGCATGCACGTCGGCACAGCCTGTTACCTGATTTCCTTTAAGATGCTGAGAAGCTGGGACATGGCTTCGCCGAGATCCAGAGAAAGGAACTAACAGGTTTGCAAGCAGTCAGCTGACCTTGATGCAGTGAGTAAGAGCTCCAGCTCACCGCATGCTCGAGCTGCCATGTACTAAAGGTTTCTTTATGCTGATCCCTTTCTAGTTTTGTCTGCTTACTTTGCCACATTCAGAGTGTGACAATAGGTGCCGCCTTCCTCCGGGATCTAGGTCACGAGAAGTACTCATGATCGTACTAGGTGAAACGACCCCCTATATGTTTGGAGTACACATATTTATATCTTTGCCTTGGTTTATTTCACGCTCACATAACATAAAGCAAATCTCTGAAATCCTCAGATAGCCATTGCATGGGCTAACTATCCATGAGCGTTTTCACACTCTTAACATTAACCGCCCACTACACACAAAGACGGATTTGCCAGTAGTCAATATTATGCCACCTTCAAAAATATGCATGGATATGGAGTCACGATCATTAACGACCTACTCTTAATTCATATTTACGCTGTGTCCCCTTGTCTTTTTTCTTTACAGGTACAGAAATTCTGATGGTGAAATTTGTAAGTCACGCACCTTACAATCATATGCACACCTTAGCCTGTGTGCATGACTGAGTTACACGAGCTCAGGGTTCACTCTGAGCCATGGGTCCTGAAGAAAGCCATTCAATTTTACACCTTTGGCTGAAATATGTACACCACCCTACATAAATTCACTCTTCACATATTTTGAGGAAACATGCAAGACCATTGTCTCACTCACGTCCAATTAACTATATTTTTTAACCCTACCCCAGGGACCATATAAAAAGTATTGGGTAACCTTCCACACTCACGATATCCACTATTCACAAAATACAAACAAAACAAGCATTTACAATGCAATGGTCTCTGCATTATTTAAGGTAGAGCTATTGGCATTGCTCATGACATTTTTTTGTTTAAATCATAAATAAATGGCATTGTCATTTACATTGCCAATAGCTTAATTGTTAAATAAATGGCATTGTCATTTACAATGCCTATAGCTTAATCGCTCGCAAATGCATGACCTATTGCGTTTACACCCACACAGAGCCACACACAAAAGCCACCCACACACACATACAGAGCCACCCACACAGAGCCACCCACACAGAGTCATTCACATAGAGCCACCTACACAGAGCCACCCTCACACAGACAGAGCCACCCACACATAGTGCCACCTACAAAAAAAGCTATCCACACAGAGCCACAAACACACACACACAGCCACACATATCATATATCATATATCTAATTGGTGTCAGTGCTCAAGATATTTCTGGATTCATCAGTAGCATTTGACATTGCCCATCATGAGATTATTCTGATTACGTTCCAAGCTATTGGCATTGTAAATGACAATTTTTTTATTTATGTGTTGGTTTTGAAAACAGATAAATGAATGGCATTGTCATTTACAATGCCAATAGCTTAATCTCTCGCAAATCCGAGACCTATTGCAGTGTTTGTGCAATGGTATTGTCCTTGGTGCATCACTGGTTCACTATTCTAAGCTGGCTGAGATATTGCTTCTAAATGAGTCGCCATGTTGGAACCTTAAAACAATGATACACTATACACTATACCATTCCAAGATGGCCACACACAGTTATTTTTACCTTATTCTTTAATGCAAAGCATGTTTTTAAACTTTCTGCTTTTGTATAAATGTATCTTGCATATGTTTACTTACATTGAGTGTGTGTTTTACTAATCATGAGTGAAATAATGAATTCGGGTGAGTGGGTGAATGCAATAATGAGTCAGAGAATGGAAGGATGCATGTGTGGAGGAAAGAGATACAGGGCACATATGTGATGAGTTAGTGAATGAGTGCCTAAACTCATCAGAGACTGAATAAGTCTCTGATGAGGGGGAGGTCCTTGGTTGCTGGTCTACATGCCTGCCGGCATATATGGTGACACACACGGTGAATGTGTACTGGCACCACCCTAGTTTGCAGAGTGTTGGCACAATCTACCAGGACACTAACAGGATGATTACTGTGCCCGGCCAAGATCTGGACCATGAGTAGCTGTTTGATTCGGAATCTAACTAAATACCACTTTATTTTAGCAATGCGATCACCACATAACTGTGAACTATCCTCATTGCGCCTCATGGAGGTACACTTCAGAGAGTGTGGAACCTCAACTTCATGTATGTATTGATGCATTTTAAGTTAGGTTTATGCATATTCATATGCCCTTCCACCTAGCCTCCACCCTGACTTACTTCCCACATACACCATGGCAATTGCAAATTTCTTACCTGATCCAGGTCATTGCGCAGAGCGATTTTGCTGGTGACCAGTTCATGAACCAGGTGGTCATTCTTCTGCTCGAGACGCATGCTGGCCTCCTGCAGTCGCCGGTTTTCTCTCTGTGGAAGAGAAATGCAGACCACGTGTTCTTGCTTTAATGAGTTAATCATGAAAACATTGAAGAGGGATTGACATACAGTGGGCAAAGCAAACAAAGAAAGCAAAACGTCGCAATCAGAGCAGTATACATATAGCATAACTGCAGCTTACAAGGCAAGAGAAGGATCAAGGGGTGGCCTGGATTGCAGCTTCTCAAAATAGCGGCAGTTTTATTCACTCAAGAAAGGAGTCACCTGCAACATGTAGTCAAAACGGGTGCCTGGCTCCTAATTGGTAAAAGCAAGGAGCGAATGTAACAATCTACGCAGCATACGAGTTAGCAACGTGTATGCAGCTTACATGATACCTTGAGATATGTGGGATAGCCCGGTTGCGGATACACAAAATGGCCGCTTTATTATTTTTTCAATGAAAGCTTCCTCAGTGAGCTCAGCAAAGAGGCAGACTCGCTATATTTGTAGAAGGTGCAACATATAAAGAGATCAAAGAAGAAACACTTGCATTGCTGGCCCAGCTACCTAGCTCCCCAAGGTATCCCAACTTCAGTATTCCCCAAAATGTACAGATAAGAGGGCAGTCATAACAGTTCAATAACGCAACACGCCTTTTTACAATAACAAACTTGTCTAAAAAAAAAAACATTATTCACATCAGTCAAAAGCATAGTTCATAAGCCGAAATACTCACTTTATAGGTGCATACAGACTGGCCATATGTCTTCGTCCTGCGAAGTTCATGTAATTAAACTGACTATGGAAGGGTTTTCACGGCTCTGCCCTTCAAAGACCTCGTCCACCCACAAACAGACATCTTCACAATATATGCCAAATCTAACCGATGGGTCCGAGAGTGTTTTCAAATGACTCAAGTCCCGCTTCAGACGCTTACCTAACGGTTGACTTTTGTGTGACGTCGGAGCCAGAATGCAGCTTTGTTACGTCACAGAGGGTGCTTTAATTGAGTTATTTCTCCCGCTGATATCAAGAGCAATGCCGGATCATGTTACACTAAAGTTTGCCCTCCTTATAACATCACAAGCAGGGGGCGGAAAGTATGCAAACCAGTTACCTGACCTGCGACAGTGAACAAACGTATTTGGACACTTTGAAAGCTCTAAGCCCGCTCACCTTAGAAGCAGCGAGTAAAACAAAAACATTATTCACATCAGTCAAAAGCATACTTCATAAACTGAAATCCTCACTTTATAGGGGCATACCGACTGGCCATATATCTTCGTTCTGCAAAGTTCATGTAATTAAACTGACTATGGAAGGGTTTTCACGGCTCTGCCCTTCAAAGACCTCGCCCACCCACAAACAGACAATCTTCACAATATAAGCCAAATCTAACCGAAGGGTCCAAGAGCGTTTTCAAATGACTCAAGTCCCGCTTCAGATGCTTACCTAACGGTTGACTTTTGTGTGACGTTGGAGCCAGAATGCAGCTTTGTTACATCAAGGAGGGTGCTTTAATTGAGTTATTTATCCCGCTGATATCAAGAGCAACGCCGGATCATGTTACACTAAAGTCTGCCCTCCTTATAACATCACAAGCAGGGGGTGGAAAGTACGCAAAGCAGTTACCTGACCTGCGACAGTAAACAAACATATTTGGACACTTTGAAAGCTCTAACTCCGCTCACCTTAGAAGCAGTGAGTAAAACACAACCACGTTTCTCCGAGGCAAGGCAGAAATGCCTCGGAGAAAGCATAGTCTTTTTCTGATTTGGGGGCGTGGTTTACTTTCTCTCCTCTTCCCATTGGCTGGAAGGTAAAATGCAAGCCAATGGTAAGAGGAGAGAAAGTAAATAGATAGAAGCTTAAAAAAACACCCCGAATCCGAAAAAGACGGGGCTTGAACCGAGTGACGCCCCTCTACTCAAATGGCTGGCCTCCATTTAGGAAGCCAGCCAATGGAGAAGAGGGGCGGGTTCAAGCCCCCTTACTAAAAAACATTAAATTTTCGGAGCTCCGCCCCCACTGCTTAAGCAGTGCGGCAGAGTCCTCGACCTAAAAAGAAAGGGCATCAAAGCACACCTAGGAGGCACTCGGTTTCCTGGGTGGAAACCTGATGATGAAGCATGTCACCAACTAGGTTGGTGGAAGAAGGTTCTTAGAAAAAACCTAATGGTTTCCTTGACAAGGAGGCTTAATTTTAATAACCCTGTCGATTCCGTTTCCTAGAGCACAGCTCTAAGCTTGTTTTCTTTGTTTATATGTACACAGGGCTTTGTGCCATGTTGACTCTTTGGATTTCTCTGGACCAAAGCCCCAGCCTACAATGGCATAGTGCACTTGGTGATGGGTCTCTGGCATGGCACAACCTGTGCTGCAGCCCCAGACAACCCTCTTCAGTACCCATGACCTAGATACCAGGCGTACCAGTTATTAAGGACTTACAAGGGTAACTGTGGTGTCGCCACTTGTGTTATGAGTTTAGGGAAAGAACACTGGTACTGGGAACCTATTTAGCGGGGCAAAAAGTGGGGGTATTGCAACAGAAAGCCACTTACTTACAATCTATAAGTGAATCAGTTGCCAGTGCTAATTGTACTTAGTACTAAGTGTTGTCACTGCACAATGGGCTTTGTAACCTCATTCATCCAATACTGTAAATGAACATCTTTAACATCCCTTTACCTTGGTCATCATTTAATCTACATGTTTAAAGTACATGTTTTTCCGATTTCACAGATTAAAACCCTTATCTTTACTAAATCTTTCATTCAAAATATATGTGTTACTTTTTATCTATTTCAGTCTTATCATCACTGCAATGGTTGTCCCTGCTTTAGCACACATAACACACGCATTTGAAGGGGGTAGCGCTACAGTGGATGCGGTCTTTCATGGACAATTCCAGCCGACAGCTAAGATCAACACGAACATACTTGCTCAAGGTCCCGAGGATAAGGAAAGCCTGGATGGGCGCTTGATCTTTTGGCTACCTAGTGGCCAAGAACTGGAATACACTTCCTCTATGGCTAACTTCCACAGAGTATTGTAAACCTGGCTGTATAAACTTTAGCCTAGGAGTCTCCTCTTGCTGATATGCTTTTAGAGCGGGGACACATCTTTTGGGGTAGCCAGACACTATACAAATAAATTATTATTATTATTATTATTATTATTATTATTATTATTATTATTATTATTATTATTTGTAAAGCAGATGTTCGCCCATTTAAGAAAGTGAATTACCAATCTTTATTGCTACCGAACTCACTGTTCATACTCATTTTGTTGACCTCTGAAGTATGAAAGGCTGATACACCTGTCAGAATTTAAACCTGTAACCAGTAGATTAAACACGTTTTGGGAATGTGGGCGTTCGTACACTGAGCCGCCAAACCCAGCAACAGCTACTAATGTGTGAGCTTCTATATCTCTTTTATCCTCATTTTTCAACAACGGCAATTAGATGTTCTCATGTTTTTAACATGTGCATAAACAGATGTTGTTTTCACATCCATAGGACTGTTTACATACAAAGAACTGTTGTTAAAAACTTACTGAAGGAAAGTAGGCAATATTCTCCTTTCTCTGTTCCTTCTCCTCCTTTGCACCCTGGAGCAAATGATGCATTTGACCGCCCCTGGTTTCACAAGCTATTTGCCCAACACTTCCCATCTCTCCTTGCAACCACAATGGTTTTTTTACTGTGCATTTCCTGACACTGTATAAGTCTGCTTACATCACCTCTACCTTAATCCTCCTATCACCACGTCCTTAATTAGACTATCCATTCAGTTTGACTTGCATATTACACCTGGATTGCAATTTGTATTGCTAATGGAGGGCAAAAAGATAATTATGTTCACAGTTATGTCAAATCATACACATTTTAATATGGGCTGCAATCAGCTGTATGACAGGAAAATCATTTCTTTATTGCTCATTACTATGGTGAAATTACTGGAAATGGCACTCTATGTTACTATTCTTTACTGCAGCTAATTTATTAATGCGCTGAGTTGTAGACAAAGAACACTTTCCTTTGTCTATATACGTATTGGACGTCTTCAAACTCCTTGGTAAGCGTTACATATTTGCCTGCAATTTGTATACTCCTATATATTTCAAGTGTGAACATTTTAGTGTATGTTTCTTAGCAGCCGATGCCAAACCCAGAAGGCAACATTCAATAAATATACTACTTCTTTGCTCAAATAGGATGGACTTTAAACGGCGTTTTCTGGATACCTTCTATACAACCACAGTCTGGACTAAACATAAATGTACAATGCTTCAGTTTAAATGGTTCAACAAAAAGGGCATGTAATGCATACAGCTTTTATTTATTTTTTAGAGTTTTGGGCAAATGTCTCCTCCAGCTTTCTTTATGTATAGCGTTTAAGACTGTACATTATCTGTAATCGTTGCTTAATTTTGATGAATGAAGAGAAATATGGCCTGGAGAAAACTTAAACAAGCATATGCAATGCAATAGGTCTCTCATTTGCGCGAGTTTGACCTATTGGCATTGTAAATGACATTGCGTTTTATTCATGTCTTGGTTTCTAAAACTTAAATAAAAGGCAGTGTCATTTACAATGCCAATAGCTTAAACTGTCGCAAATGCAAGACCTATTGCATTCCAAATGATTGAAGGCATCACTGAGTTGCTCTCTTCTGATTCCCATGGCCCCTGAAGAGCTCCAAGTTTTTAACCTGCAGAACGTAGAATAACTTGTTAATAAAACAAAGAATCCTGAAAAAATCAAACCCAGCAATATAGGTTTTCCCTGTGTAGTGTTTTCAGGTCCTTTCACTCCAGCACTGGGCATCGGGTCCCTGGTATTAGAAATCTCACCTGAGGTGTAAAACCATTCAATGCTTCCAAAATGGGCATTTTAGCCCCATCTAAAATATCTCGAAAATGATCTTGATGACGTGTTAATAAATGAGAATGTGTACCGCGCGATTACACACTTGTGATCAATAGATATTAATGTTCACTGTGCCCCTTCCAGGGACCATCTTATGATGCAACAGATATAGGGTCGATTCTGAAGAAAAGTCGCAGAGTTAAAAAATTCTGACATTTTGGAATTGACAGAGGATAGCAGGAGTACTGCCGACAAACCATGATGACAATCCCACTTTCCTGAGACCAGTTGTGGTAATCTTTGTAAATTTCAACGTTCTCACAAGCGTACAGGAGTATTTTTTGGAAACATAAGTATACATAACATACATTTACGCATTCATGAATCCCTTTCAATGGCAGAAACCCATTCCCCTGCATCATAAACAATTTTGGGTGAGTCTGCTCTCCGTTTCCACCCTCCTTAAAGATGTACTCCTGCCCGGACAATATTACATTGTGGACCATTTCACAGGAGGGAACAGATTGAGAGAACACCCACAAACTTGCAATCTTGGTGGGGACAAACTTCCAGTCCCAGAGCATTCCAATCATATAACATCTGCGCCCCGCCTCTTGGTTGCGCAATACATGGATGTAAATCTCTTTACTAGGTGTTTCAAAATGGTAATTGTTTTAGAAGACCAAGTCAGTTACATACCACAATGTCCCCACCCCGCCCCCACGGACACATGCTGGCCATAGACAAAAGGCAGCTAGAGTGTGTGTGACCCTCGACAGTCGGAATCCTGCAGCGGAAGCAGCTTCGAGTGCCTCTGAAAGCAGATACTTGAGCTTGTGGGTTTGGCAATAAAACAAATAGTGCTCGCCAGTAGATAAATCATGCAGTGTAACTAGCTAAGTAGAAGATCAGTCCTCATGGGTGGTACCAAATGAAGACAGGGCTGTAACAAGGCGGGACTAACAAGCCTCACAATGAATAGAGGCCAGCATTTACCAAGGACAATGACACCAGCCAATGAAAAGTATGGGAGGAGAGTGGGTGAGGCTTACACAACATACTTAACTACTGCATGCTTCGCAGAGCACGAAGCCCATGCACGCTGCCGCTAGGCTCGACTTAAAACCTAGCTAAAATACTGCAAAATAGCTTTGATGCTGATTATATGTTGGAAAGGTAGTCGGGAGGTATTTGCTAGCGTATGGTATTATTCCAGTGTGTAGTAAATACCTCCTTTTCCAAATGTTTCACTGGGAATTCAGGCAAAACATTTGGAATCAGTTTTTAAAGAAATTATTTTGGTATGTTTACCTTTTTCCGGTCTTTCCTACATTTTTCTGAACTGAAATCTGTCTGAGTTGCAATACATATCTTACAGATGTGTTTTCAAACTCCTGTGTGCACAAGAATTAGAATTAAATCCCTAACTTGTAATCAGGGTCTAAGTGCACTCCATAACAATCCATTAATAGCCTTTTTTTCTGTTAGCTGGAAGAGGAAACCTTTTATCAAGTAAAATATATAAAACATTATTGTTTATTGTTGAAATTATGTTTCAAATGAGATGCATGTCAAAAAAGCACAATACATTGTGGCATATGATTCATCTATCATTCTATCTTTCCCCATTAGATTCTAATTTGAAAATCAGTACAGTCAATTTTTCTTAAAATGATAAATTCAACAGGCCAATCCCTATGCCTCTTTCTATATGTATGGGCAACAAGGTTCAACAAAAAATTACATTTGTTAAATCGTTAACATTTTTTCACATACATTTGTGTTTCAAGAAGTATACACCTATCTTATCTTGTTCTTGTATAAATTGTTTCACATTAGAATAAGGAATCATTTTTGCTAAATAATTTAACGTAAGCTACTGTTCAGAGCTTATCGAAATTGACCTCGGAACACATGAAAAGGACTATAAGAAAGAATCCCTTAGTTACTTTTACCTGATGATATACTTAATTACCCAAGCCTCCAAAGGTTTATTGGGTTCTCCACCCTCTTGTTTACAACTTTTGTTTGGGAACATGCAAAAATGTCTCAAACGAATTGTAATTATAAAGGTAGAGAGGGGCGCTTTAGTTTTGTTTCAGTATTGGACACAAGAAAGGATGCAAAAGTGGGCAGCGTTTGCCCCTAGGGACTTTTACATAATTAGTAAGAGAGTGGCCAGCTGGTGCTTCCACCCATAGCTGGTAGGCAAACACCTGAGCAGCAAACTCATGTTCATTCCCTTAGATAGGTGCAGCAACATCACAATGGTCAGGGGGAATTGCCCCCTATAAAACACAGCTGGCACCTTGGAAAATACCATAAAGTCACATGCCACATGAGTTAGGAACACATAGCCAATCAGGACCTAGCACAGGTAGTGATCATGCACTCCCCATGCCGGAAATCTGAGCACATTCACCACTGGCCATACTGTGTCCATGCAAGCTCAAGACTCACCTGTAGTAACCATTTGTTCATTAATTTATGACTCTAAGACAGCAACCAACATTCCCCACCATACATGGTACACTTGTAACTTTTATTGCTTGTTATAATGTTGTATAAAAAATGCACCTCAACCCAATGTGAATTGAGACAGTGCTCAGACCTCGTACCTGTACCTGCTCTCCGGGCTGAGCTGTTTAATTAAACAAACTGTCCCTGTTTTGCCAATTGCCTCTTGTATTCTGTTTTTACTAAAGTATTTGATGTTGAGTAACATGTTGGTGAACCAGATAAGAGGGATTGTGGCCTTGTACCAGACACAGCTGAAGGAAGGTGACCACGCCCGGTTGGATTCACGTTGCGAACAACAAATGTGAGCAGACCCTATAATTGAATAGACCTTCTGGTGAATCTGCAGGGTGGAGGCCTGTCTTAAAGCAGCCATCTCAGAAGGTAAGAGACTAAATCCGAGCATGGAATATTGTTTATTAACCCCTTAGCACTGGGGAAAGGGGGGGTCGCGCAGCGCCGCCATGCTCGTGACCGAACCACTCCGTCATGAGCCACGGGCGCACTGTGCTTGTGACGGAGTGGTTCCGTTATGGCCTCGCCCGCTCAATAGAACGTGCCGCGCAGGCGCAAAATCACTGCAGCGCAGGTGCAGCTGCCGGGCAGTGACAGAATCACTCCGTCACCAGCACAGCGCATCCGTGGCTGGTGATGGAGTGGTTCCATCACCAGCATGGATGTGGTTAAAGCATTTGGCATATGGCAAATTAGGGAGAAGTGTAAAAAGATAGCCTGATCACTCTTCAATTGAAAGGGTCTGGCATATTACCTTTTTTATATGTCCAACTGTATCAGTCGTAAGGCAACTGTAGAGGTGATCTTGCAGAAGTCACCTTTTTTCAATAGTCAGCACGCTAGGAAAGGTGAATATTTCTTGTATAGCCGTTCATGGCTCCCAGGGTGCTATTTTTATTATACAAATATCCAGAATGGGCGTAGTTGTCACCTCAGTCTAATACTTTTCAGTTAAAAAGGATTTCTCAGTGCTTAACAGATTTGTTAACATTGTCAATATTTGATTGGAGTGAGATTTGTTCGTTACTTGGACCTCTGGGCATGACACAGAGTGTACACTTGACTCCTGGGTGTCACTCAGGGTGTATTTTGGACATTCAGGGAAAACATGAACCCAGGAAACCAGGCGTAACTTGTGTGTGGCCAAGGGGGGCCTGTGATTCCTCAGTTAATACTTTTTGTTGTCTGTGACTACCACCTTTGTCTGGGAGCCAATAGTGGCAGACTACGCAACTCATTTAGGATAAAGTTCCACACTAGTTTTCCCTTGCTAGAGAATACATTGCAATGAACAACTAAGGTATACTTACTCCTGAAGATTACGTTTAGACCTAAAGTCTAAGTTTAGACCTGATGTCTAAGTTTAGACCTGAAATCTTAATTTAGATATGAAGTATATCTTCAGTGCTAAAGTCTAAGTTGAGACCTAAAGTCTAAAGTTAGACTTTTTGTCTATATTTAGATTTTAGGTCTAAACTGTATTATGGCATGACCCTCTCTTCTGAATTTCAGTTACCTAGCTTTGGCTGATCTTGACCTTGTATTTGTATCCATAATCTTCCTTTTTGGGATACCCTTGGGTGTTTTTTTTTAGTTTTTGGCTTTTTTCCTGAATCATGCATAATCTATTGCTTCACTTGTCATGCAAAGAGAGGGTCAGGGATGCTTTGTGGCCCCTATGCTTTCTTGTGGTGTTGAAGGTTGGGCCAACTGCTTTCCTTAGAAGGTGGGTGCAAGACAGTAGCACCATTAGTCAGCATGCTTGGTATGGAGGTGAGTGCACCCGGTACCCTACATTCGTCTTGTGCCAGAGTGGAGATTCAGAATCCGTAATCCTGGGCAGATCCCTTTCCCTCGGACCACACCCCACTTCTTCTCAGCATACTGGTAGGTCAGCTGTACCTAGCTTGTGGCTGGTGTCTCTAAGTCCATTCTTTGCCTAGTGAACATGAGTATTGCTTGTCAATTTTTGGAAGGGTGTGGCTGGTGAACAGACTTTGGAAACCAATAAACTGGACAATTCCCATAAGATAGAAGGCTAGCTAAGCTAGTGTTTGCCTTGTAACACCAAAAACGTGAACACCTGGGACTTCTGGCAAAAAATTGCAAAATTTTTCCTGGCAACAATAAAAACAGGGACTTCCTCAGCAAATCCAGGATGTCTGGTCACCCTAGTGAAACCAACAACTGGAGACTTGGACTTGACATCATGCTGAGGACTCACAGCTTAAGGGATCTTTGTGTGTGGGCTGTGGTGTTTTGGGGTTTTACCATCCCAGGTGCAAGGGAAACCTGGTTACCACCATCGAGGATAGCTTTGTTTTAGAACTGAAAGGGAGGACTCCATTTGTTTTGGAGACTTCAAGCTTTTGGGGGTGTTGTTGGGGCTACATGCCATGAAAGAAACATTGACCCAGGACATGATGCCTGAGAATGGGCATCCTATGACTTGGTGATCGGAATGCGTCCCATTTGACTTTGGACCTAGGTGTCTCTTTTTAAACAGTTGTCGGTCATACCCCTTGTGAGACTGGCCTGCTTCTAGAGCGTGGCCAGCTAAGCCCGTGGTAGGGGATCAGCAGCAAAGTGGGGCCCCATGAAATCAACCCTTGTTGATGAACTTGTCAAATGGCCCAGCACTCAGGAGCTCTAAATTTTTGGACACAAGTAAAAAATGTTGAACTACCACTGCTGTCTTGTAGTTTTTTTGTCGATCTGGTAATAGTTTGGGAGAAGAGGGTAAGTGGGTGCTAGTTATTAATGACTAGGGGCTAGATGTAGGTGGCTAAATACCGGTCAGTAAAGCTGAAATTCGGTAACATTCGGCTTTACCGACCGGTATTTAGCCGTGTGCAATTTATGTTTTACCGAATGCCATCGGTAATAACGAATCGTTAAATCCAAGGGAAACAGTTACCGATTACTTATTTACCGATCGGTGAACACCGAAACAAAAAATACTGAATCGGTAAATAAGGAATAGGTAAAAAATCGGAATTGCGATGTAGCAAAATTCGGTAATACCGAATTTGTTTAAAATCGGTATAAATGAATCGTTAGTTACCACTGATCCAGAGCAGGTGGTAATCAGGTGCAGTGCATAAAAACAGCCCCAAAATGCACCAGTGTGAACACAATGGCGGCCCTCTACGTCATAGCAAGGTTTGAGAGCAGCATGAGTGAGGTTTTGGAGATGGGAAGAGCGTGTGTACAGACTGCGTGTCACAGTGTTCCAATTGACTGAGCCAGAAATCCATGACAGGTACAGGCTACACCCACACACCATCCTTGACCTGATACAGGACCTGGTACCATATCTTGAGCATCAAACAGCAAGGGTGCACGCAATACCCAGCCATGTACAGGTGCTCTGTTGCCTGCACCTGACATCAGGAAGTTACCAGAGTGTGATAGCAGCAGCAGTTGGTGTGTCACAGAGCTGCTTATCCCGTTTTTTCAACACCTTCCTGGACGCCATGATGGACAGAAAGCATCATTACATAAGCTTCCCCAGCACACAGGCGGTGCTGCAGAACCCAGCTGGATTTCTACCAAAAGGCACAGTTCCCACACATAATAGGCTGCATCGATGGTACCCACATACTAATCTGCCCACCAGCAGCTACAGAACACATTTACCGCAACCGCAAATCCACTCACTCCATCAACATGCAGATGATATGTGATGCAAACTTCATCATCACTGACATTGTTGCTAAATTCCCAGGGAGTACCCACAACTCCTACATATTCAGGAACAGTGGGATTAATACACGTCTGGCTGCTGGTGAATTCGGGGAAGGATACCTACTAGGTAGATCAATGTGACACACCCTGATGTATATCTTAGATTCACCTATTGGTGACACAAAATAATGGCACTTTTTTGTACATTTAGGTGACAGCGCAAATGCCCTCCGGTCTTTCCTACTAAGCCCATATCTGAACCCATCCACCCCAAGGGAGAGGAGATACAATGTGGCACATAAAAGCACACGCAACGTTGTGGAGCGCACCTTTGGACTGCTAAAAAGCAGGTTCCGTTGCCTCCACAAAAGTGGAGGTGCACGTCAGTACCGCCCCATCATCTGCTGCAAAATATTATAAACATGTGCAATGCTACAGAACCTTGCCGAAAAGAAAAGAACAGCAGTGGAACTAACTGAATCTGAGGACGAGGGCGAGGTTTTTCTGAGGACAATCCACAGGCAGAGCCCAACGCAGCTGGTGTGGCAGCAGCACTCGATGGGAGACACAGACGGGCTGAGATAACTCTTAACTATTTCTGAGTGAGTAAGGAGACATAGCCAGTTACTGTATTTGTGTGATGGTGTTTAATAAGCACACCATCAAGATCAAAACCAGTGTCCATACAGACATGGGTTACATCACCCATCACATGAGTCCCAAATCCTAGATGGTTCTATTTCCTGCGCCCACGTGCTGCACTGCCATGCTCCTTGGCCCCACTGTCTGGACTGCCAGTTTGTCCCTGGGCATCGCTGTGGCGTTCGCTGCACCTCCTGGTCTCGGTGGGAGAGGGCATAATGCTACTACGGCTAGTAGCCTTCTCACTGTCCCCCCCTCTGCCGTAGTGGCCACCTTCTCAGTCTGCAGCAGTTCCAGTGCTGAGGTCATTGTCACCATCCCCCTAGCCACATCCCTATTACAATGTGCCATCTCATCCTGCATGGCTGTTGACCATCTGCACATGAGGGAGGTAGCAGTGGAAAGCCAGTTCACTGCCTTGGTATATGCTTCAAGTCTCTGCCTCTCCCTGCGCCTAGAAAGGCGGTCCTCCTCCAACTTGCTGCAGAGCTGCCTCACAGCTGATGCCACGTCACTCATGCCCTCAGACATGGTGTTGTTCATTGCACTGATTCCCTTATCTATTCTGTGCATGTGCACGTTCATGTGTGACATCTCCCTATGCATGGACCGCATCGCTCTCCATTGCAGGCGCTGGAGCTTCAGCATGTTGCCTTCCAGCCCAGCAAACACACTGTCACCTTGCTCCGAGATTTGAGGACTGTCTGGCCTTGCCCTGCGACATCTGGAGGATTTGTGGGTGCGCTCTGATGGTGTCTCAGACCTTTCCATGTTGTCGTCCCCAACCACTGGTGACTGTTGGCCCCCTGTGCCCTCCTCCTCCGACACCTCCATCTGCTGGAGGGTGGCCACAGCATGCCTTCCACCTGACTGTGATGGTGGTGTTGATTGTAGCAGTGGGGATGGAGTTGGTGGTGATGGCGGCGTTGTCTGGAGCTGTGGTGATGGTGGGGATGGAGAAGTTGTTGGTGGTGGTTGTGTGCCCTCCTCCGGTTGTCTCCCCTCTGGGCTCGGTGCCTTCCCTCTGCTCCCCTCTGCTGTATTCCAAGATGTCTCGCCTGTAATGACAGAATGTAGATATACTCACTTATCTGGCAGCATTTACATTGCATTAAACATTATGCCTGCCAATCAGACTGACTGTCCTCTGCTTGCTAATTGCTGTCACATGCTCTTTGGTTTGCTAGACTGACTGTTCTGAACATGTGTTTCCTGAGACTACATTTCCCACAATGCATTGCAGGGTATGTGTAAAACATGGACCGGTGTGGGAGTCCCTATGCCTCTCTGGGGATTGGGGTTGGGGAGGGGAAAGCACAGTATGCTGGTCATGCATATTACCTTGTTTTCCGGCACCTCTGGCAGAGCTGTCTGCATCTCCTACGCCACTCACACTCTCCGGCTGGAGGGGGAACTCTACCATGAGTTCCAGTGCTGTTGGTGCAGGTGCTCTGCTCCCCCTCCACCAGTTTTGCTAGCCTGCCTCTTCCTCTCTGCGATCCTTGCCTTCACCGTCTTCCTCAGGTCATTCCAACTTTTCTTAATGTCCTCAATGGTGCTCTGGGTGACCCCAATTGCATTTATTTTGCTCTGGATACCAAGCCAGATCTGTCTCTTATGATACTCTGGCACATGGAGGGACTGCTTACCAAAAAGCTTTTCATGGTCCTTGCTGACGTCTTTGATGAGGACCTCCAGCTCCTTTTCACTAAACTTCATCTTCCTTTTTCTTTCTGCTCCCTCCTTCTCTCTCTCCTGGTTTGCCATTTTCCAAGGTTTGTTGTTTTTTTTGGTGAAAATGAGAGGCTGTGTTGCTCCTGGCTCCTCTGCTCAGCTACCTGCCTCACAGTAAGCTCCAGGTTAAGTGCAGCTGCCTGGGTGTGGCCACTTCCTGTTTGGGAGGTAATTGGGATGCACTGGATTGGCTGATTCATCAAATTCTGAATTACCGATTCGGTACTTACCGATTCGGTATTGGATTTGGTACTTACGAATCGGTATTGGGGTTTCGGGATTTTTTATTTTTTTACTGATACCTTTCGATTCGGTATCTTTTACCGATTATTACCGATTCAGTAATTTTTACCGAATCTTTAGGTACATTGGAGATACCGATTCCTTAATACCAAATCGGTCAAATTCGGTATTAAGGAATCGGTATTTCACTTTTACCTACATCTGGCCCTAGGTCTTAAGTTGCTGGGGGTCATTCCTACTTGTGCCGGGGAGTTTATTTTAATGCACATTTTGGCTCTGTAATTGTGTGAAGGCACTACCTCCCCAATCTGTCACCCTTCCCTATAGGTATGATGGCCCCGGTCCCTGTTGTACTGGGTTCCCTGTCTGTAGCTACTGCGCCCATATGCTCGCTCAATTGCTGGATCCCTGCTGCGGTTGTGTGGTGACCGGTAGACCTGCATGCAGCTTGATTGAGGGTACATTATGGATTCCTCAATGCTTGGTGCTGAAGACGGACTGAAACTGGTTCATTGATCTGCTTTTGCCTTTAACTGGCTTGTCTCTGCCAGGTGACACAGCCTTTGACAATAGTAGCTCTCCCTAGGGTCTTGTGGCCACCAACCTCCCTGGCCTCTACTGTCATAACCTGTTAGAAACCCTTTTGAGTTTTGTGGTTGAGCACCCATTGCGACTGGTGTCACCTGCATGGTTGCAGTCAATGGTAAACCCCGCGAGGGCAGTCTTTTTCAACTCATATTGAGTTGAAAAATCATCATGACTCTTTTGAGCCTGCTCCTGCTTCTCTCTATACTTTTTCCCCTTCTTTTTGTGGCGGTGGAGTATATGAACTTGTATCTATCTATCAGGGTTTGGGATCTAAACCAACAATACTGTCCATCCTACTCTGTATCTCAGTGGGTAATTCCTTTATAAGAATAGTGCAGAAAAATGTGACTTATGGGCCCATATTGGTACAAAGCTGTTCTGTCTCTTGTCCCCATCATTCCCTCATTCTATTCTGGAACTCGCTTATGCATTCCCCTGGCTTCATGGTCTCCGCCTTTAGTCCCTCTACATCTTGGCGGTCAAGAAATATTTCTCCCAGGGTGATCCATATCCGGTGGCAGTACAAATTAAATGCAGCCCGTCATGCTGGTTCTCTGTTAACATTTTTGCTGGTATGTGGGCTGGGCAAACACTGTGCTTGTCTGTTACCGAATTAGACTGCTTAACAGACTCTTAATGTCGCCTATCGCTAAATTAATACCTGTGGTGTTCATCTCAAAGCATGTAATCCTTTTCCCTGTCCCATCCAGTAATAACCATAACTCTGTTCTTAGTCCCGCTTTGTCCATCTGGGCCTATAGCACATATATAACACCCTCCGCACCTTTCTGTACATTCTCGACCTGGATATCCCTACAGGTTTATCCTCAGCATTACGTTCCCTCCTTATGAGACATACCTGCATGTAGTTGAAGCTCCAGTTGGGATTTCCTCCTCATGTCTGATGCCATCTTCCTCTACTCCCTTGTCCTTGGGCTCATGTGATCTTTCCCTAGGCCAAGACCGAACATATTTGGCCTTCTCCTCAGTCAAGTCTGCTTACAGGTTGCAAAATGGGTAAACAAAACTCTTCGCTTCCTCTCTTGCTTTTATCTCCCTAGGGTTAGGTCTATCTTTGCCATGCACCTGTATGGAACAGCGCATGTCCTTGTCGCTACCCCCTTATGTGCACATAAAGGGGCTGTTTGTTTTTCCTGCATGACAGATGGGTGAGCACCAGACTGCCTTAATCCCTGAATACTGTGTCAGCCCTTCTCGTTTGATGGCCAGACGGTTTGACTCTGAGCCCTGGTAGTAGT
This sequence comes from Lissotriton vulgaris, assembly GCF_964263255.1. Classification (NCBI taxonomy): domain Eukaryota; kingdom Metazoa; phylum Chordata; class Amphibia; order Caudata; family Salamandridae; genus Lissotriton; species Lissotriton vulgaris. Next base: position 1,015,976,845 of record NC_141696.1, on the reverse strand, counting down.
CTTTTGTCTGTCACCATTTTGGCACAGCACTGCCCCCTGTACCTATCTCTGCTTCCCTCATGCAGAGAGCACAATGTCATGTGCTCTCGTTCAATTTCCTGGTTGTGTGACCTCTCCCCCTTGAGCAGGCACTCACGCCTTTCCTCCTCATGCCATCTGCCCTGTCGCTTTTGCTCAGAACTACATTCTGCTTTTATTGACCTGGATTTGCTTTCGAGTTCACCCTCCGTTTCTTCCTCAGCTACCTGGGCTACTCTTGTAGCTTCACCCTCGTCATCAGATCCTGGGGGACTGAAGCTCCCTTCCTCTACTTAGCTCGCTGAATCACTGTTGAGAACTGCTACAAACTTCACTGACACCAGCTTATGCTCACTTGACTCAGTGGGAAACCTTATTTTACCCGCTGTTGAGGTGTCACATGGAGTGTGTGGTAGATGGAGAGTCAAGCTTTTGAGGACCATTCCTAGGACGTTGGACTGTGCTGCAGGTGTCTGGGTTCACTTGGATTTGGTTCTCTCAGGATGCTTAGATCTGACTGACCTTCTTTCAGCAGGGGGATCATCAGCTTCTATCACTGCTGGGTATAAGTAGTCTAATGCAGGGGGGCAGATGTGAGCCCATGTATCCCTGCATATGTTGGGGGAGGTGCTGATGGTTTATTGTAGGGCTATTGCTCTTGGCCTCTTCGAAGGTGTGCCATAATTCTAATAATGCCTCTCTCTTATCTCTCTTACGAAATGCATATTGGTTTTTATATATATTTTCATGTGCTCCATTATGCTTGTTTCAAATGTTCCCTCCTAAGGTCAGGGAAATGTGTGTGCCTTCGTGTGTAAATGCCACTCTTGGCAAAAAGTAATTAGTATTTGCTTGGGGATCCTAGTTTTCATGTGCTTTAATGGAGTATCCATGGCAATTTAGCAATTTGCCTAATACAATGCAAAGAAATTTTCCTTGTTTGGTTTGTCGAATCGTTAGGGCAATTTGTACATGATGCACTCTTACAATTTTACATACTATGAGCTTAGTGCTTGCAATTTCTTACATAAAACAGTTCAAATGTGCATTTGAATGAAAAAAGATAAGAATACATGCATAGTATTGTACCACAGGGCGAATATGCAATGGGTTAGACCAAAACCTGCATGAACACACTTTTCACACAATACAGTTTTCAAAGACTATTATCACACACAATAGCACATTTCCATAACACATATATCAACAGATTAAAAAAATCACTTTGTCCAGACTAGGAAAATTGAGACACAAGTCTAACAATACTACTCTTAAATGCCCTTTCTGAATACTGAAAGTCGTAAAGTTGGACTTTTATCTCAGTTTTGGTCTCAGTTAAACTTTAGACCAAAGCTTAAGTTTAACAGAGACAAAAGTCTAACTTTACTATTCCTAAATGTCCTTTGTGAATACCAAAAGTAGTAAAGTAGACTTTCCTCTCAGTTTACATTTGTGAATCGGGCCCAAAGCTTGAGCTGTTTAAGCCCCATAAATTATGGTTCACATTACATACATCCAGTTCTGGATGTGCCTTGAGTGCCAGTGCATCACCTGGTTTGACAACCCAAGAAGATAATCGGCTGAGATCACTATCTTATTCTTCAGGCACTTATTTCAAAAGTATTTAGCTAGATCTGAGAGGATCTGGGACCTTGTTCCTACCAAGTGGTTGATATAGCAAACCGCAATCATAGTTCAAGTTCAAGTTCAGGAATTTGTATAGCGCACTACTCACCCAGAGGGTCTGATTGGATGATCGTAGTTGGCGGGTGGGTGTGTAGAAGGACAGTCGTGTGTTGAGGCATTCGGGACCTAGGTCGTAGAGGGCCTTGTGTGCGTGGGTGAGGAGACAGAACGTTATTCTCTTGTTGACGGGGAGCCAGTGGAGGTCTTTCTGGTGACCGGAAATGTGAGCTTGACGGAGGATGTCCAATATGAGTCTGGCTGAGGCGTTTTGGATGCGTTGGAGTTTTTTCTGTAGTTTGGCTGTGGTTCTGGCGTAGAGGGTATTTCCATAATCCAGTCGGCTAGTGACCAGTGCATGGGTGACTGTCTTTCTTGTTTCGGTGGGGATCCAACTAAAGATTTTTTTGAGCATGCGAAGGATGTTGAAGCATGAAGATGAGACGGCGTTGACTTGTCTGGTCATCGAGAGGGAGGAGTCTAGGATGAAGCCCAGGTTACTTGCGTGATCTGTAGGTATGGGTGCTGTACCCAGGGCAGGTGGCCACCATGAGTCGTCCCAGGCAGAGGGGGATGATCCTAAGATGAGGACTTCCAATTTGTCCGAGTTTAGTTTTAAACGGCTGTTCTTCACCCATTCGGCTACTTCTTTCATTCCTTCGTGTAGATTGGTTTTGGCGGTGTTTGGGTCTTTGGTGAGGGAGAGGATCAGCTGGGTGTCGTCTGCGTAGGAGATGATGTTGAGATTGTGTTGTTGCGCGATGGATGCGAGAGGACTCATGTAAACGTTGAAGAGGGTGGGACTGAGTGATGATCCTTGTGGTACGCCGCAGATGACTTCGGTGGCCTCTGATTTGAATGGGGGGAGGCGGATTCTCTGGGTTCTCCCGGCGAGGAACGAGATGATCCAGTCCAGAGCTTTTCCTTGTATTCCGACGTTGCTGAGGCGTTGTATGAGGGTGCTATGACAGACTGTGTCGAAGGCGGCGGAGAGGTCAAGTAGGATGAAGGCAACTGTTTCTCCGTTGTCCAGTAGCGTTCGGATGTCGTCTGTAGCTGCGATGAGGGCGGTTTCAATCATATTGTCCATCTTGATGAACACACAACATTGGATCTTGTCCTTGGCCCAAGACTGGACCACAAAAGACCCCACCAGAAGTTCCATACAATTAAAGTGTAGTTCTTGCTCTTGAGGAGACCACTTTCATTCTGTCGGCTGGAACTATTAAACTCTGTTGTTTTCAGCATCATGGTAGCCCCAGACGGAGCTACCGACTCGTAAGAACTGTGTTTTTGATATATGTTTGCAATTTTAAGGATATCTTGCAAAGTATATACTTTTAGGTACTGTATGTTGAATTTTTGGTCTTGTTTTGGATATATAAAATTGGATATTTTTCTAAACTGGTGTGGTGTCCTTTTGTAGTGTTTTCACTGTATTAGTGTTGGTTATGTGCAAATGCTTTACACACAGAACTTTTGAACCCTCCTGAGGCACAGCCGGGAGTAGCAAGGAACCTGAGCATAACTTTATTTTAAAACTGTAAAATTTCACTTTGCTTTTAAAATCACTCACCTTCCCTGTCGCATCACTGCAGTGTGCATGCACCCTTTCCTGCTGAAAAACGAGCACTGGTAAGGGCAAAATCGCCGTTTTCCCGCCAACTTCATTCCCCTCTCCCTGACTGGGACCCGCCCACTTTGAGGCCAAGCCCCCCTCTTCAAAGTTATAAAAGAAGCACTGACTGCTAGCACTTTAGATAACTTTTGAACCCTCCTGAGGCACAGCCGGGAGTAGCAAGGAACCTGAGCATAACTTTGTTTTAAAACTGTAAAATGTCACTTTGCTTTTAAAATCACTCACCTTCCCTGTCACATCACTGCAGTGTGCAGGCACCCTTTCCTGCTGAAAAATGAGCACTGGTAAGGGCAAAATCGCCGTTTTCCCACCAACTTCATTTCCCTCTCCCTGACTGGGACACGCCCACTCGAGGCCAGGCCTCTTGCATTGCTCCCTCCCTACAAATATGTGCATGTTCTGGAAGCGCAGCGGACGAGCGCAGCGGGCGCGCCGTTTGCGCGCCGAAGGCGTGCCTAAGGCAAGCCCGTCTGCGCCCGTCCGCGCCAGGACGAGCCTAGGGCCAGGCACCCTGGACCTTTCCACTCAAGCAAGGCTGTCATACTCCAGGGACTCTCTGTTACAACTGAACCAGCCCCTACAGGCCTCCTGCACCAATTCCCTTAAAGGTGAGAGCCGATGTACCCAATGTCTACATTGCCCATTCAAACTTTCCCCAACATTGAAGAACCAACTACCTCCGACAATCATTAATATGGCTCTATTAAATTGTAGATCTTTACCCAAACATTCCCAGGAAATACATATGCTACTAAAAGAGGAGAAACTTGAAATCCTGTTTCTCATAGAACCGTGGCTCTGCCCAGACTCGGACTATGACATCGTTCAGGCGCTACCTCAGGGCTATCTCCTGCAACATCTAGATCGAGCGAAGGGAAAGGGAGGAGGGATTGCTATTATCTATAAGGACCAATTTACATGTCGATTTCACGACAGTTCCCTATCGAATTGTGAACATGTACATTTTAACATCCAACTATCTCCATGCAACTCCCTCTCTGGAGTCCTCATTTACCGCCCACCAGGGCCTCTGGGTAAATTCTGTAGTTCCCTGTTGGAATTTTCAACTATATTGTCTAGCACCTCGTCTAACATGATAGTCCTAGGGGACCTTAATATACATTTCGACAACAGCGATGACAATACTGCATTAGAATTACTTGCAGACCTAGCGACTCTTCAGCTCCACCTTCAGAGCGATCAACCCACGCATATGCTCGGACATTTACTCGACCCCATCATAAGCAACATTGATGACTTTAAAACTAATGTCCCGATCCCTCTGCCATGGTCGGATCATTTACTCATCCCTTTCAGGTGGGAAGTACCTAACATCTCTTTTCCCAATAAACCCCTTGACAAACCTAAGCGTCCCTGGGCCAAACTAGACACTGATAAGTGGAAGCAGGCCCTGGAACTCTGCCAACCAACCCAGGAAACAGACCCTATCACAGCAGATATGGAGTTCTCCTCTTGGATTGAAAACTCCCTTAACACGATTCTCCCAAAAAAAACGCACCTTACCTCCTGCAAAAAAACGTCTGCCCCATGGTTCACCCAGGAGACTCGCCAGCTAAAGAAACTTTGCAAGAAAGCCGAAAGAGAGTGGCGGAAAGACTTCAACCCTAACCGCAAGAAGGACTACAGATTGTCTATTCTTACGTATAAAAAAGCCCTGAAAAATGCTCAGACCGCTTTTTTTCAAGAGAAAATCAGCTCGGCATCATGTTCATCGAGGGAGACTTTCTTAATCGTCAAACAACTTCTCAAAACACCAGAATCCACAGGCTCGATTGACCGCTCAAACAACCACTGTGACGAACTGGCTACGTTTTTTGATCAAAAGATCCAAAACATTTTACAGCTACTCCCACCCCTTTCCCCGATAGACCACTCATCGCTACCTGTACTGCAGGGCAACTACCTTAACACGGGACTTGACTCATTCACCCCTATAAGTCCTGACACCCTGTCTCCCATTTTCCACTCACTCAAAAGTGGCTCACCATCTGACCCCGCTCCAGTTAAAATCTTAAAGCTGGTTGCACCTACTCGAACCATTGCCTCGCTGACCAACGGACTGGTTCCCCCTAGCTGGAAGAAGGCGAAGGTTAGGGCCTTACTTAAAAAACCTAACTTAGACCCCTTAACCTCTCCAACTTTAGACCGATCTCCCTCCTTCCGTGCACTAGCAAGATTACAGAAAAATTCATCAACTCCCAGCTGTCTAATTATCTCGAAACAAATGAATTACTTAAATCCTCACAGACAGGTTTTTGCCCGGGCCAGGGCACTGAAACCGCGATGGTGACGGTGGTCGAGGAAGCCAGGAAGATCATGGACACAGGAGGATCAGTGGCAGTGATCCTCCTGGACCTGAGCGCGGCCTTCGACACGGTCAACCACCAGATCCTAGTCCAGCGACTTAGCGATCTTGGGATCACAGGCACTGCCCTGTCTTGGCTGAAATCGTTTCTTCAGGACCGCTCAGTCCAGGTTATAGAGGGCAATTATACATCTAAAGAGACCCCTATACGTTGTGGAGTGCCTCAGGGCTCTTCTTTGAGCCCCACGCTCTTCAACGTATATATGTCCCCCCTGGAAAAGATAGTCACCCCACATGGGATAAAACTCCTGACGTACGCAGATGACACGCAGCTGGTGGTCTCTCTCACCCAGCAGGAAAATCCCACCATAGACCTCTACTCCTGCCTGAGAGACATAGTCAGCTGGATGGACAGATCTCACTTGAAGCTTAACAGCGACAAGACGGAGATCATGGTGATGGGGAATCAGGCCCATTTCCACCCAGACTCTCTTTGGCCCCCCCTGCATGGGTAAACCTCCAACTCCCAAGCCCGAGATTAAAAGCCTCGGTCTATGGCTAGATAAAAACCTCACCATGCAAACCCAAGCAAGGAAAACGGCTGGAGTTTGTTTCAGTCTCTTGCGCTCAATCCGAAAAATCCTACCACTGCTCCCTCTCCAATCAAGGAAACTTTTGATCCAAGGCCTTATTTTGTCAAGGTTGGATTACGGCAATGCACTGTACCTGGGTGTACCACAGAAAGTTACAACTAAATTACAGGTAGTACAAAACGCCGCCGCCAGGATCTTGACCAATACTAAGACCCGCTGCTCGGCCAAACCAGTTATCCGAGAGCTGCACTGGCTACCCGTCATAGAAAGAGTGCAGTTCAAGGCGCTCTGCCTTATGCACAAAATTCTTAACGGAAAAGCCCCCCCTATACTTAAAGGTCTGGTCACTCCTTATACCACCTCCAGACCCCTCTGATCTTCTAATGCCCACCTCACCCGAGTACCCAAGATCAATAGAGCACGATTAGGAGGTCGTTGTTTTTTGTACAACGCGTCCAAATTGTGGAATTCCCTTCCCTCTGACCTTCGTGCACAACCCAACCTGCTGGCATTTCGAAAATCTCTGAAGACATGGCTGTTCCCGTGAGCTTCCCCCCCTCTTCATTCCATCTGTAATGGTTCAGCGCTGGGACGCTCACGGGCAGCTATGCGCTTTAGAAATCCGGTAACATTAACATTAACATTAACTGCCTCTGAGATAAGCCTGATTGCTCATGCCAAGTTACCAAGGGGGGAGCAGGGGTTATTTTAGGAGTGTAACCTACCTCTGCCAACTAGAGACCCCCATTTCTAACAGTGGGGCATACCTTTTTAGAATCTCCTGGTTTGTTCTTGTCTTAGAGGTGCCAGCCACTTCAAGTAATGACTGAAATGGGAATAAGAAATGAATCCATAATGAGATTTGCAATTTTGTAGTTGAGGCTTGATGATAGTGTAATGGAGTGGCTATTGTTTGATATCTATTAAATGGAACACCTGCTGTTTTTACTTAATATCAAAGTAACATTGCAATTCAATTTAGTGCTTGACAGACCAGAAATGGTTTGATCATGTTGGCACGTTGTAAGTTGGGGGGATTAAGTCAACTTGAATCCTGAGGGTCCCTTGGGTCCAACTAGCCCACCAAGTCCCTCCAGTAAGCGCCCCAGAGCTGCATTGTAGAGAGGTGTAAAAAGGAGAGTGGCCTTGGACCACCTCTCTAAATTTTGGAGCTTAATGGAGGCATCTGGAGGACTAATTGGCCCTCGAGGACCCTCAGGATTCAAGGGGATTTGATCCCCCACCTTAAAACTGGCCAGGGGGTTTGCTTGCACAGTGGTGTAGAGAGGGACTGGCCTGATGTGACATGTGTGTACTTATCCAATCACTACACAAACCCCAAGCACTTATAAATTCATTCATTCATGCAGCACTCTAATCATCCAGTCACTAACCATGCACCCATGCAATGACCCATGCACTAACTAATGAACTGATACAATACCCTGAGCACTGCCCATGCAGTCCAGCCATTGCACTGTCACTACCCATGCACACTTTCAATCACCCAGCCAGCACCATGTACTTATCGAATCACTCCGCAAAATCCAAGCAATTATAAATTCACCATGCACTCTCCTTGCAGTACTCTAACCATCCAGTCAGTACCCATGTGCTTAGGAAAAGGCGAAAGCACTAACACATGCACTGCTACAATCCCCTGAGCACTACTGATGTATAGATGTAATGGGTGACCCGCTTACTCTCAGGCTTCCTGGAGAACATCGGGTGGTTCGATGAGGCACAGTTTGGCTTCCGCCCCGGGCACGGGACGGAGTCCGCACTGGTAACCATATTGGACAATCTTCGTTCGTGTGTCGACAGTGGTCGGGTAGCCTTTTTAGTGCTGCTCGACATGTCGGCCGCGTTCGATACGGTTTGCCATCGGACCCTTATCAGGAGACTAGAGGAGTGTGGGGTCACAGAGGGCGCGAGAGACTGGCTGATATCCTATCTTGGCAGCCGGCAACAATTGGTCTCGCTTCCTCCATTCTCTTCTGAGCCAAGGAAAGTAGGTCAGGGGGTCCCACGGGGCTCGGCCATCAGCCTTATACTTTTTAATTTGTACCTTCGCCCCTTGGTCCAGCTCATAAAATCTTTTGGTGTCTCGGTTTTTAACTACGCCGATGACACCCAGCTGGTCTTTTCCTTGGAAGGAAATAATGCTGTCCCGCTGGAGACATTCCACAGCTGTATGGCAGCCACAGCGGAATGGCTACGGGCCAACTCTTTACAGTTTAACAGCTCTAAGACGGAGGTGCTCTATTGTTCCATAGACCGGATCCAGAGGGCACTCCCAGATAACTTTTGGCCTGATACTTTTCCTGAGCCAGTGTCGGTGGCGGAATCAGCTCGTAACTTGGGGGTGATCTTCGGCCCAAACTTACAGCTTGACATGTACGTCAATAAAACCACTTCTACGTGCATGATGCTGCTACGCATGTTGCGTAAAGTTATGCCCCTCCTCCCCCCCCCAGGCCAGGCCGGAAGTAGTTCGCGGTACCATCCTAAGTCGTCTAGACTATTGTAATGCGCTACTTCTGGAGGCCCCAAATAATCTGCTGGGGAAGTTACAACGGGTGCAGAATATGGCCGCCAAGTTGGCTATTTCCCGGCCTAGGTCTAGCTCTTCCACTCTAGCTTTAAGAGACCTACATTGGCTCCGGGTACATCTGCGAGTGCTGTACAAAGCCGCGTGCTTGGTGTTTAAGGCAGTACACCAACAGGGCCCAGTACCTTTGCAGAACATGTTTGCTTGGTACTCTGCATCGCGGCCCCTCCGCTCCTCTTCAGCACAGTTACTTGTAGTCCCGAGGTTTCAGAGAGTTAGGATGGGTGGCCGCTCATTCAGTGTTGCAGAGGCCAAACTTTGGAACTCCCTGCCTCTCTCTTTGAGAAACCACAGGGATTACTTGCCGTTCAGGAAAGCGTTAAAAACGCACCTCTTTCCTAAAATTGCTTGAGCAGTGAAAAGTGCTACCGCCTGAAGGTCAAAGCGCCAGGATGCCCTCTGGGTGACAGGATCGCGCTCTACAAGTACACAAAATAAATAAATAAATAAATGTAGTCCAGCCATCTCCTTGTCACTACCCATGCACTCCTCCAATCACCCAGGCAGTTCCATGTACTTATCCAATCACTCTGCCAAAACCCAAGCACTTATAAATTCACCATACGCTATCCTTGCAGTATTGTAATAATCCAGTTACTACCCATGTACTCATGCAAAGACCCAGGCACTAACACATGCACTGCTACAATCCCCTGAGCACTACTGATGCAGTCCAGCCATGTCCTTTTCACTACCCATGCACTCCTCCAACCACCCAGGAAGTTCCATTACCTTATCTAATCACTGCACCAAAACACAAGCACTTACACATTCCCCATGCACTATTCTTGCACTACACTAATCACCCAGTCACTACCCATGTACTAATGCAAGGAGCCAGACACTAACACATGCACTGATACAATCCCCTGAGCACTACTGATGCAGTCTAGCCATATCCTTGTCACTGCCCATGCACTCCTCCAATCACCCAGCCAGGACCATGTACTTATCCAATCACTCCACCAAAGCCCAAGCACTTATAAATTCACCATGCACTCTACTTGCAGTACTCGAATCATCCAGTCACTACCCAACTAATCATGCAATGACCCATGCACTAACAAATGCACTGCTACAATCACCTGAGCACTACTGATGCAGTCCAGCCATCTCATTGTCTCTACCCATGCACTCCTCCAATCATCCAGCCAGTTCCATGAACTTAAAAATCCCTCTGCCAAAACCCAAGCACCTATAAATTCACCATGTACTCTCCTTGCAGTACTGTAATCATCCAGTCACTACCCATGTACTCATTCAATGACCCAGACACTAACACATTCAATGCTCTAATACCCTGAGCACTACTGATGAAGTCCAGCCACTCCTCCAATCACCCAGCCAGTTCCATGTCCTTATCTAATGACTGCACCAAAACACAAGCACTTATAAATTCATTGTGCTCTCTGCTTGCAGCACTCAAATCATCCATTCACTACCCATGCAATGACCCATGCACTAACTCATGTGCTGATACAATACCCTGAGCACTACTGATGCAGTCCAGCCATCTCCTTGTCACTAACCATGCACTCCCACAATAACCCAGCCAGCACCATGTACTTATCCAATCACTCTGCCAAAACCCAAGCACTTATAAATAAACAATGCACTCTCCTTGCAGTACTCTAGTCATCCAGTCAATGCCCATGTACTTATACAATGGCCCAACCACTAACTCATGCACTGTTACAATCCCCTGAGCACTACTGATGCAGTCCAGCCATCTCCTTGTCACTACCCACGCACTCCTGCAATCAACCAGCCGGTTCCATGTCCTTATCTAATCACTGCACCAAAACACAAGCACTTATAAATTCACCATGCACTCTCCTTGCAGTACTGTAATCATCCAGTCAGTACCCATGTACTCATGCAAGGAGCCAGCCACTAACGCATGCACTGCTACAATCCCCTGAGCAGTACTGATGCAGTTCAGCATCTTATTGTCACTACCCATGCACTCCTCCAATCACCCTACCACTTCCATGTCCTTATCTAATCACTGTGCCAAAACACACTAGCACCTATACCTTCACCATGCACTCTCCTTCCAGTACTCTAATCATCCAGTCAGTACCCATGTACATATGCAATGACCCAGACACAAAAACAAACACTGCTACAATCCCCTTAGCACTACTGAAGGAGTCCATCCATCTCCTTGTCACTACCCATGCCCTCCTCCAATTACCCATCCGGTTCCATGTACTTATCTAATCACTCTGCCAAAACCCAAGCACTTACAAATTCACCATGCACTCTCCTTGCAGTACTGTAATTATCAAGTCACTACACATGTACTCATGCAATGACTCAGGCCCTAACACATGCAATGCCCCCTGAGCTCTACTGATGCAGTCCAGTAATCTCCTTGTCACTACCCATGCACTCCTCTAATCATCCAGCCAGCACCATGTACTTATCCAATCATTCCGCCAAAACCCAAGCACTTATAAATTCACCATGCACTCTACTTGCAGTGCTCTAATCATCCAGTCAGTACCCATGTACTAATGCAATGTCCCGGCCACTAACCCATGCACTGATCCAATCCTGTGAGTACTACTGCTGCAGTCCAGCCATCTCCTTGTTTCTACCCAGGCACTCATCCAATCATCCAGCCAGTTCCTTGTACTTATCCAATCACTCCGCCGAAACCCAAGCACTTATAAATTCACCACTCACTCTCCTTGCAGTACTCTAATCATCCAGTGACTACCCATGTACTCATGCAATGACCCAGGTACTAACACATGCACTGCTACAATCCCCTGAGCACCACTGATGCAGTCCAGCCACCTCCTTGTCACTACCCATGCACTCCTCCAATCACCCAGCCAGTTCCATGAACCTATCTAATGAGTGCGCCAAAACACAAGCACTTATAAATTCATTGTGCACTCTGCTCGCGGAACTCTAAAGATCTAGTCACTACCCATGCTCCCATGCAATGACCCATGCACTAACTCATGCGTGGATACAATACCCTGAACAGTACCGATTGGAGTACAGCCATCGCACTGTCACTACCCATGCTTTCCTCCAATCACCCAGCCACTTCCATGTTCTTATCTAATCACTGTGCCAAAACGCACTAGCACTTATACATTCACCATGCACTCTCCTTCCAGAACTCTAATCATCCAGTCAGTACCCATGTACATATGCAATGACCCAGACACAAAAACAAACACTGCTACAATCCCCTTAGGACCACTGAAGGAGTCCATCCATCTCCTTGTCACTACCCATGCCCTCCTCAAATCTCCCAGCCAGTTCCATGTACTTATCTAATCACTCCGCCAAAACCCAAGCACTTACAAATTCACCATGCACTCTCCTTGCAGTACTGTAATCATCAAGTCAATACATATGAACTCATGCAATGACCCAGACCCTAACACATGCAATGCTACCATCCCCTGAGCTCTACTGATGTAGTCCAGCCATCTCCTTGCCACTACCCATGCACTCCTCTAATCATCCAGCCAGCACCATGTACTTATCCAATCATTCCGCCAAAACCCAAGCACTTATAAATTCACCATGCACTCTCCTTGCAGTGCTCTAATCATCCAGTCAGTACCCATGTACATATGCAATGACCCAGACACAAAAAAAAACACTGCAACAATCCCCTTAGCACTACTGAAGGGGTCCATCCATCTTCTTGTCACTACCCATGCCCTCCTCCAATCACCCAGCCTGTTCCATGTACTTATCTAATCACTCCGCCAAAACCCAAGCACTTACAAATTCACCATGCACTCTCCTTGCAGTACTGTAATCATCAAGTCACTACATATGAACTCATGCAATGACCCAGACCCTAACACATACAATGCTACCATCCCCTGAGCTCTACTGATGCAGTCCAGCCATCTCCTTGTCACTACCCATGCACTCCTCTAATCATCCAGCCAGCACCATGTACTTATCCAATAATTCCGCCAAAACCCAAGCACTTATAAATTCACCATGCACTCTCCTTGCAGAGCTCTAATCATCCAGTCACTACCCATGTACTAATGCAATGTCCCAGCCACTAACCCATGCACTGCTCCAATCCCTTGAGCACTACTGATGCAGTCCAGCCATCTCCTTGTCACTACCCATGCACTCCTCCAATCACCCAGCCAGTTCCATGAACTTATCTAATGACTGCGCCAAAACACAAGCACTTATAAATTCATTGTGCACTTTGCTCGCGGGACTCTAAATATCTAGTCACTACCCATGCTCCCATGCAATGACCCATGCACTAACTCATGCGTTGATACAATACCCTGAACAGTACCAATTGGAGTACAGCCATCGCACTGTCACTGCCAATGCACTCCTCCAATCACCCAGCCTGCACCATGTACTTATCTAATCACTCTGCCAAAACCAAAGCACTTATAAATTCACCATGCACTCTCCTTGCAGTACTCTAATCATCCAGTCAGTACCCATGTACTCATGCAATGGCCCAGCCACTTACCCATGCACTGCTACAATCCCCTGAGCACTACTGATGCAGTCCAGCCATCTAGGTGTCACTACCCATGCACTCCTCCAATCACCCAGCCAGTTCCATTGTTCATATCTAATCACTGCGCCAAAACACAAGCACTTACAAATTCACCAAGCACTCTACTTGCAGTACTCTAATCATCCGGTGATTTCCCATGTACTCATGCAATGACCCATGCACTAACACATGCACTGCTACAATCACCTGAGCACTACTGATGCAGTGCAGCCCTCTCCTTGTCACTATCCATGCACTCCTCCAGTCACCCAGCCAGTTCCATGTACTTAAAAATTCCTCCACCAAAATGGAAGGACTTATAAATTCACCATGCACTCTCCTTGCAGTACTCTATCATCCAGTCACTACCGATGTACTGATGCAATGACCCAGGCACTAACACATGCACTGCTACAATCCCCTGAGCACTACTGATGCAGTCCAGCCATCTCCTTATCACTACCCATGCACTCCTCCAATCACCCAGCCAGTTCCATGTCCTTATCTAATCACTGCGCCAAAACACAAGCACTTATAAATTCCCCATGCACTTTCCTTGCAGTACTGTAATCATCCAGTCTCTACCCAGGTACTCATGCAATGACCCAGGCAATAACACAGGCACTGCTACAGTCCCCTGAGCAATACTGATGTAGTCCAGCCATCTCCTTGCCACTACCCATGCGCTCCTCCAATCACCCAGGCAGCACCATGTACTTATCCAATCACTCTGGCAAAACCTAATCACTTATAAATTCACGATGCACTCTCCTTGCAGTACTCTAATTATCCAGTCAGTACCCATGCACACATGCAATGACCCATGCACTAACTCATGCACTGATACAATAGCCTGAGGAATACCCATGCAGTCCAGCCATCACCCTGTCACTACCCATGCACTCTTACAATTACCCAGCCAGCACCATGTATATATCCAATCACTCCGCCAATACCCAAGCAATTATAAATACACCATACACTCTCCTTCTAGTACTCTAACCATCCAGTCAGTACCCATGTACTTATGCAATGGCCCGGGCACTAACATATGCCCTGCTACATCCCCCTGAGCACTACTGATGCAGTCCTGCCATCTCCTTGTCACTACCCATGCACTCCACCAATCACCCAGCCAGCACCATGTACTTATCCAATCACTCCGCCACAACCCAAGCGCTTATACATTCACCATGTACTCTCCTTGCAGTACTCTAATCATCCAGTCAGTATCCATGTCCTTTTGGAATGGCCCAGCCAATAACCCATGCACTGCTCCAATCCCGTGAGCACCACTGATGCATTCCAGCCATCTCCTTGTCACTACCCATGCACTCCTCCAATCACCTAGCCAGTTCCATGTACTTATCCAATCACTGCACCAAACCAAGCACTTATAAATTCATCAGGCACTCTCCTTGTTGCAGTACTCTAATCATCCAGTGATTTCCAATGTGCTCATGCAGTGACACAGGCACTAAAAAATGCACTGCTTCAATCCCCTGAGCACTACTGATGAAGTCCAGCCATCTCTTAGTCACTACCCATGCACTCCTCCAATCACCCAACCAGTACCATGTCCTTATGTAATCACTGCACCAAAAAACAAGCACTCATACATTCAGCAAGCACTCTCCTTGCAACACTCTAATCCTCCAGTCACTACCCATGTGTAGGCATGAGCGGATTTTGCGGATTGGCAATCCGCGAATTTGCGGATTTGCAAACTCGCAATCCGCAAAATCCGCGAATTCCCGCGAATTTGCGGATTTTTTTTTTTTTTTGTGTTCGCCCGTGTTTCTGCCAGTTCGCGAGGGTTTTTACAATTTCGCAATTTGCGAACTTACCTGTCGGGTCGCAAGTTTTGCGAACTTGTTGTTTCTACGTGTCCAACCTGTTTGGGACACTCTTCTTCATCACTGCCACTCTCTGTCACCACTGCCACTCTCTGACTACTCATGCCACCCTCTGGCCCACCCATGCCACCCTCTGTTTCATCACCACACCCTCTGGTTGTCCAGTGTACATTATTTTCGGCAAAGCAAAGCACACCTTCCCTGCCTCAAGTGACCTGAATTAATTTGGGGCTGATTAATGTGTCACAGAATATTTTTTTAGCTGGCACCTGCTTCCTTAGTGCGCCCTGATTAGTGATCTTTTGCACTTGCTAAGTGCTTTCATTGTTGCAAAATTAGTTACAACACCTGCCCTGCCCCAACTGACAATAATGAATTAGGGGCTGATTAATGGATTTTAACTTCCAGCCTGGCTCCTGCTTGTCTCCCTTAGCTGTAATTCAGGACCTTTGTGGCATATGTGTAACTATTCTGAGGTTCAGAGCAGGGTCACATAATAGTTGCAACTGGCAACTGAACTCTGGAGGGGCCCCTCAGGAAGCACTACAGGAAATGGCTACTAATGATGTGCCTGAACTTTTGAACCTGGTAAGTAGTTACTTTCAGTTTTGCTTAGATCGTATTTCTGCAATTTCGCACTTATTCGCGGGGCGCGAACTCACGCGAACAGTGCGAGCAGTGCGAGCAAAATCCGCTGCTCGCGGATTTGCGGATTTTTCAGGAAATTCGCAAATCTCGCGGATTGCGGATTTCCCGAAAATCCGCAAAATCCGCGAGCGGAACGGATTTTCCACCCATGCCTACCCATGTGCTCATGCAATGACCCAGGCATTAACACATGCACTGTTACAATCCCCTGACCACTACTGAAGCAGTCCAGCCATCTCCTTGTCACTACCCATGCACTCCTCCAATCACCCAACCAGTACCATGTCCTTATGTAATCACTGCGCCAAAAAACAAGCACTCATACATTCAGCAAGCACTCTCCTTGCAACACTCTAATCCTCCAGTCACTACCAATGTACTCATGCAATTACCCAGGCACTAACACATGCACTGCTACAATCCTCTCAGCAATACTGATGCAGTCCAACCATCTCCTTGTCATTACCCATGCACTCCTCCAATCACCCAGCCAGTTCCATGTCCTTATCTAATCACTGAGCCAAAATACAAGCACTTATAAATTCACCATTCTCTCTCATTGCAGTACTCTAATCATCCAGTCATTACCCATGTATTCATGCAATGACCCAGGCATTAACACATGCACTGCTACAATCCCCTGACCACTACTGAAGCAGTCCAGCCATCTCCTTGTCACTACCCATGCACTCCTCCAATCACCCAACCAGTACCATCTCCTTATGTAATCACTGCGCCAAAACACAAGCACTCATACATTCAGCAAGCACTCTCCTTGCAACACTCTAATCCTCCAGTCACTACCAATGTACTCATGCAATTACCCAGGCACTAACACATGCACTGCTACAATCCTCTCAGCAATACTGATGCAGTCCAACCATCTCCTTGTCATTACCCATGCACTCCTCCAATCACCCAGCCAGTTCCATGTCCTTATCTAATCACTGAGCCAAAATACAAGCACTTATAAATTCACCATTCTCTCTCATTGCAGTACTCTAATCATCCAGTCATTACCCATGTATTCATGCAATGACCCAGGCATTAACACATGCACTGCTACAATCCCCTGACCACTACTGAAGCAGTCCAGCCATCTCCTTGTCACTACCCATGCACTCCTCCAATCACCCAACCAGTACCATCTCCTTATGTAATCACTGCGCCAAAACACAAGCACTCATACATTCACCAAGCACTCTCCTTGCAATACTCTAATCATCCAGTCACTACCAATGTACTCATGCAATGACCCAGGCACTAACACATGCACTGCTAAATCCTCTGAGCAATACTGATGCAGTCCAACCATCTCCTTGTCATTACCCATGCACTCCTCCAATCACTCAGCCAGTTCCATGTCCTTATCTAATCACGGAGCCAAAACACGAGCACTTTTTTTTTGTTGAAAACCTTTATTAACATTTCAACCAAATACAAGTATGGGCCTACAACCCCCGGGGCTGGCAGCTAAGCAGTTAGATTAACAGAGAGCAATTTTAGTCACATGCAGCACCTCGGGAGCAGAATCACCGTGCTAGCGTACTCTTGGTCACCGTACAGCACAATTAGAAAAACAAGATATAAAAGGTTTTCATTTTATAATATAAGATGGAAGGATCAGGTGCCAAACAATTTCCCAGCAGCAAAAAATGGCAGGCTGAATAGTAAACGTGTCAACAGTAAACAGTAATCGGTCAAAGCAATGGCGCTGAAACAGTCAGTTCAGGATTTGAAGAAATATTACGGTCAATTCGCGCCTGCCAGTCACCTGCCCTAAGACCCAGAGAACACCACGAAAATTGAGGCACAGATGAAAAAACAGTGATGGATACCAAAGAAACCCACTGCACTGACCCAGAAAAGGAAAAAGACAAAGACAGATAAAAGAAGAGAAAAAAGGCCATAGAAACAAATAAAAATGAAAAATCCCCTCCCCCAACCCCCCACCCTGCACCCCTGCAAATGACTACGCCCCCCCCAGCAGTGTGCCTGTCGCCCAAGAACCAAACCCGAAATATAGAAGAGACAGAGAAAGAGGAGAAAGAAAAGAAAGAAAAGAAACCCCACCTAACGGGGAAGTGAAGGAGGGCGATAGTCTATGCGCTCCCGGTCTCTCCCCCCCGCCCTAACAAAGGGGGCCCCCCTAAGCCAGCACAAATAAAGTTTTCCACCATACAAAAATACCCCAGGGGAACCACAAACCCCCGCCCCGGAATCCGTCTGGTGATGAAGCAGTCCCGTTACCAATAGATCCATCATAAACAATTCAACCCACAATCTCAGCTTTGGCCCCGTCTATCAAAGTTGCCAAGTCCCTTGGATAAGTAAAGCCCCATCCCCGGAAAGTTAAAAGTCACACAAAAGCAGCAGGGGCTTGGGCCAGCAAATGGGAGAGGAATAGCAGATCCCAACGCACACGGCTTGCACAAACGATGTCCCTCCACGTCTCCGAAGCCAAGCATTGTTACATCCGCCATGTTGGGAGACCGATTGGGGAGGTAGTGCGACTCATTCCGATACAGATCAAAATGTGGGCCAACAGTGTCCAGGATGGAGGAAGCAGTGAAATGTTCCGATAACTGTGGGACCGATGTTTCCGAGAACGTAAGAGAGTCACCAATCTCAGCACACACGATGAGTTCCATTTCTTCGGGGGCAGGCACAGCTTCCAGCACCGGGTCCAAACGTGCCACTGGGGTGCCCAACAGGAGACAAGTGGATTGCCGGGTCTCAAAAATCGGGTCAGGGCTTGCTCCCGGTCCTATGATCCCATCTGCTGCAGACAGCCAATACTTGACCTGGGCCCTCAACGTCGCGTGAAGCGCCGCAAGTTCCGCCATTACCATCCGCAAGGAAGGGCCACATTGAGTCCGTTCTGCCAAGGTCCACACGTCCGCAGGCATAACGATGCCCACGGAAAGGCGCCCCCTCCGGGGCAGGATACGCCGGAGCAGAGACAAGCCGTGAGGGACGGGCAAAAAGCCCGTAGCAACGCGCGGCGGGACCCCCACCATGGGGCACCAGCGATGCTAGTGCCGGGCCTCCGGGCCGGGGCCCCCCGTGACGCAGCACCGCGCGCCACCCGTCACCTCACCTCAGATACAGCACCTGGCAGCAGATGGTTGCAACGTAATCCAGGAAAATTTGCAAAAGTTCCAAGGACTGGGCCAAACCACCATTCTCAGTCCGTTGTTGTTCACTTTAGACCAGGGTAGATCAGCAATCGAGACCCCGGCTTCCAGTCTGGGTTAGGCCTCAAAACACTTTCGATGTTACTTCACCCCAGGACATCAGAAAAAGTCTGTGGTCACCCCATCGGGGTGCCGACTAGTTCACCCACACGAATCCGGGGCAGGAGATCAGGATATTCGACAGGATAAGCGAGCGTAGGACGGAGGTCAGTGGAGCCGGGAGACTATGCGGCCATCTTGGTTGGTGTCGTAGCTCCTCCCCCAAAAACATGAGCACTTTTAAATTCACCATGCACTTTCGTGCAGTACTGTAATCATCCAGTCACTACCCATGTACTCATCCAATGACCCAGGCAATAACACCGGCACTGCTACAGTCCCCTGAGCAATACTGATGCAGTCCAGCCATCTCCTTGCCACTACCCATGCACTCTTCCAAATCACCCAGGCAGCACCATGTAACCATGTACTTATCCAATCACTCTGGCAAAACCCAATCACTTATAAATTCACCATGCACTCTCCTTGCAGTACTCTAATTATCCAGTCAGTACCCATGCACCCATGCAATGACCCAAGCACTAACTCATGCACTGATACAATAGCCTGAGCACTACCCATGCAGTCCAGCCATCACACTGTCACTACCCATGCACTCTTCCAATCACCCAGCCAGCGCTATGTACTTATCCAATCACTCCGCCAATACCTAAGCAATTATAAATACACCATATACTCTCCTTCCAGTACTCTAACCATCCAGTCAGTACCCATGTACTTATGCAATGGCCCGGGCACTAACATATGCCCTGCTACATCCCCCTGAGCACTACTGATGCAGTCCTGCCATCTCCTTGTCACTACCCATGCACTCCACCAATCACCCAGCCAGCACCATGTACTTATCCAATCACTCCGCCAAAATCCAAGCACTTATAAATTCACCATGTACTCTCCTTGCAGTACTCTAATCATCCAGTCAGTATCCATGTCCTTATGCAATGGCCCAGCCAATAACCCATGCGCTGCTCCAATCCCGTGAGCACTACTGATGCATTCCAGCCATCTCCTTGTCACTACCTACGCACTCCTCCAATCACCTAGCCAGTTCCATGTGCTTATCCAATCACTGCACCAAACCAAGCTCTTATAAATTCATCAGGCACTCTCCTTGTTGCAGTACTCTAATCATCCAGTGATTTCCAATGTGCTTATGCAGTGACCCAGGCACTAACAAATGCACTGCTTCAATCCCCTGAGCACTACTGATGAAGTCCAGCCATCTCCTAGTCACTACCCATGCACTCCTCTTATCACCCAGCCAGTTCCATGTCCTTATCCAATCACTGCGTCAAAACACAAGCACTTATAAACTCACCTTGCACTCTCCATGCAGTACTCTAATTATTCAGTCACTACCCATGTACTCATGCAATGACCCAGGCATTTTCACATGCACTTCTACAATCCCCTGACCACTACTGAAGCAGTCCAGCCATCTCCTTGTCACTACCCATGCACTCCTCCCATCACCCAACCAGTACCATGTCCTTATGTAATCACTGTGCCAAAACACAAGCACTCATACATTCACCAAGCACTCTCCTTGCAATACTCTAATCATCCAGTCACTACCAATGTACTCATGCAATGACCCAGGCACTAACACATGCACTGCTACAATCCTCTGAGCAATACTGATGCAGTCCAACCATCTCCTTGTCATTACCCATGCACTCCTCCAATCACCCAGCCAGTTCCATGTCCTTATCTAATCACGGAGCCAAAACACGAGCACTTTTTTTTTGTTGAAAACCTTTATTAACATTTCAACCAAATACAAGTATGGGCCTACGACCCCCGGGGCTGGCAGCTAAGCAGTTAGATTAACAGAGAGCAATTTTAGTCACATGCAGCACCTCGGGAGCAGAATCACCGTGCTAGCGTACTCTTGGTCACCGTACAGCACAATTAGAAAAACAAGATATAAAAGGTTTTCATTTTATAATATAAGATGGAAGGATCAGGTGCCAAACAATTTCCCAGCAGCAAAAAATGGCAGGCTGAATAGTAAACGTGTCAACAGTAAACAGTAATCGGTCAAAGCAATGGCGCTGAAACAGTCAGTTCAGGATTTGAAGAAATATTACGGTCAATTCGCGCCTGCCAGTCACCTGCCCTAAGACCCAGAGAACACCACGAAAATTGAGGCACAGATGAAAAAACAGTGATGGATACCAAAGAAACCCACTGCACTGACCCAGAAAAGGAAAAAGACAAAGACAGATAAAAGAAGAGAAAAAAGGCCATAGAAACAAATAAAAATGAAAAATCCCCTCCCCCAACCCCCCACCCTGCACCCCTGCAAATGACTACGCCCCCCCCAGCAGTGTGCCTGTCGCCCAAGAACCAAACCCGAAATATAGAAGAGACAGAGAAAGAGGAGAAAGAAAAGAAAGAAAAGAAACCCCACCTAATGGGGAAGTGAAGGAGGGCGATAGTCTATGCGCTCCCGGTCTCTCCCCCCCGCCCTAACAAAGGGGGCCCCCCTAAGCCAGCACAAATAAAGTTTTCCACCATACAAAAATACCCCAGGGGAACCACAAACCCCCGCCCCGGAATCCGTCTGGTGATGAAGCAGTCCCGTTACCAATAGATCCATCATAAACAATTCAACCCACAATCTCAGCTTTGGCCCCGTCTATCAAAGTTGCCAAGTCCCTTGGATAAGTAAAGCCCCATCCCCGGAAAGTCAAAAGTCACACAAAAGCAGCAGGGGCTTGGGCCAGCAAATGGGAGAGGAATAGCAGATCCCAACGCACACGGCTTGCACAAACGATGTCCCTCCACGTCTCCGAAGCCAAGCATCGTTACATCCGCCATGTTGGGAGACCGATTGGGGAGGTAGTGCGACTCATTCCGATACAGATCAAAATGTGGGCCAACAGTGTCCAGGATGGAGGAAGCAGTGAAATGTTCCGATAACTGTGGGACCGATGTTTCCGAGAACGTAAGAGAGTCACCAATCTCAGCACACACGATGAGTTCCATTTCTTCGGGGGCAGGCACAGCTTCCAGCACCGGGTCCAAACGTGCCACTGGGGTGCCCAACAGGAGACAAGTGGATTGCCGGGTCTCAAAAATCGGGTCAGGGCTTGCTCCCGGTCCTATGATCCCATCTGCTGCAGACAGCCAATACTTGACCTGGGCCCTCAACGTCGCGTGAAGCGCCGCAAGTTCCGCCATTACCATCCGCAAGGAAGGGCCACATTGAGTCCGTTCTGCCAAGGTCCACACGTCCGCAGGCATAACGATGCCCACGGAAAGGCGCCCCCTCCGGGGCAGGATACGCCGGAGCAGAGACAAGCCGTGAGGGACGGGCAAACAGCCCGTAGCAACGCGCGGCGGGACCCCCACCATGGGGCACCAGCGATGCTAGTGCCGGGCCTCCGGGCCGGGGCCCCCCGTGACGCAGCACCGCGCGCCACCCGTCACCTCACCTCAGATACAGCACCTGGCAGCAGATGGTTGCAACGTAATCCAGGAAAATTTGCAAAAGTTCCAAGGACTGGGCCAAACCACCATTCTCAGTCCGTTGTTGTTCACTTTAGACCAGGGTAGATCAGCAATCGAGACCCCGGCTTCCAGTCTGGGTTAGGCCTCAAAACACTTTCGATGTTACTTCACCCCAGGACATCAGAAAAAGTCTGTGGTCACCCCATCGGGGTGCCGACTAGTTCACCCACACGAATCCGGGGCAGGAGATCAGTATATTCGACAGGATAAGCGAGCGTAGGACGGAGGTCAGTGGAGCCGGGAGACTATGCGGCCATCTTGGTTGGTGTCGTAGCTCCTCCCCCAAAAACATGAGCACTTTTAAATTCACCATGCACTTTCGTGCAGTACTGTAATCATCCAGTCACTACCCATGTACTCATCCAATGACCCAGGCAATAACACCGGCACTGCTACAGTCCCCTGAGCAATACTGATGCAGTCCAGCCATCTCCTTGCCACTACCCATGCACTCTTCCAAATCACCCAGGCAGCACCATGTAACCATGTACTTATCCAATCACTCTGGCAAAACCCAATCACTTATAAATTCACCATGCACTCTCCTTGCAGTACTCTAATTATCCAGTCAGTACCCATGCACCCATGCAATGACCCAAGCACTAACTCATGCACTGATACAATAGCCTGAGCACTACCCATGCAGTCCAGCCATCACACTGTCACTACCCATGCACTCTTCCAATCACCCAGCCAGCGCTATGTACTTATCCAATCACTCCGCCAATACCTAAGCAATTATAAATACACCATATACTCTCCTTCCAGTACGCTAACCATCCAGTCAGTACCCATGTACTTATGCAATGGCCCGGGCACTAACATATGCCCTGCTACATCCCCCTGAGCACTACTGATGCAGTCCTGCCATCTCCTTGTCACTACCCATGCACTCCACCAATCACCCAGCCAGCACCATGTACTTATCCAATCACTACGCCAAAATCCAAGCACTTATAAATTCACCATGTACTCTCCTTGCAGTACTCTAATCATCCAGTCAGTATCCATGTCCTTATGCAATGGCCCAGCCAATAACCCATGCGCTGCTCCAATCCCGTGAGCACTACTGATGCATTCCAGCCATCTCCTTGTCACTACCTACGCACTCCTCCAATCACCTAGCCAGTTCCATGTGCTTATCCAATCACTGCACCAAACCAAGCTCTTATAAATTCATCAGGCACTCTCCTTGTTGCAGTACTCTAATCATCCAGTGATTTCCAATGTGCTTATGTAGTGACCCAGGCACTAACAAATGCACTGCTTCAATCCCCTGAGCACTACTGATGAAGTCCAGCCATCTCCTAGTCACTACCCATGCACTCCTCTTATCACCCAGCCAGTTCCATGTCCTTATCCAATCACTGCGTCAAAACACAAGCACTTATAAACTCACCTTGCACTCTCCATGCAGTACTCTAATTATTCAGTCACTACCCATGTACTCATGCAATGACCCAGGCATTTTCACATGCACTTCTACAATCCCCTGACCACTACTGAAGCAGTCCAGCCATCTCCTTGTCACTACCCATGCACTCCTCCCATCACCCAACCAGTACCATGTCCTTATGTAATCACTGTGCCAAAACACAAGCACTCATACATTCACCAAGCACTCTCCTTGCAATACTCTAATCATCCAGTCACTACCAATGTACTCATGCAATGACCCAGGCACTAACACATGCACTGCTACAATCCTCTGAGCAATACTGATGCAGTCCAACCATCTCCTTGTCATTACCCATGCACTCCTCCAATCACCCAGCCAGTTCCATGTCCTTATCTAATCACTGAGCCAAAACACGAGCACTGATAAACTCACCTTGCACTCTCCTTGCAGTACTCTAATCATTCAGTCACTACCCATGTACTCATGCAATGACCCAGGCATTTTCACATGCACTTCTACAATCCCCTGACCACTACTGAAGCAGTCCAGCCATCTCCTTGTCACTACCCATGCACTCCTCCAATCACCCAACCAGTACCATGTCCTTATGTAATCACTGTGCCAAAACACAAGCACTCATACATTCACCAAGCACTCTCCTTGCAATACTCTAATCATCCAGTCACTACCAATGTACTCATGCAATGACCCAGGCACTAACACATTCACTGCTACAATCCTCTGAGCAATACTGATGCAGTCCAGCCATCTCCTTGTCACTACCCATGCACTCCTCCAATCACCCAACCAGTACCATGTCCTTATGTAATCACTGTGCCAAAACACAAGCACTCATACATTCACCAAGCACTCTCTTTGCAATACTCTAATCATCCAGTCACTACCAATGTACTCATGCAATGACCCAGGCACTAACACATGCACTGCTACAATCCCCTGAGCACCACTGATGCAGTCCAGCCATCTCCTTGTCACTACCCATGCACCCCTCCAATCACCCAGCCAGTTCCATGCCCTTATGTAATAACTGCACAAAACCATATGTACTCATAAATTCACCAAGCACTCTCCTTGCAGTACTCTAATCATCCAGTCACTACCCGTGTACTCATACAATGACCCAGGCATTAACACATACACAGCACAACCTCAACATAATCTTCACAACCGACGACACTCAGCTGATCCTCTCCCTCACCAAGGACCTCATCACCGCCAAAGTCAACCTCCACAAAGGAATGAAGGCTGTCGCCGACTGGATGAAGACCAGCCGTCTGAAGCTGAACTCGGACAAGATGGAGGTCCTCATCCTCGGCTCCAACCCTTCAGCCTGGGACGACTCCTGGTGGCCGACGGCACTGGGGGCAGCCCCAACACCCACCAACCATTCACGCAACCTGGGAATCATCCTCTACTCAACGCTCTCAATGGCCAAGCAAGTCATCGCTGTCTCCTCCTCCTGCTTCAGCACCCTCCAAATGCTCCGCAAGATCTACTGATGGATCCTGACAGACACAAGAAAGACAGACACCCAGGCCCTCATCAGCAGCAGACTCGACTACGGAAACGCCCTCTAGGCGGGAGCCCCGACCAAGCTCATCAAATGACTATAACGCATCCAAAACGCCTAGGCACAACTGATCCTCGACGTACCACGCCACGGCCACATCACCCCCATCTGAGAAACCTGCACTGGCTCCCCGTCAACAAGAGGATATACTTCAAGCTTCTCACCCACTCACACAAGGCACTCCAGAAGACCGGCCCAGCCTACCTCAAAAGAAGGTTCACCTTCTAGATCCCCATCCGCCAACTACGCTCCGACGACCTCTCACTCGCCACCATGCCGCGCATCCGAATAACAACCACCGGTAGGAGGTCCTTTTCCCACTTCGCCATCAAGACATGGAACACCCTCCCACTGAGCCTACGACTGACCCAAGACCTTCTGACCTTCAGGAGGATACTCAAGACTTGGCTGTTCGATCAGTAGCACCCCCAGCACCTTGAGACCCTTGTGGATATGTAGTGCGCTTTACAAATGATTGATTGATTAATTGATTGACTGCTACAATCCCCTGAGCACTACTGATGCAGTCCAACAATCTCCTTGTCACTACGCATGTACTCCTATCACTCAGCCAGTTGCATGTCCTTATCTAATCACTGAGCAAAAACACAAGCACTTATAAATTCACCATGCATTTTCTTTGCAGTACTCTAACCATCCAGTCAGTACCCATGAGCTCATACAATGACCCAGGCACTAACTCATGGCAAATACGGAGGAGGTCATGCTAATCAGGCGTACCCCAATGCATAGTGTTCTCTAGTGTATGTAGGTGTTTTCACTGTGTTCAAAGTGTCTTTTAGCATAGCACTGGCTCTAGGCCTGGTTAGTCAGAGTCAGTTACCACCAGTACCCATCAACAAAAAGTTGGGGGCACAGGAGGACTTTCTGCTTTTCTGTTGGTTGTTTCTGCCCATCTCTTGATTCTTCCTGCACCTTTCTTCGTCTTTCTTGACTTTTGTTGCGTCTTTTTGCATTTCTCTTGCTTCTTTCTGCGCTTTTCTTCCTCTTTCTTCAATTGTCCTACCTTTGTAAGCATAGTTAGAATTTAGCATTTAAACAACCTTTTTGAAGTGTAGTTCCTATATTCTCAATAGGCTCTGCGCATTGGAATAATATATCCTATAGATGTGACGTAGGACTTAGGTTGACTAGGTCTCTATCAAATATATTAGACTTAATTGTGAGTGCCAGCTAGCTCAGATGTCGCTGAAACTTTCTGGAATAAACAAGAAGGGATCCGTTTCTGAAAACCGCATAAATATGACAACTTTGTTTCCCCAAGATAAAACGTATCTTCAGAGTCGTGGAAACAATGGATAGATATTTCACTCAGTCATTCGTGCATGCTTCATTTCATCAGAGGTGCATAGAAATAGAGAGAGGGGCTTTTTCGATAAAAGTATTTATTGAACAGGCTTCTTTCTCATGCAGAAGAAATGAACTGCTACAATCATAATACTGGCTGTAAAGTATAATGCATACAGCAAGAAGAGTATTATAAAATAATACTGTAAAAACATGGTGTGGTTTCTAAGCCATGAAATACATACATAAATGAATAAAGACTAAAAGTACTCAACTGGTGCTTCTAAAATATGCCTACCCCGATGTACTTAACCTAAGTCTAGTACGAGGGGAGGAGTAAGTGTGGTGTAGCATAAGTTTAGTATTCTTTTGCCAAGAATCTATCCAAGATTTCTCTTAGGGTCTAATCAGCTCCGTACCTTGGTTTAGAATGAAGGAGGTCTGGTACCTCTTTGTCTCCGGACTCGATTTCCCAAAACCCCGTGAGGGGAGCTTGGAAACACTGGAGCTGGATTTCTCGGAAAGAGTTAAAGAAAGCGTCTCTCTCAGTACGTCAGATGGAGGGTCGGCTTCCTTCGGCCCTTGCTGTAGCGAGATGAGTCGGGCAAGTAGATAGTTGAACTGCTCCAAACCACCTTGTGTTTGCTAGGGCAAGTGTCGGCATATTTATACCTTGAAGGTGCCGAGTTTGAAGTAAAGGTGGACATAATAACGTCATCAAAGTGTCGCAGTTCTTTGAAAACTCCATGAGTTCTTGGACAAATCAATATTCAAGCAAGGGGAAGTCCCTAACTGCTGAAGCTGAGTTTTCCAAGAAATTGTTGTGGCTTTTCTGAACTAGTGGAAGTATCCATGCTTGTATTTGGACTGCATAGCCATTTCTAAATATGGTTATGATTTCTATGCCTATATATGGACAAGGTGATTTATACCTATAAGAGGGCATGAATCATGAAAATTACACTAGGGACCTAAAATGCTATACAACACCCACTCCACTTTATTATGTTAGACATTACTAAATTCAAGCACTAAAACATATCTAAAGCATATGTTTAGAATCCCACCCAAAAGTACATAAAAATGCATTTGAAATGGTTGTACACGAAAAATGAGCATTCGTATTGTACGCATTTGTAAGCATTGATTTCATTTTAAGCATATACTATGATACTGGTAATGGTAACTGAATGAATCATGAAATTTACATTTATGAAATGGCTCTTAAATACAGAAGAAAAAAGCCTAGACCATCCCATAGCAGAATATATAACTGGTTTGGTTTGTTCATAAGGTCAATAATGTTTCTAGGAAGTATTCAAAGAATTCTTGTTCTCTAAGAATAGTTATACTTTAAGCAGATTACTTTGTGCCGAAGTTCAGTTTTGGAAAAAGTCAAATCAAATCTTAGACGTTTTTGTTTTGAAAAAAGAAGGTCAAATTCAAAGTTGATAGAACACTGTGTGCTAATTTCAAAAGTTATTTTCGGTGTCAGGAGAAAACATTAAATCATCTAAGCATGGCAAAGAAATCCTTTCCCACAGTAGGTGAAAGCTGAACTACCTCATTAAGTAGATCAATCGTACACAGATGAGAAGCATCGCTGTCAGCGTCAGTCGCATTAGCAATGTTTGCAGTATATGGTACCTGTGTACCTGTTGGTCCACGTATCTCACCTTCAGCTGGAATTGCTGTTGAGACCTCAATGAATGCCGTCATCAGGATTGGTAGCTGCTGGGGACAACACAATGCATGAGCTGTTACCGAACCAAGCAAAGCATCAACATTCGTTGGCAGTGCTGATGGAAGTGTCAGACAAATATCCAACACGCATTCCTCTCCACAAAGCAGGCATCGTAGAACAGGTAAGATGCAATCTTGCTAGATTGGTCTGAACGATAGCAACCATGTGGTATTCAGATCTCTCAAACGAGCCAAGCCAAGAATCTGTGTTATGCGCTTACGATACGTCATTGCCAGAAGAGTGTTCTCCATGGTAATCTGGGTATCGCTGGTGACTGGACTTGCCATATCGGAGCAGATGGAACAAAAATAGTATCCCTGCTACGAGTCCCAAAATAAGAGGCAAGCCGCCGAACACAG
This sequence comes from Lissotriton vulgaris, assembly GCF_964263255.1. NCBI lineage: Eukaryota > Metazoa > Chordata > Amphibia > Caudata > Salamandridae > Lissotriton > Lissotriton vulgaris. Next base: position 1,015,947,778 of record NC_141696.1, on the reverse strand, counting down.
AGTGCACGAAGTTTGGAAAAATGCCTAGGACGGCTTTAAAGGTTGCTAACAGTTCCAAAGAAATTGTCTTAAATACATGTACAATACCACTGGTATCAGACATGTTTAAGATATGCCCTAACATTTCTGCGAAATGTATAGGGCAGTTTGTTGATAATAGGGCATGTATCTCTTCAGAGGACCTTGCAACCTGCAGATCATATGTCTCTTCGGACGAGTCAGTGGCAAAGTTTTTTGTAAAAGAATGGCTTTCATTCTGTTTAAAGTATCAATCCATACAGAAGAGATGTTCAGTGAAGGCCATAGCTGCGACTCCCCGTCTGTCTTAGTTTTAGGAATCAATACTTGCATACAGCAAGTGACCCTGGCTGACACACTAAAGAGATAGGCTATTACTGGCATTATTCCGCAACAGCTGTGATCATTCAACATTACGTAGTTCCCATTGGAAAGCTGCCTAAAAATTGGATCTATCACTGCTGCCGGAGAACCTTGCAGGTGGCAGGATAATTTGGTCGAGGAACCATCTCAGGCTCCATGTAAATTAATACCTGACTGTTAGAAACGGGACCCTGGCCGGCCAAGACTCGCGTCAAGGTCAGTCAGGGATCGCTATTTCTAAGTGTCAGGGCAAGGGAGTCACACACCAAGATAACCCCTCTCTCGCCCTCTAGGTAACGTGGCGCGAGCAGTCAAGGCTAAACTTGGATGCTATGTAGGTTAAGTGTTTGCGCGCGCACTCAGTAACAACACCCAAGGCCCACCACAAAGGAAACTCCACACAAGGTTATATAAAAATAGCCTTTGTATTATATCAAAAACACATTAGATAAAACATACATTTGGTTACACTGTGCCAACAGGCACGGGCAGAATTTACAAGGGGGATATTTACAAGACAGGGCCTCCTGGACCACTGTCAGGAATCATCACTTTTTAGGAATAGTAATTAGCACATAGAATACTTTTAGAATCAAAATAAACGTGTATCACAAATTAACACACAACCAGTAATTACTGGTAAAGCATACGACCCTCCTACGCAACCCTAACCACCTTAGGAAACTATTGCGCAGGGAACAAAAGACCTCAACTAGCAACACCTGTACTAGGAGAAAAGCAACCACCTAGGAATCACCAACATCTAGGGGTATAAGCATAGGAACATTACACATGATGCATTAACATTCAGCGGTGTAGGGAAGGAAGTCACATGATGGATCCAAACACATTCAGAGGTGCGAGCACAAGACAACACATGATGCAGTACCTACATTCAGCGGTGTATGCAAGGAAAGACACATGATGCTTCAGAACACATTCAGCGGTGCGAGCACAAGCAATTGCGCAAAACTTCACATGAGCCACAACCTGTGGCAGTCCCTGTGTCCCAAAGTCAGGGCAGGCTGTAATAAGCCAAAAGTACACCCAGCCTAAACGTAGCAACTGTCCACTAAGTGCTGGACAGTTGTAAATACCAAGGGTGCGAACGTTGGAGCCTCGGGGCTCAGGACAACTGACTGGGCAAGGAGCCTCTCAGGGGCTCACAAAGCAAATAGGCAAATAGAGCTCCAGCGCTCTAAATCAAGGAAAATGCCCCCAGAGCCTCTCTCAGGGCTCTCACTCGAGGTGGGCGCCCAAGAGCCTTTCTAGGGCTCTAACCAAATGCGGCCGTCGTTGGAGTCCCTCACGGGGGACTCGGGATCAAGACGAAATGCCCCCTGAAGCCCTCGGGCTTCACACAACAGCGCGCGCAAGATCGCGCTACGGGGGAGGGGCGGACACCGGCAATGTGTCCCGACGCCCCTCTCCCTCTCCAGGCACTCACCGGGTCTCTGGGGCTGGAGGCATCTCCCCGGCGGCCGGCGCGAGGCTCTCCTTCACTCGGGGAGCCTCGAGGACAGAGCCGGCTGCTCCTCTCGCCTCCCGCCTGGCCTTGTCTTCTCTCCCTCCGCCTGACTTCCGCCGGGGCCGCCAATGGCAGCGCGGCCCTGGGGGTCAGGAGGCGGGCCTTCCGGGTCGCTGCAGGCAGCGCGGCGGCCCGGCAACAGCTTTCACTCCCCCTCGGCTGCGGCGGTGATCACGGGCAATGCCGGGTGGGCACCGGCTTCAATCAATGCAAAACTCCACGGGGCAATGCCGGGTGGCACCGGCCTTCGACTCAAGAATAAAGCGAGGTGGCACTCGTTACTCGCCGCGAATCGGCAGATAAGGCGGCCAAATGCCGGGTGGGCACCGGCTGTGCACAACAGCGCTCCTCAGCGCTAGGACCATCAATAAAGCGCTCTCAAGCGCCAAAGGCAAACGAAGCGCTTCCAGGCACTAGGGAAAGTCCAAAGCGCTCCCAGGCGCTGGGAACACAGGCACAGCGCTCCCTGCTGCCCTCAGCAGGGCAGAGTTCCAGCAAAGGTCCTTAGATAGGCAGGGGGGCAAGGCTGGGCCAGGGGCCAGCTCACTGGCCCTCCAGGCAGGGAGGCAGTCCAAGTGGCGGTTCCTCCTGGCCCCAGCAGCAGCAGCAGCCCCCTCAAGATCCTAGAAGAGAACAATTTCAGTGGGGACACAGCCCCATTTTTATACACTGAAATCCTTTGTCACAATGTGCAGGGTGGGGGGAAAACCAGTCGCAGCTGGTTCTGGAGCACTCTTGATGGCCCAACCACCCATTTCATTCACTGGGGAGGCTAGGGTCGTTAGACACACCACAGGGGGGCGGAGCCAGCATTGTGTGGGGAAAACCCAGCCCATCCAGGACACAGGTACACTCCTCCCACACATCACTCATGCTAATCTCCCACTCACCACCGGGCAGACCCATCCAGACTTCCTGGAGCCTGGCATGCCAGCCAGCTCCAGCCAATCACGCTCCAGCACCCTCACAGCACATGCACACATATCTCAATGTCCAGAAGTAGCACTTCCCAACTAGACACAAACATGCCGCAGACACCATCTTGCAGCATTCACTCTCACGAGTTTACACATACCAAACTCGAGCCTGTACTCCCCACGCATCAGGAACTACTAGGGACACACACATTCCCCATGCATTCCTATGGGAGGGCAGGCCAGCCATACTACACGCACGCACTTTCACTCTGGGACCCAGGGAAAAAGTGCGCCAAGCCAGAAATCATGAACACCAGGTCGCCATCAAAAGCAAAAAGTTCAGGGGTGAACCAGCCATAAAGGCCCGGGTCCAACACAACCCCCTTCCAGCCAAAACGCAGGGTAGACCGATCACCACCGTGATGGGCTTCCCTGCTTTGGGCGAAAGAACAAGGACACGGGCCCGCCACTGCCGGGACACCGTCCTGTTCCACGCCACTGTGAACCCCTGGGATTCCTTCTCAGACCACCATCTGGAACAACTGGGCTACCCCACTGGTACTCCTCAGCTGTCCCCGGCCAGGACCAGGCCCTAGGCCACCCAGGTACCACTGGTTCCTGCCTACTCACCGAGTGGGGGGTAGTAACCCCTGGCACATAGTAGCCACTCTCCACTCTTCCTGTCTGCAAGACAGGGCCAGACTGCCACTGGTTCTCCAGCCTAGGGTCTACAACCTTAGGTGGACCAGGAGTCTCAGGGAAGGCTCTCCTCCCCTTACCTCTTCTTCTAGGGTTCCTCCACCTCCTGCGAGGGGTACACCTAGAATGCCATTCCAACCCAGGGTTTAACCCCTCAGGTTGCGCCGGGGTCAGAGGCGGGCTCTCCCACCTTCTGCACCCCCTTCCAGAGTTCTGCACCCTCCCAACTGGAGAGGTACCCCTGGAAGAAGCACTGGCTAGGACTCTGTTTACAGAAGTCCCACCCTTCAGGTCAGGCCGATCCTGAACCTGGCCTCCCAACCTTCGGTCTAAACCTCTAGGTGGGATAATTGCCTGGCACTCCAGGACTTCTGGGGACTCACTCACCATCCCCCTGAGGCTAACACATAACTCATGTGCTGTGTGACTGTCTGTCTGGCGCAGATCTCCCGTCTCCTGTCCACCTGACAGTGCGGGAAGATCCCCCAGAACAGAAGTGGTGTCACCATGGTCACTAAACGGGAACTTCGCCCAACTGGGTAGTCCCTGACCCACTGGTTCTCCCACTGGGGAACTCCCCCAATCACTCCTCACTTCGGACTTCCGTGCCCCCCCCAACTGGAGTGGCACTGCCGGGCACTAGAACCACTGGAACACTATTTAAAGATACTCCAGGTTCTCTAGACACTAGGGGATCCCCCTCAGGGGGTCTAACAGGACAGCCTAGATCCCTAACCTGGTGTTCCCTCAAGAAACCATCCAGGTTCTGAGACTGGGTTTCGGGCACCATGGGAACACTCAGTCCCCCACTCACTCTTACTCCACAGAAACAAGACGTGAGCCCCTTCACCCCTCTCGCTACACTGGGACCTAGCTGGGCTACTCTGAGCCTCTTCCACCACACTGGTCTGGAAGATACCTAACCCACTACTCTCGGGTTCACTCACCCATGACGTGTCAGAACCACTGGCACCTTCCCAGCAGTCTGCTTCCTTTGCAATGTCCCAAGGACTCACGTAGTCACCTCTTGACAGGTGTTTGCGCAACTCTGGCACAAAACAATTGAGCAACTGCTCTCTGATAACAAGGTTGAGTAGTCCATCAAAATCAGGTTCCCCATGAACCTCTAACCAATCAATCAGTGCATCATGGCAATCATCCACATAATCTCCCCAATCCTGGTGAGGCAGTCTCCTACTGCCTCTGAACTTCAACCTGTATGTGTCCTCTCGGGAACAAGGTACCACTCTTTGGAAACGGGGCATGGCACTTCCCGCACCAAACTCTCTCTTGCTGCCACCACTGGATCCAACCCTCCCTGGGGAATCCAGAAAACTATGACTGCGGTCAGGGGATAACCTACCCTCTAGGGCTATCTTCTCCCTGGCCAAGGCCCTCTCAGCCTCTGCAGTCCGCTCATTCACACCCAGCTGCGCCATCTCTCTGGCATGCTCTAACCTGAGCTCCTCCATGGCCAACTGGTGCTCCCTCTCTTCTCTCCTATCCACCCACTCCTCTGGGGACAGGGAAAGGGATGGGGTGCTACATCTGACACTGGACCCAGCAAGGGACTCCCTATCTAGGGGGTACTCGCTCTCTGCTGGTGCCCATCCACTGTCATCCTCACTCTCCACATCAGACTCTTCAGGGCTCCCCTCAGACCCACCACCCTCATGGTGTGCGGTCCAGGCCCTCTCCCTCTCACTGTGCTCACGCTCCCAGTCACTCTTCTGCCACAGGATCATGTTATCCCTAAGCTTGGACTGGGTGTCTGACTCACTCACTGGGATGTCTCTCTCCTTACATAACCGTACCAACTCATGCATACTGTACTTAAACAGGCTACACAGGTTAAAAGGAGATTCCATCTTGACAGGATGCTCACAGACACGTGCAACACAGGGGACTTAACTGTCAGAGCTGAAGCAAGAGCACACGGTTCAAAGTATTTCAGCAAGCTCCCTACTAAAGAGAACTCACACTAATCTGTCCAGGCAACACACCATTCATCCACGCACACCCTCCCCTAGGACCGGTAAGGCAGTTTTTACCACCCCTGATTTCTCAACCTGACCACACGTGACACAGGTACCAAACTCTGGGAGCAGGGCAGGGGACAAATGTACTGGACACTCTCTTGAAAAAAGAAATACTAGAGCTTCAAAGGACAATAATCCCCAACATGTAATTATCTAAAATGCAGAGCTTTGTAGTGTGGCCTGTTGCCACTGCAGTACAACGCAAACACAAATCCGGATCCTCACCGCCTGCCACCAATGTTAGAAACGGGACCCTGGCCGGCCAAGACTCGCGTCGAGGTCAGTCAGGGATCGCTATTTCTAAGTGTCAGGGCAAGGGAGTCACACACCAAGATAACCCCTCTCTCGCCCTCTAGGTAACGTGGCGCGAGCAGTCAAGGCTAAACTTGGAGGCTATGTAGGTTAAGTGTTTCCGCGCGCACTCAGTAACAACACCCAAGGCCCACCACAAAGGAAACTCCACACAAGGTTATATAAAAATAGCCTTTGTATTATATCAAAAACACATTAGATAAAACATACATTTGGTTACACTGTGCCAACAGGCACGGGCAGAATTTACAAGGGGGATATTTACAAGACAGGGCCTCCTGGACCACTGTCAGGAATCATCACTTTTTAGGAATAGTAATTAGCACATAGAATACTTTTAGAATCAAAATAAACGTGTATCACAAATTAACACACAACCAGTAATTACTGGTAAAGCATACGAACCTCCTACGCAACCCTAACCACCTTAGGAAACTATTGCGCAGGGAACAAAAGACCTCAACTAGCAACACCTGTACTAGGAGAAAAGCAACCACCTAGGAATCACCAACATCTAGGGGTATAAGCATAGGAACATTACACATGATGCATTAACATTCAGCGGTGTAGGGAAGGAAGTCACATGATGGATCCAAACACATTCAGAGGTGCGAGCACAAGACAACACATGATGCAGTACCTACATTCAGCGGTGTATGCAAGGAAAGACACATGATGCTTCAGAACACATTCAGCGGTGCGAGCACAAGCAATTGCGCAAAACTTCACATGAGCCACAACCTGTGGCAGTCCCTGTGTCCCAAAGTCAGGGCAGGCTGTAATAAGCCAAAAGTACACCCAGCCTAAACGTAGCAACTGTCCACTAAGTGCTGGACAGTTGTAAATACCAAGGGTGCGAACGTTGGAGCCTCGGGGCTCAGGACAACTGACTGGGCAAGGAGCCTCTCAGGGGCTCACAAAGCAAATAGGCAAATAGAGCTCCAGCGCTCTAAATCAAGGAAAATGCCCCCAGAGCCTCTCTCAGGGCTCTCACTCGAGGTGGGCGCCCAAGAGCCTTTCTAGGGCTCTAACCAAATGCGGCCGTCGTTGGAGTCCCTCACGGGGGACTCGGGATCAAGACGAAATGCCCCCTGAAGCCCTCGGGCTTCACACAACAGCGCGCGCAAGATCGCGCTACGGGGGAGGGGCGGACACCGGCAATGTGTCCCGACGCCCCTCTCCCTCTCCAGGCACTCACCGGGTCTCTGGGGCTGGAGGCGTCTCCCCGGCGGCCGGCGCGAGGCTCTCCTTCACTCGGGGAGCCTCGAGGACAGAGCCGGCTGCTCCTCTCGCATCCCGCCTGGCCTTGTCTTCTCTCCCTCCGCCTGACTTCCGCCGGGGCCGCCAATGGCAGCGCGGCCCTGGGGGTCAGGAGGCGGGCCTTCCGGGTCGCTGCAGGCAGCGCGGCGGCCCGGCAACAGCTTTCACTCCCCCTCGGCTGCGGCGGTGATCACGGGCAATGCCGGGTGGGCACCGGCTTCAATCAATGCAAAACTCCACGGGGCAATGCCGGGTGGCACCGGCCTTCGACTCAAGAATAAAGCGAGGTGGCACTCGTTACTCGCCGCGAATCGGCAGATAAGGCGGCCAAATGCCGGGTGGGCACCGGCTGTGCACAACAGCGCTCCTCAGCGCTAGGACCATCAATAAAGCGCTCTCAAGCGCCAAAGGCAAACGAAGCGCTTCCAGGCACTAGGGAAAGTCCAAAGCGCTCCCAGGCGCTGGGAACACAGGCACAGCGCTCCCAGCTGCCCTCAGCAGGGCAGAGTTCCAGCAAAGGTCCTTAGATAGGCAGGGGGGCAAGGCTGGGCCAGGGGCCAGCTCACTGGCCCTCCAGGCAGGGAGGCAGTCCAAGTGGCGGTTCCTCCTGGCCCCAGCAGCAGCAGCAGCCCCCTCAAGATCCTAGAAGAGAACAATTTCAGTGGGGACACAGCCCCATTTTTATACACTGAAATCCTTTGTCACAATGTGCAGGGTGGGGGGAAAACCAGTCGCAGCTGGTTCTGGAGCACTCTTGATGGCCCAACCACCCATTTCATTCACTGGGGAGGCGAGGGTCGTTAGACACACCACAGGGGGGCGGAGCCAGCATTGTGTGGGGAAAACCCAGCCCATCCAGGACACAGGTACACTCCTCCCACACATCACTCATGCTAATCTCCCACTCACCACCGGGCAGACCCATCCAGACTTCCTGGAGCCTGGCATGCCAGCCAGCTCCAGCCAATCACGCTCCAGCACCCTCACAGCACATGCACACATATCTCAATGTCCAGAAGTAGCACTTCCCAACTAGACACAAACATGCCGCAGACACCATCTTGCAGCATTCACTCTCACGAGTTTACACATACCAAACTCGAGCCTGTACTCCCCACGCATCAGGAACTACTAGGGACACACACATTCCCCATGCATTCCTATGGGAGGGCAGGCCAGCCATACTACACGCACGCACTTTCACTCTGGGACCCAGGGAAAAAGTGCGCCAAGCCAGAAATCATGAACACCAGGTCGCCATCAAAAGCAAAAAGTTCAGGGGTGAACCAGCCATAAAGGCCCGGGTCCAACACTGACATAAAAGTGTACCGCTCAGTGTGCTTTTGCAAGTTTTACCACTAAGAACACCTCCTTATCCACACTTCAACATTTGTGTGTGTATGGTAAATCCCAGGTCCACTTTATGTATTCTTTACCCAACCTTTCATACAGGCCTGCTGGTATGTGTTTCAAGCAATACTGAAACTGGAAAATCATCACTGGCATCATGATGGTGCCATGTATTTGCGAATCTACGGCTGGTTTCTCAGAAACGGTTAATGGTAATCTCTCCAGTTTTTCTATTCTCAGCACCGTATAGTCTGCTCCCCTTTGTACAAAAGAGATTTGTTTATCTGTAAGGTTAAACCCAGCAAACAATGATGTGGTGTTGATTAGACGCCAAGGCACATAGCCTGAACGAAGATTTTGTAACGTCCAACCTAGAAGCATTATAGAACGCAATTGAGACTGTCCATATTGTAACAGGACCAAGTCCTGTTCCATTATGTCTATGGCAGAGGATACAATGCTGTCAAAAGAATAAATTTAGGATGACAGAGTCGTTAACCCATTGTCAACTACAGAGAGAGCTTTCTCTAATTTAATATGATCAATTTCTTGTATTCGTTCTGCAGTTTCCATTTGCGTGACTTTCCATGCTTCATTATAAGCAGCATAAATACTAGCGTATATGAAAGATTTATGATGTGGTTTACGAGGTCCTAGTAAGAAGTCTCTCAAATCAACGCCATCTTTACGTAAAGTTAAGTGTAGTTTTATATCTGGGAGTGCGGATTTCATTAGCCACTCAAGGCACAGTTTTCCTACACTGTATGTTGTTATTATCCCTGGATGTGCCCCAGACAATTTTTGTCTCAATGTGTCTTTCTAAAAGTCAAAACCTAATGTGGACAATTGAGAATAAAAGGCTGTAGAATACATTTGCTTATTATTAGTCAACATACTTTTCCTTCCTGTCTTATTAACAGTTTTAAAGTAAAATATTTCTGGATTTGTGACATTAAAACCTGAGAAGTAGGGACATTTTTCATAAAATGTTTTTGAGCTACTCTTTAGTGGCGTCGGACAATGTTCCCATTGATTATAAGTAAAAACATTTCTAGGGTTTGCACACTTGTGCAAATAATGCTGACCATAATGATTAAAACAATGCATTTGTTCAGAATCTGATGAACTGTCTAAATATTCATGTTTTGTTAATTTTGCTGACATTTCTAAGTCTGCCATCATGGTATTAACAGTCTCAAAGTCCCAATCATCAGAAAATGTGCAGGGTGAAACAAAGTCCCTCAAGGAAACCTTAAATTTGTGTGGAATCTTCAACAGCTCTACAGGACCATAAATGTCATAATCAGTTCTGTCCCATGCTATACCACCAGGTATAGGAACAGCTGTGATGTTCACTGTTAACAGGGTTCTTTGTTCACGATGAGATGATTTGTGTGGCTTCAGGAGCAAGTTGATGTTCTTACTTGCTGTGTCCATTTTACTATATTTTCCATCTGTCAGCTTTCCCAAACTTAAAACAAGAATGAGCCATAATAGGAGAAAAAGTACATAAAACACATTCCAAAATTCAACCCATGGTGAAACCAGATGAGTATTTGCAAGCTGGTGACAAAGTTCTGTTACTTGTTCCTTGAAAGTTTTATTTGCTGGCGTTGTTTCGGGCTCACTGGGATCCTCAGAAAATGTATCAAAATTGATGAAATAGCCAGAGGCAGTTCTGTCACTTGTTGGTATTGCATCCAGATTATTTGAAATCGCGGGAGTTGCTTGGTCCCTTCACATATTAGTATAGTCAGATGCTACATCATTGTAGACAGGAGTTTCTTGACAAACTGTTATTTAGGTTTCAAGAGGCACAAGTTACATGGCTTTGTTGCATAGTCCTTCTTTTCTTACTGCAGATTCTTCAAAGATGATGAGTCTCTCAGTTTGAACCTCTTGGATAGTAGCGAGATTTGGTCGTCTGCTACACCCTTGGAGTCCACTGCGCCTACTACTTATTATCGGCCACATGAAATGGTTTTACCAGGTTGATGGACACAAACCGGTTCTCCTTTCTTCCAGCAAAGGGCGGCAGTAACACTGTTCTTGATCTGTCGATTGCTAGAACAGGTACTGGTTTTCTGTAAGAAGACCCAAATTCCTTCTTATCAGCTATTTTTTTCTCTGGCCAGATCCCCAATCTTTGGAATCTAGACAGGTCTTACTGGGACAGGTGATTTTTCTTCAGTGGTCGTTGGCATCTGTAATGTGTTGCTTAGACTTCTTCTCGTTTCATTTAAGTCCTGTAAAACAGCCAAACAGTCTTTGATATCAAAGTGTTTTTGTTCTCCCACTGAAGTATGACGATCAAGGTCTTCGACAATCATTCTAGTACCAAAAACGATTTCATATGGAGTGATTCCACCCCGAGAATTTCTTGGCAGATTGTTAAGACTACGTTGGGCACTTATTAGATGTTTGACCCACCCGTCACCCAAGCCTAATACCCTTGCTGTTATAGATTGATTTATGTCATGGTTTTTTCTTTCCACAACCAAATTTCCCTCAGGATGGAATGGACTTGAGTACCGTAATGCAACACCTAAGCTGGCCATGGTCTCTTTGTAAGCTTTGGAGCTAAACGCAGGACCCTGGTCAGAATGTAGCCTGCCGATTGCGTATGTGCTGATAAAGACTTGCAAATCTTTTATAACAGTTCGGGCGTCAGCCGAGCGCTGAGGCCACATCCAAATGAATCTTGAGCATGAATCCACTGCGATCATGATATATTTATAGTTGCTATCCCTTTGTGAGGGACCACAGTGGTCCAGGTAAACACATGCTAGTGGTTTATCTGAAACCAAAAGGGGGGTCTGCACTTGGCGTTTTACTGCTGAAACTTTCATTTTCTGGCAGATTTCACATTCCAAAACATAGTTTCTGGTCTGTTTCCTCATTCACGGCCACCAGTATCGTTGTTTTAACAATGACACTGTGGCGGAAACACCTGTGTGTGCAGAGGCAAGTCCTTCATGTGCTGCTAAGATTACTCCTAATCTATGTTCCAAGTTTGGGATTACTCTATCCCCAACTCCAGGGATTCCAGCAAAAGGAACATTATTTGCATCAGTAATATATGAGTACTTGAGTGGAAAGCCTTTTGGAAGTGGTTTACCACTGTCTTTTATTGAAGCAGTGACAGCTTGCATTATTTTGCTGTCTATTTTTGTTGTTGACTGAGTAATTGCAGCTACGGAAGCCGTTTGCACAGCTGCCTTTGTGGCTTCATCAGCTAATGAATTCCCTGCAACGTGAACGCCATCACGCTGATGACTCAGTGTATGGATCACGTGAGTCTTTTGTAGTTCTTCCTGTAATTTAACTACTTGTTCCCAAAGCATTGTATGCTTGATTCTGCCACCTTTTGCATCTTTGAAACCGTTTTCGAACCCAGTTCTGCTAGTATTCATTGTAAGATTGGATGCAGTAATATGAATCGCACACTATGAGTGTGGGGAATTCGCGATCAACATTTTCCAGCGCTATCTTGAAAGCTTGTAGTTCAGCTCGCTGAAATGTACAGTCTCCTAGAGATTTCGTTTTTGTGACCATACGCCAGAATTTACCATCGCGCCAGCGTCCTTTATCAATCGCGCACGCTGCACTGTAAGCTTGTTTTCCCCCAATTGCGTGCTTTGTGCTGATCCATCTGTATAAATTATACATCCGTAATATTCTAGATGCAGCATCTCAGTGGGCGGAGGACATTCTTGTTCGTATTGTAGAAAGTCTTGAGTTTTCAAGTAGGGGTCAAAAAAGTATTCGACGTCTGTTGCAGTAAGAGAATTAACCCATTGTATCCATCTTGGATGTAAAGCTTTTGCATTAGGAATGCTCGCTTTTGTCACTGCCTCTAAGGCAGGTACAGGCGTAAAGACCTTTATGCATTTTCCCTGTGCAAGGGCTCTCTCTTTCGCTACTGCAGTTTGAACCGCTGTCAGAATTTATTCTGTCTAAGTGAATTTAATTTCAGCTTATGTGTACAAGTATGATTTATGAGCTATTGATACCGTTTCACCTTCATTAAAGGTTAAGTATGTGAATCTGCATCGTACTGGCATGATTTGGATTACAAGGTTGCGTACGTTTACGCGTGTCTGTAAATGGGTTGCTGCTAACATGTCTGTATGCCCTGCACGCAAATTTTCTGTGTGTTTCTGAGTCCAATTAGTTGATTTGAAATCAGGTTTAATTAGTTTGTAGAGAGGTTTAACCCTTTCTGCGTAATTTAGCGTGTAAGTTCTTCCAAAATTAAGGAAGCCTGGAATTGACTGTACGTTTTTCAGTGTTTTTAGAGGTTGGAGCAGCGCACACTTTTCTAAAGAGTTTGCTGCCATGCTTTTGCCTTCACTTGAAAGTACGTATCCTAAGAATAGGACTTTGAGATGGGCAATTCTTGATTTTTTAAAGTTGAATTTGTACCCTTCAGAGGCGAATCCAAGTATTATGGTGTTCACCCTGTTCAAGTGCCTGTCAGAGTCATCGTCTGTTAGATAGATGTCATCGATATAAGATAATGCCTCATCATTATAAGTTTGTACTAACTCTGTTACTCTGGCTAAAAATAACACTGGACTATTCTTTAATCTTTGGGGGAGACAACAGAAGTGACGCTGTGTCCCCATAATTGAGATAGCGGTCAAGTACCTGCTTTCAGGTGCAATGTTTTGACAGAAGAAACCGTTAGAAATATCTAATGTGGTTTTGTATTTTTTGCGCACAATGTTATTCATCAGTGCTGCACTGTGTGCATTTTGTACTACAAAGGTTTTGCAACAAGAATTTAAGTGTCTGTAGTCCAAAACCAGACAATATGTATTGCCTGGTTTGGAGACAGGAAACAAAGTATTGTTCATGGATGAGGTGCATGTTTCAATCACCCCTTGGTATTCAAGTTGATCCAAGATCTCCCTGACCTGTTTTTTAGCTTCTTGCTTAAATGGATACTGCCTCTGAGCTGTAGGTTGATTTTTTAACTGGATCTTATGGTGAGGAGAGTCCTCATCCCATCCCACATGATTTTTATATAATGCTGGCATCTGGACTATAGCCCATTTTCTGGCATAGGTGTATTTTTTATAAATATGAATATGATTTAAGAAGGCTTGCATAATGATCTCTTCACCATGAGAGCACTCCCTGACAAATTCAGGTGGCCAGTCTTTTTCAGCCAGAAAGATGTCATAACCCTTAGACAGTTTTTCCCAAAATAGAGCTCTTATTTTTCTAGTTATGTCCCCCTCTATCAGGAGTGTTATTTCATATAACCTATGGGGTACACTAACCCTGGTATTGGCAGTTTCAACTTGAATGTATTCATTCAAGCCTACTGTATCCAGATAATCCTTCAGGATCTTGCGAGCTATGGTAACTTCTGCTGCACTGTCCAGTATTATCTGGCCCCACTCCCCGTTCTTGAGGTCTATCCTCGAGATCATCGGCATGTCTGATTTTTAGACCTGCTACCTTCTTCTTTGTGAATTGGTTTTTCTTATTTTTAGGAACGTGTTGATCGTCTTTGGACTTCATGTGTTCTTCCTTGTGTTCTGATCGTCCTCTTCTTTCCGATTTCTCTGAGGAAGTCTGAAAGGTACGAGAGGAACGTGTATCAGTATCTTGATATCTATCAGGTTTTCTCAAATTATTCCTGTTTCTGAGGTTATACCTCTTATCCGAGGGCTCCTTTTGAGGAGACCTACCTCTGGATTGAGAACGCTTCGCTTGAGGAAGTGTCTGGCTAGTACTTTCCCACTTCTTTTTAGGATTTTTTGTTAGTTCGGGCTCACTGGTTTCCCACCCACTACCTAGTTCTTCGTAGGATTTTTCTATTATTCTGGCCAGTTCATACGGTTGCTAAATGACATCAAGTTCTTTTAGTTTTTGGCGGATTGCCACGGATGCTGCTTCTCCTTTAATATTAGCGAATATTATTGCTGAGACCTGTTGAAAATCCTACAGTAACTTCATACCGAGATTTAAAGCAGTCTCTGCCCCATATTAATTTTGAATCTGTTTCAGGACGTCTGGTATTACCGCCATGGACGGAACACCATGTCTTTTTGTGTAGATTGCAGCAAAGACTCTACCACAAGTGTCACAGTCCTCCAGGTGTGGTGCGATCCCCATTTGTAAACAGATTGTTAGAATCCTGTGTTTTTCATGAGGTGTACTATCGGGAAATAATGCCTCAATTTGAGTAATTTTTTGAGCTAACCAGAATGGAATTTGTTCCCTTTTTGTGGGTAATTTACCAATGACCGATTGCGTAGTCTGTGGTGTAATTTTGTTTGTGTTCCCCTGATGAGGGGTGTGCAGTGGAATTCTTATAGCAGGTTGGACTGTTAGGGCCCGATTCACAGAATGAACTTACTACTTTTGGCATTCACAGAATGCACTTACTACTTTTGGTATTCACAGAATGAACTTACTCATTTTGGTATTCACAGAAGTTAGGATTACTAACTTTAGGACTCCTAAATGCCTTCTGTGAATACCGAAAGTCTTAAAATTAGGATTTTTCTAAATTTAGTAGTAGTAAAGTTAGGACTCCTAACTTTAGGACTCCTAAATGCCTTCTGTGAATACCGAAAGTCCTAAAATTACGATTTTTCTCAATTTAGTAGTAGTAAAGTTAGGACTACTAACTTTAGGACTCCTAAATGCCTTCTGTGAATACCGAAAGTCTTAAAATTAGGATTTTTCTCAATTTAGTAGTAGTAAAGTTAGGACTCCTAACTTTAGGACTCCTAAATGCCTTCTGTGAATACCGAAAGTCTTAAAATTAGGATTTTTCTCAATTTAGTAGTAGTAAAGTTAGGACTCCTGACTTTACTACTACTAAATTGAGAAAAATCGTAATTTTAAGACTTTCGGTATTCACAAAAGGCATTTAGGCATCCTAAAGTTAGTAGTCCTAACTTTACTACTACTAAATTGAGAAAAATCATAATTTTAAGACTTTCGGTATTCACAGAAGGCATTTAGGCGTCCTAAAGTTAGTAGTCCTAACTTTACTACTACTAAATTGAGAAAAATTGTAATTTTAGGACTTTCGGTATTCACAGAAGGCATTTAGGAGTCCTAAAGTTAGGAGTCCTAACTTTACTACTACTAAATTGAGAAAAATCCTAATTTTAAGACTTTCGGTATTCACAGAAGGCATTTAGGAGTCCTAAAGTTAGTAGTCCTAACTTCTGTGAATACCGAAATGAGTAAGTTCATTCTGTGAATACCAAAAGTAGTAAGTGCATTCTGTGAATGCCAAAAGTAGTAAGTTCATTCTGTGAATCGGGCTCTTAGAGTCCGCATGACATATTGAACCAATTGTCTATGTATTTTAATTAATTGTTTTAGCTGAGCTAATAGTTCTTCACTTGACATTCTTTCAATGTCAGGATGTGGTGAATAGCTGGCTAGTACTGGCCATGTTGCTCCTGGTCTACCTAGTGGATCAAGCCTGGTAATGTGATTTTGATGTTGTAGCCCGCCTTTAAACCAGAGCGCACACTCTTGGTATGTTAATGGAATTTCAATATCCTCAAAAGGAGTGTATTCTGCTGGAGGTTCCTCTATCTTGTAGAAGTGGAACACATGTGTTCTTGGATTTGATTTAGGGAAGATAATCCATGAATAGAATACCTCTGTCTGCCCATATTCGTATGCCTCTATGACAAAAATTACCCTTATACCTCTTGATGATAGGCCATATAAGCTTTATAGCGATGTTTTTCCGTACATTTTCCTGGATGATTATAGCATTCGCATTGGTTTCTTGGAAACCTGTAAGGTTTAACCCCTTCGATGCGGGTGACGGAACCATTCCGTCATCAGTCACGGTTGAGCTGTGCTGATGACGGAATGGTTCCGTCACGACCACACCCGCGATTGGAATGTTCAGCACAGCGCTGAAATTCCGGCCGCACGCAAGGTGTTAAACCCGGTTGGTTTGCATTTACTGCATCTCCACAATTTTCTTCGTCACTATTCGACATTTTGTTGACTGAAAGTTTGCAGAGCAAGTTTCAAGGAAACAAAGATAAGGTTCACAATATTTTGGAACACTGTATCCTTCAATGTTGAGCAAAACCAAAAAATAATAACTACGATTTTCGTCCTACTCAGTTATGGCGGATATTTTATCCTTTAACCCACTCCAGACGTCTATTGGAGTATTTTACGGGACAAAGGGGTCTCTGTGAAAAGCACGACTGAGTTACTCTAGTATCAAGTGTTAAATTAGTGCCTTACCACACTTTGGCGCAATGTAGTGTAGTTCCTATATTCCCAATAGGCTCTGCGCATTGAAATAATATATCCTATAGATGTGACGTATAACTTAGGTCGACTAGGTCTCTATTGAATATATTAGACTTAAATGTGATTGCCAGCTAGCTCAGAGGTCACTAGAAACATTCTTGAATAAACAAGAAGGGATTAGTTTCTGACAACCGCATAAACATGACAATATTGTTTCCCCAAGATAAAACGTATCATCAGAGTCGTGGAAACAATAGATAGATATTTGACTCTGTCATTCGTGCATGCTTCATTTCACCAGAGGTGCAGAGAAATTTAGAGGCGGGCGTTTTCAATAAAAGTATTTATTGAACAGTCTTCTTTCTCATTTAGAAGAAATGAACTGTTACAATCGTAATACTGGCTGTAAAGTATAATGCATACAGCAAGAAGAGTATTATAAAATAATACTGTAAAAGCATGGTATGGTTTCTAAGCCATAAAATACATACGTATATAAATAGAGACTAAAAGTAATCAACTGGTGCTTCTAAAATACGCCTACCCGATGTACTTAACCTAAGTCTAGTACAAGGGAAGGAGTAAATTTGGTGTAGCATAAGTTTAGTATTCTTTTGCCAAGAATCTATCCAAGATTTCTCTTAGGGTCTAATCAGCTCCGTACCTTGGTTTAGAATGAAGGAGGTCTGGTATCTCTTTGTATCCGGACTCGATTTCCCAACACCCCGCGAGGGGAGCTTGGAAACACTGGAGCTGGATTTCTCGGCAAGAGAAAAGACAGCGTTTTTGCAAGTGCATCAGCTGGAGGGTCGGCTTCCTCCGGCACTTGCTGTAGCGAGATGCGTTGGACAAGTAGATAGTCGAACAGCTCCAAACCACCATGTGTTTGCTAGGGCAAGTGTGGGCATATTTATACTTTGAAGGTGCCGAGGTTGATGTCAAGATGGACATAATACCATCATCGTACAAAACCAGAGAAATTCAGCCCTAAGAGGTCATTGTGGTTATCAGTGATGTAATTTAAGATGCCATCAGTGATGTCATAAGTGATGTCACTGACCATGTCATGAATGATGTAATATGTGACGTCATCAGCAGTGCATTGCGGGGGCACGAGTTATAGTTAGCTGAACTAACTATAACAGCCGAATTTCTTTGGTTTGATATGAGTGAAATTTCCTACTAACTATAACATCCCTGAAACCTGTGGATTTTTCTGTGAATTTCTAAGGTTTTTTAAATGCTAATTTCTAAATATTATGTTGCCAGTAGGTAGTTCTAGTTAGGACCTCGTTTTCATAGGAAAAGCATTTCTTGACTTGGCTATAACTTTGACTTCGTTTGACCAAGCTTCACAAAATTTACCAAAAAAGGTGTCAAAATAGTTTCTGGTTATCATGGAAAGTTTGGGGCTGATCCATACAGTGGAGACCAAGAAATAGGAGCATAAAAAGTTGTGTGTTTTTAATGTCAATTCCCATAGGAATGTTTTTTGAAACTACAGCCCAATCTTCTGGAAGGAATTACACCAAATTTGGCAGAAAGGTAGATATTGTTACACAGATTGTGATTTTTGTTGTTTGGAGCAAATACATCCAGTAGTTTTTGAGAAATGTAAGGTGATATATCTCTGCCCACAGATATTTCATGACGGTTTCGCAATGAATCGTGAATCTGCTCGCCAATGGCAAAGCTATGTTTAGCTGGACTCAACCTGAACAGAAAGTTACAGCCACCATTTTATCATCCAGTAATGGTTCATGGAGCCGAAAATGTATGTGGAAGCTCATGTAAGAGGTCATTGTGGTGATATTCTGCTCTCATGTTTGAGAAATGGGTGTGTTAGTCATACAAGCTTTGTGGCCGAAATATATTTATTTAATTGTGTATGATATTCACCATGACCTCCAGTGCGCCTCCCCCATGTACTGTCAAACAGGGACATTGCAACTATTATGATATTATCATGAAAATTGGTGAAAATATTAAATATATATATATATATATATATATATATATATATATATATATATATATATATATATATATATATATATATATATATATACTTGTACACACTCGCAGGTCACTGTCACACACTCATGTATGCACTCACAAACTCACTCAGACACTTATACACCGATTCACATACCTACTCAGATACTCATGCACTCACTCACATACCCATTCAGGTACTCATGCACCCCCTTACAGACTCACTCAAAGAGTGATGCACCCGTGTACAGACCCACTCAGAGACTACTGCACCTACTTAGACACACACTCATAGACTCATGCATACAGTCTCATACCAACTTAGACACTCTTACACCCACTCACATACATACCTGGGCAGCCATGAACCCATTCACAGACCCACTCAGATACTCATGCACCCACTTACAGACACACTTGGAGAGTCAAGTCAATACTGTAGGAAGGTGGATATCTGACTATGGTTACCCCCAAACTTTTTGCCTGGTGTTTAGCTGGTTTTTGACTTAGTTGGCCTGGGATCCTGCTATTCAGGGCCCCAGGCTGATTGCTCTCTCCTTAAAATGGACTCCATGCACCTTAGGTGCATAACACAATTGGAACTGGTTCACCTTATTGGCCCCTGTAACAGTGTACCCTAGGTACCCAGGGCATAGGTGCTTCCAAGGCCTACCAGGGGCTGCAGCATGTATTGTGCCACCCCTGGCCTGGCCTCCATATTTGACACAACTGGCTGATCACTCAGCTGGGGTAAGTCGGTGTAATCACCTCTTACTTAGGTATAGTATCCCTATGCCTGACCTTAAACTGGACACATATGTTCCTATCAGCCACTCCTATGGATGGCCTCATCAATCCTGGAGGCAGAGTGCTTGGAAATATGTGAGACGGTGCTCTAGCATGAGCTGAGCCTGTCTGCAGCTGTCGGGAACCACTCCCCAAGCTGTTCCGGGATATTGCCATACCATATACTCTTAAGTGCATTATAATCCTCGCGGTTAAATGCTATCTTTGGTTTGGCTTTATCAAAACATGTCGAGTAAGGTGTCATACGAATTGGAATACTATCCCCTCGACAGTTCTGACGACGGGGATAGCATTCCACCCTTCTAGAGGGACACAACATGTGTGTAGCCTTAACCCCGGTTAAAGTTAACCAGAGCCTCAGCATCACAAAATGGATGCTGCCACCACAGACACAAGTCTGACCTCCTGCTGCTGGGAGTCCTTCCAGCGAGGGAGGCTTGGACAAAGGGTTTCCTGCCTTGGGAGGTGCGAGCACCACCCCAGACAGGGTTTTGTGTATTGGGTAGGACAGGGCTGAATAGATTGAGACATGCCCAGGGCACACAAGGTGTCCCCGTGCATAAGCCAGTCCAAACCGGTCCTGGGACTTTCCAGACCCAGGCCTGGCGAGGAGCTGGACAAAGGAAAGTGGGTGTAACCGCCCCCCTTCCTGGTTCCTCCCAGAGGAGGGACCTAGTAGGTGATCCACCCCTCAGATTGGGAATAAGAGTGGGAGCAGTGCCATTGCACAGCAGATCATCCTGAATCAACTTGAAATAAAGAAGAAGACTGGACTTCGACATTCTGCTGCTCAGAAGACTGAAGAGAATCTCCCTTGTGGCCTAGGAGTGGCCACCCTGTGAACACAGGCACCAACCAGCAACTCGATGTCTGCTTTGCCGCCGCCTCCCGCCGGAGCCCGAGCCCAGAGCCCAACAAGACCCAGACTCCCAGACCTCTCACAGCCCGATCCACAGTCCCTGCAAAGAAGAGACCCGTGGAGGCACTGAGTGACGTGGGACCGGACCTCTTGGAAGACACTCGAAAAGCTGACTGCGCAGCAACCGAGGCATCCTCGATGTTGTGCTTAGGGGACTGAGAACCCCCACCACCGAGCAGCCCTTGCACCGAAGAAGAGCCCTCCAGCATCTCCACGATCTGCGTGGGGCCCTTTTGCATTGTGCCACTCGACGCGCCATCCCGGCCACTAGCCACGTGGTCAGCGGCCATCTTGGCAACGAAACCGACAAACTACACCACCGGTCTGGTTGCTCCAGACTTGCCCAAGCTCCTGTGAAAAGGAGCACTCGCTCTGACCTTGCTGGTCCGAGTGTTAAGCATCTTTTGATTCCTGAGTGGCTTGCATTAGTCAAGGCCTGTTTGCTCCAATCAGGTCGCCGACACCGCCAACAGCAAGAAGCCTGCGTGGGACAGCTTGTGACCGACTCCTGGACGTCCTCGACCCCCGGTGTCCACGTGGCTGCAGAGAGAAGCTACACCTCAACGCCTGTTTGCACCCGACATCGCCTGGTTCCAATCTGGTTCCACGGTAGTCACTGGCTAGTGACTTTGAACATTGTCCCCTCTGCTTTCAGGTCTTCACAACTTCAGATCCACCCTTGGATCCACCGGAACTCTTCACATCGAGCCGCCTGCAGCATCTTCAGCTCCAAGCACCACCAACCAGCGTGACGAAACCCGACAGTACTTCGACCCTGTGCACCCGCTTCCTCTGGGTGAGGTAACTCAGCTCCGCCGGTGTTCCTACACTGGTACACATCTCAAGGGCCTGTGTCTTAAGTTTCAGCGTTCTAGGTCACTCGGAAGGTTCCGAACTAACTAACTTTGTACTTTTTACGCACCATAGACTTTACATTGGTGAGTGCGTGCACTTTAAACACTGCACCGAGTCCCGCGGGCCTTTCCCGACTTAGTCACTGCTAGTCTCGAATAGCTCCAGCGATTCCCAAGGCCCTAGGCCTGTTTCCGTTCTGATTGGTATCTCTTATACCACTTTCTTAGTATATGGTTTAGGTGGCCCATAGGGCTCATCCATATTGTGCAACTTTTGTGTATTTTAAACTGTCTTGTGATTTAACGCTTGTGCTTTTGTGCTCATAAAGAGTCCAGGGGATACTTTTAGTTAATAAATCAATATATATTTTCAATATATATCTGTGTGGTGTCCTTTCATTTGGTATTCAAGGGGGTTGTGTTTGGTAATACAGCTGGCTTCACATGCCTTTCAGAGTTTAGCCTAAGACTACTTTGTCCACGTTACCACTAGGATAACTGGTCTACAAGGTTGAATTACAACCAATCATCATAAGGGTTGCTTGGCATGGTACAAAGTGATCACTAGAATTAGTGAGCATTATATACCAGGCCAACTTCTCACAAATACCACTTTATTCGATTAATTAAAATCATACAAAGTACACATAAACATACAAAAATTCCATTCATTGTGCTGTTTAAAAACGTCATAAAAACTTTTTTTTTTTTATAAAAATCAACATTAACAATCTATTTACAATTTTATCAAAAGGCATAATTTAAAAACATGAGGTAGATAGAAGAATCAGTAAAAGTGATCATGAGCACAGAATATCCATACCAACACCATTATTTATACATCTTAAGTTCTTTGCACGTATAGCAGCAACCAGAAAACTAGCCACATTAAAAATTACCCAGAGAGTATCAAGCATCTGTAGGTATAATAAAGCAGGCCTCACCTGGGCAATCCCCAGACTTCTTAACAGGGGTTTTAGGAATTTTGACAAGCTCTCGTTATAAAATTCGCAAAAGAAGGTAAAGTGCATTGTATCTTGTATAGACATATTATCACATTTGCAAAGTGCCGTATCCTCAGGCTTACTCCACCCATCAAACACTCCCAAAGCAAAATGAATTAAATTAAACCTACATTTTGTCAATAAAATTTGGTGGAAAGGCCTTGTAACTATCTGTAGATACGACTCTATCGCTGGTGTCTTGGTCAGTAAATAATGGGCTCTGACAAGGGGTTTTTTAAGCTCATTTTCCTCCCTCTCCATGGCTTTACGAGCCATAACATTTTCCCTCACCCAGCCAATGTCCCCTTTGACAATAGATGCCGGGTTTTCAAAAAGTTCAGGTTGGCCCATTTGTCTCAGCTCATGGCTCACGTAGGATAACCACTGGATATCCTTAGCTTTATCTAATTTGAGACAATCTTTCATTATCAAATGATTTAGGTGTAAGTCAGAATTAATCCAAACTTTCAACCAACAGATAAGGGGGGCCACACTGATAGAATCTGTCACAAATCCCATCCCTAACTCCTGATGTACTGAAAAGGTAGGGGAGGATTGAGGGACTAAGAGGATAGAACGTAGGAATTTGTTCTCTACCTTTTGTAATTCCTCCGCTTGCTTCTACCCCCTGATTGCTGATCCATACATTGCTGCTGAAAGACATTTGGCTTTATAAATGGAAAGTACAGCTTCGCATGGCCTACCTCCTAGTCTTTGGGCAAAACTTTTGACGGCAGAAGTTGCCCTGGTCATTGATGTTTTTTTGCCAAAAGTTGGGGAGACCAAGAGCATTGTTCATCGAACAATATGCCCAGATAAGTGAAGGATTTTACCCTTTTTACTTCTGCATCCTTGCAGAAAAATGTTCTAGCCTTCTTTCGTCCAGGACCCAATACCATGGTGTTAGATTTTGCACTGTTTACAACCAGATCCAAGAAATCCATAAAAATCCCAAACGCAGGTAAAAGTCTTTGTAGACCGAGAGGGGTGCGGGCTATTAGGACTGCGTCATCCGCATATAGGAGAACTGAAATGGAAGTTTCTCCTATACGCGGTATGTCCAGTGTAGATGTCAACAGATATTTATCTAAGGAATTAACATATAAAGTAAAAAGGAGGGGGGCCAGAATGCACCCTTGTCTGACCCCTCTACCTGATTTAAAAGACCGTGAGGAAACTCCTTCCTGTGTTAACCTTACACTTGCCGTTAAATCCCTATGTAGATCTGCCAGAAAAAACACCAAGCCCTGCTCAAAACCCAGGTCCAGTAACATCCTCCACAGCTTTGATCTATTAACTAGATCAAACGCTGTGGAGAGGTCCATGAAACCAAGGTAAATCGACCCTTTGGTCGCTCTAGTGTATTTCTGAGATATCAGGTAAATATTCAGGCACTGATCCTCTGTGCTTCTGCCGGCTCTGAAGCCATACTGACAATCCGACAAGATTTTATTGTCCGTGGTCCATTTTGTCAATTTATTCAGTATGACTCTACCCATAATTTTCACCGATGAGTCAATCAGCGAAATGGTTCGATAGCAGCGCGGATCCCCCCTTTGACCCTTATTAAACACCGGTATAATAACAGATTTGGCCCATGTTTCAGGAAAACCTGCTTTTACAGTTGAATTAAAAACATTTGACAGGATGTTTGCCCATTCCTTTGGATTACTCTTGTATAAATCCGCAGGCACGCCATCTGGGCCCGGCGCCTTGTTACTTTTGGTATCATTTATGGCCCGCTCCACCTCCACTGTACTAAAGACCACTTCTCTCCTTTCTTCATCTTCCGTGTCTGCAAAAAAAGGGGGAAAATTTGTCTTACTAGCGTAGATCAATTCAAAATGGGATATCCAGTCCTGCTCTGGGATGTTAATATCCAGTGGCCCGTTCTCATCCCCAGTAAAAAGAGGATTATTCACTATGTCCCAAAACTTAGCACTATCCTTCAGTACTGCCGTGACCATTAGGTTTTCCCACGCCCTTTGATTAATTTCCTTTTTTCTGGTTAACTGGGCATTTTTATAGTCTTTCCTTAGACCTTTAATTAATAGATTATCTCTAGGTTCGGTTTTTAGTGCTTTCATCAGGGAATGGTGCGCTCTAGAGCAATTGGAGTCAAACCATCTTTTCAGTTTAGCTGGAATATGTTTAAATGGGCGTGTGAGTTCCAGGGCCACCTGTTAACATATTTTTTCAAAGGCAATAATTATTTCCTTCCCCTGGGAAGACTGATCTTTACAAATTTCCAGTTCATTCTTAACTCTCACATGTAAGCTGTTTAACAGATCTTCAAGTATAATTTTAGACCATTTCAGCCTCCTCCCTTGCTGTTTTGTTTTGACATGTGTTGGCCCTCTAACCCCAGATCCCAATTCTAAGAAAGCAAACCCACAGTCAAGTTTGATAATCACTCGATTATGATCACTAAATTGGGACATGAATGCATTATACACAATTACATGTTTTAACAGGGCTGGCGAAACAAATATATAGTCGATAATTGAGTTATTCTCCCTACCCTTGAATGTAAGAACCCTCTCTAGATTATTGTAAAAGCTCGGTTCATATAGATCACAGGATGCCAGAAAATGTTCCAGAGCCTCCCCCTTCATTGTGTGTTCAAAGTGGGGGACTGAAGCAAACGCAGGGCCATAATACTCCCTTATTCGACAATTGTGTTTACATAAATGAATATTAAAATCTCCCAAAACAATAATATACACAAAAGTGGTTTGTTGACTTTTATACTCTTCTAAAAAATGGGTCAAAAGAAGGAGATGTTCATTGCGTAACCCGACCTCCTCTGCATTATAAAAAATTATCATTAGTGTTTTACCATGGCTTAACTCCATAAATTCTAGGGCAAGTACATTTGGGGATTGAGCATCCACCAATCTTACTGTCCCTTTTAATTTGGTGGAGACTAAGAGCATTAGCCCCCCCTTTGACCTCCCAGCTAAGGAGGGCCGTGCGGGCACTGAATAGGTCTTATAACCATCTACCCAGAAATCTCCCTTCCTATCCCAATTTTCTTGGAAAGCAACAATATCTGAAGAGGTTAATGATGACAACCAGTTAGAATCAGCCATTTTGGCCGGTAGTCCCGCGATATTCCATGACATAATGCTGAATATATCAGACTCTGGGTCAATATCTGTATCTTTATCTAGAGTACCTCTGTCAGTGTTATGTTTATCAGATGGAGTAATGGATAGGGCTGGTCAGTCAATATCTATATTGTCGGCCAGGTTAGCAAACCTGTTTGTTAATACAATAGGATCATGTCTCATTTCTATCTGGGTCACCTGGTTTGAAGGATGGGTTGAGTGTTTTCTACCCGTAATGGCTGAGGACGATCCTGTCTGATCCATATCAGGAGGCCGAACCGCTACTCTGTTTTGCTCAGCTACCACCCTTTGAACTGTTGCCTGTGACACCCTCACTGTAGTCCTTGGGGGATAGAAGAATCCTAAGGGGACCGCCCTCACCCTTCCTTCCTCATACCTCAGTTCAGATGCATCCCAAAGGAGTCGCAGTGGGTGACTTGCGCTGTTAAAATTAACTACAACGCAATCACCTTCAATCTCCTTTCTAGTGTTCCCTAGCCATACCACTCTTCTTGCCATAGAGATGTTTGAGGAGATACCAGTGCTACCCGTACAATTCTGGTCACACCATCTCTTAGTCAGATGAAGTAACCCATCTGTGGACTCCCTATCCCCCACATTCAATGGTGGAACTCCCACTAGGATAGCGACAAACGGTGCTGCGGCCGGAGGGAGATGAATCCGCGGCTGTACAACCGTTGGCCTCTTGCGCTGAAACTCAGCCTTTGCTCCATGTTTCCTTATAGGGCTTAGTTTGATGAAATCCGTATTGTTCGCTGGATCACTGGGGGGTGTCAACATCTCTTTTGCTATAGCCTCTGTACCCACATTAAGTGTTATGCAATTTTGCGGGTTGTCTGATACCAACATGCCAGGGACTCTACCCTTTTGGACATTTGCACCTGTGTTCTCTGCACCAATCTTGTCTCTAGTACAAAATGGGTTTGTATTATGTTTCGTTTCTAAGGAGTAACTAATCTCATTTACTGCTGCCGCTATTTTTTCACATTTTTTACTTAAATCATAAACACAGCTATTCAGAGAGTCTACAATGTCTTTAGCTATAGTAGTCAGGATAAGCTCTAACCGCTCCGAAAAAAAGTTCTCCATGATGTCCTGTATCCTAGTTTCCAGATTAGAGATGTCTTTATCATCACTCATGACATCAATATTATTTTTCCCCGCCTTGCGCTTCCTCCTTCCCATTTGATTTTTTTTTGGCGAGAGACTTTGACCTTTAAGGGGTTCTGTGCATCCCACCGTTACTTGTAGGGGAGAAACCGGGGTAATTCTGGTTTGAGTATCTTCTACTAATGAAGCTGAAGTTGTAGGGCTGGTATTCGCCTTGGTGTTTGTAATTATAACAGTCGGCTCCAATGGGATGTGATTTGCCCGATTGGTGACATTACTATGGGGACCGGACGAGACAGGATCATTACTTACTAAACCAAGTTCTTTCTCAGCTGTGGCGGTTTCCGAGGACAATACTCCCACCGCAGATGTAAGGTAGGAAATAATGGTGGCAGTTTTCCTTGAAACTTTGGGTTTAGTTCCTCCCTGGTCCAGCGATACGTGTAGCTTTCTCTTACCCATGATGGAATGTACAGCCAAAGATTTGGGCCCGGCCCGTGCCCGGGCTCAGCCCGGCGTCGCCCGCGCGCGTCCCGCGAATCAGGAGTAGCATTGCCTCTTTATGCGCCTCCGGGTGCGGTACAACGACACTGCAGGCGGCGTCCCCGAGTCCCAGCAGAGGACCCTGGGAGTTGTAGGCAGCAGTGCTCCCCCCTCTCAGCGGCCGCGATGGGACATGCGGCGGTGGGGGAGAGCAAGGCAAGCGGCCTGATGCGTGGAGTCCAGCTGGTCTGCCAGGTATGCTTTCTGTGCCCCCGGTTTGTTTAGAGCCCCCGCTCCCCTGCAGTAGCGTCGCCTCTTTATGCACCTCCGGGCGCGGTACAACGACGCTGCAGGCGGCGTCCCCGAGTCCCAGCAGAGGACCCTGGGAGTTGTAGGCAGCAGTGCTCCCCCCTCTCAGCGGCCGCGATGGGAGATTCGGCGGCGGGGGAGAGCAAGGCAAGCGGTGTGATGCGTGGAGTCCAGCCGGTCTGCCAGGTATGCTTTCTGTGCCCCCGGTTTGTTTAGAGCTTGGAGAGTCATGCACCCATGTACAGATCGACACAGAGACTCACGCTATCAATTACAGACCAAATCACACACTCATGTATGTACTCACAAATATACTGAGACACTCATACACCCACTTAAGGTCCACTCAGATAACAATACACCCATCCATACAGTAATTCCCACACATAGGGGGTCATTATGATCGCGGAGGGACCATAGAGGAGGAGGGAACCTCCGCCTGGCCTGTGGAGTTCCCTCCTGTGCAATTAGGATGTGACCACCACCCTGGCGGCCACATCCTCTATTTTTAACATTGCGGTGGGTCGCAATGTTAAAAATGAAAGCTGTGCATTTGCATGCACAAAGCGGCAGGCACCGCGAGGTGCCTGCCGCTCTGTGCACGCAAATGCAGGGGGGTACCATAGGTACCCCCCATGTGCACCCCCCACCCCCCTTTCACCCCTGGGGGCCCGCAACTGGCCCCCAAACAAGAATCCATATGCCTTTGCACGGCAGACATGCTGCCGTGTAACGGCATTGAAATTTAGACATCCTAATATGGCTGGCGGTGTCTGAGAGACACCGCCACCATATTAGCCCTTTTCCGCCGCGGATGTAAGCCAACCGTGGCGGAAAAGCAGCGGACCTAAACCAGGACCCACCAGCCATCCTAATGTGGCGGTGGGTCTTTGGTGGGTCCGGAGAGGATTTTCCGCATCCGCCGGGCCGGCGGTGGCTTCCGCTGGCCCGGAGGATGCGGAAAATCCTCCATCATAATGTGCCCCTAAGTTAGAGCCCCTCTCATAACAGTATGCAATTAGTCACTCAGTCATTTACTCAGAAAATCACACACCGCTCACAGACTTACTCAGATATGCATGCATCCACTCACTCACCGAGTCAAGGCTCAAGCATTCACTCACGGACCCACCCTAACACTCGCCCATTGACAGACCCAGACACTGATACATGCACCCATTAACTCACCTACTCTGAGACTTATGCTCTCACTCACAGATCCTTAGAGACACTCATACACCCACTCACAGATCCACTCAGACACTCATACATCTAATCACAGACCCACTAACGAATTCACACACCCATACAGTCACTCACACAGCTACTCATAGACCCACTCAGAGACGTATGCAACCAGTTAGTTATACACTCAGAGACTCATGTATCCCGCACATTTGTACTCACAGATCCACACACCCACTGAGAGAACCACTCTGACACTCACGCTGCCAGTCATAGGCCAACTGAGAGACCCATGCAGTCACTCACAGGTACACTTAGACACTCATGCACCAACTCATTCACCCATTCAGACACCCACGTTAGAAATTCATGTATCCACCAACAGATCCAGTCATATATTTACTTACAAATGCCCAAAAGCATTCATGTACCTACTCACAGATTGAGTGAGAGACTTAGGCAACTAATCACAGACCATTGTGACACTGATGCACCCACTCATAGATGTACTGAGGCAGTCACACATGAACGTTATAATTAAGAATAGAATTTAAAAAAACCTTAGAGGTTCACTGAAAAAAACAAAAGTTGTGGGTACATTAGAATTATGAATTACCATTTAAAAACCTTAAAAATTGACTGAAAAAACAAAGGTTCCAGGGACATTATAGTTAGGAAATGGAATTAAAAAACCCTTAGAAATGTACTGAGAAAAAAAAGGTTACAGGGAGGTAATAGTTAGGATATTTCAGAGAAATTCAACAGTTAAGTTAGTTGAGCTAATTATAGCTCACGACCCCGCAATGCTCTGCTTATGACCTCACATATTACATCACTCATGACATGGTTAGTGATGTCACTGATGACATCTTAAATGACATCATTGATGACATCATCCAGTGACTGTGAGTGTTTTAAAAAATTCTATGAATGTTAAATATATATACCAA
Source organism: Lissotriton vulgaris (assembly GCF_964263255.1). Classification (NCBI taxonomy): domain Eukaryota; kingdom Metazoa; phylum Chordata; class Amphibia; order Caudata; family Salamandridae; genus Lissotriton; species Lissotriton vulgaris. The sequence goes on along the minus strand of NC_141696.1, from coordinate 1,015,918,286 downwards.
GGTTTATTGAGGAATCAGTAGGTATATCAATGCCAGTTTGGATTATTCAGTTGGTGTCAGGGTGTTTCTGCCCTGATCCTTTTTCTTTTTCAATGTTTATTCTGTATCTCCGATCAACTGGGTCACAAGATGGCTGCCAACACTTCCTGGATTGAAGTGTTGGCAGCCAATCAAATTTCAGTAGGATTTTGGTTTCCCATATATCTTAATGTGTTATATTTAATATATCTCTAAAACAACAGAATGGATTTACACCAAATCACAAAAAGCAGGTAGGTATAGTTAGGAGTAAAGTTTCCATAGAAATAACGTTTTTTGTTTTGCCAAGAACTTTTGCGCTGCTTGACAAATCTTCACAAAATGTTAAAAAACTTCCCTGTTTAGGTTCAGCTGCTTTGTTGAAAGTTTTGGGATGATTGGTCAAGTGTATGGTTCCAGGAGGAGGCCACGTGGCTACCTCCATTGTGTGATTTTGCCTCAGAGAGGTGTTGGTCCTCGGGACTGCGGGGGGCTGTGCATCCCCCTACTTTAATTGTAATCATTTACTCTAGAGAGGTGGAGGTCCCCATGGGCTGCATGGGGCCTGAGCCCTGCATTATTATTTAATTTACCCCTGGAGAGGTGGCGGTCCCTGAGGCTACAATGGATCACTTGGCCTCCCCAATTTTCATATTTAGTCCTAGGGAGGTGCCGACCCCTGCGGCTGTGAGGGGTCGTACTGGGTTCCCTACAGCAATATAAAATTTTCCCAGGGGAGGTGGCAGTCCCTAGGGCACGGGGATTGTTGAGGGCAACCCCGCAAAATCATTATGCTCCATTATTATACTCCAGTGAAGTGGTGGTCCCTGGGGCTTTCAATCTCCTAGGTAGGAGGCCCCATGCAATCCCTCTTACATATTCTAGACAAACCCCCAGGACCTGGCCCACCCAAGGGTCGATTCAAAATAAAGCGATGGAGAAGAAATGTTGGCAGGAGTCACGGATCCAGCATGACTCCAGACAAAATGTTTTTAAAAATGCCTTTTTGGCCCCACAGGGTACCTTTTGGGACCCCCCCCCCCCGCAAGAGTTCTAGGGGGTCAGGGTGTTTCTACCCTGCTCCTTTTTCTTTATGTTAACTTTTTTATGTAACAGTTCAACAGAGTCACAAGATGGCTGCCAACACTAACTGGTTTGAAGTGTTGACAACTAATCATGTCTCAACACTAGATCTCGGCTGGGGTATTGGATCCTCCACATTCCCAGTTCTATATCTTAAAAACCTTTACATTTCTCCGCAACTACTGAATGGATTTACACCATTTAACAAAAAGGCTTTTTTATGGACCAACAGCTTTCTTTCTGCCAAATGTAGTGCACTTCTGATTCAGCAGTTCAGGCTGTAGCTATGTCTAAACAATCCTATGGAAATTACCATGGGGAAAAAGCATTTTGGGCCCCCCTTTTTTCTCAGCCCCCACTTGACGAATCACCATGATAACAGCTAAAGTGAGCTTGAACTAGCTTTTAAAATGTTGTTAGGATTTGCCATTTTTGGCCCCAGGGACTGCCCATTCTTATAAATTATTTTTTTTTAAAGGTGGAAGAGGGCAACGCAGTTCCCCTCATGGGCCGATTTGACCCTGGAGACCCCATCCCCCGGTGCCCAGCCTTTGTTTTTTGCATTTTTTTATTAAACGGGGGTCACACAGCTCCCGCTCCTAGGCCATTTTTAGCCCTGGGGACTGGCCTTTTACAGAAGGGGAGGGGGATTGTGCCCTCCTTCCCGGGCAAAAAAAGGCCCTTGTACCCCATCACCCATGGCCTGCCCATTTAAAGTAAATGCCTCCAGGGCACCCACTCACCAATGGGACTACAGGAGGAACCTGATTGCCCCTATTGTCCCTGCCGGCTCCCCACCTCTTGCAGGAACAGCATTGCTATGAGACCCCTGGAGCTGCTAACATATAGCTCCCCTGATCTCAAAGCAATCTGTCTGTTTCCCTGCTCGCTTGACAGTGGGCAAGTAAACAAACACATGCTCCACTTTCATCAAGCAACAGCATTATTGCTCTTGCTTGCTGAAAGCAGAGCAGGTTTTCTGTGGCTTGGTGGGAGCAGCACCCCGGGACAGTGCAGCAGCCGACTTTGGGGGTTACAGTCCCCAGGAGCATCTATGGTTCTGTGAGGTATGCGGCCCCCTCCTTTGTTAGAGATTGCCCCAGGGAGGTGGCACTCCCCAGGGCTGGAGGGGTCTGTGTACCCTCCACTAATAACAGTTAAAGCCCTGGGGAGTTGGTTGGTCCCAGGGCTGCATGGCAGTCAACGCGACCCCCCTACTTTTTTTATTTAAAAGCTCTCAATTTTTAAAGAAGCAAGCCCCAGCGTGGTGGTAGTCCCAAGGCAAGGAGGTGCTGTGCGAGCACCCCTGCATAATGCAATAGGAAAACCCCAGGGAGGTGGTAGTCTATGGGGTTTAATTGAACCCTAGGAGGGGGCCCCCATGCACCCCATTCTTTATTTTTAGCATGGCCCTCGCATTTGGCATGAGTCTGCAGCAAAATGTAAGAAAATACGTTTTTAAAACCTGGTGGGGTCCCTGCATCATTGGTGATGTATGATGTGAGGTCATAAACATGGCATTATGGGGGAGTAAGATATACTAGGCTCTGGTAACTATGGGCCCGATTCACAAAATGAACTTACTACTTTTGGCATTCACAGAATGCACTTACTACTTTTGGTATTCACAGAATGAACTTACTCATTTCGGTATTCACAGAAGTTAGGACTACTAACTTTAGGACTCCTAAATGCCTTCTGTGAATACCGAAAGTCTTAAAATTATGATTTTTCTCAATTTAGTAGTAGTAAAGTTAGGACTCCTAACTTTAGGACTCCTAAATGCCTTCTGTGAATAGCGAAAGTCTTAAAATTAGGTTTTTTCTCAATTTAGTAGTAGTAAAGTTAGGACTCCTAACTTTACTACTACTAAATTGAGAAAAATCGTAATTTTAAGACTTTCGGTATTCACAAAAGGCATTTAGGCATCCTAAAGTTAGTAGTCCTAACTTTACTACTACTAAATTGAGAACAATCATAATTTTAAGACTTTCGGTATTCACAGAAGGCATTTAGTTGTCCTAAAGTTAGTAGTCCTAACTTTACTACTACTAAATTGAGAAAAATCCTAATTTTAAGACTTTCGGTATTCACAGAAGGCATTTAGGAGTCCTAAAGTTAGTAGTCCTAACTTCTGTGAATACCGAAATGAGTAAGTTCATTCTGTGAATACCAAAAGTAGTAAGTGCATTCTGTGAATGCCAAAAGTGTAAGTTCATTCTGTGAATCGGGCCCTATAACTACTGAATTTGACTGGTTTTGTAGAAATGAAATATGAGCCTAAATATAGCGTCCCTGTAACATTTGTGTTTTTTTTGTGAATTTCTAAATGTTTGAAATTCTATTTCCTAACTATAATGTTCCTGTGCACTTTGGGTATTTCAGTTAATTGACATGGTATTGTAAATTCTATTTTCTATCTGTAACCAATCACTTTTGAAATTTAGTGTGTGAGTGAGTGCAAGAGTATCTCAGTGGATGTATGACTGAGTATGTAAGTTTCAGAATGGGTGTGTGACTGTGTATGTGTGTGTGTGTCTGATTAGTCTAGGACTATCTGCATTAGAGTCTCACTGGGTATGTGAGTGGGTACATCACTGTCTGAGTGAGTCTCTGACTGCTTGAGTAGATATCTAAGTGGGTACATGAGTGTCTGAGTGGGTCAGTGACTTGGTGCATGTGTCTTTGGAAAAGATTTGACACTTGAGAAAGACCTATAACTTGCCAAGTGAAGCTTGCAGTGAGAGACTACAGACAGGGTCTGCACTAGTAGCCAATACTCATGTCTAAAGGACAATTTATGTACATGGTTGAGAAGGTTGTGTCAGTAGTTGCCTACATATTTAAGACAGTATAGACGTACGCCTCTATCAGTGCCATGAGATGTTTCAGAAAATGTCCTGACATAAGGCCTGGGTGACAAACTCAACTCTGCTCGTGGAGTTTTCTGTACTCTGCAGTCCTCAGAGCTCACGAAGTACAGAAAACTCTGCTCCGCGTAGCTGAGCAGAGTATTTTCCCCGCTCACACTTGCCAAGTGAAAGTTTGCGAGCGAAGCTGCTGCTCAGGTAGAATTTTTACCTGATGGCAGGAAGATCAGTGCAAATGCACTTTGCACTGCACTCCGTCACTTCCGGAACTCCACTGAGTTTTTTTGTCACTTCGTGGAGTTCCACTACGTGGAACTCCCCTAACTCCGCCCAGGCCTAGCTGGCATGTATCTGACTGCTTTAATACCTCTATGGCTGTTTAAATGTGTATATAAGTGGCTGCAGAAATACTTCAGTGCATCTGTTAGGCAATACAAAGCAATGTGGTTAGTCATAGTTAGGACCTAGTTTCCATAGGAAAATCATTTTTTGACGTCCCTATAACTCTTGCATCGTTTGACCAGTCTTCATGAACATTCCCCGTAAAAGTATCAAGTAGGTTATGCATGTCATGGAATGTTTGGGGGTGAACCGTGCAGTGGGGACTGAGAAATAGGCGCACAAAATAAGTAGCATTTATAATGTTAATTCCCATAGGAACGCGTTGTTGAACCTACAGCCCGAAATGACACCAAATTTGGCAGAAAAGTAGATGCCATTATGTTATTATGCAGATTTTGCTTTTTGTTATTTGGTGCAAATCCATTAGTTAGTTTTTTTTAGAAATCTAAGTTGAAAATTATAGTGATATCTCTGGTTGCAGATATTTTCCAACAATTTTGGGATTAATCGTGACTAAGTCTGCCAATGGAAATGCTATGATTGGCTAGCTGCAACCTGAACAGAAAGTTGCGGCCCAAAGATTATTGACCGGGACCGGTTCCTGGGGCTGAATATTTCTGTCAAAGCTAACATAGCGGTTCAGGAAAGAGGTACTCTGACCTCATGTTTGAGAAATGGGGGTGTTAGTGACACAAGTTATATGTCTAAAATGATTTTTTTAAATCATGTGTGATATTCACTATGACACTGATATCCTCAGCATGGCCCCGGTGTACCATCACGGGGAGGCCATGACTATCACAGGAACATAGCAAATATTGGTGGAGATGTAAATAAAAAAGAATCGATATACATACCCTCGCTGGCCACTTTCAAAGATTCATGTACTTAATCACATATTTCACTCAGACATTCATACAGCCACTCACACACCCACTCATACACTAATGCACTGACTTACAGACTCAATCAGACACCCATGTGTGTACTCACATAAGCATTCATAGGCTCATTCACCCACTCATAAACCCACGCAGAGCCTTATGTACCCAGTCACAGACCAACTCCGATACTCATGCACTGACTAATAGGCCAACTGAGAGCATTATGGTTCGACTCACATACTCACTGATAGAGAGACACACTCAGACACCTAGGCACCCACTTATACATTCAGTCAGAGACCCATGTACCTATTAACATACCCGCTCAGACACTCATAAACCCATTTGCCTACCCACTCAGAAACTCACACACCCACTCACATACCCAGTCAGAGACTTATGCACCCATTTCCCTTCATCTATAAAGTGCACTACATCATTTCCATAAATTCTATGTTTGTCAAAATGCAGGTTGGTTATATAGATTGAGCCCACGTTATGGTCTCTGGGGAATGCAGAAACAATTTCATTACATGTTTCCTGGCTTTGTCAATTTGTGGACAGAATTGATGTGACCACTTCCATTTTTGCCTTAGGTATATATTAGAGTATGCCAACTCAGTGTGAGGAAAAAGCATAATCAATTTACTGAAAGGTATCCTTCAGGATTCCAGTCCTACCCCAGTCAATGTGCCTGGGTCATTGCCACCACAGTGCACAATCATTAGGTGAGGAGCTTGGCAATCCACAATGGCTTTAACCGAAGCCAGCAACTGATGAAACTTTAACCCTCTCTAGCCAAACCAAGATAATCTTCACATTTGGCAAACCCAAGTCCCTGTCAATATCCATCTTTTGTGCAGCCTCTTGAGCCCATTAGACTTAGCTGTGGCATATAAGACACACTCTAAGCTTTTTGAAGTGAAGTATTGATTTAATTTTTTAATAAATAGATGACAAATATAACAACAAGTGGTGCACCATGCACATGTAATATTTAATATCGAATTAAAGAAAAAATACAGGGGCATTATAGTTATGAAATATAATTTAAAAAAGTTATAAAGTCACAGAAAAAAGCAAAAGATAAAGGGATATATAGTTAGGAATTAAAAAACTTAGAAATTCACTGGAAAAAACAATCGTTACAGGGAAGTTATAGTTAGGAAATAGAATTTAAAAAACCCTTAAAATTTCACTGAAAAAACAAAGTTTACAAGGGCGTTATAGCTAGGCTGACATTTCACTTGTTCAATACCAGAGAAATTCAGTAGTTACAGTTACCTGAGCTAACTATAACTCACCCCCGTAATGCACTGCTTATGACCTTACATATTACATCACTCATGACATGGTCAGTGGCATCACTGATGACATCTCAAATGACATCACTGATGACATCTCAAATGACATCACTGACGACATAAACCTGTGATTGTGAGTGTTTTCTGAAAGTTACTGAGTGATAAACATATATATTAAGGTACCTCTCTGTAAAAGTGTCTCTATGGGTAAGTGAGTGGGTCTATAAGTGGTGTATAGAAGAATGACTGGGTATATAAGGGACCGTATACATGAGATACTGGGTATGTGAGTTTATGTATAGGTGAGCTAGTGGTTGTGTTAGTGCATGTATGAGTAAGTGAATGGCTGTGTTAGTGTCTGTGTAGCTGATTGAGTTGGTGTATCAGTGAATGTAAATGGTGAATCAGAGGGTGCATGAGTGGCTGAATGGGTGTTTGAGCAGATACATAAGTGTCTGTATGGGCAAGGGACAGGGTACATGATCGGCTGTTTTAGTGCATCAATGGGTGTGTAAGGGGTGTATGGGCGAGTGGGTGTTTGAGTGGGGTGAGTAAGTGAGTGTGAAAGAGGTTGTATGGGAAAGTATGTAGTTCTCTCAGTCACTGTATAGGTGAGTGAGAATATGTATAAGAAACTAAGTGGCTATTTTAATATTTGTATGGGTGAGTTGGTGGCTTTGTGAGTGACTATATGGGTGAGTGAGTAGGTGTGTGAGTAGGCATATGAATAACTCATTTAATGTGACATTAGCTGTATGGGTGTATGAGTGGTCATGTACGTGTGTCTATGTCTCTATAACTGGATCTGTTACTGACTGTATTGGTATGTGAGTAGGTGCAGGAGGGGCTATATGAGTTATGGTATGTTATAATGTACTTATAATGCGCACAGATACTCAAGGGTGTCCCAGCGCTGCAGTGACCATAGCAGTATGGAGCAGGGAATTAAATGGGCAGATTAAAGAAAAAGGTTTTTAGTTGTTTTTTAAAAGCCTGGGATCCTAAGTATTTTGCAGATCCATGGCAAGGGAATTACATGCTGCTGCTTCTTTTGTGGTAAATAAAATAATTACCCTGTCAGAGTTTCTATACATTAACAAGGATCATGCATATAATGAGAGGCAGAGTCCGTGGTGTCCGATTCAAAAGGGCTTTAATTCAGTAACTCGAGTTAAGGGAGAATCGGGTTCCATCTCCACTAAGGATCAGGAAGGATCGTCATCTGAACTTTATTCACAGAGTACATTATTTATACTTTAAACATACATTACATTGCATGGAGAAGGCGGAGCAAGCGAAGGAGAGAGATAAGAGCACATGCGCGTGAGGAGGGCGTACACGTGGGTGTTCCCTTGAGGTGTCATAGGTATGTCATAGGTGGATGGATACATGGAGGGGGTCTACATGGGCAGCTGGAACCTTTACCCTACTTTTGTGCCTAACTTGGTCATTACGTGGAATTGACGTGTAACTGGGGGGAAGCTGGGGGGAGCTGACTTTCGTGCTAGTGGAGAAACCTTGAATGTCAGGACGACCTGCACTTCTGGTATTATCTGATATCTTCAATCAATCAGTGACACTTATAAAGCGCGCTACATACCCGTGGGGTCTCAAGGCGCTGGGGGGGGGGGAGCCGCTACTGCTCGAACAGCCAGGTCTTCAGCTTCTTCCTGAAGGAGAGGTGGTCTTGGGTCAGGCGCAGGTCGGTCGGGAGGGAGTTCCAGGTCTTGGCGGCCAGGTGGGAGAAGGACCTTCCTCCTGTAGTCGCTCTTCGGATGCGGGGGACGGCGGCGAGGGCGTGGTTGGCTGATCGGAGGTGGCGTTTGGGAGCGTAGAAGTTGACTCGGCTGTTGAGGTAGCTCGGGCCTTGGTCGTGTAGGGCTTTGTGTGCGTGGGTGAGGAGGCGGAAGGTGATTCTTTTGTTGACGGGGAGCCAGTGAAGGTCTCGCAGATGTCCGGAGATGTGGCTGGTTCGTGGGATGTCGAGGATGAGTCTGGCTGAGGCGTTCTGGATCCGCTGGAGTCTCTTCTGGAGCTTGGCGGTGGTCCCGGCGTAGAGGGCGTTGCCGTAGTCCAGTCGGCTGGTGACGAGGGCCTGGGTGACGGTCTTCCTGGTCTCGGTGGGGATCCACCAGAAGATCTTCCGTAGCATGCGTAGGATGTTGAAGCATGCCGAGGAGACGTTGTTGACTTGCCTGGTCATGGAGAGGGAGGAGTCCAGGATGAAGCCCAGGTTGCGTGCATGGTCTGTCGGTTTGGGTGCGGTGCCCAGGGCGGGAGGCCACCAGGAGTCGTCCCAGGCGGAGGGAGAGGAGCCCAGGATGAGGACCTCCGTCTTGTCCGAGTTCAGTTTCAGGCGGCTGGTCGTCATCCACTCGGCTACCTCTTTCATCCCTTCGTGCAGGTTGGCTCTGGCGGCGGCGGGGTCGTTGGTCAGGGAGAGGATCAGCTGGGTGTCGTCGGTGTAGGAGATTATGCTGAGGTTGTGTTTGCGTACGATGGCCGCGAGGGGGCTCATGTAGACGTTGAAGAGGGTGGGGCTCAGAGATGATCCTTGGGGGACGCCGCAGATGACTTCGGTGGCCTCTGACTTGTACGGTGGTAGGCGGACTCTCTGTGTTCTCCCGTCGAGGAAGGAGGTGATCCACTCCAGCGCCTTGTCCTGGATTCCGACGTTGCTGAGGCGCCGTACTAGGGTGCGGTGGCAGACCGTGTCGAATGCCGCGGAGAGGTCTAGGAGGATGAGGGCCGCTGTTTCTCCATTGTCCATCAGGGCTCGGATGTCGTCGGTGGCGGCGATGAGGGCGGTCTCGGTGCTGTGGTTGGCTCGGAAGCCGGACTGTGAGGGGTCGAGGGATCCGTTCGTCTCGAGGAAAGCGGCCATCTGCTTGTTGACGGTCTTCTCGATGACTTTGGCTGGAAACGGGAGGAGCGAGATGGGGCGGTAATTCTTGAGGTCGGTGGGGTCCGCTGTTGGTTTCTTGAGTAGGGCGCTGAGTTCGGCGTGTTTCCAGCTCTCGGGGAAGATGGTGGTGTCGAGGGATGTGTTGATGATGTCTCGCAGGTGGGGTGCGATGACAGCGTCGGCTTTGTTGAAGACGTGGTGAGGGCAGGGGTCGGTCGGTGATCCGGAGTGGATGGAGTTCATCGTGCGGATGGTGTCTTCGGTGCTGATCGGGGTCCAGGCGCGGAGGGTGGTGGTGGGGGGTGGTTGTTCGGTCATGGTGTGCGTTGGTTGGTTGTTGAAGTTGAGTTTGGAGGATGTATTATCTGAATTAAAGGTCGCTCGAGCAAAGGTTGCTCATCGTTAAATGTTAGTGTTTGCATATATTTCTTCGTGCATTGCGTGGGGCCATGGGCCTTCTATGGATGCGAGTTCTGTAAATCACTTGAATGGAGACAGAAAGGCTAGGCCCTATCATCTGCAGGCGGGTTATGTTTACCTTTTTCATTAAGCAGGAATGTATTTCTGTGGAGCAGGGCAGATAACTGTAAGCAAAATACTGTCTTGGCAGGCCGGGCTGGGCACCTCTCGGCTGAACAGGAAGTATGTGAGAGGTCAGGGATACATAGCTAAACGGCAGCTGTCAGAGTGTCTGGGAGGCATGGAGCCTGAATTCGGGTCCTGGCTCAGCTGAGCCACAAAACGGGTTCATCTCGACTTTTAAACGTGCACCATGCAAATACATTGGCAACATAGGCCTCAGTGCAGAATTAACGTTTCTTTCATGGAGGGCTTGGTTACTGACATGCTAACATTGAACGGAAATGCAGAAGCATTATTATTACAGGCATGAGAGGGGAAATGCATGGTGACATGGACATACATAGGGTACATGTAGGGGACACTTTGGCCACATAAAATTTCTATTTCCTCATTCCCTCCTTGTCCCCTACTGTGCCCTTCAGGACACATCTATATTCATGATACCATATATCTGATCATACAGCATAATTTGTTCGTCTTTTTTCTGTTGTATACGTGGATGGGGAATACAGGCAGTGGCACACAAGCCGCAAATCGCCGGGCCACATTGCAGACAGAGACAGCAACTGAATATAACGAGCAGTATCATTCCTAGGAACGACAATACTTTCCATCCCCATGCTGATATTATATTCCAGAGCCAACCGGACCAAGTCCATGTGCCTGGGTTTTGGTGTAACTCGTGAGCTATCTTGTGGAGTCTTGTTATAGCTGCATATTAAGCATGGGCGAATTTTGCGGATCTCGCGTTCGCGGATTTTGCGGATTTGCGAACTCGCAATCCGCAAAATCCGCGAATTCTCGCGAATTTGCGGATTTTTTTAATTTTTATGTTCGCACGGGTTTCTGCAAGTTCGCGAGGGTCTTGTACAATTTCGCAAATTGCGAAATTGTACAAAACGCGTGCGAACTTGCAGCAACCCGTGCGAACACAATAATATGAAGAGAAAGAAGCTCCTGGTCACAGGAACAGCACGGGGATTGCGCTCATGAAAGTCAAGGATGCAAAGGCCTCTACCCAGCATCACAGCTGACTTTCCACGGTAGATTTGGGAAGAGGCACACCTGTCCAGCCTCGAAGACGCTCATGATTGTTTTTGGGCTAATGAATGAGTCACTGAATTTGAGCATCAACTAGTTCGAGCGACCATGTGTGTGTTACTATGCAATCGCCCCGAAGGGCGCAGGGGTCCCTTGAGTGAGCTGTCCATCATAGTGGGTGAATGGCGGGAAGACGGTGCAAACCGCGAGTGTGTGCGCGGGGCCAAACGTGCGGGGCTTCCATGCGAGTTCACATGCCTCTTGTGTGCATATAAGGCCAGAGAAAGATCAGTTCAGCAGATGAAGAGAAAAAGCTCCACAGGAAGGGTCACAGGAAGGGCATTTGTAAATATTTTAGGATGGCGCCGGCAAGCTGCCAGTGCCATCCTAAAATACTTACTAAATTAGCTTCAACAGGAAGCTCTAATAGATAAAATAAAGCAGTTGCGAGCACCTGCTTTATTTTATCTATTAGAGCTTCCTGTTGAAGCTAACTTAGTAACTATTTTAGGATGGCGCTGGCAGCTTGCCGGCACCATCCTAAAATAGTTACAACAGGGCAGGCTTGAACTTTTGCCCCCGGAAAAATCCGCCGCTCGCGGATTTGCGGATTTTTGGTAAATTCGCGGGAGTTCGCGGATTGCGAATTTAACGAAAATCCGCAAAATCCGCGAGCGGAACGGATTTTCCGCCCATGCTTACTGCATATACGGATGGCGCGTTATTAGGAATAAATACGCATCACTCTACAAGCCCCGCCCCTATCTGCCAGGATGACCTCAAGAACAAGGCGGTTCTGAAGAACAACAAGTCTCATGGCAGACTGCTCCTCCGTCAAGTTCGCCAGAGCAGACGCAGTTTCATTTACTACTGCTTCTAGAGTTCTTGTTAACCTACGTATTAGTTTACTGTTTTGGACAGGACCTATGAAGAAAAAGAATCCTTTATTGAAATCTGTATATTGCTCCAAAGCTGTCTCAGTCTGATCAATCACTGGGGAATTGGTCTCCCTCTTGTTTCTAACATGTACTAGTCGGGAATCTCGATGATAATGGGATGGGGCTAGAAAGACGGGTGGCAGCAGGAATGCTATATAACACGTCCCACCCCAGTCTAAGGGCAGACGTATATAAGCTGTCTGACCGCAAATGAAATAGGAATGGCGGGAAGCTTTGAAAGTAGACTTTCCTTTATCATTGAACTCGACTACAGTATTACAATCACTGTGTCCCAAATGCACTGACCCTTTCTTTCTAACGCACAATTCACCTTTTACTGGTAAGACTGATATGAACGGTGGACCTGTATTTTTCCCGGACTGGACATTCAGAATCATAAAGTTAAGGGAAGCATTTCCTTGTTCGTACACTTCATTTTCTAGATCGGTCCCTTTCCTCTGGGGAAAACTGTCTTCGTCTGGAAAACATGCCTTATTCATGACTTTATTCAAATCTCCCCAAATCCAATCGCCCTGGGAAACTGTGAACTTTCTGTCTTGTGATGACATTAAAGCGAACCTTGCTCCGCACGAACCATTGTGCGAGAACGGAAAAGGAAAAAGGGGCAGGACTCCTTTCGTTTTCTGATAAGGTGGGAGTCGGCCACATACCCAGCAATTCGTTACATTGCTGGTCTGATGGGAATGGTGCAACATTCGAATAAAACTATTGTTGCGCAGTGCTAGTCGATATGACAGTTCATGGGGGGGCAGATCACTGAATGTGTGCTCTACAGTATCATTAGAGGAAGAGTGTATATGCGAGGCAATAGGAGGAAAGAAAACATGTAGTGTCAAGCTGATACATATAGTCGTTATACTTAGAAAAAACATAATAATCAGAGTTACTATACATCTACTGCGTAAAATCTTGCAGTATTTCTCTCTCATCTTGCTCTTCTTGCTATTCTGGTCTACGATCTTATACATGTCAGGAACCTGTCTAACCGATTCACCACCGAGTGGACTTAAACAATTAAACGCTGTCTGACTTACTAGACCGTAACTTAGACCTATACTCCTGTTGCAGAGTCTTTTCTAGCAAAGGGGTTTTTGAGTCATTAGTGTCGGGGCAGTCTTTAGTTGTTGCTAAAGTTCCAGTATCTCCGAGGAATTTCTTAATATGCTGGGCGTGGATCCAGCCTTTTCGTCCCTCGACCTTGACGGCAGTCCTCGTGGTAAGCAGTACTAGCTTCGGTGTTCGCCAGCGGGGCTCAAGAGGGCTTGAACGATCAAAATTTCGGATAAAAACCATATCCCCCGGAACGATGGTGTGTTCTTTGACTTGGGTGTTGTCGGGGAAGGCGGCGGCAACCTGTGAACGACAAGAGAGTAGTGCAGACATCAAGGAAGCTAGGTAATCTGTCAGCATGTTACTGTCAACATCAGTAATTTTCTTTGGCATAGGCGTACCCCACATATTCGGTGGTCTACCAAAAACCACTTCGTAAGGGGACAGGCCGGTTCTGGAATGAGCTACCATACGCATGTAAAAGAGGGCAACCGGCAAGGCTACCATCCAATCCACGCCTTTTCCTGTACAGACTTTCGCTAATTTCGTTTTAAGTTTCTGGTTATGACGCTCGACGAGTCCAGCTGCCTCTGGGTGTCGTACACAGTGAAACTTCCACTGGTATCCTAACAGAAGGGACACTTGTTTCATTAATTCAGAGGAGAATGGCTGACCGTTATCTGAGTACACGACACGGGGCAATCCGTACCGTGGGAAAAACTCTCGTACTAATTGCCTGGCGGTGGTCACAGCAGTATAATCTGGGACTGGGTACGCCTCTGTCCATCTAGATAGTGCACATACAACTACTAGGACATATTTGTATCCTTTACATCTGTCCATCTGGATATAATCCATCTGGAGGACTTCAAAAGGGTGGTCAGGAGGATGAAATCCACCTTGTTCCACCGGAATACCTTTGCCTGGATTGAACTGGCAACAGATCATACAGGTGCGTACTTTCTGTTTCGCTGCTGCACGCAGGTGCTTGTTAAACCAAATATTCTGTAAACTGTCTAACATTGCCTTTTCTCCCAAGTGTGCTGGACTATGTGCTGTGTTTATGATAACTTGTACCATAGAGTCTGGGAGAAACCATGTAGCTTTGCCTTTCGTCATCCAACCCTGGTCAGTCTGGACCCCTCCTTTTTCAGTCCATTTCTTTATTTTGTCTGGAGTGGCATGTGTCTGTATATCGAGTACATCTTGTGAGGGATCCCTGACTGTCATGCTGTTTGTCAGTGATTGTACTTCTGTCTTTGTCATGTCTGTTGGTGTCTGGGCTGTAAGTTTAGCTGTTCGGTCTGCCAGGTTGTTACCCTGGGAAATGGTGTCTGTAGCTTTCGTGTGTGCTTTGCATTTCAGGATGGCTATGGCTGTAGGAAAATGTATTGCTTCTAACAGAGCCTGAATAAGGGGACCATGCTGAATTTTGGTCCCATGAGAGGTCAGGAAACCTCTCTCCTTCCATAGCACTCCGAAGTCATGAACGACCCCGAAGGCATACTGTGAGTCTGTATATATGTTCACTTTCAGGTTCTTGGCTCGTATGCAGGCTTGTGTCAGAGCGATGAGTTCTGCTGCTTGTGCTGACAGTGTGTCTATTCTTTGTGTCTCTATAACTTCAGTATCAGTGGTCACGGCATATGCGGCCACTAACTCTCCTGTGCTTGTTCTCATGCATGAACCATCTACATAAAGTGTCAGGTCAGGATCTGGCAATGCAGCGTCAGTCAGGTCTTGTCTTGGTTTCGTCACTGTATTAATTACTTCCACACAGTCATGTGGTGCAGTGTCCACTGTGCTTGAGGGCAAGAGTGTAGCAGGGTTAAGAATGTTGCATCGTCTGATCTCTATGTGTGGCTGAAATAACGTCAGTTCATATCCTGTCAGTCTCGCTACAGTCAGATGCTGTGTCTGTGTCCTGTTCAAGAGAACTTCCACTGCATGCGGAACCTGTACTGTCAGGGGGTGTCCTAACACTATGGAATCACTCTGTCTTATTGCTAGGGCTGTTGCTGCAACTGATTTCAGGCACGCAGGCAGAGCCTGGGCCACTGGATCCAATGTACTAGAAAAATAAGCACATGGCTTGTGTTTTCCTGCTTGATCTTGTGTAAGGACAGATAATGCTGTTCCATCTCGTTCTGTGACAAAAAGCGTAAAAGGCTTGCTGTAACAAGGAGTCGCTAACACTGGTGCTTGACGTAAGGCTTTTTTCAGTTCTTTAAATGCCAGGGTATGTTCTTGTGTCCAAGGGAGGACAGTCGAAGACGCTGCCTCCTGTGTTGTCAGCTGTATGAGTGGTTTGGCTAGATAGGCATACTGGGGAATCCATTGTCTGCAGTAAGAAGTGAGGCCAATGAAGGCCCGTACTTCCTTTGTGTCTTAGGCTGTGAAAGGTTAGCAATTAACTGTATACGTTCTTGTGTCAGCTGTCTACCCCTCTTGGACAGCAAGTGTCCAAGGTACACCACTTGCTGTGCACAGAATTGCAACTTCGAAGGGGACACTTTGTGCCCCTTATCTGCCAGAAAATGCAAAACTGTCAGTGATGCATGTTCGCAGTCTGGTTCTGTTCGCGCTGTGATCAGGATATCGTCTACATATTGGAGCAGTGCAGTGTTGGCAGGCATGTGAATACTGTCTAGTTGTCTCTTTAATGCTTGGCTGTAAATACTAGGACTTTCTGTAAAACCTTGAGGAGCTCTTGTAAATTTAAAGCTGCGTCCATTTAAACTGAATCCGAAAAGGTATTGGCTCTCTGGATGAATTGGAACACTGAAGAAGGCGTTCTTTAGGTCAATTACAGTAAAGAATGTCGCCTCTGAATCAATTGCAGTCAGTAATGAAGAAATGTCTGGGACAACTGGGTATTGAGGGATTATGCATTTATTCAGTTCTCGAAGGTCAACTACTAGTCTGTAGACTGGTGGTGCATTAGGGTCTGTTCGTTTAAGAATAGGGATGACAGGTGAATTACATACATTCGAGTCAGTTTCTACTACCACTCCTTGTGCAATGAGTTCGTCAACAATTTTCAGCAAGGCTATTACGGCATCAGGTGGTAACTTGTATTGTCGGATGCGTGGCAGTACTACTCCAGGTTTGATAGTGACACGGTGTGGCGTAATGTGCATGTAACCTACGTCAGTCGGACCTTGTGCCCATAAATGCTGTGGTACATTCTGGAGTCTGTGATCAAAATCTTTCAACACATAATGTCCTTTAAAATCACGTAAGAACAATTGTACTCCTTCCGGAGAACAACATATAACTGCTCCTAGTTCTTTCAGTGTCTTTATACCAAGCAAATTTTCTGGACATGACTTAGTAAGTAACAAGTCTGTGGTACGGGACAATGGACCGACTCCTAGGGAAACTGGCTTTGACACTTCATTAACAATAGGCTTTCCTGAAAATCCCAGGGAAACATTCTGTGAGCCTGAGAGGGGTGCCCCTGGAACCTCGTCATGACTGATGGTAGTTCTGCTCGCCCCTGTGTCAATCAAAATTTTTCTGTCTTTTCCCAATACACGACTATGTACATAGGGACCTTCTTGATCTACAGGAATCTCAATGAGGGGCAAGCCAACCTCCCTCTCTAGGCTGTTTCATGAGAACTGTTGGAATTCTGGATAGTCCGACTGTGTGTACTGATACATTTGTTGCGTGGCTTGTTGTGTGGCAGCTGCTGGTGGGGGTGGAAAGGTCGCTACTGTCTGTTGCGTGTTCTGTGGGGTGCTATTCTGTCTAGGAGGATGCGGTCGTTCTTTTGTCTTGCCTGTAGCTATATTGTGTTTCAGGACAGCACATTCATTCACATAGTGACCTGGTTGCTTGCAATAATTACAGTTCCCTTTAACAGGTGTCGTGCCCTTCTTATTCGTATTAGCTGGTACCGATTGTGCAACCAGCACTTTCATTTTCGTGTCTTTCATACGTCTCTTTTCATGATCCTGTTCTTCTCTAATTCTGTTCTGGTGATATTGTAACATTTGCAACATTTGTGAAGGGCTATTTGCTTGCCAGGTACTCTCAACCTTCAGTACTCTATTCTTAATCGGGGGTAAGGAATTCTCTACTAATTTGCTCACAAAAAGATGTGGATATGATTCACTACTTGGCTTAAGGCCACTATTAATAGAAAAACATTTCTCGAATCTGGAATAAAAATCACTGGTGTCCTCGTCTTGTTTCTGTTTACAGGCTGAAATAGCATCCCAATCTTCCTTTTTAGTAATCAATAATCTCGGCAGGACCTGTATCAGGAGTTCAGGTAGGGCTTTAGCTTTTTCCCCAAGACCAACACCAGGGTGCCGGCCTTTATCCTCGGCTTCCAATTCTGCCCAACTTAACTTTTTCTCTCCCACCTCCCAGTCTTTCTCTTTAAGTTTTTCGTAAATACCAGCAGGCAACAGTACTTTCAATAATTTTATAATGTCAGCGTACGCGTAATCTCCTATGCGGAGAATTTCTTTTAATTCACGGTGGAACCCCCCCGGGTCTTTATCATGGCAGGGCAACATCTTTTTCATTTCTAGTATTTCTAGTTTCGTCAAGGGTGTGTAAACATACACTCGTTGAAGTTCACCGTTTGCATTTTTGACGGGATGTACCTCTCGTAGGGGGTTCTGTCTGTCTATGTGTAAGCTCTTTCTGTTGTGGTGTGGGGCAGGAATCATGCACGTGGTCAGAAAAGTCAAGTACTTATGTCGTTGGTCCAGAATGACATTAATTAATTCAGTACCTAGGTCTATTAATCTATCTAGAAGTATATCGTCCAGTAATTTATACAAGGGACAGGGATCAGAATATTGACTTTCATACAACGTTATCAAATGTTGAACCATGCAAATACCAGCCAAACGCTGTTCGTTCGGCGGAAGGCTCAAAAAGGTCTGAGCCACTACATCACTGTTATATATGTTAGAATTAGACACCCATTGAACGGCTGACCGGGCTAATTCCTGTTCGTGTGAGGTGTGGGGTCTATCGCACTCTACTCGTCTTTTCAGTGCATTTTCAGTAGCTTGGAATAGATTTTCGAGGGAATATCTTTCCTTTATAGGAGGTCCCTGTTTGCGGTAGTCGAGGCACTTGGGCCTGTCAAACTGCCGTGCTTTGCCTACATAATTTATTTTATCCACTTCCTCAGTTTCGGGCTCTCCATCTTCTGACTCATCTTTCCCGTCAGACTCTTTCCTGTGTAACTTCAAGATCTCTTTTCGTATTTTCCTGTACATGCATTCTGTCTGTCCCTGTTTATCATGCCGACCAGTAGCTATGTTGTCACTCCAATCAGTCAGACCTCTGTTTACTTCTTTGTCTGGTTGGTCTTGTTCCCTGATCAGACAGTTAATCAAAAAACGTAAAATCATGCACTTAACCTCCACTTTTCTTTGTTTCATGGTTTCTTCTATACTCTCGGGTCCCTCCCCCGTTCTAATGAATTCGTATATTTTATCTAAATTTTCCTTCATACCTGGTAGTGTGATCAGATAGTCTACAGTGTGTCTTAATCTTAGTGAGTACACAAGCATTGCACCCAAACATGGTACTGGATCATATATACAATGTGAAATCGTTACATTATGCTTAAAGGGTGATGCTGTCATTTGTGGCGTTCGTTGTAGCCCTGACCCCAGCAGTGCTCGAGCTGTCGGCGGTGTTCGTGGCGTATTTGGTGGCCCCCCTCCCACTGCCCCTTGTCCTACGTCATCTTTCACGGCCTGGGGAAGCCGCATTTGTAGAAGCAGATCCTGTGATGGGGGAGGAGGGAAGGGAGAATTGTTGACAGGAGGTGGCAATTCTTCATTTGCATAATCCGGAGCGGGCTCTTCTAGATAGGAGGAAATAAAAGCCTCAGCTTCTGTCTGCTTGTGTCTACGTACTTTAATCGGTACTAGTGGTGGTGGCAACTTACTGGGTACTTCTGAGGGGGTCACTTTAGCTAGTTCTTCTGTGTGGACGGGATAAATACCTGCAATGAGGGCATTTCTTTCTCTATCTGCTTGTTCTGCCTTGACCCGTTCCCCCTCTTCCTTTAGCTCTTTTTCTCTGGCTTTTTCCGCTGCTTCCTTACTTCTCTCTGCTTTGTGGAATTCTTTCTCTGCTCTCCTATGCGCTTCTTTACGCCATAACTCAATGGCATCTTTCTGGGACGGTCTCACTTTCTTTTTCCATAGTGCTTCCTCTTCTTTCATAATGCATTCAGCATCCCATGTTCCTGAGGCAGGCCATCTATACCTTTCTTCTAGATCCTTCGTGTAATCTACCCATAAGTCTAAAAACAGTATGGCATCTAGCCCGTGCTTTTGATACATAAAATGACCAGGTGTGTCTCTAGGCGGGACGGGAACTGACTCTTCGAGTATCCCTTTCCTGGTCCCTATCTGACGTAATTTCGAAAACAGTGGCATGTTGGAACTGACCTAACGAAAACACAATATACACAGAAAATAGACTGAGAACAACCATTCACACTACAACACTAAAACATTGAAAACAGATACATCCTGACTAGTACATGGGGAAAAACATGAACTTGAAAAACTGTTAACTTTATGTACTGCACTACAGTACAACCATACCGGTCTCATAAAGAGACACGTCTTTACCGTGCCCACTGAAAGGGACACGTCTTTACCGTGCCTGTGTACCCAGACACGTCTTTACCGGGCTCAAATAAATGAACCCGTCTTTATGCATTCCCAATAACGGTACTCACCGGGAAGCAGAACTTGAAGGCCTCGGAAAACTCGATACTCGATACTGCGTGACTGTGGTGCTGCTCATGCGCCTCGGAACAGGTGTGCCTCGGGATACCTCGGACCTTGCTCTCTCACGGCTTGGGCTCTGGTTGGGATGGTCCGCAATCCTCACCGCCTCGTGTGGATGCCTGGTCGCAGTCTCCGTCTCCTCCGTGGGCCTGAGGGAGTAGGCAGGAAGTCCCGCTGTCGTGTACACTTGAAGTCCGTCACGGCTGCAGAAGGGGGCAAGGGCTGGACCTACATCACCGGCGCGTGGGGAAGGGGACTGGTCCCTATTCGGGCGCCAGATTATGTGGTAAATAAAATAATTACCCTGTCGGAGTTTCTATACATTAACAATGATCATGCATATAATGAGAGGCAGAGTCCGTGGTGTCCGATTCAAAAGGGCTTTAATTCAGTAACTCGAGTTAAGGGAGAATCGGGTTCCATCTCCACTAAGGATCAGGAAGGATCGTCATCTGAACTTTATTCACAGAGTACATTATTTATACTTTAAACATACATTACATTGCATGGAGAAGGCGGAGCAAGCGAAGGAGAGAGATAAGAGCACATGGGCATGAGGAGGGCGTACACGTGGGTGTTCCCTTGAGGTGTCATAGGTATGTCATAGGTGGGTGGATACATGGAGGGGGTCTACATGGGCAGCTGGAACCTTTACCCTACTTGTGTGCGTAACTTGGTCATGACGTGGAATTGACGTGTAACTGGGGGGAAGCTGGGGGGAGCTGACTTTCGTGCTAGTGGAGAAACCTTGAATGTCAGGACGACCTGCACTTCTGGTATTATCTGATATCTTGAGTTTGGAGGATGTATTATCTGAATTAAAGGTCACTCGAGCAAAGGTTGCCCATCGCTAAATGTTAGTGTGTGCATATATTTCTTCGTGCATTGCGTGGGGCCATGGGCCTTCTAAGGATGCGAGTTCTGTAAATCACTTGAATGGAGACAGAAAGGCTAGGCCCTATCATCTGCAGGCGGGTTATGTTTACCTATTTCATTAAGCAGGAATGCATTTCTGTGGAGCAGGGCAGATAACTGTAAGCAAAATACTGTCTTGGCAGGCCAGGCTGGGCACCTCTCGGCTGAGCAGGAAGTATGTGAGAGGTCAAGGATACATAGCTAAACGGCAGCTTTCAGAGTGTCTGGGAGGCATGGAGCCTGAATTCGGGTCCTGGCTCAGCTGAGCCACAAAACGGGTTCATCTCGACTTTTAAACGTGCACCATGCAAATACATTGGCAACATAGGCCTCAGTGCAGAATTAACGTTTCTTTCATGGAGGGCTTGGTTACTGACATGCTAACATTGAACGGAAATGCAGAAGCATTATTATTACAGGCATGAGAGGGGAAATGCATGGTGACATGGACATACATAGGGTACATGTAGGGGACACTTTGGCCACATAAAATTTCTATTTCCTCACTTTAACGGAAAGGGAATGGCCCCCCAGACGCATCCTGCGAAAGCGGGGGACCACCACCTGTCATTGCATGGCTGAGCGCAGGTATCTGCAAGGTGCATAGAAGGAAGAGCGCTTCCTGAAGTACGCCGGCCCTAGACCATGCAGGGCTCTATGCGCCAGAGTAGAAGCTTTAAATCGCACTCTATGGACCACTGGGAGCCAATGCAGGTCCTGCAGATGTTGTCTGATGCTAGATCTTCCTGGGATATTGCACAGGATTCTGGCCACAGCATTCTTAATAATTTATAGTCAGGAATGCCAATGTACAAAGGATTGGCATAGTCAATGCGGGATAAACTAAGGGGACGTGTCACCATTTTCCTGGCTGACCTAGGTAGCATGGGGAAGAACTTTGTAAGTGATTTAAGAGTACCAAAGCAAATCCCCGTGAGTTTTTTAATCTGTGCGGAGAACCTAAGGTCCTCACCAAACCAGACCTCCGTGTTCTTAGCTGGATTGCCCACAGAATTGGGCTGTGGGTAGTCTGAAGGCCACAGGGTTTCTCTAAAGGAAGGAGGGAAATAAGTGTACAAGAGGAGCTCCGAATTGTCCTCCTTGCACTTCAGTTGGGCACGTGCTAGCCACTTGAAAACAGACAAGAAGCTTTTCAGGCCCGTTTTCTGATGACAGGTCATTGTCCTTCCAAGTAAAGAGGAGCTTGGTATCGTGGGCATACACTATGATCTTAGCTCCCAGCTCCTCAGCTAGATAAATCAGGGATGTTATATAGACATTAAAGAGCAAAGGGCTCAAAGTAGAGCCCTGTGGTACTCCTGCTGACATTTTCCTAAGGGCCGACGAAAAAGGTGGCATCCAATCCCCTAAAAAGGATTTCAGCCAATCCCAGGCAAGACCAGTAACGCCAATGTTAGAAAGTCGGGCAAGCAGTTGTTGACGGGGCACCATATCAAAGGCGGCAGAGAGGTCCAACAAAATCAAGGCGTACCTGCCGCCCACGTCCAGGAACTCCCTAATTGCCTCTGCCATCTCCACACGTCCTGTCTCAGTGCTGTAAGTTGCCCTAAATCCGGATTGGGCAGGGTGCAGCGCGCCAGATAACTCAACATAGGCGTCCAGCTCTCTGAAGACAGAATTTTCACACACCTTAGCCAATGCCGGTAGACGGTAAATAGGGCGATAACTCACGAGTATGGTGGGATCTAAAGTCTGATAATTTAAAAGAGGTAAGAGTTTGACCTGTTTCCAGTTCAGAGGGACAGTAGCCATCAGTAAGGATACATTGATTATAGCATTTACCTCTGGATTGACCCCCTCCGCGACCCCTGCCAATACCCTAGCTGGGCATGGATCTGTAAGAGAACCTGACTTGAGTGATTTAAGGATAGCCAATGAGTCTGACATGGCAATGGGGAGAAAATTCATAAATAAGGGAGCTGACAGGGTGGGGGCTAAAATAGGCGGAAGATGGAAATCAGCTTGCACAGTGAGGCCCAACCCTAAGCTAGCTTGGATAGTCTGTATTTTCTCTATAAAGAAACATTACAGCTCCTCACACCATTGTGACGAGGCCGGCAGGACAGTATGTTCAGCACAAGGAGATAGAAAGCTCTGGACAATAGAGAAAGATTCCTTGCTGGTATTGTAGATTTCGCAATACGCTCCGCATAAAAGCTATTTTTTTGTCTCCCCAATGGCTTCATAATAGTCTCTCTGAGCTTTGCAAAGAATGATTTTAGCCAAAGGACAATACTCCCATCGCCAATGACGTTCCAATTTTTTACATCCCTGCTTACGATCTCTAAGTGTACCAGAGTACCAGGGTTTTGAGGGAGCAAGTCTCACTCACCTATTGGAAAGGGGTATAGATACCGAACTAATCCCTTGGGAAATCCAGTTGACAAGACTATCTACTGCACCTTCGAGATCATGCATGGCTACTGGTCGTGAGGCTAGAAGGGCCACGAATAGAGCAGGGATATCAATCTTCCGTGACAGTCTGCCTAGGAACGTGGCTATGGGGGGAGGGGGCTTTGTGATGATCCAAGAGAACTGGATTAGCTAGTGGTCTGACCATGTAACTTGGAGTGGGTCACTAATGGACAGTGGAAAGTTGGAGCAATCCAAGTCTATTGTGTGTCCCCCCTTGTGGGAAGGAGACTTGATCCGTTGAGTCAATTGTGCCAGATTGAGCGAGTCCAGTGATTGCTTAAAGTCAATAGTCTCCGGACAGTCTACATGGATATTAAAATTGCCAGAAACAAGAAATTTGAAAAGCAAAGGGCTCGGGAGATAATAACATCATCCAGTGCTTTTAGAAATGCTCCAGGAGAACCGGGGGGTAATACACCAGTGTGCCGCCAAGAGTGAATTGAGGCAACAAATTAATGGTAAAATCGAGGGCCTCCTTATCTGCTATACCCAAAGTTTCTTTGCTGGAAAACATCCAAGTGTCCCTGAACACTACTGCGATCCCACCTCCTCTACCAGTTTTCTGGTCAGCCCTCACTATTCTATAACACTGAGGGATGGCCATCTCAACCACACAGGCACAGGACTCATTGAACCAAGTTTCTGTAATGAATAGTACATCTAGCTGGTCGTCAGAGAGAAGCTCAAAGATGTCTGGGGCATGCATGACAATTGAGCGGGAATTGATAAGTGCAGCGTGGATCCTGTCCCCCCACAGTTCTGGGGGACAAAGCGGTTACGGGCGCAGGGGCAAGCAACTCAGTTTGAAAACAGAATTTCATGTTGAACATGTCCTCGACAGATTTAGAAGTGCTGCCCATTGGTCACCACAGTTGCCCTTGGTATAGTCAAGAGCCAGAAGTTCCTCTTGGCTAAAATACCTCTGACTGCCCAGCACCTCGACCAGGGGCACAGGCAGCATGGCTGGCACTGGGAGCTTTCGGGGCATGGATGGGTGCAGACGGGCTTGCCTTGGGAGCGCCCGCTGCGCGTCTGATTCAGCATGTGTGTTAAATAGCGTAATTCCTCCCCCAGCTAGACCACTGACTCCAGCCCCACTGGGATCCGGTACTACCCCCAAGATTGTGCGCTGCCTTCCACTCAATCAGAGCTAATAGCCACAGTGGAATTGGGCAGGGGAGGCACATCTCCCAGGACACAGATCCAAGGTAGGTGTAGAAGATGTCAAATGAACCAAATTAGTCAGGTTTTTCAATTTAAAGCCGGTCGCATTTTGGGCAGGCACAGAGTAACACATTCACATTTAGCAGGAAAATAAAACCAATTGTTAAAAATGCTCACACGCTGACACAGTTCACAAAGCGGGTCGAGCAGGTACTGACACTCCCTGCTCTTACCGCCTGTGAGACAGTGGTTCCATTAGTGGCTATATGGGTGAGTTGATGTGATACTGACTGTGGGTGAGTGATGAGATGTGTCAGTGTTTGTATGGTTTCTGTAAAAATGAGTTTGTTAGTGATTGTGATTGTGTGGGAGTGGGTGTATGACATTTTATGGGGGTGTAAGTGGGTACATCAGTATTTCTCTGGATGATGTAATCAGTGATGTCATTTCAAATGTCATCAGTGATGTCAATTCAGATAAATATGTTTATTTGGTTGGGGGAAAAAAAAAAGCATGCGGCTCTACTCCGTCCCCCTGGGCCCAGGAACAATCCAATGGGGGCGGGAGACTGCACGCGTCTCTCCCCAGGCCGATTTTGGCCCCAGGGAGCTCTTCATCCAGGGCCCGGCCTTAAAATAAATACTTTTTTATTGTGGGAGCGGGGCTGCGTGGCCCCCTGGCTGGCCCAACTCCATCGGCCGGGGCCCTACTTTAAAATGAATACAATTTTATGGGGGAGAGGGGCCTAGTGGCCCACCTCCCCGGGCCAATTTCAGCCCTGGGGACCACATCACCAGGGCCTGGCCTTTAATGGGGAGTGCAAGATCAGTGATGGCATTGTGATGTCAGTTGAAATGTCATCAGCAGTGTTATCAGTGATGTAACAGACCATGTCATAAGTGATGTAATATATGAGGTCACAAACAGTGAATTGCGGGGGTCCAAGTTATAGTCAGCTAAGGTAACTATAATTGCTGAATTTCACTGTTTTTGTATGAGTGAAATCTGAGCCTAATTATAACGTTCCTGTAACCTTTGGTTTATATATATATTTTCCCTGTGGTACAACAATACATTGTATAATCCACATATGGGATTTAATATCAGTCGATTAACACTTATGTTTGAGTACTTATTTTCAAATAAAATATAATTACGCTCAATTTCTGGTCTTTTTGAAGACACCAATCGTTGTGAAGATCATGTGACCAGGAAATAAAGGAAAATTATTGGATGATACACTTTTCAACTATAAGAATAGGAGGAACTCAGCAATTTATATATAATGTACATTCTTTAAGAGGAGGTAATTGTGAGCAGCTCATGAGCATTTGTTGGAGTGTTTTTTTTTATATTTTGGCAACTCAGCCAGAAGAGTGAGATCGGGTGGAACAGCAGGCAACAGATGGATTCTGGTGAGTCAGGAGATGAGGTTGCTCCCCAGAAAAATCAAGCATTGCCTGGGATTTCTTCAGGATTCCATCAGAAGAATCAAAAACAGTTGCCAAAATTGCACAATGCACAACATGTGACAGACATTGTCAAGGCATATAAATATAAAATATTTACCATCTAAAAACATACCATGGCAATCGTCTAAAAGCAGCAAGAAGGCAACGCAAGGCTGAACGACCCTCAACTTCAATAGCAGCTGCAACAACACTGGGGTAGAGAGTCCCTTCAGGGGTCCAATCTCAACTTCAAGATTTGGCTCCAGAGTTTTCCTGGACAGCATCATACATCATGGATTGTGGCAATGTAGTGAGTGCAAGTGAGCAGTTATATCAGCCCTTCGTAATGCTGCAAAGAAACATAAATGTTGATTTTTTTGGGCTTTCCAATGTTTTTGTACATTAGCAGGCATTTTATTATCTTCTAATTCATTGCAACAATACTTACATATAATTGCTGTATTGGCAAGTCAAAGTGATCGTCTGCAAATAAATTCACAGCTAACTTTCGCCAGTCATCATTATTTTCTTTTTCACTTTTTACAAACAAGTCAACAGTCTAGATTGAATCTCGTAGTGCGTGCAACAACAACATATACAAACATACTCTGTTTTTTCGGACCACAGTCTGTCAAATTTTGTAATATGTTCTTCAAAACTATCAACTGTAACATCTCTGTTCTGTTCTGCAACTCGTCCTCTTAACAGCTCTTCATTTTCCCTAGAATCTTGCTTGGGACCAAAGAAACAAAACTACACATCATCACAAACCTTTTTTTACGTCTGCCCTTTACCATGCAACGTGCTCTATTCTTTTCTCCTAAAAATATACTGGAATTTTTACATAGTACAGCCTTCCAACTTAATCTTCTCATTGTTGAGTGATATAAAGCTAACATCCTAAAATGATGAAAGGTGCTTTGGCACACTTTCTTTGATGAACAAGCTAGTGAGTGTCCCTGCAAATTTTTCTGCTTTCTATTCCTGCAAGAATCTAATCCTTGTAAACTACCTATCTTGTGTTTTATACTTCACCTTGGAAAGATATGTAGAAATGTCCTTAATATATCAATGGATTTTTATTAAATACTACAAACACTAATACAATTCGATTTGCATACATATACCTGACTCTGCTTTCCTTGTACCTCTTCTCCAATAACTTGTTCTACATTTCTAGGTGCCATCACCTCTTTCACTACAGAAATGCCATTCTTCATCTCATAACATTGGCCTCTGTAATCAACAGAATGAACTAATCTATTATCCTGGAGATAGTTTTCTTCATTAAAGAGTTGTCATTCTATTTATAATCAAAATGAAAAGCTTCCTCTTCAGAGCAAATGCCTAATCAAATGCACTCTCAACTCATTCTTTCTGTTTTAGTACCTCTCTCCTTCTTCTATACTTTGTCATAGTCCCCATTAGATTTAAAACTACCCCCCTACAAGACATCCTGGCTCTGATTTTCTTAACTATATATCCAACATTGGGCCCGATTCACAGAATTAACTTAAGACTCAATCCTAAACTTACTACTATTTTGGTATTCACAGAATGCACTTACTACTTTTGGCATTCACAGAAGTTAGGCTTTTGTCTTAAGTTTGTCTTAAGACAAACTTAAGACAGACTTAAGACAGACTTAAGACAGACTTAAGACAGACTTAAGACAAACTTAAGACAGACTTAAGACAGACTTAAGACAAAATCCTAACTTAAGTCTGTCTTAAGTTTGTCTTAAGTCTGCCTTAAGTTTGTCTTAAGACAACAATCCTAACTTTTGTGAATACCAAAAGTAGTACGTTCATTCTGTGAATAGCAAAAGTAGTAAGTGCATTCTGTGAATACCAAAATAGTAGTAAGTTTAGGATTGAGTCTTAAGTTCATTCTGTGAATCGGGCCCTATATTCTTAAGGAAATACTTTGTCCTTTTACCAGTAGCTCTTTTTTCTTTCATCGCTTTTTCTTCATTTTGCCCCTTTCGTGTCTCAGTTTTGCATAGCTACTGTAGTTGCTACTGTTCCCTTTTCCTCTGAACTATTGTAGGCATTCTGTCTGTACGTATGCAGATATTGATCTGTAAAAAAAAGTATATATCGAATTTTTATTCTAGCCAATGTACCAACTACTTCGTTTGCATAATCCGGAGCGGGCTCTTCTAGATAGGAGGAAATAAAAGCCTCAGCTTCTGTCTGCTTGTGTCTACGTACTTTAATCGGTACTATTGGTGGTGGCAACTTACTGGGTACTTCTGAGGGGGTCACTTTAGCTAGTTCTTCTGTGTGGACGGGATAAATACCTGCAATGAGGGCATTTCTTTCTCTATCTGCTTGTTCTGCCTTGACCCGTTCCCCCTCTTCCTTTAGCTCTTTTTCTCTGGCTTTTTCCGCTGCTTCCTTACTTCTCTCTGCTTTGTGGAATTCTTTCTCTGCTCTCCTATGCGCTTCTTTACGCCATAACTCAATGGCATCTTTCTGGGACGGTCTCACTTTCTTTTTCCATAGTGCTTCCTCTTCTTTCATAATGCATTCAGCATCCCATGTTCCTGAGGCAGGCCATCTATACCTTTCTTCTAGATCCTTCGTGTACTCTACCCATAAGTCTAAAAACAGTATGGCATCTAGCCCGTGCTTTTGATACATAAAATGACCAGGTGTGTCTCTAGGCGGGACGGGAACTGACTCTTCGAGTATCCCTTTCCTGGTCCCTATCTGACGTAATTTTGAAAACAGTGGCATGTTGGAACTGACCTAACGAAAACACAATATACACAGAAAATAGACTGAGAACAACCATTCACACTACAACACTAAAACATTGAAAACAGATACATCCTGACTAGTACATGGGGAAAAACATGAACTTGAAAAACTGTTAACTTTATGTACTGCACTACAGTACAACCATACCGGTCTCATAAAGAGACACGTCTTTACCGTGCCCACTGAAAGGGACACGTCTTTACCGTACCTGTGTACCCAGACACGTCTTTACCGGGCTCAAATAAATGAACCCGTCTTTATGCATTCCCAATAACGGTACTCACCGGGAAGCAGAACTTGAAGGCCTCGGAAAACTCGATACTCGATACTGCGTGACTGTGGTGCTGCTCATGCGCCTCGGAACAGGTGTGCCTCGGGATACCTCGGACCTTGCTCTCTCACGGCTTGGGCTCTGGTTGGGATGGTCCGCAATCCTCACTGCCTCGTGTGGATGCCTGGTCGCAGTCTCCGTCTCCTCTGTGGGCCTGAGGGAGTAGGCAGGAAGTCCCGCTGTCGTGTACACTTGAAGTCCGTCACAGCTGCAGAAGGGGGCAAGGGCTGGACCTACATCACCGGCGCGTGGGGAAGGGGACTGGTCCCTATTCGGGCGCCAGATTATGTGGTAAATAAAATAATTACCCTGTCGGAGTTTCTATACATTAACAAGGATCATGCATATAATGAGAGGCAGAGTCCGTGGTGTCCGATTCAAAAGGGCTTTAATTCAGTAACTCGAGTTAAGGGAGAATCGGGTTCCATCTCCACTAAGGATCAGGAAGGATCGTCATCTGAACTTTATTCACAGAGTACATTATTTATACTTTAAACATACATTACATTGCATGGAGAAGGCGGAGCAAGCGAAGGAGAGAGATAAGAGCACATGGGCGTGAGGAGGGCGTACACGTGGGTGTTCCCTTGAGGTGTCATAGGTATGTCATAGGTGGGTGGATACATGGAGGGGGTCTACATGGGCAGCTGGAACCTTTACCCTACTTGTGTGCGTAACTTGGTCATGACGTGGAATTGACGTGTAACTGGGGGGAAGCTGGGGGGAGCTGACTTTCGTGCTAGTGGAGAAACCTTGAATGTCAGGACGACCTGCACTTCTGGTATTATCTGATATCTTGAGTTTGGAGGATGTATTATCTGAATTAAAGGTCGCTCGAGCAAAGGTTGCCCATCGCTAAATGTTAGTGTGTGCATATATTTCTTCGTGCATTGCGTTGGGCCATGGGCCTTCTATGGATGCGAGTTCTGTAAATCACTTGAATGGAGACAGAAAGGCTAGGCCCTATCATCTGCAGGCGGGTTATGTTTACCTTTTTCATTAAGCAGGAATGTATTTCTGTGGAGCAGGGCAGATAACTGTAAGCAAAATACTGTCTTGGCAGGCCGGGCTGGGCACCTCTCGGCTGAGCAGGAAGTATGTGAGAGGTCAAGGATACATAGCTAAACGGCAGCTTTCAGAGTGTCTGGGAGGCATGGAGCCTGAATTCGGGTCCTGGATCAGCTGAGCCACAAAACGGGTTCATCTCGACTTTTAAACGTGCACCATGCAAATACATTGGCAACATAGGCCTCAGTGCAGAATTAACGTTTCTTTCATGGAGGGCTTGGTTACTGACATGCTAACATTGAACGGAAATGCAGAAGCATTAGTATTACAGGCATGAGAGGGGAAATGCATGGTGACATGGACATACATAGGGTACATGTAGGGGACACTTTGGCCACATAAAATTTCGATTTCCTCACTTTAACGGAAAGGGAATGGCCCCCCAGACGCATCCTGTGAAAGCGGGTACCACCACCTGTCATTGCATGGCTGAGCGCAGGTATCTGCAAGGTGCATAGAAGGAAGAGCGCTTCCTGAAGTACGGCGGCCCTAGACCATGCAGGGCTCTATGCGCCAGAGTGGAAGCTTTAAATCGCACTCTATGGACCACTGGGAGCCAATGCAGGTCCTGCAGATGTTGTCTGATGCTAGATCTTCCTGGGATATTGCACAGGATTCTGGCCACAGCATTCTTAATAATTTATAGTCAGGAATGCCAATGTACAAAGGATTGGCATAGTCAATGCGGGATAAACTAAGGGGACATGTCACCAATTTTCTGGCTGACCTAGGTAGCATGGGGAAGAACTTTGTAAGTGATTTAAGAGTACCAAAGCAAATCCCTGTGAGTTTTTTAATCTGTGCGGAGAACCTAAGGTCCTCACCAAACCAGACCTCCGTGTTCTTAGCTGGATTGCCCACAGAATTGGGCTGTGGGTAGTCTGAAGGCCACAGGGTTTCTCTAAAGGAAGGAGGGAAATAACTGTACAAGAGGAGCTCCGAATTGTCCTCCTTGCACTTCAGTTGGGCACGTGCTAGCCACTTGAAAACAGACAAGAAGCTTTTCAGGCCCGTTTTCTGATGACAGGTCATTGTCCTTCCAAGTAAAGAGGAGCTTGGTATCGTGGGCATACACTATGATCTTAGCTCCCAGCTCCTCAGCTAGATAAATCAGGGATGTTTTATAGGCATTAAAGAGCAAAGGGCTCAAAGTAGAGCCCTGTGGTACTCCTGCTGACATTTTCCTAAGGGCCGACGAAAAAGGTGGCATCCAATCCCCTAAAAAGGATTTCAGCCAATCCCAGGCAAGACCAGTAACGCCAATGTTAGAAAGTCGGGCAAGCAGTTGTTGACGGGGCACCATATCAAAGGCGGCAGAGAGGTCCAACAAAATCAAGGCGTACCTGCCGCCCACGTCCAGGAACTCCCTAATTGCCTCTGCCATCTCCACACGTCCTGTCTCAGTGCTGTAAGTTGCCCTAAATCCGGATTGGGCAGGGTGCAGCGCGCCAGATAACTCAACATAGGCGTCAAGCTCTCTGAAGACAGAATTTTCACACACCTTAGCCAATGCCGGTAGACGGTAAATAGGGCGATAACTCACGAGTATGGTGGGATCTAAAGTCTGCTTATTTAAAAGAGGTAAGAGTTTGACCTGTTTCCAGTTCAGAGGGACAGTAGCCATCAGTAAGGATACATTGATTATAGCATTTACCTCTGGATTGACCCCCTCCGCGACCCCTGCCAATACCCTAGCTGGGCATGGATCTGTAAGAGAACCTGACTTGAGTGATTTAAGGATAGCCAATGAGTCTGACATGGCAATGGGGAGAAAATTCATAAATAAGGGAGCTGACAGGGTGGGGGCTAAAATAGGCGGAAGATGGAAATCAGCTTGCACAGTGAGGCCCAACCCTAAGCTAGCTTGGATAGTCTGTATTTTCTCTATAAAGAAACATTACAGCTCCTCACACCATTGTGACGAGGCCGGCAGGACAGTATGTTCAGCACAAGGAGATAGAAAGCTCTGGACAATAGAGAAAGATTCCTTGCTGGTATTGTAGATTTCGCAATACGCTCCGCATAAAAGCTATTTTTTTGTCTCCCCAATGGCTTCATAATAGTCTCTCTGAGCTTTGCAAAGAATGATTTTAGCCAAAGGACAATACTCCCATCGCCAATGACGTTCCAATTTTTTACATCCCTGCTTACGATCTCTAAGTGTACCAGAGTACCAGGGTTTTGAGGGAGCAAGTCTCACTCACCTATTGGAAAGGGGTATAGATACCGAACTAATCCCTTGGGAAATCCAGTTGACAAGACTATCTACTGCACCTTCGAGATCATGCATGGCTACTGGTCGTGAGGCTAGAAGGGCCACGAATAGAGCAGGGATATCAATCTTCCGTGACAGTCTGCCTAGGAACGTGGCTATGGGGGGAGGGGGCTTTGTGATGATCCAAGAGAACTGGATTAGCTAGTGGTCTGACCATGTAACTTGGAGTGGGTCACTAATGGACAGTGGAAAGTTGGAGCAATCCAAGTCTATTGTGTGTCCCCCCTTGTGGGAAGGAGACTTGATCCGTTGAGTCAATTGTGCCAGATTGAGCGAGTCCAGTGATTGCTTAAAGTCATTAGTCTCCGGACAGTCTACATGGATATTAAAATTGCCAGTAACAAGAAATTTGAAAAGCAAAGGGCTCGGGAGATAATAACATCATCCAGTGCTTTTAGAAATGCTCCAGGAGAACCGGGGGGGCAATACACCAGTGTGCCGCCAAGAGTGAATTGAGGCAACAAATTAATGGTAAAATCGAGGGCCTCCTTATCTGCTATACCCAAAGTTTTTTTGCTGGAAAACATCCAAGTGTCCCTGAACACTACTGCGGTCCCACCTCCTCTACCAGTTTTCTGGTCAGCCCTCACTATTCTATAACACTGAGGGATGGCCATCTCAACCACACAGGCACAGGACTCATTGAACCAAGTTTCTGTAATGAATAGTACATCTAGCTGGTCGTCAGAGAGAAGCTCAAAGATGTCTGGGGCATGCATGACAATTGAGCGGGAATTGATAAGTGCAGCGTGGATCCTGTCCCCCCACAGTTCTGGGGGACAAAGCGGTTACGGGCGCAGGGGCAAGCAACTCAGTTTGAAAACAGAATTTCATGTTGAACATGTCCTCGACAGATTTAGTAGTGCTGCCCATTGGTCACCACAGTTGCCCTTGGTATAGTCAAGAGCCAGAAGTTCCTCTTGGCTAAAATACCTCTGACTGCCCAGCACCTCGACCAGGGGCACAGGCAGCATGGCTGGCACTGGGAGCTTCCGGGGCATGGATGGGTGCAGACGGGCTTGCCTTGGGAGCGCCCGCTGCGCGTCTGATTCAGCATGTGTGTTAAATAGCGTAATTCCTCCCCCAGCTAGACCACTGACTCCAGCCCCACTGGGATCCGGTACTACCCCCAAGATTGTGCGCTGCCTTCCACTCAATCAGCGCTAATAGCCACAGTGGAATTGGGCATGGGAGGCACATCTCCCAGGACACAGATCCAAGGTAGGTGTAGAAGATGTCAAATGAACCAAATTAGTCAGGTTTTTCAATTTAAAGCCGGTCGCATTTTGGGCAGGCACAGAGTAACACATTCACATTTAGCAGGAAAATAAAACCAATTGTTAAAAATGCTCACACGCTGACACAGTTCACAAAGCGGGTCGAGCAGGTACTGACACTCCCTGCTCTTACCGCCTGTGAGACAGTGGTTCCATTAGTGGCTATATGGGTGAGTTGATGTGATACTGACTGTGGGTGAGTGATGAGATGTGTCAGTGTTTGTATGGTTTCTGTAAAAATGAGTTTGTTAGTGATTGTGATTGTGTGGGAGTGGGTGTATGACATTTTATGGGGGTGTAAGTAGGTACATCAGTATTTCTCTGGATGATGTAATCAGTGATGTCATTTTAGATGTCATCAGTGATGTCAATTCAGATAAATATGTTTATTTGGTTGGGGGAAAAAAAAAAAGCATGCGGCTCTACTCTGTCCCCCTGGGCCCAGGAACAATCCAATGGGGGCGGGAGACTGCACGCGTCTCTCCCCAGGCCGATTTTGGCCCCAGGGAGCTCTTCATCCAGGGCCCGGCCTTAAAATAAATACTTTTTTATTGTGGGAGCGGGGCTGCATGGCCCCCTGGCTGGCCCAACTCCATCGGCCGGGGCCCTACTTTAAAATGAATACAATTTTATGGGGGAGAGGGGCCTAGTGGCCCACCTCCCCGGGCCAATTTCAGCCCTGGGGACCACATCACCAGGGCCTGGCCTTTAATGGGGAGTGCAAGATCAGTGATGGCATTGTGATGTCAGTTGAAATGTCATCAGCAGTGTTATCAGTGATGTAACAGACCATGTCATAAGTGATGTAATATATGAGGTCACAAACAGTGAATTGCGGGGGTCCAAGTTATAGTCAGCTAAGGTAACTATAATTGCTGAATTTCACTGTTTTTGTATGAGTGAAATCTGAGCCTAATTATAACGTTCCTGTAACCTTTGGTTTATATATATATTTTCACTGTGGTACAACAATACATTGTATAATCCACATATGGGATTTAATATCAGTCGATTAACACTTATGTTTGAGTACTTATTTTCAAATAAAATATAATTCCGCTCAATTTCTGGTCTTTTTTGAAGACACCAATCGTTGTGAAGATCATGTGACCAGGAAATAAAGGAAAATTATTGGATGATACACTTTTCAACTATAAGAATAGGAGGAACTCAGCAATTTATATATAATGTACATTCTTTAAGAGGAGGTAATTGTGAGCAGCTCATGAGCATTTGTTGGAGTGTTTTTTTTTATATTTTGGCAACTCAGCCAGAAGAGTGAGATCGGGTGGAACAGCAGGCAACAGATGGATTCTGGTGAGTCAGGAGATGAGGTTGCTCCCCAGAAAAATCAAGCATTGCCTGGGATTTCTTCAGGATTCCATCAGAAGAATCAAAAACAGTTGCCAAAATTGCACAATGCACAACATGTGACAGACATTGTCAAGGCATATAAATAAAAAATATTTACCATCTAAAAACATACCATGGCAATCGTCTAAAAGCAGCAAGAAGGCAACGCAAGGCTGAACGACCCTCAACTTCAATAGCAGCTGCAACAACACTGGGGTAGAGAGTCCCTTCAGGGGTCCAATCTCAACTTCAAGATTTGGCTCCAGAGTTTTCCTGGACAGCATCATACATCATGGATTGTGGCAATGTAGTGAGTGCAAGTGAGCAGTCATATCAGCCCTTCGTAATGCTGCAAAGAAACATAAATGTTGATTTTTTTGGGCTTTCCAATGTTTTTGTACATTAGCAGGCATTTTATTATCTTCTAATTCATTGCAACAATACTTACATATAATTGCTGTATTGGCAAGTCAAAGTGATCGTCTGCAAATAAATTCACAGCTAACTTTCGCCAGTCATCATTATTTTCTTTTTCACTTTTTACAAACAAGTCAACAGTCTAGATTGAATCTCGTAGTGAGTGCAACAACAACATATACAAACATACTCTGTTTTTTCGGACCACAGTCTGTCAAATTTTGTAATATGTTCTTCAAAACTATCAACTGTAACATCTCTGTTCTGTTCTGCAACTCGTCCTCTTAACAGCTCTTCATTTTCCCTAGAATCTTGCTTAGGGACCAAAGAAACAAAACTACACATCATCACAAACCTTTTTTTACGTCTGCCCTTTACCATGCAACGTGCTCTATTCTTTTCTCCTAAAAATAATACTGGAATTTTTACATAGTACAGCCTTCCAACTTAATCTTCTCATTGTTGAGTGATATAAAGCTAACATCCTAAAATGATGAAAGGTGCTTTGGCACACTTTCTTTGATGAACAAGCTAGTGAGTGTCCCTGCAAATTTTTCTGCTTTCTATTCCTGCAAGAATCTAATCCTTGTAAACTACCTATCTTGTGTTTTATACTTCACCTTGGAAAGATATGTAGAAATGTCCTTAATATATCAATGGATTTTTATTAAATACTACAAACACTAATACAATTCGATTTGCATACATATACCTGACTCTGCTTTCCTTGTACCTCTTCTCCAATAACTTGTTCTACATTTCTAGGTGCCATCACCTCTTTCACTACAGAAATGCCATTCTTCATCTCATAACATTGGCCTCTGTAATCAACAGAATGAACTAATCTATTATCCTGGAGATAGTTTTCTTCATTAAAGAGTTGTCATTCTATTTATAATCAAAATGAAAAGCTTCCTCTTCAAAGCAAATGCCTAATCAAATGCACTCTCAACTCATTCTTTCTGTTTTAGTACCTCTCTCCTTCTTCTATACTTTGTCATAGTCCACATTAGATTTAAAAATACCCCCCTACAAGACATCCTGGCTCTGATTTTCTTAACTATATATCCAACATTGGCCCGATTCACAGAATTAACTTAAGACTCAATCCTAAACTTACTACTATTTTGGTATTCACAGAATGCACTTACTACTTTTGGCATTCACAGAAGTTAGGATTTTGTCTTAAGTTTGTCTTAAGACAAACTTAAGACAGACTTAAGACAGACTTAAGACAGACTTAATACAAACTTAAGACAGACTTAAGACAGACTTAAGACAAAATCCTAACTTAAGTCTGTCTTAAGTTTGTCTTAAGTCTGCCTTAAGTTTGTCTTAAGACAAAAATCCTAACTTTTGTGAATACCAAAAGTAGTACGTTCATTCTGTGAATAGCAAAAGTAGTAAGTGCATTCTGTGAATACCAAAATAGTAGTAAGTTTAGGATTGAGTCTTAAGTTCATTCTGTGAATCGGGCCCTATATTCTTAAGGAAATACTTTGTCCTTTTACCAGTAGCTCTTTTTTCTTTCATCGCTTTTTCTTCATTTTGCCCCTTTCGTGTCTCAGTTTTGCATAGCTACTGTAGTTGCTACTGTTCCCTTTTCCTCTGAACTATTGTAGGCATTCTGTCTGTACGTATGCAGATATTGATCTGTAAAAAAAAGTATATATCGAATTTTTATTCTAGCCAATGTACCAACTACTTTACTACTGGCTTTACACATTATACAAAGACAGTTTTTATATTATGTTGCAGTTTTAAAGTTATAGATAACCCTATTTACATTACATTAAGCCCTTCCTTCCATGTACCGAACCCAAACCAATACACAAAACTGAATTTATTAGTTACCTACTAATATTATATCACTCTCTCCTACAACACAGCTACACCGCCGTAGATTTTGTGTTTCAGTACTTTTCTACTTAGATGTGTCAGATTAACATTTTGAGAAACACTGCATATACAAATCTTCACATTAATCTGTATCACAGCATATAGCTCATTAATTCTTCAGAGTACATGCAAATAGTGTGTTACAGGTTACATATATAATACACCAAATGGTTCTAAAAGAGTGCATATTCCTCACTAAAATGTATAAATACATGTGTTTGTCGTTCAGTACAACAATACTCCCTGGCAGATTAGATGAGTGCATAGATAGTGCCTGGATGATTCCGTGAGTATGTTCCATTACTGCATAGTTATTGCCTGTGTATGTGAATGATTAAATTGCTACTATCTGGGTGTTTGGAGGAGTGCATGAGTACTGTCTGAATGATTAGATACTTGCATAACTAATGCCTCAATGATTCAATACATGCATATATAGTGGTTTGATGATTAAATGAGTGCTACTCTAGTCCCTGGGTGATAACAGGACTACATGCATAGTATATGTGTGATTTATTCAGTACATGCATAGTGCGTACATCATTGTTTAAGTGCATACAAAGCACCTGGCAGATTGCATGAGCAGTGTTTCAGTGATTGAATGAGTACATGACTGATTTCCATGTGTTTTTGGTTAATTGAAGAGGTAGTACCTGGGCGATATCAAAACTACATGCATATTGCCCAGATAATTGAATTACTGCAGTAGTAGTGGCTGGCTGATTACATGAGTGCATGAATAATGTCTGAGTAATTGTATAAGTCCATTGATAAATCTTGAGTGATTGGATAAAAGCAAGTGTGCTGCCATGGTAATTGTATTGGTGCAAGAATAGTGCCTCAGTAATTGGATGAGAGCATAGATACTGGATACTGGATGGGTGATAGGTTTGCTGCAATGGTACTTCCTGTATAATTGGATGAGTGCATGACTAGTACCTGGGTATTTGGATGAGCGCATGGATTGTGCCTCAGTATTTGGATGAGTGCATGGAATATAAGTTGTAATGAGTGCATGGGCTGTGCATGGGTGTTTGAATAACTGAATAGGTAGAGCTTTGGTGACAGTATATATGAATGGTTAGGTCCTGGGTGATTAGATGAATGCATGGGTGCGGCCTGCATACTTCATTGAGTACATAATTAGTGCCTCTATGATTGGATAGTGCATGAATGTGATTCGATATCTGCCTGAGTAGTGGATGAGGGAAGGATGAGTGTCTGAGTAATGCTTGGATGACTGTAAAAACCTCCATTGCTGTTACATACATAACAGTTGTAACTATATGTATAACTAATTTTTAATTCATTCAGTCAGTATCGACCTCTCTGTTTTAGGGTATCTCTCCTTTTCTAATGACCTATGTGTCACAAAGTCAAGATATCACACCTCAAATATAATTGGATACATGCCTCTCTACAAGCATACATTGCTCTGCTACTCAGCATGCACATACATCAGTACATTTCTAACATTGAAAAGAATAAATCTCACTTTTTCAAGGCACAAAATGTTTCCTTAATAGCCCACCAACATAATTTCTCAAGTTTTTCTTGTGTGTTTAAAACATATAAATTCAGCATTTCTCAAAGAAAAGTTGCACGCCAAATAAAGGTAGCAAAAACACGCTCACCAGACATTCTGCAGCATAAACTCTCCTCATTTTTAAACAGAGAATGTTTAAAGACCCTCAGAACATACATGCCATTTTCATTGGCCTTAAAGAACATAGATCACATGTAAACATATATTTAATTTCATATTTAATATACACCTTCAAGCCATCTTTCCAAAAAGATATTGCTTACTACATCTTTAAATAAAGTTGAGTCCTACCATACGTATAACTATCTGCAACCACAAAAAAATCACACCATCTAAGCAAATGCAAACCACTTATATAAGTAAAAAACACATTGACAAACAATTCCTAATACAAACCTAACAAATATTACTACTTTATAATACATATACAGGTAAAGAACATGTGCTTATGTTTTACTTGTGACTACTTTACTCTGTTTAATAATGTGACCAAAAGTACTATAACTCCTAGAATACAAATAACATAGATATATCTATTCTGCACATGAGGCTTAGACATTTTAAAAATTCTTAGTTGTAAATACATTCCTCATTACAACTATGAACAATACTATACTGTTATATTTCCATTAACTACACAATGGACTAAAGGGGCACTAATTTATTTTTTTCTTACTTCTCAAAACATTTCATACTA
Source organism: Lissotriton vulgaris (assembly GCF_964263255.1). NCBI lineage: Eukaryota > Metazoa > Chordata > Amphibia > Caudata > Salamandridae > Lissotriton > Lissotriton vulgaris. Next base: position 1,015,878,872 of record NC_141696.1, on the reverse strand, counting down.
ACACCTTAAACACATATCCTCTGATAGATCCAGTTAATGTCATACATTTTTTTTATATCGCTGTGATACTCTTTTTTACCAAACTCCCATACACAGATTCATTTTTTTTTAACAATATTTTTATTGGGATTTTTAGAGACATTTAATACATTACAGATATGTGTGTCTCGTTGTCTGTACAGGGTATGGTATTGATAGCCTGGGTTACATAGGCTTGGCTTCCCTGTTATCGACATAAATGTAATTGTTTTAAATAACTAAAAAGTTATGCACATACCAGTAAATTCAGTTAGTAGATCATATTGCTGTTTTAGCTCTTTTTAAAAATAGTTTTGACACAGTTATTATTTCTAAAAACTAGGTAACTTAGAAAAATGGTACACTATATCATGATAAAGAGATAAAATGAAATAATGTCTTTCAATTAGGACTATTCTATCTCTACTTGTGAATTGTTAGCATCTATTAACCCTTTCCTTCTCTTTCAAAACGAGGTTTCTGTCGCTGCGTATTCACACTTTTTTTGCGATGATCGCAGAGTAATCATGACAAAAGGAGTTCTTACCCAAATTAGCTACAGTTTTTAAATGTACATACTGCACAACAGTTTATTACATAGTCCTCAATTGGAAATTAAAGTGTATCATTACTTAAATATGTAAAAACTCCTCAACTTAAAAAAAAAATATTCTGTCTCTTTAACACCCTTTCACCCAATACACTCTTACCTCACTTTATCTAGCAACCCAGTAGAATCAGTAGGTCACAAGTTCACAGCACATTTTAGAAGGAGCATGTTACTTCCAAATGAGATACAACAAGTGTGGTTTACTACACATATTCAGAAGCATGTTCACGTCCGTATTACATTCCATATGTTAAATAGCAGTCAATAATAGGACTTCCTACAAATGCCTCCAACGTACTACCCCACTTTATTCATTTACTTACTTCTAGCATCCAATGAAATATATATATATATATATATTCACTGAAAAAACCATAGGTTTCACACCAGTTATAGTTAGCTGGAAATTTTACTGATATAAAACCATTGAAATTCCCACGTTATAGTTAGTCGGACTCACTATAACTTGCGCGTGCAATGCACTGCTGATGACATCACATATTACATCACTCATGACATGGTCAGTGACATCACTTATGACACCATCCAGTGAATGTGTGTCTTTCTGAAAAATAAATATTAGTGAGTTATGTTTAAATATTTAAATTCATTTATTAGTGTTTCACTTTGTGTATAAGTGGCTACATGTGTTGGTAAGTAGCTACATGCGTATGTATATGGGTTATTAGATGTTTCTCTTAGTATCAGTATGAGTGTCTATATGGTTTGGTGGGGGTATTACTTAGCACATAGATGCATGAGTGACTGACTCGCTGTTTGTATGTGTTTTGAAGACAGCATATGTGCAGGACTGTATGGATGGATGAGTGTGTATATGTGTTTGTTAGTGAGTGAATGACTGTCTCACTAGTGTCTTTATCAGTAACTACATATGTTTTAATCTAGTATATGTGAATATTGATGTATATAAGTGAGTATATGTGAGAGTAAGAGATTGTAAGAGTTCCTGTTTAAATAAGTATGTGTTTCTATAAGTGATTGTTTAAGAGAATAAATATGTGTAATTTTCAATACAAGTAAGGTGGAAGTGTGTGTATAACTCTATATTCAAATAAATGGATGTTCAATAGTTTATTTGCACGTGTGAGTATGTGTGTGAGTAACTTTTGGATGACTGTCGGTGTGTAACAGGATGTATAGGTGTATCACTTCATATGATAAGTGAGTATATGTATGAGTGACTATATAGAACTGTTGGTGAATGACTGGATGTGCATATAGATGGTGGAATTACTGAATTGCTTGTTGTAACTGGTATGGGTATATCCACTTTTTGGAAAATATTAGTTTCTATTTTTGAATATGTGTTTCAAGGGTTACATTATAGCGAAAGGAGGTCTGTCACTGTGTCACAAGGATGGTGTCATCAGTGATGTCATGACTGATGTCACTGACCATGTCATGAGTGATGTAATATGTGATGTCATCAGCAGTGCATTGCACGCGCAAGTTATAGTGAGTCCGACTAACTATAACGTGGGAATTTCAATGGTTTTATATCAGTAAAATTTCCAGCTAACTATAACTGGTGTGAAACCTATGGTTTTTTCAGTGAATTTAATAGGTTTTTTAAAAGCTAATTCCTAACTATAACTGGTGTGAAACCTATGGTTTTTTCAGTGAATTTCATAGGTTTTTTAAATGCTAATTCCTAACTATAACTGGTGTGAAACCTATGGTTTTTTCAGTGAATTTCATAGGTTTTTTAAATGAATGCCAAACATTATAAAAAAAGGTCAACTGATCCACTTTCCTGCCTCCCTCCTAACTCACCTGCATCCCCTGTTGTTTCCTAAATTCCGGTTATTCAGTGAAATACAATGCAACATTTAACTCAGCATTATACATCATGAAAATGTTAGGACAGTATATGCCATCACTCACTTATTCAACTACAGTATCTGTTCTTCAGTAATCTCAGTTAATCCCATAGTGCGCATGTATTTTGAATAACTTTGGCGCCGGTTGACGAATCTGCCTGAAATTTTCAGGAAAATGGTCTCATGGCGGTCCGGTCCTTCCCTGAAAGTTTGGGGGGGATTCGTCAAGCGGGGGCCGAGATAAAAGGGGGGTCCCAAAACGCGTTTTCCCCATGTTAATTTCCATAGGGCGGTCGATTTCACTTTTAGCCCGAACGGCTGAATGGATTTCCACCAAACTTGGCAAAATTGTAGGGACTGGTAGCCCGATGTGCCTTTGCTATGTCTCAAGATATGTGCTCCAGTGGATTTTAAGTAATTAAGGTTCAAAAAAATATATATATCTATAGCCGCGCTCCCGTGCGCGCACGGGAGTGCGCTCCTGGCGCGACACGCGACTTGCGCGCAGGAAGCTGATTGGATCTCAGTTGTCTGTAAACATTCTAAACAGTGCGGAGCGGCCGCCATCTTGTGTCTCGGTAAAATCGACAGAAGGGGTTTGAAAAAAGGGGCAAATGACCATAAGGGGGAAGAGTAGACCCCCTCTGACCCCCTAGGTTTGATGTAGGGACTAAAATAGGGTCCTGCAGGGCATTAAAATTAGGGCATTTCTCAGGGAGTGCTTAAAAGATCTTTTTCACCAAAGTACGCGTACGAGTACGCTTAAAAGTGCGCGCACCAGGCGCTCCCCCCGCGAAAATCGAAAAAAAAAAAAAATTTTTTGAGGCCCCGCGGTGCCCTTTAATGGCCCCCATATCAAACCTAGGGGGTCAGGGGGGGTCTACCCTGCCCCCTTATGGTCAATTCCACCCTTTGTTTTTGCCACCTCTTATGACTAGATTTTACCGATAGACAAGATGGCGGCCGCTCCGGACTGTTTAGAATGTTTACAGACAACTGAGAGCCAATCAGCTTTCTGCGCGCAAGTCGCGTGTCGCGCCGGGAGCGCTCACGGGTGCGCGCACGGGAGAGCGCCTATAGATATATATATTTTTTTGAACCTAAATTACTCAAAATCCACTGGAGCACATATCTTGAGACATAGCAAAGGCACATCGGGCTACCAGTCCCTACAATTTTGCCAAGTTTGGTGGAAATCCATTCAGCCGTTCGGGCTAAAAGTGAAATCAACCGCCCTATGGAAATTAACATGGGGAAAACGCGTTTTGGGACCCCCCTTTTATCTCGGCCCCCGCTTGACGAATCCCCCCCAAACTTTCTGGGAACGACCGGACCGCCATGAGACCATTTTCCTGAAAATTTCAGGCAGATTCGACAACCGGCGCCAAAGTTATTCAAAATAGAATGTTGAGATTTAACATTGAAAATTATCCTAACTATAACTACCTACTGGCGACCGCCAGTAGGTAATATATATATATATATATATATATATATATAATATATATATATATATATATATATATATATATATATATATATATATTCATTGGATGCTAGCAGTAAGTAATAAAAGGAAGCCACCTCCATTTTTACTGCTTTTTATTTGGAAAACTACCTCCTTTAGCTCCAGTCTTCTCCTGGCTGCTATTGCTCTTTCACTTCAAAATGCTAAGAGTATGGACTGTTAGCCACAGCTATGTCTATTGGGCTTAAGAGGCGGCAAAAAAGAGAGGTATTGACTGGAACTTCGGTTTGCCAAATGTGGTGATTACTTGGTTTGGCCAGAAAGGGTTAAAGTTTCATCAGTTGCTGGCTTTGGTTAAAAACTTGGTGGATTGCCAAGCTCCTAACCTCATGATTGTGCACTGTGGTGGCAATAAACTAGGAACATTGATTGGGGTAGGACTGGAAATCCTAATCAAAGATACATTTGCAGAACTGATATCGCTTTTCCCTCACACTGTCTTGATATACTCTAATGTATGCCAAAGACAGAAATGGAAGTGGCCAAATCAATTATGTCCACAGATTGACAAAGCCAGGAAACATGTTGATAAAAGTGTTTCTGCATTACTGAGAGACTATCGCATGAGCTGTATCTATAACAACTATCTGGTTTTGACATGCACAGAGTTTTAAGAAGTGATGGAGTGCACTTTACAGATGAAAACAACAGGGTGTTACTAAGTAACCTGAAACTCTGCATCCAGTCTTATGTTTTGCTATCACATACGTTTCGTTTCGTTTCAAAACTTTTATTCGGTTATCACATAGCAGAACCATAAAAAGTACAGAATAAAGTATTGCAATGCATATTAAAATCTCAGTATTTTGATACAATTAAAAACTATTAATCGTTTAAAAACCTTTTTTAAAAGTATCACATACAAACAATCAACATGAAAGCTCTTGTCCGAGCCACACTAGTAGCCAAAATATTGTTAATTTTCTTCATAAAATATCCTTTTTTTATGTTTTTGGGCATGTTCGCAATGACATTGCAATCGCTGTGAATACGACGCAAAATCACAAAACAAAAGCAGACATTTGGCCGACACCAGCACATCCAAAAATATTAACTAAAAACATCCACTGTAAACATTGAGCTACACATATTACTAAATACATGCTTCTTTAAAAACATGTTTAAACTCATGTTTTTGCATAAAGTTTCTTCAAAATCCATCTTTAAAACCTATTTTTTTAGTTTTCGCAATTATGCGGGAAGTGGCGAAGACACAGTTAACCACAATGATCATGCCTTTTCCATAAAGTTATTAACCCATATATGCACATATACTACAGTATTTTACATACTAGGGGTTTATTACAGTATACTTCAAACTCATGTTTTTCTAGTGTATTTTTAGAACAACCATCTCTAAAGCCTATTTTCGGTTTTCGTATTGAGGCCAGAGATTGCAATGACGTCAGTAATCGCAATCCCTTGGATAGGGCACAAAAGCAGAAAGCAAAATCGAAAATTCAATAGCCACCATCACATAAAAATAGTATAAAAATATAATTAATCCTAAACATCACAGTAGAAAAATCACTATCTAAAAAAATATATAAAAACATTTATCCAAATCTCAATATAATACAATGGGGTATATTCACAACAACGTGTGATAACCCCGCAAGAGTAGCGTAACGCAACTTTCAGCATTGCAGCCCACGTGGAATTCACAACACACCGGTAGCATGCAATAGTTTGCCAACACCGCGGCTAATGCCTGCGACACAAGTACCTTGGCGGAGATAAAAACACAAACCCCAACACAAAAAAATCTGTAATGGGGAAAGTGTGATAAGAAAACAGTGACAGCCAGCGGGAGGGCAGCAATACACACGCGCAATGTGGGAAAAAGCACAAGAACAGCATACTGAAAATGCCACAGAACAAAATCCAACAACAGCTGAGTACCACGGATGCACCCTGGCCAACTGCAGAGGTCTACATGTTCACCACAACTACCTAGCATTGTGGAAGAACAGAACCGACAGGCACACCGCATGAAAGAGACCTTTGGTAGACAAATCAGGGCCACACAAATGACACACCCACTGTGCTGCATACGCACATAGGCAGGAGTGCACCTCGACATTGACAACTTCCCGGTACAAACAGCACCCCCACCACATTTGAACACAGGACACAACTGATTCCGCAAATGTGCATGACCTGGCAAATCACATCTGAAATCGCAGGCAAAAGTAACATTAAAATCTACAAGTACAAGCTAAAACCTGCAAATATGTTTTATTCACACACAAAGTGCATTTGGACATTTACTACTGTCGCTTGATTGCCATGGACGGTCACAATGTGACGTGCTCCTAAAAAAGTAAGTGCAAAAACAATAATTGATGGACGGAATGTTGCACAATGGCAAAACATTCACCCCAGTCATAGATCTGGGTTTAATCCATCGTTATTTTGCTAAACACACCACCCCAGTTAAGACATGGCCATATGCAAATCAGTCTTGACCCTGTGCCTCATGGGAACAGTCCAGCCTGAACTGCCAAGCCATGTCTTCCCTGGACCAGAATTAAGCATCCTAGGACCGGTTTCTGGCTATCAGCCATCAGTCGTGAGTCCTGTGCTCTCCATGCCACTGGAATCAAGCTATCCTGGCTGATGAGGGCTGAAAGCCTGAAACTGGTCCTAGGATGCTTGTTTCCAGTCCAAGGAGGACCTGGCATGGCAGTTCGGGCTGGACTGTTCCCATGGGGCACGGGGTCAAGACTGATTTGCATAAGGCTGGGTTCAAACTGTAATGGCATGGTGATCAAAAAAACGATGGATTTAGGCTCATATCTCTGTACTGGGGTGAATGTATGACATTGTTCTGCATTCTGTCTATCAACTGTTGCTTTTGCATGAAAAGTAAGTGTCAATGATGGTAATCTATGGGCCATTCCTGCCTCTGCTGCAATGGGATGTGGCCCACATGCCCATCACCACCATCATCGTCCGGTACCTCTGGGACGAGCACAGATGTTGTGCAAAACACAACATGCAACAATCTACTTGCACATGATGTCCGGTCTGTACAGGAGCTTCCCACCTGTGCTGTCCAGGCACCTGAAACGTGACTTCAACATGCCAAATGTGCATTCCATAATGCCCCTAGTGCTTATGTGGTCCGTATTGTACTGCCTCTGGGCGGTGTGATTGGATCTCAGAGGGGTGTCATCATCCAAGGACAGAGTGCATATCCTTGATCACCTGTGACAGTGCAGGGAGAAAAAAGTCAATACTTGGTTTGGCAGAAGTGATGGCAGGTCCACCAATCCAGTGATGCCTGTGATGGCTGTGTGTGGGGTGAGTGTCAGCCAGCCCGCAGGGAGTAGCTGATGCTGGCAAGTAGACCAACTGTCATCAGGTACCAAGAAATGCAATGATAGAACTACAAGGGGGGATGACACGAGTTGCACAGGGCTAGTGCCCCGGATGCACAGGAGGTGACATGGGCCCACCGCCCCACGCCGCTGAAAGGTGGGAGACTGGGGTAGGGTCAGGTGGGCAGAGCAGTGCCTCAAATGTGTTATGGCTGCATTTCCCATCTCCAAACATTAAACTGTTTTGTGGCTGTGGCTGTGGCTGTGGCTGTGGCGCCATGAAATGTCTGTTTTGGGTGCAGGGGTAGGCCAGGATGACCATGGAGTGGTGTGGTCGAGTCTGGTAGGTGGTCGTGTAGTTTGACATGTTGATTGTGGTCTGGTCACATGTGCATCCCCACAGCTGTGCATTGTGCTTTGGAGGCATTGGGATGTGTGGTGTGTTGACTTGGTAATTAACAATGAGCAGTCCTGTTCCATATGTGCCATCCTGGAAGCACTGGTTGATGATGGACTGTCGGAAGAAGAAAGAATCATGCACACTTCCTGGGTAGTTTGTGACGACATTGGTGAAGAGTCCCTGGTGGTCCACTATTTCCTGCACATTGATGGAATGCGTGTGCTTTCTGTTGCGGTAGGGGTGTGCAGTATCCGCAGGGGGCACAAGTGGGACATGTGTGCAGTCGATTGCCCCCAACACAGCTGGGAATCTGGCTATGGCATAGAAGCCTTGCTTTGTCTCCAGCTGGTCCTGCACAGTTTTGGGAAAGTGACGGTACTGGGGTATGAAGCTGAGGATTGCATCCAGGACAAGTGTGATGAACTTTGATAGGGCTGGCTGTGAAACCCCTCTGACTCTGGCAATTGTTGGTTGGAAGGTACCAGAGGCCAACAGGTGCAGCTCAGCCAACAGCTTTTTCTGCGCAGGGATGTTGGTTCTCCGCTGTGTTGGGACCGTCAGTCTGTGGGCTATGGGAGTCTTGATGCACTGAATGGTTGTCTTTTTGAGCCTGTAGTGGGAAATGACTTCCTCAGGCTTCAGGTCTGTGCGAGTGGTGCATTTTTGATAGGTCCGCTGTCTTACTCTGCACTGCCTCTGTGGTGGTCCGGGGGGTACGGGTCTGGCTCCTGGTGGTGGTGTTGGTCCCGGGGGTGGTGGCGGTCGGTGTTGTGGCCCTGTTGGGGCTCCAAGTTGTATGATGAGTAGCTTCAAAACCTTGTTTGCTCTTCAGGTGTGGCTGTGTGCGAGGCTCCGTTGCCTACTGCAGGTAGTCGTCCGTCTTTACACCTGCTTAAGGGAGGTGTTAAATACCTGTGGCTACCGCGGCTTATCGCCTGTTTTCGGTTTCGCGGATCTGTCAGTTCTTTGTGAAAGTGGTGTTGTTGTTTTTTCGTGTGTTTCTGCAAGGTAATGCCTACTCTGCATCTCATTAGCGCTAGTTGGTGGTGTCCACCTTGGTGTTAGGTTTTGGGACTGTTATCACTGGAATTCCGACAATGTCTGCTGTTAGCACCAGCTTATGAATGGTGGGGTAAATTTATCATGACTTTCGCTGTGCTAAAGTGCCTTTCATTTGGTGATAGCTCCTTGTGAATATCCCCAAATATGTATTAATGATTCACTGATAATTTTTTTTATATTTCCACCAATATTTGCGAACAAATTGTGATAGTTGTGATTTCCCTGCACGGTACACAGGCTGCCGCGCAGGTGATCGCTCCGTTAATGCAAATATCACGTGCAATCGAAAACAATCTATTTTGGACACATAACTTGTGTCACTAACACTTACATTTCCATGACACACAGAACCTACTTTGACACTTTATTGGGGAAAATTTCATGAAGATTGGTCTAACACTGCCAAACTTATAGGCAAGTCAAAAAATGCTTTTTCTATGGATACTAGGTCCAAACAATAACTACCTACTGGCAACCGCCAGTAAGTAAAATATATATATACATATACAAAAATGTATGTAAAAAAACACAAATATAAAATCAATATTGGTTAATCAGTTCATATATATAACCTTATCAACGCCCTAAAGTCTAAATATATTATTACAACCCAAATACTCTTACCTACCCTAAACCCGAAAAATACCCCTGCCACCCAAATACCCTCACCCACCCTAAACACTAAAAATACCCTTGTCATTCAAACACCCTTACCTACCCTAAAAACACCCTTTCCACCCAAATACCCTCACCCACCCTTAACTCTAAAAAATAGCCATGCCAACCAAATTTCCTCACCCACCCTAAACCCTAAACAATCCTTGCCACCCAATACTCTCACCCACCCCTAAACTCTAACCTTAATATATTTATATTTTTGTTGTAAAGGACAAAAACAAAACTAGATGTGAGTGGAAAAAATGGCTTTATAAATGCTTTCTTAACCTTACTTTTGGTGCCTCTGGTTGGAGGATAAGAAGTAGTTCTGTCTTTCCATTGTGTTATATGTCCTACCAATAGATTCATCAAGCATCCATTCTGCGATTCCTTATTAGCGAAAAATAAGGATTCGCTAATAAGGAATAGCAAAAGGCAATGCATGAAGAAATCGCTTAAAAAATAGAGATTTCTTAACATTCCTTAATTGCGACTCGCAAATTGCGAGTCGCAATTAAGGAATGCCTCCCCATTTAATCCTATGGGCCTAGAGGCCCTTAGGAATGAATGGGAAGACATTCTCAATTTGCGATTCTCAATTAGAGAATCGCAAATTGAGATTGCAATTTCAAGGGTGCCAGGGTGTCAAAAGGACACCCTGTTGCACCCCTGAAATCTGCATATGGGTACATCTTGGACACACACATGCCCTAAGGGTATGTTTGCGTGTAAAATGGAACTTTGAAAAATACACTTCAGTGCATTTTTCAAAGTTTTTGCAAATTACCATGAAGTTCAACTTCATGGTAATTTGCTCCCCCTATTAGCGAAATCGCTATTTTCTTTAATTTAATGCATTGCATTAAAGGAATCTCAATTTGAGATTCCTTAAATGCAATCGCATTTTAAGTAATCACAATTTTGCTATTTCTTAAATTGCGATTTTTGCATTTGGGATGGTGCATTCTAAATGCAAAAATACCGGTTGCAAAGGGGCAGATTCTGAGCATCTGCCCGTTTGCGACCGGTTTTTAGCTTGATGCATCTATGCCCTAGTGTCTAATAGTTTATATCTAATTTAATATTTTTCGGACTCATGAATAGGTAAAACTAGGCAATAAATGTAAAGTTGTTCCGAACAGGGGGTCCCAATTTTTTTTGTTGCCCTGAGCCCAAAAAACGCTTAAGATGGCACTGTACACTCCTGACATATTTTACGTCATTTTAATAAATATGGCCCTCAATTATTCCTACCAAAACACATTTTAAAAAACAGAACGTTTGAATTACTCGAGGTCAACACACTGATTGTAAAGCACAGGTAGGAGGAGCGACAATATTTATATCGTCTATTTGCAGAAGAGAAATTTTTGGAGTATCTATTCTGTAGCTATTACTATTCTGCACTGAACTATCAACAAGAAGGAAAGGTGAAATAAAACGTTAAGGAAAAAAATGACATTTGCAGAAAAAGGCTGCAAGCATGTTTGAGAACTGCTAGGCCATTGTGGACATTAGTATGAACTACAATTATAATGACTGTTCCTTCTACCAACGATTAGGGTTTTTTGTGTGTAACGGCTTTACTTTTTCTTTTGCAAGACTAAAACTATGATTTATAAGTGGCACTTACTGTACATTTCTTCAGTTCAGGGGCTTTAATCTTCACCACTTAAGATTGAACATATATCTGGTGCTGCCCTCTCTCAGCAGAGGTCTGTTCCCAAGATGTTGGTTGAAAACAGCCAACCCACTAATTGGACATGAGAAAGTTCAAATTCCTTTTGCAGAATGTGAACGTATTAATGCTTCATGAGAATACAGCATTCCCTTTGATGTGTTTCAAATAGATTGTGATATAAGAATTGGCTTCAAAAGTTAAAACTAAGAAAATCCGCACCATTTGACAAATCACATCTGCACCAGTATTATATCTTAAGGAACGCCAAATAAACCAATATGTACATTTAATATATTTTTTAGGATAGAACTGCATTGTTTTGCATCACATGAATCAGTTATTGTTAATGATATTGGAAATGTTACCAATCGTGAACCAATGTGAAACGCCTCGCTGTGAAAACCTCACATCTGTTTGAATATGAATTGAGACCGTAAAATTAAAATGCATTACCTGTGTGCACTGTCAGGTTTTGGCGTCAAGGTGAGAGCCAGAACACACAACTATGTTGCAGATGATGTCACACATGATCCTAATAAACTAACAGGTTTCATTGAGAACATACTGGTGATATACACAACCCAACATCTGCAACCCTCTTGCAACATGAGTAGGCATCAAAACTCCATAACGACCAATAAAAATGCAGGGCCAGCAGTGAGAGTAAACTCGAGGATCACCTGCAGGCTCCTAGGAAGAGTACAGAGGTAAATAGAAAGTGTTACTTTTAGTCCAGTGTGTATATATAAGTCAGTATTCATACATTTACATTTATACACCTACTAGCAGCCCACCCCGGCGTTGCCCGGGGGCAGAAGGGGGCTGGGGGATGCATTTTGTGCATTTGCTTAGTCCCGGCCGGGCCCCCCCGCGTCCCGGCCGGCCCCCCTCCCGCCCCGAAGTACAGTCCTGTCTGGAATCGAAGGATGACCGGGCTTCGGCGATATCCCACTGCAGATTATGTTTGAGGGCTCTGAAGGAGATACCCGTAAGAATGTGAGGGCACAGGGAAGGTGCTCACAAAGACCTCCAGGGTGGACCTTTGAGCACTCTAAGATTTGCCATCCTGTCAAAGCGAGTATGTGGTGAGAGGATGAGGGGTAACTGCCAGAGCTGTTCACTCGTATACAGCTGCCCGCCGCCCGCCTCCCACCTCCCGCCTCTGCCTTACCTCCGCTCCAGACTTAGCCCCCACTCCCGGGCCCCTGCCCGCACCGACATTGCCTGGACAGGCTCCCGCCTCCCGCCTCCCGCCTCACCTTACCTGAGGTGCCGCGCCACTCCTTGCTGCACGTCGCCGCTCGTCACCGCTCCTCCCCGCCTGTCGTCATCACGCAGGTGTAGGTGACGGTTAGCACTACGTCGCGGCCGGTGCTTGTTTTAGGGGACTACTTTGTTTTAAAACTTACATTTTTTAATTTACGTTTTTTTTTAAATTTTATACAGCCTATGTCCATCTACACACCCTGAGGATTACAACAATATATTGGGTGTGTGGATTGGCGCTGTGGTTCCCGAGTTTACCTTGCCAAAAGGTGTCTGTTCTCTCTTTATAATAGTAGTATAGATTCATAAAGTTCAATTCATACATCTGTAGATTTACTTATGTGTATATGTACTCTTATACTTTGGAGTACTACTTCTGACTTTTCATTATTTCTGAGTGTAAAGTTTCAGTCCCTGAAGCCAAAGGGTGGAGCCAGATTTATGAGTGCAAAGTTACTACAAGTACGTTTTTATCTATATGCAACGGTCTTTGCCACCAAAGCATAGATCTCCCTATGGCAAAGTATAGGAAAGAGTAAAAAGGTTATCAAATAATCTAATGTTAAATATAAATGTAAAATTATTTCCCATATTGTTTTTTGAACCTAGAACTAATAGAAAAGATAGAGCATATGATGTTAAACGCTGATTAATAAAATAATGAATTAAAATATATTTCGTTTCTGTATAATTATTTAGTTGAAGCTAGAGTAAAAACATATCCCACCTGAAGCAACATTTTTATGTTTTAAGCATTACTAAACGTTATGGGGAAAATACATTCATTGTAATCAATCTAACTTGTTAGCAACAAATTAAAAGTTACGTTTGGTCTTCATTTCATTTTAATATTTGTATTACTCTTCCCTACACCCCATCCATTTAGTTGTAAGTATTTCCTATTTTCTAGACACTCACCTAGGTTCCACCCACATTTTGTATTGAAATGTATAACTGCATGTGCAGAAATCTCTGCAAACGTTGCAGGGATCACTGCATAGAAAAGACAGAAGAGGAGTAGACCTCCATCTAAGTTTTTAACTGGCATTATGTTGAACGTGAGTAGTAGTATTGTAGTACTAATAAACGCTCAACAAAGTGCAAGTTGTGAAAAGAGCACATCTTTTTAGGCAAAGGTGATCAGCATCGCTCCTTCAGGACATTCATAGTTTCTAGAATTCACAAAGTACTGTCTGTTAATAATGTTTCCGAAAGTAGCAATCCACAGAATACCTTCTTATTCTTAGAAGTATTTGCTTGCTATTTGTAAACATTGCTAATTCCATGATTTAGGAAAGTGGAGTGTTATGTGGAGATGCTGGTTAGGCTTCACAATGCAACACTCTCACAGGCCACAAAGATGGTCCTTGGATTCACAATATTAACGGGCATATGCATCAATTTTGCATTTTGCGATTCCTTAATTGCGAAAAATAAGGAATTGCAATTAAGGAATTGCAAACTGCAATGCATCAAGAAATCACTATAAAAATAGCAATTTCTTAAAATTCCTTAATTGCGATTCTCTAATTGAGAACCGCAATTAAGGAATACCTCCCCATCCATTCCTATGGGCCTAGAGGCCCATAGGAATGCACGGTTACTCACCGGTAATATCGATTACTCCGAGTCCTGGTCTCCCCGTCCCATTCCTGACAAGTGAGCAGCTAGTCTGCTCTACAGAAACCCCTACCTAGCTGAGCTGTTTGCACTTCCCCCAAGGATGACGTCACAATCACATGACTATAAAGGGGGAAGTGCATCCAAGAACCATCCTGAGAATGCCAAAGAAAACAAGAACGAAAAACAGACAATCACCCAAAGAAAAACCCAAACCAGGGAGCGAGGGAAGGGCTCAGGAATGGGACGGGGAGACCAGGACTCGGAGTAATGGATATGGCCGGTGAGTAACCGGGCATTACCTCATCGTCCTGTATCCCCCGTCCCATTCCTGACAAGTGAGTCCATACCCAAGCACACGGTGATTGTAAGAAAAAGACAGACCAGAAAGTTCGAGAAAAAACAGGTCCATTTTAATCAACAGAAAACAGTACACACTACAAATCATGCACTGAAGACAGGACACTAGCCCCAAAGGCAGCAGAGGCTGCCATCCCCAACTGAAGACGGTAATGTGCAACAAAAGTATGGGGAGAAGCCCACGTGGCAGCATTGCAAATGTCTCTCAACGAGGCCCCCTTGAACATGGCCCAGGAGGACGACACGCTCCGAGTCGACCTACCCTGAACAGAAGAAGGCAGAGGACAGTGGGCAGAATCGCAAGCAGAAACCACAGAGCCCCGGACCCAAAGACAAGGTGGACAAAGAAGGTCGAAGCTCCAGACCAGAGAGGCCGTAGGTGACAAACAAGGAATCAACCTTACGGAAATCCCCCGTACGCGCCAAGTAGATGCGGAGAGCCCTCAGCACATCCAACAAATGGAGGAGCACCTCCGCAGGAGAGGCAGGCGGCAGAAAAAACACAGGGAGAACAATATCTTCCTGACAGTGAAAAGAAGACACCACCTTAGGAAGAAAGAACTGACTCGGACAGAGAATGACCTTATCATCGCAAAAGCGCAAGAAGGGGGGGGGGAGCCATCAGCGCCCCAATCTCACCAACCCTCCGCCCAGAAGTAATGGCCACCAGGAAAATAACATTTTCAGAAAGGAAATTCAGGGCCACGGAGTCCAAAGGCTCAAAAGGAGGACCCGTCAAAGCCAGAACGAAGGGAAGATCCCAAGGAGGCACAGGAGAATGGGAAACAGGACGCTGAAGCAAGAAACGTCTCAGAAGGCAAGCTACCAACGGGGAGACAGAGGAAACAGAGGAACCCCAAAAGGCAAGAATTGCAGCCCATTGCGCCCGCAGGGAAGAAACCGCAATCCCCAAGACAAAACCATCCCGCAAAAAGTCCAACACCCTCACGACCTCACAGGAGGCAGAAGAGAGACCCCTCTCAAGACACAAAGTGGAGAAACTCTTCCAGTGACAGTCATACGACTTCAAGGTTGAAGGACGCCAGGAAATCTGAAGACATTGGGCAACCTCCATCGAGCAACCCAGATCCAGCAAACTCAACCTTTCAAGTGCCAAACCCCCAGCCGGAGGCGTCGCAGGGAGGCAAGCCCGAGAAGGGGATCCCGCAGGGTGGCGGGAGACAGGGGAAACCTCCAATGAGGGCAAACAGAAAAGGTCAGTAGAAGGGGGTACCAAGACTGCCGAGACCATTCCAGAACCACCAGGAGAACCTCCGCCCGATCCAATCGCATCTTCCGGAGGACCCTTGGAATTAGGGCAAACGGAGGGAAGGCAAACAGCAGACCCCTCGACCAAGGAATCGAGAAAGCATTGGTGGCCCATGCCAATGGAGAGGGAACGATGCTGCAAAACCGGGGAAGAAGGGTGGACTCCTCTGAGGCAAAAAGATCCAGCCAAGGAAGGGGGAACCTGAGGACAATCAGATCGAACAGGTCCGGGGACAGACTGAGGGACACTGAGGAGGGGAACACCCTGCTCAAAGAATCCACAGGCCCATTCTCCTTCCCCGGAAGATAGACCGCCGTCAGAGACAAGAGACTCGACTCGGCCCAAAGGCCAATCTTTCAGGACAGGAGAAACAGGGCACAACACATGCCCCCCTGGTGATTCACATAAGAACAAACCACCTGATTGTCGGTCTGCACAGAGACCGCCCGACCCCGGAGGAGAGGAGCGAACCAACGAAGAGCCAACCAAACCGCCCTCAACTCCTTCAAGTTCGAGGACTGGAGGGTTTCGAAACGGGACCACCGACCCTGAGCCTTGGAGGCACCCGGAACGGCACCCCACCCCAAAGCACTCGCATCCGTGGACAACACGACCACAGACTGAGGGGGAAGCAGATCAAACCCCCGGGAAAGGGAGAGAGGGGACAACCACCACTGGTGATCCGCCCGAATCCCCGGAGGGACAGGGATCAGAGTCTCGTAGTCCAAGGAAGCGGGATCCCTATGCGACAGGACATGATGCAACAGGGGGTACAGATGCAGCCTGGCCCAAGGAAGGAGATGCAGAGTGGACGCCATCTCCCTCTGACTCCGCAATCAGAGACGGGCAGATACCCGGGACCGTGAAAGAAGCCAGGAAAGGTGACGAAACAAAGTCAACTGGCGCTCCTGGGAGAGGAACACTATGCCCAGGTCTATCCGTAAGAGAGCCCCCAGGAACTTCAGGGACTGAGAGGGCACCAGGGAGGACTTCCGGTGGTTGATAAGGAACCCACAGGAACCCAGCAGAAGACACACTTGGTACACATCCGACAGAGCCTGTGAAAAAGAGGGAGAGACAATCAACCAGTCATACAGATATGGAAATACCAGCAGCCCCCTGGAATGAAGAATACCCACCAGAGGGGCCAGAGGCTTGGTAAACATCATGGGCGCCGATGACTGGCCGAAAGGCAGCACACAGAACTGATAGTGAAGGGTCCCCACAGCAAATCGCAGAAAACGCTGGTCGTCCGGATGGACAGGAACGTGCAGATACGCATCCATTGGATCCAGGAACGTCAGGAAGCTACCCGGAAGGACCAGAGGCAGGATGGACTGGAGGGTCACCATCTCGAATGGATGATGGAGGATGAAGCAATTGACCCGCTTCAGATCCAGAACAAGACGAAGATCCGAAGTGTCCTTCTTGGAAACCAGAAAGAGGATCGAGGAGGAACCCAAGCCCCTCTCCCGTGGAGGAACCTCCACAATAGCCCTCTTCACCAACAGGAGTTGCACGCCTGCCAACAAAGCATCTCTTCGCAGAGGACGATGGGGCAGGGGAGTCCGTACAAAACCCGGAGGAGGAGGAGAGGAAAACTCTATCCGGCAACCCTCCGAAACAGTCTGAACCGCCCAGGCATCCGGAACTGACAACCACTGGGCACGGAAGGACCGGAGGCGACCACCAACTGACAAAGGCAGACAGTCATTGAGAAGAAGAGGAAGCAGGGGTGGCAACACAGGCAGCGGCCCGGGGCTTGGCACTTCCAGGGGCCCCCCGGCCACGACCCCTGCCACGAAAGGGCTGAGAAACGCCACAGGCAGGAGGCCCAAAAGCGCGACAATAACCAAATCCACGCCCCCGAGAAGGAGGGCGGACCGGATCCACCAGCTTGCGGTTCTCCGCGGATTGCTTGACCATACCCTCCAGCTGAGGACCGAACACCTTGGAACCTTCAAAGGGCAACTTAAGGAGGACCGACTTCTGCCAAAGTCCGCCTTCCAGGAACGCATCCAAATATGACGACGGGCAGCAATGGAAGCACCAGAAGCAGCCGCCGCCGCCCCCAAATTGTCGAAGGAAAGATCCGACAGGTAACGGACCTGCAACTCCATCAAAGACAAAAGAGACGTGGCATCCTCGCCGTCGTTCAGCAGAACTGACAAGGACTGGAAATCTTTAAGGAGCAAATGAACCATATAGTTAGAATATGCAGTCGCCCGGACAGAAAAATTAGAAGCAGCATAGGAACGCTTCACCGCCCCCTCAACACGCTTATCCACAGCGTCCGCAGGAAGGGCGTCTTCAGAAACGACCAAACCCTGAGAGGAAAGGCCAGCCATTAAATTGTCCACTTTCACAGCCTGAGGGAATTCAGCACCAAAACCCTCAAGAGAAATGAGGAAAAGTAGACTTGTCCACCTCCTTCCATTTGTGAGACAGCACATTGCGCACCGCCCCATGTAAAGGAAAGGAGTCCAGAGCAGGCTGGACATACTGCATAAAAAAGTCATCCTCCACAACAGTATCCGCAGGAGGAGAGAAGCCCAAATTGGACCGCACATGGGTGAACAGTTCAGCGAGCTCAGCACCCTGAACAAAACGACCAAGGACACCCTCATCCTCATCAGGACCAATGTCCTCCTCAGGAGCAGCCTGTGGATCCAAAGAAACAAGAAGCACCTTGGGAGGAGGTCCTGCCGCGTCCCTAGCCAGGAAAGCAGCAGCCACAGCCTAATTAATAATCAGGCGCAGGGCATCCAGAGGGGCCGCAGAACAAAAGGCTTCAGAAGCCATCGCAGAAGCACAAGTCCAAAAACACCCCAACAGGCACAAACAAGGACAAAAAACCACACAAGAAGGACCCCATATATAGGCCGAGGACCCGAACACCTGTGGCAGGAAGAAAAAAATGGGCCGGCATAAAAAGGCCAGCCAGCAGCCAAATCGCCCCCTAATCCCACATAAAATTATAAAAAAAAGTGCATTCTCATATTAAATTAGACACTAAAATGAATGTTATCAGATACAATTAGCTTGGGTTATGCATTTTAGGGTAAAAAATAAATCACAGCAATACTGTACTCACTTTGTTTATCATACAGGAATCAATATCCGGATGGTGACTCCTCCTTAAAATGCAGGACTCCTTCTCCAAACCAAATGTTAAGGAACAGGTGGCATGTTTTAAAGTAAAAATCAGAGAATAGTCTAATTGCAGCAAATCTGCCGCATTTACAACATTTCTGTAGATTAATGAATTTTCTTTTGGGCCATCTAAAATTTCTTTTGGTAGCCAGAACCTAAGTGTACCATAATTGCTCTTGGCTAGGCACACAGCCCAGTGCACTATACCTGCGAGGAATGATTTAGGTGAAAGGAGCGTCTTCCCAGTATCCCCAATTATATCAATCCATAGTTAAAAATGTCCAAAGAACAATCAACAGACCAGGTTCCAGTTGCAATGAAAAATTTTCATTTTAATTCCAGAAATCTCAAAAAGACAGTATAATTTTCAATATAAAACGGTCTTGACAGCCTACACATTTTGTCCTGTGCTCGACGTCATCAGGGCTGCAAAAAAAACATATATATCAACACTGATCAATCCATTTACACCAGCAAACATTTCGACAACTTTGTTACATGAAGTCCTGAATATCTCTATTCTTTACTTGATGTCCGAGGATCCTGACATTCAAAACTTCCAAACAAAACAATATATATTTTATTTATACAACAAAGTAATGTTTTATTTACTCATACATATAAATGTATTCATACAGATGATATCCAGATCAACAACATCTATATACCATCACACTAATGGTCGTAATCTGAATACCCTAATTCTTATATGCAAATCATTGTTGAACTATTCTGTCCATTTATTTTATTACTAAAGAAGTGAACCTAAATAAATAATTCTTGTTTGGCAAACCCTATTGGACTATTCAGTCCGGGAAACAACCTTTACAACACAGTCATAACATTTCCCTACATTTACATAGCAGTCATTACATCGCAACATGTTTTACATCGCATGTCATTACAACGCAGCCATTACATTGCATGCCACTACAATGCGTGTCATTACAATGCATGTCACTACAACGCAGGCATTACATCGCAAGTCAACACAATGCATACCATTAAAACACATAGTACCCTTACACTATTCAACACTTACCC
Organism: Lissotriton vulgaris; assembly: GCF_964263255.1. NCBI lineage: Eukaryota > Metazoa > Chordata > Amphibia > Caudata > Salamandridae > Lissotriton > Lissotriton vulgaris. The sequence continues at coordinate 1,015,859,039 of NC_141696.1, read as the reverse complement.
TACTGTTGCACTCACTGGAGCTAGAATACTAATTTTTACCCCTACACTATGTAAAAGAATGCGTTATAAAGGATGTTGCAATGTAAAAACTGTGTTGTAAAGGCATGCATTGTAAATGTATGCGTGCTAATGTCATACAATTTATTTTATTACTAAAGAAGTAAAATAAAAGAAATTAGTCCTCGTAAAAACCTTATATTCATCGACTGTTCCGAATCCTATATGTCTACAAAAATCAATATGTTTATTGCGGTACATACCTTCTACAAATAACTTTCTTTAGCCTGAATATGTACTCTTCATGTTCCCCAATCCAAATCCTTATTGTTTCTCTGGATGAATATAAAGTTTTTACACAGACTAATTTCTTTTGTCCTAGTATATTCTCATAAGTAGATTATCGAATGGTGTGTGGAAAAATATATACTGCCACGTTGGAATCAAATACAGTGAGGAATAGAGCTGAAGTGAAAAATATAAGAATCAACTTAAATACAGATTCTTCCCTAGAGAGATTCTTTCTTTATTGATCTTACTCAAAAAAGAGGTGATCTGTCTATATTTAAGGTACGTTCCGGCCATAATGCTGAATCTCTGCTGTAACTCTAGAAATGACAGCTGTTGTACATTAAAGTAAATATCTCCCAGCCTCACTATGCCTTTTCACCCCCCAATGCCTGGCCAAATTATCATTCATGGATGCAGGAAAGAGCGATGATCTCCACAATGCCGTATATCTATTATAGTTCGATATACTCATAAGCTCTGTAATTCTTTTCCATATGCGCCTGACTGCAATTATAATCTTAAATGTAGTCTTCTTCTAATAGCTAGGCTGTAGTTGGCGTAGGAGTACTCCTTGTGCATTCCTGCCTATTGCCAGCTCATAAATCGAAGGGGGTTTGATGTTCATTGCCTGCTGGCTGTTGCCCACCCTGGGTATGATCGTTATGGCCATTTGCTGTAGGAAAGTTGCATAGTAATAAAATCTGAGATTGGGGACAGACCATCCACCTCGATCTTGTGATAAAGCTAAAAACTTAAGGGAGCGCCGGATTTTTGAATATTTCCGGCCAAAATTACTAAAAATGGCATCTACTTTTTTTAAGAATGAATCTTCTATTACTAATGGTATAGATCTAAACAAGTTGAGGACCTTTGGAAGCATGACCATCTTAAGAATGTTACATCTGCCAATGAGAGTTAAGTGTAATCTATCTAGGTTGCGTAAGTCTGTGCTGATTTTGTCTCTCATAGGAGTCATATTTATATTCCAGATTTCTTTTATCTTCTGCTGATTTTAATTCCTAGATAGGATTTTTCATTGAGCCTTCGAGAATCATTACAGGGGGTGTTGGAGTTACATAGGATCTGGGTTTTCCCTTCATTTAATAGATTTACGTCAATATTCATGAGCTAAGTTCTGAATTCGACTAATTGCCTTAACCGGGTCAGTGGTGACTACTGCCAAATCATCGGCATAAGCCAAAATCTTTGTGTCTGATCCACTCCTCCTGACTGGTGTAATAAATTGATCTTGTAATATCTGTTCTATAAAACTGTCAAGGTAAAGGGTGAATACAATTGGGGAACACAGGCAGCCTTGCCTTGTCCCTCTTGCGATATCTATTGATTTTGATTCCTGCCCCATGATGTTTAACCTGGCGTAAGGCCTGTGATACATTGCTTTAATTGCTGTCATGAAGCCAGACCCAAATCCTCTCTGTATCATGGTTGTCCATAAATATTGTCATGAGACGCAATCAAATCCCTTTTCAGCAACCAGGATTATCATAGTCAACCCTTCGCTCGCGGTCTCAGTTATATCAAACAGAGAGATAGCCCGTCTGATATGGTCCGTAGTACTTCTTGATGGTATGAAGCCGTGCTGCCATTATGAAACAAGGTCAGCTATGATCCCCCCTAGTCACGACACAAGAATTTGTGAGTAAAGCTTGACATCTGCGTTCATCAAGGATATGGGCCTGTATGAAGCAGGGGTGTAAGCTGGTTTCCCTTTTTTTAAAAACACCACTATGTCAGCTCCCTGCCAGGAATCTGGAGGTATCCCATTATATTGTATACCAAGATACAGATCTAGAAGTATCGGAGTTATTTCGTCTTGAATTGACTTATATAACTCAAGTGGGATCTGATCAGGTCCTGCCGCTTTCCCTGATACCATTGATTTCAGAGCAACTAGAACCTCCTCCCTCGTGATTTCTTTTTCCAGCTCTTGCCGCTGTGCTTCACTGAGCCTACGGTAGTTGCCTAAAACTATTTCCATTTCATTACAGAGCATGGAGTCAAGGTTGTCCTGTTAATATAGATCTTGATAAAAAATTTCAAGGACCTTGATAAAATCCTTTAATTTAGTATGGCATTTGCCATCTTGGGTTCTTATAGCAGTGATGTTATTTCTGGTTGTTCTTTGTTTGGTTCGTAGATCAAGTACCTTACCAATAGACCTGCCATATTTGTACCTTTCGTTCCTATGTGTCTGATAACAGGCTGCCCCCTTTCTTATATAATAGCTGCTTATTTCTGCTTTTATAATAGTTATCTTATGTCGCAATGCTAGTTCTTTCACCTCTTGTTTTTGTCTAATTACGGTGGTGTGTTCCTCTTCCAGTTGGCCCAGTATAACTATTAAATCTGATATCTCTTTTTTTCTTGCTTTATCTTCTTTCCTACAAAACTTGTTGTTTCCCCCCGAAAACCTGCCTTAAAGCTATCCCAGACTACGCCTCTCGAGGAGCTAAATTGATTAATCTCATTGTTTAATGTATTTAACATATTCGTCATTAATTAATAAGGATCTATCAAACTTCCATTTTGCCTGCGGTTGGTCTTTTATCTGAGACGCTAGATTTATGAGAAAAGGATTGTGATCTGACATTAACCTAGGCAGTTTCTTTAGGATGTACGTTGTTACGACACGTGGTATTATCTTGCTTACCGTTACAACGCGTATTTTACAATGCAAGTCGTTACCACGACTTGCTCTGTAGGGGTGCAGACTTAGGAATAGTTTCATTACCTATTCCAACACCAGCCTACGTACAGTAGAGAAGGTGTTGGAATAGTAAATCTACTATTCCTTGTCCTTTAGCGCCCTCCAGCGCAAGTCGTAGTTATGACTTGCGTTCTAAAATACGCGTTGTAACGGTACTGCGGGGTAACATCTGCGTCGTAAAGGATGTTCCCCGTTTCTTTATCCCAGCGGTCGTAATCAGTGGGGGTGACACCAAGAAGTAGTCCAACCTGACATACTTCTTGTGGGGATTTGAAAAATATGTATACCCGGGATCAGCTAGATGTTTTGCTCCCCATACTTCCGTCAGATCATAGGTATCCCGCAGCGCAGAAAGGGCTCGATGAACCTGGGGTTTCCTACCATGGTGCCTTTGCATTCCCCCACTCCCTGTATCGTAATGGATGTTCAGGTCCCCACAGATCACCAATGGGCCAGACTAGGCTGTTAGCTCTACTTCTAGGTCATTAAAGTTGTGCAGGTCATCTTCATTTGAGCCATATACCGTGAAGATAATCAGCCCCGTATTGAGCTGTACAATAGCCCACCTTCCCCACTTATCTTACAGTACCCGTTTAGCGGGAGCAATATTGCTCTTTGCATGGATTGCTACTCCTCTGATAGTAGAAGTTTGAGTGGAGCAGGCAAGAAGGGAATAGCCCCTTACTGCTAGCAGATCTCTTTTGCCCCAGGGAATACGAGTTTCTTGTTGGCATATTATATCAACTCTGAGGTTTCTTAATATTTCACCAACTCTATTACGTTTTTGATTGTCGTTAAGTCTCCCAATATTAACTGAGCAAATATTTCTTCTACCCATCTGGGTCATTTAGTTTGTTTAAATGCTCTTGCTTATTTAAAGTTATTTTCTCACTCCCCTTTGTTATGTCCTCTCCATTTATTTGTTTCCCCACCCAGTGCCCAACCCCCACTCCCTCCTCCCCCGCTCTCCAACACCTTCCTCTACCCACCCCCAACCCCCTTGCCCTTGAGCCCCACCACCACCCCTCCCACTGTAGAAAGGCATCCAGACAAAGAAGTCTGTTGTGATGAATGCTGCCCCAACCCAAAATTAATTTTGCGACATCTAGGTTTCTCGACACCTGAGAGCGAAATTAGTAAAAAGAAAAAATGAGAGAGACGTTCCCAGCGCATTCTCCTCCACCCCAAACCTCCCCAAGCATACTAAAAACATCTTCCCACTAAAGTGCTATTGATTACTTCTTTATGCTGGGAAGAGAGAGGAACAGAGTGAGAAGAGAGGGAAAAATCTTAACTAATTCACATATTAAATCCCTAAACTCAGGTCTATTTCTTATAGTCCCAGGCTTCTAAGTATTCCTTAACTTTAATCTCGGAAGCAAAAAAACGAGTATGGTCTCCCTTGATCACTTTCAGACGTGCGGAAGCAACAGGTATGCTAGTCTCCCCCAATCCTGTATTGGCTTAATCATCTGGTGAAGACGTCATCGTCTTTCCACTGTGTTGTGGCAAAAGCCTGGTTGGACAAAGAATGAATAGTCTCCTCCATTATGTTTTTATACTGGCTTTGCTTTATCGTAGATTGCCTGACGAAGTAGATAGTTACCAAAATAGACGAGCATCGCCCGGGGCTTTGTGTCGGGCTTAAGTGGGTGCTTAAGGTTGAAAAGAACCCAATGAGCTTTTTGCACTTCCATTGACCATTGCCACCCCTCGAGATCCGGAAAAGCCTTTGATAACATGTCGACAATATAAGCCCTTCCTTTACCTCTGGTACACCTAGTACCCGAAGATTGTTTTGACGCTGTTGATTTTTATGGTCCTCTAATTTCCATTGTATATTGATTATTTGAGTGTCATGAGCATCCGTGGCTGTACGTTCAGCTGCTAAGCCATTCTCTAAAGTCTCTGTTCGAGTTTCCAAAGTGGACTAGCTCTCTTTGATGTCAACACACGGCTTTGCCACCTTCCTTACATCCCCTTGCATCTTTCGCATAGCCGTCTGTGCTCGTTTGCTGCCTAGGCGCGTTTCTTCGTGGTGGGAGAGAATGCACTAAATGACCATGTCCAACATTGGGGGTTATGCGGGTGCTGCGTTATCTTTTGTCGGGATTGTTGTTATGCAGGTACTAAGTAGATTTGCGCCTAAATGGTCCCATCTCAAGTTTTTTTTTGTGGATTAGAGTGACTTGCCTTCCTTACTGCTTTACGCACTGTAGCGACAGACTCTTTTTTACCGCTGTCAGAGGCCTCCTCGCTAGAGTCTCCCAGTGAACCAGATCCTGACTCAGAGCCTGACACAGACCAAACTCCGTCTGAGAGAGAAAAAAAACAGTCCAAATCTTGCTCACTGTGATTTGACGAGGCGGCTCGACTTGCCGCTGTAGTCTCTATGAGGGGGGAGTTGAACATAGTAAAATCTTGTATAATGGCTAGTGTTTGCCCCCCGACTGGATTTAGATTGGATCCATCTGTGCTGTTATTTAAATCCGGTTGTAGACAAGGAGTGGACACTGTGGAATCAGTGAGGGAGGGAGTGCACCAGGGAGGATGAACTGGCATAATGGACTGGGTATCCTGTATTGTCCCAGCAGCCGCTGTACTAGTCATGGACACAGGTTCATGCATATTACTAGAGTCCCCATCCGCCTCCCGGGTCTCATCCTTGTCATCTTTGTATCTCCCTCCCTGTACCTAACCCCATATTATTCCATTGCCTCCACTGCAAACCCCTCAGCCGATATACTAAAATTACTATTTTCAGGGTTAATGACTTGATGAACTACTTGAGGTGTGTGTTATACCCTCTGTACTAAATGTAGCATCTATGTCTTCTCTTGAAACATATTCTCCTTTGTCTTGTTTCAGCAAATATGCACATAGGTGTTTTCTTCTTTCCTCTTCGCTTCTTCTTCCTCTCTTTTTCACGTTTTCCAGTGGAGCACTTAAAACACCAATATTTACTTCATGTCTAGGCTATGGTTTTAAGATTGGAAACACTTCCTGTTTAAATGTCTGAGTTATAGTCCAAACTCTTCCTATTAGGAGTAGTACTGAAGATAGATTTTATGGATTAAAATGAAATTTGGGAATGTAAAACTTTTATAAACAACTTCTTACACCTTGGTTTACCAGCCTGAGCACAAAAATCAATTTTGCAACAAACATCTGTCTGAGTTTTTCCACTACAGGACATCAAAACCCCTTCTATTTTGACTGATTCACCTGGGCCTGTATCCTTCTCCTTTTTATTGCTTACCAGCTCCTTTAATATTTTTGTCACTGTATCAAGAACACAATCAGAGCAACCAGCAAATTGAGGATAATAGTCTTTCTAAGCACAATAGGGACTCTGATACGTTTACCTCTTCATTTGGAGGGTGACACGATTGGATACCACTTGTTACGAAATAAGAGGTTACAGATAGAGGGAATACAAAAGAAGAATTATTTGAAGGAGTGCTACTGGACAGTTTCATTTCTGTGGGAACTTTTGCAGCAGGTGTACCCACATTCACCACAGTCTTACTAATATCCTGTAAGCCATATTGCCTACATAAGTCTACGTCCAAATCTGGTTAGGTAAAGTCCTCATCCTGGATATTTGTCACTATCAGAGGATGGAGGACTTCTTGGAGGTTTATATGTGGGTTATCAATTACAGTTACTGACAGCGATATAGGGGGACCTAAGGAGATCTGGTGGGGTGATGGACTAAATATACCCCAGAACCCAGTGTGGAATCCTTCTGAAATATAGGCAACTCTTCCCCTTACCACCAGGTTCCATAGAATGCAAATTATCTGTAGCATTAACATTAGTATTAGAATTAGACCCCCCCCCATTTGATTCAACAGATTTATTTGGCTCTGCTTCAAGTGGCTTTTCCTTTTCCCATTAGCTGAATATCGACTTTTTCCTTTTCAGCATCGTAACAGGGCATCATAGTTCTGGAGAGGGTTTGATTTAGTCTTTGTGCAGGCTATACCCTGAAGCATATGACCTGATCTCAGCTTTCCTGCAGTTATTATTCACTTTTACTTCTATGTTTGTATCTTTCAAAACTTTCAAAAACATCACAACTCTGATCTCTCATTTCAAGATCCATAGTTAGGCTCAGGGCAGCAAAAGCAATGGTATACAGGGCCAAGCTCTGTGCCCCAACCCAGATGTTACAGTTTTGAGAGAGATTATACTCCAGCGGGCTTTTGACAGCTGGGGAGGGAGAGCCATCTTTTGGCAGCAAAAGCATCCAAGCAACACAACAGGGTAGTGGGAGGAGCAAAACACCCTCTGTGGCCAGTAACGAAGTCGCCCATTAGCTGATGACATGGTTACCTAGCAGGTTGTCAAAAAACAACGCAGCGGGGGGGGAGAAAATCCATTCAACAGCCCCAACTGCTGATGGCACAACCACATACCTCATGACCTTCTTGCACCCTAACTTTTTGTACTCCACTCCTCTCTTTCCTCCTTCCACTCAGCATGGTGTCAAAAAGGCAACTAAAAGGAGGAGTGTAGTGTATGGGGACCCCACAGAGGAGAAATCTGCACTGGCTTGTGCAACTGCTGGGCAACAGCTGCAGCTCTAGGGCCTAACCTGTAACGTCCTCCTTCACCCGCTCCTCCAAGCTCCCTAGATATGACCACCTGGCTCCTGACCTGCGATCTGACTATCATTATGCCTTCACTGGAATTTGGGCTAGGGACCGGGGACCATGGGTAAGAAGCTGCAAGGTGACAAGAGACCCCTGTAGATGAAGTTTGTGTGAAGTCTCACCAGTATGTGATTTCAGTGTGCACAAGAGTTTGCATCCTCGTCAGGAGCAGAGACATGTTACAGACCTCCAGTCATGACATTAAACATGCCATATTTAAGTTGTACCATATTGAAACTGCCAACCTCAGTTTTGCCCGGGTGGCAGCCCATGTTATCCAATTGACTGTTGATCACTTATGGTGAAGACCTCTATAGGGACATGTAAGTTTGCACTTACATGTCCACACATTTAATATCACCCTGCCTCCTACTCTTTAGGATGGCTTCCTTAGTGGTGACTGACGTGAACTAAAAGCAGTGTATTGACTTTGCTACACATGGTGAGGGCACAGTCAAAATGAAGCAGTGTGCACTGCTCCTGCAGTCTGACATAGCAGGCTTCCTGTCAGCACTTTACTTGGGTCACTCATCGTGGCACACACAGTGCTGCAAGTCCTTGGACACATTTACCACACATGCCCAGTGTACCACTGGTACCATATAGTAGGGACTTGTAAGAGTGATAAAGTACTGGTCAATTGGGCATGCCAAATTGCCAATTTGAACACAACAATTTTAGGGAGAGAGTCCTGGCACTGGGGCTTGGGCAGCAGACTTCAGTGCACTTTCAGAGTCAGTGAGGGATAAACAATCTGATTCTCTTATATCCGTAGTATAGCCATTATTATATTTCGTATTTGCATGACATATCTATAATATACTTTGCCTTACATATGCATGACACCTGACCTATGTCTGTTTAGCTAGTCGTTAGGGGTATACGCTGTTGATGGGTACTGTTCACATTGAGTAGGCCGGGAACTATACAGACGCCATATTTTCTCTGCCTGTGTCAGACACGAGCACTGATCAAGTGTTACTCTCAGGTAGCTGACAGGCCCAACTTAGCTGAGTTACGGAGAGCAGCTGAATGCCCACTATTCTTCTTCTGTCCTGGGACTCAAGGTCGCATCTGGCTTTGGGTGCGATAAGCGCATTCCTGAAGGCGCCGTGCCTGCGCTCCAAAGCACCGGGTCGAAAGGGAGTCACCCCTCCTGACCTCCCCAATAATAACCAAGCAGAGCTTCGAACTAATCATGTGTGCCATATATGGTTTTTCCTTAAGACTAAGGGCCAAGTGGTGTTTTACCATGTACGGATACTTCATGTGATGTGTCAAAGATATATATGCACTGTTTTGAATGTAAGCCAGGAGTCTTCTCCACGCACCTTGATGGGTGATGTTGGGAGAGGCTCCTCTATAGAGTATTCTGTATAATAAACGATTGAACTTTCTTCACTGCCAACTGACTGGTTATTGGGTAATTGATACTTGGCTATTGGTAAATATAGCTCCTTATGTTATTTTTTATGGTACATCAGTCATAACCATCAGAATTTGATAAAAAATGTGGAGTTTGGAGGTGACCAGACAAAAAGGACACTTTCCTACCCATGAGCTTTAACATTTTTATGAAAAAAAACTTTAGTAAATTGGCCTTAACCAGGTGATGAAAAAATAGCAAATATTGTGCTGGTAAATGTAATTAAGGCTGATCACTGTGAGTGACAAAAGAGATCAAATGTCCTTTCCAATATTCTGTAAGATGCAGAAATAAAAGGAGGAGAAAATACTGTTAAAACCCAAAATGATCTGCCTTTACAAGTAGAATACATATATTAAGAAGCACTTGGAGAATATCCAATATTTTTGTAATTGTAGAATCATGTTTCTTGCTGAGACACATGAATCACGAAGTGTACCATAGAAATTAGACCTGTGTGTCTGTTTTGTGTATGTATATCATTATTTGCAAGCATTTCAATAAACATATTAGTGTGCACATCTGACTATCAGTGACAAAATAAGCAAGTGTAATCCTGCACAATAGGGGAATATATCTTAAGTTATGGATATAGGGAGGGCCTTGTTTATTTGAGTTCAGATAGCCTCTCCTTAGTACTTGTCCCTTACTCTACTTTAAGTATTCCTGAATTTGCAGACCTGATTCACAAAACAATATCTGTGAGTAGTTGTGTTTGACTCAAGACTCATGACACATCTACACTTTTTGTAGTAAGAATGTCACAAAACTGCACAGAGCAAACTGAACTATGAGAACAGTTTACAAAATAGATGTGATGCATAATAGAAAGGGTGGTTGAAAGCCAATTCGGGAAGCAACAGATTCGAAAACCGACAATTTATTTTGCTCTTTGGTGCCTGAACAGTAAATTAAACAAAGTTACAGGCTGATAGCAGTAGGTTCCCATCTGCAACACAAAATAACTCCATTTTAGAACAATCAGAATATGAGATTAAGAAGCAATTCATATACAATAGCCACTGAGGTAAGTGCCATTACATAGTTCTTTTGATTAGTTCAGTGAGTTTCACAGGGACCTGATTGGTTGCCTAGTGACCTGTTGATGAGTGAGTGAAGAATCAGCTTTTATTTTTCTTGGTTCTTTTTGTGAGGTGGTGGCTTATGGAATGTTGTGAGATAGCTGGGGAAATAGTGTTGCTGTTGTAACAGACCTGCAGAGTCAGTGTCAGGTGTAAGGATATTGTATCTATTTCAATTGAAAGGAGACTCCACTCTGAAGAAGTTGCTTTGTCAATGATGGGTAGAGTTTGGAGCGTGCAAGGCAGGCTAGGAGCATTAACACAACACTTTGTTTCTCAATCCAGGTACTCACACAATGGCAGTAATTGTTTGTCAATACTGTGGTCTTGCAGTACTTATTTTATTGATTTTATTAGAAATAAGCCACTTGTATTTCCTTCTGTCTCTCTGTATAGTGATTTCATGTAGTATTTTGGGGTCTGTCAGACCAAGACAAATTCTGTTAGTGGTTAATAGATGACAGCAAAAGTTTATTATAAAGGAGGTACTGAGAATCATTTTGTTTCACAGGGGACCCAATAGCACTTCAGGGTTACAGTGTCTGTATGTTCATTTACATTCAAGAAAACAGCTCAGAGCCACATTGTAATCATCAGATTAGAAAATTAACAGTTGTGATAAAAGGTTCTTTCCTTGGAGACCAAAACTGGCTGCATCTTGCCGACGAATATATTCTCAGTTTGGAAGAGGATGTGTAGTAGTCTTTCCTCATGCTTACTATTGCGTACTATGTATGATGTCACTGTTATGGTGATAGAATGTGTTGGTTTGAATTCCAGGAGTCAGTTAGTTTCTGGAAGCTGTGGCGATGAAAAGTCATTAAACTATGTGCTCTTACACTTACCTGGTCCAGTGCAGTTACTCCAAAATTTGCAACAAATTTGACTGTTCTTCTCTCCACCCATGTGTGCTGCACTCCCCTATATGCTGTATCCACAGCCAGCCGGTTTCAGAGAAGTTTGTTGGTTCTCCTTGAGCCTTAGATGCAAGAATCTGCTTCAGTTTCTAAGTGGGTCTTCCTTGTTAAGAGATTTTGGACTCACGGAGGAGAAAGGGAAAGTAGTGAGCTGTCTCCTACGCTTTTCACATGTGCCACATTACTGACAAGCTACACTCAAGTTGTCCGGTTATCCTCCGAGGTTAGGAGTCATAAAGAAGGTCACTGGAGGTCAGCGAAAAAAAAATGTGAGTTGTCCTGGCAGTTCTGGCCATGCTGCATGATTTGTGTCTGATTTGCTGGCAGGGGAGCGCAGGTGTCGTTGGCTGTGTGTGTGTCTTCGGATGTTCCGTACAGCATGCACAGCTGTGAACTTACACAGAGATCCTCCCTTGACCATAGTTAATTTATTTTGATGGCGTATTGGAATGTGCAGTGGGAGTTGGTGAAGGCAAGAGGCACGTCACGGTTACTGTCATTGTGCACGTCATCCTGCGCGTCCCTGGTAAAGGCAAGTGGTGCGTCTTTGTTTACGCTATTGCACACTTCACTCTGCATTTCACCGCACGTCCGAAGGCCTCCTTGGTGAAGGGAAGCAGCCCGTCAGTATTAGAATTATCACGCACTTCACCTTGCGTTTGTCTCTCTGCTGACAGCCGACATAGCCACCTTTTAGTGTCCTGGAGGTATTTTACTGTGATTTGGCTGTGATTCATTATTGGACACACACAGTGATCTATATGGAGATCCGGAGTCACTGGTCTGTTGCTGGAACAGAGAGCGTTTCATTGGACAATCACAACGTGCATGGATCCCATGCTCAGTAGCCAGTTTTATCGGTTGACTCAGCATGTTTCTTTTGACTTGGTTTTCCCTAGTTTTTTGGTGAAATGTATTCTGCAAATTGACTCTGCTTCTATCTTTCTGTAAACATCTATGAAAGTGGATGTTCTATAGTTAAGACAACATCACACGTAGGCAATTTGTTTTGTTTTTACTTATTTTTCACTTAATTTTTTTAAAAAAAAATCAATAATATTGCTCATATATATGTGTAAGAATGACCAAAATTGTCTTACAGGTGGACATTTATTACATCAACTTTATCTTACAGTTCTAATTTTATAAATGTTTTAATGTTCAGTATGCAGAATGTACAACCCCTCCACCATTTTCACAGCTTCCAAGTGATCCACCAGTCAGGTGCAAGGTTTGGTACAGGGCGTTTGTGAAATATTTAGGTGCCATGGGTGGTACTAGATTCAGTGCTGAAAGGAAACGATTCATACTAGAGCATAATATAAGGTTTGAGGGACAAGCTGTTTTGAAACATCTACCTCCTCTTGATATAGTTGAGGAAGAAGACAAATTAAATGTATATGATCAAGCAGTGAAAATGTTGGAGAAACAGTTTGATGTGGAAAGTAGTCTAGTTGTAGCTAGACACAATTTTTTTACAAGAGAGCAAGACAACAGATGAAAGCATTGTGTCTAATGTTACAGCTCTGTGAATTCTTACTTCAGAGTGTGAGTTTGAACATTTTACTTCACAACTTATTCATGATCAAGTTGTAGTCCATTGTAGGAATAAGAAGGTTCAAGAAAAAGTACTTACTCTAAAGAATCCCTCTTTGCAAGAAACCATTACTATTGTCAAAAGTATTGAACTATCCCAGAAAGCCTCGAGGGAGCTTAAACCCGAGAAGAATGTTGTCGGTGTTGTGAAGGAGTGTAAAGATCAAGGTGATAAGTCACAGAGGGATAATGACAAATTTCAGAGTGAGCAAAAAGGAAGCAGGTATGTTCCCATCAAACCTGAGAAGAAAGAATCTTACTCACAGAATCTGTGTACAAAATGTGGGTTTCCCTCTCATTTTCCAAATTTCTGGGTGTGTCCTGACAGGAATGCCTCTTGTCTTAAGTGGGGTAAACAATGGCATTTTGCAAAGGTGTATGGGTTCTTTGGTAGTCTCAATGCTGTGTATTCTGAAGAAGATAAAGGTGATCTTGTGAGTGAAGTTGTTTAGTTCCTTAACTGATGCAAATGTGCTTATCAAGGATTTTTCCGAGGATTGCGTTGATCCTGTGGTTGATGTGTTGGTGGATGGTAAGTCTGTACAATTGTTTGTGGATTCCGGAGCACCCACGACTATGGTTACCGAAGAGTTATTTGAGAGCATTTGGGGGAACAAACCTCCCAATACATCAGACAGGAGTCCTGTTTCCTATGAAGGAAGGAGATTGATTTCAAGTTTTTTTTTTTTAAACTACTCTTGTTTTCAAGGACATGCATATCCAAGGGAAGGTCTACGTGGCAAAGAAAGGACTCAATATTCTTGGCTGGTATCATCAGGGCTTGTTTGGGATGACACTTAGACCTGGAACAGGAGAACAAGTCTCGGTAGTGGATGATTCTTCTCAAGGTGAGAGTTTGGTTGCTTGGTCTAACAAATTTGCCAGTGTTTTTGTAGACAAATTGGGATGTGCTAAAGGTTTCAAGCATTTTATCAAAGTTAAGAAGCATGCTGTCCCGGGTAAGCACAAGTTACGAGATGTGCCATTTAGTATTAGAGATGATTTGTCAGCTGAACTCAAAAGGACGTGTGAGATGGGAGTCATTGAACCAATTGAGTCCTCCCTTTGGTTGTCTCCTTTGGTGGTTACATCGACTTGCGCAGTCTGAACAAGGAAATCTGGGTGGACTTCCATCCTCTCCCTCACATTGATTATATTCTCTCAAAGTTTGCTTGCAATATATACTTTTCAAAAATAAATCTTGCCTCAGCTTATCATTAAGTGGAGTTGGATCCTGCTTGTAATCATTTAGCTGCTTTTGTGTCACCTGTTGGTACTTTTCAGTTCAGAAGGCTGCAGTTTGGCTTAGCTTTGGCGGCCTCAGTTTCTCAACGGGTTCTGGTGAAAGTTCTGGAAGGTGTTACGGATACAGTGGTGTTGCAAGATGACACTTTGGTAGCTGGAAAGTGCAGGGAGTCACATGACAAAAGACTTGCTGTGGTGTTGGACAGATTGCAGGGGAAAGGAATTGTGGCAAACAAACTCAAGCGCATTTTTGTTGTGAAATCTGTTGAGTATTTTGGGCATCGGATTTCTGGTGATGCCTTGTACCAAGAGAAGGCCTTATCGAGGCTATTACCAATGCTCCTTGCCCTACTTTCAAAGAACAGGTCTCTTCATTTTTGGGTGTTTGTGAGTTTTACACAAAATGTATCTCTTATTTTGCTGCTAAGACTGTGCATTTGAGAGGTCTGCGCAAGAGAAAAAACATGTTTATCTGGGATGATTCCTGTCAAGATTAGTTTACTCACATCAAAAAACTTGGGTCATGCAAAATTCATACACCTTTTGATCTCCTCTATCAGTGTACTGTGTCGGTGGATGGCAGTTTACATGCATTGGGAGGTATGATTTCTCAGGTCAAGCAGGGGAAGGAACACAGTGTCGGCTTTGCCTCACGCATGTTACGTCCAAGTGAAAAAAAATTACTCAGTCATTGAGAGAGAGTTACTGGCAAGTTGTTGAGCTATTGAAAGAGTCAACTGTTTTTTGTGGGGTAAAACTTTTAGACTACTCACTGACTACAAAGCCCTCATTACCTTTCTCAAGGGTAATATTGTGAAAGATCCCACTCTGAAAATTGCAAGGTTAAGTTAAAAATTGTTACAATATAACTTTGATGTTGCGCGCATACCTGGTGGAAAAAACACAAGGGCTGATTTTCTTTCAAGGTCTCCTTTACCATTGAAAAAACAAGATCTTGGTGATGATGATGTTGACAAAGAATGTCTGATTGCTCCAGTGGATGCTTGTAGTGTTGTCTGTTTTAAAGGGGTTCATTGTGTCCAGGTGGCCCAAGGGAAAGTATTTGGATGGGGACCATCATCCTTTCGCTAAAATTGCAGGGGGATACTTTTAGTAAGCATGGGCTGAAAATTCGCCCCACTCGCCGAATTTGCGGATTTTCCGCGATTTCGTGATCCGCGAATCTCGCGAAATCGCTGTAAAATCCGCGAATCAGCGGGACGAATTTTCAGCCAAGCACTTACAGGGTTACAGCAGCAGGTGCAAAAGTTGAAGCAAACTTTTTGTAACCTTTTACAAAAGGGTTACAAAGAAATGAACTTCAAGTTGGGCTCCTGCTGCTGTAAGCCTGTAAGTGCTTCCTGGTGCTTCCTGGCTACTTGCAACTATTCTCTGACCCTGCTCTGACCCTTGAAGCAGGGTCAGAGAATAGTTACAAGTAGGCAATGAGGTGCCTGTCACGAAAATTAAACCTCAGCAGGAAGCACTGACATATATAAAAACAAGCATTTGCAATGTAATAGGTCTCGCATTAGGAAAGTTTGAGCTATTGGTCTTGTAAATGACAATTTTTTCTATTTATGTGTTGGTTTTGAAAATAGCTAAATTAATAGCTTTGTCATTTACAATGCCAATAGGTATAACTTTCGCAAATGTGACACCTATAGCATTTGTAATGCAACATGTTTTGTATTTACGTGACTTAGATGTATTGATATTCCAAATTACAATGGCTTTTAATTTTTTAAATAATTAATACTTAAATAAAAGTGATTTTAAATTATAATGGCCATAGCTTAAACTTTTGTAAATAACTTTTGTGAAGATTATGTTCAGTGTATTTTATTGTGACGAAAATCCAAGAACAGAAGTGAAATATTACCATCTTTTTGTGACATTTGTAATAAAGCTTGAAACATTGAGAGAACATATTTGAACCAGTTGTTGTTGAATGGTTGCGCAGATTGATACTGGGATGGTGCTGAGTGATGCTGGGGTGGTGCTGAGTGGTGCTGTGGTGGTGCTGAGTGATGCTGTGGTGGTGCTGAGTGATGATGTGGTGGTGCTGAGTGGTGCTGTGGTGGTGCTGAGTGATCATGTGGTGGTGCTGAGTGATAATGTGGTGGTGCGGAGTGATGCTGTGGTGGCGCTCTAGTGGTGCTGTGGTGGTGCAAAGTGGTGCTGTGGTGGTGCTGAGTGATGCTGTGGTGGTGCTGAGTGATGCTGTGCTGGTGCTGAGTGGTGCTGTGGTGTTGCTGAGTGATAATGTGGTGGCGCTGAGTGATGCTGTGGTGGCGCTGAGTGGTGCTGTTGTGGCGCTGAGTGGTGCTGTGATGGTGCTGAGTAATGCGGTTGTGGTGCTGAGTGGTGCTGTGGTGGTGCTGAGTGATGCTGTGTTGGTGCTGAGTGATGCTGTGGTGGTGCTGAGTGGTGCTGTGGTGATGCTGAGTGATAATGTGGTGGTGCTGAGTGATGCTGTGGTGGTGCTGAGTGGTGCTGTGGTGGTGCTGAGTGATAATGTGGTGGTGCTGAGTGATAATGTGGTGGTGCTGAGTGATGCTGGGGTAGCGCTGAGTGATGATGTGGTGATGCAGAGGGCAGAAAGGCACAAAAACCAGTCTAACAAAGGGTAGAAGGACAGAAAAACAAGGGAAAAAACGAGTCTAACAGAGGGCAGAAGGGCACAAAAAACAGTCTAACAGAGGACAGAAGGGCAGAAAAACAAGGGGAAAACAAGTCTAACAGAGGGCAGAAGGGCACAAAAAACGAGTCTAACAGAGGGCAGAAGGGCAGAAAAACAAGGGAATAACAGAGGACAGAAGGGCACAAAAAACAGGTCTAACAGAGGGCAGAAGGGCAGAAAAACAAGGGAAAAATGAGTCTAACAGAGGGCAGAAGGGCACAAAAAACGAGTCTAACAGGGGGCAGAAGGGCAGAAAAACAAGGGAAAAACGAGTCTAACAGAGGGCAGAAGGGCACAAAAACAAGCGAAAAACAAGTCTAACAGAGGGCAGAAGGGCACAAAAAATGAGTCTAACAGGGGGCAGAATGAATCCCGCCCTGCGTGTTTGTCCACGAAGATACCACCGTTTTGTGCAATACCTCTACTCAACTGGAGTACCTTCTACTGTCTAATCAGTAAGTGCTCCCTCGTTGGCTAAATGTGTAGGGGCAGATTTACAATAACTGGCGCATCCCCAGGGATGCGCCAGTTATTGTGCACCGCAGCTCCGCCACCCATGGTCCGCCGCATTTACAATGCGGCGCACCATGTGGCAAAAACGGCACAGATGCGTCATGCATCTGTGCCGTAAAAGCAGCGCATTGCTGGAACTGCGTCGCAAGCGCGATGCAGCTCCAGCCATGCTCTGTGGAGCCCTATCTCCCCAATGCTGCGCCAAGCCTTGCACCTGCTTCAAGCAGGCGCAGGGTTTTGACGCAGCATTGGCCTAAAAGTGACTGAGTGAAATCTTGTAGATTTCACTCAGCCTTTTTTAGGAGGCGTTCCTGCGCAGGAACGCCTTCCCCTGCGCCGGAACGCCTCCTGATGGCGCAGGGCTTTACAACATGACGCATCTCTCAGATGTGTCACGTTGTTAATACCCAGCACCATGGCGCATCTTTTGTGCTGCCATTGCGTCACAAAAGTGACGCAACTGTGATGCAATAGAGGCGCAAGCGGCTTGTAAATCTGCCCCTAGTGCTTTTACTACACTGTAGCTGCGTAAAGGGCCAGAAGATGTGTCTCCAGTGACCATGTGTGCCTGTGTTACAGGCACACATGGTCACTGGAGACACATCTTCTGGCCCTTTACGCAGCTGCAGTGTAGTAAAATCACTATACATTTACCCAATGAAGGAGCACTTACTGGATTAGTCAGTAGAAAGTACTCCAGGGCAAATCGCAAAAAAATCCACGATTTTGCAGGAAAATAAATAAATTTGCAGATTTTTTTGCGATTTCGCTGGGAAATCCGCAAATTCACGGAACGCGTATTAGCAAATTTTGTCCATGCTTAACGTTTAGAGCTTCAAAAATTGACTATTGTCATGAAGGACATCTTGGACAGACAAGTACTAAAAGGAGGATTCATTGTGTGCACTGGTGGCCTTCCATGGACCGCCAGATAAATGATGCAAAAGACACACAAATGATGGACAGAATGCAGAACAAATCAAAACATTCACCCCCAGTCAAGAGATCTGCGTTAAATACATCATTCTTTTGCTCATCATGCCACCCCAGTTTAGACCTGGCCATATGCAAATCAGTCTTGACCCTGTGCCTCATGGGAACAATCTAGCCTAAACTGCCAAGTCAGGTCCTCCCTAGACCGGAAACAAGCATCCTAGGTGGCATGGTGAGCATATGAGTGATGGATATATTGCATTTGTTGTATTGCAGTTAGTGTTTTTGGGTAGTTGCCAGTTATAATGGAATCATAGATTGATTAATTTGGTTTGGTTAGTCATGGCACAGACAATGCCATGGCTGCTGGGAAAATGGTTGTAATAGGGGTAAGAACCCGATTAATGGTGAGTAATTCATCAGAATTTTAGCACTTGGCTTCGAATGGACTAGGATCTTATGAAGATTCTATGTTCTTTTGGAAGTGTATAATGGTTTCTGTACAGTCAGCTGTCCAGTGTTAGGAATGAGCCAATTTTGATTCATTATTTTCTTCAAACCTTGTCGGATTTAAATTTTTTCTTGGGAACCTCTTGTCATTGAACTTTATGGACAGATTTGGTACCTGTTGGTCATCTGTGTAAATTTTGCTGCATTTCTTCAAAGTCTTAGAAATTTCCCATATGGGAGGTTCTCCTGTCGGGCATTGGGGTTATAGCTGTGAAATCTAAGTAGATTATTGCAGTGTGTTGGCTTATTTGAAATATGTGGTTTTAGGTGCCTTTGCATCTGCCGCCCCGGGACTCAAAATAGTAACTCATAACCTCCTTAAATGTTCATGGTTTGATATTGTTTGTCAAACTGGAGGTAAATAGTCAATTTGACCCCCCCTCTCCCCAATCCAGGGTTTAAACTTTCACTAATGTTTTTTTATACTGGAGCTAGCATAGTAAATATGCCTAGCAATTGTTTTTCCTTCAATATTTTTGACATCAGTGTTCTGTACTGATCTGTATACATGTGTTAATTTACTTATTTACTTGTTTATTTGTTTATTTTTTCATGTGTAGTAAATTGTATTGTGCAGATTAGATGTGCAGGGTGGCAGAGACTTTGCAGGAATTAACATGATCTAAGTAACACAAAACAATGAAAATTACCAAACAATGACAATGGGTAATAGAAAACTTATATAAAACATTGCAATTCAGATGTGTTTTAAAGCAGGTAGAAGTTATTTATGTAGAAACTGTAGTGTGGTTTGAAATGTTCTTCTGTTCACAATCTGGTTAATGTTGAATGTTGGTCTGACGATGTATTTCCATGGTGTTTCTTTCTGAAAAACAAAAGAAATATTGCCCCCTCCCCCACACGCATTGAGAGTTTCTCAGATCCTCCGAGAAGGCTTCTAGGAATCAAATCTCTCTCCAGTTAGAGTAGTTCCCTCAACAGCCAGATGAAACAAGTTATCAACCTCAATGGGAACCCTACATGATGATGACTCTGAGGCCTACTCTGCTCTGTGGACATAAGAGAGATGTGTTCATTGTGGAAATTGTCCAGAGACTGTGTGCTGGCTCCAATGTGAAACTTCTCCTTTGTGGTGGTGTCAGAGGGGCTTGTTGTTTGTAACTAGAGACAAACTTGCGCTGCCAAATCATTATCATCACATAATGCACAACCTCAGCTAAATGTTATGATGGCAGTTGTGGGATTGATCAGTCTGGTGCATGCAGCTACTTGTCTGTGATTGGTTTGGGTTTAAAATGCTCTCACTTCTCAGTTAATCAATCGGACATGCGTCATAAATGAATGATTGCAGCAGCCTATGATCTTGCTCTTCCTCTAAGTATTGGTAGGATGTATACTCCTCATGAAGCTTACCTTTTGCGCTTCTCCTTGACTTTGCAATATTGTTTCTGTTACATAAACCTCAAGGCCTTTCTTCTCCTGCAAAAAAAAAAAAGCTCCATAACACTCCTACTTACCTAACCAGACCAGTTTCGCCAGGCACCCAAGATGGACATTCTGAGAAGAATGCAGATGCACCACCCAATTTGTCATTTCACAGTATCATTTTTCTTTTAGCAATTCTAATTTTTAGAACTGTGCTGGTTCACTCCTCTATAATTCATATTTTTCAAACATAGATGAAGGAACATTTTTTTTTAGTTATAACCTGAGTCTATAGCACAGAAGGACTGTTTGAAATGCATTTCACTCAACTGTGCCATTCTGTCAGGACCTCAGCATGATTAGCGTCGAAAACTGGTGTAGCGCAGAGACTTGAGAAGGAAAGGATACCTGAGATTGGCTCCTGGACTGCACTAGTTCAGAATCGGAATACCAAGATGGCTGCCGAGTCGAAAACCAAAGGAGCGGTCTAGTCTTTTAATCCAAGCTGCGGAGAATCTTGGTGATGCGCGAGCAACGTCGGAAGTGCGCACTTCACCGAGTTTTCAACCCAAGAAGCAGCCTTCATGAGGAGAGGAGTCTAGTTAAAGTAAAAAGTTAGGATTAGTAAGTCTGAGTAGGAGAGAAAAGCAGAATTTCAAAGATTCACGGACACGAACCTGAGGAAGCGTCTGACAGCAGAAATTCTTGAAGAAGCTGATGGTCGGCGAAACCATACCTAGAGAGAGAGAGTTGGTGGAAGAGCATAGGAGAAGACAAGCTAAGTGAATAATTACAGTTTTAGAGTACAAATAATATTGTTCATATAACTAAGGAGCAAATAGAGAAATGCTTACCTTGTAAAAAACTCGTCTGAAGCAAAAGGAGATATCAAATCTGAAAAGAAAGAAAAGAGGTCAATAAGAATAAATTGGCATAACGATTTCATTGAAAAAAACAATTGCAAGGCATAAGGCAGTAAAGAGACACCGCCAAGAGACGCAAGTTAGTAGGGAGAGAGCGGGAAAATAACATTAGTGTAAAAGTCAGAGATAGGGGTCTAACAGAAGTTTTGTGGTTTTAGAATAGGCGAGAGAAAACCCGAATATAGAAAAGAACCCAACACCGAATATCATAGATGAGAGAAGGAAGACCTAGTAGTGAAGTAAGTAGGGACAGAATAATAATTAGGAAAAGAGATCCACTGAAAGCAAGGTTATAGAAATTAAAAGATATATGTTCTTTTGCAGACAAAACAACTACACAAGAGGGCAATAGAAATACTTAAAATACATCAAGAAAGAAATAGAAGAGAGGCACAGGCTCTGGGAGATAAGGGTAGGTGAAAGTCCTTGAGTCTTAAAGGTTAGGAAGAAAGTCAGGAGTAAATGTTTAACTGTGAAATTCCATTTCTAGATTTCCTCATCTAAGAACCAGTCTGCGGGACAGACCAGGAGTTAGAGGACGTCACCCGGACCAGTCTCTTCTCTTTTGTTATTTTATCCAATTTCCCCTTCCCCCCATGGAAATAGACTAGTGTTCAGTTTAAATTGACCTCTGGAATATTGCCAGGTGGGATTTGGAAACTAAGCATCTCTGTTCCCGTGCAAGTTAAAGGTGAAACATATACATCTATATTTATATATATATGTATATACAAGTTTCTTTAGAAAGGTAAGATTGTAAGAGTCTGACAGAATGAAGTGCCCAAGTTGCATTTTGCACCTGAACAGAGATGGCCGAGGGTATTGATTTACAGAATTTAGGAGCAATTTTAGACATGATACAAAAGGAGTTAGTAGCGGTCAGGGAGGAAAATCAAAGTCTTCGACAAGAGGTAGTGAGTTCAAGAAAAGAGACTGCGGAATTAGCACAAAAATTGAGACAGCCATTTGTTTCTGGAAGGGAAAACGTAGATTCAACCTTAGAGAGTGCAAACAGACTGACCACGCAAGTAATTCACTCCCTGTCACCCGTCATTCCACTAGCTGCCCCAGAACGATTTAGTGGAGATCCACAAAATGCTCAAATTTTCATTACACAATGTTCACTGAACTTTATGTGCCGCCCTTTGATTTTCCCAGACGCTCAATCCAGAGTAGCTTTTGTGTTGTCATATTTAAGTGGAGACGCTGCGTCCTGGTCGATGCCCCTGGTTACCAGAGATGACCCTCTGTTACGAAATTACGAAGATTTTAAATAAGAATTTCTTCGAATGTACGAACGACATAGAATCTCTCAAGCAGTCGACAATGAACTTCTTGACTTTCGGCAAGGAAACAAAGATCTAGTGGCCTACTTGGCCCAGTTCAACAAACTGGTGGTAGAAACTGATTGGCCAGAAAGGAAAGGAGCTTCAGTTTTTTATCGCGGACTAAGGGATGAGCTCAAGGATGTGTTGGCCCTGATACCAAATAGACCAACTGAAATTTTAGCGTTGGTGGATCTAGTACTAGAAATAGATTTCCGTCAAGGAGAAAGGAAAGGCGAAAGAAGAAAGGATTACAGACCTTTGGTTCCAAGGTTCGACAGAGCTCGACCAGAAAATGTCAAAGTACGGAAGGACAACAAGGAGTTGAGCCAATGCAGATTGGAACGATAAGAGGACCTTTGACGAAGGATGAGAAAGAAAAAAGAAGGTCAAGCAATTTGTGCATGTATTGCGGTTTAGGAGGACATTTTGTCAGGAGTTGCCAGAAGAAGCCGAAGATGGTTTATAAGCCGAAGGAAAACTAACTGCACCACCTGTGGACGGAGTTGAACAGGTGGGTGTGATTCAAAAGACAACTCCAGAGGAACATCAAATAGCAAATACACTACAGTCCTCGGATCCACATCTGATTTTATCCATGATGGTCAAATTTCGACACAAGACTTTGACAGAAGTTTCAGTAATGATTGATTCCGGACCTACTGGGAATTTTTGTGACCTAACATTTGCAGATAGAGTTGGTATTCAAGCAATAAAGAAACTCAAGAGTGAACCGGTTTGGGCAGTAGACGGAACAAATCTATCTTCTGGACCAATAGTGAGCCATACTGAACAAATACAGCTAATTTCTAGTGGAGGTCATGAAGAGAAGATTCACTTTAACTTAATTGATGCCCCCCAGTTTCAGCTGATCCTCGGTCTTCCATGGCTTACCGAACACAACACCACCATCAACTGGAGCACCAGAACTATAGAAATGAATTCGGAATATTGTCACAAGAACTGCTTTGGAGGAGAAGAGAGGATTCAAGAATGCAACCCGTCCCTTTCCTTGTGTGCCGCGGAAACTTCAGTGTGTGTAATTAATGCCCAAGAAATTCCCCAAGAGGACAGAGAATTTGAGGAGGTGTTCAGTGAAGCGGAGGCAGAACAACTTCCACCCCATCGGGTGTACAACTGCAAAATAGAAATTGAACAAGGGTCAAATTATCGTGCAGTCTCACCAATGCAGCTGTATGACCCCCACTGTGCCACTGCATGCAATGCGACCTGAAGGCCTTGCACGCCGCACCGCTTCATTCACACCACAGCCTCAACTTCTGCCACAGCTCTCCCACACCACCGCAGGCAGAAAAAAACAAAAAGGTACTGATTGAGGGTTTTCCAACACGGCAGCCGGGCAGCATCCCCGTTGTCAGCAGGAACCAGGGGATTTGTTGGTTCCTGGATGGAGCAAACCACTTCAAGGAATGATTTCTAAAGTCTATTTTGGGATTATGGATATCCTTGAATAACTGTATGTTGGATTCTTATTGTTTTGGTTTTGTTTTGCACAGATATATATTTGCTATTTTTTTTTCAAAACTGGTGTGATGTCCTTTTGTAGTGTTTTTACTGTATTAATGTGAGTTATGTGCAGATGCTTTCCACATTGCCATTGAGATAAGCCTGTCTGCTCGTTCCAAGCTGCCAAGGGGATGAGCCAGGGTTTTTTTGGAAGTGTAACTCCCTTATCCTGACTAAGAACAAGGTTCCCTACTTGGAAAAGGTGCAATCCATTGCCAACTAGGGACCCCATTTTTAACACATCCCAATCAGTTTCAGTAGATTGAGGAGCCATAGGTAAAATGTCGAAGATGTTTTGGCCTTCTGACCCTAAACAATTATACTCAAGCACCAATTTTATAACTGGTTCATACTTAGAGCCATCACTTGCAATAAGGTAACTGTCGAACCTTTTAAACCACTGTTTCCATTTCGTTTTCTGGATCCCAGCTTCTGCCAGAAAATTTGCTGGGTGATTTCATTCTGTATAATATGTACTGGGATGAACTAATGAGTGAGAAGAAGAAATAAATAAATAAAAAAATAACTTATGTCAAGTATACTTTTTCTGTACTAGTAACAGGATCTCTAACATGTGTAATACTAAAATTAAAATTAGCACTTTATGCCTCTGCTTGTTGATTAGCACTTTATGCCTTTGCTTGTTGAAGCATAAATTTACCAATGGGAAAATAGGTAACAAAAAGAGCTTGAGCCAATCATTACTTGAGAATGTGAGCCACCAGGATTGTGAGAACATGCGAACATGAATAAGTTGAAAATAAGCACATGAGCAGGGATCAATGTGGCTCACGCATAGCACAGAAGAAACAGTGCATGCCAAGATCAGCGGCTGAGATAGGGCACAAGGTAAGAGCTCACATGACCAGGTTGAGGGTTTACATGAAGGCAGGAGTGATAAAGCTCATACACAACACAGAGGAGGCAGTGCATGCAGCAAATAATTGGCTGTTGACAGGGCGCGAGGTGAGCACAAGTAAAGACTCACACGCAGAACCTCAGCACTAAAGGTCTGCATGAACCTAAAAGCTGATATTTTAAGTCAAGCCACTACAGTCAAATTCAAGGCTCCACTCCTGTACCTTTGTTGAAGGCCGCATGAGGTGTGATAGGAAGTTCTAGACCACGGTGATAAAAAGCCACACTGTGCCATTTGAAGATGCTGTCTGGAGATCCAATATTTACCAAATTAGTTTGGGTTTTTCTGAGCAGCAAAAACAGGAGGAGACATTGTGATGCAACGGAAGAAGTTTTATTCCGTAATATCTGAGACAGCACAATGACAATCCCACCAGCAGATCCAGGTGTCAGCTAGTAAATGACTTTCCTGGAACTCCCCGTCCAGAATGTCCTCCCTCACACATTCCAAAACAACATTCTGCCTGCATGAAACACATAAAACACAAGCTGTTTAGAACTGCTTTTTAAGCTCAGTTCTCAAAAGCTGACTTTAGTTTGCCTCTAAGTTTATTGCAGCCTCCTATCTCTGATTTGACCAGTTCTTACCAGGCTGACAGATGGTGAGAGTAGCCAGTCCACTACTGGACTCGCCATAATGCCACTTAGGCATTTCTAAGGTGGCTGCAGGCTTGAACTTGATTTCAGAACAGGGTGAGCTGCATAACCCCACCATGCCTGATAGCCCCACTTAAGTCTTGGCTGCCTGCATTGTAGAGATTGTGGAGATGTTTTGAGCATTTTGCCAGGACTTTGCAACCCAGAGCCAACAATTTACTCAATCCGCTAACCCATGATATACTGCCTTAAAGGCTTTGTTAAACTGAGGAATATGTTACACTATTTTCTGTTCTCAGAAATTTTCCTAGGCGTGATTGGCTTTGGTGTAGTTAAATTCAAGGTTCACTTGCACATTGTGAAAAAATAATATAAACACTAAATAGACATTGCAAACTTTTGGTGCTTACATGTCTTCAGCAGTGATGGGCCCCGTTGGTTATCATGTGTGGAGATTTAGATTCTGATGCCCCCAATACGAGTTGTGGTATTTCACTCAAACAATACTAAAAGTAAATATCCATATCTCACAATTGTGAAACTTTCCAAAGCCGAAATGATCAGGTCTTCAAACTCCAGACCAGATAATTCTGGGCTCAGAATCACTGGGCCTGCCTGATTCACTGCAGTTGTAGAGACTGTGGGCTGCATCACAGCCCAACCCTGCCCCTGCTTGACAATGTTCCCCATGCACAAGCCCACCCTGCACCACTCCTGACACACCACAACATCTCCTACCCACATTGGCCCAATCACGGACACTTTCTTTCTGAAGTGAGGAAACAAAATGCATCCTGTATTCAGAGCAATAATGTTTTTGAAAGAAATGTGACTGTGTATATTTTTCAGCCCAGAGCAAATGACATAAGGACATCAAATATGATATGCTTCTTACTAAAGGGGAAGAGGAGTCATGTGTAGTCAAGCACCTTTATGTGATAACAACATCAATCCTCCAGAATGCCCAAATTTTTGTAGTACGCCATAGAGGAGGTGAACAATGAGACCTCCTATGATTTCCGTCTCTTAGGCCTGATTTTACCAGGCCTGTCCTGGTTGACAGAGGGTGATCACAGCCTATCCACTGCTGGACTGGTCATTTTGATACACTGACATACACTGAGGTTAGAGTTGTACCAAATTAGGAAGGTTCTGTAAATTAATAAAGCATGATTATAAATGTTCCAATCTTTGGAAAATTCACAATGTCTTATAAGAATTAATAAATACAAATTATCGTTAAACATGTGAAAGAAATGCACGTTTTAGCACAGAAACCCTGAAAAGTCCCTTTTAGGGACCTTATTATGAGTTGCCTTGAGCGGCATTCCCAGGGATACCGCTCTGGGTGACTACTAGTTTTTCAGTATCTCTTGAGCTAGAATATAGAGGTCCTCAAACTCCAGAATCAATAATTCAGTGCCCATAGCCACAGGGCCCAGATGCTTAAAAGAAGCTGGTTGGCTCCCTCTTGATCTCATACTTTAGCTGATGGGAGCAGGAAAAAATCCTACCCAGCTGAAGTGAAAATATCTCTAACCTCCCACTGCTCCTGCTCCCAGACCACCCCACCAGATAAGGAACAAATCCATCCATTCTTCAACATTGGTTCCAAGCAGGTGATAAATAATTGTGGATTTACACCGAGTATTTCACCCTGGAAGGGGGAAAACATGCCAAAGTGGACCTGGTATTACCCAGCCCACATGTTATCCACTTGTAATCTCTCTTAATAGACTGGGAGATACTCATCGCATTGTTAAATTGGCACCTGTTTCTATCAACAGAGACAATGTAGAATTTAGAAAAAGGCCCATGGTGGTGAAAATATTGCTGAAAATATTTTTTTTTCAGTTAAAGTCTTATCTAAATATTTGTTTTGCTGGAATTGTTAACCAAATCGTGGTTTTGCACAACTGAGAAAGTAAATTAACCATGCAGGTGAAATTGAAATTTTGTTGAACCCGGCAAAAAGTCAACTTGTAAAAAATAACTGTCCTCCCACTATGAATCCCTTCAATAGCCCTCTTTACAAGTGTGGTGCTTCTTTACAATATCTTCACAAAATGTTTGTGCAGTGATCAGAACCACAAATATTTTGGTTATTGCTGCATCCCTACATCTCTGGCCAGGCCACTTGTGCAAGGGCCAATGTTTTTTCAGTTACCATGGGACAATCATCAGAAACAGAAGCCTCAACCTGTCTGTTGTGTCCCGTGTTTACGCTAATGGTGACTCTAAAGTTCATTGGTAGTCTCCTCAAAGTTTGACATAATCTGATGTGTGTGGCTGGCTGAAGTTAACTAAGTTTGTGATGCAGTGTGTTAACCTAACCGTTGCTTGCTGGAGAATAAAGACATGCAAACCAGAGCTCCATAAGTGACAATTATCCAAAAGAAATAACGGCGGACCTCCTATGCCACACCTCGTGCCAGTTCCCATATGTGAGTTCACTGTGAAAACTACACCTACGCCAGCTGTTGAATAACGTCACTGTGCTCAGATTCGAAAATATTATGAAAAATTGGGGTGCTCAGCTCAAGAAGTCCAATAGGCCAAGATTGATTAAAAAATAACTTCTTTAGTCCCAATTTTGTTTTTTAAGATCATCAGATATAGAAAATCCAGCCAACGCATTTCATTCCCATGTAGGGAACTTCCTCAGGGCAAATAAATATATCATTTGTGAAGTACAAATTGTCAGAAGTGTCAACGATTGTTATTAATAGCAGTTGCTTCAGAACAGTTGACTTCTCACAAATGACAGTATATTCCTATGTAGACCTGTTTGTAACAGTATATGAAAATTCAAGCGATTGTCAGGAAGACGAATTCGAATGTGGTAAGAAAGCCTCACGAAAATGGATTAATCTCAATCCTCCTACAGTGGAAGAATGGGTAAGTTCAGTTATTCGGATAAACAAGCTGGATAGGGCAGGGAAAATAGCAAAAGGCTGGAATTTTGGAATAACTGGGAACAGTATTGATTGGAAAGGGAGTAATTATCCTTGATGTGGCTTTCTCACCGGGTCCTATGATTAAGCACACTTTCAGTTTTGAAGTTTTGGTTACAGAATACAACCCCTGGGGATTGGGCATGCTGCTTAAGAGACGCCTAATAAGCCGACAGGATACCCCCACGTGGATTAGAAATGATCTAAGTGTTGGGGAAGGGCTACAGAAGGCAGAGTTAGTCAAAAAGGCTCTCATCAGGCGGCCAAAATTGCTAAAACAAAACTTTGCGTGATGAGGACAAAGGAAAAAAAAGAAAGCCTCACGAAGAAAGGTTGACGGGCAGATATAAGCTGTCGTGACCGCCCAAGAAACTCCAAAGAAGTTATGGTAGAAGAATCCGAATGACAACGTTAAAAAGCCTCACAGGGAAAAGTCAACAGGAAAGTGCGATTCCATACGGAAGAGGGAGATAGTTTTGGGAGCGACGCTGAGGAATCTGCATATCTGCTTAGAATGTATATAGGGCCGCAGTGCAATACATTTTTCTTGGGCAGTTGGCTGGATTTTTTATCTGATGATCTTAAAAAAAAATTGGAATAAAGAAGTTCTTTTCCTATCAATCTTGGCCTATTGGACTTCCAGAGCTGCGCACCCCCATTTGTCATAGCGGAGCTCCATATGTAGGGGCGAGGCCAAGCAAGCCATGATGGCGGGCACACTCTGCTGAGGCTTCGCAGTCAAGCAGACCAGAGGACTGTACAACCTCGTCATATCGGGCGTAAAATTGCCCCAGCTGACGGCGGAACTGAGGCTGCATGTAGGGGTTTTCCAAAAAGCCTGCAAACTGCAACACCCATCAAGATAGCTGCAAAAAACTTGACCCGGGGCCCAGCAAGAAGATGGTCGCTACCGGTGTCAAGCCCTGAATTCACCGCAGGGGCACCCCAAACTTTGGGCTAAACGATTTCCCATACCGAGAGGACCTGGCAACCTCCCCGGACCCAAACAGGACAGGACGGTGTCCGGGTGGTCGTTGCCACCCACCGGCGCAGACTCACCATGTTGTGGAGGAGACTGGGAGCAGCCGGCGGCCGTCTGACGCGTCATCGTCATTGTCCAGGTGGCACCTCCCAAGGTCAGACGCAGTGAGCGGCCATAGAGATGGACATCAGATGCAGAAGATAAACTCCGGGGCACGAAGGCCCCTCCACAGTTCTTCACTCGGGGCCTTCCTCGCACCAAAATCCGCCTGACTTCAAGATGACGCTTGCGAGCTAAGGCACTCGCGACCACTGGACGGACCTCCCCAGGTGCCCTGCACACAACGCCACAGTAAGTGAGCGACGAGGGATTTTATCCTCCTCTGCTGGCCCTGACCCCCTCTATTTTGCTGCAACGACCAGGGGGCTGGACAGTCATTGCCTGACCCTAATATGGCGGCCAACAGGGTGGCTTAGACTCAGCACGCAGGCCTCCACCACGTCACTATTGCGCCCACAGATTTAGCGGATTGACACCTGGACCACCCTCGAAGCCAGCAATAACCACAGGGCCATTGGTAGCATGCAGGGCCAACATGACTGAAGCCCTGGTGTAGCTGAGACCCCTTGAACGCCCCGGAACAGCACACTAATCAGGGTTGGCCCCCAGAGGACATGCAGGGAGGTGAGTGGCAGACACAACAAGGACCGGTTGCCAAAAAGCGGACCCACCGCTTGTGTGACTGGTGGCGTGGTGGAGCAGGCCCCATTGGGGCGTAGGTGACCTGTGGGCGCACTACGCCCCATACATGCGGTCAACAAGTGGGACAATTAGACCGTGAGAGGACACCATGCCGCTCACACCCCCACCACTGACATCGCAGGGCAAGAAGGACTTCACCCAAACTGGTAAAATAGGGAAGCCCAGAGCCACACCACAGACAACGGTCCGAGAAACTGCCCCGGAGAATCAGGTCTGCACTAACGCACTGACCAAGGCGTCCATGACCCAACCAGAGCCGACCATCTCGGACAAACTCGACCGGGTCCTGGTGGCAATAGAACTTTCAAGGGTCTCCATGGAGGAGCGACTCGCCACCCTCACCACAGACATCAGCCTCATCCGCGATGACCATAGGACACTCGCTGACAAGGTGAAAGATGGAGAGAAGTCCCTCGCCGACCTACAGCCCACCATGAGCGCATCTCAGAAAATGTTCCGGTCCATCCTGGGTCGCCTGACCACTGTGGAGGAATGTATGGACGATTTGGGGGGACGCTTGCGGTGCTGCAATATCCACAAGCTGGGCCTCCCGGAGGGAGTCAAGGGGATGCAACCAATAGCTTATATGGAAGCTTGGGTTAAATCCTTTACCCCAACAGCGGACCACACAGCTTTCTTCTCAATTGAGCAAGCCCACCGGGTGCCGGCCAGCAAACCACCGTCCGGAGCTACACCCCGGCTGATGCTTGCTAAATTTTTTCACTTTCAGGACCGCAATGCAGTACCTACAGGTGGAAAACAAACATATCATGATCTTTCCTGACCACGGACTGGCGGTGCAGATACAACGATCGTCCTTACTGAAAGTGAAGCGCCAAATGCGGGTGAATAACATACAGTACTCCTTAATATATCCAGCCCGCCTGAAGGTCATCCATGTAGGCACCATCCACTTGTTTTCCAATGCTGCAGATGCATGTGAGTCGGCTGACCACCACTGCACACAGAACCCCACAGAGGAGGCCTGCGGAAGTGGAAACAAAGAGCACCACGCAAGTACTACAAACACAGAGACGGTAAGGACAGAAAGAGATCACGGAGCGCCATGAAGTAGGAACACTGGACCTGGAGCAAATCATGAAGGAACGGCACAAGGTCCTACAAGCTGTGACTGAACTAGGGGCCACCTCACCCGAGGAGGACATTGAGGGGGCCTCTCGCCTCTTCTTTTCAGAAGGAGAAGATGACAGTAATGAGACTCAATCCCGGCCAAATCCATCATTTTACCCCATGTCCCTCCACAAACTGCCAATAACCTGCACTAATGGTACCGAAAGGTGAAGATCACAAGTATCCGGTACGATTGGGTGGACATAAGCTGGAACACCCACCTGGAAAGCGCCCACATCTTGCGTCACGACATGCATGATGTACCACAATCCAGACGACGAACATTGATCCTTTGAATGCCCTGACGGGACCCCGCCTCATGGGCACGAGCTGCCGCCCACCACGTATTGACTGTTAACTCTCTGGTTCCATGAGAGTTGGTTTGGACGTATCGGCCTCCCCGATATGCCCAAGGTATTGGGACAGTTTCCCCACCCGGTTACATGGTTCACTGACCCGGTTTACTCCAACCCTTCACCCCGTAGGGAGCACATACACCAAGGCCACCAGAACATCTGGGTGAATGGCACTGTCCGCCACGTTTGACATATGCAGAGCTAGGACACCACTAACATGCATGTCTCCACCACTCGTCAACACATTGCTGTGCACAGATAGCGATCACCAGACATCCCAATGCACTTTGCTGACATTAGTATTCTAACCCTAAACACTCATGGTCTCCATATGCTGCACAAACAGTACGCAAAATTCTCATACATTAAGCACCAACAATCGTAAATTGCATTCCTGCAGGAGACACACTTTACAGCGCCAGAAATGATCAAACTGCGGGCCCGATGGTGCGGAACCATATGTTCCACGTCATACTCAGCGTATGCACGGGGTGCACTGATATGGGTTCGCCCGGGCAGACCTTTTAAGGAGCTCCGAAGAGTAGTGGACAATGAGGGAAGATATGCCTTGTTGGAGGGGCTGTTCTATGGACAGCCCATCTTGTTGGGTAGCATATATGCACCAAATACTGAACAGGACATGTTCTGGGTATCCCTTAGAGGAATTTCAGCCCAATTTGCGTCTCTTCCATGGGTCTTAGGGGGCTACTATAACTGCGCGCTCAATATTGCACTGGACAGATCTCACCCGCCACCGCCACACTCTCCTGTCCTAAAACAGACAGACCGCTTCCAACGTTGGATCAGTCACTGGGGATTAGTTGATACGTGGAGAGCGCATCACCCTGTAACAAGGCTCTACTCGTTCCACTCCATCCCCCATAATATGTTGATCCGACTGGACAAGTTTTTATGCTCCCAATCACTGATTACTTAAAGTCCAACACACGGATTACTTAGGCCGTGTAGTCTTCAACCAGAGCGCACATACCATGAGCGTCCGATGGAGGCCCCCTCATCCCCCGGTGCCCACGTGGTGGCTCCCACGGGACTGTCTAACAGACCAAGTGTTCAAACACGACCATAAGCAAAGCATTCAAGACTACTTCACTCACAACGCAGGGACTGCCACCTCCAGACTAGTGGAATGGGATGCATTCAAAATAGTGGCCCGGGGAGCATGCATCAAACAAATAGTGGGGGTGAAACCCACACTAGAACAAACACTCAGCGCCACTGATCGGAAGCTAGCAACAATCACGAAACAGGAAGATGCTAATGCTGCAACGGCAGCTCAAGTAGCAGAGGCCAAAACACAGTACTCCACTGCCGTTGCAGATTTGCGTAAATATAACTTTCTGGCCTACGACACTCGGATGCACAAGGAAAAGGATAAAATGGGCACACTCCTAGCATGGCTAGCAAAACAGGACACAGACACAAAACCCATCACTGAGATCATAGGTCCCTCAGGTAATCTGATGCGCTCCCAAATGGACATTCTAAGCACTTTTCAACAATACTATACCCGACACATCTCAGACAGGAGGCGATAAGACACTTTCTATACCCCCTGCGGATCCCACACATCACGGAAGCAGAAAAAAAACACACTAGACAGCAAAATATCATTGACAGACGTCACCTGTGTGATCTGTGCGCTCACTAGGAATAAGGCCCCGGGACTGGACTGTTTGCCTCTTGTATATTACAGCACCTTTTCCTACCTGTTGGTCCCTCGTCTAGCCGAAATGCTGGCAACTGCGCTCAAAAAGAGGGAGCTGCCAAGTTCTCTTCGTGAGTCGGTCATTGTGATGTTTCTCAAACCACATCAAGATCCACAACAAGTATCGTCCTACCCCCATCACACTTCTATCTGCCGACTGTAAAATATTAGGGAAAATTCTGGTAGATAGGTATGAACAACTTCTACGACCCCTAGTCCATCCGGATCAGTGTGGGTTTGTCCCCGGCAGGAATACGTCCCTAAACTTACGGCAGTTGTTTCACGTTCAAGGTCAGGTCAGAAATGCGCACCCTAACGCGGCTTGTCTAATTCTAGATCTTGAAAAGACCTTTGATACTCTCACGTGGCCTTACCTTTTTGCGGTCCTGTGATGGGCAGGAATAGGTCCAACTCTCTTACAGTGCACGCAGCTCCTCTACACCAAACTTGCATATCGTATCAGAATAGGCCGATTCATCTCGTCCCCATTCAAGGTGGAGAGGGATACGAGGCAGGGATGCCCCCTATAGCCCCTGATCTTCGCCCTGGCAGTAGAACCTCTGGTGATATGATTCCGTCAGGAGGGGACTGCATGGGGCATTCCCGTAGTGAACATTGTACACTGCGTTTCCCTGTTTGCGGACGACCTCCTCCTGTACATGAAAGACATTACCGCAGACCTCACACCCATCTGGACAACCTTGATGGAGTTTACAGAGGCGTCCGTGCTCAGGATAAACTGGGACAAATCCGCAATTTACCCATTACCCCCCTCCCTGGAGCCATGGGATGTGCGAGTTGGTGCACAGAACTTGCCCTGGGGCATGAGCGCCCCCCGATACCTCAGTGTCTGCCTGTACCACTCCCCTGCTCACATTTATGAAGGCAATCATCAAAAAGTGTTGGTGGGCACCAGATCTCCGGTAGCATTCTGGAAGGGCCTGCTGTTGGCCCCGATAGGCCGGGTAGCTATACCCAAGATGATCATTGTTCCCCGGCTGTGATACTACTTCACAAATTTGCCAGTAATTCCACCCAGGGCTTTCTTTTGGGACCTGGACTCGATCCTCCGCTCACTTATCTGGGGAGCTAGCCGACACAGAATAGGTCTCACTAAACTGCAATTGCCAACTATGCAGGGGGTGTCTCAGCACCCCTGCCTTCGAATCGTATTTCCTGGCGGCGCAGCTCCAGTAGCTGTCATACTGGACGGTGGGTAGGCATTTCGGCCAAACATATGCGGCGCAGGGCCCGGTCCCCACCCCAGAACTCTGTCATCTGCTGCTACCAAGTACCAAACCAGGGCGGACGTACCTGCTGCAAGTGTTGGTGGCCCGAAGGTGTATGCAAAGAGTGCACTGCATGTCAGCAGGGACCCCATTCTACTCCCCCGGCTGCCGCTGGTCGCCTGGCCCAAACGGGAGACATACTTCACATCCATTGTCGCAGTGATTCTGCTCCTACACAGAACTGTGCATAGAGACTTGGAATCCAGTGAATTAGGGTGTGCCAAAACTCACCTTAGTATCCAAAATCCCCTACCAGACTAGCAATCAGTGTCTCATTGGTTCTTACACACCCCCAATGATTAGACAACCCAGAACATGAACTTAGAACACCTTAGGTCACGTGAAACACATGAACACTCTTTCGTTATACTAACATACCAATCCAGAACGAGGAGTGAATGAGGACACGTGCGAGTTTGAAATACTTATTTCTAATGCAGTGTTCTTAAGCGCAGTATCTTGGCTAATAGAAGCAAACATATTATAAGCAAGAAGGTCATCAGAAGAGCTACTAGTCCATAAAATACAAAAGGTGAAAGCATGGTAAAAAATGCTAAAGGGTAAAGGTCTGAACCTCAGTCTTACCCTTCCTTGTAAGTATATTATATTATATTATAGAAGGTCTCTTTGGGTTTTAGAAGGGTGGCCCCATACCTCTGGTCTTAGTAGAAAGGGATCTCATCATCTTCTACACCAACTCTATGCATGCGGATATTCATCAAGTGTGTGTGCATGCTCTGCGCAGTGCATTATCATTAGACTATTATTAGATTATTATTAGACCTATCTCGTGAGGCCGAAGCCGGGAGCTTTCGCTCGCGCATTTCTGTTTTTAAAATTTGACTGTCACTTATAACTTGTGTAATTTTAAAACTCACCAGCTAGTGAGATCACTTTCGGAGCACTCGCTCTATCTGGGTAGACACGCACAGCGGATCCTAGCGCTGCCGCGCAGCCTCCCACAACACTCCCCCTGACGCCATCACCGGCCACGAGAGAGGCCACGCCCCTTTTTAGGCCACGCCCATCGTCGCCGAGTATATAAACGCTGACTACAAGCGACATCCTTGATAGACCTATCTCCTGAGGCGGAAGCCGGGAGCTTTCACTCGCGCATTTCTGTTTTTAAAATTTGACTGTCACTTATAACTTGTGTAATTTTAAAACTCACCAGCTAGTGAGATCACTTTCGGAGCACTCGCTCTATCTGGGTAGACATGCACAGCATCTGATCCTAGCGCTGCCGCACAGCATCCCACAACACTCCCCCTGATGCCATCACCGGCCACGAGAGAGGCCACGCCCCTTTTTAGGCCACACCCATCCAATCCCTTCCCTCCGGCATAAATCATGCGCATCCACCGGAAGCGCAGCGGACGAGCGAGGGCGGGAGCGCAGTTTGCGCGCCGAAGCCGCGCCTATGGCAAGCCCGTCTGCGCACGTCCACGCCAGGACGGGCCCTAGGGCACGCTACGCTGACCATTTTATCATTTACTCAGCTCAATCCCTTAGAGATCTGCAACATACTGCCACCACGCTATCTCCAACGGCCATTCAACGCATATCTGCTGTGGGCCTCACGCGCCCTGACCAACTCCATCTAGGCGGACGCTCACCTTCAGTTATGCCAATCAGGAACACCACGTCCATCAGGGTATCATACCTGAACACCCGTTCGCTAGTGAAACACTCCGAGGACATTTTCATCTTGCTATCTAACTCCAATCCTGACATGCTCCTGTTTACGGAAACTTGGCTAACATCAGAGTCCCTTCCAGACATTCTGGCTGCCCTCCCCCCTGACTATTACATTCTTCACGCCGATCGCCCTGATGACCGGCCCGGTGGTGGGGTGGCAGCCGTTATATCTAAACGCCTGACCTCTATCTCCTCTTACTCTCTTCCCCTCCCGGAGGTGGAGAACTTACTCATCAGTGTGCAAACCGACACTGGCCCCTTCACTTTCCTCCTCCTATACCGGCCTCCCCATTCTATGCCTTCTTTCTCCTCCATCATGAATGAACAACTGTCCACCTTGTTAACGATGCATTCCTGCTTCGCTATTTTTGGCGATCTAAACTACTGGTTTAACGACACCAACGCAGGCTCCCATGCCACTGAGCTCTTCGAGACTCTTAAAAATCTGAATCTCACTCAACATGTCTCTCAACCCACCCATATTAAGGGACATATCTTGGACCAGCTCTGGACCTGCAACCTGGCCCTATCCCTACCAGACATACTCCCCTGTGTCTGGTCAGACCACCACTTGGTGGACACCACCATCACCGTTGCCGGCCAGATCTCTGCCCCCTGATGGCCGGTGGTCTGTCACGGAAATGGAGCACATACGATGCTCAGTGCTTTCTTACTGCCCTTGCCAACTCCCGCCCACGCTCTCACCCCTCCAATGACATCGACGAACTAGAACAAGACATCAGTTCCTGGTTAGAGTCGGCCAGTGACCTGGTTAGAGTCGGCCAGTGACCTGTTTGCTCCCCTAGTTAAATTCCCTCGCACCAGGCATCGGAATTCCCACAGATGGTTTTCGGACGATCTCAAGGCTCACAAACTAAAAACGCGCCAGTTAGAACGCACTTGGAGATGTGACTACTCTGACTCAGCCAGACAGTCCTATCTGGCCGCACGTAAAGACTATAAAGCAGTTATCAGTTCAGCTAAAATGGAACACTTTTCTAATAGGATCTCATCAGCAGTAGACAAATCCAAGGAGGTGTTCAAAGTCCTGAATGAGCTAACTACAGATGACAGAACCCTCCCAGCTCAGACCCCCACCCAGAAGGCCTGCAACACCCTGAACTCTTTTTTTATGGAAAAGATCACAAAAATCAAAAAGTCTATCCCCCCCTTCCCCAGTCATCTCCACCGGATATCTCTTCTAATAACCCCTTGACTTTCACCACCTTTCCCGCTCTGGACTCTACCTCCCTAGCGGAACTTGCCACCCATGTGAAATCTGGCTCCCCGAACGACTGCTGTCCACCATCTGTCCTGCGGAGTATATGTCTCAGCCTGCCAGACTGTATTCTACACTTACTCGACAGATCTCTCAGCAGTGGCATCTTTCTTACCTCTTTCAAGGAAGCCATCTTAGTACCCCTCCTCAAAAAACCCGGTGCCGACCCTGCGGAGCCGTCGAATTATCGCCCCATTTCCCTCCTTCCCTACTTCTCCAAACTCATAGAGGCCCATGTCACCCAGTGCCTGTCAAACTTTATTGAATCCTCCTGCCATCTTGAGCCTAATCAGGCCGGCTTCAGACCTGCCCACTCTACAGAGGCCGTCATCCTGGCAGTCCTTGACACACTCAGGAGCAACGCGGACGCGGGGCTTCCCCAAGCCCTCGTCCTCCTGGACTTGTCGGCCGCGTTCGACACGGTGGATCACAACATCCTTCTCCACCGTTTCGAGCAGGTAGGCATCCAGGGCACCGCTCTCGAGTGGGTCAAGTCCTTCCTCACTGGAAGAACACAGGCGGTCCGCCTGGGCCTTTACACCGCCAAAAAATCCCCCACGTCCTGCGGAGTCCCCCAGGGCTCCTCCCTTTCCCCGCTTCTATTTAATTTATACCTCCGGCCACTGAAATGGGACATCATAGTCTATAATTACGCCGACGACTTGCAACTTATCCTTTCACTTAATTCACCACATGCCATCAATACGTTCCATGCAGCCATGATTCATATCCAACTCTGGATGAACCAGAATCAATTGAAGCTGAACCCCGGTAAAACCGAGCTCCTTCTCCCTGGACTCAGTCACGCTCACTGGGGCCCGCAGTTCTGGCCTCCGGAGCTTGGCTCTCCCCCTATCCCAGCAAAAAGAGTAAAGAGTTTGGGTGTAATCATTGACGCCAAACTCTCCCTCAAAGCCCAAGTTGGAGCGGTAGTCTCATCCTGCATGCACCAACTTCGGAGGATCCGCAAAGTCCGTCACCTTCTCCCCCCTGCGGCACTCACTCAAACTGTCATCTCACTTGTGCTCTCCCGCTTGGACTTTTCTAATTCCATTTATCACGGTCTCCCACAATCTCTGTTACATCGCCTTCAAGTCGTCCAGAATCAAGCGGCCCGCTTGATCCATGGAACCCCCAGATGGCAATCAGCCAAGCCTCTGCTCCATAGCCTCCATTGGCTCCCAATAGACCAAAGGGCTGCCTTCAAGGTGGCATGCCTCACCTATAAAGCCCTTCATTGCTCTGGCCCTGCGTTCCTCAAATCCCTCATCCATCCTCACTGTCCAACACGCAACCTCCGATCAGCTTACCGTGACTTGCTAGTCATTCCTAAAAACAAAACTAAGAAATTCGGCGGTCGCCGTTTTTCCTACCTAGCTCCTGTGCTTTGGAACCTCCTCCCTCTTTCAATCAAATCCTCTTCTTCCCTTCTTAATTTCAGAAAATTGTTAAAAACTCACCTTTTCCCCCCCTAGATAGGTTTTCGCTTCCCTTGCTCCCTCCTCACTCACTCTGTCTATCAGCGCCAGGAAGCTTCGGCGTCAGTGCGCTTTACAAATGGCACCTAATAATAATAATTATTATTAAATGCGCCAAAAGCCAGAGTTGGCCACAGCTGCCCATGTGTTATGTCTAAGACGAGCGATGATCAGACCGAACCACAACCTCTGTGTTGAAATATCCTTGAAAGCCTCGGCACTCACTGTTCAGACATAGCTTAACAAGCAAAGCTGATACTATAGGAAAACATAATATTCTCAGGTGAAGCAAAATATTCTACTAGGCTCAAAGCATTATTAACAATATGTGCCATGTGCAAAAGCAGCAGAGAGGTAAAATAGCGTTTAAACTTCTAATAAGCTCATGCTAACTTAACAGAGTGTAAAGGCAAAGCCTAACTACATGACACCAGCATGCTCTGTGCATGGACGGATTGTCAGATTGCCGAGGCGGAGGCACTATTCACAGATGGGCAGCTCCATCCCAACGAGCGGCTCAATGAGGAATATGATCTTGCCCCGGGGCAGTTTTTAACCCACTGACAGCTCATAGAGAAATACCGGCCACACTCTGACCTTGCTATTGGCGAGCTTACAACACACCTGGTCATTCACACCATCCTGTATATGGGAATAGGCCGACTCCTGGTTACATGGCTGTATAAGTTCATAAGAAAACTTGCTAATAGACCACTGCATGCTCTCCGAGCCACTTGGGAAGACAAATTTGGGCAACAGCTACACGACAGGGAGTGGGTAAGAGTGCTACAATTCCTCAAGAAAGTGTCCAG
The DNA here is from genome assembly GCF_964263255.1 of Lissotriton vulgaris. Classification (NCBI taxonomy): domain Eukaryota; kingdom Metazoa; phylum Chordata; class Amphibia; order Caudata; family Salamandridae; genus Lissotriton; species Lissotriton vulgaris. Next base: position 1,015,819,317 of record NC_141696.1, on the reverse strand, counting down.
AAATGCTTGTTTTAAAAAAATATAGTTTTATGTCCTGCAAAGAGTGTATCATACACCCGCGCGCCTGCAGCGATTCTACCCAGACTCCAAATCTCTCTGCCCCAGGTGTCCCTCACCAGATGCGCACTTCCAGCATATGTTTTGGAGCTGCCCCACTTTGCAACCATACTGGTCCACAATCCTCAACACAATTAAAGAACTCACAGGACTCACAGATCTGCACACGTGGGAAGCAATCGCCCTAGGAATATTCCGAAGACCGGAAACACACAAAGTGCAAGTCCGCTTCACGGCAATAGCCGCGCTCTTAGCCAAAAGATGCATTGTCATGAACTGGCGAACCACATTGGGCCCCCCGATTGAGGCATGGGTGGGAGCGGTGCAGAAATGGAGAAAGGCAGAGGAGGAGACCCTCAGGGAGGAGGAAGCAAAGGGTCTGCGAAAACACCCCATATCATTGTAGTGGGACATGCTTTCTCACCAGTTTAAACAATCGCACACGTGTGCAGATCCAGATGCCTCTCAATACGACCCTACGAACCTAGCAGCACAAACTTCACAACTGAGCACGCATAACACAGCCCCCATGACCCGACCATCACGTGGTGTATGAGTATTCCGCTACACACTGCACTGTCTACTGCACCTAGCGACGTCGTCCAACTGAGAACCCTTAAATATTACAATACTGTAGCTGACATGACCCAGACGCCCTTCACAATGCCTACTCCCTGACTCCACCCCCCTGCAATACATCCTCAGTTTATTCTCCCTGGTTCCCTTCGACATCACTTTACAGAACAGACAAGCAGACTACAACTTCCGGTATCCTTGCCGTAGGGAGGGTATATGTCTGTTGGTTGAACAACAGCATCACTGTTGCCAATTTTGTGCATAGCATAATGTAATGTGATTTTCTTGCAAAAATGTTAAGGAAAATAATTAAAAAAAAAAATTAAATAACAGAGCTCCATATGTGGCCTGGTCTGTTGCATGCTTTCGGGCCGGGGAAGATGCTACACTGTCAACTTGCAATGCTTACAGGATCAATATGGTGAAAATTAATATGTGTTTGCTACAATTTCAAAAAAAGCTCAAGAACAAGCAGTACAGCATTCTGAGGTACTACCTATTCTGCAGTATAATGACTCAGAAGAATGGCGCATAGTCCAATAAATGTTTTTCAGCGTTATTATACTTGTGAGCTTCGGTTGTCAATAACAATCAATGAAATCATATGAAAAATGAATTAATAAAATATATTAAACCCTAGTGTTTCTAAGTGATATTCCTTGAAAAACAGAGCTCCTAAGCACAGAAAATCCAGAGAGCCTATGATGAGAAAAGCCATGTTTTTAATGATTTCTTGAATAAGGCAAAGGAGTCGAGTCTAGAATGTGGGCGGGCAGGGAATTCCATAATTTGGCAGCAGCCCCATGATGGACCAACCACCCCTTCTCACTTTCTAGAACCTGGGAATGAAGACGTTTGGAGATAAAGAGAAACTGAGTGATCTGACTGGAGTGTATCAGTTGAAGAGGGAGGAGAGATCATTGTAACATGTGTGATGGGGAGCGAGGAAGACTTGGCAAAGAGCCTTAAAAACAATGTCCCCACTGGAATCCAATGCAGAGCTCTATTGACATCTCTGACAGACACTCATTTAGGAGTGTTAAGAATAAGGCACACAGCAGCATTTTGCACTACTCTTAGCTTGTTAAGTGAGGAGGCATTAATATTCAGATACAGCGCATTGCAGTAACCAAGTCTGATGGAGGCTAAAGCAATAGTCAGCGAGTGGTGCAATTCATATGAAATAAAAGCAAAGACCTTCATAAGAATCCCGATTATCACATCAGAAGATCAAGTACTTCTGATGTGATTGACCTGTGAGTTACCGTTCAGAGAAGCGTCAAAGATAACTCCAAGATTTTTGGCCAGATTGACCTGCATACGTAATTGGCCACATTCCTTACACCACCAACAGCAGGACTAGATGGATTCTTGTGCACCAAACACCAGCACCTTAGTTTTTTTCATTTTAAGTTTAAGATGTCAATCTTGGTCATGCACCAATTAAACTTGTTAGCTACTGAGGGCAAGTTGTCAGAGATGGATACAATAATCTGTTTTTTTCGCGGGCATGTGAGAGTGCTTGAATAATGCATGAACAACTTAGTTCAGCGAGAGGAGCGATGTACAGATGAAAAAGAGTGGAGCTCAATAAAGAACCCTGAGGGAACAGCAGGGAAGGCTAAACCCCTTAGGTTTAAAGCCCCTACAACTGACAACCTGCACCTATTGGTGGGAAAGAATAGAGAATATTGAGGGCGCCCCCTCTGACACCTGCCTGATGAAAGTGTGAAACCAGGCACATGTGTCAAAGGATGCTGACAAAGCTAGCAGCCACAATACAGCAGCCCTACCCTTCATTCACCTGCAGTTTCAATCCTGTGACTACTTCTGAAGCCATTTTGTGAAGGGTCCAGTATGCCACATGTCTCAATGAGCTTCAATAATTCCTTAATAATGTATTTATCCAGGATTTGGGTAGGTGCAGGCAGAAGAGAGATTGAACGAAAGTTCTTCATATCATCAGGACCAATGTTTTTTTGTCCTCATGTCAGCATAGCACCTTACACGTCAAGGACCATTTCCTAGTGCCCTTATGACATATGGACCCTTGCCTTTTCTCAGCTAGACCCTTGAAGGATGTTCTTTTATCCCGAAGATAGACACCTACCCTATATTCTGCTGTAAACATAGGACTCTGGAAAAAAAAGAAGAGAAAGCATCTCAGCTAACTTAACCTGTCTACAAAAAATTCCACAAGTCCCTTGTTCATGGTACATTGCCATCTGTTGCTGTTTTGCACGTACACCTGCCCGCTGTCAACCAAGGGTTAGGGTGTGGTAGTGCCAAATCTGTCCAGTTTTCACAGATCTTCCATCTGGCCAGCAGTAACAGGTAGAAAAGCAACCCCCTAGATTTACTATCTAACGTTGTTTCCAAATCATGATTCACCCCGAAGAGCACAAGAGCCGCTGTCAATGTTAGTGGTGACTTCAAGATGTCACAGATAGTGGATTCAACCACCTTCCAATATTGCTCTATTTCGGGGCATGTAAAAAGAAATATGTATATCATTAGCTTTTGGTGTTTTACATCTGTTACAGCTAGTATTCTGTTAAAATACAAACTTGGCTACTTTCTGTGGTGTCCAGTACAGTCTATTTATTGTAAAAAAGTGATGCTTTTTGAAATTTTCTGGTGTAACTAAAGAGTATAGCATTTTTTGAGAGCTCTTCCAAATTATTTTCAGATCTTCTTCCTGGAGTGCATCCTGACAGATGGTATATGGGGTGGTTTAATTTCCTTTCTTCCGCTTACATCAGTTGCATATACCACTTGGAGACTTCTTTATTCTTTGCCTTTGTGTCTTGGATATCATTCTTGAAGTCCCATTGTTACCCTATTTCTCGAGGTATTGTAGAGAGCTAGGAAGTTGGCTGAATACATTTAAATTTTATTAATCTATTTTCGGTTTTGGCTTTCAGTACTTCCCAGGGGACCAGTTTGCCTTCAAATAAGATTTGAGCCCACTTAGTCATCCCAGCTTGCTTCAATAGTAATGCTAAGCCTTTTTTTAGGCATTCTGATGTACCCGGAGATTCCCAGATAGGGGCAAATTCCGAGTATTATCATATATTTAGCATCTTACTCATTGTAAACCATAAATGTAAGGATACCATTAAAACATTTAATCTTACTTTCTTAAAAGATTTCGGAGCCCCAAACTTATACAAAAATACTGTCCTGAACTCATTTGTCATTTCTCGCAATATTAAGCCCCAGGTGGTTCAGTCGGGTCCCCTACAAGCATTCAAAAGTTTTTAAATTGGAATTCCATACAGTATATCTTGAGATCTGGCAGAGCTAAACCTCCCCCACTGAGCCGTCTTCTTAGCTTCTTCCATGAGAGACATATTCCTCAAGAGGCCCATATGAAGCTAGTTATTTTCCCTTGTATTTTGCTTATCATTTCTTTAGGAAATTTTTGAGGGATACAGTTAAATATATATGTCAATTTTTGCCAGGATGGACATTTTTATTAAGTTCACCCTTCCGTGGATAGTAAGCTGGAGTTTTTTCCATCTAGCAAGGATTCTGTCTAACTCTTTTCCCACTCTAATTAAGTTCCTTGGCAGGATATCACTGATCTATTTAACTATAGTAATCCCTAAATATTTTATCTTCACGCACCCTCTATCTTCCCACCCATCTAAGAACCAAGCCATCACCTTGGTTTTGGTAGTGTTTACTAAATAACCAGAGATTTCCCCAAATTCCTTAGTTAACTGTTCCATCCTTGGTATTGTTCTATCTGGGTTGGAAGTATCGATTATAAGATCATCTGCAAATAGGGCTATTTTGCTACAGAGCTGGGCTAGGGGTTCAATATAAATATCAAAGAGGAGGGGGTACAATGGACAGCCCTGCCTCGTACCTCTAGTGATCTTAAAAAGCTCAGTCAAGGCCCCATTTACCAAAATCTTGGCTGTAGGTCCTTGATATAGATTTTTATAGCCTTAATATAGCCCTTACTAATGCCCATTGATTCCAAAGCCGCCCACAAAAATACCCAACACACACGATCATATGCCTTGGCGGCATCTATTGTAATTATCACAAAGGGAAACGATCGCGCAGTTGCTAAATTGATAATCCCAATCAAGGACAAGGTCAGTTCCTGGATCTGTCTCTTGGGAACAAATCCCTTCTGGTCTGCATGGATTAGCTGGCGAGCTACCTTGGCCAATCTCACCACCAAAATACCAGCATAGATTTTATAGTCGACATTTAGCAGGGAGATGGGCCAGTACGAATCTGCACTCTTCGGATCTTTTGTAGTCTTGAGAATCAGCATGAATATTGCTTCCTTCCATGAAGCTGGGATTTCTTCCTAACCCTTATAAATCGAGTTGAACAGTACTACCATATCTGGAGTTATTTTATCTACAATTATCTTATATAGTTCTCCTGGCAATGAGTCAGGGCCTGCTGCTTTTCCACTATTTAGGTATTTAATTTGTTCTCTAGTTTCGCCCTCTGTGATATTATCTCCCTGCCATCACCTGAGAGGACTGGAAGGTCCAATTTATCTAGTCAAGTTTTTAAATGTCCCCTTTTCTGGCCTAATTTCTTCAGTATATAATTCATAGAAAAGGGAGAGCAGACGAGCCTTGATCTTGTCTTCCTTATTTGAAATATCCCCCAGGGCATTAATAATTAGCTCTAGAATATGATTCCGGTACCTATCAGCCCTAGACTTCCAGGCTAGCAGTGTGCTCGCCTTCTCCCCATACTCAAATATATCCATATTACCAGTCACCGTCTTCTCATGGCAATTGGTCTCAAGGGTCATCCTATAATTTAGTCTTGCCTCTTTCAAGTGTTTGATTAAGGGCTCTATGTTTTGGGAGGTTTGAGAGATTATACCTTTAATTCCAACTCCCCAACTCTCCCTTCCAGACACTTCAGTTCAGCTTTATCACATTTATTTAAATATGCTGCTTGAATGCATATTTAAATTTTTATATTTAAATATGCTGCTTGAGGCATATATGCCCCTTGCATATACGCGTTAAAGGCGTCCCATATTATATTTAAAGAAGCGGACCTGGGATTCTCAAAAAAGAACTTCTTAGTCCTTTCCCTCACAATAGCGGACACCTCTGCCTTTAAAAGAATTGATCTTTTTAAGGTCCATCTCGTGCTAAAGCTTACTCTTACTCCGACTAGTATAACACTTACCAGGGCATGATCTTAGACATGAGCTGGTGAAATATTTATATCTTTTAGTTTCCCTGCCCACAATCGGTCTACTAATAGATAATCTAGTATGGAAAAATGGGAATATTTTTTACTATGGAAGGTGTATCCACGTTTTTGCCCTTTTAGCTGCCTCCATACGTCCACCACCCCATTTCGTAAATTATCTGCTTCAGGGCCTGCCTTTTCTTAGGTGCATGAGCCTGTCCGCTAGCCCTGTAGGTGGATCTATCCAGTAATAGATCTAATAGGGTATTAAAATCTCCCCCAATAATAATGTGAAGTGGTGACCCCAGCTAATGGCAGGTGTAATTCGATTATATACTGAGGGTCATCGTAGGCCACCCATGTAAATTCTGTAATAGCACACCTTTGAGTCGCTGTAACCCACCTTCCTAAACTGTTGGTTTTAGAGGCAATTAAATCAATTCCAGAGCCCCCCTGATCAATATTGCCACCCCCTTACAATACTCTATTTGATCTGAGACGGCATATCCATCTATCCACTTTATCTTTGCATACACTTCCCTACTTTTGCGTGCAGTTAAATGGATTTCTTGTAGCATAATGACTTGTGCTTTAGACTCCTCCAAATATTCCAGTACTAACCTCCGCCTAGGCTTGGATCTGAGACCATTTATATTCCAAGTTAACACCTGGAGAGTGCTCTCACACCGCTCATCTCTGAATGGATTTTGGGATATGTCCTTGTTTAAATTTAGAAAAACTGTCATGAGGATCTATTTTTTAGTTTTTTCCCGCTGCTCCCCACTCTGTACCCTCCCACAACCCCTCTCTTCCTCCCTTCTCCTACCCTTGGGAACCCTCCCTTGCTCTTCAGGCATACAAATGCCTAATTGAACCCCCGGAGTGAGGAACTTGGTCCAAATACAGGGTGTGGCAATAATACAGGGAAAGAGAAAAATAAAAATAAAAAAAATAAAATTGCCCCCCTTTATCCCGCCCAATCTCTTTTTTTCCATTTTTTCCCATCCCAAACAATTTGAGATGTTCCTCAACTTATACGGTCCTATATTCAATTCATATAGTTTGTACAGAGTTTAGTCAATTATGCAAAATATCCAGCCTTACTTCCAGGGATTTTCAGAGAGTGCCCCACTTCTCTATAGTGCCTTGGGTCATCTGCCTTACTTTCAGGAATTTTCAAAGAGTGCCCTGGTTCTTTATAGTGGCTATTAGGTCATCTGCCTCTTCCAGTGACCTAGCATTTGATTGCCCCACATTACTCAAAGCATGACCGGGAACTTTAATTGGGCCTTAGCCCCAAGTTTATTTAGTTCGTCCATCCTTTTGCCAAGTTCCCATTGTTTCAAATCTGTGGCTTGACAAACGTCTGAACTGATACTAAAAAGAAAAATTCTGAAATTAATATACATCACTTCTAAGGGCTGCATACAGTATTAGTTCTTTAACAGAGTATGAAAGAAAATGTCAAAGAATTTTCCTTGGCTTCTACCTCTGAGGATTCCATCTGAAGGGGTCGCAATTAACATGTTGCACTTTGCAATCTAGATCGATCTCTGGCCTATTTTTAAGGCCGTTTTGCAGAGTATTTTAATTACAAACGCCTTAATATCTGTCCCTTCTTCCGCCTCAGGGGATGTTTAAAATCCTCAGGTTGTTCCAACAGGTGTGATTCTCTATTCTCTCCAAATCTGCCCTGAGGCCCATGTTTTTCCTGGCTAGCTCTCCCACCCCCCCAGAGTTTTTATAAATGTTGTGTCTCAAGACCTCTACCTCCTCCTCCAGAGCTTTGGTGCGTACTACAACTTCATCCAGTTTCTGTGCCAAAGAAGTGCAGGAAGCATGTATATTGGCTGGGTTTGCTTCTGACTTTTTAAATCTGGAGCTTATTTCTTCTTTTAATGCTAGTAGTATGGCAGTCAAGTGGGTCTCACTGTGTAGGTTCAAATCCCCTATTACAGCTTCAATCCCAGGCTCAGTGACTGGTGCGACTAGTGCCACCTTAGGATAGCCCTCTTGGGTAGGGCTCTGTCAATATACATCCACATCTCCATCTTCAACTTCAACTTCCCCCAATTTCGAGGGCAGTAAACCTATTCTGAGTTAACAGCTGGAAGGTACCTCCAACAGGCCCCTCAGGGACATTCCTTGCCTCTTCACCACCTCCGTCTACTGGTGCTGAGATGGGCTTTTCAGGGGCCTCGCCAAGACTGACTTGCATATGGCTGGGTCCAAACTGGGGTGGTTTGGTGGGCAAAAGAATGATGGATTAAACCCAGATCCTTGTGACTGGGATGAATATTTGCATTGTCTAGCATTCTATCCATCAATTGTTTATTTTGCATGTGTCGCCCTAAGTGGGAAGGGTATGCTCAGACATTGGGTCCCGTGCTGATTACACCACTGGATTCAAACTAGCCTGGCTGATGAAGGGTGATGCCCTAAAACTGGTCCCCGGATGCTTGTTTCCCATCCTGCGAGGACCTTGCTTGGAAGTTCAGGCTGGACTGTTCCCACAAGGAACAGGGTCAAGACTGATTTGCATATGGCTGGGTCCAAACTGGGGTTTTGTGGTGAGCAAAAGAATGATGGATTAAACCCAAATTCTTGTGACTGGGGGATAAAGTTTACATTGTTCAGCATTCCATCCATTAATGGTTTCTTTTGCATATGTCTCCCTAAGTGGGAGAGTATGCCCTGACTAAACAAAAATTCGGATATAAAACTTTCACATTTAAATTTTTTATTTTAAGTATCAATATCTTGAATTATTGTATTCCAGATGTAGCTTGAGGGGAATACCGAGTACACTACATTACAATTTACAAGGAAGTTGAATAACGTTCATGATTAAGTAATATATTTAAAATATTTTATTTGATAGAAAAGAATCTCAGACCATATTTGAAACTGTAAATGATGGAATTTTGAAATTCAGAAATCTCCGTCTGCGTAGACAGAGATTTCTGAATCCCGATTTCTGGGAGAAACGCAAAACGACCTTGGATACATAAATATTCACATATACCGATATGTGGCAGTAAAAAAGACCCAATCTTAACAAGAAATAGGAGCCTGTGAATATATTATTAAGGTGTGATATTGTTTATTTCTAGAACACCACCGGTGGTTGGCTGACGAATGTGCCTTATGACTGCCATTTTGGAGGTTTTCCCACGCATGATTTAAGAATCATAGGAAGATTGAATGACATACCATGACATTATTTGTATTTTCACTACAGTTGATCATTATAGAGTGGAGACTTGTCCCCTTTACACTCTTAAAAGCTATATCAATTTGAAAAAACAGTGTCAGGAGAAGAAAATATTTTCCTGTGGAGAAAGCCTATCTGTCTCAATTATGACAAAAGTGCTGGGAGCGAATAGTAGTGAAGCCTGAAGAAGGAGGTGGGACCTGTAGATACCTCCAAACGAGTCGCTTCTTGGTCTACTTGTAACAAATATGTTTGTGTATTATATGTACTACTGTTGAACAGTCGAAGCGGATTAGATTAAATGTTGAATTGCTGTTAATTTTGCATCTATTGTTGTGTTTTTTCCCATATACATGTTTTTAGATTGTGAATCCAGATGGATAGGTTTTTAAAAAAATGATTTTTTATTGGAACATAAACAACAAAGAAGATAGTTTTTAATCAAATGAATAAAGATCTTCATATTGGATTTTTGGGATTTTGTAACATTAACCCGGTGATAGTTGAGTGTACTGTGTGGTGTGATATTGTAATGGTATGCAACTAAATTATCCCAAAGGAAATTTATTTTAGACCTGTAGTCTCTCTCAGAGCCAAAGGTGTCAGACTGATCACAAATTTAGACAATATTCTCTTTTTTATTTTTTATTTAGCTCAATTCATAACATGATTACAAACAAAACATTTCATTAAGAAGAGCCAATCACAAAATGCATACAATATTAAATGCTACATATTATTCAAATCGTGCAAAAAAGCAAGAGACTGAGATTTAAGTTTTTCTAATAAATAGGAAATGCTTAAGATGAAATGGGGGTATGTTACCAAAATGTAAATTCTAATCTATTGTATGCTCAATCATTGGACCCCAAATCTGTAAGCCCAGTTTCCGTGTATGTGGCCCCTTAGGAGAATAAAGACTGATTTGAGGTTAAAAATAGCATAAAATATTGCTCTCCACATTTCAAACATGGGGGGTTCTTTCTAAAGTCACTCCGCAGCTATACATAAGCAAGCCACTGCTGTGGCCATGATTATGAGATAACGATATTTATGAGCAGCATATCCATGTTTTAGCCCATCCCCTATGCCTAATACTATTATTATTGGTGTAATGTTAAATTCCACCCCAGCAATCTTTGACAAAACGTCTTCCATTAGCCCTATTCATTAAGTTAGTTGAGGGCTTGTGCAGAAAATGTGCAAAATATTGGCCTACTCCACCCCACAACTAAAGCATTTCCCATCATTCGTCCCACCCCATTTGAGCATTTTTGCTGGAGTATAATAAAGATCAAATATAATCTTAAAGCCAGGTTCTCCCTGGATGGGAAACAAGCTTCCTGGGACCGATTTTAGACTAGCAGAAATCAAAATCTTCTCTGCAATCTCAATAAAATCCTCCAACAGAACCCCCTCCATCCCCAGACAAGTCTTCCATTTATGATTTTGAACATATAGGCCATCTAGCTGAGAATCCAACAGACAATTATATAGGGAGACGATCCGATCTTTACATCTAATAGTCTCAAACAGGGGGTTTTGTTTACCTATACTCTGTCTCTGCCTCCTACATAAAAAATCCCAAACCTACAGAAATAAAAAAAAATCTGTTTCTGGTAAAGAGAATTTTTCAGCCAGTGTTGCAAATGTAAGAATGCCATCACCATTATAAAAATCACCAATCTGCTTTATCCCTTTATATCTCCATTTGGACTTTGTCACGTCCGGAAACAATAGCAGGCAGGAATGTTGAGGCGGCTGTGGGCATATAATAACATAGGCCTTCAATCTGAAAACACCTTTGTGCCGCTTTCCAAACTTTGAAAACAGCTAGCAAAACCTCTAAACAAGTTTTCTTGTAATAACTTGGCTCCAGCACCTTGAATAAGCAATTCTCGGCCTATGAGCCAAGCAGCATCTGATAAAAAGTAAAGTGTAAAATTAGGCACTGACCACCCACCTCGGTTACGGGATAGCTTTATGAATGTTATAGCTCTGCGTGGTTTCCCATTACCCGATAGAAATCAACCAAATAGTGATTGTAGGTTCTGAAGCTGTCTACAGGTAAATTCAAGCAGTATCGATCTAAAATAATAAAGAACTTTAGGTATGATATTTATTTTGAGCACAACATACACCTACACACCCATGAGAGGTGGAGGCATTCCATCCCATCTAATTGTTTTTTAATTACCGTTAACATAGAAACCCAGTTAGCATCAACCCGTTGTTCCCAGCATTCCCTAATCTTAATATTGAGGTATCTGACCTCATCTGTAACTCTAGGGTCGCCCTTACAAACTTGATTTGAGCAGATGACCTGTGTTTTGGATGTGTTGAGTTTGTAGCTAGATACCATCACAAAGGAATGCACCAGTTGTACAATCTCAAGGATAGTTGTCGCCGGGTCGGATATTACAACCGCTATGTCCTCTGCATAAGCAAGCACCGTAAAGTATTCATGTCCACATACCATAGATTGGATCGTCTTACATCCTTCCAGAATAGTTAATAATGGGTTAATATATAAAGCAAATAAAAGTGGGGAGCAAGGACATCCCTGCCTAGTGTCTCTGGAGATAAAAAAAACAGATCTGACTCTAAACCCATCATACAAATCTAAGCTGTAGGAGTCCTATGCATGACCTGAATAGCCCTAATAAAATCTGACCCAAATCCAAGATACTACAGAACTGCCTATAAAAACTCCCAGGACACAGGGACAAATGTCTTCATTGCATCCAATCACACCAAGCCAAGGGTAGCTTGTTGCAAATCTGCAATGTCCATCAGGGTGACACCCTGACAACCCTGTTGAAATGATTGACCGTGCCCATACGGGGTACAAACCCATGCTGTTGAATGGAAACCAATGGGGTAATAACCCTGGCCAAACACATGGCCAGAATCTTTGCATAGATTTTCCCATCACAGGCCGACTAAGAAATTGGCCTATAGGGTATGAGGCCTATACTTTTTTTTAAACAATAATGTTGCCACCATCCCAAGAGGACGAGGCTTCTCCATATTGTGCCACTTGGCATATGGCCAACATGTTAATTTTTAACTCCTGAAAAAAGACTTTCTAAACTTTCAATGTGAGTTTATCTGGAGTTTTTTTGCTGCCTCTTGCTCCTCCATTGTAATGAGAACACCCAGCCTTGCTGATTCTTCACCTACCAATGTTTTACTGCACACACTCTACAACAAAGCCTCCCCGGTCTGCCCCGTGGGGTCATTCTCAGTGTAGAGTGCATTAAAAAAAGTGTTAAATACCCTTAGGATCTCGGCTGGTGTCTCCACTATCTTCCTTGTTGAATCTGTCATAGTTGCAATCCATTGCACCGCCTCCTTCCACCGAAGTCATTGCACAAGACAACATCCTGTAGTCTCCCCATATTCATCGCTCTCTTCTGTATATGTTTTATATTTACAAGCAATTTCTTTTCCCCAGTGTAGATTAATCTTAGCCTTACACTGGGCTACCTGTGTTTGGAGTGAGGAGACTACAATGCTGGCCCATTCCCCTTGTATGAGATACTATTCAGCTTTTCTAAGGTTTTCATATATGCACTGAATTAAGATGTGTAACTGATTCTGCTTATAAAACCCAAAGTTGAGATCATTCTCCCTAAGTCATGCCTTTAATGCATCCCACACCACTGAACATGAAATAGAGTTATGATTTATATCAAGAAATTGCACAACCCACTGTCTGATATGGCTAATAAACAAGGTGTCCAGCAAAAGTTTCCTTTCATACAAGAAGGATTTCAGAGGTCTACAGATAACTTTGGCAGGGATAACTAACAGAGGTGGACCATGATCTCCGGTGGTTCTGTGGCAAAATGGGATTTGGGTCCCTGAGATGGTTTTCCTAGAAATAAAAAAATAATCTAACCTGACAAACTTATTGTGTGGATGTTAAAAGAAAGAAGTCAATGATCGCCCAACAACTGCTGTAATGGCTTGAAAACTTTAGGCTCCCTACCCTTATAGTTGGCAACATCTAGCTTTCTTATTTGACAGCCCAAGTGAATATTGAATACCACACAATATCAGAGGTGTAGGTCATGATGCTAGTTCTATGTTAAGCAGAACAAAATGGCTGATCATGATTATTTCAAGGAAAATCACGACCCACACAGCCAGTATGTACTGCGTGGCCAACAGTTATATATTACAAACGAATTTATTTTCATTTATAATCAATTTTCATTAGTTCATCAAAAACATGGCATCAAAGGAAATTTCTGTCAAAACAGTCAGTTCAAAAACGTACAATTATGTGTACAATATATACAAATATACAAACATTTAAGATAAATGCTCAAGATTTCACAATGATGTTATTCTTCCCTGACCAAAATAATGAAGGTATTGTTTTCTTACCCCCAGGCACGCCTCCATCAATTTTGTCCAGTTTCCCCGCCGCACCTTCAGAGTTGCCAACACCGCACTGTAATCCACATCCACCCTTAGCCGTCCAGGAAGCATCAGCAGCAACACAAGTTTTTCTGCTTCTAGTAGCCTTTGGAGGCATAGCAGCTAAGATTATGGCTGAAACAGCCCTGCCATCAAGAATAGAGCTGCGGCAGAGACACTGGTCCAGAGGTAGGCAGTGGGAGAAGCATAAGGCTGAAGGGGAGTGTAGCGGAGGACACCGCTGGCGTTCCAAATCATTCCAGCCTTGAAGCTCACTAAAACATGTAGAATTAAAGACGCAGAATTGAAGCCTGGTCAGCACAGTCCACTCTGTTTACATATACAAACGAGAGAGAGTTCTGAGAGCTGCAGCTTACACACCCAACACAGCGGGCGCCATATTGCCTCGGAGCTGATAGGTTCAATGAGCTTAAGGCACACTTGCTAGGTGACAGATGAAGCTAGACGATAATCTCTTGATGAGCCAAAGCCTTGTCTACTTACAGACTCAAGAGCATCTAACTTGCCCCCTTTTGTCAGACCTGGGTTTTCTGATCAATACAGATAAGTCTTTGCTAACACCAACAAAACATGGAATAATAAACTCCACTGTCACCATCCATCTGAAAACAATAACATCTGAGATTTGTCAGACTCTTTTGAGTTTGGAAATCTCCCTCAGAACAACAGCAAGAATTGTAGGTTTTCTTTCTTCTTCCATACAGGCCAACTTTCCAGTCCCTTTTCATTACTGGGCCCTTCAAAGGTTAAACATTCACGATTTTCAAAGAGGCCTCTCTTCTTTCTATACTATCCCCCTAGATTAAGAGTCTCAGCTGGAGCTTCAGTGATGGATAGACGATTTAGAAGCCTAGAATGGCTAGTCCATATTTGCATCAGCCTCCAATCTTGTGTTAGAATCCAATGCAAGTGCAATGGGTTGGAGCAATCTCGACTAAGGGAACATGGTCTTTAGAGGAGTCCAGATTAAATAACAACTGTTGAAAGATGCTTTCAGTCTCCTTTGCAATCAAAAGCCTTTCGCACAGCAGGGCTTGTTGCTCCTTTCTTCTTCAGATGGACAACATTTCAGCTGTTCGTTGCATCAGTTATCCAGATGGTACCAAATCAAAACCTGTGGCAGAACTGGCAAAGAGTTTTGGGGAATTTTGCCTCCTAAACTAAATTTCTGTACATGCAGAATACTTGACAGGAAATCTCAACTCCGTAGCAGATTGGCATTCCTGTTATCTTTAAGATTCCAGCAATTGTAAACTTCATCTTGCAGTGTTTGATTCATTACGTCACAAATGGGGTCCCTTTCAAATAGACCTATTCACTTCTCATCTGAATTGCCAACTTCCTCAATTCTACAGCTAGCCCCCTGATCCTTTGACTTTAGCTTTAGATGCTTTTCTTCAAGACTGGTCTGTTTTGACCAATTGCACTTTTCCACCTTTCCTCATGATAAACAGGGTTGTAGCCCAAGTCAGACATCAGCAGGCAGCTCACGTTCTTGTAGCTCCCTTCTGTCAATCACAGATGTGGTTCCCCCCCTTCTGGAATTGGTGGTGGATCTTCCAGGTCTTCTCCATTTCTTTCTTGATCTCCTCTTAGACCCTTCAGGTCTTCTACACAACCTAGTCATAGACAACTCCCTCACTCTTTCAGCCTGGAGCCTGACAGGATCACCCAATTTTCCCTTTCATCTCGACAGAAGCTTCAAAGTACATTAATGAACGGGGCCTCAGGAACCACAAAACCTTACAAATCAGCTTAGTCTTTATAGGAAAGCTGGGACGTGGGAAGAAATAATAATCCCTCTTCAGCAGATATAACTTAGAGTGTTAACTTCTTGGCAGCTGAAACCACAGTTGAAAAACTTACTGTACTATCAACTTGCACAGAACCTCCGTCTCTACTAATCATCCATATGTCAACAGAAATCAAGTGGGAGATCATCTGCTCATTTGTCGACTGTTAAATTTAGTAAAATTGTGCATCCTGTTTCTAAATACAGTAAGTTGTGGAATGTGAATGTGGTTTTGAATTTGTTTCTTTCTTGGCTTAATGATGCTTTTATTTCACTACAAATTTTATCAGCTAAATTTACCATGTTATTATGTCTTCCATCAAATGTTTGTCTGATGGTAAACTATTAGATATTTTCTCTTGTCAATTTACACCGACTGGTTTTCTGTTTACAATTAGTAGACCCACTGCAACAAATGTAACCCCTGTGTTTTATCCTTACTTTCCTGATCAACCTAAACAATGTGTTGGACAATGCCTGAAAATATATGAGCAAAATACAATTGATCTCAGAATCTCATTGGAGATTCAACTCCTCCTTTCCTTAAGGAAACCCCACAAACAAGTTTCTTCCCCTACGCTTCCCCGTAGGATGACGTGGGTTATGTCTTTGGTGGGTATTGATACTTCTGCTTTTGGTGCTCATTCTTCCAGAGGAGGCATGGCTTCCCAAGCTTTGTCGGCTGGCTCTGTGTACATGGGACCTGGATTGATGAACGTTTGCCCTTTTTCTTCCCTATTGTAGTGATTCCAACCACACTAAAGGGGTCATTAGGATGGAGGATTTTCCGCATCCTCCGGGCCGGCGGAAGCCACCGCCGGCCCGGAGGATGCAGAAAATCCTCTGCAGACCCACCAGGACCCACCGCCACATTAGGATGGCTGGTGGGTCATGGTTTAGGTCCACAGCTTTTCCGCCGCGGCTGGCTTACAACCGCGGCGGAAAAGCACTAAAATGGTGAAGGTGTCTCTTAGACACCGTCGGCCAGATTAGGATGTGCTTGGGAACATGCTTTTCCACGGCGGCTTTTCCGCCGTGGAAAAGCATTTGTAACTGCACTGCAGGGGCCCATTGCGGGCCCCCTAGGTGTAGTGGGGGGTGGGGGTGCACATGGGGGGTACCTATGGTACCCCCCTGCATTTGCGTGCACAATGCAGCAGGCGCCGCGCGGTGCCTGACGCTTTGTGCACGCAAATGCTGTGCATGCATTTTTAATATTGCTGCGGGTGCAGCTTGAAGCTCCACCCGCAGCAATGTTAAAAATAGAGGATGTGACCGCCACCCTGGCGGTCACATCCTAATCTGCACAGAGGGAACGCCGCAGCCCATGCGGACGTTCCCTCATGCTCTGGGGTCGCGGACGGACTCAAGTCCGTCCGCGATCCTAATGACCCCCTAAGTCACTAGCTAGTTGGTTTTCTCTTATTCCGTTGTTCAATGCTTATTAACTTCTCATACAAGAAAAGAGAGCAGTTCGCAGTTGAGCTAAGAATTATAGGTGTTTAATGATTGCCATTGGCTGTTAATATGTACTATATTTTTCCTTTTGGCTGTGTTTCCAAAGCCTTATGGGGTTTGTAGTTTTTTTCTGGTATATCTTCACTGCTGCTCTTAAATATACAACAAGAATTTAAAGCATAATACTCGCCTCTGTGTCTTTAATAAAGTTAAAACTTTCCTTCATAAATTACCAGAAAAATCTACTTTTTGTGGATCTAAATCAGGTGCATACCTTTATTGCTATTTGTACTCCCAAACAGTGGACTGATAAAGCAGGTCACCTTCATGTGGAAAGTTATCATACATTGTACAAGTGCCCTAGGAAACAAGCATTTGCAATGCAATTGGTCTCACCTTTGAGACTTTATATGTATTTAGCTGTGCACCACATTAACCTGGGTGCTGAAACATCTACTGTACTTTAACATGGATGGAAAGTAAGCACTAAACTGCGTGACAAGCCAGGTATGGGAACACATGGAGGGAAATATTGCCTTTCAGCGGGAAATGGTATAGTCTAAAGCTCTGTTTTTAATATAAAATCAGGGCCTTCAGTGGTCATATCACTGAAAATATAAGATTTGAAAAAAATAATATTGCCTACGGGTGCTCGTGGAAGACAATTTCCATGGACTAGAATCTAGAGAATGCTAAAGTGTTTCTGGTTTTTTACTGACCTCTGATGTTCTTTTACTATCAAGAAAGTTAAATAGAGTAAGTTAAACAGAAAAAAAGTCCCTAAGCTGAAGCAGACAAGTCATAAGGCTGATCTCCATAGTCCACAAAGTACATACACATATAAGTATATACTAACTTATATAAGTATATACTAAAGTATATACAAGAGATCTCGAATGCTTGTTTTCTATTAGTGAGTACCTAGAGACAAAACTGTTGATGGTGCTCTATAGGGTTAACCTAATATAACATGACAAAACAGGAATGTTTAACACATATGGATACATTGTTCACTTTACCGGGAATGCACTAGAGAGATGCAAACATGAAACTAGTCCATGTCATTTTGGCACACATATGTAATTAATATGTAAAGAATGCAAGCAAAGAAAAACAGTAGGCAAAAATACACCATCAACAATTATAGAATATAAACTGAGCAAAGTAGATACAAAAAATGCAAACCAAAACCTAACACTCTTGACAAATGTCTATTCCACCTGCCACAGCCCCCAAAATTACCTTACCATCCCTTCAAAATGATGAACTGATGCTTCAGTTTTACAGCTAGTTTGACTGTTGGTCCAGTTTTCCATTTTGCTGGGTTATTGTTTTTTTTTACTATGATCAAACTGGCAGAAGTAGACTGATACCACTGATAATTCATCTCATATGATGTTCACACTTCTTGCTGCGTATATCCCCCCCAACGAAAGAGGTGATGCACCACTAATATCAGAGCTCTAATCTCAACTGCAAACATGTTACTGATTCGCCAAACGGGTTTAGTCCATTCGAGATTTACCGAATGGCAGTGCTTGTGACAATAAAATGAGTTAGTACATCTCGCCATAAATGCCAAAGAAGTTTTATACCAAGGGGCATATTAACAGGGCCAGGCGATAATTATCGCTAAGCGCACTTAGCGCTAGGATAATTATCGCCGGCCACCTCTGAATTTTATCGCGGAGATAGCGTGCTATCTTCAACGCTTATCTCCAAAGCGATAAAATTCAGAGCACAAGCTGCCAATTGTGAGATTATCACTGGAAATACAGCGATAATCCCACAAGGTTTGGCGATAGCTTGCTGATAGGGATAGACATACTTAGCCATGATATCCACCTTACATAGGATATCATGGCTAAGTCAGAAAAAGTACCAGATGTAAAAAAGCAGCATTAACTGCGGTCAGCGCTGCTTTTTTTATCGCTAATAGGGTTAGCGATATCCTTGATAATAGGAGAAATGTCGCTTAGCGACATTTCTCCTATTATTTTACTCTGGAACGCCCCCTTTCCATCTCATTAGAGATGCAAGGGGAAGCGTATTGTAAAAGGGTGCTAACATGCACAACTGTTGCTGATAGGGCGCTAGTTTTATCTCTGCTTTTCTTGCTTTTAAATGCTTCATAATATTATATATATATATATATATATATATATATATATATATATATATATATATATATATTTGTTGTTAATAAAGAACTTTTTAATACATCCATATTTTGCTTATTATAATTAAGTGATTTAAGTACGATCTGACAAGTCTGGTGGCACCACAGTATGCCAAGTTTTCAAAGTGTGTTATCTTTCCAAATGACAACTCGTGCACACTTTCAAACAACATATTCATTTGCATCCTCTCCATGTGCATTCAACTGATCTGAGCATTGGGCGAGGAAGACACGACCAGAAAGTGACAATATTTAAAGGAAATGGACACCACTTGAAAAATACGGCTAGGGAGATTGAGGAGAAAGTAATAAAGATTTAACAAGGAATACAAGGAAAGTGAATGAGTAAAGATTGGAGTAGGATTAAAGATTGTGCGTGAAATATGTAAGATAGCACGATCAGTGCGAAACCGGCTTAGTCAAAACTATCATGGTATACGAGTGCCCTCTACTGGCCTTAAGTAGTCTTTAATTTCTTTGGTCTGTGCAGCAGCAGGTTGACATTGAACAAGAAGGTGGAAAAGATACATTACGTAAATCTCGTGTTTGCCAAATTCCCTTCTCAGTTCCTCTAGTTGAATTCGGAAAGCATCTGGGAATGCAAAAATAACGGGAGGTATGCTGTCCGATACCTTGCTCTGGAAATATTGGAAAGACAAATATTTCAGAGGACCTGTTTAAAGAACTGCTCTGCAGTTATATTTTAAACTAGTTAACCTATTTAAGGGGTCCCTTTTTCAGTATTCGTAATAATTGTAGCAACTGTTCTGTGAGAACATCTGGAATTAGTTTTTTCTATAGTTATTCACTGTTATAAATAGGTTTAAACCCTGCTTGTATTGTAAACTAATCTTCTTCACCAGGGAGATATACAGCCCTTTAAAATGTCACTTCCTTTTGTCTTCATTTTACCAGTAGCTGTAAACATGGGGAAAAGAACTGACTAAGAGAATCGTGGTGGTACTGGAACTATTGGTAAGGGTTGGGAGAATTTTCCTGTTTTGATCCCACTTGTGTTGGAAAGAAAATCCCATAATAAAGAACCTTCCTGGGCTGTAACAATATGGAAGCAGGGGGCAGGACCCCTTTGGTAAGCAGATACATTAGCAAGGATAAACTGTAATCTATAAGAAGACTGTTATGAAAATAAACCTAGAAGATGATCGTTGCGTTGGAAGTGGTGCCCTTAAAATGCATACATAGCAAAACAGTTGTAAACTCAAAATCATGTAATCATGACAGAAAAGTAAAATTTATGACTGTGCGTGGGCAATTAGGGAATAGCATGCTGTTTAATGAATAGGGCAAGCACTTCCTTAACCAGAAAATACATTAATCAGCAATTAAAAGTTTGTCGGCCACCAAGGTAAATACATCATTCATAACACACACTGCAATCAGCCTAAAATATGACTACGTGATGCCCCATCATTGACTTCTTGATGCCCCATCATCAAAACCTAATGGGAAACCAAATGGTAACATTTGGCCCCAAGGAATTCAGTGGCTCATGCAAGCAATGGTAAGCCATGAAGAACCAATTAAAGAAATGACTAAATGGTGGGAAGGGAGGGAAAGGAAGGAAAGCTCACACATAATTAATGATTGAATTGGGCCGACCCTATTCTCACATTCTCTCTGTATGTCTCATTGAACTTGATGAATTGATGACCTGATACCCTCCAGACAGATAAAGGGGCAGATTAACAAAATCTTCATGCCACCGGAGCTAAGCCTCTTGTGTTGCTTAACACAGCCTTTTCAATATGGCCATTTACAACACAGTTTTCTACAGCAAAGGGGCATGCAATGGGTGTTCGTATGGGTGTTCCCAGCAACACCCATGGATTTTTGACACTAATAGAGATCTACAACGATCTGTAAATCTGAGGCAGTGCCAACAATTAACGCCTTTCACAAGGAGGCGCTAATGTGGTGCAACGAGGAGAACTACTTTTATTTCTCCTTGTTTTTTGCTCTTTCTATGTGTGCTGCGTTTTGCAGCACACATAGAAGGAGTAAAACACCATTAATGATTGTTTTTGGGCTGGAAGGTGTACCTACCTTCAAAAATACAATCATCCCTGATTGCATGGTACAGGGGTGCCTGTATTGGCGCTTCACAGGTTTTTTAGAATTGCTGCAGTGTTGAGTACATCCTGCAATTTGAAAATGACCCAGCTCGGTGCAGCAAAAGTTGCTTACAGCACCACTCTGTACAATTTTGATGTAAATATGCCCCAAAGTGCCTGTAGGTAGGCTTAGAAATTAGGATGAAAGCAGAGTGGATTAGATATTTAAATACACCACAACAGAACAGAGGAAGATTATTCCATGTCTTAGAAGCAAGGAAGCTGGTGCTCCTGGAACAAAACAATTTTGCAATGTGTAAAGGAGAAAATGAATGGTACTGATGACGGATTAGACCATTCCCCATTAATAGGGTGTTCCATACTCAATAAAGATTCCCTGGAGATAATAGTGCTAAGTGTAGAAACCTGGTGAGTGAATTTGCTACAGTTTTGCAGAAGCAATTTTTTTAAGAACAAAGGGCATATTCACAAGGAGCTATCGCCGAATTAACCACACTTTATCACAGCCAAAGTTGTGATAAATTTATCCCACCATTCACAAGCAGGTGCTAACAGCCCACAGCACCAGTTTTCCCGCAATAGCAGCCGCAAAAAGCATCACCACAGAGGACCCCGCAACTATCGCTAATAAGATGCAGAGTAGGCGTTCCCGTGTAAAAAACCTGCGACAATACCACACCTCAACATTCACAATGACCAGACAGATCGGTGATAAGAACACAAAACACGCGATACGGCGCGTTAGCAGCAGGAAATTTACACCTGCTCTGACCTGGTGTAAAGTCGGACAGCAGCCTGCACCACAATAGGGAGCCATGCCCAGGGCATCATCGGAAGGACAACAGATGCCATGGAGCAACTAATTATGCCCACTGGACACCCGAGAGGGCCACAATACCCACCGCCACCACACCCAGGACCCCCTCGGGCCCACCTTGGCAAAGACATGCCACATCAGCTACACCAAAACGTACCAAATAATCCACCTGATGTCACACAATTACAACTGGTGACATGCATGTGTCGGCACAGAAATGACCATCACACAAGACAAACAAACATGATGAGAAGGAGTGTCCTGTGCACATCAAAGGACAGAGGGAGAGTGAAGGAGAGAGAGAGAAAAAGAGAGGGGAGAGAGAGAAGATGAGATGGGGGGGAGAGAGAGAGAGAGAGAGTAGAGGAGGGGGAGAGTGAGAGAGAGCCGACCCTGCACACCCAGGCCACACTGCTGACCTGCTTCCACCGGTGTGTCTCCAACAACTTGCTGGTACATATAGCAGCACACCAGGTCCCACATCTGAGACACAGCCGTCATCTGAAGCAGAGTCCAAAGACATGACTGCCACCGTACACACACTTGCACAAGACAACATCGCCCACCCGCTTGTGCACACCCAGGCAGAGGCATCCCAGCCCCTCCCGCCGCCCATCGGAGCATGCGCGCCCATGCACACCCCAGCCACACTGCTCACCTTCCGCCATTGGTGTGTAGACTGCAGGCCTCACCACATGCCGCTGCAAGCCACAAGCCCGGGGCCCGTGGACATGGCACCCTCCACACCATGCAGCCACACTGGTTGGGTCTTGATTACTCCATGGCATAGGACATGCCAGGGCACCCCGCACCATCGCAGGCTGCAGACTAGCTCAGCCCAATGGGTGCCACTAACTCTGTGATCCCAGAAGTGAGGCCATGTGGCAGTAGGACCACGCAGCCCAAAGGCTCGGCCTACACTGCAGTCCAGGAAGGCACACAAATCCAGAGCAGTCCGGACTGCCGGGATGGGGCATCATCACAGGCTGCACACCAGCTCAGCAGCTTAAGGTGCGAATGATTCAGTGAACCCAAAGTCAACGTCCCGAGGCAGGGTGCCTGTGCCGGCCACAATGCAGCGTGTGCCACAAACCCTATTCAACCCCAGTCAGCATCCCGTGGCGGGGTGCCTGTGCCAGCCACAATGCACAGTGTGCCACAAACCCTGTTCAACCCCAGTCAGCGCCACGTGGTGGTAGGCCCGTGCCGGCCTCAAAGCCTCGGGTCCATCATCCAGTCACCACCGGGAGAGGGGTATGTGACGTTGTCCGCCCCTCATATTTGCGGGGTCAAATGGCCTGTGACGCCTGTGCCGGATGGGTGTGGTGTGCGTGCAAACCTGCCCTCAGGGAGTGGCTGTGACATGCTGACAACTAGACCAGTGACCTGCAAAACACCAGCAAATACGCCTGCGATCGGTGGAAATGAGGCCCATCCCTCTGAGTGTTAGTGGAGTGGTCTAGCCTGCTGTACGTCGGAACAGCACAGGGCTTGCAATAATAACTCGTGTGCACTGGGCGTGGTTCAGTCCATATCTGGACAAAGAAGTGGCTGACGTGTGTGTCCCTGTTGTGGTGTCAACAGGACCCATAACACAAATTGCTATTTAGCACCCTCTGACTGGCATACCACAGGATCAGCATAATTGACGCAAGGGAAATCACTGTCCCTACATTCATCCACACATACATACATAGATGATGAAAGACATGACACAGCAGTGTGTCACTGGATGTTCATTGCACATCTACTGCAGTTCTGCTGCTGGATCGGTACAGGGCAATGTCGAGCACACTACACAATATTGGCCCATGGAGGGCCAGCCAGAGTCCATCCGGGGATGACAAGTACTGCGGAAGAGGAAGGGTACAGTCCACTGACTGGTCGCCGTGTCATTGGTCATCAAACAGGATTTGACAGTCCATATTGTTGTCCAAGGTGAGTGCATCCAAGTGAATCGGGGGTCAGTGGAAGGTCATGAGGCCATGAACGGGACCAAGCAGAAACAGGCCAGGTGGCAGAAATGAATGCTACTGAGTCCTTCTGATCACAGGCACATCCACGTCCTTATCCCCGGATGAGTGCTAAGCCCAACCTGTGGGCCGGAGTGGATTGTCAGCCCCATAGAGTCCCACTGACACATCAGGTGCTGGAGTCGTTAGGCCTGCTGCACTGGGAGGCAGAGACACACCAGGGGCGGAGATGTGGTTGGTGTGGGAGCAGCAGCATTCATCATTGCCACGCATTGTGGCAGCAAAGCCATGATGAGGATCTGCAGGGCATGGTAGATCCCAGCTACATTCCGCTGATGTACAGCGATGGCTGCCATTGTTTCTGCCTCCATCCGCACAATGTCCTCCATGAGCCTCTGCATGTGTGCCAGCTCACAGCTTGCTTCTCTGGAACCACTCCGAGCAGACAGGTGTTCTTCTCTCCACGTCATGACTCCAGCGATGTCAGTCAGGGCTCATTGGAGACCATGGAGTGGGCCTACACACCCAAGGATGGCATCAAATTTAGTTTCCATGATGCCAAAGCCCAACAGCACCTACTCTGCGGTCTCCCTCAGGCACTCCAGCACACTGCGTTGGAAGGCCATGTATTGTTCTTGGGGGTCTTGAGGGAGTGTCGGGGCTGTGGGGGCCTACTGCTGGGTGCTTTGGATAGTGGGTGGGGTCTCCTCGATGTAGATGGGCTGCCCTGATCCTGGAGGTGAGTGGCGGATGAGGTCAATTATGTTTTGGATGGTTTGGGTGTTGATGTTGCTGTTGTACTCCTCGTCATCAGTGAAGAGTGGTTGGGACTGCTCTGCAGTAGGTGCTGATGGTGGCCTTGCGATGTGAAGGGGAGATGGTGTATTACAATGTGTCCACATGTATGTAGCGCATGTTACATGTTGACATTCAGACGGCATGGCATTGTACATTGTGACAGTCTGTAGATCTGGGCGAAGACTCAGAGTGATTGTGGGTGTGCACTGTGCACTGCTTGTTTGTGCTTGTGTGCCATTGTGCCCATCTCCACCCTTCCCCCCCAGTGCCTGGTGGTCACTCACCCTGTTGCAGTTGTGTTGTGTCCTGTCGAGCAGTGTACGATCCCCAACTCCGGCCACAGTCTCCACATTGATGACTGTCGACACCAGCTCCTCCATGTCATCCAGCTCGAGCTGTGGCACTGGGGCCTCACCTCCAGTCTTCATTGCTGCCTTCTGGTTGGCAGAGAGTTTCCCTTGGTCTTCCACTTGATTTCATTCCATCGCCTCTTGACCTTGTCCATTGTCCTCTTGTGCTCTCCGACGTTATTAACCTTGTCCACGATGTCCCGCCATACTCCATTTTTGTTGCCCAATGACACGTTGGAGGTGATGAACATTTGTTGATGGAGAAAAACACACAAGATGATGGACGGAATGTTGCACAATGGCAAAACATTCATCCCCAGTCACAGTTCTGGGTTTAATCCATTGGTATTTTGCTCACCAAGCCACCCCAGTTCAGACATGGCCATAAGCAAATCAGTCTTGACCCTTTGCCTCATGAGAACAGTCCAGACCGAACTGTCAAGCCATGTTTTCCCTGGACAGGAATCAAGCATCCTAGGACCGGTTTCTGGCTATCAGCCATCTTCAGCCAGGATAGCTTGACTCCAGTGGCGTAGTGAGCACGGGACCCAAGTCTGGGCATACCCTTCCCACATAGGGTGAACAGCAAAACACACAAGATGATGGACGGAATGTTGCACAATGGCAAAACATTCACCCCCAGTCACAGTTCTGGGTTTAACCCATCGTTATTTTGCTCACCAAGCCACCCCAGTTCAGACATGGCCATATGCAAATCAGTCTTGACCCTGTGCCTCATGGGAACTATGATCCTTTTCGCCTGCGGACTGAACTTTGTCTTCCTCCTCTTCTTGTCCTTGCCCTTCCCTGTCTCCTATGTCCCGGGCAGGTCGTCCGGGGTGATTGTGTGGTTGAGCTCGTCCTCTGCGCCTGGTACGGCTGCCTCCATGGTGCTTTGGTGTTGGTCACTTTGTTTTGAGGTATTTTTCTACTTTCATGGTGATTTTTCCTACCTGCCAGGTGTGTGTTGCAGGCCTGGTGCTGCTTATCGCTGGTTACCTCATTGCGCTTGGGCCCATTGCAGCTTTTTTGGTTTTTTATGGTTTGTGTTGTTGTCTCCATCGAGGTGTTTGTATCGCAGACATTGTCCACGGTTTCGACAGACTATCGCATGTTACCGCTGTGTTGTGAATTCAATGTTGACACAGGGTTATTTTCCCACGATGGGCTGCGATGTTGAAAGTTGCATTACGCTAATCTTGCAGTAGCTATCACACCTTCTTGTGAATATACCCCAAAGTGTGCAGAATAACTGAAATGCCTTCAGGACCACTCATGAACTCATGAAGAAAACTTTTTACACAGAATAGACTCCTCATCCATTCCTGAATTCATGGTTACATGTACTGAAAGGTTTGTGTAGTGGAAGGAAAAACTCCATAAACTCTAAGAGGGATCATTCAGCCATGTTTACGTAAGAAAATGGGGCACATTTACTAGAAATTGTCAGACCCCACCAACGAACACCAATGTGAGAAATTGGGTTGTTGGGTGACTGAGGGGTAACCCCTGTTCCAACACCAGCCACAATCCCTGTCAGGCTGAACCACAAAGGTCACTAAATTAATATGTGCTTAAACCTTGGTAACTTAGCACAGAAAGCAGTCAGGCTAGAGATAATGTGTAATGTATGTATTTTGCACACAAACATTAATAAAGTGAACACACAACACAAGAAAATTCCCATACCAATTTAGAAAATGTTTAGAAAAAGTTTGCAATTTTAAGTAATAATTTGATTCCAAAATGAAAAAAATCCATTCAGTAGAACCGGAGATAGGAAATTTTAAATTGAAACCTAGCACCTAAAAGATCATCGTCACCTTCTAGCATGAAAACAACCACTACTGGCATTTTCCTCTTTCAATACGTGCTGTAGAATGCAGGACGCATTAAGGAAAAGAACGAGGAGAATTGAAAACCTTTCTCCTTGTTGCGCCCCGCTAGGCCACCCCTAGGGTGGCGTAGCATACTGACGCATTTTCAGGTTTACGATTCCTCGTAAATCTGGAAATGTGTCTGGTTCCATTTGTTTTGCATGAGAACACACACAGCAACACCCAGGGAATGCCCCTTTCACGCAAAGTGCTGCGTGTAAAGGGGACATATTTACAAGGGCAAGAAAAGCCACACAAATATGGGGCAGAGAAAAGTGCTGCCAGTGCGTCACCAAAAATGACATACTGGCAGCGCAAGGGGATTGTAATTCTGTCCCAATATGTGGTTTCAGGCCCACTTGTACTGTGGATTCTTAGAAATTATCTTTGTTTGTAATACTTACTAAATGTGGGTTGAGCTTAAGAACACCAGAGAAACTTCGCAATGCTTTTTGTGTGGATGTATTTCAATAGGGGTTCATATTTCGTGAGTGATAGCCTATTGGATTTTTACCTGCAATGGAAGGTTCAGTACTTTACTGATAACGTGGCGCGTACTTTGAAAGATGTGTTAGCTGATATTGACTTGTGGTGCACACTGGCAGTTGAGAGCCATGTTATGCTCTTGCACACCCCCCAGTCAGTGTTACCAGATTTTGAGACCCAACCCAAGCCCAAAGCTGTCCAGGTACAAGCTCAAACTCAGCTCAATACAGACTAGAAGCAGCCCAAAAACCAGCCCAAAGTTGCAACCTTCAAAGTATGCAAAAACAGCATCCAGGAATCAATCAGAACATACATTTTGTTTCAGTTCAATATGTGTGTAATGGGAAGAGTTTTAATGGGCCACTGTGTACTTCTGCAATTGTGTCCAAATTCTATTAATAATTGCTCGTTTTGAAGATTGGTCCCATCTAGGATCTTTTAACTGGCACTTTTATCCTACCAAATCTGAACCTGGCACTGATGAATGAACTTTACAAGAGCAGACTATTACCCATCCTAATTTAGCCCCTGGGCAATTTGTCTGCTTTACTTTCATAGCAGCAATCTGTAGAGGGTAAGGAGGGGTGAAGGTCTGTATGAGTAATTACCCTAATGATGTAAATACCACTTATTAACTTACTTTCTTATTTATTTTCTCTTATAGCACTATTTCTCCTTTTGTAGGGTGTCAGAACGCTTTATATCAGACAAACTTGTTCTACAGAGACAATGAATCACACAAGTGTGTAAATCAATGTATGAAGGGTTTGTACGTAATTTAAGTAGGGGTACGAGGTATAGGAGCCACATATCATCCATTACTGGTAGGCATTATCAGTGACGAGGTCCTGGTCTGGAGAAATAAAGTTGGGATCTAAAACATAAAGCAGTGGTTGCCTGTGCTAAGACTTTTTGCTACCCAGCGGAAGCATTTTTAGCAAACTTTAAAAAATGAAAGCTTGAAATAGAAAAAAGGCTCTAATTCTATGCCTTTCAGTTTACATGGAGCTCTGTGATGCCAGTTAATAGCTTACTGAGCTATATCTGAAGGAATGTACCTTATTAACTTTAAGTAACATCAGTATCTCTTTGAGAAAAGCAGAAACCCACTTAAGCAATCTACATAAAATAAAAATCTGCATGTAACAAGCAGGGTTGCCACCTGGCCTGATTTTTAATGAAATGACCAGTATTTTAAGGTTGCAGCTGGTACACAATCATTAAACCCAGAACATTTTGCCTGATCCGTACATACTTTAAACAGTAAATATTGCAAGGAAGCAATGTAAAATGTGTTGTAGACCTGCTTTAATGACATTGTGACTGATACTTAGTATATAAAAGGCCAGAAAAGCCTAACTTGAATGAGTACAGGGGATTTACTATAAAGTTCTACTTAAGTGTCACAATTGGGCCCTGCAGAATCTTAAAAAGTGGAAATGACAATGGGAAAAGGGACAACCCTACAAGTTGTGTTTTATGGCAGCCACATTAACCCTCTATGCTACTTAATGGCAAGTAAAATTGTGACTAGAGAAAACATTGATTTTTGTGGCAAGATAAATACCCATCAGAGTTATCTTGCTGCTGTTTTGTCCCTTGAAGTTACTGGGCACACACAGGCTCTCAGGCTCAGCAGGGCCGCAACAAGATGCTGGACAGGCCAACTTGCTGAGCTAGGCTCTCAAACACCTAAGCATACCCTGGTGCCCTTAACTGCCACAGTACTCCTGCCTTTATTTCTGGAATTATCCTGACTGTCCAGCCCTGCCAAGTATCACACATCAGGCATAACACAAAAGCATTTTAGTGTGGTGGTCTGCATCACCTCACAAAATTGCATTAATCAAGCAATTTTACTGCCTTGACACAACCTATGCGCTGTGAGGAAGACTGCAACTATTGGAGCTACACTTACAGCACAGTGGCGAATGCTGTAGAGATGGTGCTTCAAGACTTGTACTGGCTGCTCAATCAAGTCTGTGTGTTAATAAATTGACTGACCCACTGATTAATACAATTGACTTTAACAGCCTACAACTCAGAAATGCTATCACATTGGGTGCTGTGCTGTGGCGGGTTCGGCCCAGTGTAGTAGTCTCTCTCCAGTTTCTCTATAGCTCCAGTTGTATCTCTCTATGATGTCACTGTCATGCTGATGGAATGTGCATGTTTGAATACCAGGAGCAGTTATGTTGTTCCCTGGTAGCTGTGTAGATGAACAGTCATTAAACATAGTGTTTCTACACTTACCTGCATCAGTGTGATCACTACAAAATTGGTGATGAGTTGGACTGTTCCTCTCTCCACCCACGTGTCCAGCATCAATGTATGCTTTAAGTATCTGCCTGGACTCTGTGACAACGTTTAGTTGTCTGAAGTAACACAATGTCATCACGTTGTGTAGAGAAAACAACCTTAGTAACTCATTGGAGTTCACAAGACTCATGGGTCTTATCTCCCTGGCATTGTTTTAATTATCGGAAGCAACGCTACTCCGTCATGTCCTCAAGCGAAAACGACCTCAGCGAGGCATTGGAGTTTACTAGACGCTTCATTTTGTTGGTTCAGTACTTTAAACACTCATGCTTATTTTGGTAGTAAGTTTGTTTTCAGGGGTGCGAGTGGCATGTTTTTGCTCCTATTTCTTTGGCATAACAACATTTGAGCAGCAAGAGGTTCTTGTTCACATGTACTGGCTGTCTTTGGATAATCCTTTCTTTTTAGCCATACATTTCAGAAGTCTCAGAGGAACAATAGAAGGATCTTATCTCCTAAGCAAAGTAACTGTGGAAAAGTTGTTTTTATGTTCTATTCATGATTATTACACTGTGGTTTTTCTCGGATAATGTGTGCATTTTAACTTGGTTTTTTTTCACAGGTAGAAGTTTGCTGTTTTTTGTTTTTTAAATATCTTTTCTACATTGTTAGAAATTTTCTTTGTGAAATGCAACATGTTCACCCTCCTCCTCCTTTCTTACAGCTTCCAGGTGATCCACTAGTCATGTGGAAGGTGTGGTATAGGGCATTTATTAAATATTTAGGTGCCATGGGGGGGCAAGGTTCAGTGCTAAACGTAAACGATTTAGGGGCATATTAGCAAGAACTTGAGATATTTACCGCAAAATGCGCATAGCACGTTTATTTTTATTGCTGCCTATCGCTGGATATTTTAGCGGAGAAAACATGCTATTAGCAACGTTTCTCTCCACTGGGATCAAATATCCAGAGATAGTGGCGAAATGCCTGAATATCGCTGGAAATCCAGCGATATTCACGCATTAACGCCATGGTGGACTTAGCCTCAAAATCTACCCCCATTGAGGAATACAGGTAAGTCAGGTTTTCAGCAGGTGTTAAATACTAGTGATATTCGTGCTTAGCGCGACTTTTTTATCGCTTCGCCAGCGTTGGTAATAGGGGGCAGTAGTGTCTGCGACTGTTTTCAGTTTCTTCTCGTTGGGAACGCCTACCTTGCATGTCATTATTGATAATCATCGCTGCCATGCAAGGCGATAGGAAAACCGTCCGCTATCGGCAAAAAGCTGTTGCTAACGCCTGTTAGCGACAGCTTGCTGATAGGGCAATAAAGAAATCACGCTTTAGCGTCAAAAAGTGCCGCTAAAGCGGCGATGAAGCCCTTGCTAATATGCCTCTTATTTTTTAGCACAATCTAGGTTTGGATGGTCAAGCTGTTCTTGATCATTTGCCTTCTTTTCATCTGGTTGAGGGAGAAGAGGAGTTAAAAGATTTTGATCAAGCGGTAAAAATATTGGAGAAACAGTTTGATGTTGAAGGTAGCCTGGTTGTAGCTAGACATACGTTTTTCATAAGAGAACAAGACACAGACAAGAGTATTGTGTCATATGTTGCAGCCTTGCATATTTTAGCCTCAGAATGTGAATTTGAACATTTTGCTTCTCAGTTAATCAGAGATCAATTTGTGGTTCACTGTAGAGATGAAAACGTTCAAGAGAAACTGTCAACTCTAAAAAACCTGTCTTTACTTTATTATTATTGTAAAAAGTATTGCGCTTTCACAGAAGGCCTCAAAAAAACTCAAACCTGAAAAAATGTTGCTGGTGCTGTAAATGAGCGTAAAGATCAAGGTGCTAAAAGTCAAGGGGAAAAAGACAAGCTACATGTTGAACCTAAGGGAAGTAGTCACCCTTCTGTCAGACATGAGAAGAAAGTTATTTTCAATAAAAATGTGTGTGGTAAATGTGGGTTTCCCTCCGATTATCCCAATTCTCTGATTTGTCCGGCTAGAAATGCTTCATGCCAGAAGTGCAGTAAACAAGGGCATTTTGCTAAAATGTGTGGTATCTGAGGGAATGTTAATTTT
Source organism: Lissotriton vulgaris (assembly GCF_964263255.1). Classification (NCBI taxonomy): domain Eukaryota; kingdom Metazoa; phylum Chordata; class Amphibia; order Caudata; family Salamandridae; genus Lissotriton; species Lissotriton vulgaris. The sequence goes on along the minus strand of NC_141696.1, from coordinate 1,015,787,666 downwards.
GTTTATTCTGAAAAAGAAAAGAGTGATTCGGTGAGTGAAGTTGAGAGCTCATTGGCAGATGTTGTCATGGTAGTCAAAGATGACTCAGAGGATTGTGTTGATCCCGTTGTGGATCTGATTGTTGATGGTAAGTGTGTACAATTGTTGGTGGACTCTGGAGCAAGCATGACGATGGTCACTGAAGAGTTATTTGAGAGTAACCAACATAGAGGAGTCCCATTTTTTACCAAGGCATAAAGATTGAGTTGATAGGGTTTTGACTATGTCGCAAGAAAAGGTCTCAAGATTTTGGGGTGGTACCACCAGGGTCTGTTTAGCATGACTCTTAGGCCTGGGACGACTGTGCAGGTGTCGGTGGTGAGTGACCTGTTCAAGGTGAAAGTTTCTTCACTTGGTCCAACAAATTTGAGAATGCATTTGCTGATAATTTGGGATGTATCAAAGGGTTCAACCATTTAATCAAGGTGAAGGAACATGCTGTGCCTGTTAAGCACAAGCTTCGGAATGTGCTGTTCAGTATCGGGACGATTCTTCTGAAGAGCTGAGGCTAATGTGTGAATTAGGTGTTATCAAACCTATTAAGTAGTCTCTTTGGTTGTCTCCATTGGTGGTTGGCCGCAAGAAGAATAGGAGTTTGAGAGAGTGCATTTACTTGCGCAGTCTGAACAAATATATCTGAGTTGACTTTTACCCCCTTCCCCACATTGATGACATTCTCTCAAAGTTCTCTGGTGCCTAGTTTTTTTCTAAAATAGATCAGGTAGAGTTGGATCCTATGTGTAAACATCTAATGGCTTTTGTTTCTCCTGTTGGAAACTTTCAATTTAGGATGCCTATTGGGTTAGCTTTGGCAGCCTCCGTTTTTCAACGTGTAATTGAAAAAGTGTTGGAAGAGGTGAAAGAAATGGTAGTTTTTCAAGACAACATTTTATTTTTGGATAACTGCAAAATGTTGCTTGACAAAAATCTTACTGAGGTTTTAAACACCCTGCAAGAGAAAGGGATTGTTGCCAACAAACTTAAGTTTGTTTTTGGAGTTGAATCAATTGAGTATTTGGGGCATTGTATTTCTGTGGATGGAATTGAACAAGAGAAGGGCTCATTAAAGCTATTGTGAATGCTTCATGCTCCACCACCAAGGAAAATGTTTCTTCATTTTTGGGAGTGTGTGAGTTCTACACTAAATTTATTTCTAATGTTGCTGCCAAAACTGTACATTAAAGGGGTTTACTCAAGAGGAAAGTTACTTTTGTTTGGGATCAATTGTGCCAAGATGAATTTCTTTGCATTAAACAAGAACTAGGTTCTTGTAAGATTCTTACACCTTTTGATCCTCATAATCAGCGTGTGGCCTTATATTACCCACAGGCCAATGGTTTCATTGAACGCACTAAACAAATTCTTGTTGAGTGTGTTCAGTGGGCAGTTTCTTCCAAGACTAAGATAAAGGAAGCTATTCAAAACATGTTGTGGGCACCTCGTACCACTCCCACTCCTGTGCAGGTTTTACTCCTTTTTGAGCTGCTTCATGGGAGTTTAGCTACTTTTCCCATGTGTCCTGCTTGGATGAAGAAATGGGGTTTACGGTCTAGATTGAAGCTTGTCAAACTGATGTGGGTGACGCTTAGCAAGTCTTCTTTCTCTGATGTGGTTGGGTTTGATTCCAGTGTCAAAGTGGGAGATTGGGTCAGAATAAAGTCACCCTACAATGTGGCTAAAGGTCTTTCTAAATTCGGTCCTCCTGTTTGAGTGGATGCCACTTCACGCTTTGAAGTGCGGGTCAATGGGAGGAGTTTCTGGAATCTTTCAAGGATCTACAAAGTTCCGAGAAGAGTGGTGCTGCAGTTGGGGCTTGAGTCTGACGATGATGCTCTCCAACAATCTCATGGGGGTTGTTCTCAGCAGTTTCAAAAAAGAAGCACTCCAACGCCTTCTCAGTCTCCCAACTTGTCTCTTGAATATGTTTCTCTACGCAGGAGTGGCAGGGGTATTGTGCCACCCAAATGATTAGATCTTCAATCATTCTGTTATGCATCCTTAACCATTCTGTAAGGGATTGCTTCCTTGAGTTCGATGCTTGGATTTTTTTGTTTTTCTTTGTTGATGCTTATTTTTTATTGTTTCAGTTTTTCTATTAATTATGCCTTTTCTTTGCCTGTTTTATGTTTTTGTTCCTTTTTGTAGAGAGAAATGAAATGTTGTAGTCTCTCTCTACTTTCTCTATAGCTCTGGTTATATCTCTCTATGATGTCACTGCCATGGTGATGGAATTTGCATGTTTGAATACCAGGAGCAGTTATGTTGTTCCCTGGAAGCTGTGGATATGAACAGTCATGAAACATAGTTTTTCCACACTTACCTGCCTCAGTGTGATCACTAAACCCAGCTGACTGTATTGTAAACAGATGAAACTCTGCCACAGCTGCCTCAGAGGCGGTACAGTTTTCACGAGGCCTGTGGTTTCTTCCATCCTGTTTTCAGTCTGTGACTTACCTCTGTCAGAGGACCTCTTCATCGTCCTTGGACTAAATGTACTTAAATAATAGAAGCCCATGGCGGGAGGTGAGGAAATTACCTCCCAGCATGACCCCAGCAGCAATATATATATATATATATATTTTTTTTTTTTAGAGTTTTATATAGCGTGAAATAGACCCAAAGATATTGGGTATCAGAGAGCTTTACATAGCATCAGTTTCGTTACATGAGGACACATTCATTTTCGTTAGGCACGGGGAGATTAAGTGATTTTGGCCAGAATCACAGGATGTTGAGTGTTGTTGCCGAGATTCGAACCTGGTTCCCCAGCTTCCACATCGACCGCTCTAGCCATAAGGCTACATCCACTCTCATTTCTTTATTTATACGGTTTATTAGAAGATGGACTAAAGAGCTATAAACTGTCACAACATAGCTGTTTTAACAAAACTGACCCAACAAATGTAGAAAGCGCAGTGCTGAACCCTTGCGCCATACAACAGGCCTGAGTGTTGCTTCATGTTTTAGAGATCCCTGAGCTTGCTTTGTAGTACTCCTAACTAACTGCACACAGTGGACTATTTTATTCGCACCTGTTAAACACACAATGTATTTGTTCACCAAGTGCAGTGAGTTGTACAGTAAATTGGGGGGGGGGGGGTCCATGAAATAATCTTAGTGCACTGTAAGCTTAACAAAGGTTACTGGATTGTCAATATTGGAAAGCAATACATCCTCTCCAATAATTAACACACTGAAGCCCGCAGACACATTATTGGCCAGCAAATGCAGACACTATGCCACAAATGATGCATCTGTCTTCCCACACAAATCCTCATTGGACTGACTGACAAGAGTACATCTTGATATCAGGGTAGTACTTTACACTCTGTGTATGAAAGTGCATTGAGAAATGCATTGAAATGATTCCCTTGTCCAAAGACGTGGTGTTTCGATCATGATACCAACCAACATTTAGCAAATCAGGTCTATTCTCTTAAAATCAATGAGGGAGTCATAAATAAAACTGAGTCAGACTCAGTTTACATAGCACTTTTTATTTTGCACCAATTGCTAGCAACATAGTGAGCACTGAAGGGATCATCTTTAGTCATGATGAAGAAGCCTTGATGCTTCAAAACATGTTGACTTGACCCAGAGTATCCGCACATTAAAACACAAGATATCTCCAAATTACCATTTTACCAGTACCAGCCTATGACCTAATAAATTCTTTAGGTCTATAAGGCCAGGTACCTTTTAACCCACTCACCTCATCCACCCCTAACCCTTTCTCTCACTACCCATACATCACACAAAACACTACAATAACAGTGCTCCAGCGTAGTCGCTAGTCGTATCAAGCCCCGTCCCGCAGCGGGGCGGGAAGACCCCTATAATGAAGCATGACCCCAAGGGCCCTTTTGGTGTGTGAGGGGCATTTAAGCAAACACTGTGTATGCCCTACCAAGTTTGGGAACACTTTCCTGTGAACCTCTTTGAGGTGGATCCTTTTGTTTTGAATTAACCTGGTTGAGGCGGACGTATCCACCCCAGTGCCTGTGAGGGGCAGTACCTCTTCACTCCCTAATCCTGTTTTTTTGTAGTATTATATATATATCCACTGCGGTCACCCCTAGTGGCACCATGTGTGGCCAAAGCTCTGATGAAGATTATGATCAATATGATGATTGCAGTGAATAAGCAAAGCTATTGCATAGTAAAGCATTGTGAGGACAATGGAAGCTGCAGCATTTTCCCCACTTTGGAAGTGTTTCTTCCAAGGTTATTGGTTGCAAGTACATCTGTGCGCATGCCTATATTTGTAATTAGAGCACAGGCCCTGCGGCACCTCCAAAATAATCTTGCTGGAGTTCAAAAGAATAAAGATGCCTTTACATTTTGTTTATATCTGGTCACATTTGAAGACAGAGGTAACCAGTAAGGCTATGATTTATGACAAACCTCTGCTTATTTTCTCATAAAGACAGTTTCCTGTTTATATTTCTTTCTTAAACTGAAAAGTTGAAGGATTTTCTTAGATGAACTCTAAAATAGTCTTTCTTGGTACGAGTGGGAAAGGAAAGCGGTAAAATGCAGTTTTTCTATAACTCACATCCAAATTTAAATATATGTAAATTAACACTATAATCATATTAAAAAATGTAAAAGCACAAGTGAAGATCAGATTTTTAAAATATTTTGGTAGTGTTATGGAAACTCACATTTTAGTTAGATCAAAAGAGCACAAATAAAATATTCAGTGAAACCAGATTTACACACACTATTGTCTGCACACTGCATAGGTTTAGATTAAATCTTTTTTGCAAATTAACTGGCCTTTAGAATGGAAAATGTGCTACCTATAACTGAATGTGCACTACCACAATGTGCTTAAGTAATATTTAGGCAAATTTACATCATTTCTTGGTTTTACAGATGCAAAAAAAGCCACTCTGAATGTCAAGAAAGTTCATGGGTCCTTAATGGATGTGGAGCAGCATGCCACTCACATTTTCCCTCAATAACAGCTCGCCCTGAGGTATAGATCATTCTATACATACCTCTGTCAATTACTGGTAATCTGCTTGCATATAATCTAGCATGGATTTTTCTCCCAGGGCCAGCAGAAGTACGATCTTATTTCCCATGCAGAGTAAGCATACCTCACGGCCCCAAGCAGACCAAGGTCAGGCCAATCCTAAAAACAACATTTGAATAACTCTCTTTTTGCTTGGATGTTTTGTTTTGAATGTTTTGCTAACCTCTGTTTTATTCCTTACAGGTTTCGTTCCTTGGTGTAATTCCCCTTTGATTGTATTGCTCAGCAGTTCTCGTTCCTTACCGCTTCCTGTTTGATGTCGGGATACGTCATGCTCCCATGAGGCCTCATCTCCACCCTCCTTTACATGTGTCTTGGATTTTTTTGTAAGTATCTCATTTGTGTTTTCTTCATTGGCTCTTACCTTATTTCTTTATTTTCCTCTTTTTGCTTCTACCCCCTTTTTTTCTTTTCTCATTATCAAATCTATTGTCATATCCGGTATTTTCTTAGTGGTACTTCTCTTTTTATTCCTCCTTTCCTTAACTTTTTTTCATGTACTTACATTTGCTATTCTATATGCATCTTTTTCACTTTTCATATCTTTTTCACTTTTCATATCTTTATCATCTCTACTATTCCCCTCAATTGGTCTTTGTAAACTCAACTCCCCCGTTTACCCTTCTTTTCTCTTCCTTTTTCACTTTTTTAAGTTTCAAGTTTTACTTGCATCTATTTGCATCTTATTTGTATTTTAATGGTACTTGCAATAAGCCTGGTTCATTGTACTATTTATTCAACTCCCTTGATTTATAGTTTTAAACATAGTTACATGGAATGTTAAAGGTTTACACTCCCCTATTAGGAGACAACAAGTATTATCTTATTTATCTAAACTGGATGTCAAAATTGTTTTGTTGCAAGAAACCCATTTTACTGAGTCTGAATATTTAAAGCTTTAGAAAAATTAGGTAGGTGAACTCTTCTACTCACCTGGGGATGCAAACGAAATGGTGTTATCACTCTAATTCACAAATCATTGAGAACTTGTCTTATTTCGCAAAAGAGAGATGAGGAATGTAGATGGCTATATACCAAGCTGGAGATTGATGGTGTCTCTCTCTCTCTTTAATGTTTATGCCCCTACTTCGGCGGACGCTCTTTTCCGGTCCCATTTGAATCAATTGATATCTCAACATTTTGCTAGAATTGTAATTTTAGCTGGAGACTGCAATCAAGTTTTTGACCCTTTTTTAGATCGGAAATCGACAGCTATAAAACAATTGCATTTTTCTGTCGCTTTGAGACTATGTAATCTGTCCTTGTAAGAATATTCTTTTTACTCACCACCTCATCAGACCCAATCAAAAATTGATTATCTCTTCACATCACACTATGTCGTCCAATCTCTCATTTCTGCAGATATAGGTCCTATACTCATTTCTGACCATGCCCCTGTTTTCATCCAGTAAGACCTATTACCCCATTACCTCATTCTGATCATCCCAGGAGATGGTGATTTAACAACTCCCTGCTTCTAGACCCTCACTTCAACACTTCCTTTATTTCTTTCTTCAATGAATACTTCCTTCTTAATAACGCAGATAATATGCCCTTTTATATAATTTGGGACGCCTTTAAAGCTTCTGCTCGTGACTTCATCCTTCGCTACACTTCTGCTAAACAGAAAACAGCTCGGACTTTAAATAAGGGACTCTTCCAAGTCTGATCTCATTAATGCCAAGATTTAATATAATAAAGACAATACTGATGCTGCCTCTTTGTTTCTCTTAAAGACTAGAGCTAAATTTTATGGTGGACAGAATAAATCTGGCAAATTGTTTGCCAATTATTGAAAGACCAAATACAATAAGCTTCATATTGAATCTATAATATCAGACGCAAACACTTCTAGACACAAAGATGCTGATATCCTACAACAATATATTCAATTTTATTAACAACTCTATACTTCTGAGTCGTATCCTACTGCGGATGATATTTCTAGGGGTGAGCGGGAAATCCGTTACGCTCGCGGATTTTGCGGATTTTTGGGAAATCCGCAATCCGCGAATTTCGCGGATTTCCCGCAAAATCCGCAAAAAAAAATCCGCGAACGTAACGGGTTCAAAAGTTGAACCCCCACTCATGCAACTATTTTACAATGGCGCCAGCAAGCTGCCAGCGCCGTTGTAAAATAGTTACAAAGTTAGCTTGCACAGGAACCACTAGATAAAACGAAGCAGGTGCTGCTTTATTTTATCTAAGTGCTTCCTGTGCAAGCTAACTTTGTAACTATTTTACAACGGCGCTGGCAGCTTGCTGGCACCATTGTAAAATAGTTGCATGGCTGGTCACAGGTCTGCAGCTCACTCAAGGGACCCCTGCGCCCTTCGGGGCGATTGCATAGTAACACACACATGGTCGCTCGGACTAGTTGATGCTCAAATTCAGTGACTCATTCATTAGCCCAAAAACAATCGTGAGCGTCGTCGAGGCTGGACAGGTGTGCCTTCTTCCCAAATTTACCGTGGAAAATCAGCTGTGTCGCTGGATAGGCTTTGCATCCTTGACTTTCACGAGCGCAATACCGGTGCTGTTCCTGTGACCAGTCGCTTCTTTCTCTTCATCTGCTGAACTGATCTTTCTCTGACCTTTTATTCACACAAGAGGCACATACCCTACTGAGCACATTGTGTTCGCACGGGTTTCTGCAAGTTCGCACGCGTTTTGTACAATTTCGCAATTTGCGAAATTGTACAAAACCCTCGCGAACTTGCAGAAACCCGTGCGAACATAAAAAAAAAAAATCCGCGCAGATTCGCGCATTTTGCGGATTTCCGCAATCCGCAAATTTGCAAATCCGCAAATTCGCGGATTGCCAATCCGCAAAATCCGCTCATGCCTAGATATTTCCCTTTATCTCTCTTCATTCCACAAACCCCCATCCCGCCTTTACATCTTGACCTCCTTGAAACTGATTTGACTCAGACTGATTTTCCTAATGCTCTTAACACCATCAATGCTGATGGTATTCCCCTCCTGGTGCTGACCATGATTTATTCCCATTGTTCATGATGAGCTCAGCTCGTCATGAGCACACAATCAGTGTACTGCATGACGAGCTGAGCTCGTCATGAGCATCGAAGGGGTTAAATCCCTTAAGAAAGATAAGCCCTGGCCCTGACGGTTGTACTGTTGAATTATTTTTACATTTTGCCCAAATAAATGTATCTAAGCTACATACTTTACTTTCCTCTTTTCTTTCTTCTGGTAATTCCTCTGGTGCTTTTCTGGATGCCCTAATTTGTCTTATTCCAAAGGAGGGGAAGGATCTAGGCTATTGCAAAAATTACCGGCCCATTTCTCTAGTTAACATACACTATAAAAAAAATCGAAGTCATTAGCTCTTCGATTGGAATCTTTTTTGCCCCATCTCTTAGGTAAGGAACAATCGGGCTTTGTCAAAGGACGATCTATTAATGACAATACCTGTTAATATTTTTACATCATTTCCAAATCGCCAAGTCTCTCAGAACCCCTTGCTGTCATTGCTCTAGATGCAGAGAAGACGTTTGATAGAGTATATTGGCCTTTTTATTTTCCCGACACTGGAATGGTTTGGTTTTGGCCCAAAAATCCTTTCCTTGATTTCCCTGCTTTATTCAAGTCCTAGAGCCGCCATTTTTGCCAACGGTCTTACTTCTTCCTACTTTTCCCTCCATAGAGAAGTAAGACAAGAATGTGCCCATCTCCTTTCCTTTTTAATTTAGCATTAGAGCCCTTCTTGTCTAAATTAAGACAGAACCCATCCATTGCGGCTCACACCTCTAATTCTTTACAGATCAAATTAGCTGCATATGCTGATGACGTTCTTTTATTCCTTTCCCAACCTCAAAATTCCATGCCAGTCTTCTTGAAGGAAGTCAATTCATACTCTTTAGTTTACGGCCACAGATTAAATAATGACAAATGGGAAATTTTGCCTTTATCCAAATACACTTTTAAAGAAGATTTTTCTCTTTCCAATTTCACTTGGAACCCCCTACACATAAAATATCTCGGTATATGGTTTACTCCCTCCATAAAATCATAAATATCTCTAAATTTCAATAAATGTATTGAGAAGCTTAGCTCCCTCACGACCTAATGGCATGCTTTATATTTATCATGGTGGAGACGGCTTGACACCATTAAAATGATGTTAACACCTATTAGCCTCTAGCTTCTTTCTAATATTCCAGTTTCCATTTCTGCGAGATGGTTTTACAAAATTAATTCCATCCTTATTTCCTTTCTTTGGCTGAACAAAAAACCTATAATGTCCTTAATAAAATTGTTGCGTCTGAAATCCGAAGGAGGTGTCCGTTTCCCTGACTTCCCCAAATATCATAAAGCCATTTATTAAACCATGTATCCAAGTGGTTGTCTATCCCTTCTCCTGATTTGTCTCTATGGATTGATCTAGAAAATTCCTTCCTTTCCCCGTTTTCTTTTCAAGAATATTTATCTTTTACAAGAAAACTGCAAAACCTACTGTAAGAATTCCAAAGTAGATGACAGATAACTCAGCACCTATTTATTGACCATCCACTCTCCTCACTGAAGAGAGCACCAACATTCCATTGTCAGCTTCAGGGTGGGGATACCAACTGGGGCTGAAGGGGAGGGGTGGACGGAAGATACCAATGAGAAATATAATTGCAACACATCTCCCTTCCATATAGGGTGACAGTAGGAAAGGAAGAAAACAGAATCCTGGTGTTTTTAAAAACTGAAAAAACAGCTGTGGAAGGAGGCTAAACCAAAAACAGTATATTACACATGTGCGCTTACAATGTTGTCAAAACTCCACCATTGACCATTTTCCAGTTGAACCACATTCTTAAGCACTTTGACAATTTTACAAGGTGAGTAGTAAGTTTTTGTTCTTTCTAGCTTGTACCATGTCACCTACCTCCAACTTGCAACTCTTCATCCCATGTTTTTTGTCATACCACTGCTTGTAGTTGTTTTGGTGTTGCTTGATCTTTTCTACAGCTTTTTCCTAATCTACTTCTCTAGCCTCGCCACCACTTATCCAACTGGGATTCAATTTAGTACAAGGTTATCTACCACGCAATGACAAAAAAAGGTGAAATGCCAGTGACCTTATTAGGTGAGGTGTGGTATGCCCACAGACACTTCCTGAGAGAACCTTCTATGTCATGTCCATTGGTGGCAGCTAACTGGATATGTTCCTTAATGATCCTGTTTGCACATTCCACTAAGCCATTGGCCTTCGGGTAATACAAAGCTGTGGTCTCATGCTTCATGACCATCTCCTTGAGGAATTCTTGCATTTCTTCTGAGGTGAACTGCACCCCGTTATTGGTCACTAAGGTCGAAGGTATACCTTCTTCACAGAACACCCCTTTCAAGAACTCAATCACCGACTTAGTGGTGACACTGTGTACAAACATCTGCTTGATCCAATGTGATGTGTAATCAATCAGGACCAGCATGAATCTCTTCTTTTCTCCTAATTCCTGCATAGGTCCGATGATGTCCATGGCCAACTTGCTCCACGGTTTGGTAGGCACTTTAACTGGGGATAAAGGTGCCTTGTGCACTGCCTTGGATTTGTCACTTCTGGCACACGCCCCACACTCCTTTACGAGTTGTTCAGTCATGGAATCCATCCTGGGGAACCAGAAACTTGATCTTACCCTGTCTTTGGTAGTGCTGCGCCCCAAATGGCCTTCAAGGGTCAAGTCAATGACCTACTTCCTGAGGTATTTTGGTGGTACCACCCTGTTATTGCGATAGACTGTTCCTCCATTGACACTTAGTTCGTTCCTGACTTCCCAATAATCCACAATGCTAGCTTCAAGTTAATTTTTCTTATTTGGCCATCCATTTTTCATGTATTCTCTTAGGGTATTTAACTCCTTGTCTTTCTTCATATTGTCTTCCCATTCTCTTTCTGTGATGGCAGGTATCTCCATCTTTAAAATGGGACTGTAAAGAGCTTCTCCTGGAGCCCCCAATTCTGGTAATGGCGACCTCGACAGGAAATCCACAATTTTATTTTCCTTGCCCAGTACATATTCTACGCTGAAATTGTAATGTTCCAGTCCCAGGATCCATCTGCTGATACGAGGTGTGCAATTTTCTAGACCCTTCACTGAAAATATAAAGGTGAGGGGTTTATGATCAGTCCGGATGGTGAATCTTAAGCCCCACAGGAAAAACTTGAAATGTCTTACAGCCCAAAAACAGGCCAAGGCTTCCCTCTCGATTACGGAGTAGTTCCCCTCGGGGTTTGTGAGACTCCTGGATGCAAAGGCGATGATCTTCTCATCCTTCCCGTCCTTCTGTATCAAGGTTGCACCCAGGCCATTATTTGAAGCATCAGTAGCCAGTATTGTTCCCTTGGATGGGTCAAAGGTACCTAAAGCCGGTGACTTTAATTTGAATTTGAATTTAAAGGTATTTGTTGAGCGCGCGTACACCAGGCGGTTTCATGGCGCTATTGAGGAGGACGGTTCCTGGGTTGGATGGGGAGATAATTTAGGTTTTAAAAGCCTGTGAAAACAGAAAGGTTTTCAGAGTGCTACAGAACTCTGGATAGGAGGTTTCAGATCTCATAGCGAGAGGAAGAGAGTTCCAAAATTGTGGAGCGAGGACGGAGAAATTAGAACCTCCCATTCTGCTCTTCCTAAAACTGGGTACCACCAAGAGGGACAGGGAGGAGGAGCGCAGCTGTCTACTGGGGGTGTAAGGTTCGATTTTGGACTTGATGAACTCAGGGGCTGTTCCTGCGAGAGCCTGGAAGGTGATGCATCCTATCTTGAAGAGGGCCCTTTGTCTAATAGGGAGCCAGTGAAGGGATCTTAGGAGGGGAGTGGTATGGTTAGATTTAGGTAGGCCAAAGGCTAAGCGGGCAGCTTGGTTTTGCACCAATTGGAGCCGTCGGATGGCATACGCAGGAGCACCATTATACAGGATGTTCCCGTAGTCGAGACGGGAAAGGACCATAGCCATCAGGATCAATTTAAGAGCAGAGAAGGAAAAAAACCGTGAGTCCTTCCGGATAGTGCGCAAAGTATAACAACAAGAGGAAACCACCGTGCTAATCTGAGAGTGTAGAGTGAGTTGTTGGTTGAGGGTGATTCCCATTGTCTTAACAGAGAGAGAAGGAGAAGGGGGGGAACCAAAAGAGGGGGGCCAAAAGATAGGACACCAAGGGTTAAGTTTGAGAAGAAGTTCGGTCTTATCAGGGTTGAGCTTAAGATGGTTAAAGCTCATCCAATCCCTGATAAAGACCATCACCGACTGAAAGTTATGAATAGAATCAGAAGAGTTAGAGAGATTGAAGATAAGCTGGAGGTCATCGGCGTAATTAAACACCGTGACCTCCATCCTTTGTAAGGCCGAAATAAGCGGGAAGATATACAAATTAAAAAGAAGAGGAGACAGAGAAGATCCCTGAGGGACACCACACTGCACTTTGCGGGCTTGGGAAGAAAAATTTGCCAGATGGATTGCCTGTGCCCGGTCGCTCAGAAATGAGCCAAGCCAGGCTAGGGCTGAGCCTCCAATGCCAGCCGCCTCGACACGGAAAAGGAGGATGGTGTGGTCCACCGTGTCCAAGGCGGCCGACAAGTCAAGAAGAACCAGTGCCTGTGGGTGGTTAGTGTCTAGCCCCTCTCTAAGTGTGTCTAAAACCGAGACCACCACTTTTTCGGTGGATTAGAGAGGACGGAACCCTGCTTGGCAAGAGGCGAGATATCCGCTGTTCTCGATGAAAGAGCTGAGGGCTTTGGTGACATAGCGTTCGAGGACCTTGGCCAGGTAGGGAAGGAGGGGAATGGGCCGATAGTTAGCTAGCGTTGTTGGATCTGTGCCCGGTTTTTTCAGGATTGGGATGATAGTGGCGGATTTGTGGCAAGGGGGAACAATTCCTGACTTAAGGGTGTCGTTAAGGAAGGTAAGGGATGGAGAGGGCAGGTAAGGAAAATGTCGCGCAGGATGTAAGCTGGCAGATGTCCGCAGGAGAGCCAGATTTGACGCAAGGGAGTAAAGACACAAAGGTTTCTCTTGCCTGGATGCAAAGGCGATGATCTTCTCATCCTTCCCGTCCTTCTGTATCAAGGTTGCACCCAGGCCATTGTTTGAAGCATCAGTAGCCAGTATTGTTCTCTTGGATGGGTCAAAGGTACCTAAAGCCGGTGACTTTATTACATCATACTTTAAGGAGTTCGCCACTGCTTCTTGTTCTTCATTCCACATGAAATCCTTGTTTTTCTTCAAGAGTTCTCTCATCGGTTCGCACTTGGCAGCAAAGTTGTCAACATACTTGGACATATACTCCTTAAGCCCAAGGAAAGACTTGAGTTCCTCTTTATTCTTGGGATGGGGAGCCTCAGTTACCGCCTGGATCAAACTGCTCTTAGGTCTGAAACCATCTTCTGATATCGAATGACTCATGTATTCTACTTCTTTTACTTCTTTTACTTTTATTCTGCATTTTTCCCTTTTTACAGTTAGGCTTGTCTTAGTACATTGTCATGTTCATCCTCGGTCTGACCAAGTATGTCATCGTGGAAACACATGGTACGTTCGACACCCTCCAAAATCTTCTGCATGGCTTTTTGAAAAATAGCTGCTGCGGACGCCAGCCCAAAAGGCATCCTTTTAAACATGAATGCCCCAAATGGGGTGATGAACGCCGTGAGTGGTCTTGATTCTGGATGGAGCTCAATTTGGTGATATGCCATGGATAGATCTATCACACTAAAATATTTTGCAGGACCCATGGTGCTAATCCATTGTGCTATGCATGTGTGGGTTCGGATCCCATCCTCGTCGCCAGTGTAAGAATTCCAAAGTAGATGACAGGACACAGATAATAACTCAGGACTTGTTTATTGACCATCCACTCTCCTAACTGAAGAGAGAAACCAACATTCCATTGTCAGCTTCAGGGTGGGGGATACCAACTGGGGCCGAAGGGGAGGGGTGGACGGAAGATACCAATGGGAGATATAATTGCAACACCTAATAAACCAATTATTAAACAATTGTGTAACAATTTAAATAAACTTCTTCATATTGAGCCACATGATTTTAAAACATTTCAACTTTATTTGCATTAAGGGTAAACCAGTTTATTGGAGAACTCGGCGAGACAGAGGCATTTTATTGGTACATCAATTATTTGAAAACTGCACTTTTCTAACTTTTTCAAAAGAACGTTCTCTTTTTCACTTACCTTAATCATGTTCACATACATTTTTAATCCTACGCTCTGCCATATTGGATTCTTTCTCATATTTTTAATCCTTACCTTGGGCCCCCTTACTAATTGATCATATCTGGACAAATGTTCTATGCAAATCGCCTAAGGCTTCCACCCTTTTTATTATCCTGTTTATTATCCCCACTCTGACCAAGAGCTAAAACAAAGATTGACATTTCCTGGGAGAAAGATTTAGATATACATTGGCCCATATATCTTTAGGATAACATTTTGGCAAAAATTAGAAAGTCTTCTAGAGCAGCGTGTGCCACACAAACTCTTTTCTTTATTTATAATAGAGTACTGTTAACAGCAGCTTCCCTACATAAAATGCATTTTGGCCCCCCAAACACTTGGTGGTCTTGCTTATTTCCATAGGCAGATCTTAATCACTTACTTTTTCATGTCCACAAGTTATGCAATTTTGGGAATCAGTTTGGACCCACATTAATGCTATGTTTAGGACTAGCACCCCCCTTACATTTGTAAATATTTTTCTAGGCAGTGTCTCTAATAGCTGGAACAAACCAAAAACTCACACACAAATTTTTGATCTATTAATAGCCGCTGCTTTACAGCAGATAACAAAAAATTCGAAAGATGCCTTCAAATTCAAATTCAAATTCTCATATTTAGACTTGACACAACTTTTGTATTTCCCATGTCTCTGAAGCATAACAGATTACTTCTATGGTCTCCTGTCACAGCGTTTTTGAATGATAGTGCTAAAAGATTTTTTGCCCCAGTACCATGTATTCAGGAAGTTGCTCAACCGCCTTGATTTAATTTCTTTTGTCGTTTTTTCCAATTTTTACTTGATCTAATGTCATATTTATTCTAATTGTATAATTATTAAGTTCTGTACCTGTCTTCCTATCTTTATACTCTGTTTATCCTTGCAATGAATCCTCTCCTTTCATATGATTATTTGCGTATTTGCCATTGATAATATGCTATGTAAAGTTTATTTCTGATGCTCTGTTGCTTGATATTTTGTTCTTTCCTTTTTGACATACTTTTAATAAACTTAGCTTTTGAAACTTAAAATAAAACTATGAATAACGCATGACCACATTGGTCTAGACACTCTGGGGTCAGGCCAGCAGCATGAAGCATAAACGGGCAAATTAAGCCCACATTTGTGCAACCCGCCAGGAGAGTGATCTCCCGCACAAATGGGAAAGCTATTGCCCATGTGTGCGGGAAATAACCCAATCTGGCAACACTGCCCTCAGTCATTCTCCTAAGTAGTACAGAAGGGTCCCAAGGCATTAAGCTCCATAACTTCATGTGCAGCTCTGTCTGCATGATCTTTCTGCTGGCGTTGTGACTTACGCTGTTCACTCATGACAACAAGAGGATCTTCATTGCAGCAATATGATGAGCGTGGTAATGTTTGTGTGCACCTTCATGTTATGCTTTTTGTTTGAGATGTTGCCATATTTGTTTGAGTTTGCAGGTCAGGGCGATCTTTACCTGAAAAAGTTAACTGGAATTATGCTGCTATTTCACAGTATTTCAAGACATCAGAGAATTCAGCAAGAGTCTGTGGAAGCAATGTGGTAAAGAAGAATCACTTTGCTGAAGACTACATAAGGTAAAAAGGAATGTGGTGACTTTTGCATAAGTTTGGATTTTTTCATATTGAGATCTTCAGTGGACTAGTTCCTTTGTTTATCAGGTGGTGAAGAAAGGGCACTGCTTTTGTTTAATCACTAAAATATTCGTACCTGTAGTACTTCTAGTTAACAATGAGTTTGCAGAATTTTACATTATCACCCCACCAACAGTTCCCGCCAGCTGAGGGAACCCTTGTATGAATTGAGCATAATGAAAAGCTTATTCAATCAATTATATGGAAACTATTGATGTGGAGGGTAAAATGTCTTCAGAGTGGAATACAAACATTTTGTTACACTTAATTGCACCAGAAGATTTAAAAGTTCATGATCGTATTACTAAGGAGGTGACATAAATGTGTTTTAAAAAATATATATTAAGGTCTTTGATTGGTATTTTGTACCTATTGTGGGTATTGGAATTGTGACATATACGTTTTTTAAATGAAGCAAGAAATGAACATTACTGTTGATGAATATATCACCTTATTTAAAAAGTAGTGCATGGATTGTAGATTTGAAAGTTTGGAGGAAGAGTTAATTACGCAACAATTCAGGAAAAATTGTGGGTCAATGGAGATGCTGATTTGAAAGATATTATAAAATTTGTAAGAAAGGTAGGTATTATACCATAGTGCTAAAGCCCTAGAGTGGAGTTTCAAGACAAAGTACTTAAGGATGAGGTGGTCGCCAGAATAAAAAGCAAAGGTTCTGCTAATACTCAAAGTAGCAATTCTAAAAGTTAAAAAAGGTTGGAGATGCTACATGTGTGACAGCAGGTCATATTTAGCTTATAGCAAGTCATATCCTACCATTCAACAAACATGTACATCATATAGAATGATTGGACACTTTGTGAAAGTAGGTAGGAGGAAGAAGGGAAACAAAGTCAAATGTGCTGGGGATGGAACTTCTAGTGAGGAGGAGTGTTGCGCTAAGAAGGAACGAAAAGCACACAATGTCAATGATTCTTAGCAACCTTTTGATTTAAACATTAATGAAGGCAAGGGGAGGAAAAGGGCAAAAACGGTTTGTGAAATGTGCATTTGGGGATTTATTGTGCAAATGTATGCTGACTCTGGCCACCTAATGCAATATTAAACAGTATTGGAGAGAAGTTATCAAACTAGACATACAACCAGAAGGGTTCTCAGGTAAAATAACTGATTTGCTAGGTTATAGACGATCATTATTTTTGATTTAGGAATATGGAAACCTATGGCAAGTTGTATAATTGAAAAAGGAAGCCCCCTATTCTGCTTTGGCAAGTTCAGGGAAATCTCTATTTGATATTGTACCCTAATAGCCCAGAGTCAGTTATGATTGTGGATGTGAGAGAGGAGATTTAGGAATGTTTTGCTTATCAAGTTTGCAGAAGTGTTTAGTGGAAAGAGAGACAATCTTTCAGATTTTGTCAAACTTTCTTTATTAGGTTTTAGCATACCACAAATCCGAGACAGTCTAGTCATCAATCGACACCAATAAAATACATCTGGATTGCTAGATTGACAAATAGTTTCCCCATTGACAAGTTATCCGCAAATGAAATAATGCAATTGTATAGAATATCATTGTCAATCATATCTAAAAATAGAACAACGATTTTACCCAAAATACACCAACCAAACAAGAGCCATAAACAGAAGTACATGAGTGTTGTGAGGACAGTGGTATATAACAAAGCATCGAAAATGGAGTAAGGAGCAATACTAAAGTGCAGGGCAGGGAACAAAGTGTCTCCGTGGGGAATGGTGATGGTTGGCAGTGCTAGACTTGAAAGAGGTGGTGTGCCCTTGTGCAGGGGGGACATGCAGACAGCAATAGGCCTCTTGAAAGGAATTCTACCAAAGGGCCCCAGGGATATTTGAAATTTGTGTAAGTATCTAAGAGAATGTCAGCCATTCTCTCCATTGTGATGGCCTGCCATAACCTAGCCTGCCACTTGGACATCAATGGCAATTCCTTTTTCTTGCATACAGTCGCCAGAACGATCTTAGCCACCCCAAGGCACAATCAGAGTATTGCTCGATCACCAGATGTTTCACACTTGATAGAGTTTTCCCGCAATCCCAACAGGGCAAACCCAGGTGTATGTTGGAATCGGGTACCCCAGGATGTGTTTAATTTGGGCCATAAATTCTAGTCCAGAACAGGGGGATGAAAATACAGTCCAACCATATATGTGTGAAATCCCTAAGCAACCCACAACCCCTCCAGCAGAGATCGGACGTGCCCATAGAGATTTTTCTCGGTTTAGTGGGGTAAAGCTACCGGTCGAAAATTGTTTTGTAGTACAACTTTCGCATACCTAAAGAATGGTTGAATTTCCAGATATCTCTTCAGAGTTTGTGCCATTTCACCTCCGGGATAGTCTCTTCGAGTGTCTGCTCCCAAAAGGCGATGTGGCAGGACTGTAGGGTGATAGTAATAGTCAGTAGCAGGAAATAGAGAAATGGAATACACCCTATTGAACCCCCCACCTGTCTATCAAATTGTTCAATAGGGTTAGGGTCTCTGGTGGCTGCTGTCCTAATGCTTGGGTGGAGTACCCAGTGTTTCAGGTGTGTGTAGCGACCGAGTTTCAAGTTCGGAAGATGAAAGTCTTGCTGGCAATTTTTTCCCAGGTTAGGATGTCCCAACTGTGAAATAGGTCAGAAATGGTGAGGCATCACCCCTTTTTCCATAAGTCATAGTGACCTGGTTAAAGCATGAGCGTGAAGGCTGGGTTATGATGAATTGGGGTATAACAGGAGGGAAAAGTGTTCCGTTCAGCATTCCAATGTAGCTCTTCTCAAACTTTAAAAATCATTTTAATAGGAGTAATAAGATAAGCATTGGGAGGGCGATCTATCTTTGTCTTCCATAGTACATTCCATATATACTTGCCTACCACAGCTCTATCCATGTGCAGCCAATGTTTATATGATTTTTGTAAGGACCAATCAGAAAACTCCCTCAATTGTGACACTTCATAAAATAGGTGAAAATCAGGTAGGGACAGACGCCTTGAGTCTTTTGGTAGCCTCAACATTTTGTTTGGCAGACAAGCTCTGCAGTTTTTCCAGATGAAGCACGTTACTAAGAAGGGAAGGGCAGGCACAAATTCATGATCTAACTTGATGGGGAACCCATGAAAGAGATATTATAGTTGTGGTAAGAAAGTCATTTTGATCATGTTAATGTGACCAAGCCACGAGATATTCATGGGTGTCCATCTCTTGAATATTCCTTTTAGTTGCTGTATAAGAGCGGGGGAGAGTTTGCCCGGTATTGGGTGATTTTGATGCCTAGATAAGTGATGCCTTTTTTGGCCCTATCGAAAGGCATGGAGCTCATTAGAACTTCCATTTCATGAACAGGCAGGGACAGGTTGAGCAAAAAGGATATGTGCAGATTAATGCAAAAGCCTGCAACTTCCTTGTAAAGCTTGAGCTCAGTATCCAGAGTTGCCAAAGATGTATGCGAGTAAGTAAGAGATAGCAACACATCATCTGCATATAAAGAGATTTTGTGTTCTGCCGACCCAAAGAGAAGGCCATGAATGGAGGGAGTAATGCATATTTTGGCCCCTAGGGGTTAGATACTGAGAGCAAACAAGTGTGGGGAGAGGGGGCACCCTCATCCCTCTCCCTAAGCAGAAGAGGCCAGATCCCACTCCATTTATCAATACACATGATTGTGGCCTGATGTAGTTGGCTTGCACCATGGCAATGAATTGTTCACAGAACACGAACCATCATAGAGTAGAGAAGAGGGAGGACCAATTCAACAGATTGAAGACATTCTCAGTGTCCATCGCCATTAATACTGCCAGTATACTTTTTTAGTAGCTTTTTTGACCCGGTTGGTGACCCTACGCAAATTATCATGTGTTTCCCTGCCCTTGATAAACCCAGACTGATCTGGGTGGATCAGGTTGGCATAACATCCAGTCTGCTGGCTAACATTTTGAAGTACAGGTTGGCATCTAGATTGAACAGCGCAATAGGTCTATATCAGTGAGTCTTCTGGAATATTTGCTCTCTGCCATGCATTTGGGGCAGTGGAGCTTCGGAAAAACGTTCCTAGTCTGCCACCATCTTAGACGTGCCCCTGATAGACTCAGTTTAAAAACAGTTTCCAATTCTAACCTATGAGGCTAATATTCAACACTTCACTCGACCACAGATGCAAGCTCTGTGACTTTGATATTCAGGAGAGCAACAATAACCAAGTTACCGTAATGGACCAATAAAAGAGAAGGTTGTGAGAACCCAACACAGATGAAGGACTTAGTTTATAGGGAAAAGATGAAAGCTGATGCAGACAAGAGGCGACATGATAAGAACATTGAGTTTAAGCCAGGTGATCTTTTGATTGTCTGACAACTGTGAAGGAGAAAATCCGATGCTCCATACAATGCTGCACTTTTACACATTGTATCCACCAAGAGACATTTGGCAACGGCCCAGTGCCCATGGTTACCAGAGAATCTCCTCAATCCCGGCATTTGATTAATCAATCTGAACCTGAAAACTCAGTGACTGCTGTTACTGTTACGCAGTTTTTAAAAGTCTCTGACAGTGAGGATGACAGCTCCTAGCTTCCTCTAACCAGATCAGGTCAAATAATTAAAGTGCCAAGAAGGTGTAAAGATGTGTAACACTAAGCTCTGGGTGTTGTGCAGTCTATGGCAGGTACACAGGCTGGGAAAATGCTACATCGTGCAATGGGACTGCCTTCCCCACTACACTGATTGTGTACAGAGACAGACCTGGTGTTAACAGAACAGGTGGGTTGACTAGTTCCTTAAACAAAGCCCGGGGAAAGCTGAAAGTTTAACTTACTTCTATACAGAAATAAGTGGTTTTCTTCTGAAGAAAGCACGTTTCATCGGTGTATGGTGTGAAGTCCATCCTTCATTTAAACACTCTGTATGCCATCTCCATTTTGTTATTTTGCCAGTTGGATATGCAGCATCTTCTCCGCGATCATGTTGCCATGTCAGCCATCATGTTGTTTTAGTCCATCTTTTGTTAGAAAGTGCTGGTTGAAAGGTTATTTTGAGACAGACTGTAAATACATGAAATGGAACTAAGGTTCTTGGTCAGATTATGTTAATACAGAATTCCAAAAATGTTTAAAAACAGATGCAGTACTCACAATTTAACCAGTTCCAGTTGCAAGGCATGCAGAAAATTAAACTGGATGGCCAGATATCATGGATGGGATGATAAATCCAGAGAAACACAATCAATGCAAACCACTGTGTTTTGTTACTCTGCAAAAGGGAGGCATTAAATGGGTGGAGCATGGGTGTTCCCAAGCATTCATCCATTAATGTTGGTGCATTCCCAGAAAAATCAATACTGGTAAGCCTGGGAATGTGTCAAAGTGCCACAACTCCCCAGGGAGGGCGTAATGATTAGAAATATGTGTATTAGTCCTATTTTGTTCCTCTTTCTATGTGTTCTGTATTCTGCTACAGATATCGAACGAGTAGCAAGCCTCAAAGGATTGTTTTAGTGCAGGAAGATGCCTCTTCCTGCATAAAAATTCCTGTCCGCCATGCAGGCACCATTGCACCACGACGTAAGGGTGCCTGTGTTGGTGCTAGGCAGCCAAAAGGCACCAGTGCAAAGACATGACAGGGGTGTTTTGCATTATGTTAAAGATGACCCATTCCTGCCCTTTCCCTTTCAAGCAGTGCAGGACGGTAGCTTGCTCTGCAGTGTGAAAGCTACATAAATACGCCTGTATGTGTATCACAGCCACAGTCGCCCCAACTTTGTAAATGGTAATGCACTATGAGTGTTCTACATGCACAATTTGAAATTAACCTTCCTTTCTTTCTAGCACTAACATTTGGAAAAGATTCTTGTATGGACCAATTCTCACATTTGAGTTCATACATTTTATTATATTCCACTGAACAGCTTCAGTTTCATGTATTTTTCTGAGTAATAATCTTGAAGGCATTACAAGCTTTCAAAACAAATATGTAATTTGCATGCCGAACACCCAGCTATATATGTGAATTTCTATCGCTCAATGTTTGGCTGAATCCATCAGCTCCTCTAAGTTCCAATAAACTCTCCTGTGAAAAATCTATCCACCAACTCCACTTCAGGTACAGACTGCTCTGATTCTAATGTGATTTCTGGAAGCATCAGTACTCTACCAACCTTTTTTTCAAAAGGGGAGCTCTCTGGGTATCTCTGCCCCTACAACTTAAACAAACAACATCATTTTTGCTAGCAAGCACCTTCTGTCTCAAGGTTCCCATTCCATCACTAGTTCATTTCTGAAGTGCCCTTCTCCTTGAGTGGATATGTGGGGAGAAATAGCAGGCCTTCCCCCTGAAAGCATTATTGCCATATGAAGAGGGCCTGTGGGTGTTTGATATCTTTAGGGAAAGCCATAAAAATGGGGTTGAACTCTGATATTCCCAGTTTACATCTTGGCTAGATCTACTGAACTCAGTCCTATTGGAAACCGCAGATGAAATGCCCATCCTTAAACAAAAAGGACAAGGATGAATAGAGGCACAAGATTGTTCACTAAAGAGCCCTTTGAGAAACAGAAAACACAGACAGGCAGAGCATATAATATTTTCATAATCTCTTGATATTAAATATATTAACTCTTTGCAAGAAGCAAAAAATGAAAAAAGCACATCTTTGAAGTGAAGGCCAACTACATTAGAAAATAACAAATGCATTTAAAAATTGCCAGCAATAGATGTCCAACTTCATCAAGAATCTAACCAACCCACAGGAATCCACAGTCTTCCAAAAAAATAAAGATGCCTGTGAGAAATTATCCAAATTATTTCATAATAAAATACACATTTGTGAATTTTCACGTCCAACATAAGTTGACATGAAACCAGCTAAACAAATTATCTGCAAACCACCAAGAAAAGGGTTTTCCTTCAAAGAAATACCCCATGCTGATGCCCTTCCTGCCATTGCTAGCTTCAAGCAGTATAATTACTCTACTGAAACCCATGCAGATAAATATTTCATAGACATCAAAACCTCTTCCTCCCTACACCTAACAAAGAGGATGACCAGCTTTCTTTCACCAGATATAGACCTTAAAAGCCCCAGAGCTATGCAGATCACTCCTCTTTAATAAAAGGCTATAGATAGCCTAAAGTAATTACTAGCTTCTAGCCACTACTATCCAACCTTTTATTCTTGGCAAAAATATTAGAAGGCTGCATGCAGAAACAATTGAAAGACATTATAACAAAAACTAACTTACTTGACACCCACCCATTAATTTACAGAACTGGCTGCAGTATTAGATGGGCAATGCTTCACATAAATGATGATGTGGTCACCATCCTAAACAAAGGCAACATTTGCCTTCTGGGCCTGTCATCAGTCTATGATAGAGCCAACCAGTCCTCTCTGCTGAAAATCCTGAAAGAATGAATTGTACTAGATGGCACATTATTAACTTGGTTTGAATCATAGATTTCTCCCCCCAAAAACAGGTAGGTGATATCTCTAAACACCCGCTACCCTTGAACACAGAGCACCACATGGCTCCTTCCCATCCCCATGCTTTTCAACTTATTCATGAAATCTCTGACCTTTCTCCTAAGTCAAACATATCATTCCATCCCATGCTAATGACAGAGAACTATATGTGAAAGTATTTTCACCAGAGGACATAATTGCACTTGGAATAATCTTGACAGCTACAATCTGTGTGACCCTACACTGCCCTCAAGTGAAACCTTAGAAAACATAATTCCTCCCTATTAGACCTATCAGCCTTAGGGAAGTCTTTCCTCAAATGTTTTGCCTACTTACCTCCAATTGTTGTGCTAAAGAGCTTGTTCTCACTCCCCAAAACATGTTTTGGACCCAGCCTGAATTAGTCCTAACCCACCATGTGGTGTCATGCCAGTCCTGGATCCTTGGTGGTGTTGTTAAAGGTACCCAGATGGGCAAAATTGTAAACTTGAGACTTATAAGGTTCAGGCTAAAAACTGCTCTGAGAATCGAGGGAAGATCAGAACTAACCTGATCGTCTATCCACCGAAGATGCAGCACTGGTCGGCCTGACTTTCCAGCAGCTCCTGCTCACCTGCACCCAGGAGAGTGAATCCAAGGGCCTTTGCAGGCCTCCTTTTCAGAGCCTCAGGGACACAAAATGCCCCCACCATCTTGAACCTGTAACTGGCCGAGTCAGGGTGAGTCCTGCACCCCTAGGTGGTGCCCCACCTTTCCCGGACCTTTGGTTGTGATGCTAAATGTGTCCAGATGGGAAAATCTCAAAACAGATGACTTAGAACATTTTTGGCCCAAAAATATGTTATGAGAACCAGGAGGAAATCAGGATCAACCTACTCGCCTATCTACCTGAGGTTCATCTTTGGTGGGATTGGCTTTGAGGCTTATCACACTAACTACCTTCTTCTCCGCAGCAGCAAATCCTGTTCAGCAGCCCTTTACCAAAGCGGTGACTAGTCTTGTGGAACTATCTTCAGCTACACTCACTCCATCAGGACTCCCCCGCCATGACACTGCCAGCACAACAGGAACATCTAAATTGGCTCATTCAATCCCGACGGCATGACCGTATGGAGTACTGTAGGGAAGAAGAGAAGACCGCCACCGCTGTGGTCTCCTGTTTTTTGCTGCAACATCTAATTTCGATGGGCAGACCGCCATCAGCTTGACAGAGTACTTGGGACCACCACTGTAGCAGGATAGCAGTAGTCATGGGAAGATCTAAATCAGGCCCTAAGTCTGAACGTAGAAATCTTCCCTGCGTCTTCGACCCAAGGATCCCTCCTCAAACAACGCCTGCAGCCGTACGGGCATGTACCTTCTCAGAGTCCGAAGGTAGGAGATGACCAAGCCCAGTCCACTTCTTCTATCTGAACCATGCTCTATTGTGACTCGCCATATTTTTTTACTGTAGCCCAGTCTCGCGCAACACTATGTCTGTGGATGGGGCGTTAATCTTTTGGGTGATCATTTTTACAAAAATATCTAAAAATTCAAAACTTCAGTTCTACTGATTGAGGTTTTGTCTTTTGGTATCAAATAAATAACTTATTAAAATTCAGTTAATTTTTCTAAATTCGTGTGAGGTTTTTCTTGTGTTGTATTTTCACTTTATTACTGTTTTTGTGTTGCATAAATACTTTACATATTGTCTCTAAGATACGCCTGGCTGATTTTTTTGTCAACCTTCTAGAGATTTAAACACAGGTTAATTTAGTTCTATACACAGACAATGTGCTCTTGATGTTAAGTAATCCCCCAATCGCAATGCCAGCCTTGATGGCACCTATTGAAGATTACTATGCCTTCTCTGGAAACTGGATCAGCTGGGGTAGAACAGAATCGATGACCAAGATGCTTGCCGCCACACGGTCTTCGCTACAATGGCTGCCAGCAAAGTGGATGCCCAAAGGGATGAAATATCTAGGCATACGGATGAACACTGACGTTTCCACCAGGTCAAAGTTAATGTCCTTCCACTTTGTGGGTCACGGTCCAAATGATCGAAATGGTGGTGATCGTCCCCAGGTTCACTTATGTTTGTGGCAAGGTCCTGTTTTAACAGGGACATCTTAAGGATTTTGGGGGCCCCTGTTCAGAACAGCTTTGAATTTATGAAACAGTTTCGCCTCTTTCATGCCCTCTTTGGCCAGGCCACAGACAGTGTACAGGCACACTACTCCAAATTCTAAATGATTTTAGGTATAATAATCAGGGATAGAGAGGTGTGTTTTCAATGATTTAACACAGCAGCAGCTCACTAAAATTACTGCAAATATTCTCCGAGACAGCCTCCCATTTCTCATATGAGAAGTCCTCTTTTGATCCAAAAGAAGCTTTTTTATGAATATTGCATTTTTGCCTCAACACATTTCTGTTCAAAATGCTGGTAATACACTCCCACATTAAAAATATATTAAAGGAAAATGGCATTTAAAAGTATTTGGAACTATTCAAGGTCATCAGGGCAAGACTCTCTGCAAAACAGAGCTGGCAAAGGGGCCCCCTGAATGGCTGGGGCCCTGGGCCAGAGCCCACTTAGCCCATGCCTTAAAACATCTCTGCAGAACAATGCGACCAATCGACTGTATGTCTGGGACACTACTCCACCTTGACTAGCAGATGCCATGGCCACGACCTCTGGAGGCCGCCACCTCCCACTTCTTCTGTCCTAATATGGAGCTCAACACATCTCCCAGATAGCTTACCGCCTGAACCCAACATATGTAATTCTGCTTTGGATTAGCACAGAACACAGACTCTACAAGGGGGTGGAAACCCTGTTGATTCTGCATGCTGGCCCCTAATTTTCATAAGATTCCCACAATCCTGTTCTAGTGCAAATGCATAAGATCTGGAAGACGGCACACAAGTTCCTCTGAGAAGATGGACTTACCCTTGCTAATGCCCCGTTATGGCACAATGCTGCTGTGACCATTGACTCTAAACCCTTATTGAGACAGGATTAGTGTCTTTAGGAAATTTGTGGAGTAGACCAAGTCCTAATGAATTGAGCTATGAAACCATTTGCGGAACTTTCTAATGCAAACTAACTACCAAAGTACCATTTCTAGAGATATGTGCACCTGCTGCAGCGCTGCATTGGTTCCATCTAATGCCGAAGACATGTAAATCGCTCCACATACCATCATCGTTGTCTACTTACTTCGTTCGATGGGGCTACTACAAGAATTGTTCGCAGAACTCTATTACCTGCTAATCACTAGACAATTCTCTGGTCCACTGGAAGGCCTTTTCTTACTCTGGTGGAAACATTGGCTTACCAACTCGTATTCCCCTACACAAAGGGCACATCTAATGGCTGACCCCAATGGATAAGTCCAGGAGACATGGCCGAAATTCACCTACTTTAAAATCCGCCAGTATTGGCACGGGTCTCCAGAACAGCTCTTTTTTTGTGAAAGGAGCGCCCTCTTCCAACTGGTGGAGATTTGACTCCCTGCACAGTGATAGTCTAAATACCCTGCGGTCCTCCCTAATGCTTTATCCCTATTTGGCCCAGGTGTGTCAAGCCCCTATAGAAACCTGTTCCCTGGGCTGTACACCGATGGTGGCACTATATTGGTACATGATTCGGGAAATGTTCAGAGACAACCAGACATGAAAAGAGGTGGCTTTCTACTTCCACAGAGACAGCGGAAAGGTGTATTCCCTGGAACTGGTCCAAGTCCATAGTTCACACCCTTGAGGAACGGAAGGATAGTATGGTGCAGACAGATGCATATGAGCACTTTATCTACACATTGAATGACTAATCACAACTTTTCTTGGATATCTGGGGTGCTTTTTAGTGTCTCCACCCCGGATATCATCCGACCTATTTCATGATCTATCTGAGGGAGTTTATCTTTTTGTTGAATATCCTTAGAGCCTCTGGCATGTTTTATACCTCTTCACATACTGCATTTCAACTAGTGGGTGCTTATTTCCTCTTTCGTAATCACAGACTTTGTATTTTTGTATATTTATCTCTGATTTTATATGTTGACATGTTTTCCGATTAGGTTACATGACCGACTGTACCTAGTCTTCCTAGGTTTGTTTCTTAATTGCTAAGCTGTTGTTTTTCTTTTGCTAAGTTCTTTACATATAAAACAGATAAAATGTATGCGATGATGTACCAGCTCGAATATCTAAACTATTACCAAAAATACTTCAAACCTCTTCTACAACCGTTTCATGAATGATCTCAAATCATTTTATAGCATAATGAAGGTAGTCGAATCCAAGTAGTTTTCCATGTAGGTTTATTGAGTAGCAAGTTACATCGAAGAGAGCCCCACCAGGAGAAGACTTCCTGATGCTCAGCCCATACACCAACTGGCTTACGCACTCCAACATTCCACATACCAAAATTATCTCACGCAGTCATTCTGGCTGAGCAGCAGGACAACAAACATCTCCCTCCTTTACAATGGAAAGGAAGGAACCATAAAAAGGCTTCAGAAAAGAAGCAAGAAACAAGAAAAATGAGAAGAATATACACTGAAACAAGGGAAGGAAATAAAAGGTGGAAATGCAAACAGGAAAAGAAAATACAAACAACTCATACACCAACTATGTTTCTCACACAAAGATAACCCACACACTCCCTCACACAAACAACAAAACAACCCAACTAAAATATCATGCAAGCTTGCTAGGCAAACACAAAAAATGCAAGAGCATAAACAACAAGGTGAAGGAGAGATCAAAACACAGAAGCAAGAGAATGGTGAAAGGTAGAAGACAGCCACAGGTAGAATAAGCAAGAGGATAGTTGCCTTTAACTCAAGCAAGAGCATGGGGAAAAGTCCCCAGAAAGACTGCAAATCCTAGGTGTCGCAGAAAGTGCCACATAGTTCATTGCAATATAGAAGAATGCAGAACTAGGTGTGGGAGAAAGTACCACACAGCACAATGCAATAAAGAACCAGGTATGGTGGAGAATAGCACATGGTACATTGCAAATATGCGAACAGCAGAAATAGTTGTGGTGGAATATACCTCACAGTACAATGCAACATGTATGAACTCAGAACAAGGTGTGGGGGAAAAACACACAGTACAATGCAATACAGAACTAGGTGTGGTGGAAAATACCACACTGTACAAGGCAATACAAGAAACATAAAACTAGGTGTTGCATAAAATACCATACAGTAAAATGCAAAGTGTGGCGTAAAATACCATGTGTAATAATGTAAAATGCAGGAACTGTAGAACTAGGTGTGGGGACACGCCACACGGCACAACATACAGCAAAAAACTTTGCAACTGGAGGTGTGGGAAAATCACATGGCACCAATAGGAACTGTAAAACTACCCCAAACACAGGAAAGGTGTGGGCAGACACCACACAGTACAATGCAACATGCAGCAAAAGCAGAGGGTAGAGAACCACAAGAGCACTAACATCACGAAAAGAAAGGTTCCCTAGAAAAGAAACAAAAGCATGTAAGAGAAACAGCAAGCAGTTATGTAAAAAGTAAACTGCGCAGAACATCAGTTAATGGAGAGGAATAAAAGTTAATGCAAATTGTAGGTTGACATAGAGTTGACCCTTAGAAGCACAGCAGGCAAAGTTGATGTACAAGAAGGCACGGGCTGAAGAGCATCCGAAGCAAGTAAGCTGATTGTGCAGACACAGTTAAATGGAGGAGAAACAGAAGGTTTGCCAAGTTAGAAATAGTATCTCTAATAAAAGAGAGAGGGACCGAGCAAACAAAGATGCTGGGTACCAACAGAGACAGTTGTCTAAAAAGTGAACCCCTTTGGGTAATATTTCGCATCAAACATAAGAATTGTCACACAAACACTCATTCCATACATACAAAGATGAACAAGGAGGAAATGTAAAAATAGCAGATTATGAAAAAATATATGCAATTTATTCAAGGAAATGGTAAAAACATACCAGACACCATTTACAGTATGTTCGACCCTATCCAAGATAGATGGTAAGTATTTTTATATATATATAACACACACCTATGTGATGAACTCACTGAGATATGCCTTGCGATAATTTCTATATATATATTCTTACAAGTCTCTAGGTATTCATTTATCCTCTAGTATTGCCAAAGAAGTGCTTAGTTCACGTATCTTTGCTTTTCTGGATCGTTAAGTCTATTAATTACTTGAACCAAATGCTGAGCAACAGCTAAGAAACAAAACTACTGAGGCAGTATTCACTGTCCTGCTCTCAACATGCTGCGCAAATGCTAATTAACTAAAGTATTGAGGTGGGTTCACTTTCTTGTTCTCCAGTCTAAAGTCACAAGAAATGCCTCATGTGGAAATGATAAAAAATTGATTAAATAAACTCACAGATTCCAGGAACAAGTTCTGAAGTCTTCCTCCGAGAGTAAATATACTCACAGAACCAAAGCTCCGAGAACGAAGCGCCGCCAAAGGAAATGCGACCGCTCCGTCACAAAAATCAGTTGAAGTGCGCAGTTCAAAAGAAAAATGACCGCAAACACAGCTGCTGGAGCTGCTGGCCCGAAACACTAGACCGGCAACCTCGCAGGAAAACTGGCGGCCATCTTGGAAATCCGCTGTCACTGTCCAAGCAAGGACCCATGTAAAATCGAAGACTATCGCTTGGAAATAGACTTGGTTGGCTTGAAATGTCGGGATTGATGAATTTTGAAAACCACTGGGAGTGTTTGGGGGTTTAAAATTAATGGGCCTTGCTCAGTCCTGACAACTTGCCCATGCGGTCGCTAATGGGCGCAGCCATCTTGTTTTTCACTTGTACCGCCCACTCATGATGCTTATTGCCTGTTCCGGGTCGCGTATTGCGTGCTCCTGCCCATTCGCGATCAGTATTTCTTGTTGGGGAATGCGTATTACGTATTCACAACACTTTTTACATGCTCAGGGGGGAAATATTGCACACACTTGCCAATGCGGTCACATTGGGCGCGGCCATCTTGTCTATTGCTATGGTTCTGGGCCTGCTTTCCTATCCTCCTCCTATTTTTATAATCCTTTGTTTCTGTACACTTTTTTAAAAATCTTTTTTATTTATTATCTATCTCTCTATTTTCCCGATTCTATATTTTGAGTTTTCTTCACCTTTTTGTGACTTTTTGTAATACCTTTTCACTCTTTTTCTATAACTTGCTTCCCTGCGGAAGGCGACGCCCACATGAGGTGCCGCCACGGGCCCTATTTAGTGAAGCGGAGGTGGACGCACTTGTTTTTTTGTCCAGCGCCACCTCCCCTTAACCCTGGCAGCAGGCGGCAGGCAGGCCTGGGTCCAGGTACGG
This sequence comes from Lissotriton vulgaris, assembly GCF_964263255.1. Lineage (NCBI taxonomy): Eukaryota > Metazoa > Chordata > Amphibia > Caudata > Salamandridae > Lissotriton > Lissotriton vulgaris. The sequence continues at coordinate 1,015,756,956 of NC_141696.1, read as the reverse complement.
ACACGGGCTCCAGGAGCGCTGGCAGAGGTAGTGAAAGGTATGCCGTGCAGTGTTTTGCTGCTCTGGTGTCCGGCGCACCAATAATCAGCTGACGCACCCGTGGTTCGATATCCTGGACTTGGAGCAGGAGCTGCTGGACCTGCTAGGTATGGAGGTGCTGGGGCTTGGTGAGTAGCTATTTAATATTACTACTTTGTGTTCTTCTGCTCTGTGTTATATATTGTGAATATTTTTTTCCGTAGGTAAATTACATTGAAACATCTTCTGTGATTGTTATGACACAGGTGGTTAGCGCTACTAATCTTACTTGTTTGCAACTTTGCGCTCGCTTTGGCCTGCGTTGATTTGATACTACTTTGCGATAATGACATTTCAACATCACTGCTCATTACTAGACTGGCTACCTCTGCGACACTCATGGGCTTCGGCAGATGCAGAAGTACTGCTCCCAGCTTGGTCCCCGGACACCCCTGCTGCAGGCATAATTTTTTTACCTCAAAAAAATCGAGGCCGGCACACCAGTCTTGGCAAGTGCCACTTCCTTCTTCTGTTCCTTCTTCTCACTGGCAACTTTCTATGGACTGGAGGACCTGGTAACTTTCTTCGGGCCATTTTCTTCAGAAGTCAGCAGGACACTGTTGCACAAGTTGCAGAGATGTGGCCAAACGTCACATGACTTGTGCGCAGCAGGACTTCTGTCTGGCAGTACAGTAGATGATGTGCACCTAAAAGCAAAGAAGTCAGGAGAAGAAAAACAGTTAAATGTTGCATTTGTTGTTGTGGTTCAATTGCTACTAGTACAAACAAACAAAAATATTAAATAACTTAGTGTGTGTTGGTCACACTTGTTAGTGTTATAATATTAAAGGTTATAAACTCAGTTTAAGTTATAAAAAAAAACATAACAGTGTAGCCATTTGTGAGATATTGACAACAAGGGCTTTCGCATTACACTGTGTACACTCAGGAAGGATAGGAAAGAAGAAGAACAAAAACAAAAATACAAATGTAATGGAAGTGGAACCTGTTTTATTGGCACTAATTTATTTGCTCATCACGTCATTCAGGGAGCTCAGCTGGCAAAGGGGATGGATGGAAGCAGTAATACAAGAGGAACATATGAAAGACATGCGGGCCTATGGCAAAAGCCATGGCTGGCCTGGCTTCAAAATGGCCACCAGCAACATGGCCAGCCCCACAACAACAATGAGAAAGCGAAGACAGACAATGCAGGTCTATGGCAAAAGCACACTGCCTGGCTTCAAAATGGCTGCCAGCCAGATGGCCAGGACAACAACAAGAATCCTTGCCAACAGACTTGATACAGGTGGTAGACTAACGATTTTTCAAGCCAAAAATAACTTTATCTTAGGTGTCTCCTGCCTGATATTGCATTTTTTACAATAGAAGTCAATGGAAAATTTTCAATTTTCCCGATTTTTTATTGTAAATCTCGCACGTCCCTGTCCTGAAATGTTGGCATGTATGCATGCAGGCCTATATCGCAAAAGAAGCAAACTTATATAACTACCACCACAAAATGGCCACCAGTCACATGAACACTCACAGTCACAAGCAACAAGCAGGAGGCCTGGAAAACAATGAACTGAAACAGGCCTATAAGAGCCAGGCAAAGAAGGCATGCTAAACAACACAACGTTAATGCAATAAAATGCAAAAATGAAAATCCACAGAGCTAAACAAGGAAGTTACACAACACACCACACACACACAACAAAATACACATTTTGCAATTCAATCCAATGCCATTGATGCCCTAAATGATGTTTAAAATAAATTCAACGCACACCAAAGGAACAGTTGTTTCCTAATGCATCCATGACTAGCTCTGGAACTACTGATTACCCACAATACTTTTTTATAAAAAAATTATGAAAAGTACCAAAGTCGTTGCAGCAACTGCAATGCCCCGATCAAACAAATGACAACACCAATTTATTTGTAAAATCTCAAATCCAAAAGTCCTCAAATCCAATGATATATGATGCAGCAAACACAAAGAGTGATCCTCCCAGCTCCATATCCAAATGAAAAATGAACAGGAGATGGACAAAGCACTGGTAGGAGCCTGCTGGACAGGAACAGGAAGTTGGAGAATCTGTGGCACTTCCTTCCAGTCCCCAAAAAGTTTTTTTTTTTAAAAGGACTCCTTGCACAAAAAAATACAGCCAAATGTCAATCCGAGGAGATTTTTTCATCCAAATCATCATTTTAGAGAAGGTTTTATGATGCTCAAGATATTCTTCGTCTCCAGATTGTAAATTTTGTGTGTTCGGCATCGCAAGCTTCACCAAACTTTTGCCAGATGTCCGATGGCTGGTCTGAATGATGTGTTCGCGATCGCACACTCTTGTGGTTTCGCGCGTCCAGTTACCAAAAGCTTGTGGCGCACGAGAACGGATAGGAAAACTTGTTGGCAAATGCAGGAATCCCGGTAAGTCGCTATTGTGTGCATGAAAACACATTTTTAAAGTGCGAACAAGAAAATAATTATGCTATGCTGCGGATGGCAGAATTTCCGGTAATTACGCGTTCTGCGCTGAATTGCATAAATTCCGCAAATTCCACGAGCGGAGCGGATTTTACCGCCCATGATGAGTGTTGGGGTAAGAAAAACCCCAGTGCACCCACATTACAACCTTATATAAGTGAAGCCCTCCGACGGGGCACTCTTTGGAATGGTATGCCCAGTAATAACATTCATTTCTATCACCCACTATATTTCCAGTATGACTTCAGGCAACTATGAAATAGAGGGGTACATGTAAATAGGCTGTCTTAATAACAAGGATTAATCTAGGATCCTTGATACAATCATACATTTGCCTGTTTATGTTTATTTTTATGCAGTGTCCCCCCTACTCATGGTTCCTGCCAGTAGGAAGACCTTCGCCTAAAACCCATTAGCCCGACATAAAGGTCAAACACGTTGATGTCTACTAAAAAGTGGTCAGGAGTTTGCCACTTAAAAATAACGAAAGAGGAATTAAGCCTCTATGACCTACCGAGCATTCTCCGACCACCAAATAGGGTCATTGATTATCTTGTGAATCCTGCATTCCTTTTGAGGTCCAGAACATGTCCACAGCTAAACGAGTTGAATAACCTTGAATGTTTAAAAATACCAGACACTCTTTTACGAGATTGTAATCAGATATGTTTCATTGTTGTTCATTAATGTGATGTTATCACGTTGGATTGTGTATGTTGTGTCTTCATTATGTTTAATGTAATATGTATGTAAATAATCAATTCTATGTATGTTTTATATGTTTATTGCACAAAACCAAAGTTTTTACCAGTTTGTCAATTTGAAGTAAATTCATGCAAATAAGAGAAGAATCATCTTGTTTCTATGTATGCTATGCTTTTTTACCCATATAAATTGATGGTGTAGAACCAGAGATGCAAAAGGATTGAGTGGAAACCAAGTGGTGAAAGATGGGTATAATAAAAAAAAAAAAGAAAATATGAAGCCTTAATTGAAATTCACAAATCTGATTAGTTGGCTTAGCACGTTAAAATCACATTGAGATCAATGGTATAAGGTGTACATTCTCTTTCAGTATAGCCTTTAAAATGACAGCAGGCGACACAGTACGGCACACTTAAGTGCCTTAGGTATACTGGGCCTCTAAACCTACATGTCCTATTATATACTAGCAACTTACCAATACCTTTCAATACCAATTGTAACTAAGCCTAATTATCATACATCTAATAATCAGAGCACTGGCCCTGAGTCTGCTAAACAGAGGCCAGAGCACAGTCAAAATCAGTTACCACCGGTATCCAGCAAAAAATGGACATTATCAGGGCAAAAATTATGACTTTGTCACATTTAGAAAATCACAGGCAATTCAAAAGTGTTTTTAGTCAGAAAATGATTTCTAGTTCATGTCAGAGAGTGTTTGCCTGTCCGCCTTCGTTCTTACCTGCTGTTTCCTGAAATAGCAATCTATTCTGACGTGTGGTTATTTTTAAAGATATCTTTATTATTTTATTAATTCATACATTGGTACATTGGAGAAGCAATACAGTACTCTTCAAGTAGTCTTCAAATAAGTATTATTGTCACTTGATGAAACTTTTCTCGCTCAAAATGCTCATTACACGTTACACGTCATATGAGTGCGTCGAACCCCTGAGCACTTGTTGCTGACCCCGTCGTCTATAGGTTAAGAACCATTGTTTTTTGGCATAACCCAGAAGTAAATAGTAGTGTAAATGATAATGTGCCAACCCAGAAGTAAATAGTAGTGTAAATGATAATGTGCCAGTGGAGTTGCATTTAATCTTCTACTTACTGAAGTTGAGCACACATATTCATTTGTGGAACAAACTTGCTTCAAATAACAACATAAACTGATAGCACAATATAGCACAACCTAACATGTTCTGAAACATTCAGGTATGTCACCTTAAACTAAAAGGAAAAGGGCACTGCTAATGCAGAGCATCACTTCTATAATTTGTATTAAAGAAATGGCAACAGAAATTCAGCAAATGCAGCTCTATATTTTGGAACGTATTTTGATTTCACCGAGATTCCTTCTTGCAATAATAGTCGAATATCGGATCACAGTCCGAATTAGAGGACAATTCCATAGGATTTTGAAATGATGGCATATAGGTTACTTGACATCATTAAGAATTGTTATATGGCAAATTGCAAGAAAATAAACATGGGTAACCATGTACATTGACATGTCTTGGATGAGAACAAGTTGGGAACATATCTTTCTTGATAATCCGGTGCAGGCGGTGTTTGAGCACAGGGAACATGACCTTGTTTTTATTGCAATTACAGTGCATCCTGCTGGAAATATCTGCTGGAGAAAGGCTTGAAGGCAACCATGAAAGGAAGTCACACTGTTCTTCATTTCCCTCAGAGCAGATGTGCAGACCAGAGATTCCTGTTAGTGTTTGTGACAAAACACCTATGATAACAAATCAAAATTCACAACACATGTACTCACAGAGGGCTAATCTTCTTACCAAGATACCCAGGCTGTGCTTTAGCAAAACACAATTTAGCCTTGTTCAGGCTTTATTTTCTCAGAGGGAATACTCTGAATGGCCATCTGGAATTTGTAATTAAAAAAGTTAGATTGTGATTTGAGCTTCTGGATGCATGAAATGATATTGCACATTGTGCCAAATGCAAACAATATTAACAAATACTTTGACGGTAGCAAAATGATGCAATGTATGATGCTATCAAAACAATAACAATACAGTCAGAGGAAAATGTCTTTAATGACCTATATTTTGTCCTTGTGTGTAACACTGGACAGACTGGATGTACGTGTGTGAAAGACTAGACCTGCATAGAGCATCATCTAAGTCATCTTGGTGAATAGAAATATATTTCATGTGAAAATCTGATTTACACCTAGAAAAATTCTTTATGTATTCATAAAGAAATTGTGCGGGATGCCTAAATGTGCACTTTCCAAATGGTAGACTTTCTGGGGCATATTTGCGGAATAGAGGCTCAGTGCAGTGCAGCATTCACCTTGATGTGCTGCACTGCATAACTGGGAAAGGGCGGGAATGCGGCATATTAAAGGTATATGACGAATTCCTGATTTTTCTCCCTCCACCGGCACTCAATGGGCTGCCTAGCTCCAGCCAAGGCACGCTGGCACCGTGGAAGGGAGAACTTACTGCACAAAAACATACTGAGAGGTAGTTTTCTCTTTCTATGTTTGCTGTTGACTGCAACACACATAACAAGAGGAAGTTTCAGGAGAAACACAGATAATACTCCTCATTAAGTCCCCCCTCCCCTGAGAAGGTGCATATTTTTGGCACAGTTCCAGATTTGTCAGGTCTTGCAAATCAAGGAATGCTTACAAATCATGGGAGTTGCAGGGGAACACCAATGCAAAACCCTTGGAATGCCTACCCAGGGCACAGTAATGCAATGCAGCAATTTGTGCTGTATTACGACATTCCAGGTTTTTAGAGAAACTCATAGCCACTGTAAGTGGTTTTATGTGTCTTAAAAAATCTGACTTAAGGTTTGTATCGCTCCTGCACCAGGTTGCAAACTGGGCCATAAAAATGTGTTATCAGGCACTATTGAGCATTTAAAAGCTAGTGTCTGAGCAGCAGTCAAAAACCCACACACTGATAAATTACCTGATGAACCAAAGGGCATCTAAATAGCTCAGGCATGGAAACAGATGTAATTATAAAGAAATATGCCACAAAATTTTCCATTTCCACCAGTATTGTAGCCAGTGTATTTTGGGCCCAAGTGCAAGGAAGGAAATGCTCCGCTGGCTGCTGTTTGATATATAAAATGAAGCAAAAGTCAGGGTACAGTTGACCCCTCAAGCCTCTGGGCCCCAGTGCTACTGCACCTACTTTATGAGTGAAAGATACTCCCCTGATTTACAAAGGGTTTTTATATGTAGATTAGAGAATATTCACAAAGAAGGAAATAAATACAGTTGTTAAGAAAGTTTAAAAAACTGAATTTTACAATTTTCCTAGCACTACATACGTACTTAGTGCACACACTGTAGAGTTTATACAAACATGCTGTGTAATATACACACAGGTGAATAGCACAAACTTTACAATGTGTATGTTACTTATAAATACATGATGGATATCAAGGCCACTGATTTACAAGCACTTCGTGTTGGGTTTGCATAATTTTTTTTAACACAGACCTCAAAAAAGGATGGAGTTTGGCCCAGATCTACAAACACTCAGGGCCCAATTACAGTGCCCGTCAGACGAGCATTCAACAGGCATCATTGCGGTAAAGGGACAGGCAGAAGGTAGTTGGCAGTCCCAATCGCTAAATTACGATCCAACTGCATTGAGGCTTGTGCTGCTGCCCAGAAATGTCTGAAGCACAAGCCCCAATGCCAAAAAGTATGTTTTTAAATATCCCTGCACACTGTGGCCAGCCCCATGTGGGGCCTGCCACATTTCAGGGATGTTAGGGGGTATAGGGCCCATAGCAGAGGGCCATGAGTACAGGGGCCCTTCTAGGGGACCCTTAAATGACTTTCCACCAGCCTTTTCAAGTCAGAAAAACCTATAGGAAATAGTTGGAAGAAAGGTTGATCGTTTTCCCACAACGTTGCCTGAGAAGGCATCCCTCAATCGTGAGGCATGCGATCCGACCGCTCGCCTGACTGGCTCCTTGAACCCGTTGGAAGTTGTTGGTTTGGGTCTTGGAGCAATGCGGTCCCACCAAAAGCATCGTAATTTTGAAGTCTGACTGTGGATATAGATATTGGTGGGGCTGGTCCCACTGACATCGTAATGAGGTCCTTAGTGTTACTTTTATAAAGCAGACCTGCCGCAAAGTGTTAGATTGATATTTACAATCCAATTCAAATCATGATTTGCATTAGATTATAACACAAATTAAGGCAACACAGCAGTGTGCACATCATTGTATTTTTTCAAGAACTACCGCCCCATCTCGCTGCTCCCGTTTCCTGCAAAAGTCATCGAGAAGACCATCAACAAGCAGCTGGCCACCTTCCTCGAGACGAACGGATCCCTCGACCCCTCACAGTCTGGCTTCCGGGCCAACCACAGCACCGAGACCGCCCTGATCGCAGCCACTGATGACATCCGAGCGCTGCTCGACAACGGAGAAACAGCGGCCCTCATCCTCCTCGACCTCTCCGCGGCCTTCAACACTGTCTGCCACCGTACCCTAGTACAACGCCTCAGCAACGTCGGACTCCAGGAGAAGGCACTGGAGTGGATCATCTCCTTCCTCGCGGGAAGGACACAGAGAGTCCGCCTCCCTCCGTTCAGATCTGAAGCCACCGAAGTCATCTGCGGCGTTCCTCAAGGCTCCTCGCTCAGTCCAACCCTCTTCAACGTCTACATGAGCCCCCTCGCAGACATTGCACGCCAGGACAACCTCAACATCATCTCCTACGCCGACGACACCCAGCTGATCCTCTCCCTTACCAACGACCCCGCCACCGCCAGAGCCAACCTTCACGAAGGGATGAAAGAGGTAGCTGAATGGATGAAGAACAGCCGCCTGAAACTGAACTCGGACAAGACGGAAGTCCTCATCCTGGGATCCTCACCCGCTGCTCGGGACGACTCCTGGTGGCCCCCCGCCCTAGGCAGCGCACCCAAACCAACAGACCACACACGCAACCTGGGCTTCATCCTGGACTCCTCCCTCTCCATGACCAGACAAGTCAACGCCGTCTCCTTGTCGTGCTTCAACATCCTGCGCATGCTACGTAAGATCTTCCGGTGGATCCCCACCGAGACCAGGAAGACGGTCATCCAGGCCCTTGTCACCAGCCGTCTGGACTACGGCAACTCCCTCTACGCCGGAACCACCGCCAAACTCCAGAAGAGACTCCAGCAGATCCAGAACGCCTCAGCCCGACTCATCCTGGACATCCCCCGTCGCAGCCACATCTCCGGACACCTGAGAGACCTGCACTGGCTCCCGGTCAACAAGAAAATCACCTTCCGTCTCCTCACCCACGCACACAAAGCTCTACACAACCAAGGCCCAGGATGCCTCAACAGCCGCCTCAACTTCTACGCTCCCAAACGCCAGCTTCGATCGACCAGCCACGCCCTCGCCGCCGTCCCCCGCATCCAGAGAGCCACCACAGGGGGACGGTCCTTCTCCTACGTCGCCGCCAAGACATGGAACTCCCTCCGCACCCACCTCCGCCTGACCCAGAACCACCTCGCCTTCAGGAAGCAACTCAAGACCTGGCTGTTCGAGCAGTAGCGGACCACCCTCCCCCAGCTCCTTGAGACCCTCTGGGTGAGTAGTGCGCTATATAAATGCGATGATTGATTGATTGATTGATTTTGTGTTAAGGAGGCATTTCATGGCTGGTTCATTGGCAGTCCTCTGCATCCATTCATGGATTTTGACGGTAACCCATAGCTACAAAAACGTGTAATCATGGATGTGAGCCAAAATCCTGCTTTCCCTAGGGGTTGGTGTAGCAAGAGGAAATATTTTAATTACTTCTAGTTTCTTTACTCTTTGCATGTGTCCTGCATTCTGCAGCACACAGACAAAGAGGAAATTGCCTATTTAGCACAGTTTTTATGAAGGAAAGGATTCTTTCTAGCACAGCAATTATGCTAATCACAACAAAAACAACCTTGCTCTGTGGTGCAAGGTTGTCTGCATTACCGAATGGCAGCATAAAGTATGCCATTGGAGGGAAAGAGCAGAACAGCGTCTCATATTTATAGATATGGTACTATTCTGCTCTCTCCAATTCATGCACCTCAGCAACTTCACCTACTGTGCTGTATTGTATAATTTACTTGTAAATCTAGGCAGTGGTATATATGATCCAATAACCCAAAGTAACCCAACACAGGGTAATGCACTGACCTTGTGTTACTTTGCGCCAAAGAAGCGTTCCATAGTTGGTTCATGGATGGTCCTGTGCATTCACCCATGGATTGTGAAACAAATCTACGTATAAAAAGACTTGTACACATGGACTTGCAATAGAATCCCATACCTCCTTGAGGCGGATCTAACAATTAGAAATATTTTTTTCACTTCTCCTTGTTTTTTTTCTGTTTGTGTGTACTGCAATCTGCAAAAACCTGAGACACGCTTGCATTATGGTGAACTATGATGCAAGGGTGTCTGTATTTGCAAATGGCAGCATTAAGTGCACCAGCAAAAGGAGAGCACAGTATAGTGCCACATCTTTGTAGATATCCCACTGTTCTACTTTTTCTTATTCACACAATGCAGCGCAGCAACTTCACTTGATGCGCTGTATTGTATGGTCTTTTTGTAAATCTGGCCCTAATAAATTTAGACAATACATAAGTGAAGTGTACACCTTCTGTGACAGCGCCTAATTTCGAAGGTTTAATTCTACAAGCCGAAAGTTGAGAAAACATTGCCTAAGCCCGATATAAGTGGCAAGGGAGTTCACGTACTAAAAATACAGGGATAATCTTCATCTTGCAGTCACATTTGGAAATTATGATAAAACCCTTATTTAAAAAAGATATATATTGTTCAGTACTAATTGAGGAACCAGCGGCAAAGTAACATGGTTTGGAAAAATCTATATTGCATCAATTATGGGGATAAATATGTTCTAATATACTTTTTACGTTTTATATCTTTCCCGGATTTAAAAGAAAAGTCAAATGTGGTGAACCTTGTTCAGAGCAGAATCCTTTTGATGCAAACCCAAAAACCTTTATTTTTGTTGCAAACTCTAGGCCCCGATTATGAAGGTTGTCAGTTGGACTGCTGCCCACTATAGAGGCAGTCAGGAGACTGTCCGACAAACATGCAGTGCTCCGACCACAGGATCTTGATGCAACTGCTGGGTAGGCTGTTGTAAAGGTGTCTGAACCGCAGCAGTGGCATGTTGCAGCCTTAGTAAAAGGGCGCAGCAAAAGCCACCACCGTGCAGACCCTCCTGCACATCCATTTAAAGTGTGCCATTTGAAGGAAGTAACCTGATTAGGGTCACCCGGATCACTAATGACCACCTCCCAGCCTTCCATACCAAATGAAAAGTTGTTCAGACAGTAAAGAATACAAACCAATAACTGTTTATTCATATACACTCAGAGCGGAGTCGTTAGGAGCGCTGCAGAAGGGACTGAAGTCAACAAGCATAAAGATACATTATGTACTTTGAGTAACTGGGTTAAAAGACGCCACAGTAGAAATTTCCAGGCAGGTGCAGCTAAGCAGTGAAAAACAAAAAAAAAGGTTTCAGCGCTTTTATCGCTGCAAAGTATCTCAATTCCAAGGTCGTTCCATTCGGCCCCGTCACCAGATATGTGAGAGAGGGCCGAATCTATTCTAACACATGCACCATGTCATGCATGGCACATGGTGCACAGAGTTGTGGGGGCCCCCTGTGCCAATTGTCAGTGGCCTACGACTGGAGTGTTCCCTGTTTGGGGCCCCCAATATCCCTTTCTGGCACCCTGTTCATGGCGGTGTTCCCAACATGGAAAGTCTGTCGGAAAGGGATATTTAAATCCCGATGGTGGTGCCTGCCTCTGCACCGCCAGCATTGTTGGACAATGGTACAACCGCTACCCTGCTGGGATCTATGATCCTGGCAGATGCAGCGGTCGTTCATCTGACAGAATAGGGTCGAAGCACCACCGTCAAGACCAGGAAAAAGTTAAGCACAGCCAATTACCTCCATCTACTACAGGTGTTGAAAATGAGTTTTTAAGTAAAGTTTTATTTTTTAAATTTGAAGCAACACTTCCCAGATCATGTCTAGCAGAATCTTTTCGTTAAGCTTAACCATGTACTGAATTTTGTAGTCATGAGTCTGGTTCCCAAAATAAGATAGCAGTCTTTATAAATATCGGTTACTTCAAAATGGAGCTCATCCTATCACTCTAAATATTTTTTTTGATGTAGACTTTTTAAATAAAGTTTATAAAAACATGAAAACAAGCAGTCTTTCGCAGTTAATTCCACCTAAAAAATAAACATATATTTAAGAACAAAAAAAATGCATACATTTGTTGCATAATGTGTTAGCACAGAGTGTAGTAATACTAGAGCATGATGTACAATCGCATCCTAAATTCGATATTATACGTCTGCAACAAAACTTTCCAAAAAATGTACAGCAGGAAAGTAGATCTCATTAGATGTGCCCTGATTCAAAAGTTCTGTGCCTGATGTCGTGTCATACCGCTGCACCAAATCATTACCTATCTAGACCTGTAGATAAGATGCATCAAAATGAATGTCTAAATTATTTGCCTGCAGAGATTTTTGCTCCAAAATTTCAACCTCTAAATTGCAGCAAGGGTGGATGACATTTAAAAGATACAACCACTGGTGAGCAATGTCTACGTTTAGAAATGTGATAACGATGTGCCATTTTTTACAAAGAAGTACAACCATTCTTGCTAATAACCTTTCCCATTTCCACAATATTTAAATACCAGTTTGCGCTCCTCCTGCTTCATTTTATGAAATAATAGCTTGAGATCGCCTCATGTTCCGTCTACACTGCATTATCATTTTGGTATACTCCATATCAGGCCACGTGCTGGAACCACAATTTTCTGTTGCTGCAAGTGCTAATTACAATGCAATATGTGCAATTTAGAATTATAATAGTTGCGGTGCGCACTAAGATATGTTAAGGTAGACACATTGATTGTGGCTTATTCCCTTTAGGCTTACGAAAAGTGAAATATGTTGGATGGCCATATGTCCGTGTTGGTTTTTAGTACCCTTTTCTTCTTCTGTCCAGTAATCTTCATTCTTCACAAACCTACTCGTTATCACAACTATTAGTTGGGAAGTGGGTCCCTCCTCCAGTCAGGAAAACATCAGTAGAACATGCTCAAACAATGTCTCATTCACTTACACTGTTTGCCTTAAGGGGCTGGAATATCCTGTTGAAACATTCAAGTTTTAGCCAAAGGCAGGCTGGTAGACTATACATAATGACTGTGACAAGAAAGAGTAGGACTACGAGTAATGCAGATTACCTAAGAGTAATTTGAGTTTTACCTGTTTCCCTTTTCTCTTATTCAAGCCATTAGTTTTGAATACCAGGCTGAATACCACACACACGCACACACACCACTGTCCCACTGATGTCTAAAACCTTAGGGCCTGTGAAAAGCAAATGAATACTTGAATACTTATTGCTGACAAGGCCTAATACAGAGAGAGGAGAACGTAGAAACCTAACCAGATGTTAGCACAAGCAGCCTGCAAGAAAGGCCACACATACAGCCACAAAGACAGGAACCCTGCTGAAAAACAGAGGGAAATATTTACAATGACATTTTGGAGCGTGGAGCTGCACCAAATATGGCAGCGCCATGCTTCGACATTTCCAAAACGCAGGGATGTGCAGTATTTACAGCAATATGGCGCATTCCTCAGTTTTCCTTAGTGCTGGTGCTAAAATTAGTTGCCTAGCGCTCACTAATGCAGGCTCCCTCGCCCTGTAGTGCGAGGGTGCATGCATTGCAGGGAATGATTCTTTATGTGAAGGAAGGTGTCCCTTCCTCCACATAAACAATCAATATGCCATTTTGTTACTTCCATGTGTGCTGCATTGTGCAGCACACAGTAGCAAATCGTCATTATTTAATGATTGTTTATGTGCTGGAAAGGACACCTTCCTGCTCATAAACAATCATTAATGTAATTTTGTTCTTTTTATGCGTTTCTCAGGGCCAAGATAGGATAGGAAACCGTGGATCATAGATACCAAATATGTATACCGCCGGGCAGGACCTGTAAAGTACATATGACTACCAGGCTACCCTATCTTGGCCCGAGGCACGCAAATTCCTCTCTAATTGGGTGGAATTTTTTCATTTACAGAAGAAGGGAGATAAGTAGTCTCCCCACTGTGATTTAATAATTTTTATTGTCACTTAAATGCTAATGGTGTTCACGAAGGAGACAGCTATCTGTACCTTCACAAATCAATTTATAGGTCAACATAATATGTTTTGAACTATAAAGGAAGGGAACTCTATTGTGCCCTGACAAAAGCCTGGGACCATTTTTTGGCCTTTTCTTGTTTGGACTGAAACATGTTGGCAATTTTGTAGGGTCTAAGAATCATAACCTCTGAAAAGGACCTGCTTTTATTACTTTTTAATATCTAGTACATCCCCGCTATTAAAGGGATACCTGGGGTAGTAGTAGGATTTTTAATCTTTAAATCCCCCTGGTCTACATCTCCTAAGAGCTTCCTGAAAAATGGTCGAGCCCACCCAGACCGTTAGGAGTCTGGGCGAACCCGATGATGAAGCATGACACCAATAGGGTGTGTGAGGGTTAAACAACAAAAGGAATTATACCCTTTCCGCAATGGCCACATATTCCACCATTAGGAGTTCTTGAGGCTTAAGGAGCCATCTTGGGTTTGGATACAATTTTGTGAAGGGAAGGCTATACTTGGGAGGAGGTATCCATTTGTCTACCTTTCTTACCCCCTGTGTTGCTAGTACAGTTTCCCCGCTGTCACCCATTGGTTATGACACTATTTGTGCACCTTGGTAAAAAAGTGGTTGGTGAGAATGTTTTCTAATTGGACCAGAAACCTTTACCCACTTCATGAGATGGAATTCTTTATCATTGGAAAGTTCTTCATTGGACCGGTACTGCAATGCCCAATGTGCCCCTAAAAAGAGGCTCTTTGCAGAAGTTATTTTAATCCATTTGCCATAGTTGAAGCTCTATGTAAGTCAAGAGATGATTTGAAAAGGGTAGTTTGGGCAGGAAGTTAAACTAACATTAACTAAGGTACCTCTCTACAAGTGCTTTTATTGTAGGGCCCCCTGTTGATGGATAAAAACAAAAATAAAACAAATAGGGAAAACATGATTTGTAATAATCTCCACAGTTGTTTAACATGTTTCATACACTCTTTTGTTAATGGAGATTTATGCAAATCCATCAGGACCCTAGTAAAGCAGTCTACATATGGTGGGACCACAACTCAAATCAAAGTGTATGCCCACAGAACTAATTCATCAAATATATGTTCACATGATTTTCTACCTCTCTGTATTTGAATATATAGTCCAAGACATAAAACTCTCCTACAAAAATAAAGAATAACAAAAAATATCATAAAACTATGGGGAGGAATATCACAGACAAGAGATCAAAATACTCTTTTCACATTTGGAGAAGGATTACCAGTTATCCTTCGAGAATATCCCTCAATAAGTGCTTCATCAGTTTACTGCTCATCACATAACTGATATTTACACCAGGTGTGCCCAAATCATATCTACACATCGACACGTAAATGTGCCATTCAATGATATTTTCTAATTGAGATGATCATAATATATGCCTATTGGTAAAATTACATTTGTAAAAGTGTGTCCATACCTTAGAGCCCTGAAAGATACTTACAACCGCTTGTGGACACTGTCATCATCCTACCCCGTCTCCACAGGCCCAACGGTGCCATTGCAGATGGGCAAGTGGTATTTCTATCCATCATCTCTTGGGTTAAAAGGCACTTGATCATAGTGTGACCTCAATACTCAAATGAGATTGGCGGCGCAACCTTAACACCATATCAAACATACTTATTTCATCCTCACTATAGCTCTTAAGCCTACAATAATGGCCATAGTATGTTGACTCAATCATAGGATTGAGTACCTAAATAAATAAGTAAATTAGTATTTTATTTTATGGTCATCTCTACATGGAATTTGTAAAACACTGGCATATTTTTACCTGAAGGGAATATTTGGGTCAATATCATCACGTTGGTGTTTTTAAGTGGTAAATGATAGCCTGTGTAATCCTAAATATATTCTCTCATTAAAAGCAGTGTATAAAAGTTACATGAGTGGGAAATGGGCAGGATTCATCCTAGTGAGTTGACTTATTTATTAATTCACTGTATGGAATATCGTCTCAAGCCCATCCCGGAGCTGGTCTAAACTCTTACCCGAAGATTGGGTTAATGCCTTGGAGGCATCTACTCCAATTTTAAAGAGCAATTTAGATGTAGCATATCCTCAATGGAAAAATTGGATCATGCAAACATTAGATTAATGTATCCCAAAGTCTGGAATAAGGCTGAAAACACATGTTAATAGAGCCCCTTGGTTCCATATACACTTCACCACTGTGAGTAAAAACTGCAAGAAACTTGAGAGGAAATTGAGGGAGTCCAATGAACCATCTTTAAAAATCTAATATAAATTGACCTTCAGACACTATCATAACTAAGTCAAAATGGGCCAGGCCGGGTACAATGAGGAGAAGATTAACCAGGCTTCCAACTCTCCTAAGTAATTGTTTAAGGTGGTTAAAGCTCTCACAATGGTAGATTAGAGTAAAAATCTCCCGGGATATAGTAAGAAATGATGCAAAGAGTTATCAGCTTATTTTCGTAAAAAAGTCTTAGATATTCATGACTCCTTTTTGTGCAATTTAGCCATAGATTCGAATTAAATAGAAGGCACTATCATGACTTCAATCGCAGCAGCCTTATTGTACTTCACAGTATTGATTGAGGAGAATACTCTCGTACTCATGAGTAAAACCAAATCAGTATCTTCTCTAGATCCAGCACTACCACAGATTTTAACTAAGGGTATGGATCTTATTCTTCCAACTAAATTTTTTTAATTTCTCACTAGTGTCAGTGATACTCCCAAAGAAATGGAAACATGCAATCATTAGACCTTTGTTGAAGAAATTCCACTTAGATTCAACATTTCGAGGGAACTACAGTCCCATCTCTCTGTTACTCGTCTTAGGAAATCTATTACAGAAACATGTAAACAATACGTTGTCACACATTTTGGAAGACAACCATTAATTAAGGCTTACACATATGGGCACAGCACTGAATCTACTCTCTTGGTTGTCACACAGGACCTCAAAAGCACTCTTGACTAGGGTGGCTTTGCTTCTAGACCTGAGTGCCTAAAACAATTCTGATAGAAAGTCTCAAGGAAGTGGGGATTCGAACTAAAGCTCTATATTGGCTCACTTACTATGTAAAAAATAGAACTTTCCGGATCATAGAACCCACATATTTCTCTACAATTATGACATCTATATGTGGGGTGCCACAGGACCTGTCACTCGGCCCTACTTAGTTTAATGCCCATATGCATCAACGAGCAAAACATGTACAGAAATATGGGATGTCCATAGTGTTCTATAAGGACAACATGCAGTCAGTAGACTCCTTTGAAATGGGTTTGAACTTAGAACATATTCAACTAGTGTCCTCTCTGGAAAAAGTGGTAACTGGATGGTGAGTGGCTGTTTGAAAGTAAACAGTGATAAGACAGAATTGATGATTTTGGTGAACAATCCTTGTCCCATGTCGGTGATCACCTGCTGAGCTGTTTGGGAAATATCCTTGCCCGTAACGCCCCTATAAAGAACTTGGGAATCTGAATGGATACGTCGCTTATGGTGGATGATCACACACAAACGCTTGCTGCTACATGCTTAGGATTACTCAGAATGATTCTGAAGATTTTGGACTATTTAAGAAGTGTGAAAAAAATCTTGGTGGTTTCCCACCTGAATTATGGCAATTCGCTTTATTTAGGATCAGTAAAATATGTTACAATAAAACAACAGGGTGTCCAAAATGCAGCAGTTATGCTGCTCCTCAAAAACCCTTGAAGGAGGTCATGAAATTGCTGCATTTGTTGCTCATTGATCAAGTTGAAATCCCTTGCACACAAAGCAAAAAATGCCATGGACCTCTTTAAATCAGAGGACTCATCTCCACTTACATAACAACTAGGGGTCAGATTTACAAGCCCCTTGCTCCACCGGTGCGTCACTTTTTGTGTCGTATCAGAGGCGTATTTAACTGCTCCATATTTACAAGGACAGAAAAAGTCAGCCAGCATGACTTTTTCTGGCCTTGTAAATATGGCCCCTTGGCACGCAGCACTTTGCATGAAAGGGGTGTTCCATGGGTGTTGCTGTGGGTTTTCCCACGCAACACCCATGGAACCTGACACATTTCCAGATTTACAAGGAATCGTGAATCTGGAAATGCGTGTGAATGATATGCCTCCCCAGGGGAGGCGTAGGGAGGCGCAACATGGAGAAATGTTTTAATTTCTCCCCGTTTTCTTTTCCTCTTTCTATGCGTGCTGCATTCTGCAGATCACATTAAAAGATGAAATCACCATAATTATTGTTTTTGTTCACACAAACAATATTTGAAATACCAACGTTTTCCAACTTCTATGTGTGCTAATGCAGCACACATAGAAATCGAAAAACTGCATTTTCCAGATTGTTTTTGTGCAGGAAGGGAACCCTTCTGGAACAAAAACTATTTCCCCATGACACAGGCATCCTTGCATCATGGTGCAAGGGTGCCTGCGACGGTGCATGACAGCCGTTTGTGCAGCAGCATAGAGGGAAGCACAGAGATGCAGTATATTGTTGTAAACATGTTGCATCCCTGTGCTTTGAAATTGACTCGGTGCGGCACAGCCAAATGGCTTGCGGAACACACCAAATCACTTTCTTGTAAATCTGCCCCTAGATGTCTAAGATCGGCACATGACCACCTCCTAAGAACCTCAAGAATTAAGAGAAGAAGATGGGAAGGTAGATCATTTTCATACCTAGTCCTAAAGCTCTGGAATTCTATGCACTTTGACTTGAGACTCCTGGAAGAGGAATTGAACTTAAGGAAAAAGCTCAGAGCCTGGCTGTTCTGCAATTAGCATTCACCTCTTTTTGTGTCAGCAATTCTCATTCAGCTCCTGGAAACCTTAGTGCAGTCATGCACCTAACCCCTTTGGGTCTCTTGATGGAATTGTTCCCTCATGAACACCAGTAGGCTTGTGCTCATGATGGAACCATTACGTCATGAGGCCAGGGGAACTAAATCCCTCTGCTGAAAACAGCAGAGGGATTTCCTTTTGGGTTGGGGGAGGGCTCAAGAGGTGGGGAAGAGCTTCCCACCTCTCGGAACCCGTTGCTTATTTTCAATGTAATGAGATTCGCGCGCATGGCGTGCTGTCGTCATTACATTGAAAACAAAACAGAAACTTAGTTTCAATTTCAATGTTTTGGTGCTCGTGGGGCTATCTCAGCCTGCCAGAAAACCGAAACATTTGGGAGGGGTATCGTTGGAAAGTGGAGAATCTTTTCTTTGCAATAGTACCATTCCCTAGTGGATCCCTGCTTGTGGCTATCCCAAGGAGGGTGATCCCCGAGCAGGGATCCACCTACTAGCCACCAGGGAGAGGGGAGGGGCCCCTTGAGCAAAGGAATTTGCTCCCCACATTACATTTTGCCAGAGAGCCTTTCTTTGCCCTAGATGCCGGGGATTTTTATAGTCCAGGGGTGGGGGCTGCCCAGAATAGGCATGCCAATACCCCAACCCTAACCCCCAAAGAAGGTATAAAACTTTCTGCCCCCCAGAAGGCAGATAGGGCCATTAGCCCCTGATCTGCCCCCGGGGGGGAGAAAGCCCACTAGGCTCCAATTTTGTTATATAAACATAGGGTGGGAGCTGCCCAGAATGAGCATTCCAATGCCCACACCCAAAGATAATGCTAAAGTCTTTCTACCCCCCTGAGGGAGGCAGAAGGGGCAGTAGCCCCATATCTGCCCCACTCAGGGCAGAAAGCCCACTAGGCACCAGGGATATTTTTTTCCCAAAGTTAGGGGCAGTGGCTTCCCAGAATTGGTATGCCAATGCCCTAATACCTTTCAAAAATGCCACATTATTTCTGCTACCCCAGGAGGCAGATGAGGCAGTAGCCCCTGATCTGCGCAGAAAGCCCACAAGGCATCAGGGACTTTTTTTTAATATTTAAGGGTGGGGGCTTCCCAGAATGTGCATACCAATGCCCCCACTCCCAAAAGTGGTGCAAGGCAAGGTCTCAACATTTCTTGTGGAGACATCAAAATTACCTATCACAAAACAATCTGCTTTTGCACGGGGAATCCATGAATTTTTGGTCCAGGCTTAACGGCCATCTAGGGAAACATACCAAACCCAAACTTTTTGAAACGAGAGACCCGGGGGAGTCTAGGGAGGTAAGGCTTGTGTGGATCCCAAAACGTTTCCCTACCAAGAATCCTTTGCCTACCTCACATTTTGATTAACAAAATCAAATTTTCCTAAATGTTCTGTGTAGGAAAGCTGTAGGATCACTGGGCAGACACAAATGTCCTACCACCCAGTGTTCTGCCAGGTCTCCGGATATAAATGGTACCTCACTTGTGTGGGTGGGTCAAGTACACGTGACAGGCAAGGGCCCAAAATGTATTGTGAAGACTTTAGAACAACCTATCATAAAATGACCAGGTTTTGCAGGGGGTGCACCTTGGTTTTTGGCCCCGGGTTTGCTGCAATCTAGGGAAACCTACCAAACCAACACATTTCTAAAACTAGACACCCTGGAGAGCCCAGTGAGGTATGGCTTGCATGGATTCCTCAAACGTTTCCCTACCCAGAAATTCCTACAAACCTCAAATTTAGCTGAGAAAAAATACTATTTTTGTGTGGGATCTCTGTGCTGGCACAAATGTTCTACCATCCAGTGTTCCCCTTGTTCTATCTGTGTGGGCCCTTGCCTGTCACGGGTTCTTGACCCACCCACACAAGTGAGGTATCATTTGGGCAATGCAGGGTGGGTGGAATTTTCTGGATCCACTAGGATTCCAGAACATTCCATCACAGAAATGTGAGGATTTTTATTTTTAAAGTTTGAGGTTTGCAAGGGATTTTTGGAAACAGAACCTGGTGAGAGCCACACAAGTTTTGCTAGGTTTCCTTAGGTGCAAGCAGAGCAAGGGTTCAAAATCTAAAGCTAAACACTTTGCAAAAAAGGGTCAGTTTTCACAGTAAAAATGTGGTGGGTCCATGTTGAGTTTTGCACCATTTCCTGTCACGGGCACTAGGCATACTCACATAAGTGAAGTATTTTTTTCCATCAGAAGACTTTGGGGAATTCAGGGTGGGCGGAAGTTTGTGGATCCACGCAGATTTCAGAACTTTCCATCACATAAACGTGTGGAAAATGTGTTATTTTTTAAAAAAAGTTTTAGGGTTGGGATTCTGGGTGACTGAACCTAGCGAGAGCCACAAAAGTCCCCCCATACTGTATAGGTTTTCTAGCTTTCCTTAGGTGCCAGCAGAGCTAGGGTTCAAAATCTACAGCTAGGCATTTTGCAGAAAAAGGGTCTATTTTCACTGTAAAAATGTAGTTTGTCCATGTTGCGTTTTGCACCATTTCCTATCACAGGCACTAGGCCTACGCACACAAATGATGTATCATTTTTATCGGTAGACTTTAAAAAAGCAGATTGGGTAGAATTTTATAGATCCACTCAGATTCCAGAACTTTCCATCTCAGAAATGTGAGTAATTATGTTTTTGTTTTGCTAGGTTTGAGGTTTGCAAGGGATTCTGGGTAGGAGAACCTGGTGCGAGCCACACAAGTCACCCCATCCTACATTCCCCAAGGGTGCATAGTTTTCAAAAATGTATCGGTTTGCTAGGTTTCCCTTGGTGCCTTCAGAGCTTGGGTTCAAAATCTACAGTAGGCACTGTTGCAAAAAAAGGGTCATTTTTCACTATAAGAATGTGGTGTATCAATGTTGCGTTATGGGCCATTTCCTGTCACGGGCACTAGGCCTACCCACACAAGTAAGGTACCAATTTTCTCTGAAGACTTTGGGGAATGCAGGGTGGGAGAAATTTTGTGGATCCACGCAGATTCCAGAACTTTCCATCATAGAAATGTGAGGAAAATTTGTTTTTTTACCAAGTTTGAGGTTTGCATGGGATTCTGTGTGACAGAACCTGGTGAAAGTCAGACAAGGTAGGTTTCCATAGGTGCTGGCAGAGCTAAGGTTCAAAATTTACAGCTAGGCACCTTGCAAAAAAAGGGTCAGTTTTGACTGTAAAAATATGGCATGTCCACATTGGGTTTTGGGATATTCCCTGTCACTTGCACTAGGCCTACCCACACAATTGAGGTACCATTTCTATTGGGAGACTCAAACACAAAACTGTAGAGCAACTGTTATTACCTATTGACATTCAATGCATTCCTGCCTTCCAAATGTAAGACGATGTGTGAAAAAGAAATCACTTTGAAAAATGTCCTATAATTCTCATGCTAGTATGGGTACCCACAATGTCTTAGATGTGCAAATAGCTACTGTTTCTAAACTCTATATTTTGTTCCAATTTCAGAAATGCATAGGTGTCTTTTAGTCCGATTTTTTACTGTTTATATTTTCCCAAATTAATTGCCATGTACTCGGTACACAATGAAAAACTATTGCTAAACACTGCTCAATTATTGGCTCTGGTTTTGTTGAATTCTTAGTGAACCTATATTCCCACAACTAAAAGGGTCCACCAGATGTAACAGTATATTGCTTTAAATATGCTGTCATACTTGGAAGAAGTTACAGTTGAAAACGTTGGCACAAATGGTTGTTTTTTAACTCATTTTCAATTTTTCCTGTTTTCAACTGTTAGTTTCTATATGAAAAAAAGTGACCCCTTGCTGAATTCAGAATTGTGTCTACTTTTTTTCTAAATGTATAGCTTTCCTGGATCCATTGTTTCTTTCATACCCATTTCTACAATTAACTGGAAGGAGGTTGAAAGCACAAAAAACTGCAAAAATAGGCCATGTCCCAGTTAAATGCCAAAACTGTGTAAACATTTTTGATTTTCTGACAAAAGTCAGTCTGTACCTGAAAGCTCAGAATATGGTGATTTCAGCATCACAAACACTTTGTTGATACTATTTGCAGGGTAAAACACAGACGCCTTCATCTACAGAACTTTTTTCCAATATCCCCCCCCCAATAAAGAATTTGGCTGTATTTTGGCTAATTTCTGGGTACCCTTCAAGAGAATCAACAAACCCTAGGCACCTGTAAAGCAGCCTGGCGTTGGAAGAAAAGGACGCAAGTTTGTTGTGGATACCTTAAGTGGTAAAAAAGTTACAGGGGCCTAAGCACGGACTACCAATATTAATAAAAAAATAACATGTCATTGTTTAACCTGTTTCTATGGGTTTTTAACTGAAACACCGATCTCTTTTCTTTATGTAATTGGAACAATTATGATTTTTCAGTATGTGTCACAACTTCCGAGATGATCTACTTTATATCATCAAGGGTGTGGTTCAAAAGTGCGCACTTATTTTTGTAGTGACTTTTTTTACATCAGATCCTGCTCCTATTTTCAATAATACGTGTTTTTACTGCCCTAGGAATCATCCCTATGTATCATTATTTGCAGGGACATGCAGACATGTATATACAATTTTTCAAATTGCAGTTAGTGTGTTTGTTGAGCGACCAATTCTTTACATTGTTCACTTCAATATATCTTGTTGCTTTGTTAATCTACTAACATTGCATTTCCCACATGGGAAATTACCTGTTACAGTTGGTAATACCCATATATGTTGCTTTCTTTGGGCTTTCATCAGCAGTTTGTGTGTGTGACACCCGAGATATGACTAGCTTAATCCACCTTGCAGTCTTCTGCTGAAGGGTAAAAGAATGAGTCGATCATCCATGGAATAGTAAAAGAGAGATTGTAAATTATTGGTGAAACAGTCAAGAGTTCAAAAACCCACCCTTCCAAGCGGTCGAGCTGGCAGAAATATGAACACACATTGCTCCATAAGCAGTGATCTTGGAGCCCAAGCTCAAATTCTACCAATGTTAAATCAGTCTTCCAGACCACCAAAGGTCAGCCAACTAAGCAACACTAAATAGGGAAAACAAACACCTTCAATATACACAGTGTGACATAGAATACTACACCCAAAACAAGTTCTCAGAACTAAAATATAGAAGAACACAAATATGAGCACTAGAAAACTAAAGGAGTAAATGAAGTAATAGAGTGCTTACACCAATGGTCTCAGAAAAAAGGATGCCCATCAGAAGAAGTGTAAATGCTGGAATGGGGAAAGCCCTTTCACGCTAATTATAGAGAATAGTGAATAAGGTGAAGCCCCTATCAACAACACAGCGTCGAGAAATGTGAAGTTGTGGTGACATAGGGGCTTGTAAATATGCCCCATAGTGCGTCATTTGGATATCGTCTGTAGCCTCTGACCACATCAGAAATCCAAGGTTTTAAATTTGATCACCGTGTTACAATGACGTTGGACGGATGTGAAACTCAAGGATCCTGTTGGGCAGTCTGAACCGCCGCAAAATCCCATACAGATGGCGGTTACGCTGTTGGGATTATGATGTTGGTTTTTGAAAGGCTTTCCATGTTTGGCATCTCGATATTGAAAGCCTGTCAGAAAGCAAATTTTGAGGGCACTGAGCGGGGAGCCAAGTGAACAGAAATGTTTTTTTCCATGGAAGCTTGTGCTGCAGCTATGTTCTGACTGCCTCACAAGCTCCCATAGGGAAATGGGATTCTGCAACCGCACCATGTGCTGTCGCTTTGTAATTGGAGTTACAGACCGCTTACCCGAGGTCGGCCAGTTCCGAAACCACAAGGATATCAGTTGGAGGCAACTCTGACCAACATTCAAATTTGGCCCATAGAGTCACAGAGCTGGGAATAACGGGTGCAGAGATAACAAAACACCTTGAGATCAATCCATTACCCATATAGAAATCAAATGTCCTATTGTTTCACAATTCTACAGTTGATTACCCATGAAATGTAAGAATAGTTCATAGAGGGAAGAAAATAAAAAAGATGGTTGGGAATCGCACTTGCAAAGCAAAACACAGGGATCAAAAATATCATAATAGATCGAAATTAGAGACAAAACAGCAGGAAACACATTACAGTCCTTTCATACTTTATATGTAACTGTAGAAATATCAAAAAACAAAAGTATCATGGATCAGAATATTGCTAAAAAACAGTAACATATATTGAATATACTATATATAGCTTCATAGCAAATTTAGATACC
This sequence comes from Lissotriton vulgaris, assembly GCF_964263255.1. Classification (NCBI taxonomy): domain Eukaryota; kingdom Metazoa; phylum Chordata; class Amphibia; order Caudata; family Salamandridae; genus Lissotriton; species Lissotriton vulgaris. The sequence goes on along the minus strand of NC_141696.1, from coordinate 1,015,732,503 downwards.
AAGGTTGAAAATAACGATGTATTAACAAATAAATGAAAACATATTGAAGAGATTGTATACATTTACAGTAATAACATATACTCTAAAATCTTTGAAAATTACTTAAACAATTGATGAAAATAAATTACATTGAAAGTATTCCTAATAATAATAAACACACATATCAAAAAAGCATATAGCAAATTAAATAAAAATGAATTAAAAAAGAAAATTCCATAAAAACATGAATTATTATAAATAATGTAATTTTGAAAACAGTTTTAAAACATTCAAAACAATAAAACAATTAAAATAAACATTAACAATCCTAACTAGGCAATAGAAGGTAAAGTATTTACCTATGAAGTAGTCAGATTTACAATTTACAAACCAGACACTAGTATATAAGAAAAATAAACAGCTGCAGTAAACAGTGGTCAGAAACTACAGAAGTGTAGCATGAAATACTATTCGCACTCCATGTTCAGCAGCAGTAGAGAAAGGGTTAGCCTTTGGGGTGATCAGATTTACTATTCCAACTTCAATGAAAGCAAAAGTAGGGAAAATGTTGGACTTTGAAGGGGTCAGATTGACTATTTCCATTTGAACATAACAAAAGTAGGAAATGTGTTAAAATTAAGAGAGGTTAGATTCACTATTCCCTCTCTAATGTAAGCAAAGGTAGGGTGTTGGATTATGGAAGGGATAGTATTCACTATTCCCACAGCAATGTAAGCAAAAGTAGGAACAGTGTTGAACTTTGGAGGGGTCAGATTAACTATTTGTACTCCAATGTTAGCAGCAGTAAAAAGGTTTTACATTTTGGAGGGGTTAGATTTACTTTTCACGTTCAAATACACGCAGGGAAAGTAACTATACCTATTCTAGCTTAAGCAATGGTGAGGAAAGTACTGGAGTTTTTAAAGGTCAGATTCACATTTTGCACTCCCAGATGTTTTGTATTAACCCGTTAAATATAGATGGAAATTAAAATAATACATTGAGTCACTAAATATTAGACAAAGGAAATGTATTTTCAAATTAAAAATGAACATTAAAAATTCGTTTTTAATTAAAACACTAACCTTCCTATTGTAAATAAAATAGACAAACAATTAGATTATTACTATGCAAATAATATTACAGAAACAAAAAACTATGAATATTAAATTAAACAATTAAAATCAAAACTATTATTATACATTAATTAACACAACTTAATAATCATTTAAACTGATGAACCAGTTAAAGTAATTTCAAAATCAATACATAAGTACAAAAACAATTAGTCAATTAATTAATCTATTACTCATCAATTACAAAATTAAATTACATAGGCAAGTAATTATGAATGAAAAAGGATTTACATTTGAAAAAAACGCCCTAACACTGTACAATCCCATCTTGCTATCAAATGAACAATTTCTACAAATTATTTATTTTTCCAAACAAACACAAATGATACTAAAACAAGTTGAACACACATATTATCATAATACTAATAACCTAGAATTAAACATAAATAATGTTTATCAAACTAACTAAAAATAAGTATATTGTACAACTTTGTTAAATAAAACAATATTAACAATAACTATTTAAAAAAGCAGTATTAAATACCTAAACAATGATGTTTGTTCCTCTGATATGAAACTCCACAATACTTTTGAAATCAATCATATTCTGGCCACGGTACTTGTGGCACACAATATTTTGATTCAATATTTTATTAGAACACCCCTTCCGGCAACTACCATAGGAGGAAACATGTACAAGTGTAAATTCCTCTAGATCTAGAAGACAAGCAAGAAAGAGGCACCTAGACACAGGCAGAACACTACTAAAAGCAGGCGGAGCTCAAAATCTGCAGCTACCAGGGATATTTCACATAGACCTCAAGGGCTCACCATTTTTAGCACAGGTGTGCAAGGGAGCAAAGACTACACAGTGATTTAGGGTGAGCTCATTCAAATCAATAGGGATGTGCAGGTATTTAGGCAGGAGATTCATTTTGTATGAAGACTATTAAAGAATGCCTGATGAAGATAATGAGTTTACGGAGCGTTACACCTATTGTCCATCCATGCCTGAGGATGAAATGGGATCCATGCACATATCACCGAAGGAGCATTGGGACTAGATTGCATGTGTCATGCAAATGAAGAACAATAATTAAAGAAGAATGAAGTACCAGCTAAACATGATACAGAAACAGTCGGAAATGCCAAATTATTCTATCAGTGTTACTATGTCAATTTAGTCTATTATGACCTCAATAGACTGCTAAACATGCTCTTATGCTGTTGATGAGCCAACTTAGGTCAAGGAGCAGCCAGCATGCATGTGTAGAGAAAAACAATGCACCACACTACAGGCCCAATCTGGAAAAAGTAACAACATCTGCTCATCATGAACTGATCATTTCAATTAAATTCAACTATCACACTAAGGGTTCCTAACTTTACTCTTCTCCAGTGCACAAATAACTGCATCGGCTCCTGGCCAACTCATATAAAATGAGGTGTCAGCATTGCTCATAAGGAAGGCAAGGCCACTGACTCAATAGACACCATAAGCAGGAGTAAAACCTACATCCGATAGAGCCAAGCAAAAGTTTAATACAGAGTCCTACAAAATATATCAACTTCACTGTGACCTACAAGCAGCTCTTAGCGATATGCTGAAATTGTGTGTCTGTGCTGCCCATTAACCCACCTAGAACGAGATGCTAGAAGAATGCCTGCTGAAGGATAGGTCAGTGTTCTCTATCAAAATAAGCAGGAGAAATGACCTGCCACTGTTCCAAGTCTTCAGGATCTGATTGATGGTTCCAGTACTTGATTGACCAGGAAACCAAGTGGGCAGTGAACATCACCATAAAGAATTTCCTTCACTTTGCTTTATGAGTCTTTGAAAAAGATGACCCATGGAAGCTAAACAACAGAGCTCGTAATCCCCAACAGCTGCTTTCATCAAGTCCACATTCCAAATTCAACATCTCCAATGGATATACTTTTTAAACACCCATGTCTGACATAGAGAGGCACCAAGTGGATGAGGTTTAGGTTCACAGCCTAGCACACAGCCCTATATCATCCCCATATGGAAGAAAATCAACCTGTCTTAGTAAATTAATGAAAAACAGGGGGATTCTGGGTGTCGCATTCCCTTTTATGCCATCCAGGGATGGCAATTTGTTTCAGTATATTCCTTTCTCAGAGGTGGAATCCACCTCTTAAGAAGTTCTTGGGATAAGGTAGAGTGACATAGAGGTAATAAGTAACTTTTAGTACCATATACATTTGAGCAGTCAAAACTAGGCTACATTGATGTATTTGGAAATAAAGGCTGATATAAGGTAGTAATTGTATGTAACTGTAATTACTCATTGTTTAAGGGAGTCCCAGACCCTGAATTGGGTCTATCTATAGTTAACACACAACATAAGCATCCATCAGTTAAAGTGACAGTTGCTGAGTCTATAATTCCAAATTGGTGAAATGTTTTGTTTAAGGTGTGTCAATGCACTAGTTTAATTCAAAATACTGTGTTGATGTGCAGATCAAATGAAAACAACTCACCATTGACATTTGCAGATGTTGCAACCAAGGTTAGCTCCTTCAATAATAGCAAACTGACAATCAACTCTTTTAAATCTCAGAGGAATGGCCCGTGGGTTGCCATAAAACATGCATATTTGGTTAAAGTTGACCTGATTCTAACTTTTTTGCAAAAATAAAGATGAACTTTATTAGTGAGAAAATTAATACTAACTGCAGCAGTGCAGTGTTACTTGTTATTGTTCATTGGACTGACCTACATTTGGTGTGTACAGTGGATATATGATGTTACAACGCATACTATTACAACGCATACCGTTACAACGCATCTTTTACAACGCGAATACTGTTACAATGCATGTTTTTACAACGAGTACTATAACAACGCAAAATAGTACTTAATTAGCAAAACGACCATTACAACGCAACATATAACAACGTATACCATTACAACGCAGAAATGTATTAAAAATCGGTAAGAAAAGCTACCATAATATTACGAATCCTAATTAATTATTTAATAAATTAATACTCGAGTATTAAAATTAATACCCGAGTACTTAAATTAATACTCCGACTGGTAAAAATTATATCATTTTACCTAATTACATTTTTTAAAATTAAAAAAATGAAACATTAATAATATACACGATACGTAATTTTCCTGATATTAAAACCAGAAATAGTAGGATTCATGGACGCCATTTTGAAAAGGTATTACAATATTTAGTCCTACTATTATTTCAATGTTTAATTACCACAACACATTATCCAAAATGGATTCCAAAACGGCTGAAAAAACGCGATGTAAATTACGTATAATGAATTTTTAAATTATACGTTTACACAGAAATAAATGTAAAATTTAAAACCAATTCTAGCGCATATTTTTACAAATTAAATTGAGTTACTAAACCAAACTTATAAATAGTAGCCAGACACCATTTTGAAACTAGTTGATCCTCAACTACCCGAGAGAGCAGACGTGAAATCTGAACCTCTGACCTTTTCACCCTTTGATACCAGTTAGACTGACAGAGCTACTGAATAAAACGATTTACAAGTAAGTAACGTTTACAGAAAACGTTAACAAAATAAATACTTTTTATTGTAAGTGAATATCGAACAAAATATTAATAAATATCCTAATTATTTAAAGTTTAATTAGATATTACGAAAATATTACTGGGAATTAATAAACATAAACGAGAATGAAATACATTTCATTATATTTTGACAAATATATATTGTAACATAGAATTATTTTAAATGAGTAGAAAAATAAAACGCCATATAATTTAAATGCGATAACATAAAATTAAAATGTATTTATTATGTTACTCATAGAAATCACTTCGAAGCAGCAGAAAACGTGGGACTTAAAAAATAACATTATTTTGGAAAGAACAAACCGTTATTCAAAGTTAGAAGAAGGTACATCATCATTATTCATTAAACAACTTTATCATGCATTACTCGAAAAAGGTCGCATTATAAATAAATATTGAAAAAAATTTTAACAGAAAAATCACTTCTAAACTAAATTCCGGATCATAACTGCCCCAAAAAAGTGTGTCGACATCTTTAAAAAAGGTAATGTAAATATTTTCGTGACAAACGAAATACAGCATTTTTAATCCAAAATAAATGCACTAGAAACGGAAAAATTTATATTATTTTTTTTTATGTTTCAGATAGAAAAACCCAGTCTTGGAAAGAGATTAGAAAAAAACTTTAAACTGTGAACAAACATATATCAAAACCTTCATATTAAAAGGTAAATTCGAAATTTTTTAAAAAAATATATGTTATATATTTAAAATATGTTGAGTCTGTAACATTTAACAACATTAACTCCATTTGGATAGTCAAGAGGTGTAAATTACTATTCCAACTCCGGGTAAGTGCTGCAGTAGGGAAAGTGCAGAATAGTGTAGAGGTTTAAATTACTATTCCAACTCCATGTAAGTGCAGCAGTATGGAAAGTGTTGGATAATCTAGGGGTGTAAATTACTATTCCAACTCCGGGTAAGTGCAGCAGTAAGGAAAGTGCAAGATAATGTAGAGGTGTAAATTACTATTCCTACTCTGGGTAAGTGTTGCAGTAGGGAAAGTGGTGTATAGTCAAGAGGTGTAAATTACTATTTCTACTCCAGGTAAGTGTTGCAGTAGGGAAAGTGCAGGATAGTCTAGAGGTGTAAATTACTATTCCAACTCCGGGTAAGTGCAACAGTAGGGAAAGTGCTAGATAGTCAAGAAACATGTAAAATAATATTCCAACTCCGTGTAAGTGCAGCAGTAGGAAAAGTGCTGATCAAAAGTATATTTCCAGTTATATAATTTTAAAATTGTGCATTATTTAAATGTTTCTTGAATAAAAAAACATCTAAACTTTAAAGAAGTAAAAAGTAACTTTCTACACAAGTTATAAGTCAAACATTTATGACCATACATTTCTTTTTAAAGGACACAACCCAGCAAGATCTTCAAAAAGATCAACTAAAACCAAAAACAAGATCAGAAACCTATCTCAGCAAAGAAAAGATCTAATTAGAAAAGTAAGTGAAAATCAATTTTCATTATACAAATATGAATAAAGCATGAATACAAATAAATGCTGGATAGTGTAAAGGTACTAATAACTATTCCAACTCCGGGTAAGTGCTGCAGTAGGGAAAGTGCAGGATAGTCTAGAGGTGTAAATTACTATTCCAACTCCATGTAAGTGCAGCAATAGGGGAAGTGCTTGAAAATCTAGAGGTGTAAATTACTAATCCAACTCCGGGTAAGTGCAACAGTAGGGAAAGTGCTGGATAGTCAAGAGGTGTAAATTACTATTCCAACTACGGGTAAGTGCAGCAGTAGGGAAAGTGCTTGATAATCCACAGGTGTAAATTACTATTCCTACTCCGGGTAAGTGCTGCAGTAGGGAAAGTGCTGGATAGTCAAGAGGTGTAAATTACTATTCCAACTCCGGGTAAGTGCAGCAGTAGGGAAAGTGCTGGATAATCCACAGGTGTAAATTACTATTCCAACTCCGGGTAAGTGCAACAGTAGGGAAAGTGCTGGATAGTCAAGAGGTGTAAATTACTATTCAAACTCCGGGTAAGTGCAGCAGTAGGGAAAGTGCTGGATAATCAACAGGTGTAAATTACTATTCCTACTCCGGGTAAGTGCTGCAGTAGGGAAAGTGCAGGATAGTCTAGAGGTGTAAATTACTATTCCAACTCCGGGTAAGTGCAACAGTAGGGAAAGTGCTAGATAGTCAAAAAACATGTAAAATAATATTCCAACTCCGGGTAAGTGCAGCAGTAGGAAAAGTGCTGATCAAAAGTATATTTCCAGTTATATAATTTTAAAATTCTGCATTATTTAAATGATTCTTGAATAAAAAAACATCTAAACTTTAAAGAAGTAAAAAGCCACTTTCTACACAAGTTATAAGTCACACATTTATGACCATACATTTCTTTTTAAAGGACACAACCCAGCAAGATCTTCAAAAAGATCAACTAAAACCAAAAACAAGATCAGAAACCCATCTCAGCAAAGAAAAGATCTAATTAGAAAAGTAAGTGAAAATCAATTTTCATTATACACATATGAATAAAGCATGAATACAAATAAATGCTGGATAGTGTAAAGGTACTAATAACTATTCCAACTCCGGGTAAGTGCTGCAGTAGGGAAAGTGCAGGATAGTCTAGAGGTGTAAATTACTATTCCAACTCCATGTAAGTGCAGCAATAGGGAAAGTGCTTGAAAATCTAGAGGTGTAAATTACTAATCCAACTCCGGGTAAGTGCAACAGTAGGGAAAGTGCTGGATAGTCAAGAGGTGTAAATTACTATTCCAACTCCGGGTAAGTGCAGCAGTAGAGAAAGTGCTTGATAATCCACAGGTGTAAATTACTATTCCTACTCCGGGTAAGTGCTGCAGTAGGGAAAGTGCTGGATAGTCAAGAGGTGTAAATTACTATTCCAACTCCGGGTAAGTGCAGCAGTAGGGAAAGTGCTGGATAATCCACAGGTGTAAATTACTATTCCAACTCCGGGTAAGTGCAACAGTAGGGAAAGTGCTGGATAGTCAAGAGGTGTAAATTACTATTCCAACTCCGGGTAAGTGCAGCAGTAGGGAAAGTGCTGGATAATCCACAGGTGTAAATTACTATTCCTACTCCGGGTATGTGCTGCAGTAGGGAAAGTGCAGGATAGTCTAGAGGTGTAAATTACTATTCCAACTCCGGGTAAGTGCAACAGTAGGGAAAGTGCTAGATAGTCAAGAAACATGTAAAATAATATTCCAACTCCGGGTAAGTGCAGCAGTAGGAAAAGTGCTGATCAAAAGTTTATTTCCAGTTATATAATTTTAAAATGCTGCATTATTTAAATGTTTCTTGACTAAAAAAACATCTAAACTTTAAAAAAGTAAAAAGTCACTTTCTACACAAGTTATAAGTCACACATTTATGACCATACATTTCTTTTTAAAGGACACAACCCAGCAAGATCTTCAAAAAGATCAACTAAAACCAAAAACAAGATCAGAAACCCATCTCAGCAAAGAAAAGACCTAATTAGAACAGTAAGTGAAGATCAATTTTCATTATACACATATGAATAAAGGATGAATACAAATAAATGCTGGATAGTGTAAAGGTACAAATAACTTTACCAACTCCGGGTAAGTGCTGCAGTAGGGAAAGTGCAGGATAGTCTAGAGGTGTAAATTACTATTCCAACTCCATGTAAGTGCAGCAATAGGGAAAGTGCTGGAAAATCTAGAGGTGTAAATTACTAATGCAACTCCGGGTAAGTGCAACAGTAGGGAAGGTGCTGGATAGTCCAGAGGTGTAAATTACTATTCCAACTCCGGGTAAGTGCAGCAGTAGGGAAAGTGCTGGATAATCCACAGGTGTAAATTACTATTCTTACTCCGGGTAAGTGCTGCAGTAGGGAAAGTGCAGGATAGTGTAGAGATGTAAATTACTATTCCAACTCCGGGTAAATGCAGCAGTAGGGAAAGTGCTGGATAATCCACAGGTGTAAATTACTATTCCAACTCCGGGTAAGTGCAACAGTAGGGAAAGTGCTGGATAGTCAAGAGGTGTAAATTACTATTCCAACTCCGGGTAAGTGCAGCAGTAGGGAAAGTGCTGGATAATCCACAGGTGTAAATTACTGTTCCTACTCCGGGTAAGTGCTGCAGTAGGGAAAGTGCAGGATAGTGTAGAGGTGTAAATTACTATTCCAACTCCATTTAAGTGCAGCAATAGGGAAAGTGCTGGAAAATCTAGAGGTGTAAATTACTAATCCAACTCCGGGTAAGTGCAACAGTAGGGAAAGTGCTGGATAGTCAAGAGGTGTAAATTACTATTCCAACTCCTGGTAAGTGCAGCAGTAGGGAAAGTGCTGGATAATCCACAGGTGTAAATTACTATTCCTACTCCGGGTAAGTGCTGCAGTAGGGAAAGTGCAGGATAGTGTAGAGATGTAAATTACTTTTCAAACTCCATGTAAGTGCTGCAGTAGAAAAAGTGCTGGATAATGTGGAGGTGTAAATTACTATTCCTACTCTGGCTAAGTGTTGCAGTAGTGAAAGTGGTGTATAGTCAAGAGGTGTAAATTACTATTCCTACTCCAGGTAAGTGTTGCAGTAGGGAAAGTGCAGGATAGTCTAGAGGTGTAAATTACTATTCCAACTCCGGGTAAGTGCAACAGTAGGGAAAGTGCTAGATAGTAAAGAAACATGTAAAATAATATTCCAACTCCGGGTAAGTGCAGCAGTAGGAAAAGTGTTGATCAAAAGTCTATTTCCAGTTATATAATTTTAAAATTGTGCATTATTTAAATGTTTCTTGACTAAAAAAACATCTAAACTTTAAAGAAGTAAAAAGTCACTTTCTACACAAGTTATAAGTCACACATTTATGACCATACATTTCTTTTTAAAGGACACAACACAGCAAGATCTTCAAAAAGATCAACTAAAACCAAAAACAAGATCAGAAACCCATCTCAGCAAAGAAAAGATCTAATTAGAAAAGTAAGTGAAAATCAATTTTCATTATACACATATGAATAAAGCATGAATACAAATAAATGCTGGATAGTGTAAAGGTACAAATACCTATTCCAACTTCGGGTAAGTGCTGCAGTAGGGAAAGTGCAGGATAGTCTAGAGGTGTAAATTACTATTCCAACTCCGGGTAAGTGCAACAGTAGGGAAAGTGCTAGATAGTCAAGAAACATGTAAAATAATATTCCAACTCCGGGTAAGTGCAACAGTAGGGAAAGTGCTAGATAGTCAAGAAACATGTAAAATGATATTCCAACTCCGGGTAAGTGCAGCAGTAGGAAAAGTGCTGATCAAAAGTATATTTCCAGTTATATAATTTTAAAATTATGCATTATTTAAATGTTTCTTGAATAAAAAAACATCTAAACTTTAAAGAAGTAAAAAGTCACTTTCTACACAAGTTATAAGTCACACATTTATGACCATACATTTTTTTTAAAGGACACAACCCAGCAAGATCTTCAAAAAGATCAACTAAAACCAAAAACAAGATCAGAAACCCATCTCAGCAAAGAAAAGATCTAATTAGAAAAGTAAGTGAAAATCAATTTTCATTATACACATATGAATAAAGCATGAATACAAATAAATGCTGGATAGTGTAAAAGTACTAATAACTATTCCAACTCCGGGTAAGTGCTGCAGTAGGGAAAGTGCAGGATAGTCTAGAGGTGTAAATTACTATTCCAACTCCATGTAAGTGCAGCAGTAGAAAAAGTGCTGGATAGTCTTGAAGTGTAAATTTCTATTCCAACTCCATGTAAGTGCAGCAGTAGGGAAAGTGCCGGAAAATGTAGAGGTGTAAATTACTATTCCAACTCAGGGTAAGTGCAACAGTAGGGAAAGTGCTGGATAGTCAAGAGGTGTAAATTACTATTCCAACTCCGGGTAAGTGCAGCAGTAGGGAAAGTGCTGGATAATCCACAGGTGTAAATTACTATTCCTACTCCGGGTAAGTGCTGCAGTAGGGAAAGTGCTGGATAATCCACAGGTGTAAATTACTATTCCAACTCCAGGTAAGTGCAACAGTAGGGAAAGTGCTGGATAGTCAAGAGGTGTAAATTACTATTCCAACTCCGGGTAAGTGCAGCAGTAGGGAAAGTGCTGGATAATCAACAGGTGTAAATTACTATTCCTACTCCGGGTAAGTGCTGCAGTAGGGAAAGTGCAGGATAGTCTAGAGGTGTAAATTACTATTCCAACTCCGGGTAAGTGCAACAGTAGGGAAAGTGCTAGATAGTCAAGAAACATGTAAAATAATATTCCAACCCCGGGTAAGTGCAGCAGTAGGAAAAGTGCTGATCAAAAGTATATTTCCAGTTATATAATTTTAAAATTCTGCATTATTTAAATGATTCTTGAATAAAAAAAATCTAAACTTTAAAGAAGTAAAAAGTCGCTTTCTACACAAGTTATAAGTCACACATTTATGACCATACATTTCTTTTTAAAGTACACAACCCAGCAAGATCTTCAAAAAGATCAACTAAAACCAAAAACAAGATCAGAAACCCATCTCAGCAAAGAAAAGATCTAATTAGAAAAGTAAGTGAAGATCAATTTTCATTATACACATATGAATAAAGGATGAATACAAATAAATGCTGGATAGTGTAAAGGTACAAATAACTATTCCAACTCCGGGTAAGTGCTGCAGTAGGGAAAGTGCAGGATAGTCTAGAGGTGTAAATTACTATTCCAACTCCATGTAAGTGCAGCAATAGGGAAAGTGCTGGAAAATCTAGAGGTGTAAATTACTAATGCAACTCCAGGTAAGTGCAACAGTCGGGAAAGTGCTGGATAGTCAAGAGGTGTAAATTACTATTCCAACTCCGGGTAAGTGCAGCAGTAGGGAAAGTGCTGGATAATCCACAGGTGTAAATTACTATTCCTACTCCGGGTAAGTGCTGCAGTAGGGAAAGTGAAGGATAGTGTAGAGATGTAAATTACTATTCCAACTCCGGGTAAATGCAGCAGTAGGGAAAGTGCTGGATAATCCACAGGTGTAAATTACTATTCCAACTTCGGGTAAGTGCAACAGTAGGGAAAGTGCTGGATAGTCAAGAGGTGTAAATTACTATTCCAACTCCGGGTAAGTGCATCAGTAGGGAAAGTGCTGGATAATCCACAGGTGTAAATTACTGTTCCTACTCCGGGTAAGTGCTGCAGTAGGGAAAGTGCAGGATAGTGTAGAGGTGTAAATTACTATTCCAACTCCATGTAAGTGCAGCAATAGGGAAAGTGCTGGAAAATCTAGAGGTGTAAATTACTAATCCAACTCCGGGTAAGTACAACAGTAGGGAAAGTGCTGGATAGTCAAGAGGTGTAAATTACTATTCCAACTCCGGGTAAGTGCAGCAGTAGGGAAAGTGCTGGATAATCCACAGGTGTAAATTACTATTCCTACTCCGGGTAAGTGTTGCAGTAGGGAAAGTGCAGGATAGTGTAGAGATGTAAATTACTTTTCAAACTCCATGTAAGTGCTGCAGTAGAAAAAGTGCTGGATAATGTAGAGGTGTAAATTACTATTCCTACTCTGGCTAAGTGTTGCAGTAGTGAAAGTGGTGTATAGTCAAGAGGTGTAAATTACTATTCCTACTCCAGGTAAGTGTTGCAGTAGGGAAAGTGCAGGATAGTCTAGAGGTGTAAATTACTATTCCAACTCCGGGTAAGTGCAACAGTAGGGAAAGTGCTAGATAGTCAAGAAACATGTAAAATAATATTCCAACTCCGGGTAAGTGCAGCAGTAGGAAAAGTGTTGATCAAAAGTCTATTTCCAGTTATATAATTTTAAAATTGTGCATTATTTAAATGTTTCTTGACTAAAAAAACATCTAAACTTTAAAGAAGTAAAAAGTCACTTTCTACACAAGTTATAAGTCACACATTTATGACCATACATTTCTTTTTAAAGGACACAACCCAGCAAGATCTTCAAAAAGATCAACTAAAACCAAAAACAAGATCAGAAACCCATCTCAGCAAAGAAAATATCTAATTAGAAAAGTAAGTGAAAATCAATTTTCATTATACACATATGAATAAAGCATGAATACAAATAAATGCTGGATAGTGTAAAAGTACTAATAACTATTCCAACTCCGGGTAAGTGCTGCAGTAGGGAAAGTGCAGGATAGTCTAGAGGTGTAAATTACTATTCCAACTCCATGTAAGTGCAGCAGTAGAAATAGTGCTGGATAGTCTTGAAGTGTAAATTTCTATTCCAACTCCATGTAAGTGCAGCAGTAGGGAAAGTGCTGGAAAATGTAGAGGTGTAAATTACTATTCCAACTCAGGGTAAGTGCAACAGTAGGGAAGGTGCTGGATAGTCAAGAGGTGTAAATTACTATTCCAACTCCGGGTAAGTGCAGCAGTAGGGAAAGTGCTGGATAATCCACAGGTGTAAATTACTATTCCTACTCCGGGTAAGTGCTGCAGTAGGGAAAGTGCTGGATAATCCACAGGTGTAAATTTCTATTCCAACTCCATGTAAGTGCAGCAATAGGGAAAGTGCTGGAAAATCTAGAGGTGTAAATTACTAATCCAACTCCGGGTAAGTGCAACAGTAGGGAAAGTGCTGGATAGTCAAGAGGTGTAAATTACTATTCCAACTCCAAGTAAGTGCAGCAGTAGGGAAAGTGCTTGATAATCCACAGGTGTAAATTACTATTCCTACTCCGGGTAAGTGCTGCAGTAGGGAAAGTGCAGGATAGTCAAGAGGTGTAAATTACTATTCCAACTCCATGTAAGTGCAGCAATAGGGAAAGTGCTGGAAAATCTAGAGGTGTAAATTACTAATCCAACTCCGGGTAAGTGCAACAGTAGGGAAAGTGCTGGATAGTCAAGAGGTGTAAATTACTATTCCAACTCCATGTAAGTGCAGCAGTAGGGAAAGTGCTGGATAATCCACAGGTGTAAATTACTATTCCTACTCCGGGTAAGTGCAACAGTAGAGAAAGTGCTGGATAGTCAAGAAACATGTAAAATAATATTCCAACTCCTTGTAAGTGCTGCAGTAGAGAAAGTGCTGCATAGAGTAAAGATATTATTTACTATTCCAACTCTAGGTAAGTGCTATAGATATGAAAGTGCAGAATAATGTAGAGTTATACAATAATAATAGTGGTGCAATAGGCAAAGTACATAGAAATCGAGAGGATAACATTTTATATTCACAAACTTAATATTTTTTTTCTCTCTTTTCAGGAAATGTCTACACATCCAACAGCAAAATATATCTCTTCCAGGAAAGGAAACCAACTACTTAATCACGCAGGTTACATTTATTGTAAGGATAGGTTAAGTTATCCACGTATTCATTGGAGATGCGTGCAATACCATACAACTTGTTGCAGTGGCAGAGCGGTTACGGTCAATGATATTATTGTAATAACAACCGACCATAACCACTCTGCCTCTGCAATGGAAGTTGATGTTAGAGAAACAGTTAATGAAATGAAAGCTATTGCAAGCACCTCCAATGAATCCACAGGATCTATTTTGAGACAGGTTGCACAACATGTCCCTACTCATGTTGCTAGTAATATTCCAACTATTCATAATTTGCGTAGAATTATACAACGTCAAAAGCAGGCAAGTAATACTCAAGTAAATACGCCACATAGCTATTCTGATATCAATATTCCTCACGAACTTACAATTTCTTTTGCTAATGAACCTTTCCTTCTGCATGATAATGAAAACCCTCTAAAGCGTATTTTCATTTTTAGTACTCCACGTAACCTTGTAAAGCTTGAAACTAGTGAAATTTGGATGATGGATGGGACGTTTAAAAGCACGCCCCATCCATTCACTCAAATTTGTACTATACACGCAAAAAAATTAACAACATTGTAATACCCCTAGTGTATAGTTTGCTGCCTGATAAGACTTCTGCAACTTACACAGAATTTTTAACTGTGAATAAATCAAAAACTAACCAAAGCCCTAGGAAAATAATAATGGATTTTGAATTGAGCATGATCAATGTGATCACCAAAATGTACACGGATACCCAAATTCAAGGGTGTTTTTTCCACTTTTCCCAGGCATTCTGGCGTAAATTACAGAAAACACCCTTAGTTACAGAATACTCAACAGACAGCAAACTTCAAGTAGAATTAAAAAAATTAACAGCTCTTTGTTTTGTCCCTCCCGAAACTGTAGACGAGTACTACACTGCCATTACAGAATCTGAATATTATTTAACAAACGAAGATAAATTGGCACCAATTCTAAATTATATGGAAGACACATGGATTGGACACCTAGGCAGATCGGGTCGCAGGAGGAAGCCACGTTTCTATGTGGAGTGGTGGAACTGTTATTCGAGTTGCCTACAGGGAGAGGCTAAAACAAATAATGCCATTGAGGGATGGCATAACTCCTTCAATCATTTAATTGGAAAACCCCACCCAAATTTCTATTCATTTCTTGAAACTTTGAAGAAGGACCAAAGCTTTCAAGAAATGAGACTATCACAAACTCTCACAGGTAGTCTAAACTCACGGATTACTCAAAGAACTAAGGAAATGTCAGAACGACTATTGGGACTTTTACAACAGTTTTCGTTGTGTGTGGCTCTAGATTAACTTGAGAATCTTGCTAACATCCTTTCTTTTTAAACACTTATTCACATTACTTTCCTGCTTTTATCTAAATTTACTCTCTTTCTAATTTAAATTGGCAATCAACATTTTTACTAAAAATTTTTTCTAAATTTGATGTTGGGTCACCTTTTTTTGAATTTAAGTAATTTTTTAAAATCAATTTTGTAATCATCCCCTTACATGAATCAAATGTTATTTTACTTTTTTAAATAAAACATTTTTTAAAATTGCAAAAAAATATTTGCAACCCAAATTTTTTGACATTATTACTAATTATTTCGACATTACTTAGCAAATGTAAAAAATGCATTTTTAATAACTTTCAGAACTCTTCTTTCAAAACTACACCATACAATTGTTGATAAAACTATGTATTTAAGCAAAATATTGATATTTCCATGAAATTATCAATAAGTGCAAAATCTTGTTTAATATTGTTCAAAAATATTTTTTCAAAAATCTTGTATATTGGTTAAAAAAGTTTTTTTAATTTGTCAACTAATCAAGCCATTTTTTAAATCCTAAAACTATGGACACGAAAATACATCATACATATATCAATCTCATTTTTTTTCTTCAAAAAGCGAAACACAATCTGGCCTTGTCAATGTCCATTTTTTTTTTTAAAGAAAAACAATTATTTAAACAAAAACCAATCTAACCTGTTTTTCATAATCCAAATATAGTAACTCCAACAAAAACCATAAATATACACTTCACCTTATTTTTATAATAATCGTGAACATTAATTCTGCCTTTAAATGTAATAAACCAAAAAAGAAATAAATTAGGAATCTTTTGCTTAAAATTTAACAGTTGAAAGACAAAGCAGAATTGTAATCAAATTTTTTTTTTAAAAAAGAATGGCAAACAAAATAACCAATCATAATATCTTTTTTCGCAAATATTCCAAAACTTCGACTCTCCAACAAATACATATTTTTCTCCAAAAAGCACGACTAAAACATTGGAAATATCACTGTTTACATTCGTATCATGTTTTATCAACAATTACGTGAAACTAACTTTCTCAAACATCATTTTTCAAAACTTTAATTTCACCCGAAAATGCATTTTAATACATTGCATACAAAATTATACTTATTGTATAATAAATACATTATAAAACACTTTTACATCATTTAATACAACTGATTATTTCAATAATCTAATTACCGATCTTCCCCCCGCCCTCCGACCCACAATAGGCATTTTCTAAAAATACGAGTAGCGACATGTTGTTTTAATTACATTTTTTTCAATTCGAGCAACCTCAACTTAACTTATCCTTACAATAAATGATAATCTTTGTTTCTTTTACAATATTATTTAATATTTAAGTGGTTTCCTACCTGAACGTAGATCAGCTTCCTGCTGCTTCCTGCTGCTTCCTGCTCCGGTACTCCACAAAATGGCTGATGACGCTCGCGTAAACGTAATGACGTCAGGATATGCTGCAACAATAAACAAAGGACTACTGTACATTTTTATTTAATTCTTTTTTGGAATAAAGTTATTTTTTATATATATTTACATGTAAATTAAAAATGTTCAAAAATATACATCAAATTTCAAGAAAACAAAAGTTTATTTTAATATAATTCTTGAATTCTAAAATAAAAATTCTACTTACTAAAACACTGTTTGTTCGTTTTTATTAAATTAATGCATTGTATATTATCATAACAAATTTCATGTACAAATTCTACTTTCTTTTCTTACCTGTTTTCTTCTTTCTTTTCCGTTATTTTCAGTTTCTTTCCTTTGCTTTACTTTGCTTTAATTCCGGACCGCTATACATATATCAAGGTATCATGAAAATAAATGAAGGACAAATGTATCCATTGAAAACAATGTTAAACCGTGGGAACCATAATATTATAATAAGTTATTCACAAATATATTCTTTGAAATAAATTTCTAATTGTAAACTTATTAAATATAAAACTGTTTCTTTAATACCCAATATATTGTTTTTAAATATAATCTATTTTCTTTTAAAATAAATTTATTTATTAATATTAATCATTTTCTTTTACAAATTATTTTTAAAAAAGTTCACCATGTTTTACTCATTAAAATATATCACAAAATTACCCAACAGAGTAATATAAAATATTAAATAAAATATAATATAATATATATAATATTAAAATATATTTAAAAATGAATAAATGAATACATCATAAATGTAATAAGATACATTACTTCAAAAATAAATGTAAGAAAATACCCAAAGTGATACTGTTATGATTCAAATAATTTTATTAATATTAATAATTAATACTACTGAAAGAAAAGAAAATAAAGTAATAGAAAAATAAAGAAATAAATATTATGTAAAAATTTACATTATATTACCCTTTGTTCATTAAATCAATAGTACACAAAGTAAAACTCTAATTAATAAAAACAATAAATATATTAAATAATTTTGTACATATTTAAATTAGTTCTATAATACCCAAATTAATACTCAAATTAATTATTAATCTTAACTTAATAAAATAAAACTCTAATGAATAAAAACAATACATTTATTAATTAATTTTTACATATTTAAATTAATTCTATAATACCCAAATTAATACTCCAATTAATTATACATACAATAAATTTATTAATACATTTTAACATATTTAAATTAGTTCTATAATACCCAAATTAATACTCAAATTAATTATAAAAACAATATATTTGGAAATTAATTTTTACATATTCAAATTAGTTCTATAATACCCAAATTAATACTCAAATTAATTATACATACAATAAATTTGATAAAATAAATTTTACATATTTAAATTAGTTCTATAATACCCAAATTAATACTCAAATTAATTATAAAAACAATATATTTATTAATTAATTTTTACATATTTAAATTAGTTCTATAATACCCAAATTAATACTCAAATTAATTATTATCAATAATATTTTATATTGTACATAACTATATTTAAACTCAATTAACAATTACCATATTAATTACTAATTAGAAAAATAATTATAAATACTCAAATTAATAATTGTTTAAATAAATAATACTACATAAAAACATTAATAACCATATTAATTACTAATAAAAAATAATAATAAATAGAAATATATTACTAAAACAAAAATACAATAATACCCTTCATTAACTATATTAATAAAATACAAACATATCATACAAAATGCGTTGTAAAAGTACCTGCGTTGTAACAGTACCTGCGTTGTAACAGTATCAGTTGTAAATGTATACGTTCTAATAGTATCTGCGTTGTAAAAAATGCGTTGTAACAGTATTGCGTTGTAAAAAATGTGTTGTAACAGGTGTATACCGTGTACAGTGGTATCCCTCTGTCGCTGTCATTGCCTGTACCAGGTGTGGAAGGCCCAGAGTGTAGAAAAATATAGGTGGGACATTTCTGATGTGTTGATATTTTATTGAACCATTGTTAGTTGTTAAAGGTACACTCCTAATTTACATGTAAGTCATCTGTGGAGTCCCTGTAGCATCTTGCTTACTACTCATTCTCAACATTTAACCATATCCCTTTTTGAGACCAATGATGCACAACCAGCATTCTACTAATCCTATTCTAATGATAAATAACTTTATATAAATGCATCACTAACAAAAGCCCTAGTACCGTTCCCCTAGAAGTTGAGCTTTGTATTAAAAGCTACAAGCTTCCTGAGGCCCAATGTGTTACAAACAGACATATTTATCCTCAATGGAACAGTCCAGTCCGAACTGCCAAGCCAGGTCTTCCCTGGCCCAGGAGTGGGAAGGGTATGCCCAGACATGTGTCCTGTGCTCACTACGTCACCTGATTCAAGCTAGCCTGGCTGAAGAGGAGTGATGCCCCCAAAATGGTCCCAGGATGCTTGTTTTCATGTCCTGGGAGGACCTGGCCTGTTAGTTCATGGGGTATAGGGTCAAGGCTGATTTGTGTATGGCTGGGTCAAAACTTCAATGGCATCATGGCGAGCAAAATACCAAAGGTAATGGTAAAGGTAATAATCTTTATTGCTTGATTGTTTAAAATCATTGCAATCACAACAACTTTACATCTCAATCTTAAAAACTAGATTAATCATTAAACAATTCATTACAAGCAAAACATCTTCCCAACACATAAAATAAGAAACTGTCCTATATATACAATTTAAAACGTATCAATAAAATCAAATCCAATCACATAACATCAATAATTACAGAATAATATTGCACATTTTATATTTTAACGTGACGCGTGCACAGTATACTATTTCCTTATCCATAATGGAAAGATATTCTAATGAAAAACTATTAATTTCAACTAAAAAATGTTACACATGTTATAATTCAAAGCATTATTGCTAAGGTGCAAAATTACCTGAAACAAAAACATTACTAATGTACATTTCATTCACAAATTACATTTGAAGGTGCCAATGTGCAATTATTGCAGCGACCATCATATCAAAGCAGTAATAAAGTGTGTCAATTTCCTGAAAAGTGCTAATATGCGGTTATTACAACAACCATCATAACAATACAAAAATAAGTGCATCAATTTACGGTAATTCCACCCTCGCAATCATGATTATTAAGTAGTAAAGATTCTAAGCCGGATAATACTATTAGTCAACACAGCCATAAAAATACTGGCGATCTACCTTATTGTATCAAACATTTTTCACTGCCAATAAAAATTTTACCAAAAGACACAATAATTGAATCGATTCGCCAGATAGTGACATGATTAAACCCTGAAGAGCAGCTCTCACCCCGCTCTTCAAGAAATGTTATCTCAAAATAGTAGGTCGAAGCTTAATCAACTTGGGGCACACCCAAACTATATGGATTAGTGTTTCTTGTGGCCAACCACACAGTCTACAGTTAGAGTCCGGCCACTGCTTGATCCACGATTGCATGCCCTCCTTTCTTGAGTTTAATCCCATACGTAACCTTAAAAACGTATTTTTAAACTTTGCTGAGGAAAAACATTCAAATACGGCTGAATTCGCAGGGATTAGTATTAGTTAATCACATGCAATGCATACTTTTTCTCTGCTAATTCAATTTGATCCAATTTAAGCAATTCAGTTTTGATAAGCTTTTTTAAAATGAACTTGTAATTGGGCATTTTCAGATCTTGCAGTGCAAATTGCAGGCCGATATTTCATAGGGAAGTAAAAATATAAGATCTCAATTTAGCTGCATAGACAGACTTGTCTATTTCTTTCCAACAAATATTCACTAAGGATGCTGGTGCTGATGTTGACAATGCAACCATGCATTTTAAAAAAGCTTCTTTTGATACCAGGCTCTGTCCCTCGAGACCAAACTCCAGTCTTATTCCTGCTTGAAACACTGATTTGACAATCCCAACAGTTGCTTTGAAGACCTTGACAACCAATAAGTGGAGCGCCTTCACATCTTTCCCTCTAATAATGGGAGAACCATATATGAGGGTTGGTTGTTATTTGACTTTAATTCCCACAGTTCAATGATTTTTTAGACATTTAGAAGCGTGGATCAAGGTCACAGCCTTGGCCCTTAGATGCTTAAAATGAAATTTAAAAGAGACACGGTTGTCAAACACCACCGCTAGATATCTATACGTCTTAACAATGTCAATTGTACCTGCTCTGGACTTCCAGGAATTAAACTTTTGTTTCGCTACACCAATTTTCATCACTTTGGTTTTTTACCATCCAATTCAAGGCCATTCTGTTGGGTGTAGTCATGAAAGGTGGTAAGAAGTCTTAGTAGGCACATAGGAGTATGACTCACAAGGATGGTGTCATCTGCATACTGAAGGTAACTAATTTTCTCCCCCCCCTCCCAATCCTAGGAGCATGCCCATTACCAACATCCAAATGCATGGAAAAATCTGATAAGAATTCATTAAATAGACAGGGGGCAAGGGCACAACCCTGCTTTAGGCTGTTATACGTTCTTATCTTCCTTAATAAGGAATTGCTATCACCCAAATTAACTTGAACCCAAGTATTGGTATACAAAAGAATGATAGCCTTTAACAGTTTCCTTGAAATGCCCCGATCTATCAAGTTTTTCCATAACATGTTTCGTGGCACAGAGTCAAAGGCTGCCTTAAGATCAATAAACCTTATAACAAAAGAAAATACCAATACTGATACCTATTCAAAATCTATTTTCTCAAAATGTATAACTCATACACATTTGAAAGCTCATTAGTAGCTTTTTATTCATGTACAAATTTATACTTTTTTGAAAAAGACGGCAACAACACATAAATGAAATGATTTGGGGGACAAGGGAACTGATAAACAATCAAACAATCACTCTTGCATACAATCCCTTTTTCAACATACTACTCACGCCCCACCTACAAATTACACACACACACCACGGGTAATAAAAATGAACCTATGGAGTAGCACATGGTCTGCCAAACTAAGAGTTAACACAAAACTTCCTGTTAGATGTATCATTGATGTAAATCTCTATAACTAAACAATTTTAAACACAAATTTTATTCCGTGTAACTAAGACACAACTCTTCATTACACAAATTGTTTTGGCAGAACCAACGGTCTAGGCGTTTCGAATCCCGGAAGTCTTTGGGATTCTCTTCAGGACCACAGATATCTGAAATGAAAAAGAATACAAATGGTATCCTATTATTTTAAAGAAAACACTAAGCACTTGCTACAGTTCTACAGCTCCAGCTTACCAGTATCTCAGAAACCACAAAGCGATTTTTTTTTCCTTCACCAGAAATTCTGTGAACAAGAAGAGGAATGGGGAAAAGGAAAAGATAGCAACAGGACTCGTCAAAATGCCATGATTAATTGCTTCAAAGAGCAGATTACACTCTGCTAAAGCAATCTACATCTGTTCATCACAAGCTCTTACCTAATGACCTTGCCCACTGTCTTTTATTCTTATTTTCGGAGTGCGAAAGTCGCTCTACGATGTGCAACTACTATCACCACACCTAAAAAAAAATAAAAAATAATGTGTATTGCACCCTTATGGTGTATATAAAGGAAGAACAAACTCTGACCGTAACCATCAACGGTTCTCCAATTGCGCCTCTCTCACC
Organism: Lissotriton vulgaris; assembly: GCF_964263255.1. Taxonomy (NCBI): domain Eukaryota; kingdom Metazoa; phylum Chordata; class Amphibia; order Caudata; family Salamandridae; genus Lissotriton; species Lissotriton vulgaris. The sequence continues at coordinate 1,015,710,210 of NC_141696.1, read as the reverse complement.
TCCTATCGCCTTGCGGCGTGGAGTCTTGAAACGGGGTTTCTCCTACTTTTTTTGCACAGGTTTGTATCACCGTCCTAAAAAAACACAAAACGCACAAATGAGCAACAGGGACCATCTGGTGGCAGAGCCGATGGGCTAACAAAGCCATGAAAGTCTCTTACCGAATAAGAATTCAATTGTTCATTTGGCACAGCAACCTCTGCTTACGGCGCTCAACTGCAACCGCGGGCATCAATAGATGATGTGGATGGTCTGCCGTGTCGGTTGCTGGGAAATGCAGTCCATTTTCCAGCTGAGGGCATGTGTGTTTTGTTGATCCACGGTCGAATATTCCTATTCGTCTCAAATTCTTTCTTTGTTTATTCATTCAACGATCAATGTAAGGCAATTCAACTAAAAAATCCTCACCTGCATAAATTATGAGGTGTATCATAGAAAATAACGATAGTCCCATCCAATAGCATTCTGGGATATGTGGTTTGCAATAAAAACACTACAAGACCAGTGAATGGAAATAACTGATTTATGCAATTTGTGTATGCTCAAAAATGTCGTCTATTTATTGTGCTGATCAAACCATCATGTTCTGAGGGACACACTTCTCTAATGAGTTTAGGGAAGTTCCAAATCAGAGTGTTTTGGCAGGATGTTCCAATTGTAATTCATCTACCTGCCTATGTACTTGATATACGGTGTGGGGCTCGTGCCATGAAACTAAACGTTTTGGTACATACTTGGTAGTCCGTGGTGTGAAATAAAACTTAGTTTGCATTTTAGTGGAAGAGCTTGTCCATTGGGGTCCAGCCATCATTAGGATCAATTGGGGTTGCTATATTTCAGGTGTCACCCATCCATCGTGCTAACATCCTCTTTCAATATATAGAGATGTGACTGTCTAAGGAACTCAGGTTATAATTTATAGATTTCCGAAATCTCATTTAGACCAGACCCGGGTCAAATTTTACAATTAACAGTGCCTCCCTTTGGACCAGTTTCAAGTCCATATTGACACCTCTCTGATCTCTTTCTAACTTAGAAATGACTGTCCATCTTAAGTCATTTATTTTGTGTGCCTTTTTTCTCCAATAAATTACAAGCCGGGCAGTCTCGATATTTGTTTTTATTCGAGATTTATGTTGGGAAATTCTCTGTCTGACTTCTTGATTGGTTTTCCCACTGTGAGGAAATATAATTTTTGGTCAAATAGTGTTCCCTAACGCGTACCCCACCGTCTCCATGTACTAGCTTGAAGTGCATGTAATTTCCCTCCTGTGCCAGCTATGAAGACGCAAATACATTTGCGTCCATCTTTAACATGTCCTCTTTCAGATCCGCCATGAACGGATTGAATATTCAGTTTCTAAATATGCTATGCCAACGTCTTTTTGTGGTATGCTTTACACGTTTTTCAGCTCTGGCGAAGTAGGCCCTGATTCTGCCATCGAGCCTCTTTTTCCTGCCTTCTGACTCTGAGGGCCTCAGCCCAGGCTGCCTCTGTACCAGTGACCCCTGCCTTACTCCTTGCGCGGCTCACGGCGCTTAACACAGCCTTCTCCCTGCCAAGACTGTCTTCAACCTTCGATTTATCTGCTCCACTCCTCGAAAATACATTCCTGTCTCGTCGTTCAAGTAAACATCCTCCCAGCTGCAGGAGCAATGGGCCCGGCCTTTCCGTCTCCGTGCAAGTAATTCATAGACTCCGTTGCCATGGTAGGCCCATGCCCCCTCACCTCTCATGCAGACACGTAGATACGTAGACACAAGACGCTTATACACGCATTCACAACCAGTATAGAATAGCCTCCGTCCGAGAGACCTTTCCCTTCCAGATACTACAGTTCCTTAAACATAAGATATCAGATACGATTTGGGATTAGGTTGGTCTGACATCCCAGACTTATGTCTGCACTTGTAGGGCTAAATGTCAAGTCCCCTTCACCCTCCAGTTACACGTCAGTCACACGTCATACTGCTGCGCGCGCATCTCTGCCATGTATTTCCGCTGACATTGCATGATTCTCTTATGGATCCACCTACTTGTGACCTCATGATAAATGACGTTTTTAGTACACGCCTTTATGCACGCCTATTGCAACGCCTTTTCAGTTACGTATGAACATTTTATCTCTCTTCTCAGCTGTTACGCCTTCTGCATATGCCTTTACTGTAATGCATTGACTATATATATGAATAACTGTCAATAAAATGTTGTCTGTCAGTCCCTTCCCGAACCTATGTGGTGACGGAATGGTATGCCACCTTGGCTCGAGCCAAATACCCAATTCCTTTTTAAGGAATAAAACCCTTTTGAGTAAACCTCAATATCACGGATTTTGCCTCTTATTTATCTGAGTTATTCTTATTGATTTTTCCGCATAAATTAAGCATGGGTAATTAGAATTTACCACAGAACTGGCGCCCGAATAGGGACCCCTCCCCCATCTCACGCGCCGGCGGTGCGTTGCAGGCCTGGCCCCCTGCCACAGCCGGACGGACAATTACGCGTACCCGCAGGATTTCCTGTATCTCCCTCAGGCCAACGGAGGTGACTGAGGCTGCGATCGACACCCAGACGAGGCGGTGAGGAGTGCGGAGGATCCCGACCAGAGCCTAGCTGAGAGAGCAAGATCCGAGGTATACGGAGGCCCACCAGGTTCCGAAGTTCCGAAGTATCTGCGTCACGAGTCGAGTCCGAATCCAGTCCGAGTCCAGTCCAGTCCAGGGTTTCCGAGGCCTTCTGTTTCCGTGCTTCCCGGTGAGTACCGTTGCTAGGGACGCATCTAGACGTGCGCATTAGTTTGTGCCGGTCGAGACGGGCTTGGGTACACAAGCCTGGTCTGCACTGTTTAGCAGTGTATCTGTACTGTTTAGCAGTATATCTAGTTTGCACTGTTTACGGTGTATCTGTACCATCCAGTTTTGCTCAGTTAGTAGGTTTTATTATAATTATAGTGGTTCGTTTTTAATGTGTTTTAATGTGTCATTCAAATGTCGTGGTATGAGTGAATGTTCTTTATTGTGATTATTGTGTTCATGTTCAGTGTGCTCAGATCTGAGTAGGAACCAAGTAGCCAGATTACAGAATGCCGTTATTCTCCAAATTGAGACAAATAAAAACTAGAAAAGGGGTACTAGAAGAAGCCGTCCCCATTCCACCTAGGGACACTCCAGGGTACTTTATGTACCACAAGCATGGCCTAGACGCCGTTCTATTTCTCGACCTATGGGTGGATTACACTAAGCACTTATCAGAGAATCAAAGATGGCCCGCTGCTGGGACATGGGATGCAGATTGCATCATGAGAGTAGAAGAAGCATTATGGAAAAAGAAAGCCAGACAGTCACAGAAAGATGCCATTGAGCTATGGCGTAAAGAATCGCATAGGCGCACAGAAAAAGCACACAGACTAGAAGAGAAAAATAAGGAGGAGCCTGAAAGGACCCGAGAAAACGTATTAGTTGAGGAAGGTATCCGAGTAAAATTAGAATAAGTAGACAGACAGCGAAACACACTCATGAATGGCATGTATCCCCTCTTGACTGAGGGTTTGCCTAAGGCCACCCCGGAAGTCCCGAAAAACCTACCACCCCCACTGCTCCCGACTAAGAAGCACCAGAAAACGGCAAAGGACGTTTTCCTTTCTTCCTATCTAGACGATGTAGCTCCTGCATATGTTAATACCGTACCGCCACATACACCTCCGCCTGGCGGTCAAGATGGTCAGGCCCTACCTCCCCGACAAGCTACTCCTCCTCCCGCTATTCCTCCTGGTCTTCCAATCTTCCTTCCACCTCTTCCTGGGCCTGCACCCCTTGATATGGCCCCAACTAATCCCTTCGGAGCCGGCGCCTCAGGTGGCGCGTCCGGAGGAGCGGTAGGTTTCCAGACCCCGCCACCCACCCATCGGATGACTTTTAGAGAACAAGCACAACAGCGTACACCTAGAACAGGCGATATTACCATCTATGGAGATCATCTTGCAGACTGTAGATATGATCCAGTACCTGGTAAAAAGAATGATGAAAGAATGTTGCTCGCATCAGTACGATTGCGGAGAGTCACGAACTTCTTATTAACACTACCTGGAATGATAGATCATCTAGATCGAATATATCGGTTTGTCCAGACAGGAGTAGGGCCTGAATGTATTAAGGAGGCCATGGCCTTCCAGAAAGTGGATACTAAAGCCAAGATATTACGGTTTCTTATAAACTGTTTTATAAGAGAAGTAGATAGGCCGGGTATGAACCCGGATGACGTAAAAGCACTTCACAGGTGGGGTCAGAATATAGCAGATGGGCAGCACGATAAAGAGGCCTGTGTAGATAATATGTACCGAAGAATCAGAACTGCAATAAATAAAATGCATGAGAAAAGACAGCCACTACCGGAAGTAGATTCAGACAAACATGAATCCTCGGAGGAGGAGGAGGATGATCAAGCAGAGACACAAGAGCACACACAGTTACCAGCTAGAGAAATGATAGCTTATGTAGGTAAAGGAAGACCGTTCAATAATTCAATGCGCCCAGTGCGTCCAGAAAGTAAAAGGATTTTTCAGGAAGCCATGTGTAATCCGAGAACCCCCGAACACTTATTCCAGGCCACTGATAAAGTACTTCAAGAATGAATGGGGTACCATGTACTCGATTCTATGGACGAACAAGAATTAGCTAGGTCAGCCGTGCAATGGGCTGACAATTCTGAGAAATATGGTGATGACGCGTTAGCACATACATTTTTGAACCTGACACCAAGTGAACAGCGTTTAGCTGGTATATACATGATACAACACCTGCTCTTATTGTATAGAAGCCAACATACCGATCCAGGCCCTCTTCCTGATATATTAATAGAACTGCTCATGAACAGGTGGAGTGGTCTAGGTACTGATCTAATTAAAGTAATTCTAGAACATCGTCACAAGTATAGTACCTTCTTATGTCCACAGATCAACTCAACACGTGTCATGGAAAGAAAAATGTATTACATGGACAGACAGAATCCGTTGCGAGAAGTGCACCCAGTACAGAATGCAGACAATACGCTTAGGCGCGTGTTTGTGTACACACCCATAACTAAAATGGAATTATTGGAGATGAAGAAATTAGTACCTAGTCATGACAAAGATCCCGCAGGCTTTCACCGTGAAATAAAGGATATGTTATTGATGGGTGATTACACTTTTCCAGACCTCATGAAAATATTGAAAGTATTACTGCCTCCAGGTATATACGAGAAACTCAAAGAAAAAGAGTGGGAGGTGGGAGACACAAAGATTGATTGGGCTGCATTAGAGGATGAAGAAAATACTCGAGTTCCAGGCCTAGGGCTTGGAGACAAAGTCAAGGCGTTACCAGGGTTGTTAGTACAAGTATTGCCACGTTTATTGAGTACGAAAAAGGAAGATTGGGGTGCAATCTCAGCCTGCAAACAGAAACCCGATGAAGACACTAGTGATTTCTACACCCGATTTGAGAAATGTTATGGTATTAATAGCGGTCTGAAAGCAAGTAGCGAGTCATATCCACATCTTTTTGTAACGAAATTAGTCGAGAATTCCCTGCCCCAGGTTAAGAACAGAGTACTGAAAGTAGAAAGCACTTGGCAAGCTAATACTCCTTCACAAATGTTACAAATGTTACAGTACCATCAGAATAGACTTAGAGAAGAACAAGAACACGAACAAAGACGTATGAAAGATACAAAAATGAAAATGTTAGTTGCTCAGTCAGTTCCAGCTGACGGTCACAAAAAGGGTACGACCCAGCCCAGTAATTCAACGGCTCCTGTTAAAGGAACATGTAACTATTGTAAGCAGCCAGGTCATTATATAAATGATTGTGCAGTTCTGAAACATAATATCTCCACGGGTAAGACCAAGGAGAGACCGCGTCCACCTAGACAAGATCAGGTTCAACAACAAGTACCCCAGAATATACAACATATTCCGCCGATGCCAGCTTCATCACAGACCGTAGCGATACCCCAACAACAGCCTATCACTGCAACACAAAACACGACACAGCAGATGTACCAGTATGCACAAAATGATTACCCCGATTATCAACGATACACATGAAACAGCCTAGAGAGGGAGTTCCGCTTGCCTCTTATTGAGGTTCCTGTAGATCAAAGGGGTCCTTATGTACACAGTCAAGTATTGGGAAAAGACAGAAAGTTTCTCATTGATACAGGGGCAAGCAGAACCACGATAAGTCACAATGAAGTACCAGGGGCACCCCTCTCAGGCTCACAGAACGTGTCCCTTGGATTTTCAGGAAAACCCATTATTAATGAAGTATCACAACCCCTTCCTCTTGCAGTTGGTCCTTTGACACGGACTACAGATTTATTGCTTACGAAATCATGCCCAGAAAACCTGTTAGGCATAAAGACATTGAAAGCTCTAGGAGCTATTATATGCTGTTCACCGGAAGGCGTACGATTGTTTTTGCGAGATTTCAAAGGTCATTATGTATTGAGAGACATGGATCGCAGGTTACAGGATGTCCCTGCACACTTGTGGGCGCAAGGCCCCACTGATGTAGGTTGTATGCGCATTACACCATATCGAGTCACACTCAAAGCAGGAGTGATATTACCACGTATTAGACAATACAAGTTACCCCCAGATGCTGTAGTGGCTTTACTGAGAATAATTGACGAGCTCATTGCACAAGGAGTGGTTGTGGAAACTGACTCCAATGTATGTAATTCTCCTATTATTCCAGTTCTTAAACGTACTGACCCAAATGCACCACCTGTTTATCGATTAGTTATTGATCTGCGCGAATTGAATAAGTGCATTGTACCACAGTATCCTGTGGTCCCAGATATCTCCTCATTACTGACAGCTATTGATTCAGAAGCAACGTTCTTCACTGTAATTGACCTCAAGAACGCCTTCTTCAGTGTCCCGATCGATCCAGAAAGCCAATACTTGTTCGGATTCAGTTTAAATGGACGATCTTTCAAATTTGCACGCGCACCTCAAGGATTCACAGAAAGCCCCAGCATTTATAGTCAAGCATTGAAAAAACAACTCGACAGTATCCACATGCCAGTTAACACTGCCCTGCTTCAATATGTCGATGATCTGCTGATCACCGCTCGAAGCGAACCCGAATGTGAACATGCCTCACTGACTGTTTTGAACTTCCTGGCTGACAAGGGGCATAAGGTGTCCCCTTCGAAGCTGCAATTCTGTGTTCAGCAAGTTGTGTACCTGGGTCACTTGCTGTCCAAAGTGGGGAGACAGCTCACTCCTGATCGCATTCAGTTATTTGTAAACATGTCACCACCCAGAACACAAAAGGAGGTGCGGGCTTTCATAGGCCTCACTTCATACTGCAGACAATGGATTCCCCAATATGCATTTCTAGCAAAACCACTCATTCAGTTGACAACACAGGAGGCAGCGACTTCGACTGTCCTCCCTTGGACTCAGGAACATACACAAGCTTTTGAAGACTTGAAGAAAGCCTTATGTCAAGCACCTGTTTTAGCGACACCATGTTACAGTAAACCTTTTACACTTTTTGTCACAGAACGTGAAGGTACTGCCTTGTCAGTCCTCACTCAGGAACAAGCAGGTTCACACAAACCGTGTGCTTACTTTTCTAGCACATTAGACCCAGTAGCCCAGGCCCTTCCGGCGTGTTTGAAATCAGTTGCAGCAACAGCTTTAGCAATCAGACAGAGTGATTCCATTGTGTTAGGACATCCATTGACAGTACAGGTTCCACATTCCGTGGAAGTCCTTTTAAATCGAACTCAGACCCAACACCTGACCATAGCAAGATTGACAGGTTACGAACTGACATTGTTTCAACCACACATAGAAATCAGACGCTGCAGCACATTAAATCCTGCCACGTTATTGCCACTTAATGGAGTAGATCCATTGGCACATGATTGTATTGAAGTCATTACTATTACAACAAAACCCAGACAAGACTTGACAGATGTTCCACTATCAGATCCAGACCTGACACTTTATGTGGATGGTTCATGTATGAGAACAAAGACAGGTGAATTAGTGGCAGCCTATGCAGTCACGACAGACACCGATGTTATTGAAACCAACTGTATCGACACCTTGTCAGCTCAAGCAGCAGAGCTCATCGCTCTGACGCAAGCATGTAGTCAATATATATACTGATTCACGTTATGCATTTGGAGTCGTTCACGACTTTGGAGTCCTCTGGCGAGAGAGAGGTTATTTAACTTCTCACGGTGCCAACATCCAACATGGTCCCCTCATTCAAGCCCTGTTAGATGCAATACATCTACCCACTGAAATCTCTATCATGAAATGTAAGGCACATACAAAAGTTACCGATACCATCTCCCAGGGTAACGACCTGGCAGACCGAACAGCAAAGCATACCGCTCAAAACCGAACTCATGTAACTGACCAGACACGAATAGTAGTACCGACACACTGCATGACAGTCAGGGATCCCGCACATGATGTAATTGACATACAAACACATGCCACACCAGATGAAATTAAGAAGTGGACTGAACTAGGAGGGATCCAAACAGACCAGGGATGGATGACGAAGGGAAAATCTACATGGTTCCTCCCCGACTTTATGGTTCAGGTTATCATTAACACGATACATAGTCCTGCACACCTAGGAGAGAAAGCAATGCTAGACAGTATTCAACACATATGGTCCAATAATAACTTACGAGCAGCAGCCAAGCAGAAAGTGCGTACTTGCATGATTTGTGGTCAGTTCAATCCAGGTAAAAGCATCCCCGTAGAGCAAGGTGGATTTCAGCCTCCCGAACACCCTTTTGAAATCCTCCAGATGGATTATATCCAGATGGAACGTTGTCGAGGATTCAAATATGTCCTCGTAGTCGTATGTGCTCTTTCCCGATGGACAGAAGCATACCCAGTCCCAGATTATACTGCTCCGACCACTGCCAAACAGCTGGTTCGTGAATTCTTCCCACGGTATGGTTTGCCCCGTATCGTGTACTCAGATAACGGTCAGCCATTCTCATCCGAGCTTGTGAAACACATTACACTCCTGTTAGGCTATCAGTGGAAGTTCCACTGTGTCCGGCATCCCGAGGCAGCAGGTCTCGTGGAGCGCCATAATCAGACTCTAAAAATCAGACTTTCCAAGATCTGTAGAGAGAAGGGTGTTGACTGGATAGTTGCTTTGCCGGTTGCCCTCTTCTATATGAGGATGGTGGCCCAATCTCGAACTGGGCTATCCCCGTATGAAGTGGTCTTTGGTAGGCCACCGAATATGTGGGGGACGCCTATTCCACGCAAAATTACAGATGTTGACTGTATTATGCTGACAGATTACCTTGCCTCCTTGATGTCTGCACTACAATCTTGTCGTTCACAGGTAGCTGCAGCCTTTCCCGACAACACCGAGGTGAAACCCCACGAGGTGGTCCCGGGGGACTTTGTCTTCGTGCGCAACTTCGATCGGAGAAGTCCGTTGGAGCCCCGCTGGCAAACCCCGAAATTGGTTCTTCTAACAACCAGGACAGCGATAAAAGTAGAGGGCAGGAAGGGGTGGCTGCATTCCAGCCACGTAAAGAAATTTCACGGACTTCCTTCGGACTTAGACTCTAAGCCCTGCCCTCCTACACAAACTGATTCGAAACTCCCTTTGGTTGAAAAACCGCCTCTGAAGAATATAGACTGAAATTACGATCTAGCAAGTCAGACAGTTTAATTGTTTAAGTCCTCCCCTAGGTGAATCGGTTAAATTAGTTTCTGACATGTATCCCCTAGATCGAGATAGAGAGAGAGATAGACAAAGACAACTCAAGAAGAGTGCATATTGTAAATCACTTCGTAGTCACTGTATAGTGACGCTACTGATTATGTTTTTTATAAGTCTTTTGATTATTGCTGCTAGTATTGTATTGCACATATATTACCCTATATTCAAGCGTGCACAATCTGCTTATAACGTCACTGCTGAACATTCCTTTAGTGAATTACCCCCTCATGAATTATCCTACAGACTTGCGCTGCGCAACAACACCTTCATTAGTATGTTACATCACTCCCATCAGACTACCAATGCTACAAATTGTTGGATATGTGGCCGAATCCCTCCCTACCAAGAAAACAAGGGAGTTCTGCCCCTCTTTCCGTACCCGTTCAGTCACAATGGTACCTGTGGTGCATGGTTTAAATTGCTTAATTTCCTAGATCCTGATATTGCTGTACATGAAGGAAGCTGGGTTTGGGGAAACCTGAACTTAGTCTTGCTTAAAGCCTGCTACCCTGACAAGGAGGGACGTCCCGTTGGGACAGGAACTGATCTAGAAAATGAAGTGTATGGATTAGGTAATTACACAGTTACTTTCATGATTCTAACTGTCGAATCTGAGGCTGCACCAGTTTTACCCGCTATGACAGTATTACCAACCACAGGCGAATTATGTGTCCGTAAAAATGGTTCCGAAAATTTAGGTCATAGTAAATGCACTACTGTGGTCGATTTCAGTGATCATGGCAAATCTACATTTAGAGCTTCACGTCATTCCTATTTTGTTTGCGGCCATACTGCTTATATCCGCTTACCTCTAGATTGGGATGGTACCTGTTACCTCGCATTCCTTTTGCCACCTGTTTTTCTAGCCCCCCCTGACTACCATAGAAATACAAATCTAGTAAACCATAGACTCCGAAGAGACCTCCCGCTTGTCGATTATACTGAAACGGCATGGGAGCAATATACAGATTTCAATAAAGGCTTTTTCCCCTACCTAGGTGCTGTTTTTAATAGTAAACTGATCCGCAGATTAACCAGAACTCTCGAAGCAGTAGTGAATGAGACTACTTCAGCTCTAGGTAACCTAACGGAGGAGCAGTCCGCCATGCGGGTTGTTGTTCTTCAAAATCGTCTCGTTATTGACGTCATCTTGGCAGATAGGGGTGGAGCTTGTAAGGTCATCGGGTCAAGTTGCTGTGTTTTCATTCCAAATAACGCGCCAACTGTATATAAAGCTATCACACGTCTTCATAAAATTGCAAGTTTAATACAGCAGAATCCAGGCACCTGGACTTGGTCCAGTTGGTTTTGGACAACGTTAACTGCTTGGGGATGGAAGATCCTATCCCTCCTAGGCATTGGCCTTCTCATAGTATTCAGTTGTTGCCTGTGTCTACAATGTGGACCGGCGATATGCGGCCTGTGTGCCACATCATGTATTCCGCATTCAAATTCCCATTCAAAACGCGAAAAGAAGAAAGAAGAGCAAATGATGTTACGTGAACAGATTGATCAATTAATGAGAATCGATGTATCATGAAGGGTCCGTAGGGAACAAGGAGGGAATGAGGAAATATAATTTTTGGTCAAATAGTGTTCCCTAACGCGTACCCCACCGTCTCCATGTACTAGCTTGAAGTGCATGTAATTTCCCTCCTGTGCCAGCTATGAAGACGCAAATACATTTGCGTCCATCTTTAACATGTCCTCTTTCAGATCCGCCATGAACGGATTGAATATTCAGTTTCTAAATATGCTATGCCAACGTCTTTTTGTGGTATGCTTTACACGTTTTTCAGCTCTGGCGAAGTAGGCCCTGATTCTGCCATCGAGCCTCTTTTTCCTGCCTTCTGACTCTGAGGGCCTCAGCCCAGGCTGCCTCTGTACCGGTGACCCCTGCCTTACTCCTTGCGCGGCTCACGGCGCTTAACACAGCCTTCTCCCTGCCAAGACTGTCTTCAACCTTCGATTTATCTGCTCCACTCCTCGAAAATACATTCCTGTCTCGTCGTTCAAGTAAACATCCTCCCAGCTGCAGGAGCAATGGGCCCGGCCTTTCCGTCTCCGTGCAAGTAATTCATAGACTCCGTTGCCATGGTAGGCCCATGCCCCCTCACCTCTCATGCAGACACGTAGATACGTAGACACAAGACGCTTATACACGCATTCACAACCAGTATAGAATAGCCTCCGTCCGAGAGACCTTTCCCTTCCAGATACTACAGTTCCTTAAACATAAGATATTAGATACGATTTGGGATTAGGTTGGTCTGACATCCCAGACTTATGTCTGCACTTGTAGGGCTAAATGTCAAGTCCCCTTCACCCTCCAGTTACACGTCAGTCACACGTCATACTGCTGCGCGCGCATCTCTGCCATGTATTTCCGCTGACATTGCATGATTCTCTTATGGATCCACCTACTTGTGACCTCATGATAAATGACGTTTTTAGTACACGCCTTTATGCACGCCTATTGCAACGCCTTTTCAGTTACGTATGAACATTTTATCTCTCTTCTCAGCTGTTACGCCTTCTGCATATGCCTTTACTGTAATGCATTGACTATATATATGAATAACTGTCAATAAAATGTTGTCTGTCAGTCCCTTCCCGAACCTATGTGGTGACGGAATGATATGCCACCTTGGCTCAAGCCAAATACCCAATTCCTTTTTAAGGAATAAAACCCTTTTGAGTAAACCTCAATATCACGGATTTTGCCTCTTATTTATCTGAGTTATTCTTATAGATTTTTCCGCATAAATTAAGCATGGGTAATAATTTATAGATTTCCGAAATCTCATTTAGACCAGACCCGGGTCAAATTTTACAATTAACAGTGCCTCCCTTTGGACCAGTTTCAAGTCCATATTGACACCTCTCTGATCTCTTTCTAACTTAGAAATGACTGTCCATCTTAAGTCATTTATTTTGTGTGCCTTTTTTCTCCAATAAATTACAAGCCGGGCAGTCTCGATATTTGTTTTTATTCGAGATTTATGTTGGGAAATTCTCTGTCTGACTTCTTGATTGGTTTTCCCACTGTAAAGCAACCCACAGGGGCATGCTACCCCATAAATTATTTTTTTTGTTTTACAGTTGCTGAATGAGTCGTCTTTCCAGGAGATTCCATGATGTTGAAATAGAGAGCCTTCAACTGTAAGTTCGCAACATACACATAGATTTTGGAAATCTATAAATTATAATCAGAGTTCCTTAGACAGTCACATCTCTATATATTGAAAGAGGACCTGAAAGAGGACTTGAAAGATAGCATCCCCAATGGATCTAATGAAGGCTGGACCCCAATGGACAATCTCTTCCACTAAAATGCAAACTAAGTTTTATTTCTCACCAGGGACTGTCAATTATGTACCAAAACGTTTGGGTTCATGCCACAAGCCCCACACCATATATCAAGTACATAGACAGGTAAATGAATCACAATTGGAACATCCAGCCAAACCACTCTGAATTGGAACTTCCCTAAACTCCTTAGAGAATTGTGTGCCTCAGAACATGATGGTTTGATCAGCACAATACATAGATGAAATTATTGAGCATACACCAATTACATAAATCAGTTATTTTCATTCACTGGTCTTGTAATGTTTTTATTGCAAACCACATCTCCCAGAATGCTATTGGACGGGACTATCGTTATTTTCTATGATACACCTCATAATTTATGCAGGTGAGGATTTTGTAGCGTGAATTGCCTTACATTGATCGTTCCATAATTAAACAAAGAAAGAATTTGAGACGAATAAGAATATTCGACCGTGAATCAACAAACACGCATGCCCTCAGCCGGAAAATGGACTGCATTTCCCAGCAACCGACAGGGCAGACCATCAACGTCATCTATTGACGACCACGGTTGCAGTTAAGCGCCGAAAGCAGAGGTTGCTGTGCCAAATGAACGATTGAATTCTTATTCAGTAAGAGACTTTTATGGCTTTGTTAGCTCATCGGCTCCGCCACCAGATGGTCCCTGTTGCTCATTTGTGCGTTTCGTGTTTTTTTAGGACGGTGATACAAACCTGTGTACAAAAAGTAGGAGAAACCCTGTTTCAAATCCACGCCGCAAAGCGATAGGAGGTGAGAGAGGCGCAATTGGAGTACCGGTGATGGTTACGGTCAGAGTTTGTTCTTCCTTTATGTACACCATAAGGGTGCAGTACACTTTTTTTTTTTAGGTGTGGTTATAGTAGTTGCACATCGTAAATCAACTTTCGTGCTCCGAAAATAAGAATAAAAGACAGTGGCAAGGTCTTTAGGTTAGAGCTTGTAATGAACAGATGTAGATTGGTTTAGCAGAATGTAATCTGCTCTTTGAAGCAATTCATCATGGCATTTTGATGAGTCTTTTCCTTTTTCCCATTCCTCTTCTTGTTCACAGAATTCCTGGTGAAGGAAGATAGAAAAAAAATTGCTTTGTGGTTTCTGAGATACTGGTAAGCTGATGCTGTAGAACAGTGGCAAGTGCTTAGTGTTTTCTTTAAAAGAATAGGATACCATTTGCATTCTTTTTCATTTCAGATATCTGTGGTCCTGAAGAGAATCCCAAAGACTCTAGGGATTCGAAACGCGTAGACCGTTGGTTCTGCCAAAACAGTTTGTGTTATGAAGAGTTGTGTCTTAGTGATACAATTCTTGGTGATACAATATTGCCGCGCGCGGCGTTCACTTACCTTCATTCAGCGTTTGCAGAGTTGTTTTTCTCGATATTTTGCGTGTGCTGCGCCATTTTAGATCTTGCTGCGGGATCCCGCGGGAGTTTGGCTACCGCGATTACGTCATCGCGGCTTGCCACCTTGCACAGCACGCATCCCGAGAGTTCGCAATTGCGAACACGTAGATGCGGCGGGCAGCAACAATCTCACACTCGTGAAATTGCTAAATGTGCAATTCTGCACAAGAAATCCACCAGCAAGCAGCATAAACCTTCTGAAAATTATGATTTTTATCAGAATAACTCCTCAGGTTGACATTTGCCTGCACTTTTTTTGCAAGGAGTCCATTTTGGGGGGGGGGTTGAAAGGAAGTGCCCCACAGTCTCCAACTTCCTGTTCCTGTCCAGGAGGCTCCTCCCAGTGCTTTTTTCATGTGCTGCTCACTTTCATTTGGATCTTGACCTGGAAGGATTACTTTTTGTGGATGCTGCTGGATATTTGGATTTTAGGCCTTTTTGACTTTCTTTGGATCAATTTTGGACTAGAAATTTCACAAGTAAGTTTGTTTGGGGCATTACAGTTGCTGCAACTACAATTTTGGAATTTTCGATTTTTGGGCTGTTGTTGGGGCCTTTTGCCCAGGTGTAGTGAGTAGTGCATGGACTGAGTCTTTCCCTGGGGTCTCTTTAATGTTAACATCATGGAGGGCATGGATGGCATGGGATTGTGCTGATTTTTGTGTGTTTTTAGATTTTTTGGGGTGTTGATGGGGACTGGCCATGTGGGTGGGGGTGGGGGTGTTGCTTTTAGGTTCACAAGAGAACCACCAGTGCCAGGAAGAAGTCCTGCAGCTGTGTGTGCAGCATAACGTCACGTGTGGCCACAGAAAAGACAACTCTGCAACTCATGCAACTGCGGCCTGCTGTTCTGACATCTGAAGAGGATGGCCCCAAAAAAAGGTCCCCGTACTCCTCTAGCAAGAAAGTTGCCAGTAAGGAGCAGAAGAAGCAAGTTACCAAGGAGACTGGTGTGCCGCCCGCCACATTTTTTGGGAATAAAAAAAAAGTACGCCTGCAGCAGCAGCGGGATCTGCTGGGGACCAAGTTGGGAGCAGCACCCCCGCTCCATTGAGCTCAGTTCCACCACCACCACGCCAACTTAAGTCCAAGCCCTTTAGTGCTGCAGAGGCAGTTAGTCTAGTTGTTCAATCACCATCGACCAGTGATGTTGGCTCATCGCAAGAAAGTAGCAGCAATGTCCCTCAATCAACACAGGTTGTTGTAACTCATCTGACGAGTGTTCAACAACCACAGCCGCAACAACAACCACATGTGCAAGTACAAGCCTAAGTACATGTGGAAGGAGAGGCAGCGCAAGGAGATGCGCAAGCAGAGGTGCATGGAGGGGCACAAGTGCCCACAATAGTTGTTCCTCCCGAAGTAGGGGCACATCAGGAAATCGACATTACAGCCGAGGTATCATTTGAGGAAGCCAATCCTCCTGATCATTCATTTTCTTCCACATCCCTCGCAAGGAAAAGATCAAGGATAGTGTCTACATCTTCTTCAAGCCCCCTTCCTTCTGATGATATGTATCCAACTTGGGAACCACCACTGCCGTCTGAGAGTGAGGCACACCATGATCTGACAAAGGTAGCTAAGCGTAAAAGGAAGGTCCCCGAAAGACTCATAGTTATGAGGTGTGATGATGACGCTGAAGAAGTGGCGTATACTACTCCTGCTGATGAAGACTCTCACGACGACGACGCAGTCATCAAACATGCCACTCCAGCCTCAGCGGGCATGCATCAAACAGACATTTTTACCCTAGCCTGAAAAGCTGCTGACCGTGATGTTGTTGACGAGGAGGCAATGGGACCACCATCATTGGAGTTAACTAGTACACCACCACCTACCGCTTCCATATTTTTTTCTCGCCAGAAGTGACCTCCCTCCACCTTGACCTCAATTAGTCGTGGTGCAAGTACACAACGTAGTAAAGTTCGGCAACACACATCCTCCACTTCATCTGGCATTAGCAGCATGACCAGTATCGCCTCCTCCGCCCCCCACAGACATTTGAAGTCCGCAGTTTGGGACTTCTTTAGTGTTTGCACAACAAGGGAAAACATAGCCATTTGTAGCAATTGTAAGCTTGCAGTTAGTCGTGGTAAGCTTGGTACCAACTATGGTACAGGAGGCCAGAGAGGTCATCTTGAGAGACAGCACACTGTCTAATGGCATGCACACCTAAAGGAGATCAAGGAAGCCTGAATTGGAAGTAAACAAACTCTATCCGTTGAGGTTTCATCTGATGATGACGAGGAGGAAGAAGCGTCAAACACTTCACTTACACCCAGTACCCCTGTCAGCAGCACACCCCCTGTGAGCCACACTATGGGGCCGATCAGGATCGCGGACGGACTTGCGTCCGTCCGCGACCCCAGAGCAGGAGGGAACCTCCGCATGGCATGCGGAGTTCCCTCCTGTGCAATTAGGATGTGACCGCCACCCTGGCGGTCACATCCTCTATTTTTAACATTGCGGCGGGTGCAGCTTCAAGCTGCACCCGCGGCAATGTTAAAAATGCACGCATTGCTTTTGCATGCAGAAAGAGGCAGGCACCGTGCGGTGCCTGCCGCTTTCTGCATGCAAATGCAGGGGGGTACCATAGGTACCCCCCATGTGCACCCCCCACCCCCCCTTCACCTAGGGGGCCCGCAACGGGCCCCCGCAGTGAAGTTCCGTATGCTTTTCCACGGCGGGAAACGCGCCGCGGAAAAGCATAATTCACTGCCCATCCTAATATGGTGGACGGTGTCTGAGAGACACCGTCACCATATTAGAGCTTTTCCGCCGCGGTTGTAAGCCAACCGCGGCGGAAAAGCTGCGGACGGAAACCAGGACCCACCAGCCATCCTAATGTGGCGGTGGGTCCTTGGTCAGTCCGCTGCGGTTTTTCCGCATCCTCGGGGCCGGCGGTGGCTTCCGCCGGCCCCGAGGATGCGGAAAAACCGCAATCCTGATCGGCCCCTAAGAGTGTGGGAGAAAGTGAGACACAATTGCGAAAAAGTTCATCATCACCGAGCGTATTTGGGTCGATGAAGTCATCATCATCATCATCCCTTAAAATCATTGTCCAGCCCACCATTAGAAGCATGTTGTTTTCAGAAGCGCCGATTGAATGCAACCACCCAATGAAGCGTCTGTATAACACTAAGCTGGCTAAAATGCTAGCTCTGGACCTTCTCCCTTTTTCTTTTGTGGAAGGGGTTGAATTTCTTGAATTAGTGGCAACGCTCTGCCCTAAATGGAAGGTTCCTAGCCAGTTCTATTTTGCCAGAGTAGCGGTTCCAGCACTACATGCAGATGTGCTGGAGGTGATTGGGGCAGCTTTGCAGAAGAGTGCTGTTCACACTATACATCTGACAACGGACATGTGGACCAGTGGCACAGGCACTGATTACATGTGCATCACTGTACACTGGGTCTCTTTATCAGGAGTTACAGCAAAGCTAAGGGCAGGTGTTGACCCGGACAACGTTTTTAAAGCTGCTCGGAAACATGCAACATTAGCCATGTTTGGCATGGAGACAAGTCATACAGGAGAAAACATTTTGCAGGAGTTTAACACAAAGGTCTTTCAATGGCTGTCCCCCAAAAAATGCAAGATTGGTTATGTTTCCACGGATAATGGCGCCAATGTAGTTAAGGTCATAGATATGGGTAACTATTTCAGAGTGCCGTGTTTGGCGCACTGTAGATACCTGGTTGTTAAAAAAATCTTGAGTGAAGAAAGTCCAGTGTGGGAGTTACTAACCACCTGCCAAAGAATGTGCACACATTTCAGCCATTCTTTTAAGGCCCTGAAGCATTTGAGGGGCCTGCTACATGAACGTCGACTGCCAGTGAAAGCACTCATCCAGGAGGCGGCAAAATGTTGGGACTCAACCTTCTACATGTTTGAGCGTCTGTATGAGCAGTGTACGGTAGTTGATCAGTATTTCTTTACACAGGGTACAGCTATGAAGGACCTGAGGATACATGCGGCGCAATGGAAGCTAGTTAAAAGCCTGACAGACATGCTTCGTCCTTTTGAGGTCTTCACGCGTGCAGTCAGAAGGGAGGACTGTAATTTGGGAAAAGCTATCCCATTGTTGCGCATGCTAGAGCACCAACTGAAGGCGGTGTCTTCTACATTTCAAAAAGATGAAGAAAAGCACAAAGCTTTTGATTTGGTGGAGACATTATTACAGCGCCTACTTTGCAATGAACGTCTTCAAAAGATCCACACAGAACAGCATCACATTTGTGCTACTATTCTGGATCCACGCTACAAAAAGGCACTGGCAGGCAGAGCATTCTTTCCTTTTGGTGACGCAGAAGTTTTAAAGTACAAAGGTTGGCTAGCTCTGTCAGCCATGAGGTTTGAAAGAGAACGACAGGAAATTGAAGGAAAAGGCAGTACATCAGCATCAGCAGGCCATCCGGAGTCAAAAGAATCCACTTCTGCACCTGTGGCTGCGGCAGAAGTGAGTGATTTTCCCTCTCAGCCGTTAAAGACACCAGCAACCGGATCATCTGCACCAGACACAAAAGTAACATTTTGTGAAGAAGAGGATTGGCTAAATCAGCTTGGGTTTGCTTCTCCAAAGGTCCCAACAAAAAGTAAGCAAAGTGGAGGAGCCATGGAGAACCTTGAGTCCATGGTACAGGACTATCTGAATGACTCAACAGAGGTCTATGTTCATGATGACCCATTGTTGTATTGGCATGGGAAAAAAGAATTGTGGCCAGAGATCTCCAACCTGGCTATAAACTACTTGTCTTGCCCACTCACAAGCATGTCTTCTGAACGTGTTTTCAGTGCTGCTGGTGGCAGTGTAACTTACAAAAGGACCCACCTCTCGCCCAAAAATGTGGAGAGGTTAACAATGATCAAGATGAATCAGCACCTCATACCACCAAATTACAAAGAACGAGAATACACGCCGGAAGAAGACGAGGAGGACACCAACTTAGATGAGGGAATTTCTTCTCTGTTAGGTGACCTGCTCCCGCCTGAATTCGAAAAGTATGAGGACGAACTCTTCTTCCCTGACACCGAGCCCTGAAAATGAGCCAATGAATCAATAACTTTCTTTTTCGTCCTTATTCACTTTTATTCCTGTGTGTATGTCTTCTTTGCAAAGTCAATATAAATAAAAACTTTAATCATCTAATCACAAAAACAAGCCCATCAGCAGAACTGTCTTCACTTATTTGCTTATTGATTTGAAGGTGCCGCAGTCTGCATTCCTCAGGTTCACAAGTTCACAAGAACATGCTCCTCTATCCTCCTCCTCCAGATACCTATTTCCCTCAAAGCAGATTGCTGGATTACACCCAATGAAGAAAGAGTCTGCACTTGTGGGGGTGTTCTACTTCTTTGCGGCTGAGTTGACGGCTCTGGGGCCATTGCTGGGAAGGTCTAATACCGGGTAAAAGTGGTTTGGAGAAAATCAGACTTAAAGAAGTTTTTGACTTTTTGCTCACTATCATGTTTTCGGGGGCCTGTTTGGGGGGCTTCCGGGTGTTTGTGGGTGGGTTTCGGGGTCTGGGAGCACTGCTGGGTATGGATACTTTTGATTGCAAGAGGTTTGAAGAAAATCCATGGTGGCAAAGGGGAGTTAGGGCCTAGCTGCAGAGCGCGCACGGAGTGATTCTGGAAATTTGCCTGAAAATTTCTAAGTGCCCATTTTTGAAGGTTTGCTTTTTGGCTGTTTGGGGGTCTTCTACTAGTTTCCGTATGGGTTTACAGCTCTGGGGCCATTGCTGGGAAGGTCTAATACCGGATAAAAGTGGTTTGGCGAAAATCAGACTTGAAAAAGTGTTTGCCTTTTTGCTCACTCTCATGTTTTCGGGGGCATGTTTGGGAGGCTTCCTGGTGTTTGTGGGTGGGTTTCGGGGTCTGTGAGCACTGCTGGCACAGTCTAATGTTGATTGCATTTGTTTTCTAGTACATCCATGGTGGAAAAGTGGAGTTATGACCTAGCTGCACAGCGCGTTTGGACAGAAGGCCGAAAAATATTGTAAGTATGAGATTTTCCATTTTTGCTTTTTGCCTGTTTGGGGGTGTTGTGCTTTTTTACGGGTGGGTTGGCGGGTCTTGGGGCATTGCTGGGAAGGTCTAATACTGGATAAAAGTGGTTTGGACAAAATCAGACTTGAAAAAGTTTTTGCCTTTTTGCTCATTATCATGTTTTTGGGGGCCTGTTTAGGGGGGCTTCCTGGTGTTTGTGGGTGGGTTTCGGGGTCTGGGAGCACTGCTGGGTATGGATACTTTCGATTGCAAGTGGTTTGAAGAAAATCCATGGTGGCAAAGGGGAGTTAGGGCCTAGCTGCAGAGCGCGTGCGGAGTGATTTTGGAAATTGGCTTGAAAATTCCCCATTTTTGTACTTTTGCTTTTTGGCTGTTTGGGGGTCTTCTACTAGTTTCCGCCTCGGTTGACGGCTCTGGGGCCATTGCTGGGAAGGTCTAATACCGGATAAAAGTGGTTTGGCGAAAATCAGACTTGAAAAAGTTTTTGCCTTTTTGCTCACTATCATGTTTTCGGGGGCCTGTTTGGGGGGCTTCCTGGTGTTTGTGGGTGGGTTTCGGGGTCTGGGAGCACTGCTGGGTATGGATACTTTTGATTGCAATAGGTTTGAAGAAAATCCATGGTGGCAATATTGTAAGTATGAGATTTTCCATTTTTGCTTTTTACTTTTTGCCTGTTTGTGGGTGTTGTGTTTTTTTTGCGGGTGGGTTGGCGGGTCTTGGGGCATTGCTGGGATGGTCTAATACCGGATAAAAGTTGTTTGGAGAAAATCCATGCTGAAAAGCCTTTTGCCACTTTTTGTAACTTAGGGTTCGTTAGGGTTAGCACTAGCAGCAGTATTCCATGTGTTTGGGGGTGTTCTAGATTTTTGCAACTGGGTTCTGGGGTCTTAGAGCACTCGTGGGAATGTGTAATTTTGGTTGCAAGTGATTTGAAGAAAATCCATGGTGGGAAAGGAGGGATTTTGCCTTGTTAAAGAAAGCGTTTGCCACTATTCTTAACTTAGGGCTCGTTAGGGTTAGCAGTATTGTATTGCATGTGTTTGGGGTGGGGGCTGTTTGTGCGGGGGTTTGCGAGACTTGGAGCGGTGCTGGGTATGGATACTTTTGCTTGCTTGCAAGTGGTTTGAATACAATCCACAGTGGGTAAGGGGGGATTTGGGCCTACTTTACTTTCAAAGTACGTTTTGTCACCATTTTTCTAATAGGCCTCGTTTTTTGAGATCTGATTGGGGGTCTTCTACATTTTTGCGACTGGGTTTAGTAAGGGTCTGGGAGCACGGCTGGGAAGGTCTAATTTTGTTCTAAAACACAGTTTACAGTACACCTAGCTTGAGGGGAAAGATTCACTAAATTAATTCGCCCATACTTATTTATCCTTCAAAAGGAGACTCAGACAGAGTACGCACTTTCAAAAATATTGTACTGTCTATTAGGAAACTCAAAGTGTGACTTTTTGCACTACACAGCGTACATACCTTATATTTATTTGTCAGAGGTGTTCTAATATCACTTCCTGTTTTTCCATCAATAATTACAGGCCGGGTTTCAGTCTGTGCAATGGGAAAAAAAGGATGAAGTCAGGCTTCACATTAGCGAGCCGCAATTCAGCATCCGCCAGGCAGGCAGTGGACAGGGTGTCTTCTGGTCACCAACATTGATGGACGGAGCGTCAGCTGGAATGGAGGAGCCCCGCTAATAAGAGGAATGGTTTGATGCATGCAACTTACTAAATTCAACAGGACAACTACAACAACATACAGATACAGTATCCGTTCTTTTCTAATTATCTTTTAAGTAATGTTATTGCTGTGAACTTCTATGAGTGTGACTCTGCATTTCTTTGATCTCTGCTTCTAAATTCATCCCTACAGCCATTCTATAGGTTTTACTTGTGCTATTTTTTAAATCTAATTTAATGTAAGAAGTGTTTCTCTGAGTGCAGAGATAGGCAAGTGAAAACGCATAATTAGTACTGCAGCCCTGTACTGTCTCATTCTTTTATTCACGGTTGTCGAAAGTACTACTTACTTTTCAGTAACCATGCATGCAGTAGGGCATGCACTTCCTTTATGTCACTTAAAAGATTTATGGTTAGCTTTGTACCCAAAGATTTCTTTATCTTCAATTATTGTTTGTCCATGCTGTGTTTTTTTTCTTCTTTGTTATGTTATGTTATGTTAAAATATTTTATACCGCGCACGTTCACTGAACGGTTTCTTGGCGCTCATAACAAATGCGGAGGGCAAGGGCAGAGGTTTACTCAAATGCCAACTGATAAAGGAACGTCTTCAGTGTCCTACGAAAACAGTCGTAGGTAGGGCAGTGGCGAAAAGAGGACGGAAGGGAGTTCCAAAGTTTGGGGGCTAGAGAAGAGAAGCGGAGCCGTCATGTTTTTTGCGATGAATTTGAGGGATAAGCAGAAGGTTATCGGCGGAAGAGCGAAGATCTCTCGTGGGTGTGTACCGCTTCAGGCTAGAAGAAATGAAGGCAGGCGCAAGATTGGAAAGGGCTTTGAATATTGTACAGCCAAGCTTGAAAGTGCAGCGTTTGGCCACCGGGAGCCAGTGCAGGCTCCGTAATAGCGGCGAGACATGCTGATGCTTAGGCTGATGGTATACTAAGCGAGCAGCCTGGTTTTGTATCAGCTGCAACCTATGGAGCTGGTAGGCTGGGATCCCTGCATATAAGTTGTTAGCAAAGTCAATTCTAGAAATTACAAGAGCCAAGATGACAAGGATAAGTGCATCTCTGGTGAGAAATCTACAGATTTTGCGTATCCTACGCAGGTGGAAGAAGCAGGATGATGTTACAGCGCTGATCTGAGGCTTCGTAGAAAGGTCACCAGAGATGACTACACCGAGGCTTTTCACGGAATTGACAGGACGGGGAGGGATCCCAAGTGAGTGGGGCCAGAAGCTGTCATTTCATGGATTGGCGGATCCACCCACCAGCACCAGCTCAGTCTTTGTGGGGTTTAGTTTGAGCTGGTTGTGAGACATCCAGTCTGAGATGTCTAACATGGTGGTTTGAAAACTGATACAGGAGGTAAGGGAGGTGTCTATGGGAAAGATCAACTGCAGATCATCTGCATAGTTGAAAATTGTTGCAGAGGATTTGCGAAGGGAAACTATAAGGGGCTGCATATACAGATTGAAAAGCAAAGGGGATAGGGCGGAGCCCTGAGGGACTCCGCAGGAAAAGGAAGAATAAGAAGCAGAAAAAGTGGAGAGATGTACGGCTTGGGAATGCTTGTCCAGGAAAGATCTGACCCAATCGAGGGCTACGCCCTGGATGCCGGCATTGTTGACACGGTCGATCAATATAGAGTGATCAACCGTGTCAAAAGCCGCCGACAGATCCAACAGGACGAGGGCTTAAGAGATGTTAATATCAGCACCTGTTCTTAAAGTGTCCATAACAGCCACGATGACCGCCTCAGTGGAGTGAAGAGGGCGGAAACCGGCCTGTTGGGGATCTAAAAAGGACGAGCTCTCGATAAAGGCGCTTAGGCAGCGCATGACGTAGGTCTCCAAGATCTTTCCTAGGTAGGGGAGAAGGGAGATGGGCCTGTAATTACTTAGGACCGTAGGGTCAGCATTAGATTTCTTTAAAATTGGTATCACAACTGCCTGTTTAAAGGAGTCCGGAACTACTCCTGTAGACAGCGAGTTGTTGAGTAGTGTCAAGGCAGGGTCAGGGCAGGCCAGGAAGATTTCTTTGAGAATCTGGGGAGGGCAGCAGTCATTGGGGAAACCGGAACTAACTTTGTGCAGTAACCTATGAAACTCAGTGATAGAGATAGGGGGAAGGCATCTAGATAATGTGGATTATTGGGTGGTAAGGGAAGAGAAGAGGATGATGGGGGCAGGGGAATATTGTTTTTAATAGTGGTGATTTTATCCAAGAAGTAAGTATTTAATGAATCGCACAGAGCCTGAGTGGGTAGGGGTGGAGGAGTGACCCGGTCTGGAAGGGAGAGCTCATTCACTATGGAGAATGTGTCTTTTGCCTTGGAGGCAGACTCCATAATTTTGTGGGAGAAGTGAGTTGTCTTGGCCGAGAGAATGGAAGATTTGTAGGCTTTTAAGCGGTTCACAAATTCAAGTTTGAGTTGTGGATCGTAGTTGCGTCGCCATCATCGCTTGGCCTGGCGAAGAGCAAGTTTATCAGGTTTTAGTTGATCGGTGAACCACCGCTGGGCGTCATGAGGACGCATGGATTTTATAGTTTTCAAAGGGGCCACAGAGTTACATGCAGACAACAGCCATTGTTCAAGAGTAGAGGCCTGATGAGTTACTGAGCCAGAGGGCAGAGGTGCTGTAGTTGCCAGTATAGAGTGAAGTTCTGTCAAATTAGCTTTCTTCCAATTACGGGCTGGAACATTAGTCGTAGGTGGGGGCGACAGGGGGTAGATAAGTTAAGAGAAAAAGAGATGAAATAATGGTCTGACCAGGAGCAAGGAGTCACTAAGGGGGGCGAGATTTCAAGGTTTGCCGTCCAGACCTGGTCCAGAATGTGACCCTTGCAGTGAGTGGGTGTCCTGATTAATTAGCGGCAGTTCATGCTTAAGAGGAGGTCTGAGAATTCCTCCGATAAGCGACTTTCCCGAGGGTCAGAGGGCCAATAATTAAAATCACCAATGATGATAACTTTGGCGTTGTTAATGATTAGTTGGGAAATGAGGACACCGACCTGTTGTGGAAAGGAGGGCATGTAATCAGGGGGTCTATACACAAGGACACAGATGAAAGAAGACCTAATGGAGGTAAATTTGATAAAGAGGCTTTCTGTTTTAGGGATCGCTGTACAAGCCAAGGTGGTAAAGGTGTACTGTGTACGGATGATAGCTGCAACCCCCCCTCCAGCTTGTCCAGCTGGGCGGTTAGATTGCAAAATATAATAACCGGTAGGAATGGCAGCAAGAATATCAGGGACTGAATCGTCGGTCAGCCAGGTTTCAGATAGGAGTAGAATATCCACGGCACTGTCATCTAATAGCTGAAAAATTTCAAGCTGATGTTTCACCATAGACCGGGTGTTAAGATACAGCACGGTGAAGGGAAGAGTCCCTAGCGTTAGTGTAGAGTGATGAGATGATACAGGCTTGGGGCATAAAGGGGGAGTTGCAAGAACCGATGAGTCAGGGGAGACCAAAATACCACAATCCTGGACAGCCCTGGCAGCACGAGGCGGTAGGGCCACAGGATGTCGGAGTGTTAGAAGGTCGGCGGAAGAATATGAGATGATCTGGGCAGAGTGAGTGGCCGCTGGACGCGACCGGCCACGGACGGGTGCAGACGGGCTTGACTTAGGTGCGACTTCGGCGCGAAGTCGGCGCTCCCGCTGCGCTAGACCGCTGCGCTTCCGCCTGGTCACCATAATATGTTAATCTGAGGTGAGCCACTAGACCGCTAACCTGCGATGTGGAGGTGCAGGGCGGAAGTGGTACTAGGAGCCGGAAATGGCGCTCGAGAGGACGGCCCTCCGCACAAACGGCACTATGCCGGGGCGGAATGGGGCCAGGAGCGATATAAAGCAGGTAGGAAGCTCTAAGGATATGTACAATTTTATCAGAGCAAGTAATACATCACGCACTCAATTTACAAAGAAGATTTTAAAATCAGCTATTAAAAAATGGTTAGCAAGACCAGCATACATCCGCAGCCTCAGTCGCCGCGTCTGCCCTAACCCTCTTCCCCTGGGCTGTGTGGTTTTGATTCCTGTGTGACTAAATGACAACAATAATTCCACACACTTTCTGGGGAGGATAAGGTCATAGCAACAGGCTGGTGAAGGAATCCGAGGATATATTCTATTCTTACTCAGCTTGACACTCAGTCACTATTGGCAAATGAAAGTAGATTTTCATGTGCGCCATTAACTTGATTGGCCATCAAGAACATCCTCCTCCTAGACGTGGCAAATTATTAGGCTGCTGTGTCCTCCACCTTCGGTACTATTTCTTGTAGTAGTAGCCAATGTCAAAGAAATTCAACGCAAGTACTAGTTATACTTTCAATACATTACCATTTGTTAGGCTACATTGTGGCACTGTTCTAGTTTACTGTCACCTGCTATATTCTCTATTGTACCGTTCTAATGCTACAGTAAGGACAAACAAGGTTTCATTCTTTTTTTTTCAGATGCTGCAACTGCCACTGTTTAACACCACTAGTACCACCGCAATGATGACATTTCATTTTCCCAGGATTGCCAACCTTAATCGCCATTTGCGGTGCAGCCAGCCCTGTGCCTAGCCCTATTTCCAAACACAAATTACAGGTAAGATAAGCGTTTGGGGGGAGGAAGTATAATGGAGTATTAGGAGAGACGAGAGACTGATGCTAGTACTAGTAAAGTCCTATGACTATTGAATTCACTTACTCTGTGAGAGGCACTTAGTTTTGAAAACATTTGGGCAATTAATTACACAACTTGAATCAAGATGCCACTTAAGTTTCAGGAAAACAAACTTACTGTTAAACCCTTACCCACCAGCCTCAAAAGCAGTAAAAAAAACACGTATGCTAAGATAAAGTTTAAAGTATATTTATATCCCTAACAAAAATAATCTCCCGCAAGACCCAACCCACCCCCACTCCCTAACCCCAACGAATGTCTGTGAAAAGTCCAAAAAACCCAACTCCCACTTGCCACCCCCAAGAAGTCTTTAATAAAGGGGCAAGGAACAGTCTCCGCCTACTGCTGGCTGCTGCTGTTGAATTTCCGGGCCAGGTCGGCATGCTCCTTGCGGAGGGTCTCGAGCAGGGTTTTGGTGTTGAGGAGCTCCTGCTCGAGGTAGGAGACCCTCAGGGAAAGGCGGTGGATCCTTCTTTTGTAACTGCTGTGGGGGGCAGCTGATTTCTTTGCTGCTCGGTGGTGGCGGGTGGCTGCGGTACCCCAACTCAATACTGCTGGAGACCTGCTGCGCTGACTGGCTGACCCAGGGAGCGCTGAGGAGGATGCAGGTGTCGCCATAGATGTTGTAGACGTACTCTGCATATCCTCCTCCTCCTGGGCCACCAGCCACCGATATTCGGCGACAGTGGCCTCCAGCCTCCGTTGCCGGACCCGTCTAGCCAGCTCCTTCCGTGTTGGTTTGGAAGGAGCATCTATATGAAGAAAGAAAAAGACATAGTCTGTAACCAATGCTCTTTAAGATTAACACAAAATGATTCAACAGAAAGGTGTGTCACAGTAGAACTAGCAACTTGCAAGCGCAGTACATAAATATTGTGGCCAGTATCTATCTGACTTCCCACTTCTTCATCCTTGCTCTAACATTAGTGGGAGTTTAAGGAATCAATTCTACAAGCACTATGGACTCAATCCATTAGAGTCGACTATGACAGTACACCAGTCTTATTCTTTTTCTTCTCTCTTGTTTAGCAAAATTGGTACGTTAACTTCTGCAAGCCGGCATAATGCCAGCGCAGTCATCTTGCACCCGAGAAAAACAGATGCCCGCCATGATGAGTGAGGCAGACTTGCGTTACTGTATCAGTCCAGTACATGCAGTTGGTGATGCTCTTACTTTTCTATTATAGGTGGCACTGAGAATACTCTGTTACAAGGGCTACTGCTTAATTAATTTAACTTTCATCCTACAGTGCCAATGAATACTAGAAAAGGAAAATGAAGAAGATAAATAATCTGATTATCTATCACTGCACATGATATGTATTTGATTACATATGGGATGACTTTAGGTGCTTTGCTTTTTATTGAGTGGACAGTGACACATCCACACACAAATTACCGATTTCTACTAAACTTATTAACAGAGGTAGTGAGTGGCCATCGTAATAGCCGGATATATGCTGTGCTTGGAATACAAACTACTGCTACTATTCATGGTAGTATTTGGACAAAAATACAACTTCTTTTCCTTGCCTTTCCTACACTGGGACGGACATGCGGGTGCGGTGTTACATGCTCTTCAAAGTAACACTTAGTTCATCCAGTGACCGTCTACTCTCTCTAGATACACATATGCTATCTAAGAGTCAGATACTACCATGATCCAGGCATCCATCCATTCAAACTATATTTCAATCATTCTTCTTCATGTCTCTCATCTGGACAAACCTTACGTTTTCTCACGGGGAGCACACTATGCAGTCTGCAATCGCAATAAGTAAGGAATATAAGAGCTTACCACTGCCCGCCACTACTGTGGCAACCCGCACAGCAGTTTTGTCCGGCACTTGCACCGCCTCCTCCCCTGAAGTCTCCTCCTCCAGCTCCGCGCTGGGCCCAGCAACAGATGTTCCACCTACAAAGTACATTTAAGAATGTTAGTTAGATGTCATAGACATACACCACTCACTAGTATTTTGTCTAGGAATGAAGAAATGTGAATACAGAAACCAATCTAATAATTTGTGACTGTCTACTCTAAAGTAAAAATGTCCCTTTTTCCAGGGAAGGGTGTTGTCTTGCTGCACTTTTTGGCACAACTGATAAATGCATGCTTTTTAACACGCACCATTTTTCTCATAACAGACAGAAGCTTCACTACTAAGAACAAATCATCATCATCACCACGAGGACAGAGGGGCCAACGATTTAGCACCAAAAAGAGAAATGAAAGTTCAAACCAGGTGAGGGCGCGGCTCGCCCACAATAAATGTGTGAAATAAATCACTATAAGCACTTTTCCATTTTTAATCAACCGTTTATGTTTTATGACAAGCTTGTTTTTAATAAATATTTTTACTTTTAATAAAGCTTTAAAACTTAAATAGACTCTGTGGTTTTTGGTCATGAGTGAATGAGCAAAAGGTTTTGCAATTAGCAAGCATGAGTGCGTGCCTCTGACACTTCTGGACTTTGACTCCGTACTCTTGTCCTGCATTGGATAATCATCATTGGGGATCAATCATCGATGAATTTGGGAGCTAAATGACTCTGCCACACTATCTAGTCAGTAAGGAGATTGGGGGTTCTTCAAAATCTGATATCACTGAGGTATGTGGAAAGTCTACCTGCGCCAATTATAATTGATAAACAATGCACTATTTAGTGTCCATAGTTCTGTGTGTGGAGATTTGTCCCTGCAACAGTAGTAGTATGGATTGTTCTCCTATCCAAACCAAAAGTAAAGTAGTATCTTATTCTTTCTTGGTGGTCATTCACCTTTTTATTGTTGGTAATTGTTAAAGCATAAACATTTAGAATACCTGAAAAGACATTATGGACAATCCCAGAGGACTGCACTCAGTGATTAGAGCTATTGCTGACTAGAATGGGAGTTTCGTTTTACACCTTTTGCCAAATGTGCAATCTTAGTTAGCTACACAGACAGACTAATAAGAATAATCTAGTAATACCACAGGGAGTCAAAGTCGAGGCAGGATAAGAATTTAGATACAGTCTACAAGAAGATAAAAGACGATTTAGAAAAAATCGAATGAGGAACGCTAGGAAAAAATATGTACTCTATATTAAAATTAAAACTTACCGGGGCCAGCAAAGGAGCCCTCGCCTCACCGATCCTGGCCTTGTTCAGCAGCAGCAGCAGCCTCCTCCAATGCCCTCTTGCCCCTGGGGGGAGCTGATGTACAACATGAAAGAAAGAAAGACCAGAAAACATGGATGATATTTGTCAACCAAATCAAACATTTCAAAAGAACAATAACAAAATATTTTGGCGAAATTGCAAATAGACAACTATTCCACAAGATATATTGACCTATCTCATGTGGTCTACTAGGATATTAATATTGCTTGATTTGCGGACCATCGACTTGGAAAGTTATGTAACTCACTAAACAAACTACTAAAAAGATTTGCCTAGGACTGGCAGGCAGCAGTCCGCAGCACACGAAGTGACAGACAAAGTCCATCGTGATTGCAGATCAGCGACAACACTAAAAAGTTTCCTACTACATTAACCAGTCAGTAAAATACTCAAACTATCAATCCACCACCACTATTTCTTCTTATTCCCGGGTGTACAAAGGAAGGACTGGACTTGAGTCTGTAGGGGCAGATTTAGAAGCCCCTTGCGGCTCTTTTGCTCCATTGTATTGTGACTTTTGTGACGCAGCGGCAGAACAAAAGAGGCGCCATGGTGCGGTGTATATTAACAACGTGATGCATATGGGAGATGCATCACGTTGTAAAGCCCTGCGCCATCAGGGGGCGTTCCGGCGCAAGGGAGGGCGTTCCTGCGCAGGAACGCATCCTAAAAGTGGCTGAGGGAAATCTACAAGATTTCATCCAGTCACTTTTAGGACAATGATGCGTGACTCAAACCCTGCGCCTGCTTGAAGCAGACGTTCGGCTTGACGCAGCATTGGGGAGATAGGGCACCCCAGAGCATTGCTGGAGCTGCGCCATCGTTGCGACGCAACTCCAGCAATGCGCTGCCTTTACGGCACAGATGTGTAACGCTTCGGTGACGTTTTGGGCCCATGGTGCGCCGCATTGTAAATACAGCGCACCATGGGTGGTGGTGGCGTGGCGCACAATTACTGGCGCATCCCTGCTACTTTGCAGGGATGCGCTGGTAATTAAAAATCTGACCCTTAGTGTCTAGCATTACGAAGTTCTTTAAACTACACTCATACATAATTTCTCAGGCCAATGAAATTAACACAAAATCGAAAACAAATAAGCATAGTAGCAACACTACTGAGAAGGAGAGTAGTGCACCTGAAATGCACAGAAGATTTTGAAATATAATCTACCTACAATGTAATCAGAAGCATTATTGCTCTTGGTAAAAAACAACAATTTGCAATATAATAACACACAGAGCAGGAGAAAAGAGAGTAGTGAAGAAATAGCTACTACTACTCACCAAGCCCGGGGATCTTAAGTCCGAGCAGGTCGATCAAGTCGCGTTCCCGGTCCAGGAGATCCATCCAACGGTGGGTGGCCTGGTTGTAGGTGCGCCGGACCCGAGAGTGTTGGTACATGGCCCGGCACACCTTCTCCCACCGCTTCCGGCGCTCCCGGACACCGTACCCACTAGCGATCTTGCCGCCTGCCATGATGGTCCTGGGGAGGCGGTGCTGAACATAAAAAACTAGTGCGGCCACCTCCTCCGCGCTGAAGATCTCCCGGGCTGTGACCTGCTCCCCCCTCAAACGCCCGTACGGGAGCCGGGCACGGGGTGCGGGAGCCTTCCCCTTCTCAGGATGCTTCCCGGCTCCCTTTACCATGGTCTGGGCAGAAAGGAAGCTAAATAATAAAGAAGAAATAGAATAGGGAAAAAGAAAAGAGTTTAAAAAAGGCGTTTAAAATTAACCAAAAGTAGCAGAAAACACAAAAATATAGAGCTAGAAAAATAGAGGGATAGATAATAAGTAAAATAGATAAAAAAAAACTTCAAACAAGCAAAGGATGGCTGAGATTCAGAGAGGATACAAAAAGCATGCCCTGAACCATAGCAATGAATGAGAAACAAGATGGCCGCGCCCGTTCATGACCGCGTGGGTAAGTTCGCGCGAGATTTCCCTCACGATCACACGCAAACTTGTACTAGCGAGCCGCACACTTTGCGAGATTACACATCGCGCCCGTAAACGGAAATACGTCATGCAAACAAGATGGCCGCGCCCGTGAACGACCGTGAGGGTAACTTCGCGCCGTTGCGCTACAAGCAGCTCGCTGAAACACACAAAACAAAGCAAACTAACACACCGCAAAAAACAAATCGCATATTCGCACAAATTTGCGGCTTCCAAATTCGATCTCGTGCAAATTCGCGCCCAACGAATCCCGCAAAATTGCAGAAAAATGAGTTTTGCAAAACTGAAAGCACTCAGCAGGTGCAAAAGTTCAAACTCATCATTAGTAACCATTCCCTGTAGTGCTTCCTGAGGGGCCCCTCCAGAGTTCAGTTGCCTACTTGCAACTATTCTATGACCCTGCTCTGACCCTCACAGCAGGCTCATAGAATAGATACAAATAGGCCACAAAGGTCCTGTGAAAAAAAATTGCACTGCAACAGAAAGCAAATTACAGATAAGGAAGCAGGTGCCAGACTGGAAGTTTAAATTCAGTGACACATTAATCAACCCCAAATTAATTCATGTCAGTTGAAGCAGGGCAGGTGTGCTTGCTTTTCCCCCACATAATCTACAGTGATGAACCAGAGGGTGGCTGTGATGTACCAGAGGGTGGCATGGGTGAACCAGAGGGTGGCAGTGGTGAAACAGAGGGTGCTGTGAACCTGTGATGATGAACCAGATGTAGAAATAACATAGTCACAACCGTTGCGAGCCGACAAGTAACTTTGCAATTGCGAACTGGTACAAAACCCTTGCGAACTGGCAGAACTCTTTGAAAACACAAAAAAAAAAGAAAAAATCTGCAAATTCGCGAGAGTTTGCGGATTTTGCGGATTGCGAATTCGTGAATACGCAAATTCGCGAACCGCAAATTTGCAAAATTCGCCCATGCTTACACAGTATCTGTCACACTGTGATGTTGGTCTCTACTAAAGCACAGGGTGAAAAGCTTTACTTGATAGTGGATATTTTTTGTCTGGGACTCACTGTGCATGCACAATGGCTTTACACCCTCAAATTCCTGGAGTGGCTGGTCCAAACTAAAATAAGCCTCCTGACAAAACTGCTTTTGGAGCTCATGATCTCAGATGGACAACTCTGGCCTGGAGGTTGTTGAAATAGGTGTAAAATAGAAATGGTATCTATTGTAATCTGGGTCAGGAAGCAGCAATTCTGTCAGATTCTCCAAAGATGTTAAAAGGTTTTTACAAGGGAGAGGGAAGACATACAGTTAAGAGGAACACTTTGAAAGTGTACCTTTTTACAGCATTCCATCTCTTCAGGGAAATGAGGATAAGGAGAAGGTGGAACGGTTAAATGGTCAGAGGAAATGAAAAAATTAGAATCCGGAGCTCAAAATGGAAAGGGAAGATGAAGTGGGGAGAAGGAGGACACCACATCCTGACATTTATATAGTAGAAGTGTTGAGGATAGAAGGCATGGGAAATATTTTTGCATGGGCCATGGAGTGGCCAGAAACAGAAATGCCAAGGGCAGTAGTTTTGAGGATAGCAATATGGAGTGCAACAACCTGTAAGTTATCTGTGTCTGCCATAAGCCAGGAAAGGGCCATCCAGCCCATCATTGGTCCAAGAACGAAACATAGTTAGAAAATTAACTGTGGAGGTTTCAAAAGGGGTAAACAAAAATTCCTTGACTCATAAATAGCGTCATGTAAGGAAAGGTGGGGATAAGGGAAGGTGAAAATCCTGAAGAAATGTCATATGCATATAACAACCTTGAGGAAATTGTCTGTATGCAAAGTGTTTAGTTTCCATTAACAGTTTAACAAGCTATTTTTAATATTAAACATACATTTTACAGAAGGATAGTTAGTTAAGTGTTCTGACCAATATTAATAGCAGTTGTGTCATGAAATAATTGTATTTACATGGAAACATGGATGAAATATTGTAAGTGAAGATTCAACACAATTAAGGGATCAAATCAAGAAAGAAAAGTCTGACATCATCAAAACTGAAGACTAATACGTAGAAGGTAGGTTAGTCTGAACAAAGCTCTAGAAAAAGGTAGAGATGTCAAAAGCAGGCAGGAAAAGAAAAAAAGTCATTTGGAATAATACATAATGAGCCACTTATTCGTTCATTAAAGAGGCAAGAATAGACCTCAATTGAAAACCAAAAAAACTAAAGTCCAGCTTTTCCAGAACTTGGGCGCCAGTCTTATCCTTTAGGCTATCTGTCAGGAAACACATACTGGCTGATAAATTACAACAATCACCCAAACAAAGAGGTATATTTACAAGGGCATTGCACCACCAGTGCATCACTATTTGGGATGCTCCAGTTGTGCTGTGCTCTGCTATATATTTACTAGGCATAGCTAAGCCATTTTCCAAGGCATAACTCCTTCTTCTAAATATGGTCCTCCTCTATGCATTTTTTTGCGACAAAGGGGCATGCAATTGGTGTTCCAATGCAACCCATTGCTTTTGACACTGCTCCAGATTTACAAAGATTTTTAAATCTGAGGCAGCATCAAAAACGTGTGTCTCCCCAGGGACGGTGCAACAAGAAGAAATACTTTTATTTCTCCTTGTTTTTTTCACTTTCTATGTGTGATGCACTATGTGAATATGCCTCTACATTTTCTCATTTGTAGATAGGAGAGGAAAAATAAATGTGTTAACATAAATAAACCCCTCCCATTCTTTGTCATGACCCTTGGTTGCGGATGTTGAATGTTTAACATTTTTCACAATTCTTGCTTAACATTTGTGTCACCAGGCAGATATTCTTGTAGTTTATACACCGACATCCTCACACAGCACTGCCTGTACTGAATCAAACTGTTGAATTTTTCAGAAGGCCGAAATGATTTAATGAGTTACCTCGAGATTTGCTGTTATGAACACGCTGTTCTTTTTGTGTAAGGGGCACAATGTATGAAACACAGAAAACAGACACAAATCATCCAATGAATCCTTAAACTAATTGAACCTACATTTTCAGATATTTTTCAATTTCATCTCAGCTGAAAGGAGGATTTAATCAACATACCTACATTCAGCACAATTTACTAAACTCGATAATTAATTTTCCAACTTTTTTTCCATTAGTATCCTTGTTAAATTCACATTTAATCTAAATTTCATACCTAGATGTATCAAATTAGGTACCCTTTTTGCAACAGTGTTGTAAACCCTGGTACTATGCTTATGAAGTAATAAACTTCTACTTTCACACAACAGAAATCAGTAAATAATATAGGGCGGAATATCACCTAATGTGACTGACTTTTTTGGTCAATAAACACATAATTCATACTCTGCTGACAATAATTTCTCTGAATTGCCTATTATGCCTCAAATCTCTACCTACAAACAGCACAAGGACTGCCTTGCATAACTAAATGTGAATGCATGTCTGTCCATGCCACGATACATAGATATCAAAACAAGTCACTGGAAGACACACCTTGGCTTTCCTAATGCAGTCCCCAATATTTAAGTGATTTTTTTTCACATTTGTGTGGTTATGTATGCTGTTGAAGGGATTATTTCAGAATTCCCTCAGATAAGGTTGGCTACCCAGGAAATATTTTTCAGCAGTAAATTTTGTTCACATATAAAATTATTTACGTGTGTTCCTCTGCGCACACACGTATGGCATATGTGGACAGTTGGAAAAACTCCAGCATGGAATTGTAGAATAAATATAAATGGAAACTGGGAAAAGTAAGGTACAAAGTGTACCCATGATGAACCACTGCATGTAAACTGTATTGTATGATTCACACACTGTGCAATAGAAGTCAGTGTGAACACACAATGTCATCAGACATCAAGGGCTTCATTGCGATGTCAGGCGGAAACATTCTGTCTCACACCATCTCGGAATCAAGACCGACCGACTTGCGGTCAGCTGTTTTGCCGACTGGTTAAGATGCAATTGAACACTATTCAGTCGGAATCCCATTGACTTCTATAGGAGCCTGTGTTCTACCCTGTACAATGTCGTGGGCACCCCATTGTGCTTGACACACAGTGCAGGGTTTTACAGGAGGGTCCCTTAGGTACCTCCTTGAGCCCAAACCGGAGGCTGCAGGATAAAGAGGGACCTGCCAGGGGCCCCTAAAGTTAGTTTCTGACATATTTTTCGTGTCGGACAGGCCAACTCAGAAATGCTGTTGGAAATCGGCATCAAAGTCACTCGGTCAGAAACTCAGTCCATAGAGCTATACCATGCGGTCCCAACATTAATTCTCCGAGAGCCGGTCTGAACTGACTCAGAAAGACCATGCGGGTTACAATCTGAATGCGAACATCATAATCAGTCAGGCGGATTGTACACTGACTGAGTCGGTCGGAAGCGCTCCGACACGGTCAGGGAGATTCCAACTGAGGAGGCTTTCTTCTGCATATCGTTTGGAGGCCCCACGTGTGTGTCCTGGTGTTCAAACAATTGTTGAGATGTCAAGGTTTTTTATAAATATGACCACATATGGGCAGCAAGAGACAAATGCAAGGTTAATGAAAACGGCGTGAAAATATAAAGGTAGTGTGTGATGTAAAAGGACATTCCCAACACGTTGTCTGGTAAAATGTGTTAAGAAAATATAAAGTGACATAAGTAAAAAGAACACCAGGCTGGTTTGCATCGTAGAAAAGTTTTCTATAAAAAAGAAATTGATGATGTGTGTACAATTATTTTAATTCAAGAGACCACCACATTTTTGCTCTTAAAAATAAGTTACTTTGGAAGGAGGAGCTTCGTGGGCAAGCAAGATGGCCGCGTAAGCTCCGAGCTCCGCGGACCCTCCGACCCTCCGCAAATATCCTGGAGGCTATCCTGTTCCACAGCTGTGGATTTCAACTAATGAATGGTCGCAGACGCGGGAACCGCTTTCCGCTTCCAAATCCGACGTTTCTGGACAGAGTAACGTCGTGTTGAACTTTGTGCCAGGGATGTGCCATTGTCTTGTGGGCGGCTGGTGATCGTGACAACGCGAAGCATGATTGAAATGCGAAGCGACAGCCTCCGATTCCAACTGGCGGAGTGTGCGTAGCTGCGGAATCGCCTGTTGCTGGCTTGGCCTTCGTGGTAGCTTCACCTCGTGCCTGCGCTAGTGTCTACTTTGGTCTCGCTGTGTAGCCCTTTGTTCTCCTCGAACCCATCATGGCCGGCAGGGGTGACCCCGACAGGACGTCGAACCGGGGCAACAGGAAGACGAGTCAGCCGCAGACAAATAAGATCGACCGATATGCCCAGCAAAGGACCTCGCCTTCTGTGGTGGCTCAGTCCAAAGACTCCCTACGTACGGCTCGCCCGAAGGCTCGGAGCCCACATTAAGAGACATCATGGGGGCCATTTCAAGCATCAGGACTGAGATGCATAAACAGCACAAGGTCCTGGCACATAAAGTGGACACCCTGGCCCATGATCTCAATCTGATCAGGGCCGATTTGGGCAAAACTAATGATCGGGTGAAATCCCTTGACATCAAGACTTCCAGCCTAACGACCGATGTCTCGGACCTGCAAGCGGAGGTCCGGACCCTAAGATCGGTTAATGACCAGTTCTCCAGAAGGTTGGAGGACTTCGAAGGGCGTGCAAGACGACAGAACGTCCGCATCATCGGAGTACCGGAAGGAGCGGAGGAATCGGCTGTTGACCTCTTTGTGGAGGACTTGGTGAAGACTCATCTTGCACCAGCTGGACTCAGCCACTTTTTCTCAGTTGAACGGGCTCACCGAATACCTGGCGGCCCTCCGAAGATGGGTGTCGCACCAAGACCCATCATCGCCAGGCTCTTTAACTTTAGGGACCGTGATGTGATCCTTCTAGCTTCTAGGCGACATGGGCCGCTCAAATTCCAGAATGCTGAAGTGAACTTCTACCCGGACTTCACAAGGGCCGTTCGAGACAGCATCAGAACTTTGCGGGGGTGAAACGGCGCCTCAGAGACATGGGGCTCAAGTACTCTATGCTGTTCCCCGCTAAACTGCGGGTTGAGCGTGATGGCCGAGCCCTGTTCTTTGACATGCCTGAGTCTGCGAGTGACTGGCTGGACACTTTGCCACAACGCCGAGAAGAGCAAGAGGAACACTCCGAAGGCGCCTCTGGGGGCCCTGATCTTCAAGAATAGTGCTTGTTGTGCTAGCTTAAGCGGTTGGTGCTCCCGTTGACTGTGACTGTTGATGCCAAAGTTTTTGCACTTTTGTTTCTCCTATCGTTCCATGGAGGGTGGCAGGGGGGGGACCACGGGGTTTTCTTACTCCTCTAGGGTCTTTCTTGAAGCTTAGTTTATGGGGCGACAGGCACACTGCTGGTTGGGGGGGCTCTCTAGTCTGCTGCAGGGGTGCAGGGTGGGGGGTGGTGGTGGGGTTGGTTACGTGTGTTTTCTTTGTTCTTTTCTATTTCTCAGGCAATGAGTCGTATGTTCTGCTATGTTTCGCTTGTTGTTGAGGCTTTTTGGGATTGGGCGGGACTTGGGGCACGACGATGGGGGGTAGGAAATTACAAGTACTCAGTTGGAATGTCAATGGCTTGGGTGACCGTATTAAGAGAGGGGTGGTGCTGCAGTTGCTTAAAAGACACATGCCGGATATTGTTCTCTTGCAGGAAACACACTTGGTGGGTAACACGTGTAGAGCGCTCAATCGTAAAGGGTTTAAAATGGTGGCCCATTCGGGGTTCTCTTCGGGATCTCGGGGGCGGGTGTTCTGGTGCGTACATCCCTTCCGTTTGAGATTGACTCTACTGTGATTGATGAGAGGGGGCGGTATGCCGCTGTTGCGGGGAGATGGGAGGGGCGGGCCCTGACATTAGTTTCAGTTTACGTTCCTCCGGGCTTACAGACTGGCACCTTTCAGGACCTTGGTGGCGCCATTTTGGAACTGCCCGCGGGGCTGTTGATTATGGGGGGGGATTTCAACTCGGTTTAGAGACCTCCGTAACACCCAACTGTGGTTGCCCACTTTTCTTGAGACGCTGGGGCTGGTCGATAGTTGGCGACTTCTGCACCCCACCCAAAGCCAATACTCCTTCCATTCTGGCGCTCACGGGCTGGCGGTTTCCGAGGCCCATTTTTTGGCGCGGGGCATTTCTGACCATTCCCCGCTGAGGGTCTCATTCGATTTTAATATCGTTGTGTCGGAACGACCTGTGGTGGTCAACCCATGGTACTTCCGGAACCCCAAGACTCGTGGCCTCCTGGCCAAAGCCATCGACCTTTATTTTACCGAAAACGTGGGGTCGGTTATGTCGGCCGCCACTCTGTGGGAAGCCTTTAAAGCAGTCTTGAGGGGAGAGGCCTTTACTCTCATTGCGGAGGCCCGTAGAATCAGAGATGCCGAAATGGTGCGTGTCGAGGAGGAGATCATGGAGCTGGACTCCCGGTTAGAGGCGGAACCCGAGCCTGACCTACTGCACAGCCTCTCCCTTAAACAATCGGAGTACCGTGACCTCGTTACTGACGCTGCTCTTGTCCTGGGTAAGGAACAGCAGGGTCGGATTTACGACGTCGGCGACAAGGCCGGGAAGTTGCTGGCCTGGCTGGACAAGAAGGAGAGGGCCAGCCGCGTCGTCCCTGAGATCCTGGGAGAGGACGGAGTGGTGGTCACTGACCCGAGCACCATTGCTGAGTCCTTTGCGGATCACTTTCGGGGTGTTTACACCTCTGTCTCGGACCGGTCTGAGGCCGACTCGACTGCCTTCCTTTCTGACATCGATCTTCCGTGCTTGTCAGACGCGGATCGAGATGATCTGGACAGAGACGTTTCCGTGGATGAGGTCGCACTTGCGATTCGAACTTTGAGGTCTGGCAAGGCGCCTGGTCCCAACGGTATTCCGGTTGAATTGTACAAGATTAAACCGGATGTGGTGTCCCCACATCTGCGCAATATGTTCCTGGAGGCACGGGAAACTGGCCTACTTCCCCCTGACCAGAGGTTGGCCACCATTGTGGTCATCCATAAGGAAGGGAAGACAAGGGATTTGTGCCGGTCGTACCGTCCCATCTCTCTCTTAAACGCAGAGCCTAAGATTTTAGCCAAGATGCTCGCCAATCGCTTAATTGGCGTTATCGGCGACTTAGTGCATCCGGACCAGTCGGGCTTTATTCCACACCGTAACACTGCCCTTAACTTGCGTCGACTTCACGGTGCCCTGGCTAGGGCCCACACGCTTGAGGAGCCCGCTGTCCTGGCGTCCTTGGACGCCACGATGGCTTTTGACTCCCTCGAGTGGAGTTACCTTTGGGCAGTGTTGGCGAAGCTCGGTTTTGGCCCGGAATTCGTGGGGTGGGTTAAACTATTATATGCCGAGCCGCTGGCTAACATCGCCATTAATGGCCGTGTTTCAGCGTCTTTTGCTCTTCACAGAGGCACCAGGCAGGGCTGTCCTTTGTCGCCTCTCCTGTTCGCGCTTGCGCTTGAACCACTTGTGTCCCTGTTGCGGACTCATCCTGATCTGCATGGTATCAGATGGGCCCCTGGTTTTGAGGACAGAGTCTCTCTGTACGCAGACAATATTCTGCTGTACCTCACCTCCCCATGCACGTCCCTTATTGTAGCCTGTGATGTGCTGCGGCTTTTTGGTCGGTACTCTGGCCTTGTTATCAACTGGACCAAATCGCACCTGTACGTCTTGAAAGGAGGAACACCGCGCCTCCCTAGAGGCTGCGGCATCCAGGTGGCGAGCCAGGGCTTCAAGTACTTGGGGATTTATATCTCCAGTAATGCGAAGGCGCACTACGAGCACAATTTGCTTCCCCCTCTTCTCCGCCTTCGGCGAGACGTGGAGGGATGGCGTAAGCTCCCGCTTTCTTTGCTTGGGCGCGCGGCATTGTTTAAAATGATGTCCTTGCCCAGGTTCCTTTACGCTTTGCAAAATACTCAGGATCCGGTCCCAGCCCGATACTTCCGGGAGATCGAGAGCCTGCAACGTGCCCTGCTCTGGGATGGCCGACCCCGCATCGCCGTCACGAAGCTCACGCTTCCGTGGTACGATGGAGGAATAGCGTTACCCGATGTGCGAAGGTATTATTGGGCCTCCCAGCTAGCGGCTATCAACCACGGTCTGTACGGTCCGGAGAACAACCCTGGATACGCCATGGATAGATGGCTTCTGGGCGACGGGAATTACTACAGGGCGCTCTACTCGAGGTCTCTCGACAGGCGGATGTCAGGTCCAACGAAAACCGCGGTCCATATTTGGAGGGCAATTACCAAGGCTCAGGGATGGAAAGGTAGATTGACTAAATTGACCCCATTGTACGATTCGGACATCCTGGGCACGCTGTGGCATACCAAGGGTTTTGACAAGTGGGATCTAATAGGTATCTCTAGGGTGGAGGACATGTTGTCGCGAGGCAAGATTAAGACCTATTCCCAGCTACAGGAGGAATTCCAACTGGGTGAAACGGAATGTTTCCGGTATGCCCAGTTACGGCATGCATTGCTGTCTGCTAAACCGGAGGAGGGGGCGATTCCTGACAGCTCCCCATTGGAGGATAGGGTGCTGGACGGCCACATGCCGGACAGCGCCATCTCACTGTCCTATAAAAAATGTATAAATGTTCGCACCGACCTCCTCCTGGGTGTGGGGGACCAGTGGACGCGTGACGGGTTGGAAATTGACGATGAGGACTGGCAGAGTGCGGTATCCTCCCCTAAGGAGGTTGCCATCTCCTCCCGTCTCAGACTGGTGCAGCTTAAGATCCTGCACAGGGTTTACGTCACTGGTCCCCAACTCGTGCATATGGGCTACTCCGTGGATGGGCTTTGTCGTCGTGGCTGCGGTGCCCTTGCCACTTTTCTGCACATCCTTTGGGAATGTCCCGCAATAGTTTCCTACTGGCGACGCGTGCACTCCATTATGAATGAGGTGACTGGGGTAGTGGTGCATGCGGAAGCCAGGAGATGCCTCCTTAACATCTGGGATCCGACGGACCACAACGTCGCCCAGACTCAATGGGTAACCCTTGGCAACATGGTGGCTAAACGTGATATTGCGCAGAAATGGGGTGCTGCAGCAGCTCCTAAGGCAGTACAATGGAAAGCCAATATGGATTGGTGTATGTTTAGGGAGAAGACCGTGTATGTTGCCAGGGGCAAGCCTAAAAAGTGGCAGAAATTGTGGGGGGCCTGGAATGCTTACAAGGGGGACATCTGCATACCCCCGTAATCCGCTCCGCTGGAGGAACACTTGTCGCCGTAGCCTGTGACACCAACTGCAATATTGTATATGAGCTATCCTGTGTTTCCCTCCCTCCCCACTCATGGTTCCATTTCATTTGGTCACATTTGTGCTCGATATACCCTCCAGACCCCTCCACAACGCCTCACTGTTTCTCACACTCCATTGCCTATCTTTGCGCCTGGTCTGGCGCCTCTCCTTACTTCTTACTTTCTCTGTGTTTTTTCTTATAAAAAGTCAAATCAACCTTCATCGTTCTGCTGTACTAATTCTTGCACTATTGTTTTCCTGATTCACAATGCTGCCTTGCCTCCGGGATGTCAGGCTGAATAGCTGTGTGCACTGTTTTGAATAAAGGTTTTAAAAATTAAAAAAAAATAATAATAAAATAAGTTACTTTGGAAGTTACTAGCGGCATTGACGATTCCGTTTTGCAAATGTGCTATTTTGTTGTATTGAAAACATTTGACATCTCTCACAACATGCCTCCATTATCATATAACCATCCAAATGATGCAGTTGGTTATTGTCTGTCACATGTATTGTTCCAATTTTTCAGGTGTACATTGCTCTGAATGAATTCTGATTCAATTGAAATGAGTAAACAACCAGATCTGGTCTATCCCCCCCTCCTTCAAGCAGACTCAATATGCAAAAAAGATTGGTTCAAATATGTATCAAGAACATAATGTCAAACATGTCATGGAATTTACAGTCTGAATTACTATTTGCTCAGCAAGTTCATGATAAAGAAGAGTTTAAGTTTCAAGTACAGAAACAACAGCTAAGGGCAATACATAATTTTTTCCAACATTTGAGTGGGCCAGAGGAAGATATGACCTCTGGTTTTCATCAGATTGTGATTCACCTGAGTCAATGTGTACTCAATTCAGGGCCTTGGCAGAGGCAGTCAAAACACTATGTGGCATAATGAATGGGAGAGAATTAATGTACAGTGTCATCATGAACATGTAAGTAATACATTACTGTGTTTTGAGAATTGTATAGATAACCTTGCTGCTACAAATCCTCTATTACATAAATCTGCTAATCTAAAGTTTGAGCTTGGTCATTTAAAGTGATGTTGCTAAGGGCTGGAAAAATGATAAGTTTTGAAAGTGACAGAAGCTACACATGCTATAAGGGCTGAGGAGGTGCTGGGGAAGAGAGTGAACCAGCGTCAAGCCATAGTAATTTGTCAGTGCTAGAGGTGGGTAGTTTGAGATGTAGTACAAGGTAATTCAGATGTTCTGGACATCTCTATTACTGCATTAGGAAAAGAGTGATTATAAATTAATGAAAGCCCTAAAAAGAGAAAGACGGTAATGTTAACATTTGTTTATTTCATTTGTGTGTTTATTGAGAAAGACAATTGAAACTGAAAGTTTGGGACTAGTTTTCATTTTTAACGACTAAATCATTCTATGCCCTTTTTTTTAATGTGTCACCTCGTTACCTCCGGTATCCACTTGATGACAATTTGTAAATGCAAAGATCTCATTCTGAGACTATCTGCTAATTTCAAATGTTTAGTAAGTAATTAGAATGCTGACTCACTATTAAAAATGTGTGAATGCCTAGTTGAGAGTTGTTAAGCGGTACTCTCGCAAAATAAGGAATTGGTAACATTTGATTTGCTATGCACTTTCAAGACATCCTTGAAATATTAGCTTTCTTATATATTAATACACTATTTTAGCAGTCACATACCAGTTTGCAGCTGGTTTGCGCTGAGGTATTTTTTTGCAGGTAAGGCCCTAGACCTGCTGCGATTGAGTGTCAACTGAACAGAGTGGCCTAATCCTCCTGAATTTTTTAGATGAAGAAATAATAAGACTTAAAAGGGATTCTAAAAAGAACAATTGGTCATTGAAAACCATGGCCCCTGAAGCTTTGACCTAGTTGGGGGAATAAGGTGTTTTATGTTGATCCTATTTGCTAAATTTTATTGCATAAACTGTTACCCTAGTAACCAAGATGTTTTTCTTCCTTAAAAAATAATTGGATAGTTCTGATTCAAAGTTCAATTATAGTGCCTTCATATATTTACGTTATAGGTCTGAATTTACATTATCCAATGGTCAGGATGTGCGTTAGTCT
The DNA here is from genome assembly GCF_964263255.1 of Lissotriton vulgaris. Lineage (NCBI taxonomy): Eukaryota > Metazoa > Chordata > Amphibia > Caudata > Salamandridae > Lissotriton > Lissotriton vulgaris. The sequence continues at coordinate 1,015,665,903 of NC_141696.1, read as the reverse complement.
CAATAGCTGAGAATATTTGATTTGAGCAGTTCTAGGGTTTTATATTATCACAATTCAGCACTTTTACAAGAATCCCAGCTGCATACATAGTCAAGTTGCCATTTTGTGATAAATTGCAGGGGAAGGCATGATTTTACAGTGAATGTGGGCTTTTAAAAGTGTTATAGTGTCTAGTGTCATGCATGGAGTAAACCTAATTCACACTTTCAAAACAACAAAAGGATATCAATCTCCCAACCTTTGGAGTTTTTATAAGAATTGTATAAACACTGGTGGTTCCTCAATATCCACACCCATAGAAATTCTCATTATCTATTTTAGAAATGTCTAAATCAAATGTGACTTGCTTTTCATAATGTGTGCTCAGGTTCCCCGAACAAAATATTTGATAATCCCTATCAACTTAACTTGCAAGGAAAATAACATTTTGGTTCAGCAGCCCTTTTATTTATCCTCGGAAGAAAAGATCTAAAATGTGGATGCCATCTATCCTCATCCCGGATGGCATTAGGCTGTTCGGGTGGGATCCCGGAGATGAAGCATGTTACCAACTAGGTTGGTGAGTGAGGGGTCTTCTTAAAAAAGGATATTTTCCTTTTCTTCTACTTCTTCTCCCCACTTTTTTTGAGACCTTGGTAGGTCCTGTGGTGGTACTCCTCCATTTGTTTGCTCATTTCAGGGTCAAGGGGACCAGGAGTATTCCCCTCCACATAGTGGAAATCCCTTTCTCTCTCCTGTCGTTTTACATATCTTGGCAGCGCACAGCTGCAAGAGTTCTGTTGCAGCACAGATCGTCTCTTCAGTTATCTTAGCATCATGGGGGAAAATCAAGGACTATCGTATTTGAGTAAGGAAGTGGACGCAATCTTGGGCAACCTTTCCTTGTTTGCTGACGCCAGCATTGCACAAACAATATTTAGACTACTGACTGGGAAAAACCTTCGGAAAAGGAAAGAAATCGGATAAGGACAATTTTACATGGAACCATCTTGAAGGAATGCATAAAGAACAACATGGCACCCAAGGGCTTACTAGTCATTAATGCCCCACAAATCTTTCTGGGTGACCCAGTCTTCAGAAAAGATTGGGCCCAGATTGCATGGCACTGCACACATGAATGGATTGTGTTGATCATCAAGACCGCCCTACACCTTTCTGATGCAATATTGGTTAAAATCCAACAAACAGAAGGCCACCTAAAAACAACGATTACAAGCTACAAAAAAAGACTGGACAAACTGAATTAAAGAACTCAACAAATACAGAGACAATCGAGGTCAACAAAAGGTACAGAAATTTCAAAAAGACCTCAAGCGGTTCTCCTTCGTGAAATCATACCCATATTCTGACCCAGAATATAGTCCGCCAACAATACCTGATAATGATTCAGATGTTTCCAGTAACACCTCGAATAGGAACAGTGGCTCAAGTACAGGAACCGGCCGACAGATACAAAGACGAAAGAATAGGGCACAGAACAATTGGCCTATGTACACCTGCCACCAGGATTCCAAGCCTCTTATAATCCACAATAAACCTGTCCCATGTATGGATGGCAACCACCATTCCCACAACCTCTATTCCCACTCAACACCTTCAGGCCACCTTCTTTAGGCAGTGGCAAGAGGGGGAGAGGAAGAAGAAAGCCCGCAAATCAAGTACATTGGGAGGAAGAGGACCCCGTAGGCAGCTACACTAAGAGCAAGGCACAGGCAGGGACGAGCAACAGCAGAGCCTAGTAACAAACTTGGCCACGAGACCTCTATCAACCATGGAAGAAAAGGTCTTGAACAAGGGCTTAAGTTTTGTCCAGACAGTCCGTCTCAACAAATTCCAACTCCACTGTGAATTGGCAAGTTTTTTCAGAAAACTAAGACTTAAGGCATTTTTTGAGAAACAGGGAGAGTCTCTACCAACTGAAGATCCAAATGAGACCAGATTACGAATGAAATCAACTTTCACGCCCCCACCACACACAGCCCCAGTCGAGATAGCGACTTTTGAACAAGCTGTATTCAACAATATTGAGAGTCTGGTTCCTAATCCTCCATTTCAGAATATGAGCTGAGAAGAGAACATGGCCCTGAAAAGTCTAAAATCATGTGACACCATCATTATAAAACCAACAGATAGGGGGGCAGGGTGGTGGTCCTAGACAAGGATGCCTACCGTGCAAAATGCCAGAGATTGTTGTCAGACCTCAGGAACTATAGACCATTACAGTCTGACCCCACAAATGAACTGAGACTAGAGATCAGGACCCTTGTGGACCATGCAGAGACTTCAGGACACATTTCGAAACAAGAAGCTGACTTTATTTGCAACAGTGAGGGGAAGATCTTGTTCTTTTATCCACTGCCAAAAATGCACACAAATAAAATCCCCCCGCCTGGCAGACCAATTGTGTCTGGTATTGATTCCCTACTTGAGCCCCTGTCACGCTTTTGTGACTTCTTCTTCAAAACACTTGTACAGAATACCACTACGTACTTACAGGACACTAAGTGTCTCCTGAAACTACTGAAAGACATCACAGTGGATGATAACACCATTCTGGTCAGCTTCGATATTGATAGCTTGTACACCAGAATCCCGCAAGATGACACCCTGGAAGTACTTGGAAAGGCCCTCAATGAAACCACCTGAACGTACAACACACCAAAGACTTTAATCCTTGAATGTTCTAGACCTGCACTAAAAAAGAACTATTTTGAATTTAAAGGAGCTCTCTACCCCCAAATAGGGGGTACATCAATGGGGAGCACTTTTGCCCCAAGCGTGGCAGGGCTGTATGTGTTGGAATTTGAAAAGAGATTCATATTGAACTACCAAAATCCTTTCTCAACGAACATTGTATTTTGGAAGAAATATATTGATGATGTCCTTGCCATCTGGCAAGGACCATTGGAAACACTTAAAGACTTCACCCAGTAGATCAACACCTGCAACCAAAACCTGATGTTCTCAAACACCATTGACCCAGACACGATGATATTTCTGGATGTCACCATTACAAAAGAGAACGGCCGGTTAGAGACCAAGACTTACCACAAACCTAGTACCAGGAACAACTTATTAAGGTTTGAGAGCTTCCATCTGAGACCTCTGAGAGAAAATTTGCCATATTGGCCAATACCTGAGGCTACGCCGCAATTGCAGCAGCTCAGCGATTATTGCAATCAAGCTATGACCCTTACCAAAAAACTCACCAACAGAGGCTACCCTGAGCATATTCTTAACAAATGCCAAAAAAGAGCACGCCGTCACACCAGGGAGGCACTCCTGGAGGATAAGACACATGAAGTGAAAGAGATACCATTAACATGTGTGACCACATACAATACAGCCTCCAACCAAATACCAGATGTATTAACAACATTGGTCTATCCTCAATACAGGGAATCTACATTGGCAGAAACCACTCTTTTCTTTCAAAAAATAATGTAGCTTAAAAGACTCCCTGTTAAACACACGCACTAAGGAGGAGAAGCAAGAAAAAACACGATCAGTCACCATGGAGCGGGGCCTTCCGAATGTGGTAGGCCATTACCAATGTGGTAATTGCAGTGTCTGTCACTTTACCAGCAACACCAAAACACTCTCATTGGAACCAGGAAAAGTGTGGAGCCAACGTGTCCACACAAACTGCAACAGCAACAACCTAGTCTACCAGATAAAATGCCCATGCAACCTGTCATATGTGGGTATGACATGCAGAAAGTCAAACAGAGGATGTGTGAACACCGGAGCACAATCAGGTGCAAAAAAACTACAACAAAGCTCACCAAGCACTTTCTTGAGAAAAATCATACTACCAATGACATGAAATGGACCATTATTGGGCATATCAAAATGGAACCAGAATCCAACAACACCTGTTTGAGAAAGAGCAGCAATGGATTTACAGGCTCTCAACCCATAAGGTTGGATTAAACGATAACATTCCTTGGAACTCAGTCCTTCCGAAAAGAGACTCATTTCCAGATGCGGTTACTGTATACTCTCCATGTTTGGGCGGCACACACTTCTACTACCACACTACCACTGAGATTAGTGAGCTATTTCCCAACATGGACACTCCAATCATCTACAGATAAGGAGTATCTCACAATTTCCAATACAACACTTACACCATCCAAGTTGGCCATGTACAAGTATGCCCATGCCGTGTCACGCCAACATTTGAACTCACACTTAGATTGTACTGAAATGCTGAACATTTACACCATCACCCTATCCATGACTGAGGGTGGATTTATGAAGTCCACAAGACTTGGTGATAAGGATCTGACTCATTTCTACACCATTTAAACTACGATACCCCCCCCCCCCGGGGGCTCAGTACGCTCTCCTTGGGCCGACCACTAGCACGGGTCTTTGAATTACTAACATTGTCGTAGACACCCATCATCTGCAGACGGCTTAGCACATCTGTTCCCATAAGGCACAGGGTCAGACTGATTTGCATATGGCCATGTCTGAACTGGGGTGGCAGAGTGGGCTAAAGAACTTTGATGGATTAAACCCAGATCTGTTGACTGGGTGTGAGTGTTTGATTGGTTAAGATCCTCCGTCCATCCCCGCCCCCTTTTGTACCGCTTTGTTCGCCATAAGTAGGAAGGGTATGCTCAGACGTGAGTCCCTTGCTCGCTTTGCCACTGGATTCAAGCAAGCCTGGCTGAAGACGGCTGTAATGCCAGAAACTGGTCCTAGGAAGCTTGAATCCAGTCCAGGGAAGGCATGGGCTTCTTACCCTCATATCTTAGGTCACAGGAAATATTAAAATCCGAGGGCAGATTGATTTTCATGTCACTACACAGACAAATCGGATGAGGGTATGATGCCAACTCTACATTCAAGTGATGGAAGACTTCGGGGTCATCTAAGTTTGAGCCATACACTGTGCATACTGTTATGGGTCTGCCATTAATTATCAGTTCCGTAATTACCCACCTCCTGGAATTATCTTTGTAGGTTTTCCTGCCTACACCAAACCCCCTTCTAATTAGAATTGCAACCCCTCTAATCTTAGATGTCTGACGGGAGCACCCAACTAAATCAAACCCTGGAATTCTGAGATGGTCCCGGTCGATCCAGGGGACATGAGCCTCTTGCAAACTGAGTAAGTGGATGTGCATAGCCGGGACAATTTTTGAAAGCATTGCCCTTTTTCAGCCATCATGGAGCCCACAAAAATTCCAAGAAGCAAAGCAGATCTTACCCTGTGCCATCTACTTCGCCTATAGAACCAGACCTGCCAGGTACATACAAAATAAATTTAAGCCACCTTTCTAGCCTTAAGCATGCCATAATAATGCAAAAATCTACAGAAATGCCACGGTTGTAGTATACATTCAAGCATGTTTTTTATATTTTAAGATCTAACCACCCACCCCCCCCAGTGCCGCCCCCGCCCCCAAGCCACCCTCCCCGATCCCACCCACCTGAGGCCCCCCAACCCACCACCCTCTGCGTGAGGCAACAGGACCAAGGTCCTTGTGATGGAGGAGCTGAATTAAACTCAAAATCCCCCGATCTCCTCACCAGCCTGCTAATAACAATAAGGGGTACAGTCCTGGGGTGAGAAGAGAAGAAAAAGAAGAACCACAAAAAAGAAAAAACAACATTCATACTCCTCTTTACCCTGAGAACAGCGCCCCCCTGCATATTACATACTAAGGATCCTGAAAAAAAAAAGACAGAGCAATAAAGCAACATTACCGTCCTAAAGTGAGTTCAAAAAGTTTTCAGCCTGGATTTCAGAGACAAAGAATCTGGTTTGACCCTGATAGATAATTTTCAGTTTAGACGGAAAGAGCAAGAAAGCTTGAGCACCCCTAGACTGAAACGGTGCTATTAGCTGGCGGAGCTGCCATCTCCGCTCAACTGTAGCTGGACACAGATCAGGTCTAACGAAAAACTCACACCCCTTGCTCCATCATTTCTGATCAGGCTTGGCCAGGTCATGTATCTTCTCCCTAGCCAAAAAATTATTTAAACAAATGAGAATGGCACGAGGCTTGTCCTCTGTTTTGCCAATCCGTTTCTTTTGCTTAAAAGGAAAGCGGTGAGCCTGCTGAATTTCAATTTGCCAGTCCCATTGCTTGACCTCGGGGAATGCTTCACTAAACAGTTCGACCACAAACTACCTGATGTACGACCCTTCAATCCCTTCTTGGACTCCCAAAATTCTTAGATTATTCCTCCGAGCTCTGTTCTCAAGGTCCGTGACCTTCCACACAATATATTCTCTTTGGTTCTTTATAAGATCTGTGATTCCTTTCTGGGTAGCCATGTCGTCTTCAAGAATAGAAATCATTGCTTCCGCTTCCCCGATTCTAGAGGCAATATTTGAGCATGTCTTTGCTACTCTGCGGATAGAGTTTTGTACCCTGCGACATGCACCCTGAGTGCGAGCGCTTTCTTGCCGAGTCTCTTCGCGGTCAGCCATGATGGCCTGATAGATAAGCGCCAATGACATCTAGCAAGACTGGGCATGGAAAAAACTGGCCCCAGTCACGTTCCCTACATCAGTGGTATCGTGCACCATACCAGGCTGCGTGGAGTAGGAATAATCCCAGGCTAATGAACCTGCAACAGGGCAGGATGTCGGGCCCCCTCTTCTCTGGCTACTTTGAGGACTGTACTAGGCCCAGAAAGGGAGCTCAGTGCTTCGCTAGTTTGCCAGTCACCCAGTTCACTATCATCATCTGTGCAATCCTTGTCCTCCCCAAAATCTTCCTGAGATGAGCCTGTCTGATCAGATAGAGAATATAATTTATCACCGCCTTCAGGGTCCCCATTTAAGCTTGAGCCTGCTGTGTGCTGAGTTTATTGCGACCTTTCACTTGGCGTAGTTTTATCTGGCTGTAACAATGGCTGGCCCTCCCCAGACTCAGCGGGAGTTACAGTAGTTCCTATAACCAGAGCTGAAACTACGGCTCCCAGAGTGCCACTGGATTATGACATATGGATTGCCTTCTCAGTGATATCCCCAGGATCAGCATTGATGTCCTTTCCTCCATCAATCGGCATTGCAGCATTATTTGCATATCCTCCCTTGCTACTGGGAGGACCAGCAGAAACTAGTAAGCTCAGGGGAGGAGAAGAAAGGCCAGCATCCATTTTATCTAAAACTAAAACTGAAGTTGCTGGGAGCTTTGGAGATACAGTTGCGGCAGGAGTTACAGTAGTCAGCTGACCTTTTTTAACCTTGATGGGTGGCTGTGGCGTTTTGTTCGTATTTGCCGATTTATGGAACATGGTTGGAACTCTGTGTTTTTTAGACTTTGCTGCGACTGGAGCCAGCGTCTCTTTAAAAGCTTGCCAGGTATTCAAAGATTCCTGAGGGGTGGCTGTTCACGGAGTCGGTGTCGTCACAGAGCGATCCCCCTCGATATTTGTCCTCGAGGAGCTGTCCCCCGGACCAGCAAGGCACGTCCAGTGATACCGGAGCTCTTTACCTTTGGCGGCATGGCCTCGCTGAGAAACAAAGATCATAGTGAAGAGACGCTGCTACAAGAACTGCCGGGACAGCACACAGAGGATCCCGTCCGCCAGGAGAGAATCCAGCAGGTAAGTTGGCTCCTGGAGACGGGGAAGCGCCAAAGCATTCCGTTGCACTTAGATCTTTTTCCAAACACGGGGGCAATGTTGCAGAATGTTAAAGTCAGATTCCAGATATAGTGACAGTATCAGGATCCATCTACAAACGCAGAATGGCGAGTCACCAGGGGGAGAGTGTCACTAACCAGCTCGCCCGGCCGATAATCCGGCCGCCGTCTTGCCTCCACCCTTGTCCCAAAACCGGTCCCAAGATGCTTGTTTCGGGTCCAGTGAGAACCTGACTTGGCAGTTCGGGCTGGACTGTTCCCACGGGCAGCAGTGTCAAGACTGATTTGCTTATGACTTGGAACAAACTGTGGTGACATGGCAAGCAAAATATTGATGTACCAAACCCAGATCAGTGACTAGGGGTGAGTGTTTGAAAAGTTTCAACTCTCCCTCCTTCATTTTATTTTGTGACGCTGCTATAAGAATCTAATAGGTTCACTCCTTAAATAAAGGCACCAATAACACTGGTGCTGTTTGATATACATTGTTCAACAGTCTATATCTGAGATTACAAGACTACGTTCTGCAACATCAGCAATGGCCATAACTCACAGCAATTTGAATTCACTGATGTGCAAATAGCAATGATCATGTCAAGCTGTACATTTGACACTTTACACTCACTGGCTGTAAATGTAAGAAAAAAGTGTAATTCTAGTGCATTGTGAACAGACTGATAGATAACAACGCACAATTTAGATAGTAGTGTTCCCATAGGGAAACGTCCGCACATTCCACTAAGCACGATAGTAATAAAGCGTGACAATTTTAAATACACTATTCAATAAATAAAGCGGGTGCTGTATTCACCCCAAACACCTGCTACCTCAAGGTGTTGTAGGCACGAATCAATGTGCAACCAAACTGAAAACACAAAATTGGGGCTGTTCAAAGCACACTGTTAAATTCGTTTTTAGTCTTAGCTTTAGTTATCGCTTACTCGTGGATCAGTAGACCCTCTGCTGGACAATAAGGAACAATCAAAAACATCAATTCAAAGAGTGAAGATCCAGGCAGGTCAGTCTTCTTGTTGTACCATCAACTCTTTATTTGTATTTGGAAATTGTATAAAAGCTCCCAGCACACGGTTTGCCGACACATGTTTCGTCTTACACTAAGACTTTCTCAAGGCATAGGCACTTGTCGTAGGTGTCCAAATGTCAGCTTGAAAGATACGATCATATGAACCTTCTGTACACAAAGAACCAGATTTGTTCGAATGTCACTGCGAATTCCCAACACAAATTTCCCATATAACATAATATATCTCAATACGGCTGTAATGCCAGAAACCGGTCCTAGGAAGCTTGAATCCGGTCCAGGGAAGGCATGGCTTGGCAGTTCGGGCTGGACTGTTCCCATGAGGCACAGGGTCAGACTGATTTGCATATGGCCATGTCTGAACTGGGGTGGCAGAGTGGGCTAAAGAACGGTGATGGATTAAACCCAGATCTGTTGACTGGGTGTGAGTGTTTGATTGGTTCAGATCCTCCGTCCATCACCACCTCCCTTTGTACCGATTTGTTCGCCATAAGTTGGCAGGGTATACTCAGACGTGAGTCTCTTGCTCACTTTGCCACTGGATTCAAGCAAGCCTGGTGGAAGACGGCTGTAATGCCAGAAACCGGTCCTAGGAAGCTTGAATCCGGTCCAGGAAAGGCATGGCTTGGCAGTTCGGGCTGGACTGTTCCCATGAGGCACAGGGTCAGACTGATTTGCATATGGCCATGTCTGAACTGGGGTGGCAGAGTGGGCTAAAGAACGGTGATGGATTAAACCCAGATATGTTGACTGGGTGTGAGTGTTTGATTGGTTCAGATCCTCCATCCATCACCACCCCCTTTAGTACCGCTTAGCATGTGCTCTATGGCCATAGTTTTACTATGGAATTGAGTGTCCTTTTCCCTATACATATAGCCTTTAATATGAATTATGCCACATGCTTATTGATCACGTTAAATATTGCTCTTCGGCTGACCAAACTGTGGCTTATTCGCATTGCCTCAATTACGCCCTGACTTAGCCCATGTGACTTTACTGTGGTTTACTTGTGTTGCCTAAGAAACGACCTCTGTTTCGCCCTGACATGGACCACGTGACCGCATGACCACGCCCACCCGGAAGCGATCTGCATTTCAGCTGCAGAGTCACTCCGGTGCAGCAACCACCGGGAGCGGCGGTCGAGCAGTAGGCAGAATGGCTGATGTCTAAACCTTGGCACAGTGAGTACTCAACCTGAATGGGGGTTGGCTCCAGTCTTAGTTCATATCGGGCTACGCTCACTAGTTTGACATCCCAGCTTCAGTATCTAACCCGGTCTGTGTGAAATCCACACTCACCTCTTTTTCCACTACCCAGATCGTGTCAAAGGAGTTGGCGTCACGACCCCGACTCCCATGAGGCACAGAACACTCTGAATCCGAGTAAGCACGGTCCTTTTTAACACCTCCTGATCTTTTGGTACCTCATATTATGACGCTCTGTTAGTCAGCATGCATGCAATTTTGGTTACGCCCACACGATTATTACGAGAGCGTAATCACCCACTTTAAAATACAGATGAAAGTGGTGTGGTAAATTATACTCACTGGTTTTCTAATTGATATCGTGTGAGTTGATTGATACCGCAGTATTTCTGCAATCACTGCCCTTGTGCACTAAAACCACAGTGTGGTTACTATTCCTCTGTGACGCATACAGTCACAGGAGTAATGATGCGCATACCATAGTTTGATAATTGTCTCTCCATTTAGGAGATGGTCACTACTAATTATCTGTTCATCACGCTTACGTAGCACACTATACTGGGAGACCATGAAGCACTCGACCATCTAGAGACTACGTTGCAGGCACGTAATCTGTATGTTTTCCTGTCTTTTCAGGTTTTTTTCCCTTCACACATTGGACGAAAGAACACCAAGTGTAAGTACACAGTTAGGTTTTTGTGACCGAGGGTTGGGTACACCTTAGCGTGTGTACACCGCTCAGGTTACGCACACTTGGTCCTGACGAAAACCTGGCAATTCCTGCTACAGGTTGAAACATGTAGACCTTTTTACCTTTTTGCACTAAATCTACACCTCACTCAGATACTGATGGTCAATTTAACCTTTACAAGTATCTAAGCGATTTTTTAAAATTATCCAGTAGCTCTAGAATAAATTATTTTCCACAGAGTCATATCTGGCCAATTTTTAATCCACTTTTTCACTTACACTCGTGAAAAAAACCCACTTCACTGTAATAGGTGTCGCAGGACACCCGGACGGCATTCGGCTGTTCCGGTGGGACCCCGATGATGAAGCATGTCACCAACTATGTTGGTGACTGAGGGGTCTTCTTAAAAAAGGATATTTTCCTTTTCTTGTACTTCTTCTCTCCACATTTTTGAGACCTTGACAGGTCCTGTGGTGGTACTCCTCCATTTGTTTGCTCGATCAAACTGATTAAACAACAATGCGCAGTGGGTTCAAATGAGTTGAAAGTCTTTTCACCAAAGAAAAACTAAATAATTGTTGATACACTGATCCAGCGATCAGGGATCGATAGTTTTTTCATAATCATCGACCCATTTACACAAACCAAATGATTCCTTTACGCTGGGTGCCATTGTGATGCAAGTTAATACCCAATTCACCAATTACAAGAATGAAACCTGCATTTTTCCCTACAACACATATAACTTGTGCTGGATGAATGTGAAAAGTAGAGAAGTTGATGGCAATAATATATACCTATCTATACCTACTAAATAATCAACAAATTGTATAATATATATCGTAAATAATGTGAAATAAAATGCTCATTCAAGCACAGTTACACAAATGCAAATCGTAGATTATGATGGAGAGAAAACATTAGCAATGTATAGAAACAAACTTATAACAAAATAAACAGTGCACTGAAGGAGTGGATAGGGGAAGAGAGAAAAGTTTCAGAGACGAAATACATTTGCAAATGATTATGCAAATTCAGAATAATATCTATACTAACCCAAGTAAGATTCAGGGAAATCTACCCTCAGGTCTAAGGGCAGTAGGCCCGAGGTATCTGGAAACAGCAAACCAATGACAGCGATGATCTCCCGCTAGCTGACCAACACCTACTTCCACCGCACGCCCTAGGTCACCCCAATTATACCGCAAAACTAAAATGTCAAACCCACATTTGTTTCAATATACTTCCAATTCTGTCTCTCATTGGCTAATAATGGGGGTCTTCATTCACACCACTCTTATCGTTATCACTTTATTTACTGATTTATTGTTTTAGACTTTCAGCATTACGACAGATCCTTCTCAGGAAACAACTTTTGAACGCAATCATATTGATTGTACTACATGTTGCAAGTCTCTACACTTCCATTGTTTGTTTCTGCCATCTCGTGAAGGAAGTTGCATGCTTCTACTCGTTTATCAGTATTTTCATTCCGCAACCTTGGCAGACAGTCAACACATCGTGAAGGACATTTTCATGCTTTTGCGTTCTCTCTTCATTCAAAGCCCATTTTAATTCTTTCATTTCTTTTCTAGCAAAGATAACCCCAAACTGGCATGCTGAAAAGTAGGCCCATACTTATATTTTCCACAAGAATCAAACAAAACATTTATTATTTTCATGAAATGTAATTTTATTGCACACCATCCCAGCATTGCACTAACCCATACACAACCTGTGTTATTCCTAGCAGAATATTATTAATGTGCACAAAATCAGCATTAGTCTTTTTGTTATTTTCTCAAAGCCATAAGAAACTGCAGCTTATTTTTTCTTGCATTAGTACATGCTATATTTTACACATGCGCAAAAGCATTTCCCCTTTATTTTAGCATTTTATTAATAATAATCTTCACAGCACACTGTTAATATATGTTACTGAGGGTTCCATCCGAGCAGGTTTTGTTTAGGCAATACCCTGCTCCATCACACTGGAGATTCCCAGTGAATGCTTTGTGTGATAGAGCAGTCGTAACAACCTTATGTACTGTTGAGCCTTACAAGGCAATAGGACAGGTTGTCATTCCAGTATGTCCTACAATTGTCCTTGTGATGGTGAAACAAAAGATAGTCTGCATCCTGTTTGCTCATCAGAGGACAAAAACAATGTAAGGGATGTAAGTAGTGCACAGGGTGTATTAGTCAAGTCAAGTCAAGTGAAACTGTATTCGATTGCTTTTTCAGAAAATCATAAAAGTACATAAAAACACACAACTTTTAACACAGCAAATAAAAAAAAAGATAAAATAATTTTGCAATAAATTATAAAAACATTCAATTAAATTACTATCTCTAACTCATTGTAGGCTATCTGGTTATATTGCAATGTGTTTCTTGAAAAAATGAGCTTTTTTTAAGAACATTGCTACCCTCCAGGCTATGTGTTAATTTTCCAAGAATTGTAGTACTGTAAATGCAGAGTGACATTGTCTAATCCCCAAAGATTTTAGAATTGGAACGATGCACGTTTTTCTAAAATCAATATAAAATCTACAAAATAGAACAACAAGAATGGTGGATTGTTCTGAATAGTTATCCCAGGGACACAGTTGCCACTCTCGTGACGAATCAATAATTTTTGGAAAACTTACAAGCTTGTGAAAGATCCCAAGTCTAAATCTGGTTAATTAAAAACTTATCATAGCCACCCGGTGCTATCATTAAATAAGGTTTAATACAAAAAGGGGTTAAAATCGTCTGATTATACTGTACAGTGGGTTTAGTGATCTCTGCTGAAACTCTAAATGTATCTAATAGCAGTAGGCCCTCTTTTTTTAACTCTTTCCTCGCAATGGTAAGCATAGTGCTGGGATCAGTCAAATATTCTAAATGTCCTAGGTCCTGCACAAAATCTCGAACATACCATAACCATGGAATAGTAAAAGCCCCTCCCAATTTCAAACTATCAAATAAAATGTCCTGGTTAAGCATAGTTTTTACCGATGTCCAGATCATATGCCATAAGAGAATAGGCTCAATTTTTATGAGGTCAGCAATGTGTGGTACGCCAATCTTGGAATGGCAGACATACGATGATGTACTGCTCAGAACTGCCAATATATCATTAAAAAATCAATATTCCACTTTTTGTGTGGGGTGTACATCAACAAAACCCCATATCCCTGCCCCATATATGGCGGTGGAAATACATTTAGCCTTATAAATCTGGATAAGCTCAACCAGCGGCCTCCTATCCAGCTTTCTTGAGAAATTAGCAAGGACTGCTTTAGTTTAAAAAAAAGCCAACAATTTTGCTACCACTGCTTGTGCCCAGTGGCCATTCTGACCAAAGAGTTTACCGTGATATGAGAATCTCTTAGTAAACCTGATATTCTGCTAATCTATCTTAATTTCCCTACACCTCTGACTGCCTTGACTACACCTCATAATAAAAGTTTATTAGGTGTTCACCCTGAGGCCAAGGTTGCTCATAAAGGCTGCAAAGCTATTTAGAAGGGTTTGTAGTCTCACTTGAGTGTGTGACATCAGAACTGCGTCATCCGCATATAGAAGAGCAAGTATTGGGTGTCCTGCTATTTGGGGAAGGTCTTTGCAATCTTTGATCAGTGCTTCACCCAGACCATTAATATAAAGGTTGAAAAGAAAGGGGGCTAGCACGCAGCCTTGCCTAACCCCCCTCCTTCTTGGGAACAGGGCAGAGCACTCACCATTGAAACAATATCGCACTCTCTCCTTTGCGTCACTCGAGCATCTCCCATAGCTTGCTGTGCATAACACAGTTGAAAGCTGCTGTGAGATCCATGAAAGCTAAAAACAGCCGACGCTTCTTCACCTTTGTATTCTTCCCTATAATAATATTTACATTTAAACTCTGTTCTATGGTACCTAGACCCTCACGGAAACCGTATTGGATCTTCGATAGAACCTTATTATCCTTGGCCCATTCTTGTTGTCGTTCTAAGATAATTCGTCCTACCACTTTTATCAGGGAGTCCAATAATGAAATTAGCCTATAGCAGCCAGGGGGCTGGCAATCCCCTTTTCCCCCCTTTCTCAAGGCATAGGCACTGGTGGTAGTTGTTATTATAATATATTGAAACATATGATGTTATACGGGGAATATCTGTTGGGAATTTGCAGTGACATTTGAACAAATCAGGTTCTTCGTGTACAGAAGGTTCATATGATCGTATCTTTCAAACTGACATTTGGACACCTACCACCAGTGCCTATGGCTTGAGAAAGTCTTAGTGTAAGACGAAACACCTGTCGGTAAACCGTGTGCTGGGAGCTTTTATACAATTTCCAAATACAAATAAAGAATTGATGGTACAACAAGAAGACTGGCCTGCCTGGATCTTCACTCTTTGAATTGATGTTTTTGATTGTTCCTTATTGTCCAGCAGAGGGTCTACTGATCCCCGAGTAAGCAATAACTAAAGCGAAGACTAAAAAGGAATTTAACGGTGTGCTTTGAACAGCCCCAATTTTGTGTTTTTAGTTTGGTCGCACATTGATTTGTGCCTACAACACCTTGAGGTAGCAGGTGTTTGGGGCGGATACAGCACCCGCTTTATATATTGAAAAGTGTATTTAAAATTGTCATGCTTTATTTTGATGTATTAATATCGTGCTTAGTGGAATCTGCGGACGTTTCCCTATGGGAACACTACTATCTAAATTGTGTGTTGTTATCTATCAGTCTGTTCACAATGCACTAGAATTAATTAAACTTTTTTCTTACATTTACAGCCAGTGAGTGTAAAGTGTCAAATGTACAGCTTGACATGATCTTTGCTATTTGCACATCAGTGAATTCAAATTGCTGTGAGTTATGGCCATTGCTGATGTTGCAGAAAGTAGTCTTGTAATCTCAGATATAGACTGTTGAACAATGTATATCAAATAGCACCAGTGTTATTGGTGCCTTTATTTAAGGAGTGAATATATTAGATTCTTAAAGCAGCGTCACAAAATAAAATGATGGATGGAGTGTTGAAACTTTTCAAACACTCTCCCCTAGTCACTGATCTGGGTTTGATACATCAATATTTTGCTCGCCATGTCACCACAGTTTGTTCCAAGTCATAAGCAAATCAGTCTTGACACTGCTGCCTGTGGGAACAGTCCAGCCTGCCAATCCAGGTTCTCACTGGACCCGAAACAAGCATCTTGGGACCGGTTTTGGGACAAGGGTGGAGGCAAGATGGCGGCCGGACTATCGGCCGGGCGAGCTGGTTAGTGACACTCTCCCCCGGTTGACTCGCCATTCTGCGTTTGTAGATGGATCCTAAAACGGTCACTATATCTGGACTCTGACTTTAACATTGCCCCCCTGTTTGGAAAAAGATCTTAGTGCAACGGAATGCTTTGGCGCTTCCCCATCTCAAGGAGCCAACTTACCTGCTGGATTCTCTCCTGGCGGGTAGGGATCCTCTGTGTGCTGTCCCGGCAGTTTTTGTAGCGGCGTCTCTTCACTACGATCTTTGTTGCTCAGCAAGGCCATGCCGACAAAGGTAAAGAGCTCCGGTATAACTGGACGTGACTTGCTTGTCCGGGGGACAGCTCCTCGAGGACAAATACCGAGGGGGATCGCTCTGTGACGACACCGACTCCGGGAACAGCCACCTCTCAGGAATCTCTGCCTACCTGGCAAGCTTCTACAGAGACGCTGGCTCCAATCACAGCGAACACACAGTTCCAACCATGTTCCATAAATCGGCAAATAAGAACAAAACCCCACAGCCACCCATCAAGGTTAAAAAAGGTCAGCTGACTACTGTAACTCCTGCCGCAACTGTATCTCCAAAGCTCCCAGCAACTTCAGTTTTAGTTTTGGATAAAATGGACGCTGGCCTTTCTTCTACTCCCCGGAGCTTACTAGTTTCTGCTGGTCCTCCCAGTAACAAGGGAGGATCTGCAAATAATGCTGCAATGCCGATTGATGGAGGAAAGGACATCAATGCTGATCCTGGGGATATCACTGAGAAGGCAGTCCATATGTCACAATCCAGTGGCAGTCTGGGAGCCATAGTTTCAGCTCTGGTTATAGGAACTACAGTAACTCCCGCTGAGTCAGGCGAGGGCCTGCCATTGTTACAGCCATATAAATCTACGCCAGGTGAAAGGTTGCAATTAACTCAGCACACGGCAGGCTCAAGCTTAAATTGGGACCCGGAAGGCGGTGATAAATTCTATTCTCTATTTGATCAGACAGGCTCATCTGAGGAAGATTTTGGGGAGGAAAAGGATTGGACAGATGATGATAGTGAACTGGGTGACTGGCAAACTAGTGAAGCACTGAGCTCTCTTTCTGGGCCTAGTACAGTCCGCAAAGTAGCCAGAGAGGAGGGGGCCCCAACATCCTGTCCTGCTGCAGATTCATTAGCCTGGGAATATTCCTACTACACGCAGCCTGGTATGGAGCACAATACCACTGAGGGAATGTGACTGGGGCCAGGTTTTCCCATGCACCGCCTGGCGAGATGACATTGGCGCTTATCTATCAGGCCATCATGGCCAACCGCGAAGAGACTCAGCAAGAAAGCGCTCCTACTCAGGGTGCATGTCGCAGGATACAAAACTCTATCCGCAGAGTAGCAAAGACATGCTCCGATATTGCCTCTAAAATCGGGGAAGCAGAAGCAATGATTTTTATTCTTGAAGACGACATGGCCACCCAGAAAGGAATCACAGATCTTATAAAGAACCAAAGAGAAGATATTGTGTGGAAGCTCACGGACCTTGAGAACAGAGCTCGGAGGAATGATCTAAGAATTTTGGGAGTCCAGGTAGTGATTGAAGGGTCGGACATCAGGCAGTTTGTGTTCGAACTGTTTAGTGAAGCATTCCCCGAGGTCAAGCAATGGGACTGGCAAATTGAATTTCAGCGGGCTCACTGCTTTCCTTTTAAGCAAAAGAAACGGATTGGCCAAACAGAGGACAAGCCTCGTGCCATTCTCATTTGTTCAAATAATTTTTTGGCCAGGGAGAAGATACATGACCTGGCCTGGCCTGATCGGAAAGCGGAGGGGCAAGGGGTGTGAGTTTTTCTTTATACCTGATCTGTGTCCAGCTACAGTTGAGCGGAGGTTGCAGCTCCGCCAGCTAATAGCACCGTTTCCGTCTAGGGGTGCTCAAGCTTTCTTGCTCTTTCCTAGTGGTGCTCAAGCTTTCTTGCTCTTTCCGTATAAACTGAAAATCATCTATCAGGGTCAAACCAGATTCTTTGTCTCTGAAATCCAGGCTCAAGACTTTTTGAACTCACTTTAGGACGGTAATGTTGCTTTATTGCTTTGTCTTTTTTCTTTCAGGATCCTTAGTATGTAATGTGCAGGGGGGCGCTGTTCTCAGGTAGAGAGGAGTATGAATGCTGTTTTTTTTGTGGGTCTTCTTCTTTTTCTTCTCCTCTTCTCACCCCAGGACTGTACCCCTTATTGTTATTAGTGGGCTTGTGATTTTGTGTTCAATTTAGCTCCTCCATCACAAGGACCTTGGTCCTGTTGCCTCACGCAGGAGGTGTTGGGTTGGGGGGCCTCAGGTGGGTGGGATAGGGGAGGGTGGCTTGGGGGCTGGGGCGGGGCTGGGGGGTGGGGGGTTAGATCTTAAATTTAAAAAAATGCTTGAATGTATACTACAACCGTGGCATATCTGTATTTTTGCATTAATATGGCATGCTTAAGGCTAGAAAGGTGGCTTACATTTATTTTGTATGTACCTGGCAGGTCTGGTTCTATAGGCGAAGTAGATGGCACAGGGTAAGATCTACTTAGCTTCTTGGAATATTTGTGGGCTCAATGACGGCAGAAAAAGGGTATTGCTTTCAAAAATTGTCCAGGCTATGCACATCCACTTACTCAGTTTGCAAAAGACTCATGTCCCCTGGAACGACCAGGACCATCTCAGAATTCCATGCTTTGATTTAGTTGGGTGCTCCCGTCAGACATCTAAGATTAGAGGGGTTGCAATTCAAATGAGAAGGGGGAGAAGGGGGATTGGTGTAGGCAGGAAAACCTGCCAAGATAATTCTGGGAGGTGGGTTATTACGGAACTGATAATTAATGGCAGACCCTTAACAGTATGCACAGTGTATGGCTCAAACGTAGATGACCCTGAAGTCTTCCATCACTTGAATGTAGAGTTGGCATCATACCCTCATCCAATTTGTCTGTGTAGTGACATGAAAATTAATCTGCCAGCGGATTTTAATATTTCCTGTGACCTAAGATATGGGGGTAAGAAGCCCAGGGTTTTTAGTGCACTTCAAGCCCTGATTCAAGAGCATTGCTTGATTGACCTTTGGTCTTACCATAACAAGAATCAAGATGGCTTCACATATTACTTGGCCCCTCATAACAAAATGGTCCGGCTGGATTATTTTTTTGTGACGGATCAGTTAGCTGAGGATTCCTCCATCTCAGCCCCTCCAGGAACTTTATCAGACCATAATCCTCTGATTGTTGATTGCCCGTTTCCCCAAATCCATGGCGCGCCTAGGATTTGGACATTTGAAAGGAAGTTGTTAATGGAGCAGTCCTACTTAGATCATATGAGGATTTGGATATCTGAATTTTTAAATATTAACAGGGGGACAGCTTCTGGCACCACGGTTTGGGACACACTTAAGGCTGCTGTTCGCGGTGAGACGAAGAGCTTTTCGGCTTTTCGGCACAAGATGATTCGAGAACAAATCGCTAGTCGCATGGAAGAGCTCAGAGTAGCAGAAGTCCAGTTAATAGATGCTATTAAGGATGGACAGGATATAGCTGAAAGTCAGGCATTAGTTGCCAAGACTAGGGCTAGTGTGCTGGAGTTCTTTGGTCAAAACCTTGCTGCCAAATCTTTGCAGGTTCGCACTGAGATGTTCGAGCTGAGTGAAAGATCTGACAGGGTTCTGGCCAAACGGGTCCAGCAGAGGAATTTGGTAATCGCATTATTAAGATACAGGATCATTTAGGTCAGGTTCAGGATACACCAGAGGGGGGTATGGGAGTTTTTTGTACGTTTTATCATGCATTATACACTGAGGACAATGTTGGCTTAGATATAGAGGCGGAAGTGGGGACCTTTTTTCAGGTTATTAATACCCTCCATCTTACATCTCAACAGAATAAAATTATTTCTGCTCCCATAGAGTGGGAAGAGGTCGAGCTTGCGATTAAATCTTGAGCCAATGGGAAGGCTGCCGGTCCAGAAGCAATTCCTCTGAAATTTTATAAATTGTTTTGTGCAGAGGTTCGGCAGGATTTTCTGTCGGTTCTTAGAGATGCGTAGCACGGCTCTATCCCGGACTCCTGGCGCCAGACTAATATTATTCTGTTTAAGAAAAAAAAAACGGAGCTTGACCCTTCTTCATACCATCCCATATCCCTTCTAAATACTGATGGCAAAATGTCTACTAAAATCCTATCCACTAGAATAGCTTTGGTCATCACACCTTTGGTATCATTGCGCCAGCACAGGTTTATCCCGGGTAGGGATACGGCCAATCATATCCGCTGATTTATTGCATTACTGGTCAGGGCACAGGTCACTCACTCTCCCATCGGTCTGATTCTGTTGGACGCCGAGAAGGCATTTGAAAGGGTCTCTTGGGGATTTTTATGGGCAGTTCTTTGATGGAAGGGTTTTAGTTCTGAATTTATCCGTGCGATTCAATCACTGTATAATGCCCCAGTAGCTACCTTATCTATATCTGGGCTAGTATCAAATCCATTCAGTATTAGCAGGGGTACTCGGCAGGGGTGTCCCTGCTCGCCTCTGCTATTTGCTTTATATATTGATCCCTTTTTAAACAAAATAGAACACTCATTAGATATTGTTCCGGTAAGGGTACACTCTACAGATTATAAAGCTCTGGCCTATGCGGACGACATTGTTGTACTGACCAATGATGTTGCATCGGCCTTCCCAGCTCTACAAACCCTAGCAACACATTATGGTCATCTTTCTGGATATAAACTTAATGTTACTAAAACGCAAGTTATTCAATATTCCGCTATGGGCCCTTCTCAAGCTCCTGTGTTCCAATCTGCAACATACCTAGGTGTTAAAATGACTGCTCTAGTAAGTGACATTCCAGATTTGAACATTGTACCAGTGATTGAATCAGCTAACTCTACTTTGGTAAGCTTGAATAATTTATACCTCTCTCTGTATGTTAGGTGCAGCGTTTTAAAGATGCTAGTTCTACCAAAGTTCTTATACCTCTTCAGAACTAATTCCCTAGAATTTTCCCAATCTAGTATGACTAGGGCAGAGAGGACCTGTAACAGATTTCTCTGGGGATATCATCCCCCTCGCAGGGCAGCAAAGTGGATGTGCCTTCCGAAAGAACGAGGCGGCTGGTCAGTACCCAATCTTCTGCTCTATTTCTGGTCTTCACTGGTCCAACATTTTGGTATACCACTGTATGGGGATAGGGCGGTGGTTCCACTGTCTTGTAGACCCTCAATTTATGAAATAAGATTAGGAGAGGAAGCCAAGGGGATTTTGTTGCGAATTCTTAAGCCCAGCTACTACAAGAAGACCAGGTTCAAGGTCATCGGGACAATGTTTTCTGTCTGGCGCAAGATCCGAAGCAAATGGTCTATTCCAAATATCAATTTTTATACACCATTCACAGCTGCTAGACTCCTACCCTTAATTTTTCAAGATCAGACCACTTTTAGATGGACGTCCCTTGGGCTCGTAGCTCTAGGGGACTTAGCTCTAGACGGGATAATGGTCCCTTTTTCTTTTTTAAAGGATAAGTTTAATCTCAATATACATGACTTTTTCAAATATCTGCAGATTCGAAGTTTAGTTGGTAGAACGAAGGTCCAAACAACCACTATATTTGATAGGATTATTTTGTTTGAATAAGTTTTAAGGAGGTCTAAAATTGGTGAAGTCTATCAACAACTATTATCTGGCCTCGCGGACGATATTCCGCTGCAGAATGCAAAATTTGAGGCTAAGCTAGGGGTGTCAGGTTTGGATATTACTCAGGCACTTGAACTGTCAAGTAAGGTTTTAATTTCTGGAAGTTTACGCTCTCAATGCTTCATGGCCTTATTTGATTTATATTATACCCCGGACAAGATTTCTAAATGGGGGGGGGGGGCAGTGGGGGACACTCATGCCCAAGATGTGGACTCTTAGCTGCAAATGACATTCATATGTTTTTTGATTGCCCTAAATTGGGTCCTTTCTTATGGAGGTAGAGCAGTTCATTAATTCCAGGCATGTGATATCAGTTATTCTGTCACCAGAAATGGTTGTCTGTGGGTTTGAAAACAACAGACCGCCAGGGAGATCCCGACATGCATCACCCCTCCTGCTTATTGCGATGTCTTTAGTCCACCTCTGTATTTCATCACAATGGATCAGCCCAGATGCGCCGACCTTTATTAACTGGAGGGGAGGATCCTGGCTCTATACAACCTGGAGTCATCAGTTTGGAGAAGATGGGGAAGAAAGAGGTGGGAATGGGGCCAGAAGATCTGGGCTCCAGTGGTGAAGTGGCTTAGTGAATAGAGGCCATCTGGGTCTCGCTATTTGTTTATGGTCATATCTGGATTTTATGCGCCCTCTAGCTATGTTTCTTTACGTATTTTTCTATTTGATTTTATATAAGCTCCTTTCCATATTTGCCCTAGAAATGTTTCATTTTCTTCGTTTGCCATGATTGCTATGTTGCCATTATTTGTTTTGTGTCTAACAAGCCTCAATAAAAAAAATCCTCCAGGCCCATAGGAATAAATGGCAATTACCGAATCGGTAAATACCAATTCGTTAATTACAGAATCTTACCGATTCAGTAATTTTTAACGAAATATTACCTACATCCCATTTACCTATTGTTAAATACTGAATCTGTAAAATTCTGTATGTAAGAATAGGTAAATTGAGATTACCTACATCTGGCCCTTAGGGCGTATTTTAAAGTTTGGCAGAAGGGGAAATATGGTATAAACAAGACAGACCATCTTGCCCACAAAAATAATGCTTTGTCTGCTTAAGTTAGAGTTGAGTGGATGGTCATGTTTCCACGGGGAGGATCAACCCTACAATAATAGCACAACCGATTTGGATAACACATAAACAGGTGGGGGCAGGGGCATCTAAAGGTCTGGCTCATGAGTCCCAAGGTATGAACTATCAATCACAAGGTGTGCTTTTCCTAAAAGGAGAGAAATCAGTTGGAGATCCAAGGGAGATAGCTCCTACTAGGAGCAATGGCCCACACACACTCCAGTGGATGTCTTGCTTCATCATAGGGCAGCTCTTCATTGGGTCAGCGCTGCAATGCCCTATGGGCCACAAAGGAGATCCTTTCCCTGTGGTTTCAGCTGTAAATGAAGTAGGTGTGTGTGGGAACAGTGGTGTATGTACAAGAGTGAGTAGAGTGTGGGGTGGATAAGTAAAAAAAAGCTATGGGAGCAAGTTGTATTTACTTTATTTTGCGGGTTCCATGTCATAATTCAAAACGGTGATACTTGCATAGAGAGATTTATAATGGTCTAGTCAAGCGTTATGAGTCAGGAAATTAGTCAACATGTCTCATGCGCTGTGTGTTATAAAGATGATGGAATTTTGTCAGTACCTAGATACCCTACTTGCTTCTCCAAGAAGGTTGATACAAATATGTGTAAGAAATTGTAGCCATGCCCTCACCAACATTCACACTCCACCTACACCAAGGTTCCTCCTGAGTAGGGACCATAGCAAGGGAAGAAGCCGGAGTCACAGGACGCTCACTGGCATCACGGCCAACTCATTGATGGTGGTTGCACTGCACGACTGACCAGCCCTCTGTGGATCTGGAGCAGGGTGTGCAAGGGCCCTTGCTCCTTAAATGTGCTATCCGCCTTTCCATTTGGATCTCTGATCTGATTTCATCCCTTCTGGTAGGAACAGCACACCTCGTGATTGATACAAACGATTTGGGGCATTTGGTGTCAGTACATCTGACATATGCTACATCTAGAACAGTCGGTCTGATGATGCATTTTTTCTCTGAAGAACACTAGTAAAGGCCTGGTGGTTGTAAAGAGAAAAACAATAACATGACCCCTACACCCAGGTCAAATTTTGTAGGGTGTGTGGATTATTATTGTTTTGTGTTAACAAAACAAACTTCTAATTTGAGAGTTTGATTTTATAAAACAAAAACGTTTTCTGAGTGGCTGCATGAATCATGCTGGTCTGTCAGCAAACATTCAATGCATTGGAAGAGCAACGGTGGTGTTGGATCCTTTGAAGTCACAGACGAATCCCCCAGGCTTTCAGGCAGTAGTCCGCAAGGGCAGCAGAGTCCACAAGCCAAACTCTAAATCAGGACTTGGTTTCTAGTTTCATCATAAAGGTTACACAAGTACAGACTATACTCGTAACACAAGTGACAAAACGTTTGCTATGAGTAGATGTGTGTGAATTACTCATTGGTACTCTTTGCTTATTCCTGAATTTCAGGAGTAAATCCATACTTCCTTTATTCCTGGTCTTCTCCTGGAATCCGTTGTTAAGGTGTACTGCAAATAAAAGTCAGAGAAAAACGTTTGTTTTTCGAGTCCAGCTATCTCTCTCATAATTTACTATTAATAGGCATGGTAAACAAAGCTTACATTGGCTCCATAGTGGCAAAAACAGTTGGTGTGGTGCTTGCTCTGTTTGGCTCTGACAACACATTTTTACTCTTCAGTCTTAGGTGAAACAGGCCTTCATATGGGCTAGGGACAATATGAGGCAAAAACAGCTTCAAATGATGCACCTTCTTCTCAGCAATATGTGGATAGCAACATTTACCTAGTGCAGGCAAAGCCAACAGGACTTACTTTAATGTGCTAATGCATGCGAAACTAGTACTTTAAAGTAAACAAGAGAGTGATGAGATAGCAGGAGTAGATAAAGAGGGATACAGTTCTAAAGTAGTCCTTATGTAGTTCTATGCAAGCACTTGAGTAGTCAGTAGAATATACACAAAAAGTCAATATCATTAGGTGAGAGATATATACTGCATTGAGCCAATTGCTGAAAGTCACTGGGTGAAAATAGATTATTCTCGAAAGCTGCAGCCTCAAAGCCCATTCTGTGTCAATTGTGAGCAGTAGGTCCTTTTTCACAGTTATGCTTCGAAACCCCATATCTAAAAAGATATACCATGTAGAACGTAAAACCTGTCCCATTAACATCACCCATAAACATCTATCACAATATTTGGCTGTGGTTGGTGTGTATTACATCCACTGTGCCAATGCAATACATTGTTTGAAGCAGATGTTCATTTTGTGTAGGGTCAAATATGCCAAAAACCTATCAAGGTATGTATATTTAGAGTGGACACGCTACTGAAAATGCAGGGTCTGATGCCACTCAGAATAATGTGGGGCTGTATAAATTGGGTTAATGGTTGTGAGTGGTGGTGAGAGGCCTACTCAAGCCAAGAACATAATTCCTGTCAAGGTGAACCACAAAAGTAGCTAAATAAACCTAAGCTTAACTCTCTGGTGGCATGGCACAAAAGCAGTGAGGCTTAACTTAGAGGCATTGTGTAAATGATTTATGCAGCACTCAAACTGTAATGAAATTAAAACAACACAACAAAATTCCATATCCAATTTAAAGAAAGTATGAAAAGTTTTTAATAAACACAATGACATAAAAATGACACAAATCCAATCATCAGAACTGGAGTTATGAATTGTTCTAATGAAAATAGCACCAAAAAGCACAAAATTCCACTTGTGATTGTCTGGTTTTTCTGGACCGTGATGGAGAAGGGGGTTAAATACAGGGGCCAGATTTGTCCCAGTGAGGAATTTACCTTCTCACAATCCAAGTCCACATTGGGAGCCTCATCCGGAGGTTATTGTTGGGGTGGGGGCTGCAAGGAGATCATTGTTAGCATAAAGAGCAGGACACACTGGAACTTCAGCTTGATGGTAGATGCGGGCGGTCACTGTTGATGCGAAGAGGAGGACGCTGTAGGAGCTTCACTTTGGCAGGAGATGTGGGTGGTTTGTTGCTGATATGAAGAGTCCACTCACTGGATTTTCAGTTGTAGTTCAGTCTTAGCAGATTTGAAGAATAAGGAGTATACCAGCCAAGGGTTCAGGACCTGGCGAGGCACGTTTGGTTTAGGCTGAAAAATGGCAACTTTCTAAAATTGGAATTTTCTGAATAGTGGACCTAGAGGAAAAAAGGGCCCAGCTGGACATCAAGCCCAAAAAAGATAGTGGCACCAATGAAAATTAGGTAATTACAAGCAGTGCTTGTGATATCAGGTTGCCGAAATTCATTGTTCCTAGATGTGTTGAGGGGACGACATTACCAAATGGCTAGCATCCTGTTGAGGGCTCTAAGGATTAGAAGAGTGGGTGCCCAACACTGGGGGTCCTTGTTGTTGAAACTGTTCCCCAAAGTGGGGAGAGATAGGCTCCTGAAACTTGAGGACGAGATGGCTGAGTCTTATCTACACATAAATGATGCTCTCAATTAACTTTTGGTCTTACTCCTGAAGAATACAGGCAAAACTTCAGGCACACTCACAAATGGACAACCGAGACTTGGGTAGATTTTGTGGAAGCTTCTGTTTTCCTACTGGAGGGCTGCGTAAAGGGTAACATAGTGAACACTTTGATGGGCTCTATAATTTAATGGTCAAGGAGCACATACTCAGTAGCTGTTCCTCAGAGAAGTTACACCACTATCCGGTGGATTCCAAACTATCTAGTCCCAGAGAGTTCAGAAAGATGGCTGATGAGTGGGTATGCAGTAGGATGCACAAAAAGTCTCATGGAAGTGATCAAAGGATATGGAACAGGCTCCCCTTTGGGAGGGAAGAAGAGAGAAGGATAAAAAGAAAATCTTTCAAAGAATCCCCCAAAAATGTCTGCTGGGGAGCTCCGGGCCACATCCCAATCCATGGTCGGGGGGATACATGGGAAAGAATCTTGACCCTTCATAGGCTGGGGTGTTCTATGACTGTGAGCAGCTAGGCCACAAGAGGGAAGAGGTTGTGTGCACCAAAAAGTCACCTACTGTTGATCATCCCAAAGCCATTGCTAGTGTAGGGATGAGAGTGGACGTTGTCCCTAGAAATTGTAAAAATACACAAAGGTCACCTTAGTTTTCCAGGTTAGTAAGGAAGTTGAACCTTTGTTCCACTGGGTTCCTAGTATGGAAAATTACAGGCAGTAGGCACATATCAATGAGGTTGAGGTACAGGCTGTGAGGGATATAGGTGCCATCATAATCATGGTCAGGGCTAAGGGTGAAGTAGTGTGGCTCACTGGTTAGAGGCGGCAGACCCGAGAGCAGAGGACGGCCCGGGACCAGGGTTCGATTCCCGACGCGGCAGGTTTCTGGACCAGGGTCAGCGGACTCGATAATTCTCTCGCCTCGGTGCCCACTCTGATCAGCGATCACACTCGGCAACTCTGGGCACTAGCTTGCCTCATCTTCACTAACGGCCCCACCAGACCGCCGGGGATGCCTGGTCTCACCCTGGAGATACCCATTAAGGGACCATCTCTTAGGGAAGCCAGGAAGGGTTTCGCAGCGGTCGAAGCGCGGAGGTACCCCTTCTGGAGTGATTCCTGCGCTATTTAAGCACACAATTAATTAATTAAGCTGGTTTCCCCAGACCAAATAATTCCTGATGAGATGCGCCAGATTGTCAACTCCAACAATATTACAAAGTCACATCCATTAGCTGCAGTGGACTTTGAGTGTGGGAGAGGTTACTGGGACAAAGAAGTTAGCTGTGTCTTTGCCATCCCAGTGAAATGTATAAATGACATTGAGACTTCTGCTTGGGCAGAGGTGGAGATAAGGAATCATTCAGAAATGCAGAGTCTTCCTGAATGGGTGTGTGTCTCCACTAGAGTGCAAACGACCTGTGGGGAAAATCGGACCACAGAGCCTATGAGAATGGCCCAAGACCCTAGTATCGAGAGAAAGGGTAGAAAGGCTGGGGAACCAACTTCCAAAGGCCCTAAGGGCCAGAAGGAGCATAACCCTGAGGGGTAAGGCCTGGTACTCGAAGAGGAGGTTGCTTCCTTAGGAACATCGCCTAAGTTGCAGAACTCCAAGGAGCAGTGAGAAGAGAGAGTTCTCCGAGATACTTTAAGGCCCAGAGGGGGGAGACAAACCAAGCAAAAAGGAGACAGAGCCTCTGTAGGGACCTATATTTCTTTTAAAATTGAGTATATCCAAATAGTTAGTGAAAGAGATGCCAAAGAGAGAAGCTTTGAAGTATTATTCAAACATGAAAAAATTTTATTTAACTATTTTTTCATTTTTAAAATTTTTTAAGAGACACTTGTGCAAAAATACATTTCATTGTCACTGTGAAGATCAACATTTTTACATACATATTTTAGTATTAATCCTATCATTCAAAGTGCCCTCTGGTAGCACTTAATCCTAATGATCAAGAACACAGACTCATACATCAGTCACACATTTTCATAAGAGAAAAAGAAACATACCTAACAACATGAACACATGAGCAAAATTATACAAGACATTAGACTAACACAGATGGTAGCTCTAAGGTGTACTTAATGGGGTACGTATAGGAACCTAGATGGTGTGGTTCTACTGGTTGTGCTGTAGTTAACCAGATCGTATCCAGGACAGTAGATGTTGGGAAAATGTGTGACTGATGTATGAGTCTGTGTTCTTGATCATTAGGATTAACTGCTACCAGAGGGCACTTTGAATGATAGGATTAATACTAAAATATGTATGTAAAAATGTTGATCTTCACAGTGACAATGAAATGTATTTTTGCACAAGTGTCTCTTAAAAAATTTTAAAAATGAAAAATAGTTAAATAAAATTTTTTCATGTTTGAATAATACTTCAAAGCTTCTCTCTTTGGCATCTCTTTCACTAACTATTTGGATATACTCAATGTTAAAAGAAATATAGGTCCCTACAGAGGCTCTGTCTCCTTTTTGCTTGAACTCCAAGGAGCAGTACGTCACTTCAGAGAGAATCTGAGCCAGAGACTGAGGCTTTTCCCACCCATGAAGGCCGGACACAGTTTTCTATCAGGCAAGAACAAGGTGATGTCAGTGTTACCCATAAGCTATACTGGGAGGATCAAATCTTGTATAGTGAGGCAAGAGGCCCCAAACCAGGGGCAACCAGGAGAGTGTTGGTCCCCCTTTGTATAGTGAAGCAAGGGACCCCAAACCAGGGGCAACCTTGAGAGTGTTAGTCCCCCGACAATACAGATAGTTCCTCCTTAATCTCCTTAGCTGGGCATTTGGGGCAGGTCAAGACATAGGAAAGATTGATCAACCATTTTTATTCGCCCCAGATGTCTGAAAAGGTGCAGGAGTTCTGTCATCCTTTGTCACCTGTCATGCCAGTGGCAAGACAGGGGGCAAGACAAAGGCTCCCCTAACACCACTACCTGTGGTCGAGACTTCCTTTGAGAGGTTAGAAATTTACATTGTTTGTCCTTTAGACCCACGAACAGCCTCTTGAAGCACATTCCTCTTAGTGCTAGTGGACCATGCTTCCAGATATCCAGAGGCCATACCCATTAGGACAGGCACTGCTGCTGCAGTAGCTAGAGCCCACCTTATAATCTTTACCAGGGTTGTTTTCTCTAAGGAGATCATCTCACATAGGGTAATAACTTTATGTCAGCCTATCTGAAAGCCAGGTTCCCCGTGGAACTAGCCTTGTAGAGAGATTCAATAAAACCATGAAACGCATGCTCATGGATTTGCCTAAGATGGCATGTTCTCTTGCCATGCCTGTTCTTTGCCTGCAGGGAGGTTCCACAGAAAGGAGTACACTCCAGACCCTTTGAGCTACCCTTTAGACACCCTGTGAGAGCTCCACTAAGTCTGGTGAGAGAGGGTTAGGGTCGACGCCTCAAGCAGCACAAGCAAGATATTGTGGACGTGTTTCACCTTTGCTGGCCATTCTGCTTTTTGGGACCTGACTCACCTGGCACAAGCTTCCGGACCCATATCGCTGCCTGCATTATCCTGACGTGATGGCCGTTCCGCTGGCCTTGCTGGCCCGGATGCGGGCGGCCGAGAACTCCAAATCCTGGCATCCTTCAGTGGCGAACGCCACCAGCGTCACTCTAAAGCACCAGGAGGTGCTTAAAATTGCTTTGTGCCTCCCGCAGCGCGGGGCGTGTTTCACCTTTGCTGGCCATTCTGCTTTTTGGGACCTGGCACAAGCTTCCGGGACCCATATCGCTGCCTGCATTATCCTGACATGACGGTCGTTCCGCTGGCCTTGCTGGCCTGGATGCGGGTGGCCAAGAACTCCAAATCCTGGCATCTTTCAGTGGCGCACGCCACCAGCATCACTTTAAAGTGCCAGGAGGCGCTTAAAATCATTTTGTGCCTCCCGCAGCACAGGACGCGCGCTGGCGTGCCCAGGCGCTGTCCGCGCGAAGCCCCGGCCAAGGGCGGGCCCGTCCGT
Source organism: Lissotriton vulgaris (assembly GCF_964263255.1). NCBI lineage: Eukaryota > Metazoa > Chordata > Amphibia > Caudata > Salamandridae > Lissotriton > Lissotriton vulgaris. Next base: position 1,015,635,888 of record NC_141696.1, on the reverse strand, counting down.
GCCTGTCGAAGCCAGGAACAGACAGGGCAGGGCCACCCCCCTTCTGTCGGACACTGGACACAAGCAACTAGCTTGGTTAGTGTTTCTGGACTGTAAATATAATTGCTGCCCACTTGTTAATTTAACCGTGGTTTTAGTATTCCCTTATCAGTTATTAACTATGAGTAAGGGTAGCCGCAAGGGGGCAGGGGGCAAGGTGTTGTAGGCACACTCGGTGCATTCCTTATGAGGGCTGAATCTGTCCTCATCCATTAAATAGAGCTCACGCAAAGGAGACTCTCACTAGAGCCTCAAAGAGCCTCCTCTGAAGCTCTCCCTGTTGGCCCTTTGCTAACCACAGACCCATGTCCTGAATGTGCGCCCGCTCAGGGTATTTTGTCCCGAACAGTATTGTTAGCTAATTCCCCCACTTTAGTTAATGTGTCACCGGTACACAGACAAAATTTTGAGTTTTAAATTTCTATATACAGTTATATAGAAGTTTAAATATCGAAGGGACATAATATAGAAGGCAAGTAATATCGACACTCTTAAATATCGATATTAGTAATATCGAAGTTTTAAATATCGATGTCAGTAATATCGAAGTAAATAAGTTTGATGTTACTAATATCGATTTTTTAATAAATTTTGTGTATATTATATTGTATTTATTATGTTTTATAATTTATTTTTAATGTAATTTAATTAAATGTTGCCTTTTAGTACTGTAGCGGGTTGTGGGTTTATAGGGGAATAGGGTGAGAAGTAATTTAATTATGTTAAATTAATTATTAATTAGTAGGAAATATTAATTATTTAATTAATTGAGAATTATTTTTAATTAATTTTAATTAATTGATTAATTAATAAATATGTTCTGTAGCGGGTTATGGGTTTATAGGGGAATAGGGTGGGAAGTAATTTAATTATGTTGCATTAATTATTAATTAGTACGAATCATACATTAATTTTAATTAATTGGTAATTACATTTAATTAATTTGGTAATTATTTTGAATTAATTGATTAATTGATAAATATGTTCTGTAGCGGGTTATGGGTTTATAGGGGGTTAGGGTGGGAAGTAATTTCATTATGTTGAATTAATTATTAATAAGTAGGAGGCATACATTAATTTTAATTAATTGGTAATTAATTTTAATTAATTGGTAATCAATTTTAAATAATTCATTAAATGATAAATGTTCCTCTGTTGCGGGTTGTGTGTTTATAGGGGAATATGGTGGGAACTAATTTAAATGTAATTAAGTAATAATGATTTAAAAATCATTGTTAAGTTAATTTTATAATTGTTAATTATTTATTATTTGGTAATTAAATATTATAAAATTGTATTTTTTATTGATTATTTTTGGTTACATATATTTAGCTAATCATGTTTTTAATAATTATGTATATGTATTGTAAATAGTTTATATTTATTTAATAGTTCATAGTTGTATTATTAAAAAAAAAGATTTTTGTATAAGTATGTCATTTTAACCCCTACGCTATCCAACACTTTCCCTACTGTTGCCTTATCCAGAGTGGGAATAGTAGTTGTTACCCCTGCGCTATCCAACACTTTCCCTACTGTCGCATTCTCTGGAGTGGGAATAGGAATTTTTACCCCTACGCTATCCAATACTTTCCCTACTGTTGCACTCTCTGGAGTTGGAATAGTAATTTTTACCCCTACGCTATCCAACACTTTTCCTACTGTTGCACTCTCTGGAGTGGGAATAGTAATTTTTACCCCTACGCTATCCAACACTTTCACTACTGTTGCACTCTCTGGAGTTGGAATAGTAATTGTTACGCCTACGCTATCCAACACTTTCCCTACTGTTAGACTCTCTGGAGTTGGAATAGTAATTTTTACCCCTACGCTATCCAACACTTTCCCTACTGTTGCACTGTCTTGAGTTGGAATAGTAATTGTTACCCCTACGCTATCCAACACTTTCCCTACTGTTGCACTCTCTGGAGTTGGAATAGTAATTTTTACCCCTACGCTATCCAACACTTTCCCTACTGTTGCACTCTCTGGAGTTGGAATAGTAATTGTTACCCCTACGCTATCCAACACTTTCCCTACTGGTGCACTCTCTGGAGTGGAAATAGTAAATTTTTTACCCCTTGGCTATCCAACAGTTTCCCTACTCTTGCACTCTCTGGAGTTGGAATAGTAATTGTTACCCCTATGCTATCCAACACTTTCCCTACTGTTGCACTCTCTGGAGTTGGAATAGTAATTGTTACCCCTACGCTATCCAACACTTTCCCTACTGTTGCACTCTCTGGAGTGGGAATAGTAATTGTTACCCCTATGCTATCCAACACTTTCCCTACTGTTGCACTCTCTGGAGTTGGAATAGTAATTTTTACCCCTACGCTATCCAACATTTTCCCTACTGTTGCACTCTCTGGAGTTGGAATAGTAATTGTTACCCCTACGCTATCCAACACTTTCCCTACTGTTGCACTCTCTGGAGTGGGAATAGTAATTGTTACCCCTATGCTATCAAACAGTTTCCCTACTGTTGCACTCTCTGGAGTTGGAATAGTAATTGTTACCCCTACGCTATCCAACACTTTCCCTACTGTTGCACTCTCTGGAGTTGGAATAGTAATTGTTACGCCTACGCTATCCAACACATTCCCTACTGTTGCACTCTCTGGAGTTGGAATAGTAATTTTTAACCCTACGCTATCCAACACTTTCCCTACTGTTGCACTCTCTGGAGTAGGAATAGTAATTGTTACCCCTACGCTATCCAACACTTTCCCTACTGTCGCACTCTCTGGAGTGGGAATAGTAATTTTTACTCATACGCTATCTAAAATGTATTTAGCTTTTTTATTAGTTTTATGTTGTTATTAATTGTTATTTATATGATTATTTTAGGTATATAAATGTATTAGTAATTTATTATATTTTTATTTGTTTATAAGTTATAAAAATAATTAATTTAGAGTTATTATTAATGAAAAATATATTATGTATCATAGATTTATTATTATTAATTTGTATTACATTATGTATTCACTTAAAATATTATAGTATATTTTTAAATATGTTTATTACATTTATAAGTATTATTTTGTTAATATTAGATTTTATTTTATAAAAATAAAACGATATTTTACAAAAAACGATATTTTTGTCATTCTATATTTTTTTTCGATATATTTTTACTTACCTTGTTAGGGATAGGATTCCGATATTTTTGCCATCGATATTTTTGTTGCGATAATTTTGTATCTCGATATTTGTGTATTCGATATTTTGTCAGACATTCGTGTCACCCCCCCACCCCCAGTTAGGATTCTTACTCGCAACCAACGATCATAATTTGCAAAGGGTAGGGAGGGTGCCTTAACAATTGTTTCGAAGAAAAGGAAAGCGGGTGGATTGCCACTCACTACTCATCAGGCAAACAACGTGGCAAAGACCAGAGAGGTGGCGCGTGGCAACTAAGGCAGCTCCCATGGAATTGTAGACACTAGTATATCTAGTACATTAGAGACCAGTGCACAGGCTCTACCTAGTGAGGTGTTATGCGACTCTGAAGCCCATATTCTAGTTAAAACTGAAGAAAAACGAACAGCGCTGCTGAAACCTCTACTCACCCAGTTGACTGACATCAATTTAAGATTGGATAAGATTGAGTAACAGCTTTCCATCCCAAAACCCTCTTCCTCCAAAGTTGTTACCAGTGGTCCTATTGATCCTAGTAGAACCTTACCTTTGACAGCATATCCACCTAGTAATGCTGTTGGCCCTGGTACCAATCTAGTAGTGCCTCCCCCGTTTGCAAACCCTAGTTGCATACCCCCTCGTATTTCACTGGCTATCCCCTTGAGGGAAACAAATGAGGGCAATAATAAAGGAAAGACACGGAGTGGCTCGGCCAATCCAAATGACTATCTTAACCTACCTCCTGCTGCCACGCCCTACACTATTATACTATCTAATGTACCACCATTATAATCTGGAAGTGGGAAACATTGGGCGTCGCTCAGGAACAAGGCCCTACATTTTTTAAACAACAAAATTGGGTTTGGTAGTCATTTATTCAACAAATTCAAAATGATTCATAGAATTCCCTGGATCGGGAGATCACCAAAAACGAGTAGAGGGGACTGTGTGGTGTTGAACTTTGGGTCCTCCCTATTAGTGAAAAACATTCTAGATAGGGCCTAAAGACATTAGCATTTTACCATTGGGGTTTTTCCACCGAAATCCTCCAATACTGTCTACTGGGATGGGTGATTATCGAGCTACCTCCCATGTTCTGGGATCTTATGAATATAATGTCCCCACTCACAATAGTTATAATATACTTTCCAATTTGGAAGATATAGATTGACTGGGTTGTTTGTTTTTCTGTGTAAAGATTTCATCTTCAGTGGCTGTCTCGTGTGTGGGTGACTTAGCTCTATCCCTCACGCAAAGAGACCTTTTTCCTTCCCATGTCACCTCTAGGCCAATACAGCGTAATAATCCAGGCTCGTTTGGACCAAGACGGGTATTAGACTGTGGCACGCCTCCCCTGAGAATTCTATCCCAAATGTTGCTGATTCCCTTGCGACTAGGTGTAGTCCATGTCTCCACCCAAGACTCAGAGTCCCTATGCATAACTGTGCTGGATTAAAAATCGCTTTGTGGAAGATAGCGGGGCTCATGAGTAAAACAGCTTCACCTGATTGGTGTTCATTTATTGAGGAAGAAGATATTCTGTCCTTTCAAGAGACCTGGGCGGTGGACCAGGTATTCCACCCAGGCAAAATAAACTTCTATAAAAATGCAGAACAGGGAGAGCGGGGAAGGCCCAAAGGGGGCCTGATAATTTGGGTTAGGTAGCGTCAACAGTATAAATTAGAGGAAATTTACATTGATTCCAGGGATATTCTCATCATTACATTTTATCAGGGTAATTTTTCTGATTTTCTACTTATTAATGTTTATTCCAGGGGCCTGCAAGGAGGAAAGTCCTCAAACACTATAGCATTACTTGATGTTTTTTTAACTAATCAAAGAGGCCAAAACAACATATTAATAGCTGGATATTTTAATTGTACTTTCGAACTCCTGGATTTCCAGGATATGAAAAATGGTTGATTCCTTCTCTTGATATTTCGCCAATAAAAAGGTGGTCTAGCTCAGCACTCCAATTAAAAGTACTTTGTTTAGAACATGGGGTGAGAGCTGCAAATGGGCGTACCATTGAAACTTGTTTTTATTAGCATTTTGTTATTGCACAATACAGGCCATATCATGAGATATATAAACAACAATTTGTACAAACAGCATTGGAAGTCTAGAATGGGGGAACTGTGACAATTGGGTCGGGTCTGTATGGTCCGTGTATTAGTGCAAATGGACGTACCATATCTGACAAAAATGGGTTGTCGACCTATGTTAGTGGCCAACGTACTAGTCACATAGACTATATTATAATTAATAAAGAGTTTTGGTCCTATTTGCTAGACATGAAGGTTCATACTCGCTCGGAAAGCGACCATAATCTTTTGCTTATTTCCTTGCGGATCGCCACACAAACCATGGTGAAGGAGGGATACCAGAAGTTGAATTTGTGGAAACCTTTTCAACAAATGATACATGAGGCCTTGAATGGCCCAACATGACAAATAAGGTAGAACATTTGAACCAAATGAGTATACTGGTATCCAATGCTATAGCTACTCTTCAGGTTGACGCTGCGCAAGATGTATCCACCTCAAGAGCTGCACAGGTCCACAAACAGCTTTTTAAAGATCTTAAAAGTTTTTTTATAGCTAAACCTAAACAACCAGTTGATCAACCACGCCAGAAGGCTGCTACATGGTATAACTTGTCCTGCTGCGTCTCCTATAGATCTTTAGCAGCTGCGATCAGGACTAAAGATGGTGGCTTAATTAGAGTGAAAAGGTCGGCTTATAAGGCAGCTCAATCCCAGGCCAAAAGGGACTGGGATGAAGCACACTTGGCTGATCTGCTTAAAGCATGTAGCAAGAAAGACATGACTGCTTTCTGGCATTTGGTGAAGTGGGGGAGCGGGGACTCTAGTAATATTCCACTGAATTATAGGGCACTGAAACAGTGGATTCTCCACCACAAAGGCAAGTTTGCACGTGGTCCTGTAGTCCAAGATGTTTTTGTAATGCTGTCTCCTATTCCCGCTATAGATTTAACTAAAAAATAAGTGGAAAATGCCCTCCTCCAGGTTCCGAAAGGTAGGGCTCCCAGTTAGATTGCATCCCCGCGGATCTGTTCCTACAAGATCTCGAATTCCTGGGCAGTGTATATCCAACTTTTGTTGAATGCCTTAGCTAAAGGGGCATAATTGCCCAGTTCTTGGGCAGGAGCAATAATTATTCCTATTCATAAAAAAGGGGATCACTCGATACCGGGTAATTAAAGGCCCATAAGCCTGATTGACTGCATCCAAAAAGTTTCAGCCCGAGTGGTGTTATGTAGAATTCAGGCATGGATGGAGGACTGTCATATCCTTTCTGATTTGCAAGCGGGGCTTCGGCAATGCATTAGCACAGTGGACCAGGTTTTAAAGTTTATTCTTATATATTGGCGTACTGTAACCTTGGGGAGAGGCACTATTTATGCAGGCTTCGTAGACTTGAAGTCAGCTTTTGACTTGGTCTCGTGACCTAAGCTGTGGCTGTGCTAAAGCTGGGTATGAAGCTTGAACTTTTAGCTTTTGTGGTCAAGTTACATACAGATAATTTTGCTCAGGTCAGATGGGACACGGCAGGTGGTACTACTGAAACATTTCCGGTCGAGAAGGGAGTAAGACAGGGATGCCTTCTAGCTCCAACCCTCTTTTCTGTGTACATTAATGGGGTAGTGAATTATTTTGAAAATTTCCCCACAGATGCTCCAGTCTTAGCTCGGGTTAAGACCCCATTATTAATGTTCGCTGATGACACTCTTAATCTCTTGAAGACGAGACAGGGACTCCAATGCACCCTCTCAAGATTCGAAGAGTCTTGTGCAGACCATGACCTTATAGTAAATGTCGATAAAACTAAGTATATGGTATTGCACAATTTTTTTAAAGTCATCGGCGATGTTAGAATGAATGAAGGGCCAGTGGAGCAAACAGAGATCTTCTCTTATCAGGGGGTATTAATTGACAGGAAACTGAGCTGGAAGTCACAATTAGACTGCCTTTCTGTTAAACACGCTCAACTTTCTGACACGCTGCTCAAGGAGCACAGAGAATCACATAGTAAACCCATAGCTCCTGTACTACAGATCTATAATGTTAAAATTGGTGCATCAATCCTAATTGGGGTGGAGTTGTGGGAACATGTCAATCTGGATACATTAGTGGTGGGCCAGAACAAATTTCTAAGGTCCCTAATTGGCCTTTCCTAATCCACTCCATTAGCACCTCTTCTTCTGGAACTGGGATGCCACTCAATAAGGGATGTAGCCAATTACAGGCTTTTAGCATACTGGAGGCGGCTGTGGGTAACTCCTGAACTTGCACATTACGCCCAGGCCCTTTTAGAAGTGAGGGATCTAGATGCCAACCGGAAAATTGTGTGGTTCAGTTGTGTCAAAAATGTATTATTTGAGCTGGGGATGGTCCGTTCGTGGACCACCCCAGCCAGAAGTGCTTTTCCAAGCAAACTGGAGCTAAAGGCAGCCCCCTGGAATATGATTAACATGAAACATTTTGTATTTTGTTCCAACCGTTTTCTGTCCAAAGCTTTTCTTGAAATAAAACAGGAGCCCAAGAACAAGCGGTACTGGGACCTGATCACGTCAACATGTGATAGGAATTGATTCCACCAGTTTAGGGTGGGATCTTTGCCCACACATTCTTTCACCTCTAAATGGAGTAACACAAACAGTAGAGTGTGTCCTTTCTGTCCAGACATGACTGAAACGTTGCCTCACATCTTCTTTGTATGTCAAGCTTACATCAAACCAAGACTTATCTGGTTAAAACCTGTATGTTCTAGTCTGGGCACCAGGTCCAGTAGTCAGGCCTTCCGAACTTTAAAAACCTCAGTGGAAGGCCCGATTGTGGTTGCCACAGCAACGTTTTTGGGCTGGGTGTGGGTGATTAGCTGGAATAAAATGAGATGTAACTGACCATGCTGCTTCGTATCTATGTATCTTGATTATAGCAATATGCACTTTTTTTGTACAGTGGGTCCGACCCCCTATTCACACAATGTTAAATGTCAATGTAAACTTTTTAAAGAAGGTTTTTTAAACTATGGGTTTGTTTTAAAGTTTTTTAAATGCATTTATTGTTTTATGCAGGGCTTCCGGGGTGTTAGTTTTATACTTGAAAAGTCTCCTGTTTAAGAACCATGTTGTATTGTTCATCTGGCCTCTTTGCTCATGTTGCTCTAACTTTTGTGATTTTTTTAACAAATCGAAATAAAGTTTATAAACTGAAATTAAACTGTATTAGGCCTTTGCAAAAAAAATGACCAAATGCATGAAGAAGGCAAACAACAATGTGAATAGCAGCCAGGGGCTTCTTTAGCACTGATATGACTAGAAGTCCTCAATACTGGCATACCAACTAGGTAAGTTGATGTGGAATTGGATCATGTACCCTAGGGCCTTCCAAGACAAGTGGACTGAGTGGTATCCTATGCAACTCATTCCTACGCTACGCACTCTATGCCAGAAAAAACAAAAACCTCACCCGCAAGCTACAGAACATCCAAAATGCAGCCGCAAGGCTGGCCCTCAACCTGACAAGACACTGCCACATCTCCCAGCATCTGCGCACACTCCACTGGCTCCCCATAAAAGCTAGAGTCACCTTCAAGATGCTACCCACATTCACAAGGCCCTCCACGATACCGGACCAGCATACCTGAACAGCCGACTCAAATTCCACGCACCGCAAAGGACCCTACGATCAGCCCAGCTCTCCTACGCTGTGGTCCCCTGCACCAGAAAGACCAGATCGGGAGGCCGCTCCTTCATCTGCGCGGCCAGTGACTGGAACGACCTTCTGCTCTGCCTCAGACAGATAACATCGCTCCCCATCTTCGCAAGTAACCTCAATACCTGGCTCTTCGACAGACCCCGTTCTTGATGGACTGGAAACTGCGAACCCCCCCCCGCATCCCCAGCTCCTTGAAACCCTTACAGGTGAGTAGTCGTGCTTAACAAACATCTGATTTGATTTGATTTGATTTGAGTAACTTAAAAATCCTCTTTACCATTAAAGAGGAATTTAAATTACAATTCAAATAAGTGAAAAAAGTTTTTCTCTATTTGCTACCAAACTGAACTTATCACTTTAAGTGCAATAATGTAATTTAGTGCTAGTCTATGCGAGAAGTATCCTTGCTATGGTGAAAAACAAGTTTTTCACTGTCATGACTTAGAACTTAAGTACACATGTTCTACCTTTGAAATACCATGCATCCTGCCACATGAGCCTTTACAACCTAGCTTAGGCGTGTCTTTTAACTAATATAAAGGAAGGTTTAGGCATTGAAAAGGGTTTATTTTGCTGGTCGAAATGGCAGTTTAGAACTGCGCAATAGGCTAAAATAGACCTGAGTCATTTTTTACAGAAATACTTTAGAGGATGGCATGATGAGTGCTGCAGTACACTTGTCGCATTCAGTTTACATTCCCTGGCAACAGGTAGCACCACATACTTGTGACTTATAAGTACATCAAATGTACCAATTTGGGACTTACCAATGTTGCCATGTTTAAAGGAGATAACATATACACTTTACCACTGGTTATTAGGGGTAAAGTGAAGAGTCCAAAAACCAACCAAAATGCATTCAGCAAAAACAGGGTAGTGAAGGCAACACCTCTGGGGAAATTGCACCCCAAATATGTCAGGACTAACAGGTGCATTGCTCAGGTTTATTCTTTGAGCAGTAAACACACTTTCAGATTTCAATTATAGATAATTTCGCTACAGTAAACCCAACCTACAATTTTTAAAATGGGCCCATCACATAACATAATTGTTGGTTTCCACAATATCTCCATTAACACATATTACCTTTTTTTAATGTTAGTATAACTATGCTAACAGCTTCCATAAAATGACAGCATGGCCTCACTGTCCCCGTTTTTCTTCTTATTTATAACACCCTATGTCCTCTATAAACATTTTCCGGAGTGCCCACTTTGCATGCAAAATCACCTTTTTTTTAAAACGTCAACCATCATTATTTAACTACTTCCACCGAGTCACACTTTGCCCTTTTCCGCAGCAGGTAATTCCTGGTGGTATTCTTGAGCTAGTTATCTCTCAAAATGCAGAGCAGATGCATAGTGGGCGGTGTTTTACTGGGGACCATTAATAAAAACTGTTGCACTGCAAACCCTCCGTATTTAAGTAACTCCTTATACATGTAGTATGCCGTACTAAAGTTGGCGATTACTGACAAAGTGCTTTACTTCATGCCTGATGCACCTCCTCCTGATTGCAGTACTAAAAGCAAAAGGGGAGTTGTATTACACCCACTGGCTTTGTGTAGTAAGCTATTCCAATATTATGGGACCGGAAATATTTAATATGATCATTCTTGCATGAAACAGTGTCAGAATAGGTCAATTGTCTAGAATACGAATGTTACCACATTGGAATGGATCATCATATCTATGCAAATTAAATTTCAATCTCATTATTGTTTAGAAAAGCTGCCAAATGCATGCGAACATCTGGGTGACGGGAAATAAGCATTAATTTATTCAGGAACGCATAGCGTGTCACATTGTCCAGTTGACCTTGATAGAATAATTTCTCTCCTAAATCACTTTCCCCAAAATATTACATCCTTTCCCTATTCAACGCTATTAATTTGACCGATTAGTACAAACTCAGCCGATGTGGGTGCCAATCTATGCTCGTCCAAGCCAGTATCAGTTTATTGATCCAATACCATTAAATGGGTTTTATCCCAAAGAGATTTTTGCTTCTTTTATGTTTCTGCTGAAACATTTACATTCCATGTCAGATATAATTCACAATCCATTTCAGTTGTAGTAATGCCTGCAGTTAGAAAAATCGCTTCCTCTTAAACTTGGAAAATGGCACCCTTAACTGATGATCAGTTGCATAGACAATACCATATTGAAGTATTGAAAAAAACATCCAAAGCTGATGCACAATTTTGCACATGAATCGATGCCTGACCGCCTGTCAACACTCAAACAATGTGTTGGGAAAGCATTATGTTCTGTACATGTTCTAGCCAAATATGGTTTACAACTGGCTGTTTTTTAATGAAGTCCATGGAGTCATAGTCAGCGTTTCCAATGAGAGCAATTTCTGCAAAACAGTGACTTTCCAAACAATTTCCTGCTGAATAAGTTTATAAGCCTACATTGTCATATTGTCGCTCTGTGACAATTGAAGCTTATTTTCAAAGACTGTAAAGTAGCTGAAAATATGTTTTTGAGAGAAACCTTCAAATGATGACCCCTAAACCTGCTGTAATGCTCTCAGATATTTGTGATAAATTGGTTGTGTATACCCGAGAAACAGAAAAAAGACATATATTCCAGTGAAATAGATTAAATATGCTTGTCGATTATTTTGTACGTTTCACAACAGTGTTGCAGCTATTCCCACCTTAAAACAAGCTTTCCCAAAAACATTAGCACAAATCTGTTCCATGCATTTCGTTTAAAATTCGTATGAAGGCTACATAAAACGTATGTTTGTGTCGCAGTATAGAATAATTGCTACCAAAAATAGCAATACTGAGACACAACTAATATGTATCAATCTTCAAACAGTTAACAATTGCATTGTTATATTTCTGGTATTGATCTGAATGATAACGCGTTCAAGGTATTCACCTCGCACTCTGGAACACGGGTTAAGTTAAACAAACATTTTGGAAACATTAGTTATTCACCTCGCACTCTGGTACACGGGTTAAGTTAAACCAACATTTTGGAAACCTTAGTAAGTCCAGTTAAATTTCCTCCAGAAATAGCTAATTTATTAGTGTGTTCCGGTGCTGTTATGCATTTTTAGCTTTCCCATACCAAGGCAGCGTTGCTTCTGTTGTAGAGCTGCAAGCCCTTAGAGTGACAGTTGTAAAAGTTAAAAAGTGTGCACCTCAGATGGGCAGGAAACATGCATGGACAGTATGGTACAGGTATTAATGCATAGTAACTTCCCACAGCTCCCCATCTGAGCACTGAGCTTTAGTGTTCCAATGTAAATGACTGGATCACCACTTGCACAGATACCCCATCTCCTCTCAAAGCCATCAAAGCCATGATAATCAAACTGCAAGCAAGCTGGTAGAGGAAGAGCTCAGGCACACCAAACACCACTGCAAGTAACTTGAATGCAGATGGAGACTAAAAGTCAAAATTACACTGACAAGAGCACCTATCTTTCTGCCCTCAAATGCTACCATCACAAATTAGAGCAACCAAATGTTCTGCGCTCACTCACCGCATCGAAAGAAGCGCCAACAGTGTCAATCTTGGCTGGCCAGGTCGAGTTGGTCCAATTGTGGAATTTGTTTCCAAAATTGTTGGAAACTTCTCCAAACTTCTGGAACTTCTTCCTGAAGTTCCCCAAAGGGTCTCAAATTGTCCAAAACTTACTCCAAGGGTCTGGAAACTACAAGATGGTCCTTGAAAGGTTGGGACTTCAGTTCCCACAATCCCCTTGGGCAAACCCCTTACAAATTCACTGGTAGTACTCCAGGCTAAGGATTCTTTGTGGTGATCTTTCTGGGGAGCTCTGTTAACTTGTATCTTGCAGGGAGTCCACGATGTAGTCCTTTTGAAGCAAGATATGTCCACAGGGCTGATGTTCAGGTTGTGCATCAGGCCCAATCTTCAGAATGCAGAACCTGGTTGCTTCCAATCAAACTCCTTAGCATGAACTCTTCTTCTCTCTGAAGTTTGAAGCAGCAGGTGATAAAGGCTCTGCCCTTCTCAGATCCATATTCCAAATTCTCTGGGTCAGACAGGAGGGCACTCCTCTCCAACGAAGTGCTCTATTTTCTCCCAGAGAGCGCAATTTCTCCAAACTTCCTAAGGGCCAATTTTCCCACAGGGAGGAAAGAGCTGGTTAAACAACTCCCCTAGGATGGTTAATCTCCATAGTCTCTCCATTTTGCCTCTACTCATTCCTTCCTTAATCCCACCATCTGGCTGTGTTCAGGGACGAGAGGTGTACATTGAAACTGACTTCTTCTGCTTGTCTCTCCCTTCCATTGAAAAATATGGTTTACAACCTCTCCCCTGCTTTGGCATTCCTATGTAGCAGAACTGTGCCCTCCCAGAAGAGCTGTCTAACTCCAGTGACTATTTATCACCTCATCAAATGAGCCTGGCTAATCCAATTCACTCTGACTAATCAGGGCAGACCACTGGGAGGCTGGATTTTGGCTTACAGACAAGAAGGTCTTATAACTTCTTGTCTCTACACTTTAGGAGCAATTCAACATTACCTTATTGTTAGATTCATACATACCATTCTAAAAAGTCTTTGAATGGCATTTTTATGATTCTCCTAGAGGGAGTTATTAGTTAATAACTTCCTGCCATGTTAACCTATGGGAGCAGGGGATTTGCAACGGGAAAAGTGATTTGGGCTATTTTTCCATCAACAGGGCTTATGAAAACATATTTTATAAGGACCCTGCCTATATCTACAGGACCACATTCCCCTGGTATACCTATGGGGGATGTTAGTGTTTATGTAAAAATATTGCACATCATCACTCCACAGTGCTCCTATGTTAATGTTAATGTTATGGGTGTCTTATATAGCGCTCGGCTACTCCAAGGAGTGTCCCGGCGCTTTCTAACCCACAACAGACTACAGAGGGCAGGCAAAAAGGAGAAAAAGGGCAAGCAAATTACTGTCCGTAGAGCCACGTCTTCAGACCCTTTCTGAAGGCCAGCAGGTTCGAAGTACTGCGGAGTGACAGAGGAAGGGTTTTCCATAGCTGGGGCGCCAAGCGTTTAAAGGAACGTCCCCCCACCCTTGCTTTCCTGACAGCAGGGACAATGGCAAGGCCGAGAGATTCCGATCTTAAGGATCTAGTTGGTTTGTAGAAAGCAAGACGTTTTTGAATACATTCAGCTCCCACAGCATGGAGTGCCTTATGCGCCAGCGTAAGTGCTTTAAAAACAATCCGCTTCTGAATAGGCAGCCAGTGTAGGGAGTGTAGAAGATCCGAGGCTCTCGCTCGGCGATGTAGGCCAAAAATGGCCAGTGCCGCCGAGTTTTGGACCACCTGGAGTCAAAGGAGTCGGTATTCGGGTAGACCCAAATATAAGACATTCGAAGAATCCAGCCTTGAGCGAATAAGGGCCTGGACCGTATTCTTCCTGTGCGCCAGCGGGAGCAGGGAAAGGAACTTACGTAACATTTTAAGGAGGCCATAACACGTGCCGGTCAATCCAAGGATCTGGGACTTAAGCGACAAGCCGTTGTCAATCTTGACCCCCAAGTTCTTGGCAACCAGAGAAGAAGACGCAGGAGGGAACATGTTCACCGGCCACCAATCCTGCCAGCTTGGGTCAGACTGACACCCAAAGAAGAGCACCTCCGTTTTATCTGGGTTGCACTTGAGGCTGTTTCGCTGAAACCATTCGAAAACAGCCCCAAGACACCCACGGATGCGCACTCCGTCAAACTCGGCCCCCTTCCCACATGTGAAAAGGAGCTGGGTGTCATCGGCGTATGACACGATCTGAGCCCCGAAGGACTCTGCCAGCACTGCCAGGGGGGTCATAAAGATATTAAAGAGAGTCAGGCTCAGCACCGAGCCCTGCGGGACTCCGACCTCAAGAGGCTTTACTATGGCTGAGTATGGGGGGGCCCAGACCACCTGCCGGCGACCGGCTAAATAAGATCGAAACAAGCTCAACACCGTCCCCCTCAGACCGATCTCATGGAGCCTGCTGAGGAGACCCTCATGAGGGACGGTGTCGAAAGCCGCCGACAGGTCTAACATTCCCAACATGGCCCTTCCTCCTGCATCCAGCACTTCCTTGATGGCCTCATTGACCTCCAATAGTGCCGTCTCGGTGCTTAGGTTGGACCGGAAGCCAGACTGGGTGGAGTGCAGCAAGCTATGGGTTTCAAGGAAAGTAGAAAGCACAGTGTGCACATGCTTTTCTACTATCTTTGCGAGAGCAGGCAGGAGGGAAATCAGCCTATAATTGGCATGTAGCTCGGGGTCTAGACCCGACTTTTTAAGGAGTGGGACAACCATCGCCTGCTTCCAAACCGCGGGAACCACACCACTAGTCAGTGACAGGTTAAGGATGGGATTAATCAGCGGGTTCAAAACCTCCGCTACCCTAGCCAGAAATTTAGCAGGGCAAGGGTCAGAGGGTGAACCTGACTTAAGCTTGATCAGGAAATCCTGAGAAGCGAAGTCAGAGAGAGATGGAAACTTTGAGAGAAAGGGTCCAGATCCAGCTGTCAAATTCAACTGGTCCCCCGGGATGGTGACATCACTTGGGCCCAAGGAAGAAAAAGAGTCCTGAATCCGCTTGATCTTAGTGGTGAAAAACCAAGCTAGCGATATCACCCACGGCTCTGAGAACTCCCGATGCGACGCATTTGCCTTAGGAGTTATAAACTCCTTCACAATAGTGAAAATTTCCCTGCAGGAACTTGAAGCAGTCTCAATTCTCGCGGAGAAATAATTCTTCTTTTCGATCAGAATGTCCGCATGATAGACCTTGATGTCAGCCCTATAGGCAGCCTTGGCCCCAGGATCATACTGCTGGCACCAGAGCTTCTCTGCTACCTTACAATTGCGCCGAGACAGCGCCAAAGCCTCAGTAAACCAAGGAGCAGAGGTCCGCCTAGAGGTTTTCCGGGGAACAATCTCAGGGGCTAATTCGTCTAATCGCTCCACTAGCCACTCCTGCAGCAAATCGAGATCCCTCTCTAGGTCTCCTGATAGAGGACAGGGATGATCCAAGCAGGCCTGGGCCAGACTTTCAGGGGTAACCCGATGATATGCCCGACCAGTCTGCCTAAGATGACTCGACGTTGCACAGGGTGATTTACTAGTACCCACAATCTGAAACCTAATCAGAAAATGGTCCGACCAAAGGACAGGGACAGGGCTGGCCATATCAAGTGGAGTGGTGGAGAACACCTGATCAATTTTGGGAAGCACTTTACAACAATGTGGGGAGGGAAACGTACATTTTTACTAAACCCAGGGCATATAAAACTCATTTTTTATAAGGGTCCTCCTTATACATACCTGGCCCTCCACCCTTGGACACCTAGGGGAGACCCTGGGGGTACCTAATATGCCAAAACATTGTAGTTTATCAATTTCTATGTGCCCAAAACACCAAAGTCTATTATGGACACAATTTACATTTTAAAAGCAGCCCTGCAACACAGGGCTTCTTTTAAACTGACCTCAGGCTTCAGCAGTGCACACATGCAAGTGCAGAAAGGACTGGTGGCCTCTAAACTGCCATGCCCTATTATATACTAGGGACTTAAAGGTAGTTTCAATCCCCCTGCCCTAATATGTACTAGGGGCATAGAGGGGAGATCATGCCAATCATAGGGGTAACCTAACCCATAGTGTACCCTAGTGTATGTAGGTGTTTTCACTGTATTCTAAGTCTCTCTTTCAGCATAACAGTGACCCTGGGCCTGGTTAGACAGAGTAAGTCTTGGCGGTGAACTCTGCTGTGTTCATGGAGGATTAGGAGATTTCCGTACTCTGCATTACGCGGAGCTCACTGAGAGTTTTTTCCTCACTCGCGTACATCAACGTCAAGTTGGCGAGTGCAAGCGAGGAAAATCCATCTCCCGGTGAGGCTTTTACTCCTTTGCAATAGTCAACATCAAGTTGGTGAGTGCAAGCGTGGAAAATCAACCTCCTTGCAAGATTTCTCAATGCGGCTGGTCAGATTTCTCACCAGCTCTCATCCTACTGAATCTTTCTACAGCCTTAAACGCAGTCTCCCACCCCATCCTTATCTAATGACTTTTGTTTTTCCTGACAGGCCACACCCAGTTAGTCAGCCTGGCCCATGCACCTTAGATAAAGTCAAATTTATCTCCAAATTATCACAGTGAACCTCACTCAGCCCCACTCTGTTGAACACCTACATGATACTATCCCCAAGGATCAAATGCTGCCACACATCAACATCAAATCCTCCGCTGACTATACCCAGCTCATAAGCTCCTTCTATGTCTAGGCATCAAACACCGGATCAATTTCTATGCTTGACTGACCGAATTCACCAGATGAATGGAAATCAAGTGCCTCAAGCTCAACACAGACAAGACAAAAGTAGTAATCTTTGGGAAAGACACCTCCCACTAGGACTCCTTTTAGTGGCCTGCCAAATTTGGACCCACTACAATCCCAGAAACTCATGCAAGGATCTTAGCAATAGTAATTGACAACAAGCTCACCATGACTGGCTAAGTGAGCACATTCTCTGTCTCCTGCTTCCACTCACTCAAGTTGCTCAAAAATATATTCAAATGGTTTGTCACCAACCCTGGCAGAACCACCACCAAAGCCCTCATCACCAGGCAGCTGGACTACGGCATTGAACTCAATGCTCAAGTGACCAGAAGACTCCAGACCATACAAACCTTAGTGGCCAGTCTCACCGTCAACCTCCCACCCGGGACCTCAAAGAGCTCCAATCCAAAAATGTTATTTTATGTTATGTTATGTTATGTTAAAAGTTTGTGTGAGCGCGACAGCTGCCCCAGCCCCAGCAAAGGGGCTACTAGATCAAGTGCAGTACCAAAGAGGCTGACCGCGTCGGGAAAGAAGCTTTAAGGAGGAGGAAACAACAGGGTTTTGACCGCTTTCTGGAAGGGAACCAAGTTTTCCATGCCATGGATGTCCAGTGGCAAGGAGTTCCACAACTTAGCTCCTAAGACCCGGAATGAGCGCCCACCCATGCGGTAAAGTTTGGTACGCGGTACAGACACCAGGTGTTGACCTGGTGAGCGCAGATTACGCTGGGGCACATATGGGGTGAGAAGCGGACACAAGAGATCTAGGCACCTGATTTTAAGAATCTTGAACGCCAAGCAGAGAGCCTTAAATTGGATTGGGCAGTTCATAGGTAGCCAGTGAACTTTTCTAATCGTAGCTCTAGCAGAGCATCTACGGGGAACACCTATCATGGTCCTTGCTGCCATGTTCTGAACCCTCTGCAGCCATGGAAAAGGATTGGTTAAGTATGAGACTCAAAGGCTGCAGGAAGTGTGTCAAGGACTCCGTAAATTGGGCTGGATTCATAGGGTCTGCCGGAGAGCCCAATTTAATTTTCCTGCAGAGTTTAGTCAGTTCCTCATTCGAGATTTCTGGTATCTGAGCCAAAACAGCACCATCAACATTGGTATTAGTGGTGGCGTTTGAGTCCGGAGTGTACTGAGGGAAAGACCTATATATTTTTTGCACCTTTTCCACAAAGACAATGGCGAGGTCCTCACACTGCTGCATAAACGTAATACCAGCGGCAGGAGTTCTGTTCCTCTGAAGCTCCTGTACCAGTTTGAAAATACATTTGGTGCGATTGGGGCTAGCTTTTATTTCTTCAGCATAAAAAGTGGCATGCTTAGAGCCAATTGCCATATGGTAGAGTTTTAATTTAGCTAGGTACACCATTTTATCTCCATCTTTATAATCCCTTTCCCATATTCGCTCAGCCCTCTTACAGCCTTTCCTCATGGATCTCAGGGCATCGTTATACCAAGGGTTAGAGGGGGAATTACATCCCTTAGTCCATTTTGCCAGAATGAGGGCATCAAGTCCCCTCACGATCCAATCCTGGAAGGTGGAGTATGCTGCATCCGGGGCCAGGGTGTCCCCATTGGGAAACGGCTTTATGAAGGCATGGAGATCATTAGGTTTAAGTTTGTGCCATGGTCTCTTAAAGTCCCGGTTCAGCCCGTCCCATTTAAATGGTTCCAAAACCTCCACCGTGGCTTTAACCATGTAGTGGTCAGTCCAGCCCATAGGTTTGGGTGCTTCTGTTTTAATTACCGGTATGTTAGAAAATAGTGGGTCCAATATATGCCCTGCCGAGTGCCTAGTGACCTGAATTAGAGAATCCAGTTGTAGGGCCACTAGATCAGCCAGGAGGTTTTTGATGGTAGGATCGTAAACCTGGTCGAAATGGAGATTCAAGTCTCCTAGAATCATAAATTTAGCCGCTCCCACCACCAAAGAACTAGCCACCTCCAGTAGAGAGTCGATAAACTTAGATGCAGGTCCTGGGGGTCGATAAATATAAAGCCCCGACAGCGAGAAGCGCGGACTAATGGTAATATTAAAACGGGCAGCTTCACAGGCCAAAATATCTTCCTTGATAAAAAAACAGGCATATTGTTCTTTAAAAATGACGGCTATGCCACCGCCTCTGGCCTCCCTATTTACAAACCTGATCACGTAACCCTCCGGAAGCGTCAGGTTAGGTAACCAGGTCATATCATCACGCATCCATGTTTCACACAAGAATAGAACATCTGGGTATTCTTCAGTGATGAGTGTCTGTACTTCTATGTAGTGCTTGACAAGTGATCTAACATTTAACTGAAGGATAGTAAGAAGGACCTTTTTCGCAGACCCGTATCTCTGATTTGCCAAACAGGGTCTTGGGACAGCAAATTGACATGTGTGGCACTGTAAGGGTGTGAGCCCGAGCTGACCCTGTAGCTCATTACAGGTATGTTCAGCATTTAGAGCAAGTAGGGTCTCTTTGTCGTACGATCGGATTTCCTGCCCTTCTCGGCCAGGGGTACAGGCGAGAGGCGATGTCCTGGCGATGACGGGCGCAGACGGGCTTGCCTTTGGCGCGCCTTCGGCGCTCCGCCGTCGCGCCCTCTGCGCCCGCCCGCTGCACCGTCGGGGAATGATGTTCATTTATAGGAGGAGAGGCGGGCGGGAGGCAGCCGCAACTAGAGCGCTTCCCCTGCCTACACCAAAAATGGCGTCCACCCTCCACTTGTCCCAGCACCAGATTGTCTGTGAGTGGAGCGAGGCTGAGGTAGGACCAGTGCAATATTCAGGTTTTTTAAAAAGAGCACAAGGTACATACACTTGTTTAAACCGATTAAAAGCGATCGTGTACAATTATAACAAAACAAATTATTGCAGGACTAAAAAACGAAACGCTATATGAATAGCAGCGTCCTTCACACTGACAGCCCCCGGCTTCCGCCTCAAGTGTAACGCACAAGTAATCTGTGTGGCAGTGTTCTGAAGTGATTTAAATAGTCTGGGAGGGCGGGAGGCAGCCGCAACTAGAACACTACCCCTGCCTACATCGAAAATGGCGTTCACCCTCCACTCGTCCCAGCACCAGATCGTCTGTGCATGGAGCGAGGCTGAGGTAGGACCAGTGCAATATTCAGGTTTTTTAAAAAGAGCACAATGTACATACACTTTTTAAAAAAGATAAAAAGCGATTGTGTACAATTATAACAAAACAAATTATTGCAGGACTAAAAAATGAAACGCTATTAGAATGGCAGCGTCCTTCACACTGACAGCCCCCAGCTTCTGCCTCAGGGGTAACGCACAAGTAATCTGTAAAGTAAATCAGCACCCCTCAAACTCCTCATGCACACATACAAAGCCTTACACAACATTGGCCCTCGGAACCCTGAAAAACCCCATAGACTTCCACAAACCTACTATACACCTCCACTCAGCCAGATTCCTACTCCCACACACCACTGTATACGTGGACCCAGTTCTGTAAGTCATACATTCTCCTACCTCAGTCCTAAATCATGGAACAACATGCTTCTGTACATCAGAGCCTCCTCAGTTCTTGAAGTCCACAAGAAATTAAAGACCTGATACTTCACCTAGCTCCTATCTTGGTTCGGCCCATACAGCTCCTGCTATAGCACCAGCTTACTGTTATGATACTCATATTGAGTGTGATTGAGTGTATACACGAATGTGGTATACTAACTTGCTATGACTACTCTGTGTATATCTATGCCATGATGGTTCCCAGTGCCGCTGCTTAATTTAATGCTAGTCTTGACATAATAATGGTAACTCTTAGGACACAAATGGCATCCATAACATGATTGTGCCAAACCACAGTTGCGGCTAACAATTGACTAAACTCCCCTTCGAAATCCCTCTCCTAAACTAATTAAGATGGCTCCCATCTAGCTAGGGATCATGGAAGTGGGGGCTGGCCTGGGTCCTGCGACAACTGTTTTCCTGCCTTTGAAGTCCAGCTTATCTCCCGAGCCCCCTTCCTCCCCTTACCTCTCCAGGTAGCAAATCTGCTCCCACCAAATTACTGTATTGTTTCATCCCAGGCCTCCTCACATCTACTCAGGGCGCAGCTTGGCTCAGCCTATCAAAGTCTAGCCAATCAGAAGAGGCTGCCTAAGGGCTGCTTTAGGTAACATCAGGATAGTAAGTTTTGAAACTACTTTCCAATAATAGTTATGATAACTCAAATCATAGAAAGTTGTGTGATTTATTGTCCCAATTATTTAGATTATTTAAATGATATTGCCAGCTTACTTAAATCAAGAGTTATACTGTATTAAAGTGTAATAAAGAATTTCCATGTTAATCCATGGGGCTAGCAACACCACAATGGGGAATAAAGACTTTGTCAGTTTTTCTCTACCATGTCACATAACACACCTTTTATATTGTCCCTGCTTTTTATAACAATGTACACTATTCTTCGGTCACCTAGGGCAGACCATAGGAGTAAGTAATATGTAATAAACGGGTGGTTTTGGACTTTGGAAATAGTTTTAATTCCAAAGTCAAATTTGGACACAGTTTTATTTGAAAACCAGACTGCAATGCAGGCCTGGCTTTGAAATGACACCAGACACCACAAGAGTGCACACTTAAGTGTATTAAGTCCACTGAGGTCTCTACATGTCCTACCATTCAAAGATCACTAAAGTATGTTGTGGAATTAGTGCACCCAGTTCATCTAAGTGATAACTCATGCTTCCGATATGGATTGTAGAGTTAAGAAGCAAAGTAAATTGTGGTTTAAAATCATACGCTGTGCAAAACATCTGTGAGAAATACCAAACCTTCTGTTGAACAAGGGTGTAGTTAAGCACCCGCTAAACCAGCTTAAGTGGGATGCATTTAAAAGAATTTATTGCTTTATAGCATTGCAAAGTTTTTATCTCTGGTGCTAAGATCATCCCATGACAAAAGGAAAAACGAATACCTACTAGAAGAACAAACTACTGGAGCACAGCTGTCAAATGGTGGGCCTAAAAAGCTTAAATTGAGAAAGAGAGCAAGAAATATTTTTAAAATGGCATGGAAACAGTACATTGGAGGCAAATGCAGTGGGCAGCATGAAGGAAAGAAAGAGAATTTAAATCAGGAAAGGCAAAAGGAAACAGGAGGAGATTTAGGTACAAAAGAAGAATGGAAAAAAAGAAAAAGAATGGAAAGGACGAAAGGAAGAATGATGTTTGAAAAGAAGGGTACCAAGAAGGATGGAAAAAAAGAATGAAAAAAGATAGGGAATTAAAGCAAAAAACTAGAGTTAAATAATATAGATAAGAAATCAAAGATGAATGGAAGGGTGATGGATGGAAGGAAGAGAAGAAAGAATGAATGTAAGTATTGCAAAAAGATAGAAGGATGGAAGTGGCAAAGGAAGTACATAAGGCGTATAAAAAGAATGGAAGGAACAAAAAAAATGGGAGAATGGGAAGAAGAATAGATACACAAATTTTTAGGGGGAAAGATGGAAAAAGCAAAGACACAACAGAAAGCTCAAAGGGAGGGCCAATGAAAGGAGAGAAAAACAAACAGAAGGAGAGGATGATGGAAAGAAAGAATAAACGGCAAATGTGTCTTTTTGGTCAATTACTTTAAAATCATGCCCTAACATTTATCATTCTGAATCATTTCTGCAAATGTTTCTCAAGGATTCAATTTCCACACAGCTTCATACAAAGAGCTGGATTGTTCACTTTGCTTTGACAAGTGCCTAATTTGAGCCTGTGATTACCTGTGTGGTAATTTTTGAAACTGGCACTTATTTTTCTTTATCACACATTTGCTGAGAGCCGGAGTGGAAAAGTACACAAAAAGAAAAAAAAGGAGGAAGAGAAAGATGGAAAAAACATAACCAAGGGAGAAAACATGAACCTGCAAGAGGGAGATAAAGGGAGAGGGAGTGTTTGGTAGAGGATTAAAATGGCCTGAGGTGGAGTTAGGTGTACCCAGGCTTGGTATTCGTCGCACTGTCATTCAATAGCACTCGCTGGGCTTCTGAGCAGCACAGTGGGCACCAGTACTCATTAATTTACAAAATATTTTTCATGCCATGTGGCTCAAACTGGGGGGTATTTTATTTTTCTAGTTGCTCACTTTCTGTTGAAAATACATTATCCACTAGTGAATATGTGGGCAAGTGCCCATATTAAATAGTTGTAGTACAGTGCTATATCCAAAAGCTATGTAGCAAGGATGTTTATAAGGTGTAGATGTTTGTGAGACCTGGCTTTTTTAGCTGATTTATCCCCAGACTTTTTGCTTTTCGGCCTTTGTTTTTGATACTGTTTTTGTTGGTTGTAGGAGTCTGGACACTTTACCACTGCTGATCTGTGCTAAAGTGCACATGTTGTCTATGTAAATTGTTATTATAGATTGGTGTTTCCATGTTTGGCTTGATTGACTTACCACAAAGTCCCTAGTACAGTGTACTGTGTGCGCCCAGGGCCTGTAAGTCACATGCTACTAGTGGGCCTTCAGCACTGATTGTTCCACCCACACAAGCAGCCCTTCAAAGGATCTCAGACTTGCCATTGCAGTGTCTACCCACAGTCTCTACTGCCATGTCCACTTGACAAGTGCACCCACTTGCCAGGCCCTAACCTCCCCTTTTATTTAAGCTTAGGTGGAGTTTGTGGATTTCCGTGTAGTGGAACCCCGCAAAGTGCAAAAAAAACTCTGTTGCGCTACACAGAGCTCCGCAAGCGGCGGAGTTTCGTTAGATAAATGTTGTGCGTAGTGATTTCCAGTGCCAGGTGCTTGTCCACACTGTGCAGACATCGCAAATGGCACCATGCACAGAGCAAGCGGGCACTGCTTCCTTTCTGAAGCTCGAGTAGATTTTTCCTTGAGGGCAGCTTTCTCAATATGAATGGACAGTTTTTACATGCAAGTGGTCGTCAGCATACACGACCACTCGCAATGAGAAATCTGACTGCCCGCGTTGAAAAATCTCGCCATGGAGGTTGATTTTTCACGCACGTGCTCGCCAAATTGATGTTGACGATCGCGAACAAGGAAAAACCTTGCAGAGGTGGATTTTCCTCAACCGCACTCGCCAACTTGACGTTGATGAACGCAATTGAGGGAAAAAACTCTGCTCTGCCATGCAGAGCAGAGTTTTTCAGAACTCCCTGAGCTCCGCGTAATGCTGCGTGCGGAAAACTCCACACACTCTGCGAGCGGAGCAGACTTCACCACCCAGACTTACTTTTATTACATGTGAGTCACCCCTAAGGTAAGCCAAAGCTTCCCCTGACGGCAGGGTGCAGGATGTTTGAAAGGTAGAACATGTACTGATGTGTGTGACATGTCTAGATAGTCAAATACAGTGTATTTCTTATTCACTATTGAAATGCAATCTGTCCTATAGGATAGAATAGGAGTTTATTTAAAATATCTTATAAATATAACTTCCCACTGGGACAAGATAGAAAGATGGGGTTTAGAATGCCTAAACTCATAATATAAAAACACATCTTTTAGTAAAGATGATTTTTATATAGTGTGTTTGAAAACAACACTTTTAGGACGTAGGCATTTTCTTGCTTAGCCATCCTGTGTGCCTCTGCTGGTATGTGGATTGACTGTCTGGCTATGGACTGACAGGGACTGGGGATGTGCATTCACTGTAGACAGCCACTGGGGGGTTGAGGTGTGTACTACCTTTCCTGGATGAGTCAGGACTGCGCTGAATAGACCTGGGCTGCATCTAGATTAGGGGGAGGAGTTTTCCTTGCACCTGAATGGGCCTGTCCTGCCTTACACAATGCTGTCTCCACCTCCTGCCAGGAAGCTGGACCAGAGAGGACAGAGCTGGTTTTGATGATACACAGAGCCTCTCTGCAGCCAGAGAACAAAGGAAATGCTGTATAATTATTGGGGTACAGATCCCAGGACCTTGGAATACTTCTGGACTCAAGAGGAAACTCTGCCAAGGAGAAGAGCTGGGAAAACTAAAGAAGAAGTACCACCCCTTTGCTGTGTGCTGTCTGGGGTTGGCCTGCAGTGCTCTTTCTGCCAAGTAGAGGGCCAAGACTTTGCTGTGTGCTGCGTTTCCTGCTTGAGGATGATCTCTGAGGGATTGGTGTAGAGCTTGCCTCCTGTTCTGCAGTCTCAGGGAGGCAAATAGTTAATTTCCTCTGTCCTCCTGCAGCTGGAACTTCTATATAAGTTGTCACAGAGGGAAATTGCAACACCAATGCCAGAGAGCAATGCTGGGACCTGCAACGAAGTTGTGGGCTCGCTCATGACAATCACAACGCATCTCCCCAACTTCATTGCAGCCCTGACACCTGCTGACTCCACACTGTATCTACTCAGATGCCGTCATGGAGGCCGCTGCCTGCATCAGAGCCGAGGGCCCCACGCATGATGCTCATGACATGCCGCCCGACTCGCACCCAATGCCATCCTCATCGATGCCGGTGGTTACTCTGGAGACTGTTGACTTACTAAACCCATCTACACAGCCCAATTGTAAGGAACTGGCACATTGCTGCCACCACAACATCACCTACACCAGCAACATTAAGGAATTGACGTCTGTTAGAAATGGTGGTCTCTAGTTGGCTGAGGCAGGTACCTTTGTGCAAATAGGGACCTGTGCTTTTAGTCAGGTAAGGGGATACACACTTTAGATAACCGCTGGGTAGCTTGGCAGAAGCAGACAGACTCATCCCTAAGGCAATGTGTAAAATATGTGTACTCCAAGCACACAGAAATACAGTGATCACTCCACGAATGGACACCACACCAGTTTAGAAAAATATCTTTATCTAAACTCAACAAAACCAAAATGACAAAACTCCAAAATATATGTAATAAAAATATCAATTTTAAAAAGGTTTCAAACAACTGGGTCCATAGAAAACTATGGATGCATGATTTGTCACAAAGTACATGTAGGTGCGTCACAATTCACAAGGCCAAACATCCGCAGAGATGGGAAGAGTCGATAAACAAAGAGATGCATTAGTTCCTAGACCTTGGAGAGGTGATGCAAAAGTTCTGCTGAATGAAGGAGAAATGATGTGTCAAATTCAGGCTGTGGGGGAAGTGATGCGTTGACTCCAAGACAGTTCTGGTCAGTAGGTGATGCATCAAGAAGATTTGCCGCACAGATGCAATGCGTGGAAATTCAGGATGCGTCGGGGATTGATGTGGCTGCTACAAGCGGCGCTGCATTGGTTTCTTCAGTCGCGACCCCCAAGATGCATTCGTTTTTGCAGCCGCGACAGACACTGCATCAGTTCAGCAGCAGAATAGCGATTCATGGAGATTCTTCTCGCTTGGCGGTGCTACGTAAAAAAAACAGCCCCAAGATGAGTGATTCATCGATTTCTTTAGTTCTTTGGGTTTCTTCCATCTCCCAACAGGTCACAACTCTCAGCAGCAGACTTCATTGGAGCTGGGGGTGAAGTCTTTGTGTCCCTGAGACTTCAGAACAGGAGGCCAACACTCACAGGCCCTTGGAGATCTTCTTCAAGCAGGTTTAAAGCAAAGTTCCAGTCTTCGTCCTCTCCTTGACATAAACAGCAACTGCAGGTCAACCTCACACAGCACACAGCAAAGGGGCAGCACTCTTCTTCACAGCTCTTCTTGTACACCCCAAAATGTCTCTGTTCTCCTTGTGCAAGGGAATCTGAGATCAGTCCAAACCAGTTCTGTCCTCAGTGGTGCAGTATGATCACAGAGGGTAGAGACAGCATTGTGCAAGGGAGACAGGCCCTATTCAGATGCAGGGAAAACTCCTCCCACTATTCTAAATTCAGCCAAGGTCAATTCAGCACAGGTTTGAGTCATCCATGAAGGGCCATGCACATGTCAACCTCCCCCCCCTGTGGCTGTTTACAGTGAATGTACATCCTCAGTCCCTGTGACTCCAAAACCAGACAGTCAATACAAAAACAGGCAAAGACACATAAAATGGTTAGACAAGAAAATGCCTACTTTCTAAAAGTGGCATTTTCAAACACACAATTCAAAAACCACCTTTACTGAAAGATGAGTTTTTAAATTCTGAGTTCATAGACCCTAAACTTTATTTCTCAATTTTGCCCCAATGGAAAGTTATACTTGTAAGATGCTCCACAATATTTCCCATTCTATTCAATGGGACAGTTAGCCTTTCAATTGTGAAACACGAAATTGGCAGAAATTCACTATCAGGACATGTCACATACACCAGTACATGTTCTACCTTTCACATACACTGCCCAGTCGGGTACCTTGGGCCTACCATAGGGGTGCCTTTCATGTAAGAAAAGGGAAGGTTAGGGCATGACAAGTGGGTGCACTTGCCAGGTTGACAAACAGCGCACAGACACTGCAGTTGCAGGTCTGAGATAACTTGTCAGGGCTACTCATGTGGGTGTCACAATCAGTGCAACAGGCCCACTATTAGTATTTGATTTACAGGCTCTGGCACACTCAATGCACTTTACTAGGGACTTACTAGTAAATCAAATATGCGAATCAGGGAGAACCAATTGTAATAACAATTTACAATGGGAGAACTTGCACTTTGATCAGCAGTGGCAAAGAGCCCAAAGCATCTAAGCCAGCATCAAAAAGACAGGAGGCAGAGGAAAAAAGTCAGTGGAAACCACTCCAAAGATGCCAAGTCTAACAACGCCTCACCTCCCCGACAACAGTAAGGAACTGTGGCCTCACCTCCCTTGGGGTTGCAAGGAACCGATGCATCAACTCCTCTGTAGTCATAAGGAACCAAAGCTGCCTGGCGCCAATGAAGCCTCACCTCTCCGACGCTGTGGACCATAAATGCTTTCATCGTTTCCCAAGGTACTGTTCTTTGGGCGTCTGTGTGACCCCCCACCCAATGCTACACACCTCGCGGTCGGCACCGTACTTTAGATTTTTATCTGTCATAACACCGTAATAGATCCAGGTAGAGGTATTTGTTGCTACGAGCATTATGTTTGTGAATAACCAATTTCTGAGGATATCTTGGTATATGTATTATGTTGTTTTTGTGTTTTGGTCTTGCTTGGTTTAGATAAAATTACTTATTTTTCAAAAGTGGTGTGGTGTCCATTTGTAGTGTTTTCACTGTATTACTGTATGTGTGCACAAATGCTTTACACACTGCCTCTGACATAAGCCTGCCTGTTCGTGCCAAGCTACCAAGGAGGTAAGCAGGGGTTGTCTAAGGGCGTAACACCCGTACCCTGAGTAGAAGCAAGGGTCCCTATTCGCACAAAGGTGCAAACCATTGCCAACTACAGACCCCCATGTCTAAAAATGCTTTTTTCTGTTGCACTCTGCCCTTTTTGCAGGGTCATCCATAAACTTTTTGCCTTCCTCCTACCCTTTTTGCTGACTTGGTGTTGGTGGTTTTAGGACTCTGGGCACTTTAGCAATGGTAAGCAGTGCAGAGTGTGTGCGCTCTCTGCCCTCCATCGGCTAACATTGGGAACTCCCCCCTATGGGATCATTCCTAAATAAACCAAAATAAGTATGGCATGTTTGGAATGTGTGGAATGGAAATGATAAATGCTATGCAATGGTGTGCACAGATTTATTTTTACTATTTTAGGAATGCCACATTTTAGATGTTTGCATTTCTGTATGCTGTGTGCCTGCCTGCATGTCTGTTTCTAGAAGTGACCGGGCTGGTGGGGAGTGGGTGGCTCCAGGGAGGTAGGGTGAGCCTGAGTGGGAGGTCTGCAAATAGAATAGTGGGCAGAGGAATCCCCTGTCCCTGACTAGGTCAGTGCCTGCCCTGTACAAGGTTAGCTGCACTCCTACTAACAACCCTCCCAGTGCCAGTTGGGACTGGAACTTCCAAGACCCATCCAAAAGCCCCTACCCCACAGATCCATCTAGAAGCTTCTACCTCCTTCCAGACGCAGGGCAGGGAGGTGTATAAATGCAGGGGCTGTGAGCCCATGTGATTGTTGTGCTTGTGCTGATGTGGAGGGGACACCCTTCCAGGAGGAACCGCTGTGGGACCCTGCGTTCTGGCCCCTGTGCCCAACTTTGCCCCTCTGCCTTCTACAGGACCCAGGAAGAGACCCTAGTGGAGTAAAGGCTGCTGTGCTGGGAGGATTGCCACCTTACTAAGCTAGACTGTTCCTAGGAATTGCTATTTCATTGGGCTGAGCAGTCCTACTGCCTGCTGACCTTTGTCCAGCCGGTGCCTATTCCCTAGCACCTCGTGGGCGCTACAATAGGACTCCTGCCCCAGAGGAATTAAGGGCAGCTGGTGACCTGGAGCGCTGTGCTGCCAACGTGGTGAGAGTGAATCCCGGCATGTGGGATTCTCCCTTTTTGCTCCTGAAACTAGCGGGAGCCCACCCCACATTTGGACACATTTTTCATCACGAGCGGGAGCCTACCCCGCAACTTTGTGTTGGTTAAACCTCGCAGGTGCCTACCCCGCGTTCTGCCTGTTTTTTTTTAAAGCCAGGAGCTGGTGCCCACCCCGCTCCCTGAAATCACCAGGAAGAATCACCGCCACAACCCAGGGTTCCATTGAGGGCCGCCAAGCAGCCTGCGGTGACCCAGAAGGGGAAGGACCAAACCGGAAGCCAGGCAGACCAGAGGAAAAAAGGTGGGGTCCCGTTGTGCTGAGGGAGCCCTGTGGCTGCAAGGAAGCCAGGCGGGAGCCTACCCCGCTCTGGCACATTGCCCCAGAACATTGGAGACTTCGCGCCCTAGGCAGGGGCTCCCCGTGGGCAGAGGGGAGCCCTGTGTGTGTGAGGCGGCAAGGAAGAAGCTGAGCAAAAGTACAGAGCCAAGCCCAGGAGGGGCTGCCTCGCTCCTCACTCATGCCGTGTAGTGAGGACAGGCCTGGAGGCGGCCTGTTGTGGTGCGGGGCTCCCGGGCACGTGGGAGAGTCCCACGGGTCTGGGTGCAAAGATGGAAGCCCCTGGAACAGACTAGGGAGACTGCCGGTGAGTGGGGGCTGCCCTGGGAAGCAACACCCATTACTGGTGCCTGCCTACATGAGCGGACCCGCAGGACAGCGGGCCACTCCTACGTGTGGGGATAATTTTAATTTAGAGCCCCAGGGAGGGGGGCTCTAAACGTGCCAGTGTCTGTGCGGCTCCAGCTGTCCACGGGAAAAGAGACAGCTGCACAGAGGGGGCTCCAGCTGGGCAAGTGTTTCATGGGCTGCCACGTGGGTGCTGTGGGACTCACCTTGATTCAAGCTGCGCCGCAGAAGTGGGAAGCTGCATCGGG
This sequence comes from Lissotriton vulgaris, assembly GCF_964263255.1. Classification (NCBI taxonomy): domain Eukaryota; kingdom Metazoa; phylum Chordata; class Amphibia; order Caudata; family Salamandridae; genus Lissotriton; species Lissotriton vulgaris. Next base: position 1,015,605,427 of record NC_141696.1, on the reverse strand, counting down.
AGGCATTTTCTAATTCTAGAGTCCCGGAGGGGGCTCCAACAGGCAAGTACTTTGGGTTCCACATCATCTTCAACTTTAGAGTCCCAGAGGGGGGCTCCAACTTGAACCATACTGTTTTAATCACCACAGCTGTGCTTGCGGAGCAGGCAGCTGCCTCGTGGTCATTCCCTTTCAGAGAGTCCCAGAGAGGGGCTCCCCAGGCGCACTGTTGCCAAAGGCTAATCTGCATTGTTTGTGCCATTTGTGATGTGCACAGCTTCTCCCTAATATTTCAACTGCTGACTGGGGCATGATGTACCTGATGCCACTAGACCCTACTGGTAAAATAATGAAGGTAGCAACACTGCAATCAGTGCAAGCCACATTACGTATAAATCATGTTAGCATTAGGCATCCCCCAATAGGCCTAAATCACATTATGCATAACATTAGGCATTACCATATTAGTATTGGGCATAATCACATGAGGCAATTCATTAGACATAAAAACATTAGGCATAATATTGGCCGTCTCATTAGGCATAATCATATGAGCATTGCAATAGGTAAAACCTCCTTAGACCAGACATAAACCTAGGTCACCATAGCATGATAGAGGACACCACATTAGCATTAGGCATGATCATAGCGTCTCATGGGGCATACAAATCACACTGTGAAGAAAATCAACATAAAGGTACTATACCCCCACCCTACTTAAGCATGGAAATACATTATATCGCAATCATGAGACATAGATCACATTTGGCCAGTGGGAGTCCCCCTTTTGGGACTCAATAGTCAAAAATGCCCCAACGTTGAAGCTGCCACTCCTGCGATGCAGCTGAGGAAGTATAAGGCCCACAAAGTACTGGGGATAACTGCGCAGATTTGGAGCCCCTCTACAGGTCTACAGAATCAAGACCAAGTGCCCCAAACGTTGCAGCGACCTGCAACTGCGGCACCGCTGTGCAGCCCAGCAAAAAACTACTGGCACCCCTGTGCAAGTTGGAGCCCCACTCCGGGACTCTGAAGTTAAAAAATGACCAAACAGCTACAGCGGCCCGCTCCTGGGGCGCGGCAGTGCAAACCAAAAAGCACTGCCAAGGTTGAAGCCCCCGCCGGGACTCTGAATTTTAAGGTGCCCCAGGACGTTGGAGCAGCCCGCTTTCCCACGGGACCGCTCATGCAGGGCAGGCACCGGCAAAGTCCCAACCACCTGGGACTCCCTCAGGGTGTCCCCTCCACATTAGCCCAAGCACAACAACCAATCCCCTGTAAATAATGTCCTGGTGCCTGTAGGCACAGTGATTCTAATGTGTTTTTATAATACAATGGCTATTTTTATATAACCTTGTATGGAGTCTCTTTTGTGGTGTGCCTAGTGTGTCGCCACGGTGTGTGTGTGTTGCGCAAATGCTTTAACATTGTCTCTGGGATAGGCCTGAATGCTTGTACAAAGCTACCAAGGGGGTGAGCAGGTGTTATCCTCAGGGTGTACTTCCATCGCCCTGACTAGACCGGGGGTTTCTGCCTGGTTGTGGTGCATGCCCTAGCCTACCGAGAATCCCAGTTTCTAACAATTCCAAAACTTCACTGCACATTTTAACGTATTCAAAAATGTTAATAATTGTAGAATGTCGGGGCACCTGTCTTAGATGTGTTTTTTCTCAGAAACGTAGTGTATTTTACTAAACTACAGAGGGTTGGCTATAATTCCCCTTAGCAGGTGTGCTTTTAGTGCAAATATATACCTGTCAACTTATAGACTTGAAATCGGGGTCCATGTAAAGTCTTACAATGGGTAAACTGATTAATGTGAAAAAATAATTTTCAACAACTGTAGTGTGTTGAATTACTTCAATGACGTATACCCTATCTATAAAAAGGTGTCAGATTGATTGAATTCTGTCATCAGTGATAACAACCATTACATAATTTAACTTGTCATGAGTTATGTAATTTATAAGGCCATAAGCAGTGAATGATGGGTACACACGTTATGGTTTGGACAGAAAATTATAACTGATTAATTTAAGTGTTGTTTGTTCTTTTAAAAGTTAATTTGTATAGTACTGCAACACCTAACTATAACATCACTTTAACCATTGTTTTTTCATAATTGTCGTTTTTCGTTTTATGTAGGTGATAATAATATTACCATCCCTATATATAATGTCATTTTAACTATTTGTTTCTTCAGTTAATTTCTGGGTTCTTTGATCAAATTCACCCAACTTCCAACTCCCCTGCTGGGTACATCTTTTGGCCATGCGTGGTGGGAGGATGTAAGCATGGCCAACCCACCTGGGTAGCCAAATCCTGCTGCACATGATTGTGAACCACATGCAGCAGGGGATTGGGCACAGGGACGGGCTGAAAGCCAGCACATACACCAACCCCCTATGGCAGCCAACCTCATGACCTTCAGCTCTGTGTAGGGGTGGACAAAGACTCTGTGGCCAACTCCCTGCAGGCAGCCACACCACACCACATTTGGCTGAAAGCCATGCGTAGTGGAGGATTGGGTGCAGAGAGCAAACCTCCTTCAGGCTGCCAACCCATCATGAAACCCCACCCCATATTTTTTGGCATCATTTTTAAAATTATTTTGTGGTACTGCAGAACTTCTGTAACCAAGCGTCACTACTGTGGTACCCTGTGACCATGCAAGCTTCTCCTAGTGAAGAGTGTACTGTCCGGTTGTATGACTTTGCAACCTCACAGGGGGCGCTGCAATGGGTCCCGCAGGTCTACTGTGGTACCCATGGTCTGAACATTTTTCTAAAATATCTTTGGCATGGGGCAGTCCCTCCGGGTTCCGCCCATAAGTGCCAGGGGATCAGGGGATCTCTATCCTGTTACTTATATCTGTTTTATAACCCCTGTAATGGCAGCCACATCATTTCTCACCCAATTGCAGACAGCCAGTCAGCCAACCAATCAACTCTTTTGGATCAATGCTACCAATACTAATCTAATGGCTCTGAAAAGGCCTATAGCAGAAAATGCTCTCTCCACAAAGCCAAATGCTCTTTTTTTAATTCAAATCAAAGGAAAAGCTGTGTGGCACTCTCACCGAACCAACTTTCAAGATACACCAATTATTTAACCCTTTCATGACCACCTTGAATGTTTCTTTAAATCCAAATCCAACATCCGCACCAAGGTTTTAAAGTATTTCTATTTTGACTTCTGTAAGTTGTTTTGCTAGACTAAAGGCCCTGGGTTTCTTCACAAGGGAATGGATTCATAGTAACATTTTGGGCCAGAGGTAGGTCGCCCAATAGCGGTCGGTAACGGCCGAAAATACCAAATTTCGGCTGTTACCGACCGGTATATGGCATTTGGAATGTAGGTGGCATGATTGTAGGATTCTGTATTTTACTGAATCGGTAACTTAAGGAATCGGTAAATTAATGAATTCTTAACATACTGATTTGGTAAATTACCAAATCCGTAATGTAGGGAGCACTCAATTTAGTGCTTTTCTGAGTTAAGGATTCGTTATTTACAACCAACTACAAGTTGGTGGTAAATATCGAAAACTTTAGAAAAAGCAAATTATTTGCTTTTACTACAGTGCGATGTGGCAGACATACATGCCCTTAGGGTATGTATGTGTGCCACATATGCACACATGCACGATTCAGGGGTGCAACAGGGTGTCAATGTGACACCCTGCCACCCTTGAATATGTGCCCCCTATTACCGATTCGATATTTACCGAGTTGGTAATAGTGAATGGCTTCCCATTCATTCCTATGGGCCTCCAGGCCCATAGGAATGAATGGGAATTACCGAATTACTGAATCGGTAAATACCGATTCTTAATTACCAAATCCTACTGATTTGGTCAAATTTAACGAATAATTATCTACATTCCATTTACCTATTTTTAAATACCAAATCGGTAAAATTCGGTATTTAAGATTAGTTAAATAGAGATTACCTACATATGGCCCTTAATTAATCTTTTGTGCTGGTTAAACATAGTCGACAATAATGACTCATAGACAAACCATAACCAAGTGATGGTCATGCAAGCTATTTACTTAAAACAATAAGGTCCTCAATTACTGCTTGACCTTTCTTCCATTGACAGCTACACTAGAGACTGTGGCACTGGCGTAACGAAAAGTGAGGGGGCCTCCCTGCAAGGTACTTAGGGGGGCCCCTCCAGGCTCAAAAAGGAGCTCTCTGGCCAGAGTGCAGGGCCGATGGGGCCCCTTGGAGCTAGGGCCCCCCCGCACCGCGTGGGCTGCAGGGGCCTGTGTTACACCCCTGGACTGTGGGGCTGAGAAAGGAACATACCTAGTGAAGCTCCTTTGAGGAAGATTGGAATTTCTTTTGAAAACATCAAGTGTAAAAGAAGTTTTAAAGAAGTGCCTACGTCCTGGAGCCTCTTTGAACACGACCCCTGTTCCACCATCCAGGGCACAGCAGGACTTTATCAGTTGATGAAGGAACACATTTATACAATTGGCTGGGGAGCACAAGGAAGATGGTCTGTCTGCAGAGGATCTCCCAGGGGGACATATCCGCACTAGCACCATACATTTGTGGGGGCAAACGGACATTGTTAGCGGCCACTCGACGCCTCTGGGGACCTCACACTGCAGTTCTCTCCCGCCGCAGTAGTCCAGTGCAGCAGGAGGACGCCGCGGGGGAGACTACAGCTCCCAGAGTGCAATGCGAGCACTTCCGCTTGCCAGCGCTCCCAGAGGCGCTTGAAAGGAGGCAGGCACCATCGGAGGAGCGGGGACATATCGGCACAAGCACCATACCTTTGTGGGGGCAAACGGACATCGTGAGCCGCCACTCAATGCCTCTGGGGACCTCACGCTGCAGTTCTCTCCCGCCGCAGTAGTCCAGTGCAGCAGGAGGACGCCGCGGGGGAGACTACAGCTCCCAGAGTGCTCTGCAAGCACTTCCGCTTGCCAGCACGCCCAGAGGCGTTTGAAAGGAGGCAGGCTTCATCTGCGCTGCGGGACGCGTGCGGGCATGCGCCGGGCTAAGCCCGGGCAAAGGGCGGGCCCTCTGTGGCCCTCAGAGGCCTGAAGAGACTCGGCTGGGCCATAGACTTTGGTCCTGTAGTGAAGGACGGCTTTTATTGAAGTGAGACTTTATATTTTAATTTTTGTTGGCCGTGTAAAGTGCATTGAATCCTTGTAGACTGTTCCATTACACTAGCTTTTACTTTGAGTGTAGTAATAAGTTAATGTGATGTCTAGAGGTAAAGCAGGTAAATCTACTTCTGGGTTGGGTACCATGGACAATTACTTGGTTAAAAAGGTAAATCAAATTAACAAAGATCGAAGGGCCTCTCTAGGTCCGGGAAGCCCTCCATATCTACAGGAAGAGGTGCCTCTCCCAGTAGGGGATACACCTATGCCCGATAACTCTGACATTAGAGATAGGGATGTTATAACGGCTGGAGTTCAGGTACATGCAGAGACACATAAAGACCTACCAGATACCTCTATTGAGGAAACAGAGCAGGCACTGCCAGCACCGGTGAGAAACTGTAGAAAATCACAACTGAAACGTGGGGGGAAGCATAACAAAAAAAGAGTTGACACAGCTGAATCAGTCAGTAATGTCGCTTCTACGGGATCCTGTCCATCTAAGGGAAATGATGAGGGTGGTATTAAAATACATCTTGAGCAAATTACCCTCTTGATTAGCACCTTGGAAGGAATAATTGTGGCAAAAATGGAAGAGTTGATAAGACCTCTGTCAAGTAAGCTGGATACCTTGGCTCTAGAGATGGATAGACTAGGTGGACTGTTATCAGCAGACCTGGCATCAGCCTCGCCTGCCAGACCTAAGGTAGTGGAAATGGGGCAGGGACTAATGAGAGATACGGTACAGCAGACTTGTCGGCAAGTCTCTGCAGCAGAAAACGCTCCACCTGAACCCCCATCAAAATATGATCTGACTATACAGCCAACAGCAGACCCTGATGGTAGATCATATCTTAGACAAATAAGGAAAAGTCACTACATTAATCTTCCACCTGACTGCGCACCCTATGTGGCTGTCTTGACTAATGTTCCAACTATTGATGACCATTCTGCCAAGTCACATGGGGAATCCCATGAATCATTAAAAAATAAAACAGTAGCTTGGTTGAATATTAATTGTGGATTTCCAATCGCATACTCTGACCAAATACTATCAGTCAGAAGGGTGAATTGGACTGGTCCATCTAGAAAGACAAATAGTGGGGATTGTATTGTTGTTAACTTTAAACATCCCCAACATGTGGCAACAGTTTTATTAAGAGCATCATCTCTAGTGTATAACGTGAACAGTATATATGTTCGTCCACTTGGATACTTTTACAACCACTTGATTAAAGCCCTGCCTAAACACAGGAATTATAGGCCACTGATCCAAACTCAGGCTCCGGCTAGGATAGCACCATACCTGTATAATGTTGTTAACCAAAGTAGGAATGGGTTTATTATGGAAACACAGAATAGATTTGATTTGCTCTCAGGCCTTGAGGCGTGTGATTGACGTGAGGATTCTGAGGGCCGGGGAAATGTAAGATCTGCTGAAGTGGGTCATATGGAGATCACACAGGTGAAAACGAGCGGAAATAATATAATCTCTTGGAACATTGCGGGACTGGGCACAAAGATGGCAGATTGTAACTGGGTTAGGTACATCAAGCAGTTTCAGATAATTTGTCTGCAGGAGACCTGGTCAGTGGATTGTGACCTCTTTCTTGAAGGGTATAAGGCCTTCTATGTTCCTGCGATAGCATCTAGCAGAGGAAGACCTAAGGGGGGCCTGGTCACGTTCATTTCCGTAGCACTCTCTTGCAAAATACGCAGAGTTTTAACAGGCAATTCCGGAATTATTGGTTTAGTACTGAATGGAGATATCTGTTTGGCTGGTTTGATGAATTTTTATAATGCTGTTAACTTATGTTCAGTTTCTAGTCCTATATCAGCACTAAATGCATTTATTGGTACTTCAATGAAGAAATGTCTCCATAACCTTATGATTATGGGCGATTTAATGTCCAACCTTGTGGCGACCCCCTCCTGAAAAGCATCTCGGATTTGCATTGTGACCGTTCCGAGGGCTTGCATTTGGAACACACGGCGGAGGAGGGAAGTTTTTGATGATTTATTGAATGACCTGGATTTATCACTGACAATGGTATTGAGGGATCCCTTAAAGTGTTTTGAGATCCCAACTTTTAAGGGTCATGGGAGGGGTACCTTCATTGATTATGATTACTTTCTTTGTCAATGCAGACTTTTGTGGACTCTTTCATTATTGAACATAGTGAATTTAGTGATCACAACCCACTGACTGTACACTTGAAGGGCCCCTGGGTGGCTAAGGAAGGTCAAAATTGTATCACAGGCAGGTTGAGCACAACTGATGGGAGACGGCGCCTTAAATGGTCTATGATTACTACAGACTTGTTGTACAAAAACATCAAGGATAATTGCACAGACGAAATTGCAAATTGTAGTCAAGAAGGGTCAGACCCTTGCCAGGTCCTTAGTGCTTTTCAAAACCTATCGGACAAGGTGTCTCAGATGATGTTAATTCCAGTAAAGAACACAGAGATCGGGGACCAAGAAGGTTTAATCATGACTGTTCTAGGGCGGCACGTAATCTAAGGATAGCCCTGGCAGCTAATCCCATAATAAAGGAGACTGTTCAACAGTGCAGGGAAGAATACAAATCCGTTATCGCCAGACGCAAGGAATTTTTAAGAGAAGAGGCATGGAGTGAGATTCTTGACCCCTCTATTCTGAAGTGTAGCACTAGATTCTGGGCGGTAGTAAAGAGACCTTTCCTGGTTCAGGACCTGGGTGAGGGTCTGGAATGCTGCATAACAAAGGAGGAGTGAGAAACACATTTCAAGCAATTGTATTGCTGTACGACGAATGATAATTTTAATCCTTATCCTTGGAATAGCGGTGATACTATTAAGTTTGATAGAGGCGAGGTTACTGAGGGCATATTGGGACTTACAGCCGGGAAAGCTCCTGGCCCTGATGGGATGCCTCCAGATTTATATAAGTCTGAGCCTAGCTTTTGGCACCCATATTAGAGTCGGTCTTTAACGCAGCTGCTAAAATTGGCTGCCCACAATCATGGGGGGATTCCACGATTGTCCCAGTTTTTAAGAAACGGGACAAGGGTATCCCTCTTTGTTACAGACCTATTTCATTAATCAACTCTATGGTTAAAATAGTGGGCAGAATCCTACTGCAGAGACTTTCTGACTGGGCGCTGAAAAATAATATTATGTCCATTTCTCAGTATGGTTTCTGCAGTGGACGCTCTACTATTACGCAGTGCCTTAACCTCTTTTTAATACTAAGCAAGTAGACTGTTGCTCAAAGGGGTACTATCCACCTTGCCTTCATGGACTTGTCATCTGCTTTCGACTGTGTAAACAGGGGAAAGCTGTGGCCGTCCATGAGGAATAAGGGTGTTGACAGCGGGATTGTCAATTTCCTTGTCGATCTACACAGCAACACCAGTGCTAATGTTAGGTATTCTCAAGATCTGTGCGTAACTGGTAATTTTGACATCAGAAAGGGTGTGCATCAAGGATGTATTCTCGCCCCCTTTCTTTTGAATTTTTATATTAATGAGCTAGATAGCATATTGCAGAATGTAAAGGCTGACTGCCCCAGAGTTGGCCGGAGGGGTATTCCTGTTCTTTTATACTCAAATGATGCAGTTTTAATTTCTAGAACCGAGAGAGGTCTTCAAGCTTTACTAAATGCTTTTAAAATGTTCATGACGGACAGAGACCTCCTGGTCAATAACTCTAAATCTGTTGTCATGCAAACAACAACCAAGAAGGAACTTTTTATTTAAAATAGATGATGTAGCAATCCTCATTTCGAAATCATTCTCGTATCTTGGGGTCCTTTTTGATACTAAACTTAGTTGGGGTCCTCATCTTCATAAAAAGAAAAGGGAATTGGTAAGGGTGAATGCTACTATTTTTAACTTTGCATCAAAACTGGGGGAAAAACCTAATAATGCTATGCTGAAACTCTACAATGCAAAATCTGTGGCAACTGCCGTTTATGGTAGTGAATTATGGGCTATGTGGCCGGTGAGCAACTGCAGATTGCTGAAAACTCTTTTATGAAACGTCTCCTGTGTGTCCCAGCAGGTACATCCAATTTTGAAGTACATGAAGAGTTAGGGTCGCAATATTTATGTGACATTTTTTCTTTACGCCCGCTGACCTGTTGGTTAAAACTGTGGCTGAATCAGGACATACCACTGACACATTTGATTGTGAGAGATTACCTGTCTCAGGATAAGGCAATGGGCACCCCTTGGTTAAAATATTTGAAATCCAGCTTTTCAAGGCTCGGCTGATTGGACTTGTTTGAACATCCGAGCGGGATTGTAAAGGGTGATGTGGAGGTAGTTAAGCGTGCCTTCCTTATGGACAGAAAGCTTAAAAGAGAAGGAGAGGAGCTCCTGAAACCCAGTGTAAGAAAATGTGTTATGTTAAAAACATGTGAAATGATGGAGCCCTATTTGATGGGCTCGCTGACCTCCCATGAGAAGTTCCTGTTAACAAGGTTTAGATTAAATCTCTTTCATCATCTGCTGTTTAGACCAAAAAATGATATTTTTAACAAACCTACTGCTCCCTGTGGCTGCGACGGAAAGTCTCCACAGGATATGCTGCATTTTATATTTTTATGTACATTTTATGAATACCCGCGCAAACGCTATCTGGTAGATCTTTTAAAGAAACTAAATTTTAACCATATCAGACCAGCATTAATGTATCTGCAACTTTTGCATAGTGACAGTATTCTCCAAGTTACTGAATTTGTAAAATTGTCTGTTAAGTTGAGAAATTGTCTGGACCAGTGATGGTACCGTTGCTGATTGAATTATCTTTCTAATGAATTTCTATGTATGGAATACGCTGTACTTTTGCACTCTTGCTCTTTATCCATCCCGTTTTATAACTACTGTGTTTTAAATTGTCTATATTGTATATGTACTTTTATGGTTTGAATCAAAACCAAAATAAAGTCTCTATTGAATTGAATTGAATACCTAATGAACTATACATACTATATATAAGTGGCGATAATCTGTATCTCCGAAATATTGTATATTTACCTTGTATTGGTAGATCGGTTTTTCCACATGCAGCGTTACATTGTTAAATAAAAAAAAACGTTAGTTTTAGTTAGAGCAAAATAAACAATTAAACAATATTCCCTGCCTTTTGTATTGCCATACCCCAACTCTGTAGCTATCATTATAGTAAAATGGCTGGTCATGTCAGACGAAGTTGCTTATTTTAAGCTGCAGTGACTGATGGAAAAAAATCCCGAACAGCTAGATCATATCTCGGCAAAATAGAAAATCCCACATTGCATCACTGCTTGTGGTATTGCTAAATCAATTCCATATTAAATTGCAGATGACCCACTGCGTTCTCAGCATTGCACACAGGAGGGTGTTTTACTGGTGCTGACCTCCTGCATGTTTCATTTATTTCTGTTCGAAAGAATACAAGCCTCTGCCCTTATAGGAATCATCTCAAACAAAAAATGGTGCTAGCAAAAGTAATTTCGAGCTGCAGGTAATAAGATTCATGTGCCAGGTTTCTTGGCCCTGAGGTAATTTTGTGAAGGCTTCCTCACCCTTCTAGGAAAATTCTGATACTCTGCTTCAATTTCGAATAGTGTATTTATCAATAAAATTGCTTTGTTGCAGAATCCTTGCATGGAGGCTTCAAACGGGATATATGAACAAAGTCAAGCACGCTGAGGGCAATGAATTAATTTCGACCAAACGTATGTCAATGCGGAATTATATTTTAAAGCCTGCTTTTCATCTAGCTAAACACACAACTGTTTTGAGTAGACATTGCAATACGCTGTTGACTCGTACTAACAATGAATCAAACATATATAAATAGAGAAGAAATAAACGAAATGTTGTCTTCATTCAGGGTGAAATTTCAATTAGGCTAAACAAGGAGTTCATTAAGACGGGGCAGAGTTTTACCAAGCACACTCCTGCAGCTCCAAAGATTTGCAAATGTCTTAAGGTTTAAGAAGGGGAAAACCTGCCTGTTCTGTCTGTCACCTATATTGGTGTCTTTGTCAGTTAAATGTGCATAGGTTTTTATTTTCTTCTAGTTTGGTAGAGTGGATAGGACTTAGCACAATGGCAGAGAAAAAGATGTAAAGAATGCCATCGATTTGGAGAAGAGAAAGAGAGTGCTTGTGTGTGTGTGTGTGTGTCAGGGATATCCTAAGGGTTTTGGGGACCCTGGGCCAAACATACTTTGGGGGCCCCTGTTTGCAACGGCTTTGAATTTATGATCCAGTTTCAGCATTTTCATGCCCTCTTTGGCCAGGTGCACAGGCACAATTTTCCGAATTCTAAATGTGTTTACATCTAATATTAAGGTATAGTGAATTTTTAAACATTGTAAAACAGCAGCTCACTAATATTACTGCAAATACTCTTTGCTACACTCTTCCATTTCACATTTGTGAGGTCCTGTTTTGATCCAAAACAAACTTTGTTAATGGGTGTTGCATGAAACACAAACACAACCTTTCTCTGCAAACTGTAGAAGACTCCCACACATAATGCAAATTACAAGTAAATGAAAGTAAAAAGGTATTCCATATAATCTGTTTAGGAATTATTCATCAGGGCAAGATTCCTTGCAGAACAGAAGTGTCTCCTATCAGGGGGCCCCCTGAAAGGCTGGGGCACTGGGCCAGAGCCCAGTTTACCCCTGCCTTAAAACGTCTCTGGTGAGTGTGTGTGTGTGTGTGTGTGTGAGAGAGAGAGAGAGAGCAATAGAGCATGAGCAAGAGAAGATGGGAACGACCTGTAGTGGTAAAATAGTTTTTAAATTGGAGGTATTTACCAATAATTTCTATGTGGTAGGGCAATTAAGAAGGTAATTGTGAGGGCTGTTGAGGTGCTGACTTATTTGATAATTTCTGCTTTTCCTAAGTTGAGGAAACCTATAAGAGTCAACAGGTACATGTATGGTATAAATAAATAAGAAACCTCCTTTACAATGCTGAAATTACCACACACAGCCCTTACCACATACATGCATATGCCTTTACCACACATGGGAAGTGTATTTAAGGTAAGTATAAATGTTTGTGGGTGTGTGTGTGTCTGTTTGTGCATATATTAACTTAGGAGACAGGTGTGAAAATCTTCTAAAAACACCAATACATAAAATAAGTAAGACACCACACAATAAAATTCCAAAACCAATTTATAAAAATAATAAATATTCTTATGATTAAAATGAAGCCAAAATGACAGAAATCCAGATATGAATTTTTAAAAATGAAATTCTTTACAGTGCCTTAAAATTAAAATCGTCAAGTTGGGACATCTGGTCGCACCTGAATGGGACAAAGTCAAAGTTTGAGGCTAACTTTGTTGGAGAATGGATCGGATACACTGAGCCGTAGGTCCTGGTCAAGTTTTTACCTTTGGACTTAGTCATTTTCTATGGAGCTTTTTCTCTCATCGTCCAGCAAGGCACTTCGTCAGGCTGGGTTTGGAGGTGACTACGTGGCTTGGTTCAGCGCGAGGCCTCGGTGTAATCCTGGAAGTCTTGAGCTCCAGAACTTTCAGTGAGATGAACCTGGAATCCAGGCTGGGTCACGATTCAACATCGGCAACTTGACTCTTATTGACGGGTTGGTCAACTTAGGGAGCTTTTTGGTCCAAATTCTACAAATAGTCTCAAAAGTCTGGAGATAGTTCCAGAAGGTCCTTTTGGGGTCCCAAAGTATCCACAACACTAATCAAAGGTTCAGAAGCTCTTAGTTGCTCATTGGAATGTTGGGACTACGTCTCCCACAATGCACATGACCAAATCCTCTCCGCTCTGTGGCCTGGACTGGACCCTGGCTGACATCGCTGGTGTCATGTGGCAGAGGCATAAGCAAATGCTCTGCCAAAGTGACACCAGCAAGGTTGCCAACAAGGTGGGAGAATCCAGAACATCCTGGAGTCCATGGAGTGGAAGCAGGACTCGTACAACGCAACAATGAGGGCCTAGCACTGCAATGTTGCTGCTGTGTTGGCAAACCAACAGGCCCTTCACATTGCTTTGCTGCTTTACTTGTTGATGAAGGAAAATGATGCAGGAAACCAGCGGTGCACATCTTCAGCCCCTGATGCATGTGTGCCTCTATTGGCTCTGAGACCTTCAACACCACCCTCATGTGAGCAGCCACGGCCGGCAGTGGGAGTACCTGCAGGGCGTTGACGTGGGGAGGGGTGGGGCAGGGTGGGGGTAGTAATGTATGGATTACAGAGTTTTACAGGTAAGTAAACATTTAAATAAATAGAACGAATTTCGTTGTGCGCACTGCATCGCCTTTGGGGACGCCATGCACTCAACGAAATTCATTTTTATTTATTTAAATGTTTACTTACCTGGGAAGCTCCATAATCCATACACTACTACCCCCCACCCTGCCCCTGCCCCTCCCCACATCACTGCTAGCAGCGGCTGCATGTGAGGCACCACAGACATCAGAGGAGGAAAACTATAAAACACCACCAAACTCGCCAGCAAACACCAAACACCTCCACCCCCATGCAAAGACAAAAAGTCAGTAAGCAAAAGTGAAAGAAACCTCACACTTCCTGGTTTGTAGCATGGCTGAGACATTACATAATTTCTGCAACACACTTTTGTTATCTTTGTAATTTTTCTAACTAAAGCATGTTTTTTTCTGATGCTGCGCTACACAAATGTCCAAGTCACAAGTTACACTATAGGCAAAGCATTGTTTTTGACTCTGTGCTCCTCATGAGTGGCTTACGGCAGACGCTCTTCCCACTCATACGTCATATTATTATTAAAGCATCTGTTTACCTACAAAAGTGTTACATTCTATACATAAAAACATCTTTCAATCCATTGCATAATTTCCCTTAGCTCAATGTCACTTTTTCCATTGATACATTTTTCTTATTCCAATGTCACCTTTAATGGTCATGCATGACTGCACGATTAAGAGTCACGTTTACTACAGAAAATTCTCCTTTCATACAATAGTCTCATAGTATAATGTTACCTTTCCTATTAGACTGTCTCCTTCCCTCATGAAACTTGTTTGTTTACAGACACAGTGCTATGGCATTGGGGAAGGCACATGTGGCACACACTACTTGACAATGCATAGTGCATTGTTTTAGGGGGTTGGATGATTGTCCCTGGCATAAAAACCTGATTGTACATTTCCTATGTTCTACTCCTAGTTCATGGAATGTGTGGATATTGATATTTCCAGGAACAGTGACATAAACATAAAGATAAGTAATAGTTTCGAACATTTATTATCATGTTGAAGCTTTCTTTCATTCATGTTGTTCATGATATTGCCTGCAGCTGTATTCTGGTAGTCTTGATCTTTGCCATCCTCCTCTTCATCATCATCCTCCATCAGGTACAGAAGTTGTAGGTCACCGTCCCAGGGGACATTAGTCTGCACACAAATGTTGTTCAGTATTGCACAGACCAGGATGATCTTGCAGAGCATTGGGAGAAGAAAAGCAATCAACCCCCCAAATGTCAAGGCAGTGGAACCTGGTTCTGGCCCTGCTGACAGCCTGGTTATAGGCCTCAGTCTGAGGGTGTGTATGGGGTGTCATGACCAATGGCTGGATGCCATAGCCCTGGTCAGCTGAAAGTGAAGCAAAAGGACAACTGTTAATTCTTGAAAGAACTGTTTCTGATACATGGCAGGCCATGTGTGTTATGTGTAGTTACATTGTTATACATTTTCTAACATTCTTTTCACAATATGTGTTAGCCATCCTGTTGTTGTTAGGTTGACATTTTTCTCTTCCATTACTCTGTGTTATAGTAAATGCTGAGCATAAGCTGATAGTTCGTACACTTCTACATCATGACTGTGATATAGATCCCGTTATGTTTTGTAGCAAATGCTGAGCATAAGCTGATAGTTCGTATACTTCTACATCATGACTGTGATATAGATCAAGTTATTTTCTGTGATGTCTTTTTGGAGTTGCTTGTGACCAATCAGTGTTATGTGCTTATACAACATGTGTGGACTTGCTGATAGTGAGAGCTGGCTTTAGCACTGGTGGCGCCTGGTACCACAATCTTTTATGGTCCCCTGACCACCTGGTAGATACTGTGTGCACATCACAGAGTGAAAGACGCTACCTGAGAGGAGAAGATCTGACCAGGAGCCACACTTGGAGAGTGATGTTGCATAAGAGAAAGTAAAAGATAGCCGCTGAGTTTCAAAACACTTTTGCGGTCTAGTTATGCTTTGGGTTCCCGTAGCAAAGGGCGTATTTCTGGGCGTTCCTATCCAACTTCGCTCCTTTTTCTTCCTCAGAGTTTCTGGCTGTTCTTTAAAGAGGAGAGTCTCTCGCAGTCTACTGCAGTATTCTGAAAAGACAAGAGAAACGAAGAACATATAAGCTAAGTGGCAGAAATCTTTAAAAGTTATTTTTGGCAATAAAGAAAACAAAATTAGGACATTTAGACAATGTATATAGTTGTTTAAAGAGATAAAGAACTTACCTCTGGATTGATGTTGGCAATTCCTATAAGAAAAGAAGAAAGAGCAAATTAAATTCAGCAAAACTATTTACAGGACAGAGAAAATAATAAGGACTTTTATAATAGAAATACAAATCGTAAGAAGAAAATGAATATAAAGTAAGGAAGAAAGATTGATAAACAGAAAGTGCTGGTAGGTGTTAATTAGCAAGAATTAATCACATAGTTTAGAATAGTGATAGGTAGAAACAATAGTAACTAAGTTATGTAATTTACAGGTTGACCTCCTCTGAATACAGTACCCAGTAAAAGAAGAAAGTGACAGAAAATACCAATTAAAAACAATATAGAAGAGAAGCTCAGTTCTTGGGGCGTTGGGTACGTAGTAAGCACATAGGAGAAGATTATATAAAAAAAAAAAAAAGAGTAGAATAGGGGTCACAGTAAATGCGTTTAGTTTCCTCAGGTCGCCTCAGTACCACAGTCTGCAGAATAGACGAGCGCAAAAGGAGCAGTTGGGAAATCAAAGGTCCATAAGCAACCACTTCTGTCATTTATTATTTTATCCACTCTCCATTCCACCCTTGGGGGTCTTTTGGAGACAAGATTCATATCAGTCTCTGGGATATCCCTGAGAGGGTGTAGGAACTAGCTTCTTCTGTTCCTGTGCAAGTTCTTGGTAAGAATCCTCTCCCTACTTCCTTGACATCCCCCCATGAAATCCTCCTCAGATCCCCTCACTATCACCCAGCACAAGTGCCCCTTATCTCTCCAAGGTCGCTTTCTCATATACATGGAATTTG
Source organism: Lissotriton vulgaris (assembly GCF_964263255.1). Taxonomy (NCBI): domain Eukaryota; kingdom Metazoa; phylum Chordata; class Amphibia; order Caudata; family Salamandridae; genus Lissotriton; species Lissotriton vulgaris. Next base: position 1,015,589,068 of record NC_141696.1, on the reverse strand, counting down.
TTTTTAAGCAGTGGTAAAGGCTGCCTTCAGTAATCCATGCAGCTATCCACACAAAATTCAGATCTGTTCTTTGCAGCAGGCATATTCATCTTCTGCACTACTTTATGGCGAGTCAAAACTATCACTTAGCAAAACTCCAATCCTTCTCTCTAGTAGGAACACTAATCACAAGAGGTATTGTGACATTTTTATTGATGCCTGAAAGCTTCATGCTCAAGTAACTCTGCAGCAGGTGCCTAAATCAAAAGTTATTTCTGAACACATCAACCCCCTTGAATCAGTGCCCTCCCTCCAGGTCAGAGGCTCCCTTACAGTTTACACCAACCTAAATCCGACCCTGCCGATAGTGGAACATATTTGGGAACTTTGTCCTCCGTAGGTAGATGTTGATATGAGACATGCCTTACACTGACACATGCGTATGTTCATGGTTAATCACAGATGTGGGTGTTGGTATACATGACATGAATGATGAACCATGTATGAGGCATGCAAACACCCCCACATCCCCCATGGAATACCTCCCTTACACACATTGTCATCCATTCTCACCTGTCAGTGGGTGTGTCAGGTATTAGAGTTTAGCTTACCTACAAGTAGGCCATTTCCAAATTTTTCAATCTGTAATCGGTCATTGATGATGCAGTGCCAGATTACGTAGGCATTATGCACCCTGGCAGGGTATTTGGCCAGCATGTTGGTGAAGAAGCCCTATGATCCACATTGGCTTGAACATTTATGGAGTGTGCGTGCGGTTCCTGAAGAGATTTGCTGTGGCTGCAGGAGATAACATTTGCAAATGTAATGGCTATTTCTGACTCTATCTCCCAGGACCTCCTTTTTAAACTCAAGTCAGGCTCTCCCTCGGAGCCCTGCCCTGCTAGTTTTCTGGCTAGGACGGCGGAGGTTCTGAACCCGCTGATCAATCCGATTCTTAATTTGTCACTGACTAGTGGTGTTGTCCCTGCGGTTTGGAAACAAGCGATGGTTGTTCCACTCCTTAAAAAGCCTGGCCTTGACCCAGAGAGTCATGCCAACTATAGGCCAATTTCCCTCCTGCCTGCTCTTGCAAAGATAGTGGAAAAGCATGTTCATACTGTGCTCTCCACTTTTCTTGAAACCCATAGCTTGCTGCATTCCACCCAGTCGGGCTTTCGATCCAATCTAAGCACTGAGACGGCACTTCTGGAGGTCAATGAAGCCATTTAGGAAGTGCTGGATTCGGGTGGAAGAGCCATGTTGGTAATGCTAGATCTGTCGGCGGCTTTTGACACCGTCCCTCATGAGGGTCTCCTCAGCAGACTCCATGACATCGGTCTGGGAGGGACAGTGTTGAGCTCGTTTAGATCTTATTTCGCTGGCAGATGGTCTGGGCCCCCCCTTACTCTGCCGAAGTGCCGCCTTTGGAGGTCGGAGTCCCTCAGGGGTCGGTGCTTAGCCCGACTCTTTTTAGTATCTTTATGACCCCTTTGGCGGCGCTGGCAGAGTCCTTTTGGGCTCAGATCATGTCATACGCTGATGACACCCAGCTCCTTTTCACTTGTGGAAGGGGGCTGAGTTCAACGGAGAGAGCATCCGCGGGTGCCTTGGGGCTGTTTTTGATTGGTTTCAGCGAAACAGCCTCAAGTGCAACCCTGATAAATCAGAGGTGCTTTTCTCCGGGTGTCAGGCTGACCCGAGCTGGCAGGATTGGTGGCCTGTGAACATGTTCCATCCCACGTCCTCTTCTCTGGTTGCTAAGAACCTAGGGGTCAAAATTGACATCAGCCTATCACTTAAGTCTCAGATCCTGGGTCTGACTGGCACTTGCTATGGTCTCCTTAAAATGTTGCGCAAGTTTCTTCCCTTGCTCCCGTTGGCGCATAGGAAGACTACAGTCCAGGCTCTTATCTGTTCCAGGCTGGACTACTCAAATGTTTTATATTTGGGTCTTCCAGACTATCTTTTACAAAAACTTCAGGTGGTCCAAAACTAGGCGGCACGGGCTATTTTTGGCCTACCGCGCCGAGCGAGAGCCTCGGACCTGTTACTTTCCCTACACTGGCTCCCTGTTAGGAAGCGGATTGTTTTTAAAGCACTTACGCTGGCGCACAAGGCACTCCATGCGGTGGGAGCTGAATATATTCAGAAACGTCTTGCTTTCTACAAACCTACAAGATCCCTCAGATCGGAATCTCTTGGTCTTACCACTGTCCCTGCTGTTAGGAAAGCAAGGGTAGGGGGACGCTCTTTTAAACACCTGGCTCCCCAGTTATGGAATACCCTCCCTCTGTCGCTCCGCTGTACCTTGAACCTGCTGGCCTTTAGAAAAGGTCTGAAGACGTGGCTCTATGGACAGTGATCTGCTTGTTTCTTCATCTCTTTCTGCCTCCCTTTGTAGTTTGCTGTGGGTCAGAAAGCGCCGGGACACTCCCTGGAGTAGCCGAGCGCTATATAAGACACCCATAACATTAACATTAACATTAACAGTTCTAGGTGCCCAGCAAGTGTAGGGACCCAGCGTTGGCATAAAATCCTTATTTGGTCTAAAGCTGCAGTTCCTGGGTGTTGACCAAGAGAAGGGAGAGGGGTGTCCGCCGCATTGATGGTATCGAGGATGGAGAGAAAAAATGAGGATAAAAATAGCTGGGAGATTCGAGCCACTCAGGTGGCTGTTGTCTGAAAGAACGCAGATGCCAGCATATATAGTACCGCCAGTGTGAAAAGTTGGCCTGGCATATGCTGTCCACTATTCTAGTGTGCACCTTGCACCAGTCCAAACAACCCTTATTGATGGTAGGATTAAAGACAACCTATATAAAAAGCTACCCAACTGGTAGCTGTGGAGAGCAGCCTTCAGGCTAAGTCTTGAAGGAATGTAAAGCAGCTTGTTTTACCAGTCTATAATCTCATGAATGACCAAATGAAAGGAGAACCACACCTGGTATATATATAACATATAAGTATTTATTCTAAACACATCTCTCTAGTCTTTTTATGAGGCTAGACGCAAAAGTACATTCAGTAAACTTAATTAGCACACAGTAAATTAGCACAATATACGGGGCGTACCAAACCATATATTAAGAAAGTGGTATAAGAACCACGACTCACATAGAGACAAGGCCTAGAGCCTTAAAAACCGCTGGGGCCACCAGGAACCACACAAGGTGGTGACACAGGAAAAGAATAGTTACCTTCGTGGGGACCCATCAGTTGACGGATCAGGGATCACGAAGGGGCCTCAAGTAGAAAAGCTAGAAGTGGGCTCATGGAACACTCGTGGAGTGTAGGCCCACAAATTCGGTGCAGATGGTGCCCGATGGTGCAGATGGTTCTCGAGACCAATGCACAACTTCAGGAAAGCTTGGGAAGACGATGCACTTCCAAACGTGCACATGTCCAGGAGTTCTGGTTCCACGTCGCTCGTGAGGGCTGCGGGTCTCAGCTTTGCTGGCATCTCGTGTCAGCCTCTGAGAAGTCTGGAAGTCCATGTCCCGAGTCACAAATACTTCCGAGCCTGTTGGGAGCTTCAGAAATGCAGACCGGGAAGATGATTATTTGGTGCCTGTTTGAACAGGAGAGTCACTCCTTGACCCCAAGATTCTTCAGTCCACTAGTCCATATAGTGTGTCGAATTTCCAGGATTCACCTTCAGAGTTTTGTCCAGGTATAATTTTAAGTCCTAAGGACTGGGGTCCCTTACCTATACTGAAGAAAGGGGTTGGACATATTCTGAGGACTCACCTATGGGAGGGTCTGGGGAGAAGAGTGGTAACACCCCTTTCCTTTTGTCCAGTTTCGCGCCAGAGTAGGGGCAGAGTGCCTCTGCAACCGGTTTGAGCTGGGGTATGCACAGGGACACCAAGTGTGCCCCCAGCACTGTCTGGAAAGCATTCTCTGAATGCACTCACCCAGCCCCAATACACCAAACCTGTCTGGGAGGTGGTTACACTTCCCTGTGACAGGAAACCTATTGTCCAGGCCTCCCCTGCCGGAATTTTGACCAGGACCAGGAGGTCAGACCCATTTCTCTGGCTGCAGCATCCATTTTGTGATGCTAGGGTTCTTTTAAACTATTACTGATTAGGTTAGTGTGTGCATGTCTCTCCCTCTAGAAGGGTGGAAATCTACCCCCGCCGACAGGACTGGCAGCGGGGAGGGTAGGATTCCAAAGTGTTTGGCACCAAACACAACATGTTTCAATGCAGGCATTCCAAAGATAGCATTTACCGCAAGGTTATAATGCACTAAAAAGTATAATGCCTGGATGCATCACAGAACAGCTTCAGAGAATAGGCTTCAAAAGCTGCAGAGGGGTCCAGTTCATGCATGGGCACTCTATCACACAAAACCAAGCACTCTGCCTTCAGGATTGATAAGGCCTGCCATAGGAGTGACTTATAGGTTTATATGTATCAGTGATTAAAGGTAGATATAGGTAACCTATATCTTAGTAAGGGGTGCATGCACCACCTTACCCAGGCTGCAGTAGCAGACCTGTGGTGCCATTTTGGAAGGCTTCACAGGGGTGGCATAATACATGCTTCAGCCCCTGGTAGGCCTCTGGGGTACGTATGCCCTTCGTACCAAAGGCACCATATACTAGGGACTCAAAAGGGTAACCCAGTAACCAATCTGGAGTGTACCTAAAGTACATGCAATCATTTAAGAGAGGAAGCAGCTAGGCTGGGGTCCTGAATAGCAGGACCCCTGCCAGACTAAAGTTGAAAAATAGTGAAACACCAGCAAAAATTTGGGGTACCCATGGTAAGCAGATCCTACTCTCTTACAGCCACAAGCTTCACCTTTGGAGTGATGTTGGTAGCCCTGCCAGCTGTTGGCTGTAGCCATGGGGCAATCAGGTGTAGAAGGTCTTCAATGGACTGCCTCCTCAGCCTGTACAAATGTATTACCTCCTCCTCTCTAAGTCCTATCAGAGTGGTGCTCTGGCAAACAATGTGCTCCCTTCTCCTGTGTTGCCTTAGTGGCAGGGGTGGGTGGTTGGTGTTTAGTGGATTGTGGTGCTCACCTCCGTGCGACACCCAGGTGCAAAGTAACTACCTTCTTGGTGTAGCTCTGATTGCAAAAATGGCCTTTCCAGCTTCTCTTTATATAGCAAAGTGATGCGTTATTTCTTGCACGTGAATTTCACAGGCGCAGGAATATTGATGTTACCTCAAAGCTGCGCGACTTATGCATTCACTACATCACTTTCCAAAAATATCATAAATATTCATGCGTCACTTTTACTCTGGAAATTACGACAGAATGACTACCTTGCTTATAATAATACCTATGTGATGCAGGAAATTGCAACGCAGGCTTCAAGAAGTCAAAAAGTGACACATTCTCAAAGATATGTCACCTTGGAAATTGAAGAGCAGTGATTGCGCCACCAAAGCATCAAATACTTTGCCGCATTTGTGGCGCAAGCTCCTTGTAATTAACCCCCTTCGTTTCTAACTCTCAGTTCTGCTGAGTATGCATGGGATAACCTGCTTGAATTCTTGCGAGAAGCAATCTCAAATATTAAGGACAACATTCAAAAGGCAAACGTTTGCAGATATTTTAACCACCGGTTTCAAGCAATGATGGGTTTCATCTGCAACAAAACGAATTCTCCTCTCGGTGAAGTAACTGATTTCTTTTGACGTAAAGAGTACTAAGCTGCAGGTGCTCTACATATTCACATGCTGCTATGGGTAAAAAATGCTCAGAATTTTGGATGAAGATACTGATGAGTCTGTCTTGTCTTTCATACAACAGTATGTGACATGTGTCATCCCAAAAGATACTGCTGACAAGAGTTTAAGACAACACATTTTACCAATTCAAAATCATAGGTGTGGAAGATATTTTCATTGAAAATACAAATCCGAAGGAAAATTGTACATGAGATATCATTTTGGATTCCCATGAACTGTGATCTCAGAAAGAAGAGTGAACAGCTTTTTGTCTACAGTCAGATACACCCTCACATGGAAATCACTGAAAAACACATGCAACCTGAGAAGAACAGAGGCTTCAAAATACATCATTGACAACAATAGTGTCATTCCGAAGATGTGAAATGCAAATATCAATCTACAGTTTGATGCAGAAAACTCCATTGCTGTTGCTCACTACATGACTTCATAAATAAGAAAGTCAGAGAAGACAGAGAAGAAAGAGATGTGGTAGGAGAATTCTGCAGAAAAGAGTGCTACCAAGAAATTCTATAGTTTTGGCTTGAAAATGTTTTCCCACAGAGAAATAGGTTTGTATGAATGTTCAGACAGGTTAGGGTCAGCTACTTTAATATCCAAGTCAAGAGAAAATGTGTAGGTAAGCCTAGGCCTTGCACATTGACAGGTTGTAATAGAGTATCAAAGTATTTTCCAGAAAAATAGTACCTTGCAGAAGTTGAACCTGAGAGTACAGATATTCTGAAGACTGACATGCTTGATGCATACTATCCTAGAAGGAGTCCTCATCTTGAAAACATTTGTGTGTATAAAGTACTTCAGCACTATACATGTAGAAGTAATGTAACTAAAAACAAAGAGCAAGAAACATATGCAGTACTTGGATGTGATGGTTGTTTAGTGAGACACAACAAAGGAGATTTCAGCGCTAATGACAAGGGTAACTCGTCATGGAGTTTCCATTGATTTCAATGGAAATTATATGATCAGAGTAATAATGCCTTAGCAGCCAAGAGGTTAACCACAAAAAAACATAGTAGTCAAACTCCAGAGATAGGAGAGTTTTTCATCTTGGCACTTTTGAAGTTGTTCAAGCCAAAGCCTGTTCACAATCACAATTACTTGGACTCTATGACCGTTATGAAAACTCTTTCAATGCAGTGAAATACATAATTTAATGCTCAGTGTTTCCAATTTATCTGCAAATGTTGGGAGATGAGAATGAACAGGAAGAAACCATTGCTGCTGAGATAGCCAAGGAGAGTTCTCGAGGCAGCCAAAGATCTGCACCAGGAAGTCAAGATCCTCTTGGAAAGCCAATATTTCGAAATGAAGAAGCAATAGCCATGAATGAAGTGGAAAATTCAATGCAGCAAGCAAGACAGGAAACTGTTGATTTCAAAAAGTTAGTTGAACAGTATTTATGGAAGACTACAATGATACCTGTGGAACAGGATCACTGAAACAATATTGATGTAAAAAATATTGAGTTACAAAAATATCGAGGTAAAAATATAGAATACCAAAATATCGAACTCCTATCTCCAAACAGGTAAGTACAAAAATATCGAATCAAAAATATCGATGTAAAAAGGATAGTTAGTCAAAATATCGAATTTTTTAAAAATGCTTTAAATTAATTAAAAATTAATTAAATAATAAATATAATTAACTTAAACATACTTAAACTACTTAAATAACCTTAAAATTAATACATAATTAATATAATTGTAAAATGTTTTTTTACAAATTAATTTGTTAATACATTTATCTATATAAACATAATATTAATAAAATATTTACAATATTTATACCGTAGGATAGCGGAAAGTGTAAAATTTACTATAACCACTCCCATGCCAACAGTAGAGAAAGCGTTGGATAGCAAAGGGGTTAAAATTACTATTCCCACTCCAAAGAGTGCAACAGTAGGGAAAGCATTGGATAGCGTAGCGGTAAAAATTACTATTCCCACTCCAGAAAGCGCAACAGTAGGGAAAGCGTTGGATAGCGGGAGGGTTAAAATTACTATTCCCACTCCAGAGAGTGCAACAGCAGGGAAAATGTTGGATAGCGTAGGGGTAATAATTACTATTTCCACTCCATAGAGTGCAACAGTATAGAAAGTGTTGGATGGCGTAGGGGTAAAAATTACTATTCCCACTCCAGAGGGTGCAACAGTAGGGAAAGTGTTGGATAGCGTAGGGGTAAAAATTACTATTCCCACTCCAGTGAGTGCAAAAGTAGGGAAAGTGTTGCATAGCGTAGGGGTAAAAATTACTATTCCCACTTTAAAGACTGCAAAAGTAGGCAAAGCGTTGGATAGCAGGAGGGTTAAAATTACTATTCCCACTCCAGAGAGTGCAACAGTAGGGAAAGCGTTGGATAGCGTAGGAGTAAAAATTACTATTCCCACTCCAGAGATTGCAACAGTATAAAACGTGTTGGATAGCGTAGGGCTAAAAATTACTATTCCCACTCCGGAGAGTGCAACAGTAGGGTAAGCGTTGGATAGCCAAGGGGTAAAAATTACTATTCCCACTCCACAGAGTGCAACAGTAGGGAAAGCGTTGGATAGCGTAGGGGTAAAAATTACTATTCCCACTCCAAAGAGTGCAAAAGTAGGGAAAGCATTGGATAGCGTAGCGGTAAAAATTACTATTCCCACTCCAGAAAGTGCAACAGTAGGGAAAGCAATGGATAGCGGGAGGGTTAAAATTACTATTCCCACTCCAGAGAGTGCAACAGTAGGGAAAACGTTGGATAGCGTAGGGGTAAAAATTTATATTCCCACTCCAGAGAGTGCAACAGTATAGAAAGCCTTGGATAGCGTAGGGGTAAAAATGACTATTCCCACTCCAGAGATTGCAACAGTAGGGAAAGTGTTGGATAGTGTAGAGGTAAAATTTACTATTCTCACTCCAATGAGCTTAACAGTAGGGAAAGCGTTGGATAGCGTAGGGGTAAAAATTACTATTCCCACTCCAGAGAGTGCAACAGTATAGAAAGCCTTGGATAGCGTAGGGGTAAAAATTACTATTCCCACTCCAGAGATTGCAACAGTAGGGAAAGTGTTGGATAATGTAGAGGTATAATTTACTATTCCCACTCCAATTAACGCAACAGTAGGGAAAGCGTTGGATAGCGTAGGGGTAAAAATTACTATTCCCACTCCAGAGATTGCAACAGTAGGGAAAATGTTGTATAGTGTAGAGGTAAAATCTACTATTCCCACTCCAATGAACGCAACAGTAGGGAAAGCGTTGGATAGCGTAGGGGTTAAAATTACTATTCCCACTCCAAAGAGTGCAACAGTAGGCAAAGCGTTGGATAGCGGGAGTGTTAAAATTACTATTCCCACTCAACAGAGTGCAACAGTAGAGAAAGCCTTGGAAAGCGTAGGGGTAAAAATTACTATTCCCACTCCAAAGAGTGCAACAGTAGGGAACGCATTGAATAGCGTAGCGGTAAAAATTACTATTCCCACTCCAGAAAGTGCAACAGTAGGGAAAGCGTTGGATAGCGGGAGGGTTAAAATTACTATTCCCACTCCAGAGAGTGCAACAGTAGGGAAAATGTTGGATAGCGTAGGGGTAAAAATTACCATTTCCACTCTATGGAGTGCAACAGTATAGAAAGCGTTGGATGGCGTAGGGGTAAAAATTACTATTCCCACTCCAGTGAGTGCAAAAGTAGGCAAAGCGTTGGATAGAGGGAGGGTTAAAATTACTATTCCCACTCCAGAGAGTGCAACAGTAGGGAAAGCGTTGGATAGCATAGGGGTAAAAATTACTATTCCCACTCCAAAGAGTGCAAAAGTAGGGAAAGCATTGGATAGCGTAGCGGTAAAAATTACTATTCCCACTCCAGAAAGTGCAACAGTAGGGAAAGCGTTGGATAGCGGGAGGGTTAAAATTACTATTCCCACTCCAGAGAGTGCAACAGTAGGGAAAACGTTGGTTAGCTTAGGGGTAAAACTAACTATTCCCACTCCAGAGAGTGCAACAGTATAGAAAGCCTTGAATAGCGTAGGGTTAAACATTACTATTCCCACTCCAGAGATTGCAACAGTAGGGAAAGTGTTGGTTAGTATAGAGGTAAAATTTACTATTCCCACTCCAATGAACGCAACAGTAGGGAAAGCGTTGGATAGCGTAGGGGTAAAAATTAATATTCCCACTCCAAAGAGTACAACAGTAGGCAAAGCGTTGTATAGCGGGAGTTTTAATATTACTATTCCCACTCCCGAGAGTGCAAAAGTATACAAAGCCTTGGATAGCGTAGGGGTAAAAATAACTATTCCCACTCCAGAGATTGCAACAGTAGGGAAAGTGTTGGATAGCGCAGAGGTAAAATTTACTATTCCCACTCCAATGAGTGCAACAGTATGGAAAGCGTTGGATAGTGAAGAGGTAAAAATTACTATTCCCACTCCAAAGAGTGCAACAGTAGGCAAAGCGTTGGATAGCGAGAGTGTTAAAATTACTATTCCCACTCCAGAGAGTGCAACAGTAGGGAAAGCATTGGATAGCGTAGGGGTAAAAATTACTATTCCTACTCCAGAGATTGCTACAGTATAGAAAGTGATGGATAGCGTAGGGGTAAAAATTACTATTCCCACTCCAGAGAGTGCAACAGTAGGGAAAGCGTTGGATAGCGGAGGGGTAACAATTACTATTCCAACTCCAAGGAGTACAACAGTAGGGAAAGCATTGCATACCGTAGTGGTAAAAATTACTATTCCTACTCCAGAAAGTGCAACAGTAGGGAAAGCGTTGGATAGCGGGAGGGTTAAAATTACTATTCCCACTCCAGAGAGTGCAACAGTAGGGAAAGTTTTGGATAGTGTAGGGGTAAAAATTACTATTCCCACTCCAGAAAGGCCAACAGTAGGGAAAGCGTAGGATAGCGGGAGGGTTAAAATTACTTTACCCACTCCAGAGAGTGCAACGGTAGGGAAAGTGTTGGATAGCATAGGGGTAAAAAAAGTACTATTCCCTCTCCAGTGAGTGCAACAGTAGGGAAAGTGTTGGATAGCGTAGGGGTAAAAATTGCTATTCCCACTCCAAAGAGTGCAACAGTAGGGAAAGTTTTGGATAGTGTAGGGGTAAAAATTACTATTCCCACTCCAGAAAGGTAAACAGTAGGGAAAGCGTTGGATAGCGGGAGGGTAAAAATTACTATTCCCACTCCAGAGAGTGCAACAGTAGGGAAAGTGTTGGATAGCGTAGGAGTAAAATTACTATTCCCACTCCAGTGAGTGCAACTTTAGGGAAAGCGTTGGATAGCGTATGGGTAAAAATTACTATTCCCACTCCAGTGAGTGCAACAGTAGGGGAAGTGTTGGATAGCATAGGGGTAAAAATTACTATTCCCACTCCAAAGACTGCATCAGTAGGCAAAGCGTTGGATAGCAGGAGGGTTTAAATTACTATTCCCACTCCAGAGAGTCCAACAGTAGGGAAAGTGTTGGATAGCGTAGGAGTAAAAATTACTATTCCCACTCCAGAGATTGCAACATTATAGAAAGTGTTGGATAGCGTAGGGGTAAAAATTACTATTCCCACTCCGTAGAGTGCAACAGTAGGGAAAGCGTTGGATAGGGAAGGGGTTCAAATTACTATTCCCACTCCACAGAGTGCAAAAGTAGGGAAAGCGTTGGATAGCGTAGGAGTAAAAATTACTATTCCCACTCCAGAGATTGCAACAGTATAAAACGTGTTGGATAGCGTAGGGGTAAAAATTACTATTCCCACTCCGGAGAGTGCAACAGTAGGGTAAGCGTTGGATAGCGAAGGGTTAAAAATTACTATTCCCACTCCACAGAGTGCAACAGTAGGGAAAGCTTTGGATAGCGTAGGGGTAAAAATTCCTATTCCCACTCCAAAGAGTGCAAAAGTAGGGAAAGCATTCGATAGCGTAGCGGTAAAAATTACTATTCCCACTCCAGAAAGTGCAACAGTAGGGAAAGCAATGGATAGCGGGAGGGTTAAAATTACTATTCCCACTCCAGAGAGTGCAACAGTAGGGAAAACGTTGGATAGCGTAGGGGTAAAAATTAATATTCCCACTCCAGAGAGTGCAACAGTATAGAAAGCCTTGGATAGCGTAGGGGTGAAAATGACTATTCCCACTCCAGAGATTGCAACAGTAGGGAAAGTGTTGGATAGTGTAGAGGTAAAATTTACTATTCTCACTCCAATGAGCTTAACAGTAGGGAAAGCGTTGGATAGCGTAGGGGTAAAAATTACTATTCCCACTCCAGAGAGTGCAACAGTATAGAAAGCCTTGGATAGCGTAGGGGTAAAAATTACTATTCCCACTCCAGAGATTGCAACAGTAGGAAAAGTGTTGGATAATGTAGAGGTATAATTTACTATTCCCACTCCAATGAACGCAACAGTAGGGAAAGCGTTGGATAGCGTAGGGGTAAAATTACTATTCCCACTCCAGAGATTGCAACAGTAGGGAAAATGTTGTATAGTGTAGAGGTAAAATCTACTATTCCCACTCCAATGAACGCAACAGTAGGGAAAGCGTTGGATAGCGTAGGGGTAAAAATTACTATTCCCACTCCAAAGAGTGCAACAGTAGGCAAAGCGTTGGATAGCGGGAGTGTTAAAATTACTATTCCCACTCAACAGAGTGCAACAGTAGAGAAAGCCTTGGATAGCGTAGGGGTAAAAATTACTATTCCCACTCCAAAGAGTGCAACAGTAGGGAAAGCATTGAATAGCGTAGCGGTAAAAATTGCTATTCCCACTCCAGAAAGTGCAACAGTAGGGAAAGCGTTGGATAGCGGGAGGGTTAAAATTACTATTCCCACTCCAGAGAGTGCAACAGTAGGGAAAATGTTGGATAGCGTAGGGGTAAAAATTACCATTTCCACTCTATGGAGTGCAACAGTATAGAAAGCGTTGGATGGCGTAGGGGTAAAAATTCCTATTCCCACTACAGTGAGTGCAAAAGTAGGCAAAGCGTTGGATAGAGGGAGGGTTAAAATTACTATTCCCACTCCAGAGAGTGCAACAGTAGGGAAAGCGTTGGATAGCGTAGGAGTAAAAATTACTATTCACACTCCAGAGATTGCAACAGTATAGAAAGTGTTGGATAGCGTAGGGGTAAAAATTACTATCGCCCACTCCGGAGAGTGCAACAGTAGGGAAAGTGTTGGATAGCATAGGGGTAAAAATTACTATTCCCACTCCAAAGAGTGCAAAAGTAGGGAAAGCATTGGATAGCGTAGCAGTAAAAATTACTATTCCCACTCCAGAAAGTGCAACAGTAGGGAAAGCGTTGGATAGCGGGAGGGTTAAAATTACTATTCCCACTCCAGAGAGTGCAACAGTAGGGAAAACGTTGGTTAGCGTAGGGGTTAAACTAACTATTCCCACTCCAGAGAGTGCAACAGTATAGAAAGCCTTGAATAGCGTAGGGTTAAACATTACTATTCCCACTCCAGAGATTGCAACAGTAGGGAAAGTGTTGGTTAGTATAGAGGTAAAATTTACTATTCCCACTCCAATGAACGCAACAGTAGGGAAAGCGTTGGATAGCGTTGGTGTAAAAATTTATATTCCCACTCCAAAGAGTACAACAGTAGGCAAAGCGTTGTATAGCGGGAGTGTTAAAATTACTATTCCCACTCCCGAGAGTGCAAAAGTATAGAAAGCCTTGGCTAGCGTAGGGGTAAAAATAACTATTCCCACTCCAGAGATTGCAACAGTAGGGAAAGTGTTGGATAGCGCAGAGGTAAAATTTACTATTCCCACTCCAATGAGTGCAACAGTACGGAAAGCGTTGGATAGTGAAGAGGTAAAAACTACTATTCCCACTCCAAAGAGTGCAACAGTAGGCAAAGCGTTGGATAGCGAGAGTGTTAAAATTACTATTCCCACTCCAGAGAGTGCAACAGTAGGGAAAGCATTGGATAGCGTAGGGGTAAAAATTACTATTCCTACTCCAGAGATTGCTACAGTATAGAAAGTGATGGATAGCATAGGGGTAAAAATTACTATTCCCACTCCAGAGAGTGCAACAGTAGGGAAAGCGTTGGATAGCGGAGGGGTAACAATTACTATTCCAACTCCAAGGAGTACAACAGTAGGGAAAGCATTGCATAGCGTAGGGGTAAAAATTACTATTCCTACTCCAGAAAGTGCAACAGTAGGGAAAGCGTTGGATAGCGGGAGGGTTAAAATTACTATTCCCACTCCAGAGAGTGCAACATTAGGGAAAGTGTTGGATAGCGTAGGGGTAAAAAACACTATTCGCACTCCAGAGAGTGCAACAGTAGGGAAAGTATTGGATAGCGTAGGGGTAAAAATTACTATTCCCACTCCAGTGAGTGCAACAGTAGGGGAAGTGTTGGATAGCATAGGGGTAAAAATTACTATTCCCACTCCAAAGACTGCATCAGTAGGCAAAGCGTTGGATAGCAGGAGGGTTTAAATTACTATTCTCACTCCAGAGAGTCCAACAGTAGGGAAAGTGTTGGATAGCGTAGGAGTAAAAATTACTATTCCCACTCCAGAGATTGCAACATTATAGAAAGTGTTGGATAGCGTAGGGGTAAAAATTACTATTCCCACTCCGGAGAGTGCAACAGTAGGGAAAGCGTGGGATAGGGAAGGGGTTCAAATTACTATTCCCACTCCACAGAGTGCAACAGTAGGAAAAGCGTTGGATAGCGTAGGGGTAAAAATTACTATTCCCACTCCAAAGAGTGCAACAGGAGTGAAAGCATTGGATAGCGTAGCGGTAAAAATTACTATTCCCACTCCAGAAAGTGCAACGGTAGGGGAAGCGTTGGATAGCGGGAGGGTTAAAATTACTATTCCCACTACGGAGAGTGCAACAGTAGGGAAAACGTTGGATAGCGTAGGGGTAAAAATTACTATTCCCACTCCAGAGACTGCAACAGTATAGAAAGGCTTGGATAGCGTAGGGGTAAAAATTACTATTCCCACTCCAGAGATTGCAACAGTAGGGAAAGTGTTGGATAGTGTAGAGGTAAAATGTACTATTCCCACTACAATGAGCGCAACAGTAGGGAAAGTGTTGGATAGTGTAGGGGTAAAAATTACTATTCCCACTCCAAAGAGTGCAACAGTAGGCAAAGCGTTGGATAGCCGGAGTGTTAAAATTACTACTCCCACTAAAGAGAGTGCAACAGTAGGGAAAGCATTGGATAGCGTAGGGGTAAAAATTACTAATCCCACTCCAAAGAGTGCAACAGTAGGCAAAGCGTTGGATAGCGGGAGTGTTAAAATTACTATTCCCACTCCAGAGAGTGCAACAGTATAGAAAGCCTTGGATAGCGTAGGGGTAAAAATTACTATTCCCACTTCGGAGATTGCAACAGTAGGGAAAGTGTTGGATAGCGCAGAGGTAAAATTTACTATTCCCTCTCCAATGAGTGCAACAGTAGTGAAAGTGTTGGATAGCGTATGAGTAAAAATTACTATTCCCACTCCAAAGAGTGCAACAGTAGGCAAAGCGTTGGATAGCGGGAGTGTTAAAATTACTATTCCCACTCCAGAGAGTGCAACAGTAGGGAAAGCATTGGATAGCGTAGGGGTGAAAACTACTATTCCTACTCCTGAGATTGCTACAGTATAGAAAGTGTTGGATAGCGTAGGGGTAAAAATTACTATTCCTACTCCAGAAAGTGCAACAGTAGGGAAAGCGTTGGATAGCGGGAGTGTTAAAATTACTATTCCCACTCCAGAGAGTGCAACAGTAGGGAAAGCGTTGGATAGCGTAGGGGTAAAAAATTACTATTCCCACTCCAGTGAGTGCAACAGTAGGGAAAGTGTTGGATTGCGTAGGGGTAAAAATTGCTATTCCCACTCCAAAGAGTGCAACAGTAGGGAAAGTTTTGGATAGTGTAGGGGTAAAAATTACTATTCCCACTCCAGAAAGGCCAACAGTAGGGAAAGCGTAGGATAGCGGGAGGGTTAAAATTACTTTACCCACTCCAGAGAGTGCAACGGTAGGGAAAGTGTTGGATAGCATAGGGGTAAAAAAAGTACTATTCCCTCTCCAGTGAGTGCAACAGTAGGGAAAGTGTTGGATAGCGTAGGGGTAAAAATTGCTATTCCCACTCCAAAGAGTGCAACAGTAGGGAAAGTTTTGGATAGTGTAGGGGTAAAAATTACTATTCCCACTCCAGAAAGGTAAACAGTAGGGAAAGCGTTGGATAGCGGGAGGGTAAAAATTACTATTCCCACTCCAGAGAGTGCAACAGTAGGGAAAGTGTTGGATAGCGTAGGAGTAAAAATTACTATTCCCACTCCAGTGAGTGCAACTTTAGGGAAAGCGTTGGATAGCGTAGGGGTAAAAATTACTATTCCCACTCCAAAGAGTACAACAGTAGGGAAAGCGTTGGATAGCATAGGGGTAAAAATTACTATTCCCACTCCAATAAGGGCAACAGTAGGGAAAGCATTGGATAGCTGAAGATTTAAAATTACTATTTCCACTCCAAAGAGTGCAACAGTAGGGAAAGCGTTGGACAGCGTAGGGGTAAAAATTACCATTCACACTCCAGAGAGTGCAACAGTAGAGAAAGTAAAAACTTCATATATGAATAAAAATAAATGAAATATTAATAGCAAATACAAATTAATTAACAATAATTAACAATTGTATATAATATAATAATGAATCATTTAAAAATACCCAAAAAATAATTATTACAAATAATTACCTATTAATACAAATTATTTACCAATTAACATTTAATTAATTGAGAATCAAACATTTATTAATAATTACAACAAAGCAACACCAAAAAATAAATAACAATATTTATTTATTCACACTTAAATTACTTCCCACCCTATTCCCCTATAAACCCAAAACCCACTACAGAACATAAATTAATAAAATTAATATAATTAACAATTAAACTATTAATTAAAATTAATTATTAATTATATTTTAATTAATTACCAATTAGAAATGTATATATTTATTAATTCCAAATAAATACCAAAAAAAAATTTAAAAATGAAATTAATTATATTTAATTTACTTCCCACCCTATTCCCCTATAAACCCACAACCCGCTACAGAAAATACATTAATACAATTTACATAATTATCAATTAATCAATTAATTAAAATGAATTACCAATTATATTTAGTTAATTACCAATTAAAAAGTTAAATATCAATTAATTCAAAATAAATACCAATAAATACATTAAAACATTCAAATAATTAAAAGTAAATTACTTCCAACCCTATTCCCCTATAAACCCACAACCCACTACAGGAAATACATTAATAAAATCAACATATTTATCAATTAACCAATTATTTAAAATAATTAACAATTATATTTTAATTCATGTCCAATTAATTATCATTAACTATTAATTCTAAATAAATCCCAATAAATAAATTAACATATTTAATTAATTATAATTAAATTACTTCCCACCCTATTCCCCTATAAACCTACAACCCGCAACAGAAAAAACATGAATAAAATAACATAATTATCAATTAATCAATTAATTAAAATAATTAACCATTACATTTTAATTAATTACCAATTAATTCTCAATTAACTATTAATTCTAAATAAATACCAATAAATAAATTAACATATTTATTTAATTATAATTAAATTACTTCTCACCCTATTCCCCTATAAACCCACAACCCGCTACAGGATTATATTACGCAAAAATTAAATATCATAAAATGAATTAATTATAATAATTTATAAAACAAATATAAACTTTTTACACATATACTAAAATAAAAAATACTTAAAAAAATTAATATTAACTTACCTCAAATTCAATATTTTTGTTGTCTATATTCTGTCATTCTAGATTTTTGTTGTCTATATTCTGTCATTCTATATTTTTGTTATCTATATTCTGTCATTCTATATTTTTGTTGTCTATATTCTGTCATTCTATATTTTTGTTGTCTATATTCTGTCATTCTATATTTTTGCTGTCTATATTCTGTCCTTTCGATATTTTGTCCATACTATACTTTGTGATTCGATATTTATGCTATTCTATTCGATATTTTTGTGGTCTATATTCTTTCCATTCGATATTGTGTCCATTCTATATTTTAAACTCGATATTAGTGTATTTTGATATTAAAAACTCGATATTTTGACTGTATACCTGTGGAGCATAACAACAAACTAGAATACCAAAAATTATCTGGTGAGGCTTGTCACGAGATAGCAAGAGTATTAAAAAAACTGAAGCTTCTAAATATTGATGAATTGAGTATGATTTCAAATCGAATGCTTGCCTTCATACATTTAAGAATGCGGCAGATACTGAAAACATAATTTGATGTACTGGTTCGTGGGAAACGTGTAGTTGTCTTTGGTGACCTACTACAACTAATACCTGTAAAAGGACAACCTTTTTTTAAAACACTTTTCCATAATGAAACAAGAAATTCTCTAGGAAGTATTGGGAATGTGAATATTTGTGAAATCTTTGAATACAAAGAATTATTAATGCATATGCCCCAAGCATCAGATAAGGAATATGGTTAGAGTAGGAATACTTAAAAAAGACGGGCAACATGCATTTGTGAACCTGCTAGTATTGTTGCGGGGATGCGATGGCGCTCCCCGGCTTTACTCCTTTTGCTGGGTCTCGAGGATGGAATCCTGGGCCCCGTCCTGACATCGTGAGGGGGTGTGATGGCACTCCCCCTCCACTTTTCTCCTCTGATCCCAAGGATGGGGTCCTGGCCCCTTTCTCTTCCCACTAGAGAAGCACGGCACAGCTACCTGCATTTTGTGTGCTGAGGCAGATTCTGAGCCTTACCCTACCCCAGAGGCACAGCTGAGAATGGTGACAGAGCCCAATGTGCCTTGTCGCCGGCTCTGGAGAAATGGCCAAAGGCCTTCTATTTTAGGAAGGCATATTTCTGATCTTGCTAGGCTGATTTTGATGCTTATTGTGTTTTTTGTCTCCTGGTGGCCAGACCTAGCTATGTGGAGCACTTTATTCTGGCCTCCTGGCTTCCAAGATACCAAATTTTATAAGGAGCTACTTTCACTGCCTCCCTGCACCAGCCTATTGCTTGGGTTTCTCCGGGCCTCTCTCTCCTTGTGCAGATCCCAGTCTTTCCCTCACCTCAAGGGGTGTAAGGGGACCAGCTGGTCATGGAAGTAACCCACTCCTCTTGGGATCAATCAGTGTCAGAGTCTTGGAGCCTGATGGAAATCAGGGGGTTCCTCCTTCCAATTGTCCATGGTGGTCACCTCCAAGTCCAGTGTCCAGCAGGTAAGTATAACCAAGAGACAGCTCTCTCCCTTGTGCAGGACCTTTTAAGTAGGGACAGGAGTGTCCAGCAAGGCCATGCCTCTGGCCTATCCTAATGTGCCACATCAACTATCCGCCCCTGTCCCAAAATCTCTACACAGTTTTCTGGGATAGCTCAAATTGGTGTCACCCAGGAGTTATTTGCCACATGTCCTCTTGGAATCTC
Source organism: Lissotriton vulgaris (assembly GCF_964263255.1). NCBI lineage: Eukaryota > Metazoa > Chordata > Amphibia > Caudata > Salamandridae > Lissotriton > Lissotriton vulgaris. Next base: position 1,015,569,914 of record NC_141696.1, on the reverse strand, counting down.
ACCTCCACCCCTTGCTGACATCAGTGGCAGGTGCCAGGACCTTCTCCCAGCAAATCCTCAAAGGAATCCCTCCTGTGGCTTGTATCCAGAGGTCTAGACTCCCTTCTATGTAGACTGGCCTTGGGAAGGTTGTCTTCCTGGTACAGGAAGACAGCTGACTGATTGGTGAAGAGTAGTTCACCCAATCACACCCTCTTTCGGGGCTAGCTTAAGCATTGTTAATTGCTTCCTTTGAGGGGTGAGGCCTTTGTTCCTGCAACTGGAAAGAAAAGTAATTAACCCAGCCCAGCAGGGTGACAAAAGGCCTGGGCTCTGATCCTGAACTGAGTCACAGATATATGTTATTCCTGAATGACCCATAAGCTGTACAGATATGCTTTTGAACTTTATAGAATTCTTCTTCTTTGCTCAGGCTACAGTGTACATTGGTCTGACTCTGAAGTTTGTATGGCAAAGAGAACTGGAGCTGCGCCCTAATGCAGCCTTTAGCATAGGCATATTATGGAGTGTTCCTACAATCAGACAGTAAAGCACACTGACTATCCCTTACTGGTGTACACCTACATTATAGGACCTATCAAAGGTCACTACCCAATTCAGCATAGTCTCTTCTGCTCCAGGCTACCTGGGTGTAGAGTCACCCACAAGTAGCCCTTTCACATGTGAACACATGTGTGTGCATGTGTTCACCTTAACCAGCCAAGTGTCCCTCACTATCGCAGCAGCCTTATCTTGAAAGTTGGACACTGGTGGTAAACATGCATGTCCATTTTACCATGAGTGTAATGTGGATGAGTCACAAGTTATGAAGCTCCCCCACAGTAAAAGGGCAAATACCAGGTAATCAAAAAGCAAAAAATCTAGGGGGATCAGATGATTAGAATAAACTTCTCACATGCATGCCCCTGTCATGAACTCATTCAATCATCCATGCATCACTCATGCACTTATTGTAACATCCATACACTGTGTACTCATTTCATCATCCATGCACCACTCATGTATTCATTCAATGATCTGTGCACCACTCATTCACTCTCTCTAACATCCTTACACCACTCATGCACTAATTCAAGTATCCATACTCATTTACTCATTTAGTCATCCATGCACCACTTATGTACTCATTCCAACATTCATACAACACTCATACACTCATTTAAACATCTATGCATCACATGTGCACTCATTCCAACATCAATACACAATTCATGTACTCATTTACTTATCCATGTACCACTCATAAGCTCATTCAATCATCCATGCACTACTCATGCACTCATTTAATCATCCATGCACCACTCATGCACAGATTCTAACATCCATGCACCACTCATCCATTCATTTAATCATTCATGCACCACATATGTTCTCATTCTAACATCCATGCACCACTCGTATACTCATTCAGTTATCCATGCACCACTCATGAACTCATTCAATCATCCATGCACTACTTATGCACTAATTCAATTATACATTCACCACTCACACACTTATTCAATTACCCATGCAGGATTCACCTATACTGTTAAGCACATAGCCATTCACTCATTCACACAGCTACTCACGTGACACTGATTCACCTATACAGTCAATCAGATAACTAGTCACTCAATCATATAGCATGCTTTATCTTGTTTAACCATGAAAGCTGGTTCTAACAGGAGCTTGTTTGTGTTTTTTGGTATAACTATTTTTATGGCACGAAGGAGAGGAAAAATTAAAACAAGCTGTGAAACTATGTGTTTGGAGATAAAATGAACATTTGAGGTGCTTTGCTGCATCTCAGATAGCCTCATCGGACTACTCTCCAGCAGTGACTATAGTTGTACAGTCCATTCAGTACATTGCCATGCCACTCAATTCAGGGGCCAACTCCACATGACAGCTCTCAAGTTGAGAGGGAATTCGCTGCCCTGGCACTGGTGGAGTGGTGTGGCTCACTGGTTAGAGGCGGCAGACCCCGGAGCAGAGGGCGGCCCGGGACCAGGGTTCAATTCCCGACACGGCAGGGTCGTGGACCAGGGTCAGCGGACTCGATAATTCTCACCTCGGTGCCTACTCCAACCAGGGATCACACTCGGCAACTCTGGGCATTAGCATGCCTCATCTCCACAACGGCCCCCCACATACGCCGGGGATGCCTGGCTTCACCTTGGAGATACCCAGTAGGGACCATCTCACAGGGAAAGCCAGGACGGGTTCCCCAGCGGTCTATTGCGCAGAGATACTCCTTTGGGAGTCAATTCTAGTGCGTTAGAAACCTGCAATTAATTAATTAATTAATTAACTGGTGGTGCTGCCTAAGATGTTTATGGTCCTGCAGCTTCTCCGTCCTTCCTTGCTCTTTTAGTTGAGTGGAGTGATACGTTTTGAGATGGTAAAAAATATAAGTTGTACCACAAGTGTACTTTTTGTTAGACCCACTTGATAGTTTTCCCACAAAGAGAGCATTTAACAAATGTCACAACCTTCTTTGACTCTCCAGAAGGTATGCTAAAGAAGTCCCAGGAAATACTTGCTTTTTTTAGCTGAGGTTATTTATCTGCACCATCTTCATTTCCCCCTCCTGAATGTCCTGCCCTGGCTCCTGTTGCACTTGATCCTCCTGCCTACCTCGTTTTGCAATTTATTTACACATCCTAAACATAAAACTCATCTGGTCAGAATTATCCTACACTGAATGCAACATTCAGGAAAAAAGATATAGATGGAGACTTCCAATTAGGATACCTGAAAAGTGCATTATCCAACCATATCACTTTCTTTCCAGATCACGTGATCTTCGCGAACACAAATGTCATTGCAAACATCACAACACATTTGTGAATATATGTCATGATGACTTGCAAATTGACCTATGTTGGGTCTTCTAGTTGGGGCTGGGTTAATGTCTTAATCTGTTTGGGGGATTGGAGTGGGGGGAGGGGTGTAGTTGGGGAACCTCGGTTTGTCATCCCTAGGGATGCTCAGGGAGAATTAGCTGAACATAGGTTGGAGGGAAGGGCAAATGTTGGGGATATTCTCTCAATAGTTTCTTGTGTTTAAATAGCACTGTTTCTCTTGTTCTATTCATGCAATAAGGTAACCCCACCAATTTCAGACAGTCGCTACAACAGACTCTGGAGCTCTTGCAGCACAGTGCATCACCGGCTGCTAACGATACCCCCTATCCGTCAACATGACGACTGTGACATATTTATCCTGGAATATCACCGCAAATCCAGACTAGTCCATGCATACCTAGCCCGACCTGGTGTGGTCATATGTTTTTTACAAGAGACGCATCTGGCCACTGGCGACACAACCCACCGATGGTGCACGGCACACTATTTCTCCGTCTACTCCAATTATGCCTGGGGTGTAACAATCCTGCTTAAAAAAGGTCTCCTGTGGCACACAACTCACTCGATCTTTGACAAGGTGGGGAAATATGTAATCCTGGTGGGCACACTCTAAGCTCAACAAATGGTCATGGTTGATATTTATGGCCAAATTTAGATGACCAAGACTTTTTTCTCAATGTCTGGAGACAGGTCCTAGATTGTGGCTCTCACCCTGTAATATGGGTAGGGGACTTTCACGTGGTGCTGCAGGGGCCCATTGACTGCTCCAGCAACAGATTACAACACCTGTGCTCGGAGGAAGCCCTTAATACACTCATTGCTGACAATACACAAATAGATATATGGCATCACACACACGCTTCTCAGCGATGCAGCACCTGTTTTTCCTCCACACACAGCTCATGGTCTTGTAATGATTATTGGATAGTGTTGAAAGATGTTCCCACTTGGGTCACAGCAATATATCACTTACTGTGCGCGTAATCCTACTACTCGCTGGTTAGGCTGACTCTTCAGATACAGAAGACTTTCCCTCTGTCATTCCTGTGGAGACTTCCTCCGCAGGCCCTGCGTGATGTGATGTTCAAAGAAGAGATCCAGCAAGCCATTGGCGATTACTTTGAACCAAACAAAGGGTCTGAATCTTCACCATCTACACTTTGGGAGACTTTTAAAAAAAATATCTTTATTACATTTTTATTATTTTCACGATACAAATAAATCAAGCATAAAGATATATTGCACTTACATACAAAATCATTATCACTGTGACATTACATATATAGTCCCAAGTATTACCAATTAGTGAGCACAGCGTAATTTACCTCCAGTTCGCAAAAGGTGACGTGCATTGGCAGTTTGATATAAGTATAGGATACCCTTGCATACTTTCACCTCTTATTGAGGGGCAGGACATATCTATCATGTGGGTCTTCTTCTTGCAATGATTGATCAGATGTGAACATGTCTAGTAACCCCACTTTGTACCACTTGTGTATAATATAATCATTGAATAACAATAGACAATAAGGCACAGATGATAGAAAATGAACAATTTTGCTGGTTGCAAGATATCTTCGTTTTTCTACTCTTGAACCATAACCAGAAAACTTTTTCAAAAATATAAAAGAAATGAAAATATCAGGTACAGAAACAAACATGTATCTAGTGTGGTACGTGCCTTTAGAGTGAGGTCATGTCGAGGATAATGCGCAGTATAGAATTGGGTCGTTGTTCCTAGTCAGTACATAATTGTGTGGGTGCCAAGGCATCATGCGCCCAGGATCGTGTCTATGTAGCATCATGAAGGAATGTGGGGTCATTGCCCAGTCTAACGGCCATGTCCAAGGGTGTCCTGTGTACACGGGCCATCTACTCCACCCAGGCCTCATTTCAGGCGTCATCTCCCAAGATGGGGGGAGCGCACAATGCTATGCTAGTTTGTACAAAAGTTCTCAGGATGTCGTGCCAGGCCTGTGTGATGGGAATCTTCTCTATGAAGAATGGTGCTCTCCGCTTGCGCCCAATTTTCTAGCGATTTTAGCCAATGGGGTGCCTCCGGCGGATCTTTATGTTTGTATCTCTTGGTTATCAGCCATGTTGCCGTGATTAAACCTAGGTTATAGAATCTAGTGAAGTAGGGGGCAGGACCACAGCATGTGCGGTAGGTCACCGTCTTGTAGATGGCATCTTAGACAATCAGTGGTGGCGGTGTTAAAATATTTAATAATCTTGTCTGGCGAGAGATACGCTCTGTGTATTATATACGTTTGTATGAGCTTGAAACGTGAGTTACGCGGCATGCAAGTGGTACTGGCTAGGACACGTTACCTGTCTTTATCTGCCCAGGGCTGACCTCTGTCTTCAGCCCATTAGCACATGTGTAAGCAGGGCCTGCACTAGCCAGTGAATCACATGTCTCCTACCCCATCACATGCTGGTACTGTAGCAGCTGATGTGTTTGTTGATCAATTGTCAAAGCCCCCCATGTCAGTGTCAATGTCCTTATAATGGCTGCGTGTAGGAGGAACTGACCCACTGGCAGGCCAGTGTCCGCTGTCAAGGTTGCAAAGGGCAACAAGGGACCATTGGTGTATACAACTCCTAGCGTCTCCACTCCTGCCTCAGTCCAGGGCGTCAGCGCTACGTCCGTTACAAAATCTCTGCCTCAGGGCATACTGACTGGTGGCAGTATTGGGGCATAGGGAATAGTGTCATTTGTAAGTTGTAGGCTCCTTCGGTAGCACCTATGGGCCAACTCAATATGGAACTGTGTCTGATGAGGTGGTTTCGCCAGTGGGTGGAATCAGCTACAGATTTGAAGCTGTGTCCATGAACACGACTCAGTGGCGGTATCTGCCAGGTTCTTGCCGCTTAGCCACTTTGCGACCCACTGCAACTGCGCAGCTAAGTTATACAATTCTAGATGAGGAACTGCCAAGCCCCCGCTTTCTGGCAGCGCATACAATTTTCGCAGCGCCATCATGGGCCGTCCTGTGTTCCCTATTAGACCTCTGATTAACCCCTCCAGCTCCTGGAACAGCCGCACGGGGACATATACCGGCAGATTTGCAAAATAATACAATAGCCTGGGCAGCAGTATCATTTTAGTCAGGGTGATGCGACTCAATACTTTTAGTGGCAGAGTGTCCCAAAATTGTATCTGTGCCCGAATGGAGGAGATGGCGCACACCATCGATTCCGATCCGGTAAAAAGTGCTCCGAATTGCTGTACGGAGCGTTTTCCCCGTACGAATCGTACCAGAAGGCGTCCCTGTATGAATGTGCAAGTACGATCACAACCTAATGCGTCACTCTGTACGCCCCGTAAAAAATGCCGTACAAATCGAAAGTCCATACGAATAGCAGTCGGCTGACGCACGACGCTACGTCTGAACGTAAATAGACCGCGTCTCCCGAACCACAAAGTACATTCCGTGTTCTACACACTCCGTACGGCTCTTTTCCTACGAGAGCTCAAAACTACCGTAAAACCACACTCCAGCACAACCCGCACCCAGGTATGCGACAAGCAGGACATGGACGCCATCGTCTGTGTAATCCCTATCCTCTACGCCCACCACCTCGTACTGAGAAACCGACGACGGCGCAGAAGGTGAGTACAACGAAGTTCTACATACCTATACGTCTTGCAACACGCGCACATCTCCATTTCACGATTGTAATGTCTGGCCATGTTGCACCACACACTCCCGCACATCACCAGTGAAATACGGTGACCGGCCGTACCTACGTCATCGACCACGGTGTACGGTATGTCACCGCAGTACACCAGTGCAATACGCCGCACCTACGTCATCGACCACGGGGTACGGCAGGTCACCGCACTACACCTGTGCAATACGGAGACCGGCCGTACCTACGTCATCGACCACGGGGTACGGTACATCACCGCAGTACACCAGTGCAATACGGAGACCGCCCGCACCTACGTCATCGCCCACGGGGTACGGCAAGTCACCGCACTACACCTGTGCAATACGGAGACCGGCCGTACCTACGTCATCGACCATGGTGTACGGTATGTCACCGCAGTACACCAGTGCAATACGCCGCACCTACTTCATCGACCACGGGGTACGGCAGGTCACCGCATTACACCTGTGCAATACGGAGACCGGCCGTACCTACGTCATCGACCACGGGGTACGGTACGTCACCGCACTACACCAGTGCAATACGGAGACCGCCCGCACCTACGTCATCGACCACGGGGTACGGCAGGTCACCGCACTACACCAGTGCAATACGGAGACCGGCCGTACCTACGTCATCGACCACGGTGTACGGTACGTCACCGCAGTACACCAGTGCAATACGCCGCACCTACGTCATCAACCACGGGGTACGGCAGGTCACCGCACTACACCTGTGCAATACGGAGACCGGCCGTACCTACGTCATCGACCACGGGGTACGGTACATCACCGCAGTACACCAGTGCAATACGGAGACCGCCCGCACCTACGTCATCGCCCACGGGGTACGGCAGGTCACCGCACTACACCTGTGCAATACGGAGACCAGCCGTACCTACGTCATCGACCACGGGGTACGGTACGTCACCGCACTACACCAGCGCAATAGACGTTTGGCACATACGCCTGCAATGTGATTGTAAGTGTAAGTGGTGAGCAGAACACCCACCAGTGCCCAGCATCAGAGTGTGTGCCTAACACCCCCCCCCAGTGCCCACCAGTGCCCAGCATCAGAGTGTGTGCCTAACACCCCCCCCCAGTGCCCACCAGTGCCCAGCATCAGAGTGTGTGCCTAACACCCCCCCCCCAGTGCCCCCCAGTGCCCAGCATCAGAGTGTGTGCCTAACACCCCCCCCCAGTGCCCACCAGTGCCCAGCATCAGAGTGTGTGCCTAACACCCCCCCCCCAGTACCCACCAGTGCCCAGCATCAGAGTGTGTGCCTAACACCCCCCCCCCCCAGTGCCCACCAGTGCCCAGCATCAGAGTGTGTGGCTAACACCCCCCCCAGTGCCCACCAGTGCCCAGCATCAGAGTGTGTGGCTAACACCCCCCAGTGCCCACCAGTGCCCAGCATCAGAGTGTGTGCCTAACACCCCCCCACCAGTGCCCCCCAGTGCCCAGCATCAGAGTGTGTGCCTAACACCCCCCCAGTGCCCACCAGTGCCCAGCATCAGAGTGTGTGCCTAACACCCCCCCCCCCAGTGCCCACCAGTGCCCAGCATCAGAGTGTGTGGCTAACACCCCCCAGTGCCCACCAGTGCCCAGCATCAGAGTGTGTGCCTAACACCCCCCCACCAGCGCCCCCCAGTGCCCCCAGTGCCCAGCATCAGAGTGTGTGCCTAACACCCCCCCAGTGCCCACCAGTGCCCAGCATCAGAGTGTGTGCCTAACACCCCCCCCAGTGCCCACCAGTGCCCAGCATCAGAGTGTGTGGCTAACACCCCCCCAGTGCCCACCAGTGCCCAGCATCAGAGTGTGTGCCTAACACCCCCCCCCCCAGTGCCCCCAGTGCCCCCCAGTGCCCAGCATCAGAGTGTGTGCCTAACACCCCCCCAGTGCCCCCCAGTGCCCACCAGTGCCCAGCATCAGAGTGTGTGGCTAACACCCCCCCCCCAGTGCCCACCAGTGCCCAGCATCAGAGTGTGTGCCTAACACCCCCCCCACCAGTGCCCCCCAGTGCCCAGCATCAGAGTGTGTGCCTAACACCCCCCCAGTGCCCACCAGTGCCCAGCATCAGAGTGTGTGGCTAACACCCCCCCCCGAGTGCCCCCCAGTGCCCACCAGTGCCCAGCATCAGAGTGTGTGCCTAACACCCCCCCTCCAGTGCCCACCAGTGCCCAGCATCAGAGTGTGTGCCTAACACCCCCCCCCCCCAGTGCCCACCAGTGCCCAGCATCAGAGTGTGTGGCTAACACTCCCCCCCAGTGCCCACCAGTGCCCAGCATCAGAGTGTGTGCCTAACAACCCCCACCAGTGCCCCCCAGTGTCCCCCAGTGCCCAGCATCAGAGTGTGTGCCTAACACCCCCCCCCAGTGCCCACGAGTGCCCAGCATCAGAGTGTGTGCCTAACACCCTTCCAGAGCCCACCAGTGCCCAGCATCAGAGTGTGTGGCTAATACCCCCCCCAGTGCCCACCAGTGCCCACCATCAGAGTGTGTGCCTAACACCCCCCCCAGTGCCCCCCAGTGCCCACCAGTGCCCAGCATCAGAGTGTGTGCCTAACACCCCCCCAGTGCCCACCAGTGCCCAGCATCAGAGTGTGTTCCTAACACCCCCCCCAGTGCCCACCAGTGCCCAGCATCAGAGTGTGTGGCTAACACCCCCCCCCAGTGCCCACCAGTGCCCAGCATCAGAGTGTGTGCCTAACACCCCCCCACCAGTGCCCCCCAGTGCCCAGCATTAGAGTGTGTGCCTAACACCTCCCCAGTGCCCACCTGTGCCCAGCATCAGAGTGTGTGGCTAACACCCCCCCCAGTGCCCACCAGTGCCCAGCATCAGAGTGTGTGCCTAACACCCCCCCCAGTGCCCCCCAGTGCCCACCAGTGCCCAGCATCAGAGTGTGTGCCTAACACCCCCCCCCCCAGTGCCCACCAGTGCCCAGCATCAGAGTGTGTGGCTAACACCCCCCCCAGTGCCCACCAGTGCCCAGCATCAGAGTGTGTGGCTAACACCCCCCCACCAGTGCCCCCCAGTGCCCAGCATCAGAGTGTGTGTGGCTAACATCCCCCCCCCCTGCCCAGCTGTTACACAAAAACACATACCATTGTGAACCGCATTACCATCTGGAGATTGACACATATGAACATACCTAAATTACAACTTGACACCAGCTCCCAGGCACACAGCAGTCACAGACATTATCACACAAAGTCAACTTCAGAAAATAACAAGAATTGCTTTATTCAGCTGCTCCAAAAAATAAACGCAAATAAGAGTCCCTGCTCATTAAAGGCCAATGTCCAGTCCAAAAAAGTCTGAGCAACATTTGTACCTCCATGGGTGTGGGCACACCCAAACTTGCCTGCACATGGCGTTTAATCCGCAGTGGAAACGATGGGGCCATCATCTGTGGAATCCTCCGGCACCGCATGGACAGGAGAGGGAAGGACAGGCGTAGTGGGTGCAGGTGTAGTGGATGCAGCCACACTGGCTGGTGCATTGCCAAAAGTAGCTTCAAAAACCTGGCTGCACACCTCAGCCAGTGCGGAAAAACTAACACCTGAACCCGGGGACACATTGGGGGTGGAGGTAGAGGGCTGTGAGTCTGTACTCCTGGGTGTGTGGATGCGTGTGTGCGTTGTGTCCCCTCTCCCTGTGGGTGTGCCTACATCCCCTTGAGATTGGGTGCGTGGAGCTTTGAGCTTTTTCTGACGTGTGGGTGTGCTGGGTGTGTGTGACCTGTGGCGGCTGCGTGTATGTTGTGTAGATATGGGAGAGGCAGAGGTGGATGGGTCTGAAGGATGGGGGGGAGACAGATGCTGTGGGGAGTACATTGCTGCCGTCAGTGTTGACTCTATGGCAGCCACACTCCGACATAGATCAGACATGGCCGATGACATGCCCTCCATGAACGACACCAACTGTGTAATCAGTTGTGTATGTCCATGGAGGACAGTCAGTATGGATGTCTGACCTACTGCAATCTGCCGGAGTAGGTCCACAGTCTCAGCACTGGGGGCAGCAGGGGACACAGGGGCAGGGGCTGCGGTGCCGGGAACAAAGGAGACACGGGTGCTAGCACGGATTCTAGGGACACCAACGACTGGGAGGGTGGAGATGGTACTGGAGGAGGGGACGCCAGCCAAAGATGATGGAGAGACCATTGCTGCATATTCCCCCTCCTCCTGAGAGTCTGACTCGGAGTTGTCGGCATGGTAAGATGTGTAAGTCACATGTCGTCCGGCCTGCAGACTCTCATCACCCTCCGTGCCACTGCCTCCCTCTGACTCCTCAAAGCAGGTGGCACTGTCGCTGTGTCCCTCTTCCTGGTCCGCGCCTGTGTCCCCTCCAGATTCAGATGATGATGCTGTGGCCAAGGAGAAGAATAATAACATATCAGTCATCTGTACACATCAGACATGTCAGCTACAATTCATTAGGCTTCATTTCTGAACATGGCATGCATCATGAGTCACATGAGACTGAACACTGCACAATGATAAGTCTAGTTTTGGCCAATTGCGAGAGACACTAGACATAATGTATAGTAGGATACAAGCAACAGTGAAGGGAAAAAATCTATCATGAGCGACACAATGATGATTGACTGCCTGACAACAGGATAGCTGATGAAGCATCACAGCTCATGTACACACCCTGCCACCCAAACCCAGACCTGCACATGTTGAATTTCCTTACACCTTGTGCCACATGGGAAAAGTCCTTCCTGAAGTGACATGTGATGCAATCCTGGGACCTGAACCAAGTGTAACATCACCTCCCACTGGCATCACGGCTGTTGACACCCCAAGCCTCATTGTGTGACTGACCATCAATAGTAATTACAAAGAACATTCGACTTATTTGGCAACTATGCACACACGCACTGCCCAGTGTGAGTATGCATAAGCCCAAAATATTGCACATGTACATTGTGCACCTGTAGCCAACACATGACTATTTGAAAGAGTACCATGGACAAAGGCCACTGAGGCTGACTTGTGCAGAAGACACATGTTTAGACTCAAGATCAGTGCCTAAATAGGAAGAACGGCAGACACAGTGCACATGTGGTGCCACATGTAAGGTTCCAACAGGTGTCACAGACCCCCCCCTCCAACATGATGATGTGCAAAGGAAGATGCATACAGAGACATTGCACCATAGGAGTACATGTGAAAAACAAACATCATCCAAAGCGCAGGTCAAATGTGGATTAGGGCAAGGCATGTAAAGAAGCAGCTGCAGAAACTGGGACATTCTGATGCCAATGCATGGAGTGCCTGTCTGACCACAACACTCAAACTATGGGAGTGTGCCCATGCCTTGGAGCACTGCAGGGAGCATGTGACACACATCACAACAAACAGACATAAACCTACCCACTACTTGCTGCTGTCCCTCCTGCAACTGCCTATGGAGGTCTGGGAACACCACTTCCAGGACCCGGAGCATGTTGGGGGTGAGGTGGCGGGTGCCGCCATGCCGGTGTGGAGCTTCCAGCTTTAGCTGTACTCTGGCGATGCGGCGGCTCCAGCACCGGATGTCCTGCCACCTCTTCTTGATGTTCCGGAGCCTCCTGCGAGGCCCCCCCTCACTCCTTACAGCCCTGGCAATGTCCAGCCAGATTTCACCCTTCTCATAGGCAGATACCTGTCACAAATGTAAAGTAAAACAGCATCAGTACACCTGGTCCTTGTTCCAAACACACACATATGTGCACTATAAACTTGATGATAACAGGGCATTGTAAGCTAAACACATTAGCATTTTTGGCCACGAGTATGTGGCCTGTGAGCAAACACCACTGCATGACATGCCATTGAAAGGCTACAGATGACATGATGGGTGCTAAACACTCTCCGAGCATGGCACTCACTGACCAATGTATGCTACATCTGGGTGCACTGCAGCACGTGACACGCTGTCACACACCCCACTGCAACAAAGAACCCTCTAGTAACAACACTGTACACCCTGGCACTCACTCCCAACAACATTGCATCTAGACACTATACATACACAGTGGCTATAATGTCACACACACAACAGGTGCACACTCCAAGGTATTGCACACATCACTCACCTGATCCTTTGGTCTCCCATACAGCTTGCTGTAGTTAGGCAGGAGGGCATCCAGCAGGGCCTTGTTCTCACCATCAGTGAATGCAGGTGCCCTCTCCATGCTAAGCCAATCAGGGTCCAGAGGATTCAGAGACAGCAGCTGTGGTTACCACACCAATGTTGTGCAGGCAAGTGCCCTACCACAGCCACATGCTGCCTTATATCTGTGCTGCAGAGGGGCTGTGAGTCCAAGGAGTAGTGTTTGATAGGCCACCATAGTTAGCATCCTACGTTCCATCCAATCACTTCACACATATGGACATGACACACATATGCATGGTTTGAAAACTGAGCCTGAGCTGAACAACAACTTTTGCAACATTGTATACTTTTGCCCAACTGAATTTTCTCGAACACCTGTAGGAGGCTCAAAAAATTCTGTATCCATGACAACCTGGTTACATTTTGATCTGTCCACTGTTCCCCTGGATGTTCCCTATGTATTTAATCAAATACCCACACAAGTAAGGTGTCATTGCCGTTGCAACCCATTCAATGGTGTAACGAGGCGTACACACGCACGTACCATTGGGGTACGCTTTGCTCGCGTAGGACTGAAATGCAATAGGGAAACGAGGCGTACACACGCACGTACCATTGGGGTACGCTTTGCTCGCGTAGGGCTGAAATGCAATAGGGAAATGAGGCGTACACACGCACGTACCATTGGGGTACGCTTTGCTCGCGTAGGGCTGAAATGCAATAGGGAAACGAGGCGTACACACGCACGTACCATTGGGGTACGCTCTGCTCGCGTAGGGCTGAAATGCAATAGGGAAACGAGGCGTACACACGCACGTACCATTGGGGTACGCTTTGCTCGCGTAGGGCTGAAATGCAGTAGGGAAACGAGGCGTACACACGCACGTACCATTGGGGTACGCTTTGCTCGCGTAGGACTGAAATGCAATAGGGAAACGAGGTGTATGTACAGTGCGTCAGACATGCTCAAGTGAACGATTGTGTAGGCTGCGTTCCTGACCTCCTTCATGTCACCATTGGGAGAGTGACTCCAGGAAATCACATAGCAGGAATGTAGTCTACCCTCATGTTGACAATGTGGATGCATACATCAGCATGGCATCCTAATATCAGCATGCCCCAGGTGTGGCAGACATTGAAGAAGCACAGGGACTGTGACCTAGTGCCTCAGTTGATGTGTGAAGAGCTGGCAAGACTTGTCATTACTCCTTTAGCACATGTGCATCACATGCATACAACACTTTGCACCGGCGTAACGTCTACAACATATTGCGATGCACATCAACACTGGACTGCCACACCATTCAGTACAGGGAACTGGCACATGATGACAGCAACATGCCCACTGTGACAGAGGTGTAATAGACGCACAGCATGACCCTGAGTCACCACGTCATGTGTGTGCCATATGTGATATTGTGCCTGCTGTTTGCATATGAAATGTTCAGGACAGTATCATATTACTCACCTTAGAATATCCCCACGTGTCATCCTGGACATGCCAATTTCTGCTCAGTAGTACACTTGTGTGTCGGTAGGCATGTCCTGCGGCTCACCGTGTGTTGTTGGCGTTGTGTGTGCCGTGATGACGTTGTCTGGGTACTCATACGTGACCTCAGCGTGCTCACGTCAGGTCCTCTGTATTAACAACACCTGCGCTGGTCCCGTATAAGTGTAACCTAACTAATTTTTGAAACAAGATCATAGTACGATCACTTCTGACCATTTCACCTGGATTGTCTGACTCAGGACGGTGCCAATAGGGATGTCCATTTCAAAGCCTGTGAGGATTGCAACCCTCTCATGTTGGTGACTGACCCTCACCGTCGGTGTCTCCACAGTGTTCACGTCAAGCAAGACAAGTAGAGCTGCTCCGACTGCTGGGACCAGACATATGAATCCAGGTGTGATTGGTCACACATGCCGCTCAGATTCCAGCAGTTGTCCCTGCAGCACAATGGCTCATGGTCTGGACGTAGGAGGAGTGCCTGGGCGTGGGTGTTGAGACATCATACCCCCTGGATTTGACATCAGTCCTCCAGGGCCAAGTTGTCAGGTAACCCATATATGTGAAAGAGATGTCATCACACTTCCAAATCAACACAATGCACGTGCAATGCTGCATGGGATTCGGGTGACACCGCCCACGCGGCTCTGTCAGATTTGCAGCCGTCGTAGCCTGCACCACGACCTGTGGTCCTCATGTCCATGATGTCCCTCACACCACCAAAGGCCTACGCGGCGGATTCTGGCCCAGCGGACCCGTCTGGGGGCACTTGCGCGTCTGGTGATTTGCCCGTGACGCCATCACTCACTTTGTCCCTGACGCAGGCGGAGCATTTGTGCCAGACCCGCTGTGACAGAAAGGATCTGAATGCTGATCCTGGTCCTCGCTGGTTCACCTCACAACCTCACTGGCAACTGTCCCCCAGGTGCCAGCCTTTGCGCCGTTCTCGGGTGGTGGTGTCCCCGATACCACACCCTGTACGGCACTGGCGTGTGAACTGTGCGGCAGTATACCGCCATTAATGCTGCAGGGGGGGTTCAACTCCTACGAGACGGCCACAGCTCATGACAGGCCTGATTATCAGGGAATGGGTGTCAATGAGTATTGGGAGGGTCTTGAAGACCCACTGACACATGAGTGTCGGCCCCAAGGTGACAGGACAGGTGGACTGGGGCATGCAAGTGGTCTGGACACCTAGCCAGACACTGGTGATGTCTCTACTCCAAACGTGTTAATGGATGAGCGACCAACGTACAGTGTAATGTTTATGTGGGCGGCCAGAGCCTTGCCCATTCATTTCCCCGTTGCCGCGGTGAGAACCAACCTCCTCACTGAGGTCCTTCAAGTGCAGTCACGCTCCGCTGAGCGTCTGCAGGCCTATCCTGAGGAATGTACTGTATCTATATTGTTCTGCATGTACAGGCACGCTGCATGTTTGGCTGTAGCTAAGCACGTTGTCAGACGACCACACCCCTCCCCGGACTGACCATGTGCCCTGTCCTCCCACCCCACCCCAGAGAGCATGGGCATCCAGCCCGCCAAATCACAGACCACATTCCCCGTAGCTCCGCTGTAGAGGGTATCCAAGAGGTCTGAGCAGTACGGACAGATGTCATCATCCTCCCTGAGTCTGGGACTGAGGTCTTCCAACATCACATGCCTCTTTGTCCGCTTCCCACACTGTCTGTGGGACATGGTTGTGTAACTGCTGGCAGAGTGTGCGTTGTAGGTAAGGCCAATACTTGGCCAAGCACTTGTAGGATGCCAGTCAGCGACACCGTATTTCATCCAGTGATGGCTCAATATCCCCGACTCACATAGATGGCATCCAGGGAGGCAAATTTGTCTGAAGATTGGTATGTATTCAAAGTCAGGAACATGCTACTTACTACTGTTCCATTATGATATTTTGTTACGAAAGGTAAGTAACAAGTTCATACATTTTAGTACATCTTCTGTAGGAGCATCCATATTGTGTCCTTGCCGTGATTACAGGGTTTCTAATGTACGCACACCATGCCACTTGTGTTAATGAAGCGCTCATATGTGTGATTGCATCACAGACCATTTGTGACTAATCAAACATTAATGCAGTATGATGATGTTCATGTAATAGTTAGGGAAATATCACACCGCAACATGACTATGTCAGAACTGTGCAAATGATACCACATGTGGTGTGTGTATTGCTGTAAGCTGTCTGGATGTGCAGACAACCTCCTACTGACATTCACATGCCGTGTGTCACTGACATGATACATTGTCATGCTCAATAAGACCTTTCCATCAGATATTTTGTATGCATGTCATATCCATTCCACAGACCACAGGTCTTGTACTGTTCACGGAGGAGTGGCTGGGAGTTGGAACATGTTACAACAGTGTGTCTCCCACGCCACACTCACACTTGTCTAGATTTGTTGAAGCAGTGTTGCTTGTGCCATGTACATTGTTATTGTCTTAGTCAGACAGTTGAACACATTTTCTAATATTTGTGTATTGCAGGCCGTTACCTGATTTGTAAGCCATGAGGGAACGCAATTGCATCCGTCGTTATTGCTTCACCAGACAGATGATCAAGGACCTGATGGACAGACTGGAGGCTCACCTGCAACCACGACACAGGTATCCAACGGCGCTGACACCCAAGGTAAAGGTGATGGCAGCCCTCCATTTCTTTGCCACAGGTACGTTCCAATTGACCATAGCTGATGTGGGAGGGATGTCTCAGACCATGTTCAGCCGTGTATTGACAGATGTTTTGGCAGCGATGTTGCTCCACCTTGATGAATTCATCACATTCCCTACTCCAGAACAGTTGACAGATGTCAAGGGGGGATTCTATGCCCTGGGACGCATGCCACATGTAATTGGTGCAATTGATGGTACACATGTTAGTCTGGTGCCACCACAGGCTCAGGAGCAAGCGTATCGCAACAGGAAACACTACCACTCAATAAATGCCCTGGTGGTGTGTCTTGCCAACATGATTATCTCACATGTCTCTGCACGTTTTCCAGGATCGTGCCA
Organism: Lissotriton vulgaris; assembly: GCF_964263255.1. Classification (NCBI taxonomy): domain Eukaryota; kingdom Metazoa; phylum Chordata; class Amphibia; order Caudata; family Salamandridae; genus Lissotriton; species Lissotriton vulgaris. The sequence continues at coordinate 1,015,552,763 of NC_141696.1, read as the reverse complement.
CGATGCTTTCATCATGAGGCGTAGCAGGGTACCACAGATGATGCTGCAGCTGCACAACCACCGGGCATGTCTTGTTAGTGAGTATACTCTGTCAGCTAAGTATGTCAGTATGTCACACCTTCTTCATCTGAATCATATTACACACTCATTTCCATGATGTGGATTTGCAGGAGACGCTGGATATCCAAACATGCCGTGGCTAATGACTCCACTACGCAACCCCGCGACAGCTGCAGACCAGCGGTACAACAATGCTCATGCGAAGACCAGGCGGGTGATTGAGCGGACATTTGGAGTCCTGAAGAGCCGGTTCAGGTGCCTGGAATAGACAGGCGGAGCCCTCCAATACAGCCCACGCAAGGTGTGTGACATCGTCACTGTGTGCTGCATGCTTCACAACATAGCAGTGGAGAAGGCCGTGCCGCTCTACCTTGACCCTGATGAGCTGGAACATCCGCCCGTAGAGGATGAAGGCCTTGCCCAGGATAACAGTGATGAGGAGGTAGAAGATGATATCCGGAGTCACCTCATCCGCAACTTCTTCTCATAATGGTGAGTCATAGCTGCTTTTATGTAATACATGTATTACAGAGTTGCATGGGTAGCATGATGTGTATGCAGCAGACTGTATGCAATGTCACTTGGATGTCTGTAGTGCTGTGTCACACAGGTGCAGATGTAATGCAACACACATACGTGCTATGTGTGTACTTGGAATGTACAGGTGTACTACAACATCTGGATATTGAACAGGACATTGTCTGAATGACATTGTACAGAATTTGACCCCTTGTGTGACACTCTCATCCACAGCTCACCCTGCCTGTTGTCCGTTTGGGTCATCGTGGTCACCCTGCTATTGCTCAAAATGATTGCAACGTCAGCCTAATCAACGGAGCATGCATGGACATGTGGAGAAGTCATTTTGGGTAAGGACTCATACGAGGCTGTTTACCGTTGGTATGTGTTGAAACGTGTGGTACATGTTCATGTGCATGTAGTGCGACCATGAATACATGCAACAACAATATGTTACTTATTACATGTATGCCCACTCCCATGACAGGATAGTCACCCCATCTGACAGTCATCTGTTGTAGTTGTATACTCTGGTGGATGCATCAATGTGTGTAGACATTGCCACTGCAACATTGCATATACCATGGTTTGACATTGTGTCAGAGGTCTCAAACACGGACTCTGTGGGGGATTGCAGAATCACTGTGTGCATTTGAATGTGACTGGATCCTCACCTCCACCTTGTGGGACAGTCCAGTTTGGTTGCCCACTGTATGTTCCACATGTCCTGAGAACTGTCCTGTGAATCTGTGGGCATGGATGCATTGCCCCTTGTTGCACTATTTCATGTCACTGTCATGTCGTTACCTCCGTGCAGGTTGAAAATACTGCTCCACCAGCCTTCACAGTGAGTAGCACTTCTGTTTTGAATCACATGATGCCATGTATGTTTTGCTTGAGACATGACAATGTTGGGATGATGCATATGTTAATTATTGTGTTGCACCAGTGGAGTGCGGTCATTCACATGATTCTCGAGTCCCGTGCAGCATTTATGTGCAATGGTAGGGTATCATTTTGTGGTTTGGTTCAACTTCACTTCCAGTTGATATTTCTTCTAACAGCATCTCATGTTTAGCTTAGTATTGCTATGTTGATAGATCAAAAGACTGGCTACAGAGTGCCTTGATTGCATGTTGGTCATTAGCTTCCTCATCATATGTGATTCTTACAGCTGTTGTGGGTGAAGTAAATTTTGCCTACATGGCCCTTATGGGTACACATGATCAAAAACAGATATTACAGTCTGCGTAAGTAGCATTGCCAACTATTTTCATTTGTTTGTGAGGTCCACCGCATCTGAGCCAGTGAATGATTTTTTACCAACATAGGTCTCATTGCATGGTTGCTCACTTGTGAGCGTTTCACAATACTCTAATGGATCACAGACTGTCCTAGGTTTTATGTGTCCGTGTCATTGTATCGGATCTGATGTGATAGCATGATGACTAATGTAATGTTGTCTCCAGTCATTTTACTTCACAGGTGTGACTGGTACAGTGTATCACATGAGGTTTTTGTATTGGCAGTGACATGAGAATGTACTCCTAATGGTTATTTGCCTCTGTTTCAGGTCTCCCTCCCAGCAGTTCCCATCCTCTCCTTCCGTCGCCTGATCACCCTTTTGTGTCTGTCATTTGTACTCAGACCAAGGGGCTATTTGGAGGTGGAACCCTTTGAGCATCACACCACTCTGATGAAGAAAGGTACGGCCAGTCCTTGACAGGCTTGTACCCAATATTACTGCTGCATTACAGGTGACATCATTAATAGTGTCATTTTGAGTCCTTGCCAATGCACATGTATGTTTGACAGTGCTCCATGGGCTCACAATGTAATTAACTCATGTTGTGCATGACGTGTGTTTATTTTTAAGATTCTGCCGCCTTCATGTCAACGGACATGTCCTTATAATGTGCATGTTTAGTATTTGGCATGTAGTATGCTTAAGCTTGTTATGTGTTAACGTGTCCAGCGGGCACATGCATGGTGTTTGGGAAGGCTGTAATACTATATTTTGTGTAAGGTCGATGGCTTTGTAGCAGCTGTTTAGCTTTCCACACACTAGCTGTAGTCTACACCTGCTGACGGTGTGTGTCCTGTGCCCCACTTGTCTGTAAGGGCCCTGATACAGTGACTGTGACCTTTGGTCATTACTGTGCCATTTTATTTGCAGTGACCCCGAGTGAGTAAGACACTCCTGCCTTCACATTCACATGTAACTCTGTGGCTTGCAAATGCCCTTGCGGTATGTGCCCATTTGGCAAGTTGTCACACCCCTCCTGTCGTCATGTCTTCACTCATTGCTGCTGCATGCACAGGCACGATGCAGCACACACGATCCAGGTACACAGACACCTACAGGATGACCCTCCTTCCATCCTTTTGTAGAGCATGCTCCTGCCACCCTACACACAGACAACACCAGACAATCACCCTCCTGGTATCACAATGCTTCTGACTCAGCCACTGCAGCTTATGTGTCTGTGTGTGCAGCACATACTGGCACAACTATGCAGATTCACATGACATTGGGTCTACGTACCACCAGGTCATGTGCCGTGTACAGCACACACACACCTTCCATAGGCACAATATTGTACATTGTTACCTTGTCAACACCACAGCAGGAAAAATCATCTTGCTAACAGTCACGTGGCAGTACACAACCTGGTCACACCACTTCGACATAGCTGTCACAGTCAGTCAAGTTGCCACAGGGGACACACACCATGACCACGTCTCTTGGGTTTGGTGTGATTTACCCAGTCTGGTGTAGGTATGTGTCAGACGTGGGTAGTTGTTCTGTATGCGTTGCTCCCATAACAGGAGTCTAGTACTTGTAGCTACATAGGGGTAGGTCACCTAGTCAGGTGTGCTTGTGTAGAGTGCAACAGCCCATTGCCCACAGTCTGTCCTGCCACCCTTGTCCTTTGCGCCATTCATGACATCCACAGTACTGCATCATGTTGATGATAGTTCACATAACCCTAGGACATTTTTGTAGGTACTCCCTTCGTGGACAACTAGTTTTGTCACAATGATCTGTACACCTCAATGTGACTCTCCTGGGCCTGGCTGTGATAGCAGTTTGGCATCCAAACCCCCCTCCAGCATTTACTATCCCACACAGGTGTGTCTTGCCATCCATGTATATAGTTGTTAGTGATTTCTGACCGATGTGTGTCCTCACACGGAATTTGATACAAGTGTGTGGATTGCTGCTGTTTGTTGGATACCCTTGCATTGTATACATTTGCACACACATATCATTTTATGCTGTGGTTCAAAGATAAATCGACAAATGCGTATGTGGTTCAGTGTATTTATTTCGTGATCTGGTGCAGGAAACGTGAATAGGTGCTGTACATAAAGGGGTTGAATCCAAAGTTCAGTGGTGGAGATGAGATGCCTTACAGTTACTGTCAACATAGTCCAGGACACAGTGCTTGGCATCATCGGGTAGACTGTGACCAGCAAGTCCATGTGGGAGAGTCGCATAGGGGATACTGTTGCACCCAGGGGCAATATGCCAGGTCCTGTGTCCTGGGAGTCGTGCATGGTCCACTGCCCCTCAACGTCTTAGCCGTGGACGACCCACCTTCCTTGGGGGACCCTCAGGTGCAGGCCTGGACGATGCATGGGACGCTACGTCAGAGAGTTCCTCCTCCTCCGCCTCCCAGCTCACTGCGGCTGGTGTCACACTTTGCCGCGATGTTGCTGGCCTTGTGACACAGGGAGGGTGCTGCATGTTGGCAGCTATCTGACGTAGCGATTGGCTCATTTCCCGATGCACCGTCAAGAGCTGAGCCAGACTTTCCTCCACCCGTCCATAATGTTGTTGTTGCCTGGCTATTTGCTCTGCCTGCTGTTCTTTCACCTGGTTGAGGACCTCCGCAAGCTGGCCTACCTCCCTGGTGTCCGGCCGGTATGCCTCCAGGATGTTAGTGAGTTCAGGCATACCGGACCCTGCAGCTGGCTGGCCAGATTCCCGCCTCCGCCTTGCACCTCTGCCACCACCCTGACCCACATGTGCACCCCCTGCGCTTGTGGGCACATCCGGTCGACGGGCCCCCCGAGTGCTGGCAGAGTGGAGGTTGTCTGCCACCTCAGGGGCGCCCGACAAAGGGTGTCCCTCATCTTCAGACAGGCCCTCTGATGGATCATGTGCAGGGCTCTGACCTGTCTGCTGTGATGTGTTGGGAATGATTCCGGTGGTTGGCAGAGATGTAGCTGGTACAGTTGCTGCAGGTGTTTGGGATCCAGAGGTGCCAGGTTGGTTGGGGTCATCCACAGTGCGTTGAGTGGCATGGCTGTCGGTGGGGTCTGTGTCCGGCTGAGCCTGGGACTGGGATCCTTCTCCCCCCTGGGGGGGTGGGCTCCACACGTTGCCCTGTGTGTGGGAGAGAGAGACACTGTTAAGGCACTATCAAGTGACATATTGTTCATTTATCCATTATCTGCATCACTGTCCCACATGCTTTAGATTGTTGTCATTGTTCAGTTGTGCATGTAGTGGTAGTAAATTGACATGTACTCATGGGTATTTTCATTCTTCCATTCTCTTGACAATGACTGACACAGCCATTGATGTGTCTTGTATTGCCGGCACAACACATGTTAAGCATTGCTCAGGTTCACGCAACATCCAGGATATGGTGAAAATCCTTATGTCTGCGTCAAGCATGCACAGAGTTTAGATGCAGCATGTTGATGTAAGACACAGGGCATCATTAATTTGCATAACATTAACTACTTTGGATGTATTTTGCTGTTCCGTGATGGCCACACAATGCCAACACCCCTGGACCAGTACACACACTTATCGATCATGGCTTTTGAACGTGTCACTTCTCTAAGACGCATCACCTTGTCAATACCCATGTCCATGTTGTTACTTACGTGCATCCACATCAGTCATGAGATGGGGCACGTGCATTGTTTGAGAGGCACAATGGACTGGAGCTTCTGCAATGTGCATGTATTACTTGTATGCGTATTCATATGAGTGAGTGTTTAGTTGTGATACATGACAATTGTGACATTGTTGCACTCCTATGCTTGTCCCCAGGGGATGAGTTTCTGTAAGGGGGGTGTATGACAGGCCATGTTAGTAGTTTGCGTGTGATTTGCAAGCCTCCATCGTTCATTATTTGGCTGCCCCTGAAGTGGCATGCTGGCATATTTGTGATTTTGGGTTCATGCACAGGATGTGTGACCTTGTCCTGGTGTTTGTGTTTGCAGTGATCACATGAGAGACTTGTGGTGCCTACACCTGTGCCCATTGTGTACTACAGACCATTCCCAAATGTGTGTCCTGACACAGTACATTGTCCACTGCAAATGGAGGGTGTGTTGCAGGCAATTAGTAGATGACTGCTGTCCCTGGACATTCATCTCTATGGTGTTTTGAAGGCCTGTGCAGTGCTTGGGTGCAACTGTCTGCGTGCCCAGGGGGCTGAGGTGAGGTGACTGAGGCAGGTAGACAGAGGGATGGAGGGAGACAGAGCGAGGGAGGGAGTGCAACAGGGGGAGGGGGCGACAGGGGGAGGGGGCGACAGAGGGAGAGGGCAACAGAGGGAGTGGGCGACAGTGGGAGTGGGAGGGAGAGGGAGACAGGGATGGAGCCAGGTTGTTTGTGCGTGCTTGCTCGCTACACTGCCTTACTGTGCCACAAAATGTTGCTTCTCTAAAAGGTGTGTCCACCACATGAAATTGTTTGGCAACTGTAGTATACTATCTTGTGTGATATTTCCCTATCCCTGTGCATTGGGCATGGTGCTTGGGTGTGTCCCTGGGACATATGGGATGGGAGTAGCCTCCTACCCTTCAACTTCCACCCTTTGTGCCTCCCCCTTGCATCAATCCCCATGTTGTTTAGTCATGCTGGGACTCATGGCCACCCACCCCATGCTGCTGGGCACTGTTGTAAGTCCACCCCTGTAACATGTTTTTCTTGTACACTCACCAGGCTCAACAGCTCCTCCTATTCTGTGTACTCCCACCGGTGCCAGCAGCTCCATGACTTTCTGCTCCCAGGGATGGTATACAGGAGGTCTGCGGGGACCACCACCTCCAGTGTAGTGTGCATTGGCGTAGTCCTGGTCCATCTTCTTCTTGACCATCCTCCGCAGATCATACCACCTGTTCTGGCATTCCCCCCTGGTGCGCCTGATGGGTGCAACAGCATTGACCCGGTCTACGATCCTCTCCCACAGGCGAGTTTTTTCTGCCATGCTGGTCTGTCTGACCAATGCGCCAAACAGCTGTGGCTCGACTCTGATGATTTCATCTGTAAGGATCTCCATCTCCGGGTTAGTGAACTTTGGATTCTTGTGTGTGCTCATAGTGTGGGGTGTATGTGATTGAGGGGGTGATGGTGTGTATGGATGAGGGTGTGTGGTTCTGATTATGAAGGGGGTGGTGTGGGTGTAGATGTGATAGGGTGTATGTGTGAAGGTATGTTGCTGCAATTGTTGGTGTGCTCTCAGTTTCTTCGCAATAATGGGTATGTTCCAAAGGATGATGGGTTTTATGTGTGGACCCTTTTATTGGTGAAGATGTGGGTGTGGCTTATTTAGAATTGGTTGGGTGTGTCATATATGGGGTGGGTGTCAGTGTTGACCTCTGTTTGCCTGTTTAGCTGTGACCAGTTCATTTTTACTCAATGGTGTGTACACAGGAGACATGTTTGGTGTTGTTGTGCTGGTTTGGGTTTTGGCGTTGTGTGCGTGCGCTACTTGGGTGTGCGATCGAGTTCTACGGGCTGTTGGCGGGTGGGGGGCTCGCGTACGCTTGTTGGGGGTGTGTGCGTGCGGTACTTGGGTGTGCGATCGAGTTGTACGGGCCGTTGGCGGGTCGGGGGGCTCACGTACGCTTGTTGGGGGTGTGTGCGTGTGGTACTTGGGCGTGCGATCGAGTTGTACGGGCCGTTGGCGGGTCGGGGGGCTCGCGTACGCTTGTTGGGGGTGTGTGCGTGCGGTACTTGGGCGTGCGATCGAGTTGTACGGGCCGTTGGCGGGGGGGCTCGCGTACGCTTGTTGGGAGGGTGTGCGTGCGGTACTTGTGCGTGCGAGCGAGTTGCTTGGGGTTGGTGCGTGCGGTACATGTGCGTGCGATCGAGTACGGGCCGTTGCCGGGGGGGCTCTCATCCGCTTGTTGGGGGGGTGTGCGTGCGGTACGGGCTGTTGGCGGGTGGGGGGCTCGCGTACGCTTGTTGGGGGGTGTGCGTGCGGTACTTGGGCATGCGATCGAGTTGTACGGGCCGTTGGCGGGTGGGGGGCTCGTGTACGCTTGTTGGGGGGGTGTGCGTGCGGTACTTAGGCGTGCGATCGAGTTGTACGGGCCGTTGGCGGGTGGGGGGCTCGCGTACGCTTGTTGGGGGAGTGTGCGTGCGTTACTTGGGCGTGCGATCAAGTTGTACGGGCCGTTGGCGGGTGGGGGGCTCGGGTACGCTTGTTGGGGGGGGGTGCGTGCGGTACTTGTGCGTGCGAGCGAGTTGCTTGGGGTGGTGCGTGCGGTACATGTGCGTGCGATCGAGTTGTACGGGCCGTTGGCGGGGGGGCTCGCGTACGCTTGTTGGGGGTGTGTGCGTGCGGTACTTGGGCGTGCGATCGAGTACGGGCCGTTGGCGGGGGGGGCTCGCGTACGCTTGTTGGGGGTGTGTGCGTGCGGTACTTGGGCGTGCGAACAAGTTGTACGGGCCGTTGGCGGGGGGGGCTCACGTACGTTTGTTGGGGGTGTGTGCGTGCAGTACTTGGGCGTGCGAACAAGTTGTACGGGCCGTTGGCGGGTGGGGGGCTCGCGTACCCTGGTTGGGGGGGTGTGCGTGCGGTACTTGGGCGTGCGATCGAGTTGTACGGGCCGTTGGCGGGTCAGGGGGCTCGCGTACGCTTGTTGGGGGTGTGTGCGTGCGGTACTTGGGCGTGCGATCGAGTTGTATGGGCCGTTGGCGGGTCGGGGGGCTCGCGTACGCTTGTTGGGGGTGTGTGCGTGCGTTACTTGGGCATGCGATCGAGTTGTACGGGCCGTTGGCGGGTCGGGGGGCTCGCGTACGCTTGTTGGGGGTATGTGCGTGCGGTACTTGGGCGTGCGATCGAGTTGTACGGGCCGTTGGCGGGTCGGGGGGCTCGCGTACGCTTGTTGGGGGTGTGTGCGTGCGGTACTTGGGCGTGCGATCGAGTTGTACGGGCCGTTGGCGGGTGGGGGGCTCGCGTACGCTTGTTGGGGGTGTGTGCGTGCAGTACTTGGGTGTGCGATCGAGTTGTACGGGCCGTTGTCGGGTGGGGTGCTCGCGTACGCTTGTTGGGGGGGTGTGCGTGCGGTACTTGGGCGTGCAATCAAGTTGTACGGGCCGTTGGCGGGTGGGGGGCTCGGGTACGCTTGTTTGGGGGGTGTGCGTGCGGTACTTGTGCGTGCGAGCGAGTTGCTTGGGGTGGTGCGTGCGGTACATGTGCGTGCAATCGAGTTGTATGGGCCGTTGGCAGGGGGGGGCTCGCGTACGCTTGTTAGGGGTGTGTGCGTGCGGTACTTGGGCGTGCGATCGAGTACGGGCCGTTGGCGGGGGGGGCTCGCGTACGCTTGTTGGGGGGGTGTGTGTGCGGTACTTGGGCGTGCAATCAAGTTGTACGGGCCGTTGGCGGGTCAGGGGGCTCGCGTACGCTTGTTGGGGGTGTGTGCGTGCGGTACTTAGGCGTGCGATCGAGTTGTACGGGCCGTTGGCGGGTCAGGGGGCTCGCGTACGCTTGTTGGGGGTGTGTGCGTACGGTACTTGGGCGTGCGATCGAGTTGTACGGGCCGTTGGCGGGTGGGGGGCTCGCGTATGCTTGTTGGGGGGGTGTGTGTGCGGTACTTGGGCGTGCAATCAAGTTGTACGGGCCGTTGGCGGGTCAGGGGGCTCGCGTACGCTTGTTGGGGGTGTGTGCGTGCGGTACTTAGGCGTGCGATCGAGTTGTACGGGCCGTTGGCGGGTCGGGGGGCTCGCGTACGCTTGTTGGGGGTGTGTGCGTACGGTACTTGGGCGTGCGATCGAGTTGTACGGGCCGTTGGCGGGTGGGGGGCTCGCATACGCTTGTTGGGGGGGTGTGCGTGCGGTACTTGGGCGTGCGATCAAGTTGTACGGGCCGTTGGCGGGTCGGGGGGGCTCGCGTAGGCTTGCGCGAGGGGTACACGTGTGGTATGTATTGATTGCGCTTGCTGTGAGGCATGGGATCCCGTACGAATCCATCTTCATGCGCGACTACTTTGGCCCGTACTAATCGCGTACAGGGTTCCCCAACTGGATCGTACTTGTGTGGTTGTACGGCAGGTTAACAAATCGTACGGCTTGATTTCCGACGCAGAGTCGTACGGGGCTTCGACTGTTGTTCGTACGGATGGCTGATATTCGTACAGGAATAGGCGCAAAAGGATCGTACTACGCAGGTCGGATGGTTTTTTTTTATTCGTACGGATTCGGCTACGAATACGAATCGTACGGGGGATTTTTTTTACCGGATCGGAATCGGCGCCCAGGTTGCCCTCCAGTATGTTCCCAGGGAATCTGTAGATGTATATGCCCAGATATTTAAACGTTGTTTGGTACCAGCAAGCGCTGTGCCATTGATTGCTATATCAGTTGTGCCCACATTCTCACTAAAAGAATAAGCTCCCGACTTGGCCCAATTCACCAAAAGTCCTGAGACTTCCTCAAACCTACAAAATATGTTAGATATAGCTGGCGGTATATCATGTACGTCTCTCACGTACTTCAGCAGGTCATCAGCATATAGGGACACCGTGTGGAGACCATCTTCCAGGGGTATACCCCAGTCCGCTCCGCTTTCTCGCAGAAGAGTCACCAGAGGTTCCATGGCAATGAAGAAAAGCAATGGGGGCAAAGGGCGTCCTTGTCTAGTTCCACGTCTGACCCTGATTGTATCAGACATGAGCTTGCAGGTGCGGGCCTGTATCATGGGATGCTGGTACAATAACTGCACCATTTGTAAGTACCCATGCCCTAGTTCGTATTTACGCAGCTCTGTTGCGAGATAGGGCCACTCCACTGAATCAAAGGCCTTCTCCGAGTCTAATACTAAGCATCCAGATCGTGGCCAATGCTGAACTATGAATAACCTACAGATGTTAAGAGAGGGGTTCCTGGTTGGTACAAATTCATTTTGATCACTGTGGACCAGGGCTGGTACAAACCTGGATATACGCCTAGCTAGGGCAGAGGCAAGAATTTTATAATCAGTGTTTAGCAAAGCCAGTGGGCGATAGGAACCAAGATTTTCAGGGTCTCAACCTAGCTTCAGGAGAGAGACCAGCGCCGCCTCATTTTGCGTAAATGTAAGGGTCCAGTTGTCCAGGGCCGCTGTGTACACCCGCATCAACTACGGTATTAAGATATTGTGGTAGGCATTCAAAAATTCAGCTGGTAGCCCATCCAATATGTGCGGGTTATGATCTGAATGTGTCCTTCCTAAATAATAGACAGTGGACACAAGTGGAAGTAATTCTTCCGATAGCATGTACCGGTCTAATCGTACATGTAAACCGTACACACCAGAGTAGTAAGAATACACCCTGTCATGGGGATTGCGGTGTCTCCAAATGTCCCTGAGTCGCCACTGCCCCGCCCAATTAGTCAGCCCCTTCATAGCAGTATGTGTGGTTGTGCCTAGTAGGGGCAGAAATTAGCTGTCCAGTGTGGCACAAAGGACACTGTTGTAGTCTCACCCCAGAAGCATAGGGATGTCATGCCACAGCACTAGAAGGCGCGACATATCATCAAAGAAGGCTGCCTGGTCGGTTTTGGGAGCATATATTGATGCAATCACGATCTGTCTGCCATCCAGAGTGCCCCTCACCACCACATATCTGCCCTCCATGTCTATCAATGATTGTGTAATTTTAAGTGGGACCCCTGGATGTACCCAGATTAGTGCGCCCCTTACATATGCTGAATATCTTGTGGCATATAATTGGCCTCGCCAGCGGCGATGTAAGCATTGGATCTCTGACTTATTCAAATGTGTATCTTGCAAGAGAGCTATTTGTATGTGATATCTATTGAGGTATGAGTATATCTGATACCTACGCGACGGTGTGTGCATGCCTCGCACATTCTATGTACCAATTTCAACTGCTGATATATTTGCTAAAGTACACAAACCCTCCACATATCCCCAGTAGCCCCTCAGACTCATCCAGTATACATGACCCCATAGTGCACAACCTTCATCACCTGATGACTTTTGGCATGCTTCGACAAGCTAAATTTGTGTACAATAAAAGATATCTCATAACAAACCTATACCATGACGTAAACATTAAACAAATACCAAAAGGGCGATGGTTCAACAAGCAATCATCCAAACCCTCAGAAGAGGCAACAGTCAAAATTACCTGGGGGGGGTACGCTGCTTATGACGTACTGATAATCAACAGTATATGAGTCCTATGTCCCAGAGACTCCCCATCCACAGGCACAACATAACACAAGAAAATCAGACTTTGCCCCCATGCCAACGGTACACCCTGGCTCCAACGCAACTGTGACAGAGTATAAGATTAACCCCATCCCTCCCCCGATAACATGATGGCACTCACCGCTACCTTTGCGACTCGGTGACCGATGTGCAGCCTCCATGTAAGAATACAACTTTAACGACTGGACACATTTACATATACTTCACAATACCTCTATTAGTAGTCCAATCAAGGATGCAGTCTCGCAACGGACATATGATGCTATCACCTGTCTGTAGAGTAACTTCTGGTTGCTCATTCGAGTCCTGCGAGTTTTGAAGACCATACATCTGCTCATCATCGCTGGACAGTTCCGGTTGGCAAAATCTTATTCTGTACATGGCTTTTATGCTCATCACGGAGTCTAATCAAGGATAGAGTTTTGCAATGTTCGGTGCACAGACATAATATCGAGACCAAAATATCAATTGGACATAATATCGAGTTTTTAATATAGACTGGACAAAATATCGACAGGACAGAATATTGACAACAAAAATATCGTTTTTAAGGTAAGTGAAGTAATATCGACTGTTAAAAATATAGATAGTTAAAATATCGAAGTATATAATATAGATAGTTAAAAATATCGATTTTTTAATAATATATACTTTTTTATAGTGTATTTTTATGTTATAATATGTGTGAAAAGTGTGTTATAAATAATTATATTTAATGAATTTTGTTTTTATAATTATTGCGTAATTTAAATCTGTAGCGGGTTGTGGGTTTATAGGGGAATAGGGTGGGAAGTAATTTAGTTATAATTAATTAAATATGTAAATGTAGTTATTGATAGTAATTTGTAATTAATTGTTAATTAATTTATATGTATTAATATATGTGTTAATTCATTTATTTGTAATTGGAAAATAATTATTATTAATTGATTAATTGGTAATTAATTGGTAATTATGTAAATTTTACTAATTTAATTCTGTAGCGGGTTGTGGGTTTATAGGGGAATAGGGTGGGAAGTAATTTAATTATAATTAATTAAATATGTAAATTTATTTATTGATAGTAAATAGTAATTAATTGTTAAATAATTTATATTTGTTAATTGATTTAATTATAATTGTTAATTAATTTATATTAATTGATTAATTGGTAATTATGTAAATGTTACTAATTTAATTTCGGTAGCGGGTTGTGGGTTTATAGGGGCATAGGCTGGAAAGTAATTTATTAATAATTAATTAAATATTAAAATTAATTTAAAATTATTTATTTGGAAATAATTGTAAAATAATTTTTAATTATAAGATAATTAATTTTGAATGTTTAATTAATTTGTATTAATAGGTGAATAATTGAAATAATTATTGGTAATTAGTAATTGTAAAATATTAATTATTATTTGTTATTTATTTTTTAATTAATTATTAAAAGATATTCATTTTTAGATTTTTGAATAATATATGAAATATTTACTTTCCCTAATGTTGTATTCACTGGAGTGGGAATAGTAATTTTAACCCCTATGCTATCCAACGCTTTCCCTACTGTTGCATCCACTGGAGTGGGAATAGTAATTTTTACCCCTACGCTATCCAACGCTTTCCTACTGTTGCACTCTTTGGAGTGGGAATAGTCATTTTAACCCCTACGCTATCCAACGCTTTCCCTACTGTTGCACTCTTTGGAGTGGGAATAGTAATTTTCACCCCTACGCTATCCAACGCTTTCCCTACTGTTGCACCCACTCTAGTGGGAATAGTAATTTTAACCCTTCGCTTTCCATACTGTTGCACTCTTTGGAGTGGGAATAGTAATTTTTACCCTTACGCTATCCAACGCTTTCCCTACTGTTGCAACCACTGGAGTAGGAATAGTAATTTTAACCCCTACGCTATCCAGCGTTTTCCCTACTGTTGCACTCTTTGGAGTGGGAATAGTAATTTTTACCCCTACGCTATCCAACGCTTTCCCTACTGTTGCACCCACTGGAGTGGGAATAGTAATTTTAACCCCTACGCTATCAAACGCTTACCCTATGCTTGCACTCTTTGGAGTGGGAATAGTAATTTTTATACTTTTGTTATTGCACGTTAATAATATTGGCTATTATTTAATTATATTTTGTTACTATATATAGATGTTTTAAGAAATATGAATTGTATTTATTTACTTTCATTAATTATTTAATTATTATAAGTTAATTTAAGTATTTTTAAGTATATTTTAGTACTTAATTTTTAATATTAATTTAATTTAACATTGTTTTTAGTAAAGTCAATATTTTTTAAAACTATATTTTTGTAAACGATATTTTTAACTCGATATTTTTGTACTTACCTGTTTGTAGATAGAAACTTGATATTTTGTCAGTCGATATTTTGTCAACGATATTCTTGCAGGTCGATATTTTGTCTCTCAATATTATTTCAGTGATCCGCAATGTTCATATGATGCTGTCAGCTGTCTGCGGAGTGACGTCCGGCTGTTCAGCCGAGTCCTGTGAGTTTTGTAGTCCATATATACCTGCTCATCATCGCTGGATAAGTCACGCTGGCTGGAATTTGAGGCTTCTTCAGTCCCAAAAGAACAGCTGATCTCTGCTACGGCCTGCAGGGCCTCTCGTTGTCCACTAAGAATCAAGTCCATGTGCGGTCCCGTCACCGGCAAGGGCGGCGTCTGAACTCCCATCGGCCTTCTCTCTCTCCGACGGTGGCAGATTGGACCCCTCAGTTTTGGCAAGGTTGTTGACACGGAGGCATCCCGAGGTCCTGCAGCTGTAAAGGTGTCCAGCCAGTCCTCTGCTTCCTCCGGTGTAGCAAAGAAGTGCGTCTTGTCACTAGCTACCAAACGCAGTCGTGCCGGGAAGAGTAGAAAATATTTCAGGCTGTGTTGCCGAAGACCTTTCTTCACTGCCATAAAGGAGTGTCTTTGCCTCTGCACCTGGATAGTATAGTCTGGAAAGAAGATGATTTTATGATTGTCTATGTGAATGTCTTGGAGTTTCCTGGATTCCTGGAGGATGGAGTCTCGATCCCGGTAGTTGAGAAGTCGGAGAAGCATAGGCCACAGGTACGACCCCATGGGGGGGGGTTTGCAGGGACCCGTTGTGCAATTTCTATGACAAAGTGAGGCGAGAAGGTACCTTCCGGCAGCAGGTCCTTGAGCCAGTTTTCCAGGTGCAGCGTGGGAACTCTTCCCTCCCAGCGTTTCGGTACACCCACGATGCGCATGATGTTTCTTCCCGCGCGCCCTTTAGCCTCCTCAGCTCTATTCTCCATGAACTCAACTCTGTTGAGCAAGTCTTGTACCTGTTTGTCGGTCTGGGCCACCTGGGGTTTGATGTCAGTAAACGCGGTTTCCAAGACGATAGTATTGTCCATTAGCTTCCGGTTATCTGCATTGAGATGAGTTAGGTCAATTGCCACCTTGTCAATCTTAGATTCCAGGAAGGTGCGGGTCTGATTGATATTTTCTTCCAGCGTCTCCATTGCAGCAAGCACTGCGTCCAGCTTATGCACCGTTTGAACTTCGTGTCCGTACTTCGCCATCTTGTCTGTTTTAGGCTTAGGCGGCAGCTGTGGGTCTTGCGTACCTCCCGTTAAGGCCGCGCCCAGGTGCCACCCGACATAAGACGGTGATGTTGCACTCACATGCCGCTTCGTATATAATAGGATCCTAAACTCCGCCACCGGGGCGCACACTTCACAGAGGGGCCCACACCAGTGTTCGGAGGTCGTGGGCGGTAGTGGCGCCCAACCAACTGTCAGATACTTCAATGGCAAAGCACTGCCATTTTGCACACGTATGTGCACCGCAGCCTGGTCAACCCCCGTAACCCACAGTTCTTTTGCCACTTCCTAGTGGAGGCATCGGTGTTCGCTCCAGGCCGGGCAGGTGTAGTTATCCGAAAGGCACCAGCCAGTCACACCCCAGGAGACCACCTAGGCGTCTCACATAGAAGCATGTAGGCTCAGCACTCCAGTACGGAGATGACTCTGCATCACAGCTCAGCAACCCCCTGAGCACCATCATATGCCTCCCCGCTGGTGCATATCACAGTGTATAATATAACAAAGTTACAGCTATGTATCCGCTAAGAAGCAGCCCAGCAGACTCCCAAACACCTTCACACTAGGACATTAGGCAGGGCAGGCACAGATCACCGCCACCAACCACCACACAGTGCACATCGGGGACCCAGTTGTCTGGTTATCAATGTCCAGTCACTGGTGCACTTCCATAAGTCATGATCACAACCCACAGTACCTTGAGTTGTGTCACAGTAGGTACAGCCTTACCAAGAACAGATTCATGAGTCGCAGCTGGCAGCTTTGTGTTGGAGGACTACTTCATTTAATTAAGTCATGGGTGCCCATGTGGTGTTTTCAGTTCGTGTAGCTGCATCGCCTGCCACTTTTCCCCCCTCCTGTGTCAGCACCGGTATCAGTTCACCCGGGGGATCTATGGTCCAGTCGCACGCCAACAAGGTAACGGAGGTCCCAGCTACTCCGCAGCACACAGCAATAAGAGGCACTCCAGTCAGCAGCAGGGCATGCAACCACATTCCTCCTCCTTATGCGGGCCCCCGTGTCAATTCAGATGCAAATGCGGCTCTGGTGATCTCTTCTCGACCGCGCCAGTCACTGCACCTCATGCTCCACATTTGTTCCTCAAGTACTCGGGAGTGCAGCGCGGCCAAACCACACAATCAGTCCCGCGGGGGCCGCAGACCCACCTCGCCGCCCACCAGTGCCTCCGTCCTCCTCAGCGGGGTTAGCAGCCTCCGGTGCTCCCCGCCAGCTGGGGCATGCAGAGCAGACCATGCCGTTAGGGCAACGGCCAAGCAAGCGGATCGGGCGGCGCCACCACCCACAGCGTATTGACGCACGGGCCATCCGTTAGCAGCCGACCCAGAGATTACGACTGGCAAAGTCTGGTGGGAACATTCAGCGGGGGCTTGGTCACATCTCACCTCCCCTCTGTGAGCATCCAGCAGGCAGCGACAGGGTAAGGGATCATCGGCTGTACTTGCCAGATTGCTTCCACTAGGCCATCGACTGTGGCCTTGTGGGCGGGGTTAATTCTCAGACTCGCCTAATCCATGCCCGCCGAAGGAAGTGCGCCTCAGTCAGTTTGCCATAGTGATCGCCACGGTGCAGGCCAAAACCGGCCAAAATAGGCATCGAGGGTCCGGGTCCTGTTCCAGCTGTGTTTGCGCCCGGTAGGGGTCCCCGGCTATGTCTACATGTATACTGCAGGGCCCATTTGTGGGAGCCTCCGGCGGAGCTCTACCCGGGCACGTCCTCCACCATTTTAGCCGCAGCCATGCCCCTTTGGGAGGCTTTTAAGGCGGTGATTCGCAGAACATGCATAGTCAAACAAGTGGGTGTGTTGAAGGTTGGAAGGGGACCCTAGGGAAACTGGAATATGAAATTTGGGACCTGGAGAGAGCATACAGTCGCAATCCTAAAATAGGCACACTGGCTGACATATGAGACAAACTCTCCGAATAGAAGACTAAGGCTGACAGGAAGGTCAAGTACCTCGGGCGAGAGGTACAGGTGTGCCAATATGGGGATGGGTACCACCATGGCAGGATCTTGGCTGGGCTGCTGCATAGACCACATGCCTTGGAGTACGTGTCCAAGCTAAGAAACAGTGAGGGGCACCTGGTCACATCCTCTGAGAAATGTTCATCGGTTATGTCCTTTTTCTGCACCGGGCTTCACTCTGCGGGAGAGACCAGTGGCATGGAGTTGTTTCAAAGTTACTTGGACTCCATAGAATAACTCTGGCTGGACCCTGTACATCACAAATACATTGATGCATGGATCACGCTGGAGAAGGTGGCACAAGTTATAGCCGGCCTGCCAGAGGATAGGCGCCTGGCTCAGATCGGCTGACTACTGCTTTCTACAAAGAGAAAACCCCTCTACTCATTCCCCACCTCATTGAGGTGCACCATGAGTTGCTGTCAGCCAGCCAGCTTACCCATCCTCTGTGAAGCCATCATCATTACTATATCGAAGCCATACAAACCGTCCAAACTTTAAGATTCCTTCAGGTCCCTATCTCTTATCAATATAGATAATGAATTCTATATGAAAATCTTGGCCAACCGTTTGCTACCTTTAATGCCACGTTCCATAATTTGCACCATTTCCGCGGTCATGCACCACCTCCACCCCTCTTTGCCAGCAGTAGCAGCCCTACTGGATGCCACAAAGGAGCTCAACTCCCTTGAGTGGTCCTTTCTCTTACATCTGTTGAGACGCTTGGGCTTTAGCTGGAGCTTCATACAGAAAATCCATTTACAGTATAACCTCCCCTTGGTGAGAGTCAGACTCAATAGATGCATATTGGTCTCCTTTGCTATTACACACAGCAAGAGGCAGGGCTGCCCACTCTCTCCCCTTCTGTTCACAGTGGCTATGGAGCCACTGGTGGCCAGATTACACCAACACCATGCCCAACGAGGAATTGGCTTCACCACACACGGATTGGTGGAATCAATGTAAATGGATGGTATCGCCTTATATATCCAGGACCCGCAGGAGAATCTTTCACCTTTGATGAGAGAGGTGATCCATTTCGGAGGTCATTCGGGCATTCAGGGGAACTGGAGTAAATCTATACTTTTTGCGCTTACGGATGAGATGCGGCTGTTCCAGACAGAATATCCATACAAATGGGCATCCAAGAGAACCAGAAATTAGGACATATGGCGGAGTAGAAATCCGGAGGAACTGTGGAAAGCGAACTATGGAAAAACGATAGATTGGCTTGAAGCGTTGCGGAAAAAATGACCGCTGTATCTCGCTGGACTCAAAGCTATCGCTAAAATGATCGTCCTCCCGAAATTGCTCTATTTATTTGTTAATGTTCCACTCTCCCTAACAGCGCATTTCTTCAAACACTTGCGCTCCGAAATTGATTGCCCTTGCCTGGGCAGGCCATTAACCCAGGATACCATATGAAATCCTTACACTACCTCAGTAGCGGGGTGGCCTGGGATCGCTAGACTTAAAGCTATGCACGTACTGCACCCAAGTGAGCTTCAGACATTTCTGGTTGCATCTAACGCCATTCCAACCACATGTGGCAGTGGAGAGGGACCGTGAGGCACCATGGCCACTAAAAACCTCACTATTCCAGGCATACAAAACACCCAAAGCCAAAATTAATACAGTAGAATGTGTACAATGGGAAGGCCTCTTCATTCAAAAGGGGGCTGCAGTTCTACATGCGCCTTCCGCTGCAGTTGCGGAGAACCCTGTCTTTCTTCCGCTGCTGTACAGAGGGGTGGCGCGCCGTGCAGGCACCTTGGGAATAATCAAGTTCCATGACTTATACCCAGACGATCTTTTTCTTTCTCCATTACTCAGCACAGCGGAAAGGTCAATAACATTATCTGACACATTATTATATTACAAGTTTAGAACAACCTGCAAGGAGATACACAGCATCTTTCCAGTCCTCCCTCCGGTCAATACTGCACTTGAATATGTACACACAACCGCATTGCCCTGGAAGCTTATCTCGCGCCTCTATTCAATGACAAAAGCTGCTTCCCCACTGGACACTTTGAGAACATGCAAAGTCTGGGAGATAGACTTAGGGCTAGACATACCTGAGGAGGACTGGCTTTACTGCCGACAGACTGAACAGTTATCCCCCAATTACCGACTCCAATTGATTAATTTCAAATACCTGCCTAGATTATATCGCACACCCGCACACCTCCATAGGGTCAGGCTGACAGAAGATGCGGTATGCATGCGCTGTTTCACGCAACCTGGCACGTTTGCGCACCTGGCCTGGACATGATGCTTACTTGGTTATGTCAAAGATACCCTTGACACACACCGAAGACTAATTGCGCTACTGTTGTTGCTGTCTAAGTGCAGGGTGTTAATACACAGGGGCCGAAAGCCATCACCCACAACGAGGGCATGGCTGAGTGGTGCTGCACAATGCCAAATGCAACTCTTTGCTTACTGAGACCTTATGCAGATATCTGGGAACCACTGGGGAAGTATATGCGCCAACGTGACACTCCAGCTGCACCCTCACCTGTGACCGCGCTGACTGACTCCTTGATTGCCCCTGCTTCCATGTCACATTAGGAACAGAAAAGTAATTAAGGTTTTTGCCAGGCTGCACACAGATATCGCTGTGACACTAGGGTTCAGCATTCCTTTGCTGTATTGTGTGTGAGAATGGGTGAATTTTGCAGATTTGCGGTCTGCAAATTTGCGCAAAATGGCAAAAAAATCTTCGAGTTCGCAGATTTTCCCGCAAACTCGCGGATTTTTGTGCCATTTGCACAAATAATGTGACATGTGTGACAAAAACGTTGCCACCGCGCCGAAAGGCACAGAGTTCCCTCGAGTGAGCTGTCCATCATAGTGAGGAAAGGGTGCGAAGACGTTGCACACCCTAGTATGTGTGTGGCAGGGCCAAAAGGGCGGGGCTTCTATGCGAGTTCACATGCCTCTTGTTTATAAAGGGTCAGAGATCGATCAGAGCAGCAGATGAGAAGAAAGCAGCCTCCTGGTCACAGTAAGTACACGGGGATTTTGCTCAAGAAACTTGTGGATGCAAAGACCTCCATCAAGGATTAAATCTAATTGTAGGCGGTAGATATGGGGAGGAAGCACACCTGGACCGTGCTCACTAGTTGTTTGGGTTGATTATAATGCGCGACTGAATTAGAGCTTCAACTCGGGCACCTGCTCATATTTGTAAGTGCTTCCTGTTGAGGTTTAATTTTTGTAGCAGAAGCATCGTGCCAGAACGAATCCTGCCTGCATATTTATCCACGACGATGCCACTGGTTGTGCCATACCTCTACTCAACTGGGGTACTTTCTACTGGATAATCAGTAAGTGCTACCTCGTTGGGTAAATGTATAGTTCTTTTACTACACTACAGCTGCGTAAAAGGCCCAGAAGATTTGTCTCCAGTGATGTGTGTATGTAACTGTGCAACCGCACCGACAGGCGTCGAGGTCCCTCGAGTGAGCTGTCCATCATAGTGAGGAAACGGCGGTAAAACATTGCATACCCTAGTGTGTGCTTGGCGGTGCTTTTTGCAAGTTCACATGCCTCTTGTTTATAAAGGGTCAGAGACTGAACAGAGCAGCAGATGAGAAGAAAGCAGTCTCCTGGTCACAGTAAGTACACGGGGTTTGCTCTCTAGAAACTCGTGGATGCAAAGACCTCCATCAAGGATTATATCTAATTGTAGGCGGTAGATATGGGGAGGAAGCACACCTGGACCGTGCTCACTAGTTGTTTGGGCTGATTATAATGCACAACTGAATTAGAGCTTCAACTCGGGCACCTGCTTATATCTGTAAGTGCTTCCTGTTGAGGTTTAATTTTTGTGACAGAAGCATCGTGCCAGAATGAATCCAGCCTGCATATTTATCCAGGATGATGCCACAGGTTGTGCCATACCTCTACTCAACTGGAGTACTTTCTACTGGCTAATCAGTACATGCTACCTAGTTGGGTAAATGTATAGTGCTTTTGCTACAGTGCAGCTGCGTAAAGGGCCAGAAGATTTGCCTCCAGTGACTGTGTGTGCCTGTAACTTTGGTCCCTTGAGTGATCTGGCCATAAAAAAAAAAGAAAATCCGCCCACATGCGAATTTGCGAAATTTTCGGCAATTTCGCGAGCTTCACGGATAGCGAAATTGCCGAAAATTCGCAAATTTCGCGAGCGGAACGGATTTTACGCCCATACTTAATTGTGTGCCATGATAGCAAGGGGTTGAAGTGAACTAGAAACCATTCTGAGAATGGGTTTGTCATATTCTGTGAATAAGCTGTCACAGTTTTTCTTGTGTCGGGGGGACATCTATGCTGTCTATCTCCTGTATGCACTGTTTCAACTTAATAAAAATGTATAATAAAAAACAAACATGGGTAAGACCTTACTACTGCAGACTCTGTCTCTGCACTCTCACTGCCAGTTTCACTTATCATGTAAAAGCTGTTTGGCAAGTCTTACATCCACGATTCAGTAGACATAACTCTCCTCTTGGATATGCTGTAGATATACTATAAAGCATGCTGCTTTGTGTTTGAAAACACAAGAAGTGTCCTTTTGAGTTTAAGGAACTTACTCATCGACTGCCATACCCCAATGCCAAGCAATACATAGAGGATACGATCTATGATGCAACTGACAACATGTTTCCAAAGCACAGATCCTCCTTCTCTCACCAGTCTCAGAGTGACAGAAGGACTTATGCATTCACTCACATACTCAGAAACTGCTTATATATGTGAAAGTATCAATGGTATTTGCACAAACATCTACATACCCCTCTATTCCCTTACACAGGCACTGAGGTATTTGTCAGGCCAATTACATACACATTTAAAGAGCCATTGAGGTACTAAAGTAGACATTCAAATACTGCCACACATTTACTTAACACCATCGGTGCGGTGCAGATTTACCCTGTGCGCTGACCATCATCGATTCCCATTGTTCATGACGAGCTCAGCTCGTCATGAGTGTACGAGAGGTGTACCTCATGACGAGCTGAGCTCATCATGAGCATCGAAGGGGTTAAACATCTCACAGCACTTCTATGGCTTGAATCCTATACTCACTCAGATATGTACAGAAGTAGTAACAAAACATCATCTTCCATCCATACATATAGCTTTTTAAACATGGGTCAGGACTACTAGTACAGACCCTGTCCTTGCACTCTCACTGTCAGCTTCGTGTGGCAAGTAAAAGCTGTTTGGCAAATCTTATATCCACATTTTAGTAGACATAACTCTCCTTCGAGATATGCTTTAGGTATGCCATAAAGCACGTAGCTTTGTGCTTGAAAGAATGTGAAGTGTCCTTTTGAGTTTTAAGAACTTACTCATGCACTTGCAGACTCCTATTCCAAGCCTTGCATGGAAGATACCATAACAATGCAACTGACATACATGTTTCCAAAGCATACAGCTTCTCTCACCCAGTCACAGAGTGCCATGAAACATAGGCAATCATTCACATACTTAGAATTGTATAATTTATGCAGTAGTATGAAAGGGATTTGCACACATACCTACATATCACTCTAATCTCTAAAATGTGCACTGATGAATTTGTAAGGCCACTCACATACATATTTAGAGAGCCATTGAGGTACTAAAAAAGCCATTTACTGGCACAGTTACTTAAACAACTCCCTTCATACTGCTACAGGTGGACTTCTAAAGTTACTATGAGAAGTAGCTAAGTACTAACACACTCAAGTCATCCAGTAATACAAATAGTCCTTTAAACATGGGTCAGGCCTACTAGTGCAGTTTCTGCCTCTGCACTCTCACAACCAGCTTCCCTTAGTATGTAAAAGCTGTTTGGCAAGTCTTATATCCATGTTTTAGAAGACTTAACTCTCCCCTGAGATATGATGTAGATATACTATAAAGCATGCTGCTTTGTGCTTGAAAGATTGAGAAGTGCCCTTTTAAGTTTTAGGAACTTATTCATAAACTTACAGACCCCTATGCCAAGTATTACATAAAAGATACCATCAATAATGCAACTGTCATATACGTTTCCAAAGCACAGAGCATCTGTCTCTCACCCAGTCACAGAGTGAGTGTGACAGTGGGACTTATACATTCACTCACATACTCTGAATCTATTTATCTATGGAGGAGTATGAAAGGCATATGCAGACATATCTACATGCCCTACTATTTCCAAAAAGAGGGACTAAGGTATTTGTCAGGTCACTTACAGTACCGTCTGATGTCAACGCACAACACCTAGGATGTCATCTCACTACCTTGAACTCAACCACACACCCCGAGACTTCAAGTGGGTAGTCCTAGAACACATCACGAAGACAGAAAATTCAGAAAGGGGACTTTTTGAAAAATAACAGAGATGGGTGTTTAAACTCAAGACACACACCCAGGACCTAAATGACAATATCCCATGGGGCCAGTTTCTCTAAAAATTATTTTTATGGTGTTCAATTTACTTACAAAAGGTAACAGGGATGATGGAATATTTCCATATGAATTGAAATAACTACCTACCTACTGACTTGTACACACTACACCTTGCCTTCCACCAACATCAATTTTTGCTAACACAAGATATTTGGGAACAATAGCCCTTGAGTAAGTAATATACAGCCATCAAGCCTGGCTGTACCATATTGTGTGCAGTCCCATATTTTTCATTTGTAACTTTGAGGTTTCTCCATTAGCTAATTCAGCAGTTCTAAATCATTTGTTAAGCATACCCCTTTTGAAATGAAAAGGCAATAAATGGAAATGTATCCTTTGTGAACCTCAAGGAAGGTTTGTAACCATAAAGCCTGTGTTTTTTTAAGGATAAAAATATGGGGCCCGATTCACAGAATGAACTTACTACTTTTGGCATTCACAGAATGCACTTACTACTTTTGGTATTCACAGAATGAACTTACTCATTTCGGTATTAGCAGAAGTTAGGACTACTAACTTTAGGACTCCTAAATGCCTTCTGTGAATACCGAAAGTCTTAAAATTAGGATTTTTCTCAATTTAGTAGTAGTAAAGTTAGGACTACTAACTTTAGGACGCCTAAATGCATTCTGTGAATACCGAAAGTCTTAAAATTAGGATTTTTCTCAATTTAGTAGTAGTAAAGTTAGGACTACTAACTTTAGGATGCCTAAATGCCTTCTGTGAATACCGAAAGTCTTAAAATTAGGATTTTTCTCAATTTAGTAGTAGTAAAGTTAGGACTACTAACTTTAGGATGTCCTAACTTTACTACTACTAAACTGAGAAAAATCCTAATTTTAAGACTTTCGGTATCCACAGAAGGCATTTAGGCGTCCTAAAGTTAGTAGTCCTAACTTTACTACTACTAAATTGAGAAAAATCCTAATTTTAAGACTTTCGGTATTCACAGAAGGCCTTTAGGCGTCCTAAAGTTAGTAGTCCTAACTTTACTACTACTAAATTGAGAAAAATCCTAATTTTAAGACTTTCGGTATTCACAGAAGGCATTTAGTAGTCCTAAAGTTAGTAGTCCTAACTTCTGTGAATACCGAAATGAGTAAGTTCATTCTGTGAATACCAAAAGTAGTAAGTGCATTCTGTGAATGCCAAAAGTAGTAAGTTCATTCTGTGAATCGGGCCCATGGATTATATTACAGTCATCATAAAATGTTTTGTATTGTTCTGAATAAAAAAATATTACCCATGACTTTTCTTCTGTTGTAAATAAAACAGCGATAATGTTAAGCATTAGTTGAAGACATGATATCGTGATCTAATTGTCTGTTTCCCCGCTCCTATTCCTTATTCAGCCAGACTCTATTTTGTTTTCTGGCCTCCATCTTGTCTGTTACATATTGCCATGTGCCCGACATGTGGCGAGTCCTACCTCTCCACTTATCACCCCTGAAGTTGGCTCAGCAACAAGCTATAAATAGTCCTTTGTGCTTCTAGCGCATGCCCAGTAGGAGTTACATCTGTCTTTGATTAGCGTAGATAGGAATGTGCATTTCCGCAGTTCTCAAGAACCGTTAACCCCACCCATGTATTAATCATGTTCAAGAAATGTCCATATATGGTTGTAAATCATGTCTTGAGTTGTATCCGCCTACTTATGAGTCCCTTCTTTGTGTATAAAAGGGGACTGTGTGCTTGAGTTCTTTGTGTTACCTTGTACAATACTGTAGAGTGTTGTGTGGGCTGTAGTACCACCTTTAAAGGTTTATTAAACTATGTCTTTGTATTTTCAGTTTCCATGCCAAATTCTTTGTGCAGTCTGAAGACTCCGTGCACAGAAGGCCGAACACTTTGCACTCGCAGGCCTTGCTGAGGCCTGTACTCATCACTTCCAAACTGTAAAAGTACTTAGAGAGATTGGATCCGTTAAAAAAAAAAATCCCAAATGGATCCCAAACTGCGCCACTAAGGCGGTTATATTGTGAGGCCCCAAGCAGTCCAGTTTTTATATTCAGAGTACATACGCAGAAGCAGTCCACAACGTGTCGGCTTAAGTAACCCGTTCAGGATGCTCACAGGCAAGATGCGGTCTCTGGGTGAGCTGATTAGGTGCAGAGATCGAGGGCGGCCTTGATGAAGTAAGTGACGGGTTGGGCCATTTGAGAACGAGACTTGCCGCTACCCAGTCAACCACGTAGCAAATAGCGAGACATTGCGCAATTGCAGTGAAGCCTTGCATTTAAAAAATGTGTTATTTTTCTTTTAACAGTGTTTGTCAATGGTGGCCACAACTCTTCCTTTCCATTTTAGTGTGAACCCCTCCTCCTCCTCCCCGGAGAAATCATGACGCACTAACACGGCATCTTTAGTGTATGTTATATTTTTTGTGTTTGTTTTATAATTGCGTACCATTACCACTCGAATCAGAGGGATTGTCAGCCACTTCATGACACAATTGGCAGAAGGTGTGGCAATTACACAAAGTATAACCACTTGATTTAAAATTTTAAAGCACCTCTGCACAATGGTTGTTTTCACAAATGAGTTACTATTTGGGACATTAAGGAGTGGTACCGAAAGGAACTAGGGCCCAGATGTAGGTAAATCTGATTTACCGACTCTAGAATACCGAATATTACCGATTCGGTATTCTAGATTCGGTAAATCAGATGTAGCTAAAAATTCGGTAATTTTTACCGAATCTGTATGATTCTGTAATTACTGAATCAGTATTTACCGATTCGGTAATTGACATTGATTCCTATGGGCCTACAGGCCCATAGGAATCAATGTCAATTACCGAATCGGTAAATACCGATTCGGCAAAATTACAGATTTTGCAAGGGTGACAGGGTGTCACTTTGACACCCTGTTGCACCCCTGATTTTGGCTTGTGTGCCATGTGACACACATACATGCCCTTAGATGTGCATGTACACAGGTATTTGTTATTTACCATGCAATAGAATTACATGGTAAATAATGAATCGGTAATGGCCTGTGGCACTGTTTTCAGTGCCACCTACATCTGTATTTACCGATTCGGTATATTTAACGATTCAGTATTTTACAGAATCTGTAAATTTACCGAATCAGTAAATTTACAGATTCTGTATTTTTGAAGGCCCCTACATCTCCATTTTCAAATACCGGTTGGTAACGGCCGAAATCGGCCGTTACCGACCGGTATTTGCCAACCTACATCTGGCCCTAGGGGCCATATTAGCAAGCCCCTTATCGCAGCGTCATCGGCACTTGTCTGCCGATAACGCAGCGATATTTGCATCGCCCTATTATCAAGGAAGCGTTAAGTCAATTAACGTGGCTTAAAGCCACATTAATTGACTTAACGCTGCCTTGGTAATAGGGCCTCTTTCACGATAAACTCATCGTGAAAGGGGGCGTGCAGTGGGTGTTGCGGTGGGCGTTCCATTCACTTTGACGCTGACACCTATTATCAAGAGAGGCGATATTAGGTGGCAGCGCCGAATTTAAGAACAGGATAGACCTGTTCTTAAGGTGGCGAAACAAGGAGAAATGCTTCATTTCTCCTTGTTTTTGCTATTTTCATGTGTGCTGCCTTGTGCATCACACATGGAAAAAGCAAAATGCCAAGGTTTGTTTATGTACACGAAGGTGTCCCCTCCTGTACATAAACAAACCTCTTTTTAAAAATGCCAATTTGTAACTTACTTGTGTGCTGCATGAAGCAGCACACATGTAAGTTACAAAATGGCATTTAAGCTTTGTTTATGTGCAGGAAGGAACACCTTTCTGTACATAAACAAACCGTCCGTGCCTGTGCTGGCGTTAAGTTGTAAAATGTATCGAAATCACAGGGGGAAACGCTAGGCTGCACCATATCCTTGGTGATATGGTGCAGCCTAGCGTTTGTGAAGTGGCGAAGAGAGGCGTTAAGCCAAGGCGGCTAATACCTCTCTTGGCCACTTTGTTGGTAATATGCCCCTAATTTCCTATCTTCATGACGAAAAGTCAATAGGGACAATGCTCGAAACATGTTGACTTGAAAAAATAGACCTTTTTTTCTACACTATTCCCCTGATTTTAACCATACCGACTAGAGGCAGGAATAAAGTATGGTGAACTACTAGTCAGGTATTTTTAAAACACCTACACTCCACTCCCCTCTCACACCATTGTCTTTCTCACAGAAAATACCAATAACTGCTATGCAAATGTTGTTCTCTATGTAGATTTTCATTTACCACATCTAGTCAACCTAATTGAAAAAACAAACAGATAATAGATGGTGTTCTGCACTGTATCACTCGCTGCAACATTTACTGACTTACAGAATTGTGGTACATTCTGCTTCAGGTATTTGACTTCTTTTAGATATACGTAGTGGATCAGTAATGTTTACTCTTAACAGTCAACAAAATGCACAGGAATTTATTATGGTTATGTTAGTAGTTTTAGAAGAAGAAGCTGTAAATATTGATGATTTATTCGGAGTGAGTTACACATTAGCCCATGATAGTGATGATTGTTATTATTCATCTACACCCCACCACTAAAATAGATTCTAAACATTTTCTCTATTTATCCTTACCAAATTCTAAAACTGTGTGCCTTTTGACAAATTGTTGAATGCTAATCAAAATATGACAAAGAACTGGAAAATACCTGATAGTAATGCTACAATGATACAGAGCAGAGGTTTCCATATTGGTACTCAGGAAGAGTGTTTATTACTTCAGCTATCATCTTTCACAAAGGAATTGATACAACTTCTGGACACTGCAAAGTCAATTTAACCCCTTGCATGCGCCATAAATTTTCGCGCTGTGTGGGTGATTTTAAAAGTGGGCGGGAGTTGGACAGCTGCCGGCCGTCGTCAGCACACGCCCACCGTTACGCATGCTAGCGGGGGCCGTCATGAGAATGCAAGGGGTTAAAGAATAAACCTGGATGGACAGAATGTAATGATATCAACCTAAGATTCAAACCAAACCTTCCTTCAAATTACCAAACTCTTATATTTTCTTTCTTCAACTAAAGTTCGAAAGAGGAATTGTGGATATTAAAGTGGTGTACGTTGTTTCTTCAATTTGGTTCATCAATCTTTTAGACATTATTCAGCCTATTGGGGGGAATGTATTTAAAGTCTTCTTCAAAATTCAAAAATCCTTTGATCTTCCAGTAAGGAGCTAATACCACATCTAAATACTACACTGTGTAATTAAAGTCAGAAACTGAATGGGCAAATTCCGATTACAGCAGCTTTAAGTTGAAAGCAAAAAGTGCTTTGTAACTAAAAAATTACCGCTTTTGTATCATCAATCAATTTTCTATGCACTATTTGTGGAAAAGAAACTACACTATGGGATGTTGTCTATATGGATCATCAGTATTTAAACGTCATCTGGCCTACCAGGGATGATGTTTTCAAAGTATCTCCAAAATTGAAGAGTGCGTTATATTTATTTGGAATATTGTACCAGATATAATAATTTTAGAAATATTCTTATCGTATGTTTAGATTACTGTAGTGAGTCCAGAAATGGCAATTAAATTATGAATTTTAGTGTGTGGAATGCATAGTTTCACTTAATTATAATGATGTACTGTGCAGCTTTGGGGGTATGCGTCATACAGACCACTGCTTATGTTGAAGAAGTATGAAAGCTGAGAAAGGTAAAAAAGGGAAAATTCTATTTCTACTACATCGTAATACTGTGTTACCGTACAAGTAATGTGTAGTGGTATGATTCTGTAATTTTGTTGCTCAAATACTAACACATCTTTATGTTCTTTTTCAATAGTGGCTGCAGTTGAACATCGTTAGAAGACTCAAACCACTTTTTCTACCACATATATATTGGTTAGAAATAGCCTTAGAGGGTATGTTTAAACATAATAGTGCTCTTGCCATAGCTTCTATTAGTTTGCTTTTCCTATTTTTTAATTTAAACGTTCAGTGTAATAGAGCAGATTTACAGTCAGTCACACAAAAACTCACTCAATCATTTAAGCATATATTCATGCAGGCACTTACACAACCAATCACTTAACTATATAACCTCTCATACAAGCAATCAATCCTCCAAATAGCCACTTGTTTACCTATTATTTTACTCATAGAGAAGATCCCACTGCCACTCATTCACTCAAACAGCCAATGACATACTCATTTACTCACCCATACTCCATTCACACACCATCTCAGTCATTGAAACACCCCCTCATGTACCCACTCACTCACATATACAGGCAGTTTCACACCCACTGACTCACCCATACACCCATACACCCACTGACACACAGTCACTCATCAATGAAGCCAGTCACACAGCCACTAACTGACCAATTCAGTCACTCATATATCCACTCACATATCCATTCAGCCACTTATACAGCCACTAACTCACCCATACAGCTACTCAGTCAGTCAGTCAAAATATCTTTATTCGGCTTATTAAAAACCATACAAAGAGGTGAACAGTAAAATACATTTCATACAAAATTTATCATAATACACATGATACAGAAATCTAACAACAATTTTAAGATTTATAGTAAACAGTTTAAAAAGGAAAATATGTTTAACATTTATAATTAATCTTGGCAGACAGCTACTCATATACCCAGTCATTCACTCACACAGCCACTCACACAACCACTCACCCACCCATACAGCTACTCATACAACCAGTCACTTACCAATACAGCCACCCACTCACCAATACATCTACTTACAAACACTAATTTACCTATACACTCGCTCACCCACACAACCTCTTACTAACTAGCCCATATAACCCCTCACACACCTACACAATCACTTACATACCCATTCACACATTCATACAACTACTCACACACCCACACACAAACCCATACAGCCATTCACACAGTCACTGTCCAATACAGCCACTCAAACACCAATTCAGTTACCCACTACCAACGTAATAAGCCACTCGCTCACCCATACAGACACTTAGACACCCAGTCATTCACTCATACAGCCATTCACACAGCCACTCACTCATCCATACAACCATTGACACACTCACTCACTCACCCATAAACCTACTTACTCCCCGGCTGCTCACTCATCCATGCAACAACTCACACTAGCACTCTATCACACATACATCTACTCATATACCTTCTCACACAC
Organism: Lissotriton vulgaris; assembly: GCF_964263255.1. Classification (NCBI taxonomy): domain Eukaryota; kingdom Metazoa; phylum Chordata; class Amphibia; order Caudata; family Salamandridae; genus Lissotriton; species Lissotriton vulgaris. The sequence goes on along the minus strand of NC_141696.1, from coordinate 1,015,521,590 downwards.
CTACACAGGTACTCACACTAGCAGTTACTAAACCATATAGCCACTCACACTAGCACTCACTCACTCATACAGGTTCTCACTAGGCCTGGGCAGAGTTCCTAAAGTTCTGCTATGTGGAAATCCACAAAGTGACAGAAAAACTCTGCAGAGTTCTGCAAGTGGAGGAGTGCAGTGCAAACTGCCATTCATGCTGATCTTCCTGCCACTCGAGTAGAACTTCTACAGATCTGTAGCTCGCATTTGGCAATTTACCATAGGTGAGCACAAGTGGGTAAAAAATGCTTCTGCACTATACAGAGCGGAGTTTTCTGCACTCCACGGAGTGCAGAAAACTCCAAAAACACTGTGAACGGAGCAGAGTTCACTGCCCAGGACTAATTCTCACACAGCCACTCAGTCACCCGTACAGCCACTGACACACTCAATACCTCACCTATATACTTACTGTAGGAAGGTGGCGCTGTATATACGTCAAGTCAAAAATTTGTATAGCACACTACTCACCCAGAAGGCCTCAAGGCGCTTGAGGGAGGGGGGTTCATTACTGATCAAACAACCAAGTCTTGAGTTGCTTTCTGAAGGAGAGGTGGTTCTGTGTAAGGCGGAGGTGGGTGGGGAGGGAGTTCCAGGTTTTGGCCGCTAAGTAGGAGAAGAATCTTCCTCCCATGGTGGCTCTCCGGATGCGTGGAAACGCGGCGAGGGCTTGGTTGGACGATCGTAGTTGACGGGTAGGGGTGTAAAAGGTCAGGCAGGTGTTGAGGTAACTTGGTCCTAGGTCGTGGAGGGCCTTGTGTGCGAGGGTGAGGAGAAGGAACGTGATTCTCTTGTTGACGGGTAGCCAGTGTAGGTCTCTCAGGTGTGCACAGAGTCCAGGTATAGTGTGCACAGAGTCCAGTGTATCACCGGAGATGTAGCAGAGACTAAAGTAGATAATACCTTGTTCTCTTTTGTAATTGTACATTCGAGCAGTCAGGCTTTTGTTTTTTTCTTTTTGTCCTCATTTGTCATTACCCCCGTGCAAAAAACCACCAACCACCACTGTGTGCCCATCAGTCTAGCCCATGGATCGACATTAGAGCTTTGACTCATGCACAAAAAGATTATTGGCGGAAGATGTAGACCTGCACAAAACATGGCGACCTGTAGAACTCCATCAAGGTATATTGCTACCTGTTGGACATCAATATAGCTGCGGAGAGCCCTTGCTTTAAGTCCATGGAGCAGCAAAAAGGCATAATCATAGGACCCGGGGGAAAAAAAACCCCCAGAGAACCAACATCCACTGTGTCAAAAGTTCCCAAAAGACAAGCTTTTTCCTACTGCAAGACCTGGCCAAATCCACCCTGGAAACTTCATGAAGGGACGTCAGGCACCCATCATATGTAGGAGGTAAAGGGTTAACCCAAAATGTTCAGATCTGTCTCCTTGGAAGGCCAGAAACGCTGCGTGTCCAGCTACCATCAGGAAACTAGTAGGGAGGAGCTCCTATCACTAAAAACCATCTCCTAAACTTGTCCGCATCGATTAGACATATCTCTTTGGAAGGGCCCCGTTAGCTGTCGGGAATGTAAGAAAACTTTCGCTCTCTCACATATTGCCGCACTTACAGTTGGCAGTAATATTCTGAAGGGGGGGCTAATCAATGCAAGATCTATGCCTAAACATGCATTACATATCCATGATTTGATAACTGAAGACGATCTAGATTGTCTCTTTATCACAGAAACGTAGCTCAAATCATGGTGCAACCCCGACATAGTGCATGCCCTGCCGCCAGGCTATCGTATCCAAAGGGCTGACAGAGGGGAAAAACGGGAGGGAGGCGTGGCAATTATTCATAAGGACTCTCTCAACTGTGCTGTAGCTCAATTGCATGATCTCAAAGGGGCGGTAGGGATGAGTTTTCACATCAAGGTCAATGACACCTTCACGTTTGCGGGTGCTCTGATCTATCGCCCCCCGGGCCCACATAGGAACTTTCTGGGGAGCATTGAGGATGCACTTAGCATTCTGGCACTCCGATTCTAGAATTTCACGGTACTTGGGGATATTAACATACACTTGGACTCCCCCATAGACACGACAGCCAATGCATTTAAAAACACTATGGATGTATTAGGTCTAGCAATACTCACCATTTACTCCACTCATAGTGCAGGCCACACTCTAGACTGCATCTGCTCTAATCTTGCCACACTTAAGGTCAATCTCCCCAGAACCCAGACATGGACAGATCATGCACTGGTGCCTTTCAACCTCTCACTGGATGGGGGTGTGAAAGGCAAGCAGTCTGGTAAAAGCACTCAGGCCAGAAATGAGGGATGGAAAGCAATCATGAGCCACCCGGAATTGATCGCGATGGCCAGTGATTGTAGGCCCCTCATGATAGGAAATCCTGAATCGGACAATAACACCTTCAGGGAGTGGATGTCTCAGCTTAATTTCAAAGCAGGACCTGTTACAATCAGAAACAGGCCATGCCATAAGAGATTATCTGCACCCTGGTTCAACCAGACATTGAAAGCAAAACAAGGGGAGGTACGAAGAGCCGAACGTAGATGGCGGAAAGAATATTGCGAGGAGGACCGCTGTAACTATAAAATAGCCAGGAGCACATATCATGCACTTATTAAACAAGCAAAAATTAAATTCTACACTGCAGCAATAGAAAATGCAAATAACAAACAAAAAGCAATCTTTAAGATCGTAAATGGCTTTAGCAACCCTAAAATACTAGTGCAGGAAATTCCGCCCTCGGAGTATCTCTGTAACACAATTGCAGACTTCTTTGAGGAAAAAGTACAGGGCCTTACAAAAGACTTTGCAGTACGTATCATAGAGTCAGGAGAAGGTGGCAGTATAGGGAATTGTCCTGTGGACCATTTGGCGCTCTTTCGGCCGATTAGTCTGGAGGAGACTCATCGGACAATACTGGCGATCAAATCAGGATCATCGTTTGATCCGTGCCCCCCCCCCCCCGGGTCCTACATATGATCGTCGATGTTGTAAATCCTGCAATTAATATTATTACTAATGCATCGCTGGCCACGGCTAACATCCCCTCAGAATGGAAACTGGCGGCGGTCAAACCACTGCAGAAAAAAAAGCTGCCTGACCCCACCATTTTATCCAACCTTCGACCAATCTCATTGCTCCCTGCATTATGTAAGATAACATAGTCTTTTGTAAATAAACAAATTACTAAGTTTCTTGAGGATAGAGAGGCATGGCACCCAAACCAATCAGGTTTTAGAGCACAACATTCCACCGAGTCAGCTCTCCTGTTTACCACCGACAACATCTGAATGGCCCTGGACCAGGGTAAGAAGGCTGTCCTAATCTTATTAGATTTGTCAACAGCCTTTGAAACGGTCTCACATACCATCCTGATTGACCGGCTAATAACATCTGGCATAACTGGAAGGGTCCTAGAATGGATTAAGAAGTTTTTGAATGGCAGGCGGCAAGTGGTCACCTTGGGTGAATTCTGTTCGAAGGAAAAATCTCTTACGACTGGAGTACCGCAAGGGTCTTGTCTAAGCCCGACACTTTTCAATGTGTACACCACCCCTCTCCTCAGGTTGATATTGTCTTTCGGCATCGATGTGGTTGTGGATACTCAACTGATCCTAGTCCTTGATAAAGACACTCAGGACTGGGAAAAAAATCTTAAATGCTGCCTGACGGCAACATTTGAATGGATGGGGAAGAACCATTTGAAATGTAATATGGGCAAAAAGGAGATTATGCCAATGGGACCACAAAATGACTTTGTCCCTAAACTATGGTGGCCGGAGAATGCTGAGATACCGCGCCACACCACCAATACGCCTCGTAATTTGGGTATAAAGTTTGACACCGCTCTGTCATTCAAACAACAGGCACTGACAGTAGCCGTGACCTGTTTCAATATCATCAAGGGACTGAGGAAATTCTTTGACCTGCTTCCTTCGGCGGCTAGGAAAATGGTAACAGTCGCCCTCGTGACATCAACAATAGAATATTGTAACAGTCTGTATGCAGGGACTAATAAAGTGGTCACACTTAAACTCCAGATGGTGCAACATGCAGCAGCCAGGCTGGTGCTGAAATGGCCAAAGAAATCCTCAGCATCCGCAGGATTAAACACCCTGCACTGGCTCCCAATAATCAAAAGGGTCCTTTTTAAGATCCTGATTATTACCTTTGGAGCCTTCCACTCTCGAGGGCGAAAGTATCTATGGGGGTAGTTTTCCGTGTATCATCCCACACGTACTTTGGGGTCCTCAAAAGCTAACCTTCTGTCTGTCCCTGTTTTCAGACTAAGTACGAGAGGTGGTAAACCTCTACCAGTCCTAAGGTCAAAAGCCTGGAATACTCTTCCCCATATCTCCGGACCCTGGAGCGGGAAGTAGCTTTCCGAATGGCACTGAAAACGTGGATTTTTAACTTACCAGATACATGTGTCAGAGCACTAGTGTGATAGTCTGGATGAACCACCATAAGCAGTATGACAAGTGTTTATATCTTTACGGTCAGTAGCGGCGCCTAGATGCTCCTTGGAGCGACTGTTGCGCGGTACAAATACACCATTACATTACATTACATATAGGAGGGGTCATCCTGATTAGGGCCATAATATCCAACTAGGGTATATGGAAGGCCATCCAATACAGCCCTTAACAGGAGCCACCTCCCACTCCTGTCTTCCCTATATTCCACAATCTGTGCTTTGGCCTGCTTCTTAAAAATGAATAAAACTATTTGCTGATTGATCTGTAGCCGGAAAGAGGTCTATCCATTTTTCTTTTTTTAGAAACTCTACTGTTTCAGATTTGAGGAGGTGTGACTCCTGTATGACAATGACCTGTGCTGGGGAATCTCTCAGGTATTGGAAACATTTTGCTCTTCTACCCCTAGTGCGCAGGCCATTGACATTCCAGGATAAAAATGTTAACCGTGACATGTCAGGCATATCAGACGGTAGTGTTAAGCATTTGCTGAACACACTCAGGCAATAAAGCATGTCACACACTCAAAGACTAAATACAGTTCAATTGTTTGTATGAAAAGTTATTTTGTTATTTTTATCTCTAGAAACTAGATTTACTTAGTAGCAAGTAAGTAATACTTTTACTACAATAATATTTTGCAAAATACAGTGTGTACTGATTTAGAGGAGCAAGCAAATTTCTTTGCAGTCATGAAAATGGGCTGTAAGCTCTTTGGAATACTGGTATTTACTTACAGATTACTCTTAGTTACTTTTCAGTTACTTTTCTATTTTTACACAAAACAAACTAATGACACAGTTTAGGCAGTGTATTACATTAGCAAATAGGCTAACTCTTTTGAATAAACTAAGTTACTTTTGTTGCAGTACAAAACAGGTCCAACACAGAACATTTTCAGACAAAAACCCACAATACAATCCTAAGGAGAAAAATAAACTGTTAGGTTTATGGGTAAGTAAACGGTTTTGGTAACTGAGTTTTGGGGAGTAGAACCAAGGTTCGCTAAGGTTCAGGTTAGCCCTCAAGGTGCACCAGCAGCGGTACCAAGGTGGCATGATGCAAAGTGCAGTGTCCCAATGTGAGCAATGAGACTAGGTGGCACCACGGTCAGGGGCTGCTCACGGGCAGGCCACTCAGTCTTGGGAGGTAAGCTCCTGGGATTAGGGTGAGGGCAAAGGTGTTCCCAGGTCAGCACTATGTCTACACCACCAGTAGCACAGGGGAAGCCGGGTGCAGGGTACTTAGGAGGTGGCAGGAGCCCTATGCTTTTGAACGAAGGCTGCTGTCAAGGAAATAGACAGTAGGCTAGAGCCAGATGACTGGAAGAAGGGAACTAATGACTATAGGATGAAATGGAAGAGTTGATGTACACCAGGAAACTGTCAGTCGGGCACCTCACAACTCTGGGTCTGGGGGTGAAGGGGTGTCTTTTCATGTAGGGTTCTTCTCACAGGTTCCGGTTGCAGTTGTGGTGTTCCTTCAGGATGAGTCTACAGGCATTGAGGAGAAGGTCGGAGGAGGCAGTCCAATGCATGATCCTAGATAAGGATCCCCAGGTGGGACCTTGCCTCGGGGAATTCGGGCCGTGGGTGTCAGGTGCAGAGTGGTGAGGCCTCGCGGTTCCAGCTGGATTCTGGAGTTCTCGCTTGGGTTGGTGTTGGACAAATCTGATATCCACAGGAGATCAGAGTCTTTTGGGACAGAACAGGTAGTCCCCAGGGCTCTTGTAGGCTGGTGGCTGCAGGACACGCTGGTTTCAGCTTGCAGGGGTTTCGAATCAGGAGACAGGCCAGTAGGGCTGGGGTTAAACCATTTGTCAATGTCTTCTTCTTCTGCAGCATGGCTCTTCAGTCAGTCTTCTTGTTGATTTGAATCTAGCTTCTGGGTTCAGGGCTGCCCCCTAAATACTGCATTAAGGGGGCATGTAAGGGTTCTCGAGGTAGTAGCCAATGGACTACTTTCCTTAGGGTGACAATACTCTTAGTGTGCTCACCCCATGTGGGAGATTGGGCACCATCCCTATCCCTGATTGTAGGGTGCCGGCCATCTTCAAGATGGTGGGCACTAAAGAGTGGAATTCACCTCCCCTGCCCCTCATGAGGGTTGGGGTTGGCAGAGATGGGCACACCTTCCTGGCTGGTCTACTTTTCCCACCTATCTACTAGCTGAAAAAGGGGACCTGCTCCTGATAGCAGGAGAGGCTGGGGATCACTTAGTAAAGGCAGCAAAGCCTTTGGAGCTCCCCTGCCACAGATGGCTCTTCCTCACCTGGGAGAGGTGTGAATACATCCGCCTGGGAAGGGATTTGTTTTTGGGCCCATCTAGAGAAGACTCCCACCCAAGGGGTCCAGAAACTTGTCTAGCTGTAGGATGGCTGGAGTTCACCAGTCAGAAACCCACCAGGGATTGGTTGGTTGCAGGGGGTCCTCTCTAGAGGAGACCCCTAAGTGCAAGGAATAATACATCTGACACTAGGATCAGTGTAGGTTTATTATTCTGAGATGTTTGATACCAAACCACACATGATTCAGTAAAGCCATTATGGTGCTAAGAAACTTGTAATGACCAGTTTCCACACCATATATCAAGATGGCTTTACTGAGTACTTTCAATATTTAAGAATGGCCTTAGATAATATAGGGGCCTTTTTGCTCATACAGATAGGCCCTCACATGAGAATTAGTGCACCCTACCTTAAGGGTGACTTACCTAGTCCTCATGCAATGCTGGGCACATGTCGACTTTTGCACCAAAACAAGCAGTCTGAAGCAGCAGTGCTGCATGTTTGTGTTGAGAGGTCTCTCTAGGTTGCATAACAAATGCTGCAGCCCTCAGAGGCCTTTCCCTGGCTACCATGCCCTAGGTTCCATAGATACTGCTTGCAAGGGGTTTACGGGTAGGCCAGAGCTGTGCCCATTGTGGAAACAATGGTTATGGTTTAGGGAAAGAACACAGGCCCTGGGAAGATGATTGGCAGGTACCCACGGCACACTTTGCATCAGGTATCTGGCAAAAGTATTAGGGGCATTCATGCAGAAAAGGCACTGTTAGACCTGGCACCTTGGCGTGAGTCTCCCTTCCACTTTTTGCTGATGTTTTTGCTGGTGTTCGATGCTCAGGGCACTGCGCTACGGCTAATCCGTGCCGCAGTGCAAGTGCTCCCAATGTAAAGTGTATGTACAATTGATTTCCACGATTGGATTATTTGGTTTACTGTCAGTCCCCAGTAAAGTGCACAAGGCGTGCCGGGGCTTGTAGATACAAATACCGCTAGTGGGCCTGCAGCGCTGGTTGCGCCACCCACAGAAGCGGCCTAGTAAGATATGTCTCGGGTCCACCATTGCTGACCCCGCGTACAGTCCCGCACTGTCACGCTGACTGTGCAAGTGCCCACACTTGCCAGTCCCGGGAACCTTCCCTCACCTTCATATCATTCACCCCTCTGGTAGGCCTACGGGCAGGGTGCATTGTAGCATAAGGTAGGACAGGCCCAGAGTATGGCATGTCCTAGTAGTGAATTACCGCCCTTTCTCGTTCTTCACTATTGAAGGGCTACCGGTTCTCTTAGGCCAGATGAGCTGTCAGAGCTATTACACGCTATAGTCCCGGCAGGCTCAGTGGACACGGTAGCAGGTCGAGTTTAGTATGCCTGAACTATGAATAATAAAATACTTCCTTTAGTAAGGTTTATTTTAATATCCTGTGTTTGCAAATGCTACTTTTAGAAAGTTAGCCTTTGCTCGCCTAACTGTTCAGCCCGCCTCTGCCAGGATGTGTATCTGCTGCCTGGGTTTGTGTGAGTGACAGGGCTGGGAGATTCCCGGGGGATAGTCGGGTGCTCAGGAGGGTGAATGAGATGCTTACACCAGGATGGGTGGGCGGAGCAGTCCTTGACTCTGAATAGGGTTGTGCTCCCCCACCACAATGCTGGCTCCACCTCCTGCGCAGCGTAAGATGTCTCTGCCCTGCACCCTGAAAGAAGACGGCAGCGTCCTGTCAACAAAGTACTTCAGAACCGGGTTGAACCAGGCTCAGGCCCCCTGGCCTGCAAAGACAAAAGAAATACAGTATAAATATAGGAGCTTCGCTCCTTACAAATCAGATCCAGTTTTGACCACGACGAACCTCTGCCTGACTAGAAGGACCAAGAGAAGCTGAAGGACGGAAACCAGTCTGTATCCTGTAAGACTGGCCTGCAGTGGTGCCTTGCTGAGAACGGAGAGGAAAGGACCAGAGAGGACTTTGTAGACTTGTGCCTGAAACGATCTCCAAGGGCTTGATCGAGAACTTGCCCCCTGAACGGAACCCCAGGACCATTGGGTTCTATCTGCTTGTGCCCGTTTGCTGTTGGGCCTCAGTTCTTATTCCCTCGCCAGAGTTGTGACTTGGGTGCCTCCGCCCTCTCCCAGGCTGTGACAGCTCGGAGCTTGGTTGCCCCGCCGTAGGGAGTCCCGCTCATCCCTGAGCCGCTCTCCGCTTCAGTGTCGGGCCGCCTGCTCTCCTGTCACCTCGCCGCTTACGGAGCGAGCTTCGCACCTCTCATCTTCTCCAGCCGGAATCTGCACAGAGAGCATCTCATAGCCTCGGACGGTCCGTACGTCGTAACGTACCCGACTGTCTCGCTTTGCGCTCCTGCATACCAAGGCTCGTGCCGCACCTCAAGAAAGGCCTCCCCGTACAGTGGTACCGGAAGCCTGGTGCTGCACCCGCCTGCCCGAGAACTCGACACCCCTCACAGATCCACGAGTCAGACCCTGCGTGCTGAGAAGTAGTACACCCCGCAGGCCTGAACGGCGCCTCGCCACGTGAGCTGCACCGATCACGGATCGCCGCAACCCTCCACAGTCTAGCTCCTTCACCTCGCTCCTCGAGGGGGATTGAGCCGGAGAGATCCTCTGGAGAACCATCGGCCTCGTTCGGGGTCCGACCTCACAAGTAGCCGTGCCTTAAACGCCTCGGACTTCCACCCGCAAGGTACACGTGAACTCCGTCTCGAGTTCATATCGGATCCAGGGTCCGCAACGCTCTTATTTCCCTGTCATCGTACCTCGCTGAACAACGAACATTGAAAGGCTAAGTTCGCCTATTGTAATCTGGTGACCCCAATGTACTAAACGTTATTCTGGTCTTGTGATAATCCTGCTTGAATCTATCTTTTATATAAAGTATACGTATTTTTGATACAACCATACGACTGGTGTCCATTTGTGGTGGGTCAGTGGGTTTACTGTGTGTTATCATGAATGCTTAACTTACTATCGCCCTGAGGATTATCCTTGTCTGCTCGCGCCACACTACCTAGAGGTTGAGCAGGGGTTATTCAAAGGAGTAGTTCTCTTGCCCTGACGTAGAGCTGAGGGTCCTTGCTTGTCACAAGTGCATACCTGTGCCAACCAGAGACCTCCAGTTCTAACAGGCACTTTCCTACACAAACAGCATAATGAAAGGGGATGAGAATAACTTTCCCAAGAGAATCTTCATCATCTAAGTGGAAGAACCAGGAAAGTCCATCTGCATAGGCATGGGTCTTTCTTCCACTGTAATGTCCATTCCCTGTATGGGGACTGACCACCTCAACAGTGTGGGATTTTCACTTTTCATTTGTATTACCCATCTGGAAGGTATGTGGTCCTTTTGGATTACGAAGTGAGTCCCAAACAGGTAGGGTCTCAGCTTCTTCAGGAACCAAACAACAGCAAAGGCCTCCCTCTCAATGGCACTTCAACGCTGTGCCTTCTGCTTATAAGAGCAACAGGTTGGTCCTAATAATCATCTTCGGTCTGGGATAGGATTGCTCCTATCCCTAAGTCAGAGGTATCAGTCTGCAAAATGAGCTGGTTTGAGTAGTCTGGAGCCTTGAGAATAGGTGCTGAAAACATTGCCTCCTTTAGGGTGTCAAAAGCCTTTTGATAGTTCACTTTCCAGTTCACGTTCTTCAGCATCTTCCTGGAGGTAAGTTCTGTGAGGGGGGTCACAATGGTTCCAGTAATACCCAGTGAAGCAAGGGAATGCCCTGTCTTGGGTCTGGGCTGCTGGAGCCTCCCAGTCCAGAATTGACTGTATCTACGGCTGTAAATGTTGCATTTGGCCGCCACCTGCAAGGTGACCTAGGCAAACAACATATACCTGCTCTTTCTGTCACTTGGATGCCTCAATAGTTATGCCTGCAGTTTGGAGGGCCTGTAATTCCTTCCCCATTTGGACCAGGTGATCCTGCCAGGAGGAGCTTAAGACAGCAATATCATCAAGGCATACTGCACTGAAGGTCTCCAACCCAACAAAGACTTGATCCACCAAACTTTGGAAGGTGGCAGTGGCATTCTTTAAACCAAATGACATAACAGTAGAATGATAATGCCCTTCAGGTGTGGAGAATGCTGTCTTTTCTTTGGCTCCAGATCCATGCCAGTACGCTAGTTCTCTGCAGGTATATCAAAGGTGCTAAGACATTTGGTTGCCCCTAGTTTATGTATTAGTTCTTCAGCCCTGGGTATGGAGTGAACATCTGTTTTGGTGACATTATTGAGCCCTATATTGTCCACACAGAACCTCATCTCTCTTTTTAAACCCAGAGGGTGAGGTTTGGGGACCAAGAACACTGAACTGGTCCTGGGACTTTCAGTATTGAATACATTGCTTCAAGTCATCTGTAGGTACAGCAGGGCCCCTCAGGAAACTCGTAATACAGCAATCAGAAGGGCACAGGTGCACCAGTCTTGAAGTGGTTGTGAACCCGTTCCTTCAGCGGTTGGATCGCCGAACTTGCAATAAGGCCCTCTGTCTGATTATTAGTCAGGAACAGCATGAAACTATGCTAGTATATCTCTAACAGAGGCTTGTGTTACAGAGATGTAATCTAACAACATCTGCAACATGTGGCATAAGGCATGAGTGTGAAGTGCAATCAAACTATGTTGTTTTTGGTCACAGATTGGCAAACAATGACATGTCTGTGTTAGAAAGGAATTTTTAATCAAATAAGATTTACTTAAACATATTAGAATTTCACTTTAGAATACATATGAAACTCTGCAAAGAAACCACATATATACCTCACATGTGGGGAAAATATGCTTGCTTAGTATGTGTAAGAGTATTAACGTGAAGTGCAAAATACAGTAGGATATCTTTCTCAATGTACTTGTGCAACTAGGCCTAACCTATATTTTCTCTCAACTCTTTCTTACAGCTAAATAGATGTTTCTTTAAAATATTTTGTCCATGCATTCTACTGACGACTGTGCTGAGGACTGTAAGATTGTATTCTTTTGCTTCATCACAGCACATTAGCTCACCCTGCTTTGACAATGAATTTGCTGTTGCTTTATAATGAATAGAATGTTTGAATAATGAACAAATTACATTTGACTACCCCTTTTTCTCCACAATGGGATATTGGAAGCAGCTAACAGATTAGGTACGAACTTTTTTTTGGGGAGGGAGTTGTATATAGTGCAAACTCGACCCAAACGTTTTAGAGCACTTTATATGAGAACCAGTTGAGTTACAGAGGGTAAGATTAATTTTCTTAGGCACGGGGACATTAGGTGATTTGCCCAGAATCAAAGGATGTTGAACGTCCCTGCAGAGACTCAAACCCAGTCCACGGCTCTAGCTGTTTGGCCACATCCTCTCCCACAGCTTCTCAAGAGAACTTTCTCCCATGTAGCTAAAACTGCAACAATAGTTTAACTATGAACCAGCGTTAATGTTTACTGTAGGACTCAGGAGGAGAAGGAACAGATTGCAATTACACCATTGGACAAGTGGCATCCATTGGTTGAATATGACCTACACCTACTAAGTTCTGTTACATTATTTGTGTATTTCATATTATAATTGAGAGTTCCAAGCTAGAGAGGAGAGAAGACCCTTCAACTTGCACGATGCCTGACACCTAAGGTGTTCAGTCCTTATCACTGAAAGCTCCTGCTGACAGTGATTTTACCCTAGTTTTCCTTGACACTTAGTGTAGGGAGACTTTCTTCTTGCATTTGATCAATGTTACTGCTGATATCATTCTTCTATTCCTGACTTTATTTTAACTGTTGCTACTGCACCTGTGGGGAACTTTGCTGAGTTTTCCAGAATGACACTTTAGGGGAAGTTTGAGGCTTTGTCTACTCACTGACAATCTTGTTCTTTTCCAGAAGAGACTCTTCATGGGTTTCTATAGGATAGGTTATGCTCTAGAGATAGGAATGATTCCTTTATGGAACACTCTGTTGAGTTATGCTGTCACCAATCAAACCGTTTCTCTATATTTCTGTAATTGGAATAATCTGAATTATTACGGCAAAGACAATACAAATCTATTGAAGAGAAATAATGATTTTTGAAACTTGTTCAACCTCTCATCATTGAATGATAATTAAGTACCTGCCAGTCAATGAAAAATTACTTGTACCTTAATTTTAGCTCCATTCCAACACAGTGGCAAATGTCTATTGACCTGACGGCAAAGCGATCCAGGATTTCGAGGATCCCAGTTGTAAGTTTGGAGAGACTGATTTAAGACCTAAATTTGACTAATCTACTAACGGTTTACGATGTGCAAATGGAAAGAATTTCAGCAAACATTTCACTCACAAGCAAAATGTTCACAAGTTACAACACATTAGATACCACTCAAAGGAGACACTATGTGAAGCTCGGCAAACTCTGGGGCATATTATCAAGCATGGCGTTAAAAATTATAGGCGTTTTGCCGGCAGCAAACTGCCGCTAAAGCGGCAATAATGGGCTTGATAAGATGGCCTTGTGAATTCCAATAGAAACCCATGTTCTGCTATGAACATGGGCTTCTATTGGAATTCTTCAGGACATATTATCAAGCCCATTATCGCCGCTTTAGCGCCAGTTTTCTGCCACTAAAACGGCGATAATTTTAACGCCCTGCTTGATAATATGCCCCTCTGTCTAGTTATTAATCATGAACAGCATGAAACTACGCTAGCATAACTCTAACAAAGATTTGTGTTACAGAGCTGTAACCAAACAATATGAATGTGAGTTTTTGGTCACAGATTGGCAAACAATGTGATGACTCATGCAAATATTTTTTGGAGTATTTGAACCTGTTTGTCTGTTTTTAAGCTTAGGAATTAATTCTAAAATTATCAATGTCTTTTATATTTTGTATTTGTACCTTGTGTTTGTATACTCTTTTGCCAGTCCTTCAATGCTGTGTAACTGTTCAATCTTTCAACTAATCAGCTCTAGGCCAATAGAGGAACTAACGTTTTTCTATGAATATTGTCATCATATATAGACCCAGGTTAAACATATAGTACACCAGCAAAAGCTCACATAATATCGTGAATTATGTGTTACATAAAATTTGCTGTGTCAGGCAATTATTTGCTGCTCGTGGCAGAAATGTTGTGTGTTATCAGAGCAATAATGTAGCGGAGCAGAATCAGGTGCTGTTTGTGTCACTTTTGTTTTTTGAACTATTTTGTAAGTGTAAAATCTGTTCCCATGTCCAAAATGGATGCTAGGATACATTTTGTGCTAAAATATTGTGCCAAATTTTTTTGTGTTATTACACAATGCAAATGTAAGCGAATTTGCGAACCTCTTAATACAAGTATTCTTCCCTCAATGGTAATTCTATTGATTTATCTGCATTTGTCATCTTTACCACCAAACTCACATAGTAGGCAAAAAGACTGCATATGTGCACATACTTCACAGCATTTAATATTCATTTTTATAAATAGCCTGCCTGTTTTCTTGATTATTCGCCAGCCGGTCTATCAATATGCTCTTACAACTGTCTATCATGCTGAATGAGAGAATCAGTGCTTAGTTTTTAAAAGATTGAATGCTTCTATTCAGAAGCCTGCGGCTGGTACGACTATATGTTGGTGCGCACAATACCTAGGCTGCATAGTCTTGATTCCATCTCATGCCTCTATAATCCATGACCAGACACTCCCTGCTGTGGCGGCTCCTCTGCTAAGATGCAGGAGCGTCACCCCACTGCTTTTCAGCTGTTATAAAAAAGGAAAAATAAAATGATAACACAATATTATTATCATGTTATGTTTCCCTGCTGTAGCAGTTATATGGTGTTGGGTGGGGTGGGGTTGATCTGTTCACAGAGCAGGGGGTGGAGTGGTGAGCGCACTCTGTCAGTGCACATGGTAGTTTGGCCGGACGTCTTGGGCAGGCCAAACAGTCATGCGCACTTTGCATGTTCTCCACCAGCTGTAATGCACAGCCTGGGTGGAGAACATGCATAGGCTCCCACTGCCTGTTTGAGTGCCAACCCATGGCACTCAAACGCATCACAATGCTGCATTGCAGTGTTGTGATTGACTTAGGGGAGCCTATGTGCTTCCTGCTTCCATACCGGCCAGAAAAGAAGTGGAGAGACGATGGAGAGGGGACATGGTTTAAAGTTAAGGGTATTTTTCTTCCCCTCGTCCCACTCCCCCCGCCACCCCCGACACATGCAAACTGCTGCTGACTCCCTGCCTTTTTATCTCACTCTTGCAGGTTTCTGCTTGCTCCCTTTGTGATGTTTTTTTTTCTGATTTTCTCTTCCTTTACATTTTGTTTGTTTTATCGTTCTCTTGCTCTCAGTAAAGGCCTGAGGCGGAAAAATGCATTCTGCTTCCCAAAAGTGAGTGCCAGTGGCCACCACCGGCTCAAATTAAACACTGGATAGAATCCCATTTTTTCCTTCTACTATTCTGTCTGAACGCCTTCTATCTATCGGCCTGGCTTTCCATCTGTACATGTCCCATTGGACCTATCTAAGTGCACGTGGGGCCCTATCATGACCAGCTGCGCTGGCTCAACGCATCAATCACGTTTTTATGCGCTTGCACTGTCTAAAAATACATTCATTCAATCCTCTGAGTTAGAAAGTATGATTTCCAGAAGGCACAGCTTCGAAACAGTGAGCAGTGTTTACTTTTTTGTAACGACCTAGGCTGTCTGAAATTAGTGCACTAATTCGGAGAAATTTGCGGTAAATGAATGCCCTGTCGAAAGCTCATTCCCTCTCGCTCTCGCACTCTACCTCTCCTGCTTCACGTCTCTTACATTGCCCTGGTCTTTCTGTCTCTCTCGCTTTCATTTCCCCTTTTCTGCTCTGCAACACCTTGTCTCTCATGTAATCTCACGCCCCCTCTGCTCATTTTTTCTCTCCCTCTTCTAAGGCTCGCTCTCTGTAGTTTACTCCCATTGACCGTTAACTTCTCGACTATTCCTGCCACGTGCCTCTTTATTATCGGCTCGCTCGTTATGTCAGTCTTTCTCGACATCTGTGTCTCTGCCACTCTCGGTGTAGCTCCCTGTTGCCCTTTGTCTGCCTCCCTCTTGCTGACCATTAACAAAGTACTGATTCCTGAGAGAGACTCCTCACAAGCCTGATTGAAATCAATCTAGCATGTAACCATCAATCTGCAAGTGCAGACCAGTAGGTCACGGTAAGCACCTGCTTTCTCTAAACTAACTGTTAAAAGAAAATTAAATTTAAAAAACGTGTAGAAAAAGGCTAGACTTCTACCACAAATAAATACAATTATTTAAGAGCATCTAGGCCAGAACAGGAAAGGCACTAATCAACACTGTGAATAAATGTGATAGCGCAGCAAGAGAGCCATTATCCCTTTAGTACTTTCAGGTCAAGATCCCCTGCTGTTATCACTAATGCATTTTGCATTAGCAAGTTGCATTGGGAAATCTTAACTCCAAGGCTTTAAGAAAAGCAGACTTTCAAAGATGACCTAAAAAAATAATAGAATAGCCAGCAGACATTATAAAATCTGACTTCCTTTTCTCGCAGGAGATATGAATTAAAAGAAGCTTCTTTCACTATAATCGCAGTAAATCGAGGTTAGATGTAAGTCCTTTTCCGCGGTGTAGTGAACTGCGTTGCCCAACATTACATACACGCGAGAGCATAATTATGAAGTTGAAGGGTGCCTTGATGTAGCGTCTGCCCTGCTATTTACAATATGATTGTATCCAATCATCGAATGAGAGCTCTTACCTTGCTAAGCTTGAGGCTTGCTTACCACTGACCTTGGCGAAGCCCACCCGGCTTAACCTTCCCATGATGACACTGCACACTGACCCTGCAGACTATGCTAAAGCACCCTACGTCTTTCACTTTCCACAATGTAAACATACGCCTGACACTGCACACTAACACTGAACATTTCCTCTCACACTGACAATAACAACCCTGCAGGCTTTTCAGTGTTCTCAAAGGCATAGCCCTCTCTGACCTTGCCCACCTTGCCACTGTACGTTCTACCACTCTGCATCATTATGCTGACTGCCACTGCGGCATCTGACATTGCATACTGGCACTGTCACAAGGCACAGCATAACTTGATACTGCATATTCTGGTAAAGTCCTTTCTGACATACTACAGCTTGTCACTGCCCACTCTGACACTGTATACTGATGATATTCAACATGGGGTGGACCACACTGCCCAAACTAGCATTGACTTCAATGGCCTTAACTTAACCATTTCATCACTAAAGATGTATGTGCTGTGACAAATTGGAGTGCTACTTAAGAGTAAGTGTACTAAGTGAGCTGAACTCAGCCAGTAGGAGATGTGGTTCAGTGGCGTATTCTGGAGTACATACAGGAAATAAATGGTTAAAATGTAAGGTATTGTCATTAAAGGAGAGCACTTTCTTCATCATATACGTTTCCTTGTGTTAATAAATCAATAGACTCTAAACTCACTTTAAATTGGAAAATTGGGGAAAAGGGTCTCCATTGCTTTTCATAATGCGTTTTGGTTTGTTTTAAGTACGGCACCGGGAAATCATGGCCCAGATGTATTAAGCCTTTGCATTGTCCTTTTGTTGCGCAAGGTGACGCAAGGCTACAGAAAGTAACACAGAGGCATAAGTAAGTCTTACAGAGCCACATAAGGGGTGAGTTGCACAGCCTTGTGTGACTTTGTAAAGAAATGTAACGCAACCCACTAGACTGCATTACATTTCACAGTGGTAGACATTCCATGGGTGGAGCATTGGTGTTCTCATGCATCCACCCATAGAATCTGACAAAATACCAGATTTACTGACATCAGTAAACCTGGGATTGCAGCAAAATGGTTCTCCACACTGACCATGGCGTAACAAGACAAAATACATGTATTTGCCCTTGTTACTTCCTCTTTCTATTGCTGATGAATTCTGCATCATGCATAGAAAGAGGAAATTGTTTCTGATCGTTTTTTGTGATAGAAGGTATCCCTTCTAGGCAGTGGTGGCTGGCAAGGAACGGGAGTGAGGAGGCAGGAAGCAGGGGCCGAAAAACCCCCCAAAATACGTATCTTTTTATGGCCTCCGTCTCTCCTCTGTTGTTGCTACTCTTCCAGGCTAGTCCTTGAAGCAGGAAGCACACAGGCTTACCTAAGCCAATCACAATGCTACAATGCGTGATTGGTCTGAGCTTGGTGGTTCGGCACTCAGAGGGGTACTGGGAGCCTGTGCATGTTCCCCACCCAGGCTGTGTATTTCAGCCCAGTGGAGAACATGCAAAGTGCGCATGACTGTTTTGCCGGCCCAAAACTGCTGACCAAACTGCCATGCGCACTTAAAGAGTTCTCACCACTCCTCTCCCTGTGACAAATGCCCCACCCCACCCCACCCTAACCCAGCCCCACAGCTAAAAAAAATAGAATACATTTGTTATTATCATTTTAGCGCAAAATCAATCTTGTTTTTAATGAAGACACCAGGGTGTCTGCCATGGCACCAGGCGTCCTCAAGTGCATCAGTGCAGGTAAGAAGCTGTAGAGTGCCACATCTTAGCAGATATGGCGCAGTTCATCTTTATCTTTCACAAAAAGCAGCACAGCAATTTTGCTTGCTGCACTGTGTTATTTAAAAGTTTAGTAAATATGTCCCTACATTATTTAAGAAAACAAATTAACACTATTCTGTGAGCCTTTCCCCTTCAGATGAACAGGTTCTATCCTAATCTTCACTTGCAAAGCTGTGCTTAGACTATATAGAAATTGGTGTATCCAACTTCAGAACCCTCTCCGCCAGTTTGGCACACCTTAAACAGGTTAGTTTTGCCTCATCCAAGTGGTTAGTGTTTCCACTGGAGCTGGTAAAGGACTTTCCCCTCTTTCTACTGTACAGAGATCCACTTACTCCTAACAAATGCACATCAGAGAGTTGTAAGGACACTTGCTTTTGCAACAGCAGTTGTGGGGAAAATATCTGCATAATTTTGAAGGTTAAGTGCTAGTAAATCTCATGTTTCCTACCTTATATATCACTAATGCTCAGAAAAAAAACTCCTAGAAATACTGGAAGAGACCTAATATTATCATCTAATACCTCATAATCGATCTAATAATTGAAAGGTCATAATCCACCTCAGTTCCCAAAGGGCCTCATTTATGACATTTTGGCATAGGACAGCATAGCAAGGGACTTTGCTGTGCTGACCTGCGCCAAAATGAAAGGGCAGGAATGCAATGCTTTTAAGCAATACGGTGCATTCATGTTCTCTGCCTGTGGTGGTGCAGTTTTGGCAGCCTAGCGACAACGTAGCCACCCTTGCACCAGGGTGCTTCAGATGCAGGCAGGATTGGTTTTGTGCAGGAAGGGGCTCCTTCAGGCACAAAAACAATTCCGCGAGGCATTTTCCTCTTTTCATGTGTGCTGCATAATGCAGCACACATGAAAAGAGGAAAAAAACAAGGAGAAATTAACATATTTCTCATTATCCTTCACCTTGGGAAGCATAGGGATTTGATGCTTCCCCAGGTTTCCATCACTTTGTAAATCTGAGGCAACGTCAAACTCCATGTGTGTTGCATGGGAAAACCCACCACAACACCCATGGAACGCCTCCTGGAAGTAGTGTAAGGTGATGCACAATTTGCGCTGCATAATCTTACTCATGATTTATGAGCCCACTAAATGCCTTGAATAGTGGCTTTGGGTGGCTTCATAAATCTTTATAAGGGCCCTGTGTCACACAAGTACCACTTTACATGGTACAAAAGTGACACAGGTTTCTCATAAATAAGTCCCATATTCTCAATCGAATTACTCTGTGTCCGCATGTGTCATTTCAAAAAGTGCCTCATTCTGAATCACTGAGGGGCATATTTACAAGACCCTAGCTCCATTGAATCATCACTTTATTTGACATTCTGGTGGCGCTAAGTGCCGGCCTATATTTACAAGGAACACAAAGCCACCTTGTATGGCTTTACATGGCCTTGCAAATATGGTCCTCTTTCATCAGTACTCTGCGTCAATGGGACATGTCCTGGATGTTGCTGTGGGTGTTTCCACGAAACACCTATGGCTTTTTGACACTGCCCCAGATTTAAAAGGATTCATAAATCTTAGGCAGTGCAAAAAACAAATACCTTTCCAAGGGAGACATCGAAGTGGCACCACGGAGTGAAATACTATTGTTTCTCCATGTTTTTTTCTCTTTCTATGTGTGCTACATTATACACACATTGTGCATTATGACTGTTTCTCTTTCACTTTCCATGTTGTCAGTACAGGCCCTGACACTGCACGCTAGCACTGCACACTAACTTTAACTCTGGCAATTTCCACCTGGAGACCCATCTTTGCCCATCAAGACACTGCACACCCTGGCATTGCTCACCATGTTACTGCCATCCTACTGCTACTATTATGTTACTTACCCCATTAACATGATTCCACCTAGGCCCAGTGGGAGAATTCATTCCACTTGTGTAACTAGTGGAATTTAGTCACTCCATGCCACTCTTTAACATGACGTTCCAACCTAATTTTGCTAATCACCGTTTGGTGGAACTTTGCTCCTATTCGAGAAAATTCTGGAATCCACAAATAAATCTAAAGAGATCTTTTCCATCCTCAATGATCTTACAAACCTCGACACAGTCCGCCCTAAGATCACCCCGACCCAGACGCTATGTGATTCACTCAACGTCTATTTCATCGATAAAATACAGGACATTAAAGCCAGCATCCCTCGACCAGTGTGTCTTCTCACCTCTGGCATGTCAATAAAACTCAGCCACCATATTCTGAGCAGTTTCCCTCCCATCACCCAGGACCAATTCAAGAACTTTTATCCAGAGTAAAATCTGGCGCTCCTTCAGATAGTTGCCCGCCCCACATTTTAAAAGAGTGCTTCCTGGCCCACCCAACTCCTGCCCTTACAATTTTGAATAAATCCTTGACTCTTGGCTTAGTTCCGACAGCCTTCAAAGAAGCCATAGTCATTCCACTTCTAAAAAAACCGGGGGCTGACCCAGCCTGCAAGGCCAACTTTCGCCCGATCTCACTGTTGCCCTACCTGGCAAAAGTCCTTGAGGCACATGTGGCCAAATGTCTGTCCAATTTCCTTGAGGAATCCTCCTGCTTCAACCCCCATCAGGCAGGCTTTCGGCCGGCCCACTCAACCGAAGCAGTAGTCACGACAGTCCTGGACACCCTGCGCGACTGTGCGGACAGACGCTCTCCACAAGCCCTGGTGCTCCTAGACCTCTCGGTCGCCTTCGACACGGTCGACCACAACATCTTGGTCGACCGTGTCGAACAAGCCGGCGTCAGGGATCTTGCAGCCGGTTGGCTGAGATCCTTCTTGACTGGCCGCAACCAAACTCTACGCCTTGGCGACTTAATGGGCACCAAACAGGATATCACCTGCGGAGTGCCACAGGGCTCCCCCTATCTCCTCACTTATTCAACCTGTACATACTCCCTCTGATCCAGACCTTGAGAGACAATCAGGTGAGAGTCTTCAACTACGCAGACGACTTACAGCTGCTGTTTACCATCGATAACACCGAAGACTCTATACGGCACTTCCAGTCCACAATGAATTTCATTAAAACCTGGATGGACCAAAACCAGCTTAAATTAAATCCGGGCAAAACGGAATTAGTCCTGACCGGCGAGAGTAGTAAGTTCTGGGGCCCGCATTACTGGCCTCCCGAACTAGGCCAAGCCCCAACACCCTCTTTGTCAGCCAAAACACTAGGAGTCACTGTGGACCGTGACCTATCCCTCAAAACCCAAGTTGGTCAAGTGGTCTCCAAGTGTTTCTTCCAACTGAAGAAAATTCGGAAGGTACGCCGCCTGCTTACATCCGAGGCACTCACCCAAGTGGTGATCGCTACTGTATTGTCCCACCTGGATTACGCTAACTCCATCTACCTAGGTCTCCCCAACTACCTAGTGAAGCGACTCCAGATGGCACAGAATCATGCAGCAAGGCTAATTTTGAATCAACCTAGGCGCCAGGCAGCCACTCCCCTCCTTAAGAAACTACATTGGCTCCCTGTGGCCCAGCGATGTGCCTTCAAAACCGGCTGTATAATCTTCAAGTCCTTATACCACAAAAGCCCATTATTCATCAACAACCTGATTTCCAAATACACCCCATCCCGCAACCTTCGCTCACTCCATCAGAACCTCCTGCAGCCACCTTCTTTCAACTTAAAACGCGCAGGAGGCCGCAGGTTTGCCACCCTTGCCCCCCGCCTGTGGAACTCTCTCCCGTCGGAGACCCGGAATTGTCAGGATCTCCTCTCCTTCCGGAAAGCCTTGAAGACCTGGCTGTTCAGACAAGCATTCCAATAATCCTCTTCCCTCTATGTTCATGTTATTACTGATCATAGCGCCAAGCAACCAATTGGTGATAGTGCGCTCTAGAAATACTTTTATAACATAACATAACATAACAATGTGATGACAACCAGAACAATGCGAGACTCTAGCAAATGAATTGGCAAATGCAAGAGTAATTTGGCATTCACTAGCACCATTTCAAGTTGCTGAGAACCCTTCCAGCACCATTTTCTAACCCGATAAGTTGTGAGTGGTCACATTCAGAGGGCTGCTTCTTGAGTAGATTTTCAAATCTAGAAGTAGCAAAATCAATTTGAAATTGTATTTTGGAGCAACTATTGTACCCAAACTGACGGTTCAGGTAGTTATTTAGCACAAAATGCCTTTTTTTTTACGTTTTATTTTCCACCAGAAGGAAGTGCAACATAGGCTCCAACTACCTCTTCCTGTCCAGAAGGTTCCTACCAGTGATTTTCTATCCCTTTGTCAATTTTCATTTGGATTATGAGGGAAAGGATCACAAACATCTTTACCTGCAATCCCTGCTTCATTTACCATTGGAAACTATACAATCGTTGAAGTAAGAACATTTGGATAAGTTTGTTGTTTGACTGAGGACATGCACTGGTATTTTTTTTTACCTTTTATGTTTTTTCTTCCATTTTAAAATTTGATTGTGGGTGGTCTTAAGTTGCAGTTGGGGCCTATTTTGCAAAATATGTTTTTGTTTTTTCTAAGAGAAAGCATTTGAACTGGTTTGGGAGAGCTGTGGGTCTAGTTTAAAAAGTTGTTAATTATGTTTCTTTACATTTTCTAGTGTGCTGTTTGAGAATATTTCACTTTTATTTTGCAAATTTTACTGAGGGCATGGTCTTAAGATGGACCATGGCCAGCCAGCTATTACTAGGCTTTGGGTATACACAAACAACTGTTTATGTGGTATTTGCTTTTTTAAACATCTAATGATTTAGGGATGGCTTTTGGATAAAAAGTAAAATGCTTTTTTTCATATTTTAAATTTTAAGTGTTTTAGTGGGGTAATTTGTTGATGCCTTGGAATGTCTGTGCTTGGTGAGGTGGACATAATTTTCATTTTTGGCATTGCTAAATTAACAGTAATGTTTTCTTCTGTGTTTACCATGCCTCATTAATTTGCTGGCCAAGTGGCCCCTTTTTGTATGACCAGTGTGTGTGTGTGTGTGTGTTTGTCGTAGGCCACCATTTTGTCTTTTCTATCTATGCCATGAGGCAGGGTGACCACTTTGTTTGTGTAGTCAGTGTGCTTTTGCCATAGAACTGCATATGTTCTTTGTTGTCTGTGCCTTTACCCTTGGTGGCCACGTGGCTGGTGGCCATTTTGTTGTCAGTGTGCTTTGCTTTTGTAATAGGCTTGCATGTGTCCTGTTGGCCATGGCTTTGTACTTCATGACTAACCATGGTCGAAATTTGCAAATTCGCGGTACGTGAATTAGCGCAAAAGCAAATTTGTGGTCCGCAGATTCCGCGAATTTGTGCGAATTTTTTATTTTTGCGTGTTTGCAAGGTGCTTTGCGTGTTCGCGGCTTTTTTTTCAGCGCGGCGCTCGCGTAGTTACCCATGCGGTCATACATGGGGGCGGCCATCTTGTTTTCACTGTCCGCATTGCTTATTTCAGTTTCCGGGCGCCAGTTGCATGCTCACGTTGTGTGCGGGGCGCGATTGCATGTTTGCGTCCGTGTTTGCGTGCTCGGGGAGGAAATATTGCGCAAACTTACCCACGGGGTCATCATGGGTGCGGCTATCTTGTTTTTCATACATTGCTATGGTTCTGGGCATGCTTTTTCAATCCTCCCTTAATCTTTGCAATCCTTTGTTTCTTTGAACTTTTTTTGATCTTTTTTACTCATTATCTATCCCTCTATTTTTCTACCTCTATATTTTGTGTTTTGTTCAACTTTTCATTACTTTAAAAACTCCTTTTTTTACCTCTTTTATTTTATTTACTTTTTCCCTATTCTTTCCTATTTTTTATTTAACTTTCCTGCCCAGAACCATGGCAAAGGGATTCAGGAAGCACACCATGGGTAAGGGTCCTGCACCCTGTACCCGGCTCCCTTGCGGGAGATTAAGGGGGGAGCAAGTAGTAGCCCGGGAGATCTTAAGCACGGTGGAGGTGGCCGAACTGATTTTCTATGTCCAGCGCCACCTCCCCAAGACCGTCGCGGCAGGCGGCAGGCCCAGTATCGGGTAGGGGCTCCAGATCATCGAAAACTATGGTGGAAGGTGTGCCGGGCCATGTTTGGGGAGTCTGGGGTCTGGCGCACCTACAACCAGGCGACGCCCCGGTGGTCCGACATCCTGGACCAGGGAACACGACCTGCTTGACCTGCTAGGCATCGAGATCCCTGGGCTTGGTGAGTAGTAATACCTATTTAATCACTACTCTGCTTTCTCCTGCTCTATGTTATCATATTGCAAATGTTTATTGTTTCCGAAGAGCAAGAATGCAGCCGATTACATTGCAGGTTAATTATGTTTCAAAATCTTCTGTGATTGCAGGTCCGCTGCTTGCCTGCTCAGTGGCAGTGCTACTATGCTTACTTGTTTTCCATTTTGTGCTCATTTGGCCTCAGTGATTATGTATGAGTGTACTTTACAGAACTGCGTAATGCTAGACACTAGAGATTACATTGCAGGTAAATTATGTTTCAAAACTTCAAAAGCTTCAATGATTGCAGGTGCTCGCCTGCTCACTGGCGGTGCTACTATGCTTACTTGTTTTCAATTTTGTGGTCATTTGGCCTGGGTGAGGATTATGTATCAGTGTACTTTACAGAACTGCGTAATGCTAGACATTAAAAACTCAAGTCCAGTCCTTCCTTTGTACTCCTGCCACTAAGAAGAGATAGTGGTGGTGATCATGAAGTACTGTGTCTGTCACTTCGCGTGCTGCGGAGTGCTGCCTGCCAGTCCTAGTAGAACCTTTAGTGAGTTACATACCTTTCCAAGTAGACGGTCTGCGAATCCAGCAATACTATATCCTAGTAGACCACATCAGATATGGGTCAGTAATTTTGTGCAATTGTTATCTATTTCCCCGAAAAAATTTGTTACATTATTTTTTTGAAATTTTTGATTTGGTTGACAACCATCATCCATGTTTGTGTCTTTCTTTCATGTTGTACATCAGCTTCCCCCAGGGGCAAGAGGACACAGGAGGAGGTGGTGGCGCCGGCGGAGAAGGAACAACACCAGGAAGGCCAGGATAGGTCCGCCGAGGGCTCCTCTGCTGGCCCCAGTAAGTTTTCCTGTTAATATTAATAATTATACTTCCCTATCTTTTACAGCACCTATTTATCCAAACGTTCCTCATTCTATTTTTCCTTAAATCGTCTTTGATCTTCTTGTAGACTGTTTCTAAATTCCTATCCTGCCTCTACTATGACTCTCTGTGATACTACTAGATTATTATTAGTCTGTCTGTGTAGCCAACTAAGCTTGCACATTTGGCAAAAGGTGTTAAAATAACTCCTAATCTATTCAGCAATAGCTCTATGCACTGAGTGCAGTCCTCTGGGTTGTCCATAATGTCTATTGAAGTCTTCTAAATGTTTATGCTTTGACAATTCCCAACAATAAAATGTCAAAGGCCACCAAGAATAAGATACTAGTTTACTTTTTGATTGGATAGGAGGACAATCCATTCTACTACTGTTGCAGGGACTATTCTGCACAAACAGAACTATGGACAAAAAAAAAAGGCATTGGCTATAAGTTATAATAGGCGCAGTTAGACTTTCCAGTGTTTCCACATACCTCATTCATACCAGAAGTTGAACCCCCAATGTCCTTACTGACTAGCAAGTGTGTCAGAGTCATTATTTAGCTCCCGAATGCAGCGATGATCCCCAATGATTATACAACCAAGAACATAAGACTACAGAGTCAGAGTCCCGACCTTTCAGAGCCACGGACTCATGCTTGCAAATAGCAAACTCTTTCTCTCACTCACTCATGACCAAAAACCAGAGTCTATGTAAGTTTTAAAGCTATATTAAAAGGTAAAACATTTATTAAAATCAACTTCATATAAGATAAACGGTGAAAAATTCAAAGCTGAAAAGTGGCTGATTTCACACATTAATTGTGGGAGAGCCCTCACCTGGTTTGAACTTAAAGTCTTGCTGGGGAGGAATCGTTGACCACTCCGTCCAACATGATATGATGATGATCTTGCTCTTGTTCTTAGAGGTGAAGCTTCTGTCTGTTATGAGAAAAATGGTGCGTGTTAAAAAGCAAGCATTCATCAGTTGTGCCAAAAAGTATAGCATCACATGTTATGGCTAAGCATAAATAAAAAACACCCTTCCCTGAAGAAAGGGAAATTTGTACTTTAGACTAGAGTCACACGTTAGTAAATTTGTTTATGTAGTACTAGTAACATTTTTTCATTCCTAGACAAAATAGGGAGTGGTGTATATGGCATCTAAAAATATTTTAAATGTATTTTCTAGGCGGAACATCGGCACAGCCAAACACCAGTGCCGGGGCCAGCACGAATGTGGGCAATACAGGGCTGGGTGCGGTGCAAGAGCCATCGGGAACTGCTTTGGGGGATGCCATGGGAGTGAGGGCAGTGGTAAGCAAAGCTATTATCTGTTACTTATTGAGATCGCAGACTGCAGAGTGGGCTGTCTGCAGGGGTATATATGTTGTACAGTACAAGTACACTTTACTGTTAAGAAGACGTACAAATTTAGAACTAGGGGGGCATATTATCAAGGACCAGTGTTAAAATTATCGCCGTTTTATCGGCAGTTTCCTGCCGATAAAACGTCGATATTTCAAACACCGGTCCTTGATAATATGCCCCTAAGTTTTTGTCAACCAGGTAGAAGACATTCACTCTTGACTTCTCATTAGCAATAGCATTAGCTGTGGGAGTTGACGAGTAACTAATGGCCTCCTCTAAATTTGACTTCAACTCAGCTGTGAAAGTTTTATCGAGAAGCCAAGTCAGATCAGAGATGAACTTGAAGGATGGGATGAACGAAAAGGGAAAGAAGGGTGTAAGGAAGGACAAGCGAGTTAAAAGTAATGACTGGAAAAGAATGATACATGTTTTTGAATGCTGCCTGAAGTGGCTGGGAATATGATGCATGGCCGGTTGAAGGCTGAAGCAAGGATGGGTGGAAGGAAAAAGGAAAGAGGACTGCCTGGGTGGGTGAAAAAGAAACTGTGTGTGTGCGTGCAATATATCCTCTGGTTCAAATTCAAAAGCGAGTCAAGCATGGATGCATGGCTGGCGGTTTCCAAAATAAAATAAAAAGGTTGTTTTTCCGTGAGAAAAAGTAAGGTGTGTCCAGTTGAGACATGATTGACATTTACTTTGAATGGATGGATGCCTGGATCATGGTACTCGGGTGCAAGTTGACTGCGCTGGCATTATGCCGGGTTCCACAAGTTTACGTACAATTTTCGCTAAACAAGAGAGAAGAAGAAGAAGACTGGTGTACTGTCTGAGTCTAATGAAGTGAGTCCATATAGTGCTAGTAGATTTCCTGAAACTCCCACTAATGTTAGAGCAGAGGCTGACGAAGTGGGAGGTTAGATAGATACAGGGCACAAATGATATGTACTGTGCTTGCAAGTTGCTGGTGCTACTGTGACACAACTTTCTGCTGAATTATTTTTTGTTAATCTTAAAGAGCATTGGTTACAGTATGTTTTTCTTTCTTCATATAGATGCTCCTTCCAAACTAACACGGAAGGAGCTGGCTAGACGAGCACGGCAATGGAAGCTGAAGGTGATTGTCGCCAAATATCGGAGGCTAGTGGCCCAGGAGGAGGAGGACACGCAGTACCAGTCGACATCGACAACATCCACGACAGCTGCATCTTCCTCTGCTCACCCTGGGTCACCCAGTCAGCGCAAGCCTTCAGCGGTACGGAGCCTTGGTACCGCGGCCACCCGCCACCCGCCACCGCCAATTAGCATAAAAATCAGCTGCCCCCCACAACAGGTGCAAGGCTCGTCTGCACCGCTTGGCCCTCAGGGTGTCCCACCTTGAGCAGGAGGTGGAAAGACTCAAAACCCTGCTCAAGGACCGCCGCTGGGAGGAGCGTCAGGACCACCTGGCCAAAGGATACCACCAGCGGCAGTAGAGGAGGAGAGACTAACCTTTGCACCTTTTTTAAAGACTTTTGGGGCGTGGGAATCGGGCGCTGGGGTTTTGGGACTGTTCTTAGGGACATTTCATGGACATTGGTTGGGGTTAGGGAGGGGGGTGGGTCGGGTCTTGTGGGTTAGTTTATTTTTGTTTGGGTCTAAATAATTATTTATTTTCAAACTAAACATAGCATACGCTTTTTTACTGTTTTGTGGGGAGGCAGGGGGAGGTTAACTCAACTGTTCGTTTGTTTTCCTGAAACTTAACTGGCTGGTTGATTCAAATTGTCTAATCGCCCACATTTTTAGAAAAGTGCCACTACAGAGTTAGTGAATTCAATTGTCCTACTACTTTACTAACACTACCGTTAGTCTCCCCTATCCTCCGACTCCATTATTCTTCCTCGCTCAAAATGCTTATCTTACCTGTGATTCGTGTTTGAGAATAGGGCAAGGCACAGGGCTGGGTGCATGGTAAATGGCGATTAAGGTTGAATCCTGGACAGATGAAATGTCATCCCTGTGGTGGTGGTAGTAGTAGTGGTACACTACACACTGGTAGTAGAAGCATACAAAAAAATAGGGAATGAAACATTGAGTGGCCCGAGCATAGCATTAGAACAGTACGACAGATAGTACAGTACACAGTAAGAACATATCCTCGAATTCCTTCACCATCCTTGGCATTTATTTTCTGTTGCTTTGTCCTTATCCTCCCCAGCAAGTTTGTGGAATTATTGTTGTCATTTAGTCACTTTTCAATGAAAACCACACAGACCGGGGGAAGAGGTTTAGGGTTTGAAAATTGGATGGGAATGGGGTTTTTTGGGAAAGTTTTGTGGAGAGAGGAAAAAAAATACAGCATGGATGGAAAAAACAACAAATGAAGAAAAAAGAAATCTTTGGATATGAAAATATCCATAAATCTTTTAAGTGACATCAAGGAAGTGCATGCACTACTGCATGCATGAAGTTATTGGCTAAATGGATGGTTAAGCTACTGAAAAGTAGTACTACAACCTACTAACTATGAAGAAACAATGTGACAGTACAGGGCTTCAGTGATTATGCAATTTCACTTGCCTATCTGCCCTCAGAGAGAATAAACACTTAGCAGTACATTAAATTAGGTTTAAAAATAGCAAAGCAAAACTTATCAAATAGGTGGAGGGATGAATTTGAAGCAGAGAGCAAACAAATGCACCGAGTCATACTCATATAAGTTCACAACAATAACATTATTTAAAAGATAGAGAGAAGTGAAGAGGATACTGTAACTCTATGTTGTAGTTGTCCTGTTCAATTTGGGAAGTTGCTTGAATCTAGCCATTCCTGTTCTTCGCGGTACTCCTCCATTCCATCTGACGCTCCGTCAATCAAGCTTGGTGACCAGACACACAGTCCACTAGTGCCTGCCTGGCGGAAGCGGAATTGCGGATCGCTAATGATAAGCCGGAGTTAATCGTTTTTCCCATCGCACAGGGTAAAAGCCGGCCTGTAATTGTTGATGAAAAAACAGGAAGTGAAATAAAACACCACAGAGAAAAAAATATAAGGTACGGTGTGCTGTTGTGCAAAAATAACACTTTCAGTTTCAGAGGCGACAGTATTACATACAAGCATCATCATTTCTAAAGTGCGTACTCTGAGCCTCCTAGTTTTGAAGGATAGTAATTAGCACACAGCAGTCCAGGGTCATGCAGATGGTCAAGGCAGGCACCACTGAGTGAAGCAACCTGATGTAGCCTACCTCTTTGACACAGACAGACAGTCCATATGTAATTGTAAGGCGCTTGATGCCTACGGGCTTAGTTGCGCGATATAAATTTTATTTCAATTCAATTCAATTCAATTGTATGCAGCAAGCCACATAGGCCCAATTTTACATGAACTGCTGTCTGGACTCTGGCATAACAACACTGCACTGGCTCGACCACTCCATACTACGACTAAACAGACATGTAGTTCTGCTGTAGTTGTTGTTGACTAGTTTACCTGTTTACCATTCATGAAATGGCCATAGTTCTTCTGTAAACCGACAATGATGATCCATCTATCCCAGTGAGTGACTGTAAAGAAAAAAGATATTATGTAACTTTGATCATCAAGACTCATCATCATCATGGTATATTGGCAAACTCAATGTTGTTTCTTGCAGTCTCAGTCTACACACACAGTGAGTCCAAGGACATTTTGCATATTAAAAAATGCAACGTAGGGTCCCCTGCAGTAGACGAATTTGAATTAAACAAGGTAATAAAACACAGAGTAGAGCTGAGTTACATTTAGTGTGTACAAGATTAAATAATTCCAGAAGACATATGATGATTCATTTCATGCACAACAAACAAACAGCAATTGATTTTATCAGAGCCAGACAGCCAGTGCTGACCACTGCAGAGCATTCCATCTCATTATTCATCATTACCTGTTCCACTTTTGGTCCGCATCTTGCTATACTTAAAGTGGAGGCCCACAGGGCAGCCTCTCGTGTGTGTTGTCAATCAATTTCAGAAGTAACTGTCAGCAATCAGCATATAGTCAGTAATTCCAGTCCCACTTCTTTTGAGGGGACTCGTCTATGAAGCGACAGTTTCGTCATTCTGCATAATCCAGCCATCTGCCTTGAGCGAAATGGACAGGGGGAGTCTGGAGGAAGAAGATAGAGGAGCATGACTGAGTTGTGAATGTGAACTTGAACCAGGGGCCTCATTTATGAGAAATGACGCATCGCTGCGTGAAAGCAGCAATGCGTCACTTCTCAGAGCGCACTCCTTGCGACATTCCTGATGCGTCATATTTAATGTATGACGCATCATGTCGCAAGGAGTTACAGATACGTCAGTATTTCTGACGTATCTGTAAGCGCAAAAGTGACACATTGCTGGAGTGTGTCACAAAAGTGACGCAACTCCAGCAATGCGTCCTTTCACATGGGGCAAGCCCCATCTGAAAGGGCCTGCGTAAGTCTTGCGCCTGCTGTGAGGCAGGCGCAAGATTTTGACGCAACAGCCTCCTCAAAGTGACGCAGTGAAATCTCATAGATTTCACTGCGTCACTTCTACGACCCTTCCTTGCGTCAATACGCCCCCCCTTGCATACATTATACCTGGCGCAGGTATAATGTGGCGCAGGGGTTTACAAAGTGACGCATCTACCTAGATGCGTCACTTTGTAAATATGGCGCATTTTTTTTGCCACTGGTGCGTCACAAAAAGTGACGCACCGGCGGTGTAAAAGTGACGCACGGCCTCATAAATGAGGCCTCAGGATTGCAGACAGCGGCACCTTCAATAAGGAAATAAGACGAAGACAGTGCTGCTGATGGATTTGTTGTTATTAGGTGATTAGAGTGTTGTTGTGGTAAAAGTTGCAAAACAAAGAAAGACACACAGGAAAAAAGTGAATAAGGATGAAAAAAAAGGAAGTAGTTTTCAGGCCTCGGTGTCAGAGAAGTAGAGCTCGTCCTCAAACTCTGTGAATTGAGACGGGAGTAGGTCAGCTAACAGAGAAGAACTTCATTCACCTAAGTCGGTGTCCTCTTCTTCTTGCGTGCATTCACGTATTTTCTAATCTGGTGGTATGAAGTGCTGATTCATCTTGATCATTGTTAACCTTTCCACATTTTTGGGTGAGAGGCAGGTCCTTTTTGAAGTTACAGTAGCACCAGCAGCACTGAAAACACGTTCAGAAGACAGGCTTGCGAGTGGGCAAGACAAATAATTTAGAGCCAGGTTGGTGATCAGTGGCCATACAGGCTTTTTCCCATACCAATATAGCAATGGGTTCTGATTAACGAAGACCTCTGTTGGGTCATCCATATAGGCCTGCACCATACACTCAAGGTTCTCCAGGGGTGCTCCACTTTGCGTACCATCTGTGTCCTTTACATCACTGGAACGAGCAAACCCTTGATGAGTTAGCCAATCCGCTTCCGACAATATTATAGCTGGGCCTGGTGCAGGTGAGGAGGATAATGATACGGTTGCTGGTTGTCATTAATGCCTGTGACGGAAAGGGACTGCCTTCGGTCACAGATTCAGAAGTGGACCTTGACGCTCGGATGGCCTGCTGATTCAGTACTCCTTCTGCCAGTTCCTTCAATTTTCTGTCGCTCTTTTTCAAACCGAGTGGCTGACAGAGCTAGCCAATGTTTGTACTTTGAAACATCTGCTTCATTAAAAGGAATGAATGCTTTGCTGGCCACTGCCTGTTTGTACTGTTGATCCAGAATAGTGGCACAAATGTAATGTTGTTCTGTATGTATTTTTTTAAGCCTTTCATTGTCAACTAAGTATCTTAATACTCTCTCCACCAACTGATATGCGTCTTGCTTTTCAGCATCATCTCGGAACGTTGAAGACACCGCCTTCAGTTAGTGCTCTAGCATGTACAACAATGGGATAGCTTTGCCCAAAGTACAGTCCTCCCTGCTGATTTCACGCTTGAAGACCTCAAAAGGATGAAGCATGTCTGTCAGGCTTTTAACTAGCTTCCATTCCTCCAACTCTAGCCTCATGTCTTTCATAGTAGAACCCAGTGCAAAGACATACTCATTGAT
The DNA here is from genome assembly GCF_964263255.1 of Lissotriton vulgaris. Taxonomy (NCBI): domain Eukaryota; kingdom Metazoa; phylum Chordata; class Amphibia; order Caudata; family Salamandridae; genus Lissotriton; species Lissotriton vulgaris. Next base: position 1,015,488,796 of record NC_141696.1, on the reverse strand, counting down.
TACCATCCAGTGCTCAGACAGACGCTCAAGCATGTAGAAGGTTGAGTGCCAACGTGTTACCACCTCCTGGATGAGTCCTATGACTGGGAGTCTACGTTCACGTTGCATGTTCCTCAGCTTTTTCCGGGCCTTAAAAGAATGGCTGAAATGTGTGCAGATTCTTCCGCAGGTGGTCAGTAACTTGCTGACTGTGTTTTCTTTTTTCAAGAAATCTTGCACAACAATGTTCATACTGTGCGCTAAACATGGCACTCTGAAATAGCCACCTTCATGCATGGCCTTAACTATATTACTGCCATTATCCATGGAAACATAGCCAATCATGCGCTTTCTTGGATGCAGCCATTCATAGACCTTACTCTGAAACTCATCTGAAAGGTCTAGTGCAGTATGAGATTTCTCCATGGCAAACATGGCTACTGTTGCATGTTTCCGAGTAGCTTGAACAACTGTGTCCGTGTTAACACCTGCATGTAACTTGTCTGTAACCCCCGCAAAAGAGACCCAGTGTTCAGTGATGCACATTCAATCAAGGGCTTGGCAACTGGTCCACATGTCTGTTGTCAGGTGGATAGTGTGAACAGCACTTTTCTGCAAAGCTGCCCCAATCACCTCCAGCACATCTTGATGTAGTGCTAGAACCGCACCTCAGGCAAAATAGGACCAGCTAGAAACCTTCCATTTAGGGCAGACTGTGCCAAAAATTCTATAAAACCCACACCTTCCACGAAAGAAAAAGGGAGAAGGTCCAGCTCTAACATTTTAGCCAGTATTGCATTATAAAGATGTGTCGTAGGGTGGTTGCGTTCAAATGGCGCATCCAACCAAAACATGCTTTTAATGGTGGTCTGGACCATTTTTAAACGTGATGATGAAGATGTACTTTTTCGCATTGGGGCCTCTCCCAGACTCTTAGTGTACCTCATACATGTTGCAGGAGTAGAGGATGTGGGTGCTACCACTGCAGTGCTGCTGCCAGGGGTACTGGGTGTACCAGAAAAAATGTCTGTAGCTTCTTCACCTCCCCCCTGCACGATCAGCCCCTCATCATCATCAGATACAATATGAATGGATAGATTTGGATTTGTTTTTCTTATGGCTTCCCGGATCTTCCTTTGGTGCCCATCCCAAATGATAGTCTGGTGTTTTTTGTGATGACCTCTCTGGCCTCCGGTAACATAGTTGGTACCAAGCTTGCCCCGACTAACTACAATTTTACAAATCGAACAAATGACCATGTTCTCCGCCTTTTTGCTAACACTAAAGAAGTCTCATACTGGGGACTGGAGATGACTGCTGGGGGTAGAGGTGCTACTTTCAGTTTCAATGCCAGATGAGGTGGAGGATGGGCGTGGCTGAATTTGATTCTGTTGTGCACTTACAGCACCACTACTTGAGGTAATGGAGGACGAGCTGGATGGAGGTCCCTGCCAGCCCTTCTGACCATAAAATATGGAAGCTGTAGGTCGTGTTGGTGTTGTAGTTAACTGCGTTGGTGGTGGTACCAGTGCCACGCCACCCACATCCCGCTCAGCAGCAATTCGGGATAGGGTAAAAATGTCTGCCTGCTGCATGCCCGCTGGGGCTGGAGTGACGACTGTGATTACTGGGTCGTCGTCAGACTGTTCATCAGCAGCAGAATACAACACTTCTTTTTCGTTGTCATCACCCATAACTGAAAGCCTTACTGGAACCTTCATTTTAGACTTAGCTACCTTTGTCAGCTCATGGCGTGCTTCACTCTCAGACTGTATTGGTGGGTTCCAATCAACATCAAGATCATCAGAAGGAAGGGGGCTTGAAGAAGAACTTGTTGTAGCCCTCCTTGACCTTTTTCTTGCTGGTGATCTGGAAGACAATGGATCATCATCAGGAGGAGTGGCTTCCTCGAATGATACCTCTGCTTCAATCTCGATTTCCTGATGTGCCCCTACTTCTGAAGGAACAAGCATTGTGGGCAGTTGTGCCACTCCATGCACCTCTAGTTGCGCCTCTCCATGCACCTCTCCACGGGCCTCTCCTTGCACCTCTCCTTGCACCTGTCCTTGCACCTCTACTTGCGCCTCTACTTGCGCCTCTACTAGTGCCTCTCCTTGCGCATCTCCTAGCGCCTCTCCTTGCGCTTCTCCTTGCGCATGTACTTGAGCTTCTACTACTTGCACCTGTGGTTGTTGTTGCGGCTGTGGTTGTTGAACACTCGTCAGATGAGTTACACCCTGCGTTGATTGGATGCTACTTTCTTGTGATGAGAAAACATCACTGGTCGATGGTGATTGAGCAATTAAAGTGGCTGCCTCTGCAGCACTCATGGACTTGGACCTAACTTGGCGTGGTGGCACTGAGATCAATGAAGCGGAGGTGCTGCTCCCAGCTTGGTCCCTGGCGGACCCCGCTGCTGCAGGCGTAGTTTTTTTCCCCAAAAAATGTGCCTGTCGGCACACCAGTCTCCTTGGTAAGTGGTGCCACCTGCTTCTTCAACTCCTTCTTACTGGCAACTTTCTTGGTAGAGGAGCTACGGCCACCTGTTTTTGGGCCCATCTTCTTCAGATGTTATAACAATAGGCCGCAGTTGCACGAGTTGCAGAGTTGTCTGTGGCCACGCGTGACGTCACATGACGTTGTGCTGTACACACCACAGCAGGACTTCTTCCTGACACTGATGATGAACGATGAGGCTGATTCGTCTTTGTGCACCTAAAAGCAAACAAAGCCAGAAGAACATCAGTTAAATAAATGTTGCATATGTCGTGCTTCATTTAACAAAAAAATGGATGTTTATAATAATAGAAGAGAGACCACACAGAGAGAGTTGTTTCATGCACCACTGAGTACCCCTAGGCATAATGGATGAAAGCAAGGCATACTGGGTACAGCAGGCTTATGGCATAAAGCACACTGCCTGGCTTCAAAATAACCCCTTGACACCCACCCACATGGCCAGGCCCTGCCTGGACCTGGCTTCAAATGGCCCCCACCCACATGGCCAGGCCCCAACAACACCCCAAAAAAGCGAAAAACACACAAAAATCACCATAATCCAATGCCATCCATGCCATAAATGATGAATAAATTCAAGACCCCTCACAGAAAGTCAAGTCAAGTTTTATTGTATTTGATTTGGTTCTCCACTGAGAACCACACATATTAAATACATAATATATTAATTTAAACAGTTTTGTTAAAATGTTCATACTAATAGAAGAATAAAAACGGTTTTAAAAATTTGTAAAAATTGTTACATACAAATTAGTTTGGCGGTATTTTACATAGAATAATCCATTCCTGTATTGCGTTAATTCTGCATTTTGAATAAACTGGTTGTAAAAATCTTTTCCTTGCCTTTACCACTGACATATTTGTGCAAGTAGACAATAAATGTTCCAAGTCCTGCTCTTCGCCATTACGTAGATTACAAATAGGATTTTCTTCTAAGTACCATCTAGATGTAAGGGTTTTTACAGGGAGTATTCCGAATCGTAGCAGAACAATCGATCTCCTAAACCCATGGTACAGGTTAAAATTTATATATTGTTGAGGTGTCAATAATTTTCAGTAATATTTTTATATAAAGACAGTTTAAGACAATGTTGAGAGTCAAGGTCAAAACTAAGTCTTGTAGTAAAGTGCTTTAAGAAAAGTTTCAATTGGGCAGGAGTCCAAGAAAGTAACAGCTTAATGTTGACCTATGATATTTTAAAAGCAGATAGGGCATTTCTTAAAAATACATAGTTCGATGATTCACATTCACATGTCTGCACCCACATGGCCAAGCCCTGCCTGGACCAGGCCTCAAAATGGCCCCTACCCACATGGCCAGGCCCCAACAACACCCCAAAAAACATACACAAATCACCACAATCCAATGCCATCCAAGCCCTAAATGATATATAAATTCAAGACACCCCACAGAAAGACTTAGCCCATGCACCACTGACTACCCCTGGGCCTACTAGGCTTTACACGGACCCAAAATTAAAAAAAAAAATCCACATATAACAGTGAGCTAATCAATTCCATTACATAAATGATATTAAGTTCTACAAAAGTCACAGAAACAGTTCTATCATGCACCCATGAATAACCCTGGGTCTACTGGATACTGTGCCTACCCAGAATCTTTTTTTTTAAAGTTGTGAAAAAGTTTAAAAATTGTTTTTGCAGCAAGTGCAATGCCCCAAACAAACAACACAAACTTACTTGTAAAATCTCAAATCCAAAAGTAATCCAAAAGTGATCCAAACAAAAAGTCCTCAAATCCAAATATCCAGCAGCAGCCACAAAAATAATCCTTCCAGCTCCAGATCCAAATGAAAAGTGACCAGGACATGGACAATGCACTGGGAGGAGTCTGCTGGACAGGAACAGGAAGTTGGAGACTCTGGGGCACTTCCTTCCTCTCCAAAAATGGACTACTTGCACAAAAAGTGCAGCCAAATGTCAATCTGAGGACTTATTCTGATCCAAATCATCATTTTCAGAAGGTTTAAGCTGCCTGCGGTAAATTTTTTGCATGTTCGGGAACGCGTGCTGTTCAAATTGCGCGCCGGATGTCAGCTGCGCGTTGCATCTACGTGTTCGCGGGCCTTTATGATGTGGTAGCGTTCTTAAACTCTTGCAGTACAGGATGGTGGCCGCTATGATGTACACGCGGTCAAAAAGTCTTGCGCGATCACGCAGCAAGATCCAAAATGGCGCAGCGCACGCAAACTGTGAGGAAAAACAACTCAGCGTACTCAGAATCACGGTAAGTCAACGTCGCGTGCGCGATATTGTAATTTTGAAGAGCGATCAAGCAAATAAATCCGCTACCTTGCGAATTGCGGATTTTTTTACAGTTTCGCGTGATTCGCGGACTTGCGAAATTGTCAAAAATGTGTAAGTTCCGCGAGCGTATTGGATTTTCAGCCCATACTTATTTATGACCATTTTGCCGACTGCCATTTTGTAATCATTGTGTTTTGCTCTTGTAATAGGCCTGCATGTGTTATTTGTTGCCTATGCCCTAGCCCTTAGTAATCATGTGCCAGGTGGCCATTTTGTGTAACCAGTGTGTTCCTTTTCTTCCACTTTTCAAAGCCATTTCCTAGGGTCTTTGATATGAAGCCCATACCTTATTCATTGTTGCAATTTTTTAATTTTTTTCCTTGAAAGGAGTTTAATGTGCTCGAGAGCGATTGTAGTATTTATGTAGAGTGGTAATTATTATTTTTTCGCTTTTCCCATGTACCTCCTTATCTCCCATGGGATTTTTCACAGTCCCTAGGGAGACACTAGCAATACTTTTTTCAATTCTTTGACTTTTCCCTGCACCCTCTGTCTGCCATAGGTGCACACCAGCAATAATTTTTTTTAAGGAGGATTGATTCCCCCCCCCCCCCCCCCCCCCCACACATCAACTGCCTGGCGCAGAAGTTTCATTGGCCCTAGAGACACATGAAGTTAACATTTCAGTCGATATAATATTAAAATATTATATTATTGCATGCAATGGATACAACGTTTTCTAAATATTTGTGATGTGACCTCACTAAAATATATTGTCTGCAAATTCAAACTGCAAATTCTATGTTTCACTGAATTTGTTTTCTTGTTTGTTTGCTTTTAGTTGCACAAGAGACATCATCACACACCGTACAGCCAGACAGAAGGCGAGCAGTGACACATACCAGCTGAGTCCTCCTCCGCTTCCACTTGTGCAGCTGAGAGGCAATGGCCAGAGCTAATAAAGAACTTGAAGATGGCCCCCAAATATGGGTGTTGCTGCCAAGAAAGTAGGCAGTGAGGAGGAGAAGAAAAAAGTTATTGCCTCCACGGACATGCCACCCTTCACCTTTTTCAGGAAATGTGGTGTACTCTCTGCACTCTTCTCTGGGCATAAAAAGGTCTAGATGCAGCAGTACCACATCATCAACTGCACAATCCTAAACTAAGCCTTAGCACACGCTCATGTCTCTCACCGCTGCAGCCACTGCAATCATGGTGGCAAGAAGTGAACTGGATTTGTCACAACCAAGTATCCATTTGTCATAGGAAAATAGACAACAGGAGCCACAGCCACCAAGTGTTCTTCATGTAGAAGAAGCAGAACAGGAGGCTGAGCTTCCTGCTGAGCAAGACGTGGCTCTTCAAGCATTGGCTTCATAATCTCCAGCAAGAAATTGAAAGGGCAGTTCATCATCTTCTCCAACCCCACTTTAGATTATATAGACATGGATTAAACCTCTGCCAAGTACAAGACACGCCCGGAGCGACAAGGGAAAAGGATAGTTCCTGAAAGTCTTAGAATTATAGAAACTGACAGTGATAATGATGTGCCAGTGATTGTCAGTATGGAGGGTGACTCAGAGGTGACCCCTACTATTCAACCTGCTCAGAGGATGTGATTCCACCACCACCTTCACTGACTTCAATGTTTGTAAGACTTCTGTTGAGCCTGCATCCACCTCTTCCACATTCGAAGTACACCCTACAGGGAGGCAAATGACACAGCACCTCAGGCAGTTCATCAGGCATTTGCACACTAAAGATGTTATCCACGCCAGTTTAGGACTTCATTTCAATTATGAAACAGGAAGATAACATTGCAATTTTCTACATTTGCCACACGAGTGTTAATCAAGGTAAGCAAGGTTCGCACAACAATATAGGAGGCCAAACATCCTGTTTATCATTTTAGATGTTTTAACACATGTGCTATTCTTCTTACCATTTAACATTTAGGAATGTAGGAACTAGTTTATTTTAAAACGATATATGCTTTTAACCCTTTCGCTACGGCGGCTATTCCGCCGCAGCGCTAAGTGGGTGGGGCAGCCGCTCGGCGGCCACATGCTGGTGACAGAACCGCTCCGTCACCAGCCGCGGTTGAGCTGTGCTGGTGACGGAGTGGTTCCGTCATGACCCGCCCCGCTCATTAAAACTGCCGCGCAGGCGCGAAATCAGCACCGCGCAGGCGCGGCGGCCGGGCCATGACGGAACCGCTCCGTCATCAGCACAGCCCAACCGTAGCTGATGACGGAGCAGTTCCGTCATCAGCAGGGGAGGGGTTAACATAATTTTGATGGATATAATATTGTTTCATTCATGAGTGTTTGTACTTTTATGCATTGAAACAATGTGAAATAAAGTAACTAAAAAGAAAAGATTACCTTGCTTTCACACTTCACTATAATTTCTTACACGGTCCACTTCTTTCCTGTACTTCTATTTTTTTAAGGTTCTTCAGAGATCAGGCAGTTTAGTTAAAAAAAGTACAAAAAATTCTCAACTCTTTTCGCTCTTCTTGTTCATCAACACTATATGTCTCAAAGAGGCCTACTCAGTCCTGTGAACTGGAGGGAGGTGCCTTGATTTGGGAATTAAGTGGTTGAAGTGTGATTGGGCTGTCACTGGACACATGAATCATGTTGGACGCACTCAACAGGGGTGGCAAGGTGAGCAACATAATGATCAATTTAACCCAGATCTCTTGAGTGAATGCTTGATTTGATCCACATTCCTCCCATCATTTGTGTGACTTTTGCTTTCTTACCCTAAGTGCACGAGTATGCACAGACATAGGTCTTGGTCTCACTGTGACACTGGTTTCAAACTTTCCTGGCTGATGAGGGGTGATACCCTGAAACCAGTCCCAGAATATTTGTTTCTGGTCCAGGGAGAACCTGGCTTCTCAGTTCGGGCTGAACTTTTTCCATGAGGAGCAGGTTCAAGACTGATTTGCATATGGCTGGGTCTAAACTGGGGTGGCATGGTAAGCAAAAGAACAATGGATTTAACCTAGATCTCTTGACTAGGGGGTGAATGTTTGATTTGTTCCGCATTTCGTTCATCATTTGTGTTTCTCTGCTTTCTCACACTAAGTGCGTCAGGAGTGCTCAAACGTGGGTCTCAAACTCACTGTGCCACTGGATTCAAGCTAGTCTGGCTAATGAGGGGTGATACCCTGAACCCGGTCCCAGGAGGCTTGTTTCTGGTCCAGGGAGGACCTTGTTTGGCAGTTCGGGCTGGACTGTTTCAATGAGAAGCAGGGTCAAGACTGATATGCATGAACCTTTAACCCAATAATCATTTCTAACAGGTACTATAACTGAAAAATGGATGCTAACAGCCTAATGGGTGCTCCACGTTAGATATCAGCGAAAAGTGTATTAACATTAATAGTAAAAAAAATTGGTGCATCTAGAGGGAGGGCGTGCATCCAACACCCAAAACTTCTGTAATTACAGAAACCAAAATATATCACCACCCCTGAGCACACAGATAGTACAATCATTATTGATCTCAGCTGTATTGTAGTTGCACAAAAGATAACAAGACGAGGAAGTCAAATTTCCAGGAGACAATAATTATTTTGAGCCCTGAGGAAGTCTATGTGTTGTATTATTACACGACGAAACACGTGTTGGTTGATGTACCATCCTTACACAGAGACTGATGTACTGAAAATTACAGTCGAATCCAATAGGAATAAACCTTTGAAGATTTAAAGTGACTACAATTTTTGAAGAATAGACTTGAATGAATGTTGATACAATGTGGATTGCCAACTAACAATATCTTTAGTGCAACTACAATACAGATGAGATCAATATTGATTGTACTATCTGTGTGCTCAGGGGGTGGTGATACATTTCTAACAGGTGCATTGATATCAATACTTCAATGGTAGTGAAGCAAAACTACAACACCCAGAATGCATTACCATGTCACATAAAAACCAAAAACGGAGATCAACACTCACAACATAGAGCTAGGTGGCTGACTGTTCAGACAAGCCCATTTAAATTTCCAGCTGCCATCATTTTTGTCCTGAAGCTTGGGAGGAAGCCTAGTAAGGAGGAGGATACCACTACATTAGGAAGAGAGGCATAGATCGTCCAGCTCAGCAGAAGAACACCCCACCCAGTCCTTTGGAGCAGAGGGTGGAATGCACTAACTCCCCTTGCCACCAGCAGACCTACATTGAATAAACTAATGAAAAATGCTCATCTGCATGAACGAACAGAAGTGAGGCAGGAAGGCCGAAGAGCATGGAGCCGGTAAAGAACCATGCTATGGCAGGACTCCTTCAACCTAATGATGCAACTTTCCTTGGCTGGCAAACTATCCTTGAGCTGGCTAGGGCAAAGCAACGGAGGTAATCGGAGCAGGGTAGCAGATATAATTAATGCAACAGCTTCAATTGTACCAGGAACCAGGATTAAGAGGGACGCACCACACCCTAAATATATACTTATGCCAAATCAGACAATGAGGTTTATTAATTTAGTCATATCCCATGGTCATTGGTATACAGAATGTAAAGAGTGCATAAAATAAAAAGAAAAGATACAACTCTTACCAAAAAGGAAGGTTGGCATCCAGTACTGTGAGATAGAAACAAAAAAGTTACAGGGCCTGCTTTATAACTGGTGGCGCCCAGTGCGACAATAACTTTTGGTACCCCCACACTCCATGACCGCCTCCTCAGATTCTCTCACTACCACCGGGCAAAAGTGCCCCTCATCTCTCTAATCATAAGGTATTGCTAAAAATAGTGCCCCCTCAACAGGTCAGCACCCACTGCAGCTGCACCGGTCGCATTGTTCTAAAGCTGGCCCTGAAAGGGTATTAGAGTAGATGAAGTCCCTTCTTTAATACTTACAGGGAAGAGGCAGAGTCTAAATTAGGGATGGGCTATAGGTATTTGTTTTTAAATTTAAGTTAAGGCTAAAGTAGGTAAATACTGTCTGTGTAATGAAGCTAACCTAGGGTCTGGAACGAGGCAAAAGGACGAGGACTTGGATATATGTTAGTGGACATAACCATCCTTCCAAAGCAAATCACTCCTTGGAATGCCCATTTACCTCCCCTTGAATGGAACTTAAAAATGCAGATCTTTCTGCACACGTGGCAGATATTTCAACACTCATTAAACCAATTACTCCCACTAGGAACTCCTTCACAGACTTCCGGACCTCGGGCCTCGATTTAAATTGTTCCTGACCAATTGAACTTGAGTGTAGCCTCTACCACTATAATAAATAAAAACTCCTTGGTGTACTCCAAAGTAATCTAAATGATGACCTGTGACCATGGCACACCCGAAGAAACCTATAACACTGTAGAATGCATCTTGATGAGTGTACATTCTAATATTATTTTTTTCTCTTTGGTGTTGAAGAGCATTAGGTACTGTGTTAAAGCAATAATGTCAGTCTTCGGGTTTTTTTCGAAGTCTGAAAGCAATTTGTTTGCTTTACTAACTCCTAGATGCAACAAGCATTTGCAATGCAATAGGTCTCGCAATTGTTAAAGTTAGAACTGTTGACTTTGAAAATGACAATGTTTTTTACTTGTGCTGAGTATAAAGTTTATTTTAAGAATCTGGAGTATGGATGGGGAGAATGAGAGAGGCATTGGAGATGAATAGGGAAGAGAGACACTGAAGGCAGGCGATGTAAAACCCAAAACATGTATAATGGAGACACGAAGTGGAGCAAAACATGGGTGGGTACAATAACAATTAAAGAGACACATGATAGACGAAAAGCTAAGAAGGAGATAAGATACTGTGGAACGATATGCTAGAAGGCAGAGAAACTGCCTCTATACCAACAAAGCATAGGCATAGCCAATAGGTCTTGCCTTTGGGACCTTATAAGTGTTTACCCATGCACCAGTTGATGTTATTGCCGCAAGGATATTGTGCTGCATAACTAAATACTTATAAGGTCCCAAAGGCGGGACCTATTGGCTATGCTAAGGCTTGTTATTAAAAGCACCCAGACAAGCTGGCATTTCTAAAATCTATGGCAGATCAGGTGTACCCAGTGCAGTACTGCAGATCAAGAAATGACACAGTGCTGAGCAGTAGGAGCAGACTGTATGGATTCACACACTGTGGACTGCTCAATACTTGAGGGTTGTGCCCCATACTCACAGATCCACACAGTAGTCACACACAACCTGTGTTCATTCAAATACTGGGGTACTGTGCTACACGCAAACAAACATACACACAATGCATTTATTTAAATACAGGAGAAGCAGACACACACAACCCGCTTCTTAACACAAAGTCCCATACACAAATACAGATTGAATTCATTAAATTACTGGAAGGCAAATCACACACTACCTGCTACATACAAACTAACACACACAATGCACTCATTCAGCTACTGGAGGGTCAGTACACAACCTGTGGACTGCTCAATACTTAAGGGTCATGCCCCATCCTCACAGACCCACACAGTAGTCACACACAACCTGTGTTCATTCAAATACTGTGGTACTGTGCTACACTCAAACAAACATACACACAATGCATTTATTTAAATACAGGAGAAGCAGACACACACAACCCGCTTCTTAACACAAAGTCCCATACACAGATACAGATTGCATTCATTAAATTACTGTAAGGCAAATCACACACTACCTGCTACACACAAACAAACTAACACACACAATGCACTCATTCAGATACTGGAGGGCCAGTACACAACCGGTATTCAGTCAGTCTCTCTCTAAAACACACAGACATTTTTCAAAATGCTGGAACGTAGAAAGTTAATTTTCACACACAACTTGCATTTACACATACCCTGAAGTGCAGCATTACACAGACCCTGTAATTCCTGTTTTCCGTTAAAAACGTATCTCTTTCCCAGAAATGTCTGAGCAGTGAAAAGTGTGACCGCCCGAAAGTTCAAGCGCCAGGATGCCCTTTGGGTGACAGGACTGCACTCTACAAGTAAACCTACATACATACATACATGAATAATGCATTCAAACGCTCGGTAGTGTTGTATCAAGCACACCTAATTAATTCAATACTGGGACTGCAATGTTACACAATCTCGAAAACTATTCACACACTCGGGGTGCATCGTGACACATTCTGACATCAAAGAAATACAACCTCCAGACCATTCCACTCGAACACTGGGTGCAGAGCTGTGCGTCTCCTCCATTCATTAAAATGAATGAGGTGCCCTGTCAAACACGCATGCAGCATGCTTTACATTCATGAAAACACGGCGAGTGCAGTGTCACGCTCATCTTAAATATGACACAGAGTTACTCAAACACGACCCCTGTTCTCTTTGGGACACTTCGACTCTCCTCAGGGGTAGCAAGCGCTATGTAAAAGATAAGGAGATCTGAATCAATTTAGACGATGTCTGGAATTATGTTTATTTTTATTAATGTATTGTTATGCCTACTAAGATACAACAGTTAACATGATCAAAGTTGTTGCATTCCATAAGCCTCCCCACCGAGAGTAAAGTTGTCAAGAACATGAATATGTATACTAGAATGAAGGAAGATTTGCAAAGTCTGGGGTCCAATTATTAAGTTCGATATTGTAACTCTGAAGGCATCTGAGGAGAAACAGCTTGGAAAAGAGGAGGAGAGAAGTGACGGAGAGAGTTGATGGAACGGCTACCCAAAAAGCCCTGGGCTGGTAAAAAAAAAAAACATATATCAATGACTGAAACAAGTTGGCCACAACGACATTTAGTATATCTGGTAATGGTACATTAAAGATATGTAGTATCTTGTTATTCTCTATGCTTTCTCTACCTACCTCTATTGGAATGTTGATGTGATGCATCTAACAGAATGTTGGTGATACCATCTTTTTTTTGCTGTTTTAGCTAGCGCGAGTATGACCCAAAGGTATCAAGCGCTTTACATAAGCACCAGTTAAGTTACAGATGGATGCATTCAGTTATATGCATGTGGAGGTTATATGATTTGCCCAGAATAACAGGATGTTTGAGCTTCCCTGCCAAGACTCGAACCTGGTTCCACCCCTTCAAAATCGGCTGCACTATCCGTTAAGCCAATCCTATGCCCGAGTTCCTCGTTTGAAAAGACTAAAAAGGTCATTTCTTGAAAGATCATACACATATCCAAGCCTTACTGACGTTTCCACTAGACTGTTCACTAATCTCCCAACGCAACTAACAGCCTGATTCATGTACGGGCCGTTTTGCGTGGCCCTAATAGCGAATCATAGCGACTCGCTATTGAGGACACGCAAAACGGCATTCATGTAGGAATTGCTAAATAAATAGCGATTCCTACATGTTCTCTATTTGCGAGTAGCAATTTGCTACTCACAAAAAATTGGAATAACTCCCCATTTATTCCTATGGGCCAAAAGGCCCATAGGAATGAATGGGGAGTATCCCTTATTTGCGAGTAGCAATTTGCTACTCGCAAATCAGATAGCGATTTTAAGGGTGCCAGGGGTGTCCAAAGGACACCCTGTAGCACCACTTAAATGCAAATTGTAACAGGTGATGCGCACACACATGTCCAAAGGACATGTGTGTGTGCAACATGCAACTTAGAAAAATGCTTTTAAAAGCATTTTTCTAAGTTTTTGCTATTTACCGAGAGGTCTGACCTCTCAGTAAATAGCGGCCCAAATTTGCAAAATCGCAATTTTGTAATGTGTCATGAATAGCATTTAAGGAATCTCTGATAGAGATTCCTTAAATGTCATTTCCTCACACATTTGCGACATCGCAATTAGCGATTTTTGCTTTTGGGATGCTGAATCCCAAAAGCAAAAATCGCACTCGCAAAGGGCCGGATTCTCAGAATCCGGCCCTTTGCGAGCCGATTTAGCCTTCATGAATAAGGCTGTAAATCCTTTAGCATTAAGAACTTTCATGTTACAACCTTAAATGGAATGTCTTCATCACTACTAAGTGATTAAGCACAATGTAAATAAAATCACTACTCAAGTCATATGCAGACTGTGTTAAACGTGCTGCCTCTTACCGGATGTGGTCACGGCCAGTTTTCAGAAAGAGAGAGTCCCGACGATTTTGGAAAACTGGGAGCGAAAAACATGCAGAAATCTCGGTAGAAGCTGAAGGTCTGGGGCTGGGCAGCTTACCGCCACTGGCAAGAAATGCCGACAATACAAGGCTGGTACACTGTGTACCTCACTGTTCTGCGGCTGTGATTTTTAGTAAACACGTAAGTGTAAAGCGTAGTAACAAACCCAGTTTAATTTTGTAGAGCAGGTAAGGTTTATACCACCAGAAGGACTACGAGCACGTAATCTGGGTAGGCTGTAACAACTGGGGATCCGAAGAGTTTTCTCTCACGAGCTTCCCCTAAAATCGGGTTTTTCGCACCCATTTAAGAATGTGAGAAGAACAAGAATTGGCGTGGGGCGTAAAAGTAAAGCAGCGCTGCCGCGAAATAAAATTCAAAACAAGTGGCGCGCACGTCACGCCTGTGTGGACACAAACATAGCTCCTCCCACGGCCTATTAGTTTCGATTACGTGCTTCTTGCGCGTAATAGACACCAATAGGCCATGGGAGGAGCTATGCGCGTGCTTTGGGCCAATTACGTGCAGTCTTTTACAATAAGACGCACGCAAAGGCCAATGGGGTAACACTATACAAAAAAGCACACACACAAGCGTTTGACAGTCCAAAGTGACTGCTGAAACCCCGTTTTTTCATTACAAAATGCCTTGCGCTGCGCGAAGCATTGCTACGCAGTGCATGCTAGGCGCGAGACCTAAAAAGAGAAGAATGTTTTAGCTGAAATTCATGTTTGATATTCATATAATGTAAATTTGAATTTGCAAACGATTTCACTAAAACATTAAAATACATTTTTCCGGGAGTCCCAAATCTACCGTTTCGGATGCTGAAACACTGAACCTTGCATAACCAGGCAGATCAAAAGGCTGGTAGGCTGGCAGGGGCTTTTGGCACAAGTGCATCCCTCGATGCCCTCCAAGAGCATAAGTGAGCTTCAGATGCTCACATATCTACCATCACCTTCACTTATCCGCACTGCCTTTTCCACCAAGGCACACTTCGCAAAAATCACTCGGCTCATGTGTACCACCTCAATGAAAATTAAAGCAATAGCAGACTTGTTATTCCACACTGAATTGGCATCCACAACCTCGTTGGCCCAATGACTCAGGATCCAGTAAATGAAATTGCCTATTCGGAAAGGAATAACTGAGCTGAGTTGGCCTAACGGCTAAGGCAGTCTACCTCGAATCTGGTGAGCTGGGTTCGAGACTCGGCAATGACGCTGAACATCCTGTGATTCTGGGCATATCACTTAGGGCCAGATGTAGGTTGCCCAATACCGGTCGGTAATGGCCAAAATGACCGAATTTCGTCCGTTACCGACCGGCATTGGGCTTTTTAGATGTAGGTGGCATTTTTGTAGGATTCGGTATTGTACCGAATCGGTAATTTAAGGATTCGGTAAAATACCAAATTCTTACCATATCGATTCAGTAAATTACCGAATCCAGGCTGTAGGGAACACTCAAGTTAGTGCATTCCTCATTTAAGTATTTGTGGTAAATAATGAAAACCTTTGAAAAAGCATTTTCCAACAGTGCGATGTGGCAGACATACATGCCCTTAGGGCATGTATGTGTGCCACATGTGCACCCATGCACTATTCAGGGGTGCAACATGGTGTCAAAGTGACACCCTGCCACCCTTCAATGTGTATGGAGGCCCATAGGAATGAATGGGATTTACCGAATC
Source organism: Lissotriton vulgaris (assembly GCF_964263255.1). Classification (NCBI taxonomy): domain Eukaryota; kingdom Metazoa; phylum Chordata; class Amphibia; order Caudata; family Salamandridae; genus Lissotriton; species Lissotriton vulgaris. The sequence continues at coordinate 1,015,473,258 of NC_141696.1, read as the reverse complement.
GGTATTTACCGATTCAGTAAATACCGAATCGTACCGATTCAGTTATACTTACCGCTTCATTACCTATATAGCATTTACCGATTCAAAAATACCGATTCTGTAAAATTCGGTATTTTAGAATCGGTAAATGTAGTTTACCTACATCTGGCCCTGAATCTCCACATGCCTAACAAAAATGAATGTGTCCTCGTGTATTTCAACTGGTGCTATGTAGAGCGCTCTGATACCCAATTCGGGTCAAGTTCGCGCTAAATAAATCCCTGTAAAAAAATAAATAAATAAACTAACGGGAACTAGGAGCAGGAACACTGGAAACGTTAAATTCGGCCACGCAACATTCACCCACCAAAATCTGGGTCTACTGATTTAAGACCCAAAGTCCACAATATGGGAAGGTTTGGTATGACATATATTGATGCTGTCATTCAAGCCTTTCCCTCAAATATTCAGGCCTGAAGTACGATGGAGAAAACGAAGGTTGGGAGGTTCTGTAAAAGCATCTGTATGTTATTGTTACCTCACAACCTCTACTCTCCCTACATCTGCAATGCCGACAGGATGGGCCGGGTTGTGGCCTGCAATACTTTGTTGCACTTCTATATGATTCACAGTAGATTTTTAAAAAAAATATGATCACTGCTTCTCATAAAAAAAATTGTACATACTTTGGTATCCCCAAAAAGCAGCCTTCTGTAGGTCTGGTATTTTTGCATGCTGTAGTACATTTGTGAGGGTCACCCTTGGGGAATCTAAATTACAGAAGCGTCATCAGCCCCTTCTTTAATACCAAAGTGGTGTAGGGGAGCTGAAATATGAGGGCGGGGAGTGACACGTTGTGTAAATAAAGCCGCTGGTGATTCTTTCTATGAATAACCCAATGCAAAAAATGCTGTTTCTCCACATCGCATATTTTTTCTTTGTTCAGTTTTTTATTAGACAATTGATTTGCTGTCATATTAAAATAGCCTTCCAAAAGGTTTACTCGTAGAATTGTCATCGGGTGAATGGCAACCGTAAAAGTGATTGGTGCATTTCTCTTTATATTCAAGTTGCTTGAGACCATTTTCGCCTCCACAGAGGTCTGGGATTGCATGCCGCATGTAAACTGGTCTGTAATGAGCTGTGCGTTGAACAAATGTTCCATCCTTTTAATTGTTTCAGCTCGCAAGACCCTAACACCCTTTAACTTTCTTTTGTAGATTAGCCAATGTAAGGGCCAAGAAATATACACACTGCATTTTCCAACTTCCTTTTCTAGGACTTTTTTCGACAAAGTAATACAATCCATTCAACGCGTTAGATAGCATCCAACAACAGAAGTGATTCACAGATAGCGTTCCTGTGTTTGATTTCATGTATTGTCAAATATGCCGATATCAGCCTTGTCGGCATATTTATTTTCAGTTGCTAATCTTTAGGTAGTGCATAATTTTGAAAGAATATGTGCTTTAAACCTTTTCAAGCGGCAGGCTGGTGTTGTACCATTCCTGAAGGGCAGACTTTAACGGTGGTCTTGCATCTGCTATGTGTTCCTCTAACAGCAAACGTTGAAAACCAGTTGTAGAAGCATGTCACGCCATGCTAAAGAGAGCCACCAGTAATCAGAAAATACATCTTGAACATCAAAGCACACTGCTCCAGTGGTTTTCGAAAACAAGCACATCATTTAACAAAAGAGAACATCACACATAAATCAGTCTCTGAACAGCAGGGAGGGTATGGGAATTCCATGTTTTTAGTATTTTACACACACCCCAAAAGGAATGGAAAAACATCATTCATTCTGCACTTGAAAACAAATAGCCGTCGAGGAAACTCGACAGAAAATGAAACAGTTTTACCTTTTGTATTGTATATTCCAAACCACGCATCAGATTTTAAAGCCAGTTCCATTTATCTGTTCAGACAACCGTAATATTTTCAAACAATTTTTCTTTGTGATACTAATAGCGATTATGAAAATGACAGCCTGTGATCATCAAGATTGAGTGAGAGTATTTTCTGGATGCCAAGAAATGTTTGTACACTAGATGATATGTCGTTGAATACAAATGTTTGCACTCGGTATATGTGTTTATGTATTTTGCAAGCACAAGTTGAGCAAATATGTTAATCTCCACAATGTACTTTATTTGAGGTACAGCGTAAGATAATGTAATCGCACTTAGCCAAAGAGGTATGTAAAATAGATTAAGGTCTCCTAGCATCAGGCAAGCAAACAAAACTGAGACTCACTGTGCAGTTATTTGTTTTATGTTAATTGCTCAGAGGACACCCTGCACTATATTTCCTCAAAGAGTTGCAATCGTCTTCCATCGCGACTAGGCGGTCGGACATCTGGCATCATGTCATAAACAGGTGCGCTGGTGCAGAGATGGGCTTTACCCTCTGTCTAAAGTTCATACAGTTAACTTAGAAATTCTCTGTTAGTACATTAGCTGCACACAGGAAGACATGTCACAGGGAAACAATGGGCCTTTTGCCCCCAAAGTCCGGTCTCAGAGTCTAAAATGGAACTTGGGGTCTAATGTCCTAATAGGCAGGGCGCAATTGCTGCCTGTGTTTCTGTTTGCAAAGTGACCTATGTACTAAAATGTCTTGTCGTAAAATACCCAGTCGAAAGGTGCCGCAGAGTGACCTACATAATTAATAGTTGCCTGCAAGGAAAACCAGAGCACCATCCCCAAGTTTGCATTCAGAATTTGAAACATTTACGTATTTATTTATTCAGTTAGTTATATGCATCCCATAATCTTTAAAGGAACCAGTCCTACTTTAAAAAAACGTTTTCTGTTTACAAATGTCTCTGGAAGAGCAGGCAGTGGTTACCTGGACACAGGGCAAAAGTCCTAAAAAAAGAAGTGGGTGGACTAACATAGTTAGGCAGCATGCAAATGGCATCACACTGATTAAACATCACAGCATGGGACATCACAGGCATTGACCTCAAAGGAAGTGGCATCACAAGCCACGACTTTACAGGAAGAGGCATCACAAGATGTGACATCAGATCTAAAGCCCTCACATATATGTTTAGCAGGCCTATCATGGGTACATTTGAGCGCAATTAGAGTATACATGCAAACCCTCCTGATTTAGGCAGAAGAATTTTTGTAAGCTACACATAAAACAGTGTTGCCTTTTGTCAGCCTAAAGCAAACTAACTCTACCACCAGCCTACTTAACCAGGCATATTTTCACTATGCAACACATGTAGATGTGAATGCTTTAGCTGCCTCCATTCTCCAGAGGTGAGACCACTGTCCAATGCAAAGTATTCTTACTCAGCCATAGCCACCTGCACTCATTTTAGGAGACTGGGGCAAATTTTTTGCTAACATACCATGACCCAAAGCAAGAGAGAAATACAGAAAATGAAGTAAGGGGAGAGATAAGAAAACAATGATGTGTGCATAAAAGGGCCGAAAAAAACCATACAAGAACAAGCTAAAATATGGTACTGAAAGAAAAAGGTTATTGCAACCTTCGCATTCAGCAATATGACCCTAAGAAAAGGTTTGTAGCTCTGCAAGTATGTTTTTACAAACTACACACTGCCCTTAAAATGTCACATCTACATTTACCAGCAGATATCTCTCATGTTCTTATTGTTGGCATAACTATATCCAAACAACCCTCACATTAACCAGTGCAACCCACCAGCTCACCCTGGAATCCGTACCACCAGAATCACACACAAAGAATGGACCATAAGTATCAAAGTAAGAGGTATCAGCTCCACATCAAAATAAGTGTAAGCTGCACGGTATCCAAGGATGAAAAGGAAATGGTGACAAAGGTAATTTACAAGAAAAAGGCACCCAACTAGCACTTTCAAGAAAATATTGGCCTTCCGAAGGAAATATTATTACTTTGTATAGAAAAACTACCCAAGTGGGGAGATGTAGAAACAGAGAGAGACATCACAAATCATCACCAGTAATCAGAATCTACACCAGACTATGCTCGCTAATAAGACCTCTGCATATTCTAGACATGTTACACTGCCAACATGGTACACCATAGACGGCCTACTTGTTAACAGTAACACTGACCAGTGGGCTCGCCTATTCACTGCAAGCTCATCGTAAAGAAGCCAGTCCTAGTTAAGCACACATGATCTTTCGTTTCATAATTAGCAAAACTCCAAATTACATCAGTCCACACAAGCTAAGAGCATCATAACAACAAAGCTAACCTATGTTATTGTGTTTTAATACAGTACATTGCAAATTTTGAAACATCGCTGCAGTAGGTATGTGTGAAAAGGGCAACTAAAAAACCCACCCATACCTTGATAGGGTAACAACTGGGCACAATTTAACACAATCATATCCTGTGCTCTGGAATTTCCAGAGTTACAAAAATGCAACTTGTCTTCCTTTCAAGGAAAACAGCTCTTCGTCTTTTAGTGATTGGAACTGGTAAATAAAGCACACAATTTCAAATGTTTGGAAATCAAATTTTCTTGTGGTGTGACAGATTTAGATATATCTGCACAAAACTGAAATAGCTGGGTCATGGTGGAGAAAGCAGGCTTATGCAAGACAGTCTTTATTTGAAGTGAAAAGTGCACAGTTGCTGCATCTGCCCGTCACCCAAGCTTCAACCTAATTTGCCAAGAATTAAAGAAAAAGCATTAACATTTGATGTAAAACAGGATAAAAATGAGAAATAAAGATGTGTCCATCTAAAGGGTGAAATGAACAATGTGATAGCAGAAAACCTGGGAACAATCATGCCTTCCCAGCTTGACCAAATTCTGTGATGCTAGCCAAATCTCCCTCTTGTGTTTGATTTATTAAGGCTGTCAAGTTGTAACATGTACACTAAGAATCTAGGATGTGGGGAAAGGAGGAACCAAATAGTTTCATGGCTGGGATGAGACCTGTGATGAAAGTTAGATTACAAAGTCCACCTGCCTCCTTACTCTCATAGAGCTCTAAATAGGACCTACTAAAGAAATGCGAACATAGCGACCAAATGGGTCAGTATGTATTGCATGTATGAATATGGTGAATGGAAGTTTCACAATTGAATGCAAACAAATAGGATGTTAACGGGATTCTTGTGAGGTCCTGCTGAAAGCCAACTAGCCCAGTGAGGTATTGAAGTGATGGCTGAAACATGTTGGCACAACGTTACAGAGGATACTAATTTCCTTAGTACATCCCCACCTATTTTTAACTCCATCAGGATGCCCTCTGAAAATAAAATTAACCCTCAAGACACCCTAGACCATTCTAAATCGAGGATCCCACCCAATAACCAAAGAGCTTCCTTAGCTACCAAGGTTGAGCCCACCCAGATACATTAGGTATTTGAACGAGGACTCTATGATGAAGCATGCCGCTTGGAATTCCAGTGGATGAGAGTCCTTTTAATACCATAGGTGATCCCCTTGGGCTGGTATGGAGAGATAGGCTAAGCACGGTAGAGGTTTGTTCCTGTTGGTTTTCTATGATTAAGTGTTTGGGAAGGTGAACAAATCCTGTATCACTTCTCAGTCACTCCTTGGAATATAGTAATAAGAATCTGAGCCACATATTTATTACTTTTGACAATTGGCTTTCCAGTGCCTTCTGCCTGCCAGCCACACTCTATCCTCATGCACCAAGAATTAAAGACAAAATAATGTCCTTTGATGTGAACTAGGAGAAATAAAGAGAGGTCCATTTAGTGGCTGAAATGTACAAAGCAAATGCAGAAAACCTGTGTGCTGTCCATGACCTCCGTATGCCAGTTGCGGGCTGCTGTGATGATCGAGGGATTTCGTCTTGGTGCAATGCTCTATTGAGAAGAGGGCAGTTGCACTGTGCAATGCTGTGACCTGAAGGGGCAATTTTCCTGTGTGCACTGTCACAAACCCAGGAGGGGGGCTGTGGTGAAGTGAGAGGGCTGTTGCCCTGGAGCAGTGTTGAGCTTTGAATGAGAAGTACGCCATCACTCGCAGAGGAAGAGCAACGATTCAACTATCCAACAATCCAAGATGACACAAGACCTGCTGCTAGATTCCGAGAGGCTTACTACATAGGAGGAGCATGTGAGACCTCCTGCCTCTACGGTAGCATCCAGTTCTGCTCACCACCAGGCATCAGATGTGAAACTGGGCACTCCTACCCTCCACTCCAGTGACGGAGAGTAAGACTGAATATTGTAGCGCCAGACTGGGCTTGCTCTGACTGACAAGCTACAGCATGGAGCCACTTTGACTTTCTCAAATCCTTCATGGAACTTCTAAGACAAACTCACTAGCAAGCTGTTAGACCTGGCACCATTACTGTGGGTCTCCCCTGCACTTTGTTTCTTTGCCTTCTGTGTTTTGCTGTGTGTTGGACTCTGTTTTGCTGGTCTAGATGCTTTGAGCACTTTGCCACTGCTGTTCAGTGCCAAAGTGCAAGTGCTCCCTTTGTAAATTGTGTTATGGATTGGTATTTTCATAATTGGCTATTTGATTTTCTAGTCCCTAGTACAGTGCACAGTGTGCACAGGGCCTGTAAATCAAATGCTGCTGGTGGGCCTCAGCACTGATTGTGACACCCACATAAGTAGCCTGTAAATGTAACTCTGGCCTACCATTGCAGAGCCGCCTGTGTGCAGGCTGGTACTGCCATGTCGATGTGGCAAGTGCACCCACTTTCAGGGCCCTAACCTTCCCTTTTCTTACATGTAAGACACCCCTAAGGATGTCAGTGGCTGGAGAAGAGCAGTGGCTCCAAAGAGCCTGATGAGTCTGGTCTCAGCTGCATAGACCTAGGCTGCATTAAGAGTAGGGAAGGAGATTTACTTTCATCTGAAAGGGCCTAGTCTGCTGAGGACAATGCTGTCTCCACCTCCTGCCAGGAAGATGCAGCAGAGAAGAGGACAGAACCGGTTTTGACTGAGCACAGGGCTTCTCTGCCACCAGAGATCAAAGAATTTTGGGATATACATTTTTGGGCCCAGACCCTAGCACTTTAGATCATTTCTGGGAATCAAGAGGAACCTTTGCCAAGGAGAAGAGGCGGAGAAGCTGAGGAGGAATATTGCCCCTGTTCTGCTTGCTGTATGGGGTTGGCTGCGGTGGCTACATGCTGCCAAGGAAAGGAGAAAATGACTTTGCTGTTTGCTGTGTCCCCTGTTTGAAGAAGAGCTCCAAGGGCTTGAAACTGAGCTTGCCTCCTGTTCTGAAGTCTTAGGGACACAAAGACTTCACCACCAGCTCCCTTGAACTGCCTTGATGGGAGTTGGACCTGCAAAGAGGTGCCTGCTGTTGTTTTGGACCGCTAGAGACTGTTTTCTGCTGGGAGCTGGAAAAGTGACACAACTTCGAAGAAGCGAGACGCATCTTATGTTATGTGCGATCTCTTCTATAGCACACGGCTACCCCATAGGGTGTCCCGGCGCTTTGGCAAAGAGACCTGAAGCCGAAAAACACCACACGGCAGCTTACAGTGGTCCGAGAGGTCAAGCAGTAAAGAGCCAGGTCTTTAGCTCCCTTCTAAAGGAAAGGAGACTGTTGGCTTTCCGAAGGGAGACAGGGAGCTCATTCCAGTGGCGGGCCGCCAAATAGCGGAAGGACCGTCCTCCCATCCGGGCACGCCTAATAGGCGGGACAGCGACCTTAGCCAATGTGGCCGACCGCAGCATCCTCTTGGGTGCATAGAAAGCCATGCGCTTGGGCCCACAGAATGAAGGGCCTTGAACGCCAGAGTAAGAATCTTAAAGACGATTCTTTTCGAGATGGGCAGCCAGTGCAACCTTTTGAGCAAATCAGAGGCTCTAGCTCTACGTGGAAGGCCGAAAATGGCTCTTGCCGCCGAGTTCTGCACTATTTGTAGTCTGGCAAGCAAGTATTTCGGGAATCCCAGATACAAGGCATTGGCGTAGTCGAGTCGCGATCCGATCAACGCCTGAACAATAATTTCTTTGTATTGTAGAGATAGCAGCGGGAGAAATTTTCTTCAAGATGCCATAGCGTGAAGTAGTGTGTCCTTTTCTAAAATCGATGGTATCATGATTGCAAAATAACTTCCGGGTAGCTGTGCCCGATAATTTTCCAAGACCTGTACCTTCAACTCTATACAATTTTGCTACATTCCTGCACACTAAAGATTGCGGGCTGCGGGCTTTCAGGAGAGGTTATTTGCCCAAGGACCAAGGTCAGTGCAGAGAGGTTTGGTCCGTTTCCACAATTTGAGATGGATCGGCCCATGGATTTATTTTAATTTAGAAGGGGCACTGGGGGCTTTATTTGTCTGTCATAATCTACACACGCTTGTGTGCTTAGGCTGCTTTGTTGAAGAAAGGAAAAGGCAGCGCTAATAAACCAGAATTAATGAAAGTCTGAGCACAAATATACAACCCGGCGCACATTTTCCTTGTCTGGAAAAGAATGACACAGTTGCCGGAGAAGTTAATTGGGCAACCGAGATAAGAGGGCATGAGTGATTCAAGGGGTGGGCAAGCGGGGCCTAACAGATAGAGCTGCCGACCTTTGACTTGAGGAATCACGTTCCATGGAAAAGAACAAAGGGCACTGGTGCTGGCTTTTGGGCTCCTAAAGGCCAGGGTCTGGAAAAGACTGGTGGAGCCAACCCCTACTCAACAAATAAGGTGTGCCATATTACCATGGCCTGCTGCATGTTACACACCATAGCCCTGCAACAGAATATCCATTACCTTGCAGTGGATGGAGACCATAAAGAGCCACTGGGTGAGGATGCTGTAATTCCAAATGAAGATGATAGTGGTGAAGAGTAATGAACTGACATATGTCAAGATGTTTTGACAACTTCTTCACATGCGTGTGAGTATATATTTACAGTATATCACATTACATGTTAAACCTACTTTTAATCTAATGAGGATGACAGTCTGTGCTGGAAATGTTTCTGAAAGGGCAAATTAAGGAAAATACAGTGCAAAGATGTTTCCTGATTAGAGTTTTAACATAGTGAGTTCTCTGTTAATTTACATTGAGTATCTGTAATTGCTCTTAGAAAACGTGTCCTCAAAATTATTTGTGTTATATGAAACTTTTGTACTGTAATCAACTAATTGTTTTTTGTTTTTAAATCTGTTTTTGGTTCCTTGACCATGTCATATTCATTTTTATATTTCAAAGTTGTGACATTTGCAGTTATTTGCTGTTGTTTCAAAGTAGAAAGGCATCATGGGCTGATCCTATGAAAGACACACACAGATTCTGGAATATGGGCACCAAACCAATATGTGCTGCGTAAATGGCTCTAATCACATGTGGTAGTCAGCACAAAGCATGGTAATGTCCCTTCACATTTGAAAAATCCTCAATTTGTGTTAGGTGTCTGAGGCTGTTGATATGTGTTATCATTGTAGAAAGAATGTCTTGTAGCACAACACTTAAATGGTTTGTGACATTGCAGCAGATATTCCAATCCTGTACTGGAATGATCCTGAGTCCACTAAATGAAGGACTGCCATGATTTAGACTATTTGTGTTATTGATGTGTTATTCCTATTGTGGGCCAGGAGATCTGACTCAAGCTGATGACATAAATCAATAATAGTTAGCCTTTTTAACCCCTTCGAAGCTAATGACGAGCTGGGCTCGTCATGGCGCTTACCTGCCGTGCGCGGATGACAAGGCCAGCTCGTCATGAATAATGGTTATTTTGGTGCTTCAGCGCAGAACGGGAAAACGCCTAGCAGCCATGTGGTTAATATAATGTATTTGATTGTAATCCATTTTTCAATGATGACAAGTTGTGGAACTGTATATGAGAAAAAACACTACATATATGGGCAATGCATGGGTTGTAATGTTTAAGAAAAAAATGAAAAAAATGAATTTCTTCTAATTAATTAAACTACTGGTTAATGATCTGTGTTTTGGGGATTTTTTGCTCATTTTTATAAAATGGGGGACACATTACCTACATGGAAATTAGTTATGACTAAACAATCATTTTGATATTTACATTTAAAACATGATGATGTATTATTCAACATGACCCAAAATAAAACAACACAAAAGCACATTAAAAAAACATAAATTAAAAGTGCCAATCATGGTGAATTAAACTACTATTGCAGAGCCAAAATGGTTTGAAGTCCAATGTCCAAAATACAACTGGTATCATAAAGGTAAATGTGTCCAGAAAATGGTCCACAGAGTAAATGGTAGCCACACACTGGAGGAAATTATATTCTGTGTCTCTTGCTGGTGGTGGAGGTTTTGCCATCCTGTCCTGGTAGCCTGCCTGAACATCCTCTCTTGGGGGTGGGGGTTGGATCCACAGTTGCAAGGACTGAGCTAGGGTGCAGCTGTTTCCTCTTGTGGCAGGGCCTCCCTTTCTATATATGAAGCAGATGTAGTTGAGCCAGATGTAGTTGGACCACAGAAAGGGGAAGCTGTTGCTAAAAAAGCTCTACACATATGAGTGAAAATATCATGCAACACCCCAGTCAGGGAGACAAAAATGGGTTTCAGACATTGTGCTATCCTCTGCAACTACTTCATTTCCCGGAGCTCTGTCAGGACCAGACCCATCATGTCTTGAGACTGAAGGAGGGATTCCATGGCTTGGTTTATGGTGGCCTGTGTGAAAGCGAACACAGTGGCCTCACTTTGCTAGCCAACAGATTCCCTCCCGCACCCTCTACTCCCACTACCCTGTGCCCGTGACCATATGTGTCCCATTACCCTGATTCCTGGCTGAACTGGACAAAGTGGTGATGGTGGATCAACAGCAGGCAGTACTGGGGGGCATACGATTGGTGTGATGTTGGTTTGGACATGGAGGTACTCATAGGCTAAAGTGTGGTAATAGCTTGGGTGGCAGGTGTATGTGTGAGCTGAGTGAGACTCGCTGTGGCTGTCTGCCTAGGCAAACCAAATAGACCCGACTGCTCCTCGGCAATCAGACTTGCAGGAGTGTAGTTCTCTCTTATGGCTTTCTCCTGGTCTGAAATGGAGGTATCCTCAATGGTAGGTATTTTTCCATGCACTATTGCTGTTGGGCCTATCATTAATTAATAAAAAATACAAGTTATAAATATCTGGATTATACATCCAATTTGTTTGAGGCAAAAATATGAAGCAGTCTAAAAGTAAATAATAACAGTTTATAATGATTGTACCTTTCAGTGGTATTATAATAGGTTATACAAGCAATATAATGACTTCAAAAAAGCAGGTGAAAAGATTTCCTGAAATGCAATAAGATGATTAGAAAGTATACATAAACTATTCTGAACATTTCACACAACACTGTAGGGAGGTGAAATGTGAAAACGACCATTCCAAAGTCGAGTGGCTAATATTTTGACCTTTACACAGCTAAGAAGGATATATAGCACTAGTCACCGTATGAACATTGCAGAGTACATTTTCACAAAAAGAACCATGTACATTCGGTATACAATATTGTATACCTTTACAATTTTTCTTAAAAAAACTTTGATTTGTGAAACAAATAACATAAATTTCCTAAAATAAGAGTGATAGGACATGATTCAAAATTAAACACTAAAACAGCTCATAACATAGCATCATATTGAGATTGATCAATAGATAACACTTTGACATATGCAAAAATGTGATTTATTGTGTAGTTCCCATATACCCTATACAAGACCTGCGCGTTCGAATACCATACACTGTGGGACTGGTGTCAGACTGGTTCCGAGCACCCCCATCGGACATGTCTGAGAGAGAATAGTATCTGGCAACCTCAGAACATGACAACCCTGTTCCCTCAGAATCGTGGAAACAATATACTACCTTTCGCTCAGTCACTCGTGCTCACTTAGTTTGTCTCTGAGATACACAGAATAAACAGTCTGGGCGTTTCTATAAGAATTTTATTGAACAGTTGTTATTCTAGTGCAAAATAGATGTGCTGTAACAACCATTAGAGAGCAGAGATATATGATTATCAGTACTACAAAATTAAAGGGATGGTACAATTCTACCATTTTGCAGTAATCAGTAATATATACACATACATAAAACACATGATAATAAATACATACTCCTACAATGTCTCCCTAACTAGATGTACCTAAATGTACCTATCATCTCTGTAGGCGTTACGCCAAGAATCCCTCTAGGATCTAGTCAACCCCATTACCTGGGAATGAGAGAATATGGGACCCTGTCCTGGTCTCAAGTTGGACACCCCATGAGAGATGTTAGACCACTGCTAGCTGGAGTGTCTGCATGCAGGAACCTCAGCGTCTCTGGTCAGTGTGTCAGCCGGGAAGTCACAGTCTCCTCTGTCTTTCTAAACAAGAGATGATATATATATATACATACATGTCTCCCCAGGGTTCCTACCTTGCTGAGTTACTGTGTTGGCCTAAAGAATTACATCAGGCGTGAACTTTATACAGAGATATTATACAGGAGATGTTAGTTCTGCTGTCAGTCCTGCTGTGCTTTCAAGAAGCGTCATGCATAATGTTTGGGTTTCGAACTAGGGGAAAAACTGCATTCTGAATGCAGTGACGTATCTAGTTAAAAGGTCAGTCCCTATGAACCGTTATGTATGTAATGAAGAGAAGGATATAGGTGAAAGGTTGCAGCGTTACCTGCGCCTATATAGGTTACATATATGGAATATAACAGTTTAGAAAGAGAGAATGAGCAATATAACACTGCAATATTATTTTCACAAAACAAAAACAAGGTATCATGGTAGTTGTAGAAATTTAAATTAAACATTAAAATCACTTGCACATTTTTAAGATACACATACCTAGTGAAAATATGCTGTTAAAAAGAACATATATTTGCAATTTAAAAAGCATATATGCACCATGTTATTTGGTGTAAAAACACTCAGAAGCAACATTACATCATGTGAAATGTTATGGACACTGAAACCTGTAATCTTACATTGAACAAAATATATTAAAACAAACAAACAAGGCAACAAAAGAACTGTTATATCTGTGTGTGTGTATATTTCAAAAAGGTACAAAACACATTAGCAACAACTGACTGAAAATAAAAAATGATATTTAGTTTTAGTTACACATTTAAAAGTGTAACTGACCAGTCTCCACACTATTAGGGCTTCCTGACAAGCCTCCAGGATGTAGGATCTGCAAGACCTTCTCCTCCCAGGGAAAACTTTGTAAGGGTGGCTCCGAGAACCATCACCAGCCCTCTGGGCCTCCAAATGATGCGTGGATGTCAGGGGACGCACTCTCCACCGCAGGACTTTTCAACTCTCCTTTCCCCTGGCTGACAATTCTCCATTTGTAAAATCGGGGTTTCTCCCCTCTGCTATTATCAAACAAGCAACAAATAAATAAACCCACAAGAAAAAAATGTGAGAAGCAATATGGGGCAAGTAACAAAGAAAGTTAAAACAAGCCTTACTTAACTTACTAGAATGCTTTGGTGCAGTAGAATACAAAAAGACAATTGATGGACAAAATGCTGAACAATATCATACAATCACCCCAGTATGGAGATCTGGTCCTAAGTCCATCATTTTTTTTCTCACCATGCCATTCCAGTTTGCACCCAGCCATATGCAAATCAGTCTTGGCCATGCCCAGTCAATGGTCCTGGGCTCACTGTGCTACTGGAATCAAGCGATCCTGTCTGAAGAGAGGTGAAACCCCCCAAAAAAGGTCTAAACTGGGGTGGCATGGTGAGCAAAAGAATGATGAATTTAACCCAGATCTTTTAACTGGGGTGAATTTTTTGATTTGTTCTGCATTCCTTCCATCAATTGTGTGTCTTTTGTGGTGCAGTAGAATGGCAAAGGATCATTGTCTGAAATAGAGTGTATATTATAGTGTGGTGTGCAGGTGAACATAATTAGCCAAAACAGATCAGGTGTTTGATGCTAGCATCCATCCTACAGCTACAGTAATAGTCAAATTTTGAACGTGTCCCACGACGGACTCACTCCATCAGCAATCCGTCCCAAGAATACTGCCAGTACAACTGTTATATCTAAATAGGCTGGGTGCTATCCTGTCACCCTGATGGCGACAAAGTAATGATAGCCAGCAAAGAAGTCAGTTGCGTCGACAGCGGTGAACTGCTGACGCCCAAACAACATTCTCAATGTGGAGGGTGATTCAGCCAGCACACAATCTAAATATGGCAGGCAGGATTCCTTCAGCTTGGTGGAGTATTGTGAACTCAGCCATATAGGGATCTAAGATCTAAATCAGGCCCTACATTCCTGAAAATAACTTAGCGGGTTATACTCAAACAGAAAAGGCTGTAAAATCTAAGAAAATGTCATATTAACAGAATAGTTTCTGGATCACAAATATGAATTGAATTTTGAGACATTTCTGGATACAATTCACCTCTTGAATGCTAAAACTAATTTTACGAAAATGAGATAGAGAATCTTGATCTGCCTATTGATGGGAGTTTCTCACCATATTACTGTTTTTGTAAATATATCCAGAAAATGTCTCTCATTTCATAATTTAAGAATTAAATGGGTTCTACATGTTTTTTTAAAATACTAGGATAGGAAGCCCAATATGCACGCATTAAGGGCAGCCCAAATCATGCTATCCATTTTTTTTAATTTAGACCTTGATGGAGAAAAGGAAAAATAATGTCCCTTCTAGGTTGATGTATATTTTGATTGCATTTAACCCTTTTAGAATTATGAATATTTTTTTTATTAATTTGCTTAATTGTAAGTTTTCTATGATACGGTTTTATGAACAATAAAGTCTGCAATAAAGGTACTGATTGATTGATAGAAGACTAACAAGGTGTGCATTTGTGCAATGCCATACAAATGTAGCGGGTTCTAATAGCTGTATATAACACGTGTTACTGCGTTGCATAAAATTAAAAAGTAGTAACTCTTATGAAACGTGATGGATGACAGAAACAGCAGAAGAGTTTATAATATATATAGTAAAATGTATACTAATATATAAATGTTGTCCTAGTACCCTTTACAAAATATTATGTTTACCATGGTTTATGTGTTTAAAAAGCTTTAACAAACTGTCTCAATATACATCGGTGCAGGGCATAATTATCACGAGCTTCTATAAAGTCATGGGCTCAACATAGTTATCTTACTGTGTGCCACTTGTCACAGTCATAGACAACGTAGGTTTGTGTTGCAAAAGCAAAGTGTGACTTTTCTGTTTTATTGTTTTCTAATTAAAAAGTAAACAACGAATTGATTGCAACTGCTAAGTTTGCCTGTATCGAATTCTGAGTTTCCAAAAATTAAATCCTTCAAATAGCTATTATTCTCAGCAGTGTTTAAATGCATCTAATGATGCAAAAGCCTGCCTTGTAATCAGAGATTAATCTCATTTGCATTCTTAGATAGTGACAACAATGAGCTCCACTGGGCTAAAAAAGATTTAGATAAGCACATTCAGAATCCGTCTTCCTAATCCTGTTTTTCAAAACAGTTTAGCTTAATGATTCTAAAGGCTGAAGATGATGACCTTAAAGTGAAAACTAAAAAAAAACGGATAAGTCAATGCTCTACTCTCCCCACATAGACTCGGCCATCTGGACAGTTTGCTTTTGTAGCAGGTGCTGCTGGGACTTGGGGCCTAATTCTGGACCAAATTGAGTTCTGTGTGGGTAACTTTGTTGCTATGTGCAATTGTGCATTGAATTAATTTAAGGGAATGTTAAAAGCCAAGTAATTAGTCAGTTGGTCATGCAGAAAAACAGACTTGTGGATTGCTGCCTCTGACAGTTGAAGACACAGATGTAGCAACAACCTTTGATCCGAGCTGTGAACGCACACGTTGTTGAAGGTAAAGAGAATAATATTCTTAGAAGCACAAGATGTGGAATCTCCTGGCTGCAATTAAGCCAATCCCACACTTGTTTTTTCTCACACTCTGCAAAGTGTGGGTTCACCCACAAACGGCGCACTATTTGTTGCTACATACACTTTATTATGGAGTGTGTCAGCTCGATGAGTACACAGCACAATGGAGGAGCTGTCAAGTGTCTATCCCCAAAACAGGAAGCAGAAATTATGAAACAAATGGCAATGCGAGAATGTTTATTGTCGGTGTTTGCTAACGATGCAAAACTGTGTAAAGTGAACAGCTGTTTTTCTCTGTATTGGAGATGGATTACTCTTTTATGGCCGGACTCACAATGCGTGCCCGACATTTTCTCCAACAAGGTTACTCCTATATTTATAGCACATATGCTGGAATTTGCCATCGTTTTCAAGTGTATTCATGGAAGCTTTTACTGGTGTTTTTGGAAATGTAGCAAGTGGACATTTTTAAAGAGGCGCCCCAGGGTTCAATTCCCCCGGGTCTTGGGCTCAAATTTCCCCGGACCTGACAATTCTCGCCTCGGTGCCTATTCCAATCATGGAGTCCCACTCTGTAACTCTGGGCAATAACTTGCTTAATCTCCACAACGGCCCCTCGCAGTGGGATGCCTGGCTTTCACCTTGGGGATGCCCAGTAATGGGTTATCTCGCAGGGAAATACCAGGACGGGTTCCCTAAGCTTTTACTGGTGTTTTTGGAAATGTAGCAAGTGGACATTTTTAAAGAGGCGCCCCAGGGTTCAATTCCCCCGGGTCTTGGGCTCAAATTTCCCCGGACCTGACAATTCTCGCCTCGGTGCCTATTCCAATCATGGAGTCCCACTCTGTAACTCTGGGCAATAACTTGCTTAATCTCCACAACGGCCCCTCGCAGTGGGATGCCTGGCTTTCACCTTGGGGATGCCCAGTAATGGGTTATCTCGCAGGGAAATACCAGGACGGGTTCCCTAAGCAAGCGCTGGGACGCTTTCGGGCAGCCATGCGCTCTACAAATCAAATTTCATTTCATTTACTACCCCCCACCCTGCCCCTCCCTGCCTTTCCACCCCACGGAACTCCCTCCAAGGTCCACGGTCCGCAACTGGTCATGGGAAAAAACTCATGCATCAGATAAAAAGAGTCATGTGAGTCAAATAGCAGGAGGCCCACCTTTTGGCAGAACAAGACTATCAGGAGGAAAACAAATTTCAGTTTGATATTGCGCCATGGATTTATGTCTTAAGGGAAATGGGCTGGGTGCCCTGCAAAAGTATCGTGCAAGCCAAGTAACAATTTCTGTACTTGTCGCGTGAAAAAAAATGTGTGAGGTCATGGAGGGAGCAATATTTGAAGGACCAAACTCACGTCACAAGCAATAGGATAATAGGAAGGGTGAGTTTTGTTAGACTTTGCTTGTGCTGTTTTGAAATCTCATCTACAAATCGATGCCTTTTGACGTCCAAACCCTTTGGCAACGGAGGAACAGAAGGTTGTGTCAGGATCTGCGCCACAAGAAAATGATGAGTGAAAGTTCCTCTTTAATATCTGCATTAATATTGAACATAATTAATAACTTTGTTTAATTAAGGTTCTTTTTTCCAGCATACATTTTCCATTGTTTGCAATCTGAAAACGACGAGTTTCACAACTTCACATGTTCTTGGAAAACGTTTCGTAGATTCTCATCCTTGTGGAGCTGGTGAAGTTTAAAAAAGTAGAGACAACAAAAATGAGCATGCATGGCTGTTTCAACATCCCGACTGCTGCTACTTAACCTGTCCCTGTGTGGACTGCCCAATGAGCCGTGTACTTCCCATTTCCTACTGTTAGATGTGTCAGGCAAGAAGAAGAAGCAGTATACTGCTCATTGGAAAGGTAAAGTAGTGTTGCTCCAATGCCCGCTGCTGAAATGGGACAGAATGTGTTTTTCTTAAACCGAACCTTTGTGTGACTACACACACTTAATAGATGGTTATCTCGAACAATGCCTTTTTGTATTCCTTTTTTAGGACTACCAGAGCCAAGTGGCAGGTGAAAGTAGGTGCACAGCAGTACAGTTGCAAGCCGGGTGCCACAGTTAATCAGTCAGATCGAGTACAGAGCAACGAAAACCCACAAAGTCAACTGTGACCTGTGCGGCCTGAAAAAGAAAGGGGAGTTAGGTTACTCCAAGAGTTCACGTTCAGAGCCAATCAGAAGTCAAGAGGCAGGTGATCGATAGCACAGTCTGCAGGTGCTCACCCAGCAAGGTTTGACAGACACCATTTTTGATAACATACTTTAGGGCTTTATTAGATGTTTGCCTGTGGATCGTCCTCAAGTTCCATGAGGAGAGTAACAGACCTTGTTACAGGGCTTTACGTGGGATAAAAAGTAGGGGGTCTCTGAAAATGGGTGGAGGCAGTACAATTAAGGGTGTGGTTGAAATATATGTATTACATTCACCATAGAGTGCCACCCTACACAAAAATTTGAATCACAACTGCAACAGGCATGCGTGAGCATTGCTCTGTGCGCATTGCAGAGAGGCCAAGGATTGGATGAGCAATTATTCACAACACCCTTTTACTCGACTGACAGGCACTGAGAGTAACTCAAGCTGCTTTCCCCCACAAATCAATAGTTTTCCATTTAAACACACGGGTGCGAATTTATTCGAATTATGCACTAGACAAGAGTAATATGCTGCCTGAATAAAAACATAAGCAGCATCCTGGAAAAAGCAAACACTCACGAGGAATGCACGATGAAGTGAAGTATGTGAAAGATAAGCAGGAAGTACTTTGAGTAAATTAAAGTTTTTTATACTCATTGTTCAGAAATGTATCCGTTTTTTTTTAATGGAAAGTTACGTACATGAACATAGGGCCCGGACAAGACCCATTTTAATGTCCATTTTAAAATTCTATCGAGTCTGAAACCCAGAGCGACACGGCCCACTTAAAGCCCTACCTGGTTAGGTTTCAAGTATATGTGATTTTGCCATGGACAGACTAGTGGGTAAGTAACTTGATGCTGATTCAGTTTGCAAAAGGAAGTCACTGCAGCTCTCAGAACAGCATATATTTACAATGATTTTGAAAGTTCGCAAAGTGTCTGCAGAGTTCATCACCTTCAGCACATTCGACTTTGTCTCGGCAATCTAAGTACTTTGGCATAATCAATCCACAAGCCAAAGGTAGCTTTTGCTATAGCGACCATCTCTTTCGAAGATCAAATATGGCGTGAGTCATTCTCAAAGGTAAACTTACAGTTTTGTGTAAATTTCGTTTTTTTTGTATTCACAAACTATGGGGCATATTACCAAGCAATAGCGATAATTATCGCTATTGCTTGGTTAGAGACAAAAATTTACTGCTGAGCTGCGGCGATTTTTATCGCAGATAAACCTTGGTATTACCAAGGTTTATAGCAAATGCGATAAAAATCGGCAGCAATGCATGAATATCCCTGAAAAGTCAGCGATATTCATGCATTACCGAGCCAATGCTCTTAGCCATGTTATCCACCTCCCATTGGATAACATGGCTAGGAACTGCTCAGGGCAGGTGTTAGCTTTTGGAGATATTTGCGCTTAGCGCAAATATCTTCAAAAGTTGGTAATAGGAGATAGCGATGTTAGCGACTGTTTCCAGTCGCTAACATCTTGGCACGCCCACTTTGCATGTCATTAGTGATAAATATCACTGACATGCAAAGTGGGGCTCAAGATGGTCGCTATCTCCTACTAGCTGTCGCTAACTAGTGTTAGCGACAGCTAGGTAATAGGGAGATAATTTTATCTCCTCTTTCTTGGCTTTTAAAGCCAAAAAAGCGGCGATAAAACCCCCTTGATAATATGCCCCTATGAGTTTAATTTTACTAATAGTAATATTACGACTGTGGAAATTCTGCACATAAAAAGATAGGCCTGTCCTAACTTTTTATGTGCATAGGTCTCCATCCCATCTGCAGAATCTCCGCAATTGAAAATTTACGAACAGTAAAATTAAATTGTAGTTTGGGAATACCCAAAAAATAGTAAACTTGCATGTAAGTGTACATTCCCCTCTTTGAATCGAGCCCAGCATCTCTTTTTAAGGAGGTTAAAGTGCCAATTGAATGGATAGGTGTCTCTATAGGGACGAGGCTATCTCGCCAAGTTTACCATGCCCCTTGTAATTAGGGCCCATTGTGCTGCTTGGGGCAAGGGGAGTAGCGTGAGAGGGGTTCAGTGTGCAGCAAACGCAGTATTCACTTGTGGACAGTCATGTGATTGATGATCCTGGTTTGGGTAATTTTGTTTCTGTGCAAAGGGGAATACAAGTTTCAGGGATGATGCTAAAGTGGACTGCCTTCAAGAGGGTTATGATTTGCTGGTTATAATTGGTGCTTTTGGAGTATGACAATTAACATTAGAATTCAATTCAACCAGGAACCTACATTTGGTAATATGAACTTTCTGCATCTTAATAAGTGCTGGATAAGAGAGACTAAAGGGTGAGCTCTCAAAACAGGCACATCTAGATTCCTATTTATTTTCAAATAAAATATTGCAGGCAATGACTTATATTTATTCAAAACAAATGTTTTGCCTCAGCAATATAATAGAGTTTTAAAAAAATGTGCACTCGTTGTTTAGGGGGTTAGATCAATCAATTAGTCAGCATTTGAAAAGTGCAACACTGTCATTCTTCTGGGTATCTGGGCGGTGAGGACGCCGTGTCTCAGTCATAAAGCCAGGTCTAGAGTCTCTTTCTGAAGTCCCCCAGGGAGGGTGTTGTTCGGAGATGGGGGGAAAGTCGTGCCTGATCTTGGTGGTGTGTGGGAGAAGGAATGGCCCCCTCTATGGCTGCAATGAATGTGGGGGTGGGCAAGGGCGAGGGAGAAGCAACACAGGAGTCTGGAGGGTTGATGGAAATGTAGTCGATGGTTGATTTAGGATGGTCCATGATCATGGAGGACTTTGTAAGTGTTAGTGAGGATCTTGAACTTGCATCTCTTCTGGATGGGGAGCCAGTCAAAGTCTCTAAGGTGGGGGTTGATGGGCTGCTGCTTTTTGTATGGTCTGGGGTTATTTGAGGAGCTGGGTGGAGATGCCAGCGTAAATGGCGTTGCAGGAGTCGAGGTGGATGGTGACGAGGGCCTGAGTGACGGACTTTCTGGTGGTGATAGGAATCCATCTGAAGAGTCAGTGGAGCATGCACAGAGTGTGGAAGCAGGGAGGGGCCTGCGTTGACTTGTCGTTTCATGGTAAGTTGGCTGTCAGGGATGATGCCTAGGTTGTGTGCATGGTCTGTAGGTGTGGATGTTTTCCATGTTCAGCTAGCCACCAGCTGTGGTCCCAAAGATCAGTACTTCTGTCTTGTCAGAGTTCATTCTGAGGTACTTGTTTCTCATCCAGTTAGCTATGTTAGTCATGCACTGGAGCAGTTAGTTTTGGTATTGGTGGGGTCCTCAGTGAGCGAGAGGATACATTGAGTGACATCTGCCTAGGAGATTATGTTAAGGGTGTGGGATCTATACTCACCTGCGAAGGGGGTAATATAGGAGTTGAATAGGGAGCGTGGATGGGTAATAATCCTTGGGTTCGCCACATATGATGTGCATGGGTGCGGAGGCGAAGGGAGGCAGCTGAATACTCTGAGTGTATCCTGTAAGAAAGGAAGCGATCCACTTGAGGACATCTTGCTGCGTGCCAATATGGTTGGGATACCCGTCACCCCCTCCCAACACAATCCCCAAGAATGGGAAGACGGAAACAGTTCTGAACTTTTGGAAGGCGGGAGGGAGTTACCCTCTCGGCCGTATTTATTAAAATATGAAACAAAATTAAAACATTAAAATAACAGTTTCATATCATGTACAATTTCATTTACACATTACGATGTTTCTTGGCTAACCTTAACATATCTCTAATACAAAGGTTCTCCTAGCCGATTCTAAAACATCCTGTAAATGCATTTCTCAAAATTCAAATTGTACATCCTAACATTACGGGCCAACGGCAAGGTCGTAACCGGTGTCAGATCCCTAATACCAGAACTCCCCCCTCTCTTGTGAGGGGCGGGCGCACAGAGGACTGTCCCTCTGTGCCAACTTCCAATTTCCCTTGTCTTAACGGGGGCCCCCTGTTTACTCAACGCCATCTTAGTGGTCGTCCGAGGACTCGTGTGAGGTGTCTAGAAGGTAGCGTAGACCCTCCTCCCACCCCACACTGCTTACCACATCTGCCGTCGCAGATGTCCTGGCCCCGGGAAATTCCCAGGAAGGGCCCATAGCCCCTCCTCCCCAGGGAGGGGCCTATGACCGCCTTCCCTTTCGGCGGCCCCATCCTTAGAGGGGACCGCCTCCCCGTTTGAGGGGCCAATGGCCGCCTCCCCCCGGGCGCTCCCACCCATAATGGGTGACGCCCCACCTCTAGGGATCTTCCAATTACTGCTCACCGATCATGACCTTACCGCCACAGGCCGGATAGTTGACCGGCTATCCGGACCCCCCACAAAAACTCCTACTTAAAGGTCATGGCTGCACAAACTCTTCAACCAAGCTACGAAGTCTCCTATGAGTAAGGTATTCCCCACCCGGGACAAATGGACCCCATCCTCCAGATACATATGGTCCCTCCGGATACATCCATGAGGAATACAATGCAATTTACCTGTACAAAACAACCTACCAAGTTTATTATTAACTTTCTTCACCGACTGATTTAACGCTGACACAAAAATGGCCCCCCGCCACACCTTCCGCGGAATCATGTGTGACCATGCAATCGTGCACCCCGGAACCCTTCTCGCCAACCAGCTTACTGTGGATAGAACTAATTCGAGAAGTACTCTTCGACCAGTGGTCACCAAATCATTGCCCCCAAGATGCACTATGATTACAGATGGCGGTGACCTTGTCCGCCCTAACAATCCCTCCATAAAATTTTGAAACTGGTCAATACAGAGCCCGCCCCTTCCGTAGAAGGTCACCCTGTACCCGTATTCCCCAGCCATGTGAATCATGTCACCTGCTTTGAATACGTCTGCGGCGCGCCTCATGTATGAGTGGCCGACGACCCACACCACTCTTCCCTCAGCCGGTGATCTTTGACCGCTGGTCCCCAGGTGTCGGGTCAACTGCACAGTCCGCCCCGCAAAGCCTGCTCGCGAAACTGAAAACCAAACAGAAAACAAGAAGCGTGAGCGCATGACATTAGCTTCACAACATGTGCAACCGCACATACCTCTTATAACAATTCGAGGACCAACGCCCCAACTGTTTCACTTTATCCACACTCATCCCCCTGGCTGTAGCCTTTGTAGCAGCACCTATCCGGAATGAGTGGGTCCCAAAATCGCCCGGGTTCAAGCCCGCTGCCGCGATTGCCATTGTTAAAACCCGCTGAAACTGAAACCTGGTCAGTGGGGTGGCGTCGGTATGTCTCAGCAAGCTCCCCCCCATGATGCCGCCCTTTGCGCTAAGTAATCCTCTACGCATTTCACTGGGCACATGTGGGACCCTAGCATGCGTTGAACCACCACACTGTCTCCGATCGCTCCCTGATCGGTTTTGGACTTGGCTATAGTGACTACCATTGTGTCACCTTTGATCTGGATGTGTTCACGACACAGACCTCCCCCCGTATCCTGCTTGTTCCTTGCTACCAGTTCGCTTATCCGCATAGCCCCATGGAATGCTAATGCAAAGGCGGCCCGGAACAGCACTGTCTCTGACTGAGATGAACAAGTCGCAGGGAGTACGGACATTAACTGGGACAACCTTGCTAGCCCTATCGGGCGCCTCTCGTCCTCTCTATGACCCTCAAGGCGTTGCCACCCGCGCAGCACCTTCTTTACTAGAAAGGACGCTGTGGGGTCCTGAATGCCATGAGCCTGCGCCATGAACGCAATGGCGGCTCGGTGTCTATTGGCTGTTGCCACTGATCGGCCAGCCTGATGCAATGATACTAGGAATTTCAGAACATACTCTTCCTGCCCCCAATGCTCCCCCCTAGCTGGACCCAAGAATGCCCAATAGGAACGGAACGCCCCTTCATATGCCTTCTTTGTCCTGGGGGCTAGACTCTCTCCCACAAGGTTTTGTAATCCGGGGCACCGAGAGACCAAAGAACTTCGGGGAATGGTGCCGCCACCAAGTCCGCAGAGGGCAGATGGCCCCGGAAGGCCTGAATGTGGGAACGAGAGAGTGCATCAGCCGCCTGGTTCAGTACCCCAGGCACGTGTTTTGCTCTAAAGTGGACGTTTAATTTCATACACAGCAGGACAATTTCTTTCATTAATCTCAAGATCAATTTGCAGCGTGCTGCCTGATTATTGACACATTCTACCACGGTCATATTATCCGACCAGAATACCACAGTGCGATCACGAAACCCCTCCGGCCATATCTTTAAGGCCACTAGAATAGGGAACAGTTCAAGAAACCCAATGTTACCTGTGATCCCACCCTCGTGCCACCATGCCGGCCATGTTCGTGCTGACCAATGATTACCAAAGATGGCGCCAAAACCCACACTCCCTGCCGAGTCGGTCCACAATCCCAGCTCCTCGGAGGAAACCGCTGGTTTGTTCCACAGGACCCGACCGTTGAAATCCGCCAGAAATGCCAACCATATGCGCATGTCCTGGCGAACCTCTGCCGAGAGTCTTGTGCGGTGATGCCCTTCCGTAAGGCCCACCATAGCTTGAGCAATCGAGCGAGAAAAGGGGCGAGCCATTGGTATCACTCTAAGTGCAAAATTAAGCTGACCCACAGCCTGCTGCAACTGATGCAATGTTACTTTCGTCTCGCCAATACATGTCTCGAGCGAGGCCTTAAATTTTAACACCTTCTCCTTAGGCAAACGGAAGCACCCTTCTTCAGAATCGAGCTCAATTCCCAGAAACTCGAGTGAAGTAGACGGCCCCACTGTCTTGCCTGGTGCCAATGGCACGCCAAATCTTCTCATGAGATCACAAAATTTACTCAAAGCCTGCGCACATTCCGTGTCCCCGGCTGCCCCCAGAAACAGAAAATCATCAAGGTAATGCATAACTTGTGTAAAGCCTGTGGCTCTGGTGAACGCCCATTGCAAAAAACTACTGAATTTTTCAAAATACGCACAAGAGATGGAGCAACCCATTGGCATACATTTATCCATGTAATAGCGTCCTTGGAACACAAAACCTAACAGACGCTGATCTTGTGGGTGTACCGGGAGTAACCGGAACGCTGACTTGATATCAGATTTAGCCATCAGCGCTCCGGGCCCCAGGCGATTCAACATGGTGACGGCCTCGTCAAAGGATGCATACCGCACCGAACAAACTCCCGGGTCGATCGCATCATTCACGGAAAGACCCTTAGGAGCGGACAAATTATGTATTAGCCTAAACTCACCTGGGTCTTTCTTGGGGACTACTCCCAACGGTGAACAAACAAAATTAGCAACAGGCGGGTTCGCATATGGACCCGCAACCCGACCTCGGGCCACCTCCTTTGCAATCTTTGCCTGTACTACAACCGTATTCTGTTGAACCGACAGTTGGTTTTTACACAGTGCTTCCCCCCGAAAATCCCCCGCCGGGATGCGGAAACCACATGAGAAACCGTCCCTCAACACCCCGGCGGAGACATGATCAGGGTATTCGTTCAGCCAGGGGATCATTGCCATGATGTCGATGGGAGTAGGTAGCAGCGCCCCTCGGCCGTCATTAGACCTGTTTGGCGCCGCCTCAGCCCCCTGTATCGCCATTCTTGGCTCTGCATGAACTCTCGGGGTGAGAAGACTGTCCGCACCCTGCACACTCATGCCTGAACTTGCACGTCCCCTGTGGTCTTGTACACTTGCCCCTGTTGAAGCTCCAACAGACCCCTCTCTTGCCTGAGTTCCCATTACTCTTTGCGTGCTGATCATTACCGGTGCCCGCTCGAAAGGGGACCGACGGGGAATGGCGGGAAGGCTCTGCCCCATTCCCGCCAAACGAAGACGGCTTTGTCGGGTTTGACCTGACCTGTTTCTGCCAAGAAATGGAGTCGAAACAATCCCACGTCAGGGATGAGTCGTGCTCCTTGGCCTTACGAAATTTGTTATCATAACCCAACCATTGATCACCATCGTACGATTCATAAAACTCCATTATTCGTGTCTGGTAACAAGCCAATTCCTGTAACACTTCGGGCCTACGTTCCCCCCATGATTGCAGTGAACATCCCAAAAGCCCTGGCCCAATTAGCGATTGTCTCATCAACCCTGAAACCCGCCATCTTTGCTCGCCATACACTTGGATGCAACAATTCTTTCTGATTTCTAACGTGTTCTATTTCATAATGATCAGTCAATAGCGAAAACATGTTTACGTATTTATCAGCCCAAATCATTTCCTTTGTGGCCATCGGGATATGTTGCACCACCTTTTCCCTCCTTGAGGGTAACGACCCCTCCCCAGCCATTGGCAACGGCTTCTTACCCGAATCAGTAGCTGAACTCACTGCTGCTGTTGTTCCAACGCCCGACGACGGTTGTTCCGCGGGAACCTGAGGGGGAACAAAAGGACAAGGTGCCTTCGCAGCATCTCGCGATTGCCGCAACTGCTTCATTATTAGTTTGGCTTCTTCGGCCGTATCCCCCGGAGCTAAGGCCCCCTCATTGTTCCTGCCCAACCACACCGCCAACTGGGCGGCCAACTCGGGAGGCATATCCCCCTCGTTCACCAGTGTAACCACGACAGGGATCGGCTGTCCTGCATCCGGAATCGGAACTGGAGCCTCTACTGGCCTGACCGGGCTCGCCGGAGGAGACTCGGGAACCGGAGCCTCACCCCCTGCCGCCCTATTCCTTGCCC
The DNA here is from genome assembly GCF_964263255.1 of Lissotriton vulgaris. Lineage (NCBI taxonomy): Eukaryota > Metazoa > Chordata > Amphibia > Caudata > Salamandridae > Lissotriton > Lissotriton vulgaris. The sequence continues at coordinate 1,015,446,684 of NC_141696.1, read as the reverse complement.
TTTTACCTCTCCCGGCAGGGACTACTCCCGGCAAAGCTGGTCCGATGACTTTCTTAGGCCGGCCCGTACCGTTCATGGCGGTCATCTGCTTCTTCATGTTTGCCATGTCCTTCACCAGAATACGAAGCATTTGGTTGGTGCTAACCTTCTTTCCGACCCTTTTGCCCGGCATTTTCACACGATAGTCGACCAAAAGGTCCTGGAACCAAAGTTCGAAGCGCTAAAAGAGAAACACAAAAATTACTAATTCTCAAAATTGGCTCTTTGTTCCGTCTCGAGCTCACGTGCAATGGGGAGATGCAGCTTCTGAGCACAGGAACAAGAGGATGCTTCCTTGGATTGTTGCTCCTTTTATCCTCCTTCGGGCGGGCGTGGACCCTTCTTCAATCCACCTACGGGGCGTGGCCAACGATGTAGGTGTCTAGGACAACCCCTCTTGGGCGGGAAAAGGCGCGCCCCGGCTACACCGCTTCGGGCATACCAGCCGAGACTCGCCTCCCGCCCAAAATGGTTTCCCGGGGGGATCGGGGTACTCCACCATACGTTCGGGGGGACCGAGTGGTCGCCCCTTTCCATTTTGTAGAATCTGTTGAAGAGGGTGCTGTGGGAGATGGTGTTGAATGCCGCAGAGAGGTCGAGGAGGATCAGGGTCACTGTTTCTCTGCGGTCAAGGGAAGTACTTTTGTCATCTGTGGCAGGAATCAGCGTGGACTTAGTGCTGTGGTCAGCACTTAATCTTGATTGTGAGGCATCCAGTAGGTAGTTTTGTTCCAGGAATTTGGTGAGTTGTTGGTTTGATGGCTTTCTCAAGAACCTTGGCTGGGTAGGGTATCTGCGGCAGGAGCACATTCACAATTGGAATTTGTCTTTCGACAAATGTATTTTTAAATTGTCTGTTTTATCATTATTTTCTGAAGGTAATTTCTGATTTGGAAATGGTACAGCACTCAAATACTTACTTTGATTACCTTGTCATTGTGCTCAAATGTTGTCTCAACTCTCCATCAAGATAACTTGACATACATTTAATGGATTAAGAAGAAATGCTATTCCATTCAGATCCAAGAACTCATGACCCCTTTTAATGTGCCCTGCAAACCAACTGTTTGTCAATATTATTGCATCTAAATATGTAAACAAATAACTCAGCTGAAAACACAAAGATCAAAAAGTCGGCAGAACTCTAAAATAATGTGCATGAGAAATGCATTCAGTACATCCTTTCTTTCTTTGGAAAAACACTGCGCGTCTTTCTTTATTTTCACATTTAAAAGTATAGATTTCTTCAATAGGTTAAACAAAGGTTGACAAAACTGCATTTTAATTTTGGTGGTAGTGGTTGATTTTGGAAGTGTGCATGTTGGTAAAAGACTGTATTTAGGGGTAGAGAATTAAAACTGCTTACCGATATGATCCCTTTTCTTTGCTAAATAAGAGGTTTTGCAACTGGAAAAAAGGTTTTTATATCGGACTATAATGTACTAAAACGATTAAGGGACTATCAGCCAGATTCATCATTGTCCCGTTTTGCGAGTCCTTAATAGCGATTATTAAGGAATCGCTATTAAGGACTTGCAAAACGGGATTCATGTAGGAATTGCAAAAGAAATAGCGATTCCTACAGCTTCCTTATTTGTGATTAGAAAATTGCTAATCGCAAATAAGGAATAACTCCCCATTCATTCCTAAGGGCCTAAAGGCCCAAAGAAATGAATGGGGAGTTATTCCTTATTTGCGATTAGCAATTTGGTAATCGCATATAAGGATGCGGTTTCAAGGGTGCCAGGGGTGTCTAACGGACACCCTGTAGCACCCCTAAAATGAAAATGTAGACTGATGTTGCGCACACACATGTCCAAGGGACATGTGTGTGTAACATACCACTTAGAAAAATGCACTAAAGTGCATTTTTCTAAGTTTTCGCTATTTACCATGAAGTCAGACTTCGCGGTAAATAGCGGCCAAAATTTGCGAATTCGCAAATTACAAATGGTTAATGAATTGCATTTAAGGAATCTCAAATAGAGATTCCTTAAATGCAATTCCTCGCAATTTAGCGATTTTGCTATTAGCGATTATTGCATTTGGGATGATGAATCCCAAATGCAAAAATTGCGCTCACAAAGGGCAAGATTCTCAGAATCTGGCCCTTTGCGAGCGCAATTTTCAATGATGAATCTGGCTGTTAGAAGGTTTTTCTGAACCGCTAAATGAGTTTAGAAATGATCACTGATTCAAAATTTAGAAGGGGCAAGTTTGCAGTGCACTTTAACCCTTTCGATGCTGATGACGAGCTGGGCTCGTCATGGTGCACAGTGGTCGTGTGCTGATGACGAGCCCAGCTCGTCATAAAAGAATGAAAATAGCAATTTCCAGCACAGGAGGGGAATTGCCTTAGCAGCGAAGGTGTTAAAAATTGGTAAGCTCCATATCAATGGTTTGCTTCGAGAATTCCGGTCGCAACCATTGGCCAGTTACTGATTCTCAAGTTGGACTGGTAACACGTTTGCAAAAAGAAAATGTGTGTACTTTGGAACACTTCCTATTTAAACATCATAGTGGAAGCTTCAGGGGCAGCAAAATCGGCCCTATACCAAAATCGGCCCCCAGGGGACCAAAACCGACCCCACCCGTGCGGCGCACCGGTTGATTGCCCGGTGCCTGCAATGGCCAGTCCGGCCCTGTTCTGGGGAAGTACGCAGTGGTCCCCTAATTGGTATTACCAACATGTTTCAAAATGGGAAACTTTAGTATTAAGTTTCCCTTAAGAAAATAACGTTGTTTTAAAAAAAGTATTCCCGTTTTTAGACACTCTGAAATGGTTGGAGTTCTATTGATCCTTAATGTATATCATTTTCAACGTGTGCACCTCTAGCTGACCAAAATAATTAAATATGGAGATTTGTGTCTCAAGTTTCTTCCCGGTTCCTTTCCGCAGTCTCATCTATTCAACAAGTAGTAGAAGCAAATGTCCAAGTACAGTGGCAGCTGGCAAAGCTCATGGGGCAGGCGTGGGAATGGGGTGTAGGTGGGCGCGGGCAGTGGGGTAGGGGGCCTGCGGGTCACAATACAAACACACTTACCTTCCCGCCGGGTCCTGCCCATCTCTGCTCCTGCTCTCATCTTCCAGGAACAGGAAGCACCCAGTACACAGGCTGCCCTGACCAATCACAACACTGCAATGCAGCATTGTGATTGTCTCAGTACTGTGAAACGGTGCTCAGCCAGGGGCTGTAGGGGTGGGCATGTTCTCCATGCAGGCTGAAATGCAACCTGCATGGAGAAAAGGGAAAGTGCACGTGACTGGTTTCGGTAGCCCTAGATGGCTGCTCAAGTAGTCATTGCACAATCAGGAGAGTTATATCCTCCTCCCCTGCTCTTCTCCCCGCCCCAAGCCCTCAGTCAAGCTGCCACAAGAGGAGTACAAAATAAAATGATACTAACATGATGTTATTATCATTTTATATTTACTTTCTTCTCCTGCTTGTGAGTAGTTGGGCGATGCTCCTCTGACTTAGCGGAGGAGCCAACACAGTCTGTGTTTTACTATAGGTCATAGGAGCAATAGCAGTCAATTTACTGTTGTTGACACTCCTATGTAACACCTTGTTTCATGGCTCTCTGTCATAGGCATAGGGAACATAAGCCCATACTCTCACTGTCTGCTGATATTTTTGTTTCTCTGTATGCCGCTTTCTGTCATTTACGTTACAATACCTCCTAAGGGGCTCTCAATGGACTTCGAGTTGTCTATCCATCATCTTCACTCTGAAATAAGTAGAGGGGGGCCATTAAAGACACAGTGTGGGTAGCCATTAGAACAAGGCTAGTAACAATTCATCAAGGGATACATTCAGTGGAGCGAAGACTAGATTTGTGTGGTCTTGACTCTCCAATCATCCTCATATTAGCAATCTGTTGTCCCAAAAAAGCAACCAGTTCAATGCAAATCCACTTCTCCGCATCTCTAACAATTATTCTGGTCCTTGGATGTTGAAAAAATTGGATAACAGACAACGAGACACTAAATACGTTCATTAATGTCAAATGTTAATAGCTCCTCAGTAGTCAAAAATGGATAAGGCAGTCACAGCAAGCATGCCATGTCCGGGTGTGCCACTATAAAATGTATTTTTTTTAAAGACAAAATGTTAAAAATATTATCAAACACAAATATCAAATCAAAAATATTGTTATCTGAAGAACATTGTGGAATAGAATTGAGTATTTCATTTTGTAAGATACTTTTCAATACTGTTAAAATATTGTTTGGGTGTGTCAGAAAGTGGGTTATTGATTGAGGGAGAGAAAACCCTGCTCAAGCAACAATCACAAGCCTTTGAGTGTGAACCACAAACGTCAATAAAGTAACCTGAGCTTAAACCTCTGGTAGCTTTGCACAAAAGATGTCAGGATTAGCTCAGTCATTGGTCCTGTGCACACTTTGTCACTGGACGTTATACCAAGTTAACAAGCCTAACATGGGCAAAATTAGTCTTAGATTGCTTGTTGTCTGGTTCAGAGAGGACCTGGCCTAGCAGTTCCGGCTGAACAGTTCTCATTGGAGCTTAGTTTGACTAATTAGCATATGAATGGTTTTAAACTGAGCTAGCATGATGTGCAAAATACAAATGGACTTGGATGCAGCCTGAATGATTACCAGTGGCTGAGACGAATGCAAGCATTCCATCCTTCCCTTTTTTGTATACTTTAGTGTGTCGCACAAAGTGGGAAGGGTATGCCCAGGCATGGATCCCGGGCACACTGTTTCACTGGAACCAAATTATAGCTGACTGATGAGCCCAATCTAGAGCAAAACCAGTCCTACCTTTCATGTGTTCTAGTTCAGGGAGGACCTGGCCTGGCAGTTCGGGCTGGACTGTTTCCATGGGAGTAGGGTCAAGACTAATTTGCATGTGGCTGGGTCCAAACTGAGGTGGCAATGTGCTAAGCATCAATGGACTGGGATGTGGCCCTGAGTAATTAACCAGTGGTGGAGATTAATTCAAGCATTCCACCCATCACTTTTTGTATATTTTAGTGCATCACCCTAATTGAGATGTGTATGCCCCAATGTGAGTTCCATGCACACAGTGTCACTGAAACCGTGCTATACCTAGATGATGATTAAATTGGACCTAGGTTGCTTGTTTTATGGTTCGGTGGATGTGCCCTGGCAGTTTGGGCTGGAGTGTTCCCATTGGAGAAGGGTCAACATTGATTTGCATATGGGCAGGTTCAAACTGAAGTGGCATGGTGTAAAAAACAATGATGGACTAGTATGCAACCCAAGTAATCATCAGTGGCAGAGGTTAATTCAAGCATTCCATCCATCACTTTCTTGTACACTTTAGTGTGTCACTCTAAGAGATGCAGGCTGTCCAGCTGTGGGTACTGTGCATACTGTGTCACTGGAGCAGAGCAATTCCTGGCTAATGAGGCCAAACTGGGGCAAAACCTGTCCTCGGCTGATTGTGTTCCTGGTCAGTGAAGATCAAACATGGCAGCTCACACTGGACTGTCCCCAATGGAGCAGGGTCAAGACTAATTTGTATATGGATGGGTCCAAACTGAAGTGGCATGATTTGCAAAATAGGGATGGACTGGGATGTGACCCTGAGCAATTATCAATGGCTGAAATCAATTCAAGCATTCCATCCATCACTTTTTTGTATAATTTAGTGTACCACCTTAAATTTAAGATATGTTTATAGTTTTAATTTAATACTCCAGATATTTTTATCTTAACACACTAAATATCTTTAACCCATTTTGATTACCTGTATGTTTGGTGCATTTGAAGCTTGGGACTTGCCTTGATTTTAAGTTGCGGCTAGTTGTTTTTGGAGACATTTTGAGCTGTAAACCAGTGATGTGTTATATCACAGTGGTCTTTGCCCATTCTGTTGACTCCTGCCATTTTGTTGGTAGGGCTGGGTGGGAAGGACAGATTGTGATCTAGTTGTTGACCAGCATGAGGTATATGAATGAGGTGTGGTGTGGCCTGGTAAATGTAATGTAATGTAAAAAATTCTTATAGAGCGCACTTACACCCAACAGTTTCATGGTGCTATTAGCAGAAGGGAGACCGGAAGGACCAGGCCGAGGCGAAGGAGGAGAAAACTAATTATGTGCCCTGCGGAACAGATGTGTTTTTAGAAGAGACCTGAAACGGGGATAGGAAGTGGTGAGCCTTAGCTCAAGAGGAAGTGCATTCCAAAAGGAGGGGGCAAGGAACAAGAATTTAAGCCCTCAGTGCTTCTTGTGTTTGAACGTAGGAGTTTTGAGTAGAGCAAGATGGGAGGACCGGAGATTCTGGGGGGGGGGGGGGCATAGTGATGAAGAAGGGAGGAAATAAAGGCTGGACCAAGGCAAGCCAGCACCTTAAAGATGGTGCATCCCAGCTTGAAGTTACACCGTTCGGTCACAGGAAGCCATTGAAGGGCCTTTAACAACGGACGGATATGTTGGTGTCTGGGCTGTTTAAAAATCAGTCGAGCCGCCTGGTTCTGAACCAGGCGTAATCGATTCAGCTGGTAGGCGGGAATGCCGACATAGAGGGAGTTGGCGTAGTCTAGCCTGGAAATTACCAGGGCCAGTAAAGCCAAGGTATGGGCCTCTGTAGTGAGAAATCGAGCTATCTTACGGATTTTGCGTAAGTGAAAAAAAACGGATGAAACCACCGCGTTGATTTGGGGTTTCATCGACAAATCTTTACAGATGACCGCCCGAGGCTTTTGGCAGAGTCAGCGGGGCAAGGCGGGGGACCTAAACGAGTAAGCCAGAAATTAGTACTCCACGGATTGGAGGTACCCCCGATAAGAACCAGTTCGGTCTTATCGGAGTTAAGTTTCAAATAATTTGCCCCATCCAATCACTCATGTGGCATAGAGCAGACTGGAAGTTGGAAATGGATTGGTCCGAGGACTCAATATCGAGGATTAGTTGAATGTCGTCTGCATAATTAAATGCCGTGACATTACTGCCTCGTAGGGAGCAAATAAGGGGAGCGAGGTACTAATTAAAAAGAAGAGGGGAGAGAGAAGAGCCCTGCGGGACACCGCATGTTAGCCCAACCTTGTCGGCAGAGAACTGAGAAAGGCGGACACCCTGATAATGGTCACTCACAAACGAACGGACCCAGTCAAGGGCAGATCCCCGAATGCCGGCCTCCTCGACACGGCCGACCAAGATGTCATAGTCGACCGTGTCGAAGCAGCTGACAAATCAAGTAGCACCAAGGCCTGGCTGATGTTACAGTCCGCCCCCCTCCACAGCTCTTCCATCACTGAGAGAATGACCAACTCAGTTGAATGGGCAGGCCGAAACCCGGCCTGTTGGGAGTCAAGAAATTGCGAGTGCTCAATATATGAGCTCAGGCAGTGAGTGACATGAGCCTCAAGAACTTTGCTGAGGTAAGGGAGTAGGGAGATAGGGCGAAAGTTATTCATAAGGGAGGGATCCGCGTTAGGTTTCTTAAGGATAGGCACCACAATAGTGGTTTTGAAGGAACTAGGGACTGAGCCTATTTTAAGTGAGTTATTAGGAAGAGTCAGCGGAGGAATGGGACATGCAGAAAAGGCCTCAAGCAGGACACGGGGAGTGCAGTAGTCAATATGGGGAGCCGGAGCTCACCTTAGTCAATAGAGTCAAAAACTCGTCCTCCGAAATGGAGGGGATCTGTGTAAGTTGCTGCAGATTGTGAACAACAGGAGTGGAGACAAGAGTGGATGAGTCGGAGGGGGCCAGGCAAGAAATACTATTTTTAATTTTTATAACTTTTTCAATGAAAAAAGAGTTAAGGGAGTCACAGAGTGCCTGGGAGTGGGAGGTTTAATGGTAATCCTATCTCTGTGCGAGAGTTCTTCTACAGTAGAAAAAATATCTTTAGCCTTGGAGGCTGAGTCTATGACTTTTTCGGAGAAATAGGAAGTTTTAGCTTGCAAGATAGCTAGCTTGTAGTCTTTGAGCAGAGTCGTGAATGCCAGCTTCTTATCAGGTGCATAAGCTCGTCGCCAGCCGCGCTCGGCCTGTCTAAGTTTAAGAGTCATTATTTTAAGTTCCCCTGAGAGCCATCTTTGCGCATCGTGGGGGCGCATTACCTGACCTGTTTAAATGGAGCTACGGCACCGCTAGCAATCTCAAGTCAGCGCGGCAGGCCTAGCGCTTGAGTATCCAACGTGTCACCCTCCGATGGGGGAGAGGCTGTAAGTAAAGCGACAGAAGAACCCAGGTCAGCCCTACTACGGTTCCTAGCAGGAAGATTACCCTCAAGAATAGAACTAACATGGGTAGTAATGGTAAAGGAAAAAGAAATATTAAAGTGGTACGACCAAGTGCACGGAAGGATAAGGGGGGGGGGGGAAATATCCAAATTGGAAGTCCACACCTGGTCAAGGGTGTAACCCTTGATGTGAGTTGCAAGATGGATATGTTGAGAGCAGTTCATGCCCAATAGCAGGTCGGAAAAGGAGGATGAACAAGCGCTCTCTCTATCATCAGAGGACCAATAGTTAAAGTCTCCCAAAACCAAAACTTTTGACTTATTGATGACCAACTGGGAGAGCATATCACTGAACATTGATGGAAAATTGGGCATAGACTAGGGGGGTCGGTAGACTAAAACACAGATAAGAGGGACCACTGGGGACTCTAGTCTGAGAACAAGGCAGTCGACCAAAGGGATCGCACTTGTAACTAATGACGAGAATCTGATGGACTGTTTAATGATAGCTGCCACCCAGTTTACCAGAGGGTCTGTTGGCTTGAAGAATATAGTAGCCTGGCGGAACCGCCGCGAGGATGTCTGGGGAGGATTCCTCGTTCAGCCATGTCTCAGTGACATAAAGCGAGTCTAGAAGCTGGAATATTTCCAGATGATGTTTAACCAGCGACTGAGTATTCAAATAGCTCACTGTAAAGTTGGAACTGACAGCTTTTTTGACGGGGGGGGTAGCTAATGGAGTATGTATTACAGGAGCAGGAGTGACACCTAGCGGGGGATAGAGCTCCGGGAAAGCTGAACGAGGGCAAAGCAGACCCAATGAGTCCAATCTAGCAAGTGTTGTTGGACAGAGGGGCCGCTGGGGCTGTAGATTTATCAAATCGTGAGTGGAGTAAGTAATGATTTGGGCAGTATGACATGCCCTTCGCCCGACCGGCCGCGGACGGGCGCAGACGGGCTCGCCTTTGGCGAGCCTTCATCGCGCCCCGGCGCCCGTCCGCTGCGCCTCCGAGAGGGGTGCGCCATTTTATGCTGTGAAGGGTGGGAGGGCAGAGCAAGTGATCTGCTCGCCCTCTGACTCACCCAAGATGGCGACGGCAAAAAATGACTTGGGCCTAATCGGCTGCTGTTGGCCCCGGGTTGCCATACAGACGTGCGCAGGAGTAAGGAAGTGAGTGAGTGAGTGCCCAGAAATTAATATTTAAAATACAGAATCCAAAGGTAATGACTCTTAAGGTTTTGCTTGTATTGATATGTGTTTTAAGAGTCAGATATTTTTGTCTTAATGCTCTATATAATTTTAACCCATTTTGATTACCTTGGTGTTTGGTACACTCGCTGCTTGGGGCTTGACATGATTTGTAATTTTAGATAGTTGTTTTTAGAGGCATACTGAGCTGTAAGCCAGTGGTGTGTAATACCACAGTGGTCAATGTCCATTCTGTTAATGGGCACCATTTTGGGGTTATAGCCGGGCAAGAAGGGGACTTTGCAGGCTATTCCTTGACCTGCATGAGAGATTTGAATACAGGTGTGGTGCAGAATCACAGCGGACACATGCAGTTGTTATGGCAAAGGCACTTCCAAGGCACAACAAAAGCAATCCTGTCTTTACCTGCCCACACCTGACCATAACTGGGACCCATGTCAGTTTTAGTAGAGGTAATTGACTGTCCAGCTAGGTACTCACAGGAAGGTTTGCTTAAGGTTGTCTCTAATGAACATACTATGTCTGGTGGCTTTAGGGGAGCTTCAGAGAAGGTTTTTGGACTATATTCCCAAGTCTGCTGTTGGTGGACCAGTATGATCCAGCCTGAGTTAGGGACAATGGTGGGAGGGCGTAGGAACAGGAGTTCACCCGTTGAGGTGCAGTTTGGTGATTATCCCAGGGGAAAGTATGTTATGAGGGATACTAGTGGGGAAGGTCTATTGATCAGTTGCCTTTATTTTCATTCTAGATCACTTCCAAAGCACTGCATGGAAATCTGGGATGTTATTTCCAATGCAAAACCAGTCCTAGTTTTAATTACTGAAAGACTGCTGAAAAGTCATTCCATGACTGATCTAACTTCAGTTGTTCCAGCTGGTTATAGGGTGCAAGAATGCAATTGTGTTGGTTGGAAGGGTGGTGATGTGCTTTTTATGAAGAGGAATAGGAGTGTGTCGGAGAGAAAGACTCCTCCATGGGGCACTGTGACAGTTTGGTCTTTCAGGTATCACTTAATAGAACAGAACAAATGGGAGGAGCCATTCTTTACAGGCCCCTAATTATAATTCTTAGTTTGCAGTAAATCAGTCCACCCTGTTGTTTACATAATTGTTAATATTTGAATACTTTGACAACTGTATCACTCTTCTATACTATGTTTTCATTAACATTTGTGAATTCAATTAAATAATTTCAACCACTAAAAAATTGCGAATACTTTCTCCTTATTGGGGCTCTAACTCACCATTTGGAGGACTATTTGGATATTGGATAATGAGATGCAGATTCTGCAGTTAAAGCAGTGAATAATGGGCCCAACACACAAACCTGGACACATCCTAGTTCTGCTATTCACTAATTTAAAAACTGTGATGATTGAGTCAATCGATTATATCATTTGGTTTGATAATTTTTTTTTCTTAAACTTATCTTTCTCCTTATTGAAGGGTGTACCATAAAGCAGTCAGAGTTTAAAGTAAACCATGCTCTCCTTATTGTCAATTTTTAACCACCTACAATCAGAGAGGATTGCTCCATGGAAACAGCAATAAATGAGCTTACAAATGCAATGACTATAACTTTTGATGCATGTGCCCCCCCAAGGGAGAGTAACACCTTGAGAATACAGGTATCAGAGAAGTGGTACTCAAAGGAGTTAAGGTAAATAAAATGGGACTGTAAACTCTTTGAGCATAGGTAGTGGGGCACTAAGGTTTAGAGAACCGGTTGACACATAAAAATGCTCTCAAAGTCTATCACAAACAACTTAGACAAGCTAAGAGGCAATTTTTAGTAAGAAGGCTGGAGGAGAATAGTGGATTGTCCATGGAGCTATTTAAAATCGTCAGAGAATTAGGTATTCACGCCAAAGTTGCATCCTTTTCTTACAATATCCTGAGAAGTATAAAGGTATCCAGGGTTGGTGGGTTCCCTTAAAGTGGACCATGAAATTAACCAAAAGATAGCACATTTTAGGTTTTTGGGGAAAAATGGGAAAAAGTGCTGCAGAGGAAAGCATCTGTTTTTTTCCCTGGAAACGGTATCAACAAAGGGTTGGTGGTGCTAAGGTCCAGAGAGGTGTGGCTTTCATTGATTCCCCAAGCTTTTCCTACCCACAATCCACTGCAAACCTCCAATTCAGCAAAAAAATCACATTTTCCTCACATTTCTGTGTGGGAAAGCTGTGTGATTACCGGTTCCATACAAATTTCCTACCACCCAGTATTCCCCCAGGTCTCCCGATAAAAATGCTACCTCACTTGCGTGGGCGGGCCAAGTGCCAGGAACAGGAAATGGCCCAAAACATATTGTGAACAAATGGTTTTGCAAGAGTGTCACCCGCATTATTGGTCCAGGGCTCGGTGTAAGGAAACCTACCAAACCCAGATAGTTCTGAAAACGAAATACCCCGGGAGTCAGGGAGGTATGTCTTGCGTGGATCTCCCAATGTTTTCCTACCTAGAATCTCCTGCAAACCTAAAATTTAGCTAAAAAAAACTAACATTTTCCTCACATTACTATGTGAAAAAGTTGTGGCATCACCAGACCAACACAAATTTCCTATTACCCAGCATTCCTCCAGGTCTTGATAAAAATGCCAAATCACTTGTGTGGTTGGGCCAAGTACCCGCTCAGGGAAGGCCCCAAAATGTATTGTGGAGATATCAGAATTGTCTATCACAAAACAACCTGGTTTTGCAAGGGGGCACCTGCATTTTGTGATCCCAGGTTGAATGGACTTCGAGGGAAACCTACCAAATACAGACCTTTGTGAAAACTACACACCCGATGGGAGAACAGGAAGGTGTGGCTTGCATGATTCCCCCAATTTGCTCATGTCCAAAATACCCTGCAAACCTCAAATAAGGATAAAAAACGTTTTTTCCTTACATTTCTGCATGGGATGACCACGCTGGCACAAATTTCCTAACACCCAGTTTTTCCAGGTCTCCCAATAAAAATGATTCCTCACTTGTGTGAGTCTCTAATGCTGAGTCAGCCTAGAAACATATATAAAAAAATGTAGCGCTTACAGATTGCTGTGCTAACCCTTCACACAAGTGAAAGACTGATTATGCCCATAATTTACAGGGGTAGCATAAGCCCTTGTCCAAGGGTCTGCTCCCTCTCCCTGGTGTCTGGTGTGTGGATCCCTGCTTGGAGATCACCCTTTCTTTGGCAATCCCCAAACACAGATTCACTAAGGAGGGATATCAATGAAAGGGGAGCTTCACACCTTTCCAATACCGCCTCTCCATTTGCCTCTGTCCTTGGCGGGCTGAGATAGCCTTGCAAGCACCAAAGTATTAAAAGTGAAATGAGACGATCGGCTCATTTCACTTTCATTTTCAGAGAAACTACATCAGTGTTCCATGTGCACTAATCGTCATTTCACTAAAAATCCAGAACAGCCTGGAAGCTAGGGATACTATTCCCCAGTTCCCAAGACTGTTTTGTAAGAAAGGAAATCTTTCTGGTGTCCGCATAAGAGAGATTTCTAGTATTATGTGCACAGACAACCAGGAGCCGTATGCCGTACAGGAGCACAATGGCGTCTGATGGCTCCAGGCCATCCCATGCATTGACCCGTTTAGTGACAAAATCTATAATATTTAGTTGGCCTTTGGAGATCAATCCCCAATGGTGGGGACCTCTTAAAGTTCGTAGTCCACACCTGGGGGCTTCTTCCAAATGAGGTAGGTTCGGAGAACTAACTGTGGAGTGGTGGAAGAGATGAAATCAGTTCTTCTATTGATCCTTACCTACACTTATTTTACAAGTGTCTGACCCCTATCCTTAGTCCATATGTAACACTGCTTTTGAATAAATCTTTGAATGAGATGAAATTAACAGGAAACTGGAAGCAAGCTCTGGTTTTGCTGTTGGTGAAGAAAGCCAGGGCAGACACCTCTATATTGTCAAAATATTGCCCTATTTCGATGTTACCTAATTTGGAAAATGTGTTGGAAAGATTAGTTAACATCCAACTTTCCTAATACTAACTTGTTGAATCCTTCTCAAGTCTACTCTCCATTGAAGTGTTGAACAGCATCAAGTCATGGGTTGACTAAGATAAATTATTCGCTCTGACCTTTTATGAACAGTCTGCGGGCATTGACACTGTGTCACACAGTCTACAGCTTCAGAGGCCGCATAAAAATGGCCAGCATTCTAATAATTTGTAGTAATTTGCCTAGTTTTGAGCAACAGATCTCATTCAGTATAGCTACCCCCTTTTGATTCTAGCAATTGGAGGTTGCATTGTGTGGTTCCCCAGGGATCTTTCTTGAGTACCACTTTGTTTAATATTTATTTGACACCTTTGAGGTGCATTTCTAAGGCTTTAGGTTTCGAGATCTTTCCTTATGATGATGATACTGAGCTGATTATCACCAGTGATGATAAACATTACTGAGGTTCAAGGGGATTTAGGGCCTGAGTTAGAGTTTTATCCATCTCAAACGTGACAGATATTCCGCCCATACATTATATCCTATGGCACTGGTAATGTGGTAGATGGAATATCCATCACATTTTTGACTGAGTAATCCTTCCTCCAAACTCTAAACCAGGCCCTTAGTATGTTGCCTTTTGTAAGTAGGAGGATGGTTTCAGGCACATTGTCTAAAACTTAACACAGTTGAAACAGACATTCTGCTTTTTGGTGGAGCTCACAAATTCTGGAATGATTCCTGGTGGCCTTCTCTCCTAGGTCCTACACCCAGACCTGAAAGGGTAGCCAAAAATTGAGGTTTCCTAATTGACAACTCTATCAGTGTAGGAGGAGGTGAATGCTGTGTTTAGGAGCTGCTTAGGACTTCTACGCACTCTTTAAAGACATTTTTTGTGGAACCCAGTAGAATCGCAACGGATATTGTACAAGCCTTGATTATGAGTAGGTTAGACTATGGAAATGCATTGTATGTCAGCATATCAGATTTTTTGTTCATGCACCTTCAGTCTATTCAAAATGCGGTGGCAATATTTATTTGTAATAGGTCTGGCAGGAGCTCTGCTTCAGCTTGCCTTAATTCTCTTCATTGGCTTTCAGTTTACAAGAGAGCTATTTTTAACTTAGTTTGTCACATGCACAGAGCACCTTATAACAATGGTCCAGAAATTCTACGTGACAGAGTCACCTTCTATAAGGCAGTGCAGGATCTTTGTTCCACTAATTAGGCATTTATATATCATAGGCACATTAAGAAATCAAGTACGTGTGATCAATCCTTGAACTTTTGGCAACTGCCCACTGGGATGTTTTGCCTCCAAATTTATGTTTGTGGATGACTTGGCTGTTTCTGCTCTAATGACTCTTGTGATGGTTGGAGTTGGGTAAGAGTGAGGTTTAGTGATGGGAGGTCCCTTAGAATATGAGGGTGCACTTTTCAAATACCTTCATTAAAAATGTGAGACTGGTATGCCAAGACATGGGTCCTGTACATACTGTCTCACTGAAACCTAGCTATACCTGGTTAGTGAGCCATAACTAGGGCAATACTGATCCTAGGTTGCTTGTTTACCTTTTTAATGAGGACCATGCCTCGCTATTCGTGCTGGACTGTTCCCAATGGAGCAGGGTCAAGACTGATTTGCACATGGCAGAGGTGGCATGGTGTGCAAAACAACAATGTACTGGGATGATTTGAGGTGGCATCAGTGATGTCATCAGTGATGTCAGTGACCATGTCATAAATGATGTAATATGTGACATCATCACCAGTGGATTGCGGGCGCGAGAGTTACAGTTAGTACAACTAACTATATCCAAGGAATTTCAATGGTTTTGTATGAGTGAAATATCCAGCTAACTATAACACCCCTGAAACCTATGTTTTTTTTCAGTGAATGTCTAAGGTTTTTCAAATGCTAATTCCTAACTATAATCTGCTTGAAACCTTTGGATTTTTCAGTGAATTTAGAATGTTTTTAAATTCTAATTCTTAACTATAACCTGCTTGAAACCTATGATTTTTTCAGTGAATTTCTAAGGTTTTTATTTGCTAATTCCTATTTATAACCTGCTTGAAACCTATTGTTTTTTCTGAGAATTTCAAAGTTTTTTTAATGCTAATTCCTAACTGTAACCTGCTTGAAACCTATGTTTTTTTCAGTAAATTTTAAACTTTTCTTTAAATACTAATTCCTAACTATAACGCCCCTGAAACCTATGTTTTTTTCAGTAAATGTAAACGTATTTTTAATAATAATTTTTAAATATAATTATTGTTATATATTTTTTATATTGTTCTACTAATTTTTTATTCTTTTTATTTTTAGACAATATTTTTTAAATTATATTACACATATTTTTATTGTTTTAAATAAAAATTATCTTTTTTATTATTTGATATTGTTTAAAATATACGTAAATGTATTTTTTTCCTTTTTTTTGAATTCACGCACCGAAAGCGTACCCTGCTTGTTCACTGCGCATTACGTGTCCACCATTTAGGGGTTGCTGTATAGGATCCTCGTAGGGTACGCGCCGAGTAGGAATTTTTAAACATGGACAATATGTGACTTGTACGAGACTTCTGGCGCATACGCAAGATGTATGTATTACACGACGTGACAGGTGCGGGGTAGCGCCTGAAGTCGTATGCATATCGGACACGGTGGCAGCGTGTCTCCTGGGAAATTTTGATATGTGCAAAACCTTATATATATGACATATAGATATTAAGACAAGACATTATCTGAGCTAATTCTAAAAATGATATTCTTGAACTTTTAAAAAAGTTACATTAATTTTGAATGCAATTTTGCAAAGTCGCGCTGGTTGCGATGTGGGTGCGAGCTGCATGCTGACCCCATGTGACCAGAAAAAAAGAGATCTGATTGGTTCATTACACTTCCTATAAGTATTGAAGGACCCACCCATTTCAATCACTTGTCTTAGACCTTCCTTGGGAGAAGACCTCAGCTACCAAGAACTGTCGTTTTTGTTGATTACAGGCCTGTTTCATCTTTACATTTCCAAATTTCTTTTCAAATCAGACTTCTTATTCAGAGCAGTCCAATGAAGAGTGGTTTGTTCCTGAACCACCACGCCCCAAGCGATTTGAATCAATTGTCTGGAGATTGTTTACGTCCCAGAAGGATTGAAGAAAACAAATGCCACAAACGTAAACTACAAAAATTGCAAGACAGTTCTATCAAGAAGAGACCCCAACAAAAATATTCTTGTGGAACTGCCAGCACGTTTAAACATCTGCACAGTAAGTATCTAGTCAATCTGGCAGGAGAGGAGTGCAAGAGACTGCAACAGACTGGACCACCATCACCTCAAGTTGCAAGCACTTCAGGGGTGTCCAATTCGACATCTACTTTGGACATCCGGCCCCAACTGGCAAATGCAAAAATTCTTTGCAAAAAATGCAATAGGTTGCTTTGCTATGGGGAGCAATCAGTTGATTTGGTTTGTAGGGCTCTGGAGAACCATTAGTGTTAGACAGTTTTTTTTGGCCTAAAGTTCATTGTTCTGTTTGTCCTGTTCAGTTTTTTTTCCATTTAAAAAACCCCCAAAAAATCGTTCAAAAAAACAAAAAAAATACATAACTACAAAAAAAAGTTAATTTCAGAACTACCTACTCTGGTTAAAAAAAGAACTAAACTTGTATGCTAGTGTGTGAAAGTTTAGATGTATGTATGTGTAGTGCATAATTTCTGAAAGAATGATTTTTAATATGTGGTGAATACACAAGTGCAGAACTATAAGAAAATGCTGCAGCATGACACTGTAAACTATTTAGCTACAGCATGCTACGGTATTTCCAAAGCACAGGGATGCATTTGTTTCCCTCTGCACAGCTGCTTAAATTGCAGCCATGTGTTGAGACATGCACCCTTACACCATAGTGCAAGAATGTCCGTGTCATGCGGAGATTGTTTTGTGCACCTTTCTGCACAAAAACAATCAAAAGAGGCATTTTCACCTTCAATATATGCTGTGCATTGTAGCATATATTGAAAGTGAAACAATGAAAAGTGAAAACAACTCTCCTTGATGTGCTTTCCTACACCAATTGGAGGATGGTGCAGCATTCACAAACATGGCCAGATTTAGAATTTTTTTATAAAACTGAATATATGTCTTGTTCTATGACTGTTCTGTGCAAATATGCACAGCAAAATCTAAAGAACAACTTTTCAACGGATAGTAAAGTGTATGATGAGATTTTATTTACATGGAAAAAGAAAGGTTTATAGAATGTCTTTTTCTCACCTTGTACATTAGAAAGAGAGTTAATGCCTAGGCCAATTCTTATTTTAGTCGTACAATTCTGTACTACTAACAGAGAACAAGATACATTTATAAGTACTTATGTTTGACGGAAATTAAAGAACATATTTATATATTGCTGAAGAGAAGGGATAGGGCATACTGTCAAATGTTGAAAAACACAGTGATGTGCTTTAAGTTAAATAGTTTTATTTCTTATAATTCTTGAATTACCACCACCTACAAGACCACCCTATGTCTCTATTGCGTACTATACCATGTATCTTGCAGACACCTGTTCTGAAGCTGTCTACTAACTGATACCTGTCTGCAATGGATTTTTCTAGCACAAATCTAGTCCATCAATCTTCCATTTCTTCAACTGTTTGCAAACACAGTCTATTGTGCATTTTAAGACTTACTTAAACTTACCTCAGCAGTATTACAACTAAAAAACTTTACACATTGTATTCAGTTATTTTTTATAATGTAAAATATAGTAAAAACCATATTTTAGAATTAGAATCTATAAAAGAAAAGAAAAAATAGTTATAACATGTAATAATATATTTTTAAAAGCATAACATAATTTTAACATTTTAAAAGTAATTTATTTGCATTTTTTGCTGTTCTCAGAATATATTGAATTTCACTAGAAACAGTGATTTCAATCGTACTCATCACATAACAGCGGGCAAAAAAATCTATTAGATTGCTTAAAAAAAGCAACAAACCATGCACAGTAAAACACCAGATAATACAAATCACACATATATAAAATGGTTACTGCTAATGACATTTTATGACTTACATTTATAAACAATGTAAATCTTGTTGGTTAAAATTATACACCGAGACAATGTGCAATAAAAACTCCATAATTCAATGAAATACCTTTCCCTGAGGCCAAATTTTACTTTTTCAGTCATTTTTCTATAAATTGTCCAATGGTTATTCTATTACATCATAATATTAAATTCCTCTGAGGCTAAATTTTCTTCCTAAAAGTTTGGCTTTAAAAATATTAGGTAGGAATTTGGTAATTCGAAAGACAAACGTTGTTTGAAAACCAACTCAGCTTCATTACAAAGAGTCCAGCCTTTGTTACTTTTTAGATAGGTAGTGTAATGACCAGATGTTGTCGAAGGACCATCGTGGGAAATTATTGCTACTACTACAAAAGTTCTTCCTGATATTGATAGTTGAGTAGCTACAAAATGTTTTATTAAAGGGTCCAATTTTCTTCCATCAGCTGTACAACGTTGCATAATTAAAATGATATATTGTCCTTATCTTGGTATAAATAATATTGATAACATTTCTGATTTGAATTGGCTATACTCCATGTTTTGATTTGCAGCTTTAACTAATTTATTGAAAGACACTGATTTACAGTCCGATAATGTTAAATATAGAAATCTTTCAGTGTCTACATTAGTGCTACTTGTATACATATAATTTTCACAATGATGTTCCCATTTATAACAAAGGCCAAAAATCTATACTACTATTATAAAGAGAGAACACACACCTTTGAGCCAGGTAAATTCGGGAACCACAGCGCCAATCCACACACCTGAAACACTGTAGAAATTGTCAGGGTGTGCAGATGGACATAGGCGCTAAAAAATAAAAAAAAACGTAAATTTAAAAATATAACTTTTAAAAAAAAGTAGTGCCCTGAAAGTAGCGCTAGCCGCGATGCTGTGCTGGCCGCGACGTAGCACTGGCCGCGACGTGCGTGATGACGAGCGGCGGACATGGAGCGGCCGTGAAGTGAGGAGCGCGGGGAGAAGCGGCGGCTCAGGTGCGTCATGACAAGCGGCGGACATGGAGCTGCGGTGAAGTGAGGAGCGCGGGAAGGAAGCGGCAGCTCAGGTAAGGTAAATGCACATTGGAGTCAGGGCGGGAGGGAGTCGGGGCGGGAGGGGGTAGGAGCGGGTGTGCACAGAGGGACGGGCGGGAGGAGTCGGGCGGGAGGGAGTCGAGGAGCGAGGGTGTCAGGAGCGGATGTGCGCAGAGGGACGGGCACGCAAGCATCAAATGCTGCCTCCAGCCCCTTTCTGCCCCAGGCAACGCTGGGGCGGGCTGCTAGTATTCTCTATGTCTACACCTTCATTTTCCAATACAGTAAGCATATACATTGGAAATTCCTGAGCATCTTGTTAGATATTCTGCGTAAATTGTGTAGAACCAGAACAAACATCCAATAGAATACGGAAACGGTTTGTATTTTACTTGTATCAGTTCTTAATTTTTCTTAAACAGAATGCAACAAGGAACACATTTTTTTCCCTGATTCTCCATAATTTGCTGTTGCAAACCTTCAAGAAAAAAAACAACATTGACCACTACATTAGCATAGCAGTCAACACCAGAACTATTTTCACACTGATAACCACCTATCTCTTCAACAGTGTCCTTTTCGTTTTGCTTGCAATCGCAACATTATCTTGGTTTTTCCCTTCTCTACACCTTCAGTACAGATATTTTCAGACCTTTTTTTCGACCAACCACCCGCTTTACACGCTTTACAAATACAGGATATTGACCTAAATTGGGAACATATGTTCTCCTTAACCTATTATACTATTTGACACAGTTTGCATCTGCAGTAACCTTTGTATCATCAAAATCAATCAAAAACAAACCAGATAATATTCTGACTCGTGACAAAGCAACATATGCCATACCCTCTTTAAACACAGTATTTCCAATATTAAAGCTAAAGGGATGGTGGAACCTTCTTTACCACTGCACCTAACCAAAATAACCAAAGTGATAATTGCCCATTATAGTTGAGGAATAAGTCTGTGTGCACACCGATAGTCACCCACCATCATAGTGATAGTTCCATACAGAACTTTAACATAATTGAATTTATAAGCACAGGTGCACCACAAATAAAAAGAGAACAGCCGACGCGTTTCGTCACCAATGGGACTTCTTCAGGGTGAGTTGAGCTTAAAAGAGATGATTTTTCTTGAGCAGTTCGGCAGGTTGTGTAAAGATGGACAATCGTAACGATGATTGCTGTGTTATATACAGCCTTGTTACATATTTCAAAAAGATCGCTTTATTATTGAAGGAGACCAGGTTCCTGTTTAGGATACGAAGGATAAGGAGCTGAGGTTTAAACTGGTTTCCAGTTCCAAACCAAAAGATGATATTACCAATAAGTCAAAAAAGCAGCCTTCCTATATTTCTGGATAGTTCTGATCCCTAATGTGATGGCTCCGGTCGAAAATCCCCAGTTTGGAACCAAGAAATACCATATGTCCGTGGCCAACTCACGGAACGATGTGATGACGCCTTCAGTAAGCGTCCTATCTTCTCCAGTCCGTATAGCAACTGCCGAACCGCACAAGAAAAATCATCTTTTTTAAGCTCACCTTGCCCTGAAGAAGTCCCATTTTGAAAAAATTGAACACTACTCTTAGTATCTTTTGTGACAAACTTGTGACTCAGGTAGTACAATCTTCATTTGTGGTGCATCTGTGCTTATAAATTCAACACAGTATTTCCAATATTCACCAAAGCACAGTCAACACTTAAACCTTGAGATATATGAATAATCACTGCATATGCCAAAGAAACTGGAAACTGTTTACTACAGACATATACATCGATCTGAACAGCAACCAATGTGTTTCACTTCTTCAATCTGATCAAATTAAATTTTTAAGACTACAATTCCATCTTCATTCAGATAATTAACAAAATCCACAGCTTTACCCATTGCTCCAGTAACAAAAAAAATTTCTACATCCAAATTATGCCTTAACCCCTTCCGTGCGGCCGCGATTTTTCCCGTGTGCGGCCGCCGGCCGAACACGGGCGGGCCATGACGAACCCCAGCCGTCATCAGCACACGAGCACTGTAGTGCATGACGGCTGGGGTTCGTCACCAGCATGGAAGGGGTTAAAATGACTCAACAGTTACTACATGCATATAGATTCTTTTCTAAACCAGCAGTTTTAGATATTGATATCCAATTTTGTCTTCAATTTTTCTGTCAAAATAATAGTTATTCTTTCATGTTCTATTTTATCGATGGCTTCAATTTTTATGATTTCTTCATTTTCCAGTTTCAAAAGTTCTTTGTTGAATATACAACACTCACACAGGGTTGGCATTAAACAGATTACAGATTTGTTTTCTGCAATTTTCATGTATATTTTCTCAGGAACAATGTTTTCATTTCGAAACAAATTGGAAAGTAGTCTGGCAAGCTTGAGAGTGTGTGAACGAGGCTGAGACGCGGCTCCGGTCGGACCAAGAACATATCCAGTTCTGGGGAGGAATCGATTTACCCTATGCCCGTTCAAGGAAAGTTTTAGAGTGTTATAAGACATACAAGCTAAAATTGCCCAAAGGATCGAAAAGACGAAAAAAGACATCCCAATACAAGGAGCTCCTTATGAAGGAGAGAGGACGTAGTTACAAGAGATTGCAGATTCCAAGTGCAACGCTACACAGGCCCCATCCTGGATCTTCTTCCACAGACAGTGGGGAGAAGGTGCAATTAACTACTCTTTGAAACAAGATACCCCAACCAAAGAAGTCCTGAAGAAGGTGCCACAGAATCAAATGTACTGCACCGAAACGCGTCGAAGCATTTTTTCAGATATAGAGAATCCAACCAGGGCCCAGTAAACATTGGATGTACATGCATTACTGTCACTGATGTTCACATAAGCTAAAACAATACAGGCCTGTGGATCTACTGATACATAGTGGCAGAGACATTCAGAAGCCACAGCTACACTAGGGGTTCTTTATTTTGTATTTCTTGTTCTGTGTTTATTGTTCATGAATTGCTGAAATGCTATACAAATGTCTTTCTTTGTCCTAAAAAAGTTTGTGTACTTTTTAATTGTGTTTGAGATATATTGGTTTCAAGTGTTTCTTATTTTTCAAAGAATATTTCTTTGAAATTTTAATTGTCTTATATTTTAATTGTTCAGATATATGGTTTTTAATAAAATTAGATTGTGAACGATTTTATTTCTTTGTGGAAATTATTATATATTCCCCATAACACAGTGGACTATAGGTTCTTCCCCGTTTATTTGTAAATGTATATTTACATTGGTATGTGATGTTAACAAGTGCACCCCAGGGATTTCCCTCTGACTTGCTGGCAAGCTTGTTTGACATGTTCAGTCAGTAGTCCTATTCTTATATCTTGGAGAATAGTTGCATAATCAACATCATTGGCTTGTCGCATATATGTAATGAGTTCTTTTTATTCAAAATATGACCAAATGTTCACGTTTCCAACACTACCCAGAGACTTTCTGGTGTCTTCATGTGCAAGTGTTTTAAATACTGGTTGATTTTTTACAGGAGTCAGTTGAAGTAGATCTCCAAATACTATGACATGTTTCCCTCCAAATAGCATTTCATACTCTGATTTAAGAATTTGCTGAATTCTTAAATGCACAAAGGCAAGCATTTAGTTTGAGACCATGCTTACCTTATCAATAATGAGAAGTTTCATTTTCTTCTAGACGCTTGAAACATCACAACAAGCTTCACCAGATAGTTTGTGGTATTCCGATTTGTTTTCATGCTCAACTGGTAGCATTAGTAAACCATGTAATGTAATTCCTTTGATGTTGTGGGCTGCCAACCCAGTTGGAGCAGTGACAACACAAGACAAATGCGACTCTGTTGTTTTCTGTAGATAACTTGTAATTACTTTAATTAAAAAATGTTTTCCTGTTCCAGCTTCTCCACTCACGTACATACGGATAGGTTGTGCTGACGTAGTGTTTTATGGTTTAGGGTACTGCAGTGCTGAATGGGTACTGTAGGGAGTCATTTAGAAGTATATTTAGAATTTTGGGTTCTGCACTGGTGTATATGTAGTACTGAAGGTCCTGCTGAATTACTGTTTTTGAATAGTATAGTGGTTTTTGGGTAATGTAGAGAATCGTGCTGGGGTACTGTTTTAGAGTTTAGGGTAGTACAGTGGTGTTTGTGTAGTGTAGGGGGGCATGCTGTAATAGTGTTTTAGGGTAGTGCAGTAGTGTGTGAGTACTGTAGAGTCTCATGCTGGGGTAGATTTAAGGTTTAGGGTACTGCAATAGTGTTTGGACAGTGAAAGGGTCGAGCTGGGGTAGTGTTTTAAGGTTTAGGGTAGTGCAGTGGTATT
This sequence comes from Lissotriton vulgaris, assembly GCF_964263255.1. Taxonomy (NCBI): domain Eukaryota; kingdom Metazoa; phylum Chordata; class Amphibia; order Caudata; family Salamandridae; genus Lissotriton; species Lissotriton vulgaris. Next base: position 1,015,422,865 of record NC_141696.1, on the reverse strand, counting down.
TGGGTAGTGTAAGGATGGAGGTAGTCTCACTGCAAGAGTACATGTACTTATGTCTCTGCAAACATATCAATCAACCAAATTATTCTATCTCAATGTTCCCAAACGGACACTGACTCACACTATGATTCTAGACAAATAACAATGTTTCTTATAAATGGAATATATAGATAATAACTGGAGAAATGTAGACCCCAAACACAAGTATTAAGGTGATTACACTTCTACTTACATAGTACATAGGAGTTTCAAGCACTGCATGCCCTAAAGCCTGGCTCACCTTAACAGTACATGTACTAATATATCTGCAAACACATCAACCAACCAAACCATTCTCTTTCAATTTTCCCTAATAGAATCTAACTAACAGTGTGATTCTACACAAATAACAGTATTTCTTATAAGTGGAGTAGTAGAGTAGTATACTGGTGTTTGGTGTTTGGGTAGAGTAGAAGGTTGTGCTACAATAGTGTTCTAGAGTAGTACAGTGGTGTTTGGGTAGTGTAAGAAGTTGTGCTGATGTAGATTTAAGGTTTAGGGTACTGCAATGCTGTTTGGTTACTGTACGTGGCTGTGCTGGGGTAGTGTTCTAGGGTAGTGCAGTGGTGATTATGTAGTGTAGGAGGTTATGCTAGGAATCGTGTTTTAGAGTTTAAGGTAGTGCAGTGGTGTTTGTATACTATAGGGGGTAGTGTTGGGGTAGTGTTCTAGAATAGTGCAGTCATGTTTAGGTAGTGTAGGAAGTCGTGCTGGGGTAAGTTTAAGGTTTAGGGTAGTACAATGGTATTTGGGTTGTCTAGAGGGTCGTGCTGAGGTAATATTTTAGTGTTTAGAATAGTGCAGTGGTGTTTGTGTAGTGTAGGGAATCAGCCTGTGATACTGTGTTAAGGTACTGCAGAAGTGTTTGAATAGTGTAGGGGTCGATCTGGGGTAGTCTTTTAGGGTTTAGGGTAGTGCAGTGGTGAATGGGTAGTGTAGGGGGTCGTGCTAGGGTAGATTTAAGGTTCACAGTACTGCAATGGTGTTTGGGTAGTGCAGGGGGTCGTGCTGGGTAGTTTTTTAGTGTTTAAGGTACTACAGTACTGTTTATGTAGTGTAGGGGATCATACTAGGGGTAGATTTAGAGTTTAGGATAGTGCATATGTGTTTGGGTAGTGTAGTGGGTCGTGCTGGTATAGTGTTTTACACTTTACAGTAGGTCAATGTTGAAAGGGTACTGTAGGGGGTCGTGCTGGGGGTAGATTTAGAGTTTAGGGTATTGCAGTGATGTTTGTGTAGTGTACAACATCTTGCTGGAGTAGATTTAAGGTTTAGAGTACTTTAATGGTGTTTGGGTTGTATAGGAGTTGTGCTGGGGTAGCGTTATATGGTTTAGGGTACTGCACTGTTGAATAGGTAATGTAGCTGATCGTACTGGAGATAGATTTAGGGTTTAGGGTAGTGCAGTGGTCTTTGTGTAGTGTCGGAGATCGTGCTGCAGTAGTGTTCTAGGACATTGCAGTTGTGTTTGGGTAGTGTAACAGGTCGTACGTGGGTAGATTTAAGGTTTAGGGTAGAGCAATGGTGTTTGGATAGTGTAGTGGATTATGCTGGCATAGTATTTTAGAGTTTATGGTACTTCACAGGAGTTTGTGTAGCTTAGAGGGTTGTGCTCTGATATTGCTGGGGTACATTTAAGGTTTAGGGTAGTGCAATGGTGTTTGAGTAGTGTAGAGGGTCGTGCTAGGGTAGTCTTTTAGGGTTTAGGGTAGTGCAGTGGTAAATGGGTGGTGTGGGTGGTCATGCTGGGGGTAGATTAAAGGTTTAGGGTGGTGCAGTGGTGTTTGTGTAGTGTAGGGAATCGTGCTGGGGTAGTGTCACTGCAAGAGTACATGTACTTATATGTCTGCAAACACATCAAGCATCCATTCCATATATTTCATAACTGCATTTTACTATTAAAGCTAAACTCATTTTAGAATCACATAACTAATGACTATTTTCTAATTCTACCAAAATGTGAGAACACAATACATTTTTAATCTATTACATGTCAGGAAACACATGAAGTACCAAAATGCTTCTCTCAACGTAATTCCTAAATGCACCCAAGACTTACTGTGTGATTCCAGACAAACAACACTATACCTTCCATTTTACCAAAACACATTTCGTAGTCTAGAAGGAGTACTGCATTTTAGTGTAGAAACTTGACTCATTTTGCAAATACAAAAAATAAGACTGGTTTCTAATTCTACCAAAACATGAAAACAGCATAGTTAATCTATCTGAAAACACATGAAATACACAAATGCTTATCTCAGAATGATTCCTAAATGCACACACACTCACAATAAAATTCTATCGAAATAAAGTACTCTCCGCACTTTAGCAGGAAAAACACATTAGTCTGATTAAAATCAAAATGCACCACATACATCCCCTCACAAATTAATAACTCACCTCTCAAATTGTTTTGTACAATAATAAGTATGTCAGGCACACACCAGATTTTCTGATACAAAATCTCTCTTCTATACACCTCTCAGCAGAACCAAAGAATGGCAAAGTTTCCCTCCCATTTTGAACACATATACACCTGAACATCAAATCACATTTCTTCCCACATTAATTCAAAAGCAAACACACATTGCTATTGGTTACATATTTCAACCCTTTTCAATTCACATCAATTTGAACCCTACCCCCAATCCGCCTTCTGCCTGTTACCATACGAGGAGTTCATGGAACACGTAACTAAGCGCACAGGTCAAAAATTCATCCCCAATGTTGCTAATCAAAATAGCAAGTTTGCTTGAATTTTCAACATATCAGCTTATCCTATGTAATGTTCTTTTCAATCAGATTTTCCTAACCAATAAGAATCATGCTTTTGAAAAACAGAAACATGTACCCTAGTTTTCAGTGTAGAATGTTTTCATACAAACTATAATTTTTTTTCTTTTTTCAAAACTACATTTTATCCATCATTTCAGAAAAATCTTAGTTTTCAAACTGTCATTTCATTTACAGAGACTATCTGAGTGTATCCAGACCTCCTTTCAAGATGCTTAGAGCGTGGATTGTGGAACACAGCTATATTTTCAAAGGTACACAGAAAACAAAGGAATTCACAAAGACCTAGCTTTGCCAAATGTAGACATTAAATGGATTGGACTGTGAGGGTTAAAGTGGGACCACTTGATGGCATTGGTTAAATCCTTTTTGCATCTCCAACACCCTGACCTCATAATTGTGCACTGTTGTGGCAATGACCTAGGCACTTTGACTGGGGTAGGTCTGGAAATGCTTATGAAGGATACCTTTGCAGAATAGATGTCACTTTTCCCCAAAACTGCCTATGTCTATTCCAACATATGCCAAAGGCAGAAATGGAACTTGTCCAATCAATTTTGTCCACAGATTGAGAAAGCCAGAAAACATGGGAATGCATCTGTTTCTGCTTTTCTCCGATACTACAGAATGGGGTCCATTTACCACAACAATCTCCATTTCAATATGGATGGCATCTATAGGAGAGATGGTGTATATTTTACAGATGAGGGTAACAGAGTCTTCCTCTTGAACTTTAGACTCTGCATAGGTACTTACTTGTAGGTACCAATATCTCAAAATGAACGTAAGGGCTCTTTTTAGAGCCACCTCAGAACTAAACACATAAACTTTAAGTATATCTGAAAAAAAGAATGTTTTGCTTAGAGTCACGCACCCAATGTGTTAGAGTTGTGCACTCGATGCAGCAAACACTCCTGCCCTCTCATAGCAAACAAGTTTCCTGGGGTGGGCACCCCAAGACACTGCAGGAGCCGCCCTGGGGATTGCCGGTCCCCAGGAAACTCGAGGACTCCAGGAGAGGGGCCATGCAGCCCTGTCCCACAATGCACAAAGCGCCAAGGGCTGGTGGTCCCCGGAGATTGAGGGGCCGTCAACCTCCCACCTCCCCCAACAACTTATACAACAACTTATACTGGGAAGGGCTTTGAAGCCCTTCCCAACAATTTATTTTGTAGCCTTAGGGAATAGTGGTCCCTGGGGCTGGTGGGGCCCTTCTGTGGCCCCTTTACATTTATTAATTTTCCTCCAGGATTTGGCCTACCCAGTGACAAATTATAAAACAAGCTGCATTTAAAAATAAAATGTTTACGGCAGAGTCTGCGCATCCTACATGCACCTGCCAGTTTTTTTTTAAATGTGGGCCTTGGGGGTCCTTCTGGGACCCCCTAAGCAGGTCTAGAGGGTAACATCATGTCTACCCTACCCCCTTCCTCAGTTTTGAACACATATTCCACTGACTTCCTCAGCCTTGCTTCTACCAAGGCACAAAAAGGCTGCCAACAGTTCCTGATTTTGAATGTTTACAACTGCTTGACATCCAATTAGCATTGAGTATGTGATCGGGACCGTGCGCTTATGGTACAATGACAATCCTTGCATAATCCGCTGATCCCCCCGCCCATACATATATAAATAACTTTAACCGTAACTTTCTCAAGAACTACTGAACAGATTAACACTATATAAGCAAAAGGCACAAGTCTGAACTGAGGACTACCTCTTTGCCAAATTTGGTGTAATTCCGTTCAGCCGTTCGGGCTGTAGCCGTGACTAAAGGTCCTATGGGGAATTGCATGGGGAAAACACAGTTTTGGCCCCCTCTTTTTTCTCAGCCCCCACTTGACAAATCACCCCAAACTTTCAGGGAAGGAGCGGAACTGAGCTGGCCAAAACTTTGGAAAACTTTGGGAAGATTTGAAGGTTTACCAATCGGCGCCAAAGTTGTTGCGTATTTCCTATGCATAATAGGGCCTAACTACAACTACCTACCTATATATATATATATATATATATATATATATATATATATATATATATATATATATATATATTACCTACTGGCGGTCGCCAGTAGGTATATATAGTTAGGATTTTTTCTCTATGGGATTTTTGAAAATTCTATGTCTAATAACTTTGGCGTTTGTGGACGGAATTGGCTGAAATTTTCAGGAAAATGGAACATTTTGTTTCTGAGCAGCCCCTGACAATATGGGGGGGTTTCATCAAGGGGGGGCCGAGAAAAAAGGGGGGTCCCAAAACGCGTTTTTCCCATGTTAATTTCCATAGGGCGGTTGGCCTCACTTTTAGCTCGAACGGCTGAATGGATTTGCACGAAACTTGGCAAAATTGTAGGGACTGTTAGCCCGATGTGCCTTTGCTAGGTCTCAATATATGTGCTCCAGTGGATTTTGAGTAATTTAGGTTCAAAAAAAGATATATATCTGGGCGGAGCCTAACCACACATCTGATCTGATTGGCTGTCAGCACTTCATCCAAGAAGTGTTGGCAGCCATCTTGGGACCAATATACATGATAGCACCTCATTAAAAAGCATTGTAGTTAATAGAGGGTTTTAGGACTTTAGTTACATTATAAATCATTTGTTGATGGTACCATACTCGTTTTAGGAATTGTGGTGGGTTCTAAGGTGATTTTACCATGTGAAAAAACCTTCTGCTGTGATATCATGAATATTGTTTGAAAGAAAACTAATATCTCATGATTTTCCCACAGTGGTTTGGAAGGGGATCTATAAGCTAAACTGAAAGCATATTTTCTGTAAATTCACATTATCTTTCTCAGTCATGTGAAAATGAAGTCTGACATTCTCAGTAAAACATGTACATCCAACAAGGACAGAGACTGTCAGTTGATTCCTTTGTGTTCTACTGCAGCCTCCTAGAGTGTTCTAAAGAACAACTAGAGCGCTAACAGTCCTACTTATTACAAAGGTATGGCACAACTGAAGCCATCTTTATTGGAATAAAGTGGTAACTCTTAAAACATTTAATTTAAAAAGAAACAACATGAGGGGGTATATTTTGCCATAGAAAGTATGATTAGTGCTGCAGAATGAAAAATTAGGGCACATTTTGAGTGACTTCTCAAATCCTTTTCTATTTCATTAAAACATTCTGACATGCAGTCTCTCAAAATGGCCACCAGAGACAAAAGAGCCCAAATGTAGCCCAAATATCACCCAGATGTAGCCCAAGTATAGCCCAATGACAGAATGTCCCAGAGTGTTCTAAAGAACAACTAGAGTGCTAACAGTCCTACTTATTACAAAGGTATGGCACACCTGAAGCCATCTTGATTGGAATAAAGTGGTAACTCCTAAAACATTTAATTTAAAAAAAAAAAACATGAGGGGGTATATTTTGCCATAGAAAGTATGATTAGTGCTGCAGAATGAAAAATTAGGGCACATTTTGAGTGACTTCTCAAATCCTTTTCTATTTCATTAAAACATTCTGACATGCAGTCTCCCAAAATGGCCACCAGAGACAAAAGAGCCCAAATGTAGCCCAAATATCACCCAGATGTAGCCCAAGTATAGGCCAATGACAGAATGTCCCAGAGTGTTCTAAAGAACAACTAGAGCGCTAACAGTCCTACTTATTACAAAGGTATAGCACACCTGGAGCCATCGTGATGGGAATAAAGTGGTAACTCTTAAAACATTTAATTTAAAAAGGAACAAAATGCGGGGGTACATTATGCAATAGAAGGTATTATTAGTGCTGCAGAAAGAAAAATTAGGGCACATTTTGAGTGACTTTTCAAATCCTCTTCTATTTCATAAAAAAATTCTGACATGCAGTCTCCCAAAATGGCCACCAGAGACAAAAGAGCCCAAATGTAGCCCAAATATCACCCAGATGTAGCCCAAGTATAGCCCAATGACAGAATGTCCCAGAGTGTTCTAAAGAACAACTAGAGCGCTAACAGTCCTACTTATTACAAAGGTATGGCCCACCTGAAGCCATCTTGATTGGAATAAAGTGGTAACTCTTAAAACATTTAATTTAAAAAGGAACAAAATGAGGGGGTATATTTTGCCATATGAATTATGATTAGTGCTGCAGAAAGAAAAATTAGGGCACATTTTGAGTGACTTCTCAAACCCTCTTCAATTTCATTAAAAAATTCTGACATACAGTCTCCCAAGATGGCCACCAGAGACAAAAGAGCCTAAATGTAGCCCAAATATCACCCAGATGTACCCCAAGTATAGCCCAATGACAGAATGTCCCAGAGTGTTCTAAAGAACAACTAGAGCGCTAACAGTCTTACTTATGACAAAAGTATGGCACACCAGAAGCCATCTTGATTGGAATGAAGTGGTAAGTCTGAAAACACTCAATTTAAAAAGGAACAACATGAGGGGGTTAATTTTGCCATAGAAAGTATGATTAGTGCTTCGGAAAGAAAAATTAGGGATCATTTTGAGTGACTTCTCAAATCCTCTTCTATTTCATTAAAAAAATTCTGACATGCAGACTGAAACATGCACTTTGAATACCAGCAGCAGACGTCCCTGGTGAGCAGTAGCTTTACTACAGTGATCTAATGTGCAACTAGAGTGCTAACATTCAGAATTTATGGCAAATGTGTGACACATCTGAATGCCTTCTTGATGGAACCAAAGTAAACAAGCATTGAAAATGCAATAGATCTCGCCCTCGTTTAAGTTAAAGCCATTCTGTTTGTAATGAGGTGGCTTTTTAGCTTTGCTTTTATTAGTGTTTTTTCAACTTTCATGTAAATAACATGCATCTGTATGCATATAAGTATATGTATGCATGCATTTATGTTTGTATTTATATAGATATACAGATGATATATGTTTATATATGTATGTATATATATATATATTCACTGAAAAAACCATAGGCTATAGACCATATATAGTTAGGAATTAGCATTTACAAAACCTTGAAATTCACTGAAAAAACCATAGGTTATAGACCATATATAGTTAGGAATTAGCATTTACAAAACCTTGAAAATTCACTGAAAAAAACATAGGTTATAGACCATATATAGTTAGGAATTCGCATTTACAAAACCTTATTTTACTCACACAAAACCATTGAAATTCCATATATAGTTAGTTGCACTAACTATATATCGCGCACCCGCAATCCACTGCTGATGATGTCACCTATTACATCATTCATGACATGGTCAGTGACATCACTGATGACATCACTGATGACATCTCAAATGACATCACTGATGACATCACTGATGACAACATCCAGTGACTGTATGTTTCTGTAAAGTTAAAATATGTCTTACATATTGAAGAATGAGTGGATGTATAAGTGTCTGGATGAAGGATTTAGTAGGTGCATGACTGACTGTATGAGTGAGTGATTAAATGTGTCTCACTGAGTGCATGGGTTAGTGACTAAACTGTCTTAATTTGTGCATCATTATGTCTGTTGTTCTGTAAACTGTTGCATGTGTTGATAAGTAGCTATATGAGTAACTATATGGGTTATTGATTGGTTGCCCAAGTATTTGTATGGGAGACTGAGTGTGTGTGTGGGTGGCTGGGAGGTGTATGACTCTGTGCATAGATGTGTGAGCAGTTGATTCACTAGATGTATGGTTTCAAAAGTGCATGTGGAAACAGCTGTGTGGGCGGTTGACTGTGTGCATGAGTGTATTGGTGAGTGAATGGATATCTCAGTGCTACATGTCAAAGTAAGTACATATGTAAAACACAGTACATGTTAGAGTTGACATATATAAATAACTGTGCATAAGAGCCAGTGAATGTGTGAGTGGCTGTATGGATCATTGTGAACTTGTATCAGGGATTGTAGAAGAGAGTAAATATGTGTTAGTATATGTTTGAATAAGTAAAGTTTGTATAACTGTATAGTTGAGGAAATGGAGGTGTGATTGATTCTTTGCATGACTGACTAGGTGTGTGAGTAACTCCATGGATGAGTGACAGTCTGTGAGTGTCTGTTTACACTGATTGTATGTAAGGTTATATTAGAGTCTGAAGAGGTTCATCGTTTTATCACATGAATAATATAATCAGTGATGTGATCAGTAATGTCAAATGAGATGTCATCAGTGATGTCATCAGTGATGTCATTTGAGATGTCATCAGTGAGGTCATTTGAGATGTCATCAGTGATGTCATCAGTGATGTCACTGACCATGTCATGAATGATGTAATATGTGACATCATCAGCAGTGGATTGCGGGTGCGCGATATATAGTTAGTGCAACTAACTATATATGGAATTTCAATGGTTTTGTGTGAGTAAAATAAGGTTTTGTAAATGCGAATTCCTAACTATATATGGTCTATAACCTATGGTTTTTTCAGTGAATATATATATATATATATATATATATATATATATATATATACATATATATATTACCTACTGGCGGTCGCCAGTAGGTAGTTATAGTTAGGATCTACTTTCCATAGGAAATCCGCAACATTCTATTGGGAATAACTTTGCCGCCGGTGGACGAATCTCTCCAAGAAAATGGCCCGCTACGCTCCTTCCCTGAAAGTTTGGGGGGGATTCGTCAAGTGGGGGCCGAGATAAAAGGGGGGTCCTAAAACGTGTTTTCCCCATGTTAATTTCATTAGGGCGGTCGGTTTCACTTTTAGCCCGAACGGCTGAATCGATTTCCACGAAATGTGGCAAAATTGTAGGGATTGGTAGCCCGATGTGCCTTTGCTATGTCTCAAGATATGTGCTCCAGTGGATTTTGAGTAATTTAGGTTAAAAAAAATATATAAATCTATGGCAGCGCCCCGGTACGTGCACCGGGGCGCGTACCGGGCGCGCCACGCGACTTGCGTGTGAAAAGCTGATTGGCTCTCGGGTGTCTGTAAACATTCGAAACAGTCCGAGTGGCCGCCATCTTTTCTCTCTGTAAAATCGAGACACAAGAGGTGGCAAAAACAAATGGGGGAAATGACCATAAGGGTGCAGGGTAGACCCCCCTTGACCCTCTAGGTTTGATGTGGGGGCTATAAAAGGCCCCGCTGGGCAAAAAAAATAATTTTTTGTTTTTTTAATTTTCGCGGGTGGAGCGCCCAGTACGCGCACTGGGTACCGTACCGGGGAGCGTACCAAACAGCATACTATGGGGGGGAAAAATGACAGTTTAAAAAAATGCAGCTGTTTAAAAAAAAATATATATATATTTTTTTTATTGATTTAAGTACCTACATGTAGGTAGCAATGTAGAGAGTTTGGGGCAGATTTAAAAGCCCCTTGCGCCACTTTTGTGTCACTTTTCCCATGTTAAACATGAAGCAAAGGTGGCACAAGGGGCTTGTAAATTTGTCCCTTAAATTTAATGTACTCCTTCTCCTCTGTAAATATCTTGCATGTTGTTACAGAAGTTATTGTGGTATATGGAATCCATACCATAGTCTGTCAAGAAATAAGAAAAAGATACTTTAAGCACTTCCTGAGAAGGCCTAGTGGATGATGGGTAGTGTATCCTGCTGCCTTATGATAAAAAAGAGATGTATATTACACTTTGTAGATAATATAGTGGGAGAAAGGAAGTAACTATGAGCAAACCTACTATGTAACACAAAAAAGGTGCACAGTATACTATAAGACTCACTTTATATTATAATTATTTTGGTAGTACTTCATGAATTACATATAAAAATGAAAAATGTGTCAAACAATTTTTAATTATTTAATATAAATTTATTGTTATGATTTTTCCAAATTTAAAAGAACTTCTAACATTAGATCATCTGGAATGTCCTCAGTTTGAATGAATGAATCTATTTTTTCCACACTGTCAAGAAATTGTTGGTACAGAGTCTGATCCATAAAGTTCAAGTCATCCATATCTTCCTCATGATTGGTTTCTTCAACAACTTCGAAAGAAATAATAATGTTGTCTTGTTTTCCTTCCATTTTGTTGCTGTAAATTGCATAAAAAATAACTATAGCAGTAGAGTTAGGGTACTTTGGGGTTTAAGTTCAGACAGGTACTTCTGAGTTTTTTACAGTGAAGTAATTTTTGGGTAGTGTATGGTTTCAGGCAGGGAGTAGAACTATTAAAAAGTGCATGTGATGAAGCATTAGTAATTCATAATTATACCAGAGAAGCCTAACTCAATTCATAAGTATAACAGAGAAGCCTTTCTCAATCTATAACAATTACAGAGGGGCTGTATATAACTTTCAGAAGACGTTTTGTCAAATTATCTTAAAGTGCACAACATAGTTCCCCTTCAAAAATATTAACTTACCTTTTTAAAAGCAGTTGAAGTTTCCTGTGAAAATTCTTTTGAAATGTCCCTCAGTTACTATTAGTCAAAATGGCTGTGTTTCCCTCTCATTTTTCATATATAGTGATGTACATAACCAATTAAATGTCAGCACATAAAAGTAAAAAATGTAAGTAATTTTTTAATTGGTTGTAAATTCTAACACTTTCATATGTGTTTTTGTCATGTTATTTACCTCAGGATATTTGGACAGGGCTACAGCCTAAACGCGTCAATGGAATTTAACCAAATTTGGGAAAATGGTAGGGACTGGTATGTAGTAGGGCCTATTCTATATTTGGTGAAAGCCTGTTCAGTGATTTTTATGTAATTTCATTTCCCACATTTTTTTGGGGGAGCGCTTCCCGGTGCGCGCCCCGGTACGTGCACCGGTAAGCGCTACGGGAGTCTGCCATTTTGTGTTTCGGTCAAATTGAGACACAAGATGGAGGAAAAACAATGTTGGGAATGGGTAAAAGGGGGCACGGTAGACACTTCCTGTCCCTCTAGGTTTTTTGAGGGGAGTTTAGGAGGGGCATATATGTCAAAATAAAAAAAATGTAAAAAAATTATTTTGTGGGGGGAGCGCCTGGTACGCGCCCCGGGGAGCATACCGGGGAGCGTACCCTGGTGAAAAATAGTGAAAAAAGTTAGAAAAAGATAATCGTTTTGAGTGATCAGAGGTAGGGTAGCTCTGAAAAGAGCTTTTGGGTTCTGTGGCTGATTTAGGTTCCAATGCACAGTCTTAAATTCAGGAGGAATATTCTATTCCCCTCATCTGAGAAGTGCACACATCTCCTCTGTAGATGTCTTGCATGTTGTAACACAAGTTATTGTTGTATATTGAACCCATTCCATAGTCTCTCATGTAAGCAGAAACATATTTATTCACATGTTTCCGTGCTTTCTCAAATTGTGGACAACATTGGTTGGACCAGTTCCATTTCTGTCTTTGGCATATATTGGAATATACCAAGGCAGTTTGTGGAAAAAGTGTCATCAATTGATCAAAGGTGTCCTTTAAAAGCATTTCCAGACCAACCCCAGTCAAAGTGCCCAAGTCATTTCCTCCACAGTGCACTATTAAGAGGTTAGGGTTTGACAGATGCAAAAAGGTTTTCACAAATGGTATCAATTGGTGACATCACAATCCTCTCTGGCCAATCCATTTAATTTCCACATTTGTTAAATCAAGGTTGTGAAAATTTCTGCAAGCTGCATACCTTTGAGCCCAGTGGATGTAGCTATGTCCAATAATCCACACAGAATACATGATGGGAGAAGGTTCTGGTGCAGTCAGATGAAGTGTGGGAATGAAATGGCAGTTGGAACAGTAGGAGATTACAAAAACAAATTGTGGAGTTTCCCTGCTCTTGAATCACAAGCAATGATTGGTGGATTCAGATAGTTGAAAACTGAAAGTTAGGGTGCATGGTTGTGTTGTGTGAAAGAAGCATTTTGAATGGTTAAGAAAAAGTCAATTAAAGCAATAATGCCCTGGATAAGCTGGTGTATTGAGAGGTCAAACATCCTTGCTGACTTAATTTGCAACATTGTAGAATAAACTTTTGAACCTGAGAGTTCAGTTAGGAGGGAGTTGCTATGGTAACAGGTAGAAAGGTCTCAGAGGGGGAAGGGTGTTGGTTTGAAAATAGTGAGGGAAGAGTTTTGATTGGTTGAAATGAGGCATATGTGTGTTGAATCAGAGCTTCTCTGTGCCAGTCTTGCTTTCAGTGTATTGAATACATTCCTTTTGCTCTGCTAAAGAAAAATTGGTGTGTGTGTCTGACACTGTTCTCAATCTCCAAAAGCATTTGTAAAGGTAATTGATGATTTATTTAATTTAGATAGAGACTTATTTGCTCTATGGAGAAGATTTGGAAGTAGATAGTGAAGTTTCAGTAGTAAAATTGAATGCTTGTACATAGGACTTGTGGTGTGTTTGTAAAAAGTTATTTAAAAAACGATTTTGGGGTAAAAGAATGGCTTTTATTTTTTTGAGAAGCAACTAATATTGTCTGCCTTTGTAAAGAAATATATTTGAATGTTTTAGAATTAAGTTACCTGCGTTCACTCAAATTAGGAAGCAGATTGAGATTCTTTTTTGTTGGTTTGTGGTATGTTTTTTGGAAATGCTTGATATTAAAATATGCAAGATAGAGGAATTGTCTTTTGTGAAACAGTGAGGTTTCAGGAGTGAAATTTAATGCTTGTACATAGGACCTGCGCTGTGTTGGTAAAATGTTATTCCAAAAACGATTTTGGTGGCAAATCAATGGTATTTACATTTGGGTCATATTTATGATTGGCTTGTGCCGCAGGTGCGTCACTTTTAACATGGGGAAAAAAATGACGCACCGGTGGCGCAAGGCTTTCAAAAATAAGGCCCTGAGTTTCTTTGCTGTTGGTTTGTGGTATGTTTTTTGGAAATGCTTGATATTAAAATATGCAAGATAGAGGAATTGTCTTTTGTGAAACAGTGAGGTTTCAGGAGTGAAATTGAATGCTTTTACATAGGACCTGCGCTGTGTTGGTAAAATGTTATTCCAAAAACGATTTTGGTGGCAAATCAATGGTATTTACATTTGGGCCTTATTTTTGATTGCCTTGTGCTGCAGGTGCGTTACTTGTAACATGAGAAAAAAATTACGCACCAGTGGCGCAAGGCCTTTATAAATAAGGCCCTGAATTTATTTGGTGTTGGTTTGTGTGTTGCTTTTTGATAATTCTTGCTATTAACATTTGCAAGATAGAGGATTTGTATTTTGTGAAACAGTGAGGTTTCACTAGTGAAATTGAATGCTTGTACATAGGACCTGCGCTGTGTTGGTAAAATGTTATTCAAAAAACGATTTTGGGGGCAAATCAATGGTATTTACATTTTGGCCTTATTTTTGATTGCCTTGTGCAGGTGCGTTACTTGTAACATGGGAAAAAATGACGCACCGGTGGCGCAAGGCCTTTATAAATAAGGCCCTGAATTTCTTTGTTGTTGGTTTGTGTCTTGCTTTTTGATAATGTTTGCTATCAACATTTGCAAGATAGAGGATTTGTATTTTGTGAAACTGTAAGGTTTCAATAGTGAAATGGAATGCTTGTACATAGGACCTGCGCTGTGTTGGTAAAATGTTATTCCAAAAACGATTTTGGTGGCAAATCAATGGTATTTACATTTGGGCCCTATTTTTGATTGCCTTGTGCCGCAGGTGCGTTACTTGTAACATGGGGAAAAAACGACGCACCTGTGGCGCAAGGCCTTTATAAATAAGGCCCTGAATTTCTTTGGTGTTGGTTTGTGTGTTGCTTTTTGATAATTTTTGCTATTAACATTTGCAAGATAGAGGAATTGTCTTTTGTGAAACAGTGAGGTTTCAGGAGTGAAATTGAATGCTTGTACATAGGACCTGCGCTGTGTTGGTAAAATGTTATTCCAAAAACGATTTTGGTGGCAAATCAATGGTATTTACATTTGGGCCTTATTTTTGATTGCCTTGTGCTGCAGGTGCGTTACTTGTAACATGGGAAAAAAATGATGCACCGTTGGCGCAAGGCCTTTATAAATAAGGCCCTGAATTTCTTTGGTGTTGGTTTGTGTGTTGCTTTTTGATAATTTTTGCTATTAACATTTGCAAGATAGAGGAATTGTCTTTTGTGAAACAGTGAGGTTTCAGGAGTGAAATTGAATGCTTGTACATAGGACCTGCGCTCTGTTGGTAAAATGGTATTCCAAAAACGATTTTGGTGGCAAATCAATGGTATTTACATTTGGGCCTTATTTTTGATTGCCTTGTGCTGTATGTGCGTTACTTGTAACATGGGAAAAAAATGATGCACCGGTGGCGCAAGGCCTTTATTAATAAGGCCCTGAATTTCTTTGGTGTTGTTTTGTGTGTTGTTTTTTGATAATTCTTGCTATTAACATTTGCAAGATAGAGGATGTGTATTTTGTGAAACAGTGAGGTTTCACTAGTGAAATTGAAGGCTTGTACATAGGACCTGCGCTGTGTTGGTAAAATGTTATTCAAAAAACGATCTTGGGGGCAAATCAATGGTATTTACATTTGGGCCTTATTTTTGATTGCCTTGTGCCGCAGGTGCGTTGCTTGTAACATGGGAAAAAAAACGACACACCGGTGGCGCAAGGCCTTTATAAATAAGGCCCTGAATTTCTTTGGTGTTGGTTTGTGTGTTGCTTTTTGATAATTTTTGCTATTAACATTTGCAAGATAGAGGAATTGTCTTTTGTGAAACAGTGAGGTGTCACTAGTGAAATTGAATGTTTGTACATAGGACCTGCGCTGTGTTGATAAAATGATATTCAAAAAACGATTTTGGGGGCAAATCAATGGTATTTACATTTGGGCCTTATTTTTGATTGCCTTGTGCTGCAGGTGCGTTACTTGTAACATGGGAAAAAAATGATGCACCGTTGGCGCAAGGCCTTTATAAATAAGGCCCTGAATTTCTTTGGTGTTGGTTTGTGTGTTGCTTTTTGATAATTTTTGCTATTAACATTTGCAAGTAGAGGAATTGTCTTTTGTGAAACAGTGAGGTTTCAGGAGTGAAATTGAATGCTTGTACATGGAAAGGGGCGACCACTCGGTCCCCCCGAACGTATGGCGGAGTGCCTCGATCCCCCCGGGAAGCCATTTTTGGGCAGGAGGCGCGTCTCGGCTGGTATGCCCGAAGCGGCGTAGCCGGGGCGCGCTTTTTTCCCGCCCTAGAGTGGGCTGGCCTAGACACTGACGCAGCCGGCCACGCCCTCGGGGCAGGCAGGGGCGGGTTTTCGCCCGCCCTGAAGACGGATAAAAAGGGACGCAAGACCGGAAGACGTCCTCTTGTTCTTGTGCTCTGAAGCTGCACCTCCTCGCTACACGTGAGCTCGGGACAGAACGAAGAGCCAATTTTGAGCGTTTTGATCTTTTCTTTTGTCTTCTAGATACTTTGTTGGAGAGATGCCCAAGAAAGGCGCAAAGAGAATGACGACTGATCAGATGGTTCGGGTCCTCGTCAAGGAGGTGTCCGAGATAAAGAAGCGTCTGGCGGAGCGAGACGGGGAGGAGGGATCGGGGCGTCCACCGGCTGGAGGGAAACCCAAGAGACCAAGAAGGGGTCCGGCCGGGGGAGACGTCCCGGTTCCCTCTGCCCCGCTCGAGGCGCCGACCCCGGTACCGATCGAGGGGAATCCGATCCCCGTCGTCGTCACCCCGACATCTAACGAGGATATGCCCCCCGAGCTGGCGGCACAGCTAGCAGCGTGGTTGGGCGATAGTAGTGAGGGCGCCACGGCTGCCGAGGCACAGGCGCTGATGAAACAGTTGCGTGAAAAAAGAGACGCAGCCAAGGTGCCCGCACCGGCGGCACTGTTAGACGAGCCACAAGTGACGGAAGCAGCGTCCGGTGCAGGTAAGCGGCCATTGCCGATCGCAAGGGATGAGTCAGCACCCTCTCGTAGAGAGAAATTGGGTCAACATGTTCCTTTGGCAATAAAGGAAAAGATTTGGGCGGGGGAATACGTGAACATTTTCTCCTTGCTTGTCGATCATTATGAAGTGGAGCATGTTAAGAGTCAGAAGGACCTAATGCATCCGAGTGTTTGGCGCGCAAAAATGGCCGCCTTTAAGGTAAATGAGAATATTGGCAACTGGGGCAATGCCTGGGGTATTTTTACATCAATTTTGGGGGAACGTAGGCCTGAGTTGCTACCTGAGTTTCCAATTTATCAGTCACGGATTATGGGTTACTCGACATCGTATCAAGGTAACCATTGGTTCTGTTATGACAACCTTTTCAGGAAAGAGAAGGAGCATAACAAAAGTTTAACTTGGGACTGTTATGATTCTTTGACATGGGATAAAATGAAAGAGTCAGGGATGTTGAAAATGCCATTGGTGGGGAGCAATGTTGGTGAATACTCCCGCCAAAATGCAGGGACGCCCTTTCGGTCAGGTACGAGTACCGACGATTACTCGAGACCTGCCGGCAATACAGGGAAAAGGGGTTTCTGCTTCAATTTCAACAAAGGTAAATGTACTAGGCCTCCGGGATCCTGTAAGTTCAAACACGAATGTAGTAATTGTGGGTCGTCCCATCCTGAGTCCTCGTGCAGAGCCAGAACGGGTGAGAATGGGGGTAGAGGAGGCGCCAAACAGGTCTAATATAGTCCGAGGGGCGCCTTTACCAACCCCGATTGATACCTTGGCGATGATTCCCTGGCTCAGTGAATACCCAGATCGTACTTCTGCTGGGGTGCTGCGGAACGGTTTTTCATATGGCTTCCGCATCCCGGTAGGGGACTTTCAGGGCGTCGGGACGTGCAGAAATCAACTTTCCGTCTTGCAGCATACAACTGTAGTGCAAGATAAGATCCGGAAAGAGGTTAACCGGGGTCGGGTCGCCGGCCCGTTTAGTGTACCCCCGGTACCGTATTTTGTCTGTTCTCCGTTAGGGGTGGTCCCGAAGAAGGACCCAGGTGAGTTTCGATTAATTCATAATCTGTCAGCTCCACATGGTCTTTCGGTGAACGATGCAATTGATCCAGAGGTATGTTCGGTGCGGTACGCATCATTTGATGAAGCAGTGGCCATTTTGAATCGCCTGGGGCCCGGGACGTTGATGGCGAAATCAGATATCGAGTCAGCGTTCCGGTTGCTCCCGGTACACCCAGACGACCAGCGTCTTCTGGGATTCATGTTTCAGGGGTCATATTATTTGGATAGGTGTATGCCGATGGGATGCTCTATATCCTGTGCATATTTCGAGAAATTCAGTACTTTTCTGCAATGGGTATTCACAAAGAAGACGGGTTTCCGAAATGTAATGCATTACCTTGATGACTTTCTGTTCCTTGGGCCCGCCGAAAATGACGAATGCGCCCAGGCCTTGGCTGAATTTTGTGTGTTAATGGGTCAATTTGGCGTGCCATTGGCACCGGGTAAAACTGTGGGTCCCACGACTTGCCTCGAGTTTTTGGGGATCGAGTTGGACTCTAGTGAAGGTTGTTTTCGCTTACCAGCTACCAAAGTGTCGAAATTCAGGGCAGCCCTGCAAGTGTGTATAAATGCATCTAAGGTTACACTCAATCAGTTGCAACAATTGGTGGGGAAGTTGAATTTCGCCCTGAGGGTGATCCCAATGGCTCGCCCCTTTTCCCGTTCAATTGCCCAAGCGATGGTTGGCCTAAAGGAGGCTCATCATCGCACGAGACTGTCGGCCGAGGTCCGCCAGGACATGCGTATTTGGTTAGCATTTTTGGCGGACTTCAATGGTCGTGTCGTCTGGAACAAGCCAGCCGTGTCCTCTGATGAGCTTGGTCTATGGACGGATTCAGCGGGGAGCACGGGTTTTGGCGCCATATTCGGCACGAAGTGGTCGGCACAAAGGTGGCCCCCATGGTGGCATGAAGAGGGGCTCACGAGTAATATTGCTTTCCTTGAACTGTTTCCCATTCTGGTGGCCCTCAGAACCTGGCCCGAAGGGTTCAAACATCATTCTGTCGTGTTTTGGTCTGACAATATGACCGTTGTAGAATGCATCAATAGTCAGGCAGCCCGTTGTAAACTGATTTTAAGGCTGCTCAAAGAAATTGTCTTACTGTGTATGCAACTGAACGTGATATTCAGAGCAAAACATGTCCCAGGGGTGATGAATCAGGCGGCTGATGCACTGTCTCGTTTTCAAATGCAGGCCTTCTCGGGTTTCCTTCCCTCAGCGGACCCGGAGCCGGCACCCTTCCCCGAAGCTCTATGGTCTCTCGGTGCCCCGAACTTCGTCACCTCGTGGGAGAGAGTCTAGCTCCAAGGACAAGGAAGGCATATGAAGGGGCGTTTCAGGCCTATTTAGCCTTTTTGGGGACTGAGAGAGATGGGTTTTGGGGTCAGGAGGAATGGGTAGTACATTTTCTGATGTCTTTACGTAGGGCTGGGAAGTCGGTGGCTACGGCCCAAAGGCATCGTGCTGCCATTTCCTTTGTTGCCAGGGCCCATAATATCCAGGACCCGACGGCGTCTTTTGTGGTACAAAAGGCGCTGCGTGGGTGGCAACGCCTAGAGGGTCGCAGAGTAGATGAGAGGCGACCGATAGGTCTGGATAGATTGTCCCAGTTGCTGGCCACTCTCCCCACCACATGCTCGTCTCAGTTCGAGGCATGTCTGTTCCGAGCTGCATTTACGCTGGCATTTCACGGGGCGATGAGAATAAGTGAGCTGGTTGCAAGGAACAAACAGGATGTGGTGGGGGGTTTGTGCCGGGAACACGTTCAGATCAGGGGTGAAGCGATGATTGTCTCCTTTGTCAGGTCCAAGACCGATCAGGCTGGGATGGGGGACTGCACGATCATTCGCAGGATCCCTGGGTCCTCCATGTGTCCGGTACAGTGTTTAGAAGATTACCTAGCACGAAGGGTGGCATCATGGGGGGGGACATTGTTGAGACACGCGGACGCCACCCCACTGACGAAGTTTCAGTTTCAGCGGGTGCTTTCGATGTCTATTACCGCAGCGGGCTTAGACCCGGGCGAATTCGGGACCCATTCCTTTCGAATAGGGGCTGCCACTGAAGCTACAGCCAGGGGTCTTAATGTAGAACAAGTAAAACGAGTGGGGCGTTGGTCCTCCAATTGTTATAAGAGATACGTGCGGTTGCACATGTTGTGAAGCTGTAATAATGCACTCACGCTGCTTGTCTTTTGTTTGGTTTTCAGTTGCGCAAGCCTACGAGGCAGGGCGGACTATGCAGTCGACCCAACACCAGGCCAGCGGTCAGACATCACCGGCTGTGAGAAAGGAGGTGTGGGTCGTGGGCCACTCATACGTGAGGCGTGCCGCAGACGTATTCGAAGCAGGTGACATGATTCACGTACCTGGGGAATACGGGTACAGAGTGTCCTTCTACGGAAGAGGCGGTCTCTGTATTGACCAGTTTCAAGCATTCTTTGAGGGTTTGTTAGGGCGGACGAGGTCACCGCCGTCTATAGTCATAGTACATTTAGGGGGCAATGATTTGGTCACCACCGGTAGACGACTTCTCCTAGAGGCAATGCTTTCCACTGTAAGTTGGTTGGCGAGGAAAGTTCCGGGGTGCATAATTGCATGGTCTCATATGATCCCACGAAAAGTGTGGCGGGGGGCTATCTCGATTCCTGCTGTGAACCATTCTGTTAGAAAACTTAATAACAAAGTGAGTAGGTTGTTCCGTTCCAAGACATTGCATTCTATCTCGCATAGTTGTATTAATGATGACAGTATGTATTTGAGGGATGGTGTGCATTTGTCGCGGGTGGGGAATGAGTTACTCATAGGAGACTTCTTAGCTTGGTTGAAGACGTTAAAACATGACCTTTAGGTAGGAGTTTTTTGTGGGGGGTCCGGATAGCCGGTCAACTATCCGGACCTGTGGCGGTAAGGTCATGATCGGTGAGCACTAATTAGTAGATCCCTATGAGTGGGCGTCACCCAACACGGATGGGAGCGCTCGGGTGAGGTGGCCATTGGCCCCTCAATGGGGAGGCGGTCCCTTCTAAGGATGGGTCGCCGGAAGTAAAGGAAAGGCGGTCAAGGCCCCTTCCTGTGTAGGAGGGGGTACAGCCCCCTCCTGGGGGAATTTCCCGGGGCCAGTGACATCTGCGACGGCAGATGCGGTAAGTGTGTGGGGTTGGGGGGAGGTCTACGATACCTTCTAGATACCTCACACGAGTATTCGAACGACCTTTAAGTGGCGTCGAGTTCTTAAGTGCCCCCGTCAAGTCAAGGGAAATTGGTAGTAGTTGCACTTGAGGTAAGCCTCCGTGCTGTCGCCCCTCCCAAGTGGGAGGGGTAAGTCTGGTTAGGGATCTTGACACCGGTTATGACCTTGCCGTTGGCCCTTAAACGTTAGGATGTACAATTTCAATATTTTAGAGAATGTTTTTGTAGGATGCTAGTTCGGCTAGGAGAACCTCTGTATTAGAGAATATGTTAAAGTTAGCCAAACAGCGCAATGTGGTAATGAAATTGTACATAACATGAAACGTTTAATGTTTTAATTTTGTTTTAATAAATACGGCCGGGAGGGTCACTCCCTCCCACTTCCAAAAACTTCAAGAACTGTTTCCGGTTTCCCTCCTTTTGGGGATTGTGTTGAGAGGGGGTGGCGGGTATCTCAGCCATATGGAAAGGGGCGACCACTCGGTCCCCCCGAACGTATGGCGGAGTGCCTCGATCCCCCCGGGAAGCCATTTTTGGGCGGGAGGCGCGTCTCGGCTGGTATGCCCGAAGCGGCGTAGCCGGGGCGCGCTTTTTTCCCGCCCTAGAGTGGGCTGGCCTAGACACTGACGCAGCCGGCCACGCCCTCGGGGCAGGCAGGGGCGGGTTTTCGCCCGCCCTGAAGACGGATAAAAAGGGACGCAAGACCGGAAGACGTCCTCTTGTTCTTGTGCTCTGAAGCTGCACCTCCTCGCTACACGTGAGCTCGGGACAGAACGAAGAGCCAATTTTGACCCACCCTCCAGCCCCTGAGGACAGCCAGTTGTTTATATTAAAGTCGATCGATAATTATGTTTCTGTTTCCTTTACAGGGTGTGATAGTACCATGTTGATGTTGATTATAATAAAGACTGGTGTATGTTGTGTAGCTTTGGCGATTAAAATGATTCGATATAGTGTTAAATTGTAAGCATGCCCTTTCGGTCGTAGTGACCAATATTTTCGTAGGTTTTATTAGCATTGTCGTATTTATTTCTGGTAGGCGGTAAGGTCATGATCGGTGAGCACTAATTAGTAGATCCCTATGAGTGGGCGTCACCCAACACGGATGGGAGCGCTCGGGTGAGGTGGCCATTGGCCCCTCAATGGGGAGGCGGTCCCTTCTAAGGATGGGTCGCCGGAAGTAAAGGAAAGGCGGTCAAGGCCCCTTCCTGTGTAGGAGGGGGTACAGCCCCCTCCTGGGGGAATTTCCCGGGGCCAGTGACATCTGCGACGGCAGATGCGGTAAGTGTGTGGGGTTGGGGGGAGGTCTACGATACCTTCTAGATACCTCACACGAGTATTCGAACGACCTTTAAGTGGCGTCGAGTTCTTAAGTGCCCCCGTCAAGTCAAGGGAAATTGGTAGTAGTTGCACTTGAGGTAAGCCTCCGTGCTGTCGCCCCTCCCAAGTGGGAGGGGTAAGTCTGGTTAGGGATCTTGACACCGGTTATGACCTTGCCGTTGGCCCTTAAACGTTAGGATGTACAATTTCAATATTTTAGAGAATGTTTTTGTAGGATGCTAGTTCGGCTAGGAGAACCTCTGTATTAGAGAATATGTTAAAGTTAGCCAAACAGCGCAATGTGGTAATGAAATTGTACATAACATGAAACGTTTAATGTTTTAATTTTGTTTTAATAAATACGGCCGGGAGGGTCACTCCCTCCCACTTCCAAAAACTTCAAGAACTGTTTCCGGTTTCCCTCCTTTTGGGGATTGTGTTGAGAGGGGGTGGCGGGTATCTCAGCCATATAGGACCTGCGCTCTGTTGGTAAAATGGTATTCCAAAAACGATTTTGGTGGCAAATCAATGGTATTTACATTTGGGCCTTATTTTTGATTGCCTTGTGCTGTATGTGCGTTACTTGTAACATGGGAAAAAAATGATGCACCGGTGGCGCAAGGCCTTTATTAATAAGGCCCTGAATTTCTTTGGTGTTGTTTTGTGTGTTGTTTTTTGATAAATCTTGCTATTAACATTTGCAAGATAGAGGATGTGTATTTTGTGAAACAGTGAGGTTTCACTAGGGAAATTGAAGGCTTGTACATAGGACCTGCGCTGTGTTGGTAAAATGTTATTCAAAAAACGATTTTGGGGGCAAATCAATGGTATTTACATTTGGGTCTTATTTTTGATTGCCTTGTGCCGCAGGTGCGTTGCTTGTAACATGGGAAAAAAATGACGCACCGGTGGCGCAAGGCCCTTATAAATAAGGCCCTGAATTTCTTCGGTGTTGGTTTGTGTGTTGCTTTTCGATAATGCTTGCTATCAACATTTGCAAGATAGAGGATTTGTATTTTGTGAAACAGTGAGGTGTCACTAGTGAAATTGAATATTTGTACATAGGACCTGCGCTGTGTTGATAAAATGATATTCCAAAAACGATTTTGGGGGCAAATCAATGGTATTTACATTTGGGCCTTATATTTGATTGCCTTGTGCCGCAGGTGCGTTACTTGTAACATGGGAAAAAAACGACACACCGGTGGCGCAAGGCCTTAATAAATAAGGCCCTGAATTTCTTCGGTGTTGGTTTGTGTGTTGCTTTTTGATAATGCTTGCTACCAACATTTGCGTGATAGAGGATTTGTATTTTGTGAAACACTGAGGTTTCACTAGTGAAATTGAATGCTTGTACATAGGACCTGCGCTGTGTTGGTAAAATGTTATTCAAAAAACAATTTTGGGGGCAATTCAATTGTACTGTCTAATCCTTGTCAATATTGTAAAACCAATTCATGTGCTCAAAATTTATTTTTAGAATAACATTTAAAAAACAGAGATAAGGTTTTATGTATAAGTATTATAGTGTTTATATTGTTTACTTATTGTCATTGCTTTCTTGTTTGATAATAGTTGTCTATAATGTGTTTTTTTTTTTACCACAGATTTAAATCAACATTTCAATATTAAGGCAAAATGCCCACAAGCCAGAGGAAAAGGAAAGATGCTATGCAAAAAAAAACAAAAAGAGCAACTCAATCAAAACAGTGTCCTACAACAAATACTACAAAAAATGGGAAAAAACTTCTGGTAAGACAACCAAGTCCTTTCTTCGGAATATTTATAGATAAAAAAAATGTAAATATACATGTGAGTTTACAGAAGGAGACAGCAAATTTGAAGAGAAAGAAGAGGTCTCCCCAAAATCTTACTACTGCAGCAGGAGACAATAATATTTATAGGAATAGAAGACAAAATGAATTTAGGGACATACGTAAACGAATGTTTCGCAATAGGGTAGTTTTAAATTTATTAAAAAACATTAAGAAAGGTACACAGAGAGCTGCTTTTTATAAGAAAAAGAAAAATGTAGAGAAGATTGTTGATCAAGCTTTTGAAGTTAAGAACAAATTATTTATTTTAGTAATAAATAGAATTAGGACAGTTAACAAGAAAATTGATGTTTTCAAATCAAACAGTAGATTCAAAAGAGTAATTAATCGAAAAAAAAATTGTAAAAGAATTTCTGGAGAATGGATGCATAGTTCAAGTTGTGAGACATTTTTTAATGAGGAGAGTTACTTCCAGAAGAATGATTTAGTGCATGCAGTTGACACCAGTGGTCGAGTATATGAGGTGAAAGATGGTTGTCTGATTGAAAAAGAGAAACTTGTGTCTAGAGATGTAGAAGAGGTATTAAGTGATGAAGTTTTAGGAAGACGTACTAAGGGTCCAGTGTACAATTGGAAATGTAGTAGTATTTGTAGTGTGCAACAGGATTCTATCGATGTGCTTCGTAATTTCTTACGTACATATAGTAAGAAAAGTCTAAAACAAAAAATGAAGATATTGCAAGACTTAGACACTTGCAGAGTGAGAGAAAACACATGTTTGCATGGACATTCATTGGCTTGTCTTTCTAGAAAAGTATGTCAGAGTGTTTTTCATCATTTTAGGATGTTAGCAGTGCATCATAACAAAATGAGGAAATTAGTGAGAAGGTTGTATTTTGCAAAAAGTCCAGCACTTAAGCTTAAACAGTTAAACAGTGCTCTTTTCCATGGAACTGAATTAGAGGTGAAGAAGATTTGTGAAGAAATTGAGATTTGTTATTTTTGTGAAAAAGAGGACAGTGTAGAAATTGACACAGTAATACAAGATAATGTGGAAGACAATGTACAGATTTCAAGTACAGAAAAGTTTGACCAGGAAATTAGCAAGTTTCAGTTGAAGTGAGAGGCCTAATTTTAATTGTGTGTGTTGTCGACGGACTCATTATAAGATTCAGACTA
Source organism: Lissotriton vulgaris (assembly GCF_964263255.1). Classification (NCBI taxonomy): domain Eukaryota; kingdom Metazoa; phylum Chordata; class Amphibia; order Caudata; family Salamandridae; genus Lissotriton; species Lissotriton vulgaris. The sequence goes on along the minus strand of NC_141696.1, from coordinate 1,015,397,789 downwards.
GGTTAGTTGATTTATATGCAAAAAGTGAAATGGAAAATAATAGTGAATGGAGGAATTTCGAACTTATTTGTTGGTGGAGAATTGTTTTGATTTGAGTTTTGATCAGCGTATTTGTAAATATTGTTATAAAAAATAAATGAAAACAGAATAACAGAATGCCTGCTAGAGCTGTTTATAATAATCTGGAGTTGGTAGACATTCCTTCTGAATTGATGGATTTAAATACATATGAATCTATTTTGATTCAATGTGTCCATCCTTTTCAGGCAATTGTTTGCATGGAGCCTAAGACAGGGAAATTGCCTCCTTCAGATTTACAGAGAGGATTAAAGGGAAGAGTTGTTTATTTGCCTCTAGATTTCAAGAAAAATATTGATATTATTGGTGTAGAAAAAGCGGAAGAGGAACCTTTAGTTATTCTAGTTAATGGGGTTCCAACAAAGAGTAAGAAAATCTGGCAAGATTGAGTGGATGTTAGGAAAGTCAAAAAGGCAACGTTGTATTTGGGCAAAAACAATGGAAAGGGGCGACCACTCGGTCCACCCGAACGTATGGTAGGGGGCCCGGATCCCCCCGGGAAACCATTTTGGGCGGGGGGCGTGTCACGGCTGGTATGCCCGAAGTGGCGTAGCCGGGGCGCGCCTTTTCCCGCCCAGGAGGGGTTGTCCTAGACACCTACACCGTTGGCCTCGCCCAGTAGGCGTACCGTAGGAGGGTACATGCCCTCCCGAAGAGGAATAAAGAGAGCAGGAATCCGAAGAAGCATCCTCTTGTTCCTGTGCTTGGAAGCTGCACCCACTCATTGCACGTGAGCCCTCGACGGAACAAGGAGCAATTTTGAGAACTTGTAATTCTTGTGTTTCTCTTTCAGCGACTTCGAGCCGACGGATCCAGGACCGTGTTGAGCAACGAGGATCGAACATCTGATAACAATGCCTGGCAAGAAGGCGGGAAAGAAGTCAGGGACTGACCAGATGCTTCGCATGCTGATAAAAGATATGGTGAGCATGAAGAAACAGATGGCAGCGATGAACAATACGGGTAAACCGAAGAAGGTTATAGGCCCGGCATTGCCGGGAGTTGTCCCCGCGGGGAGGGGTAAAAGGGTCAGGAATAGGACGGCAGGGGGGGAGGTCCCGGTTCCCGAGTTACCCCCGGCAAGCCCGGTCATTACAGTCGAGGCCCCGGTACCGATCCCGGACGCGGGCCAACCGATTCCGGTTGTTGTTACGCCCGCCAGCGAGGAGGACATGCCTCCGGAATTAGCCGCCCAGTTGACCGCATGGCTCGGCAGAAAAACAGGGGGTGCTACGGCACCGGGAGACACGGCCGAAGAGGCCAAGTTACTAATGCAACAGTTGCGGCAGTCGCGAGATGCCGCGAAGGCGAATCTCCCTCTTGTCCCCCCACAGGTGACCTCGGAAGGACCGGCAGCTGGCGTCGAAAAAACAGCGGGATCAGCAATGGAGCCGGGTAAGCAGGCATTGCCAATGGCAAGGGAGGGGTCTTTGCCCTCAAGACGGGAAAAGGTGGTCCAACATATTCCGTTGGCCACGAAAGAATTGATTTGGGCTGATAAGTATGTGAATATGTTTTCTCTGCTGACTGACCATCACGAGATGGAGTATGTTAAGACTCAGAAGGATTTGTGGCACCCGAGTGTATGGCGAGCCAAAATGGCAGGATTCAGGGTTGATGAGACAATCTCAAATTGGGCCAAGGCCTTTGCGATGTTTACTGCAAATATTGGGGAACGTAAGCCCGAGGTTTTGACCGAATTGTCCTGCTATCAGGCACGAATAATGGATTTTTATGAAACGTATGAGGGCAATGAGTGGTTGGGTTACGATATGAAGTTTCGTAAGGCCAAGGAGTACGATTCATCTCTGACGTGGGATTGTCTCGACTCGATCTCTTGGCAGAAGCAGCTCCTGCCGGGCGCGACAAAGTCATCCTCGCTAGACGGGAGTGGGTCGGGGCCTTCCCGCCAACAGCCCGCGGCGCCCTTTCGAGCGAGCCCCGCTGGCGACCACCAACCAACGAATAGTGGGAATGGGGGTAAGAAAGGGGTCTGTTGGAATTTTAACAGGGGCAATTGCACAAGGCCACAAGGGACATGTAAGTTCAGACATGTGTGTGCAGGTTGCGGAAATCCTTCACACCCCGAGAGTACGTGCAGAGCCAAGAATGGTGATACGGGAGGTAGGGGAGGGGCCAAACAGGTCTGAGGGGGACCATTGTGTACCGCTACCTACCCCCGTTGATATCATGGCAATGATCCCCTGGCTAAACGAATACCCTGATCATGTCTCCGCTGGGGTGTTGAGGAACGGCTTCTTATATGGTTTCCACATCCCGGCGGGGGATTTTCGTGGGGAACCACTTTGTAGAAACCAACTGTCGGCTCAGCATAATCCAGCGGTGGTTGAGAGGAAGATTGCAAAGGAGGTTGCCCTTGGCCGGGTTGCTGGCCCATATAGGCACCCGCCAGTAACTAATTTCATCTGTTCCCCGTTGGGAGTAGTCCCCAAGAAGGACCCGGGGGAATTTAGGCTGATCCATAACTTGTCAGCTCCGAGGGGTCTTTCGGTGAACGATTCGATTGACCCGGGAGTTTGTTCGGTGCGGTACGCATCCTTCGATGATGCCGTCGCCATGTTGAATCGCCTGGGGCCCGGAGCGCTGATGGCGAAGTCAGATATCGAGTCAGCGTTCCGGTTGCTCCCGGTACACCCACTGGATCAGCGTCTGTTAGGTTTTGTGTTCCAGGGCCATTACTACATGGATAGATGTATGCCAATGGGTTGCTCCGTCTCTTGTGCTTATTTTGAGAAGTTCAGTTGTTTTCTGGAATGGGCGTTCACCAAAGCCACTGGCCATACCCAGGTTATGCATTACCTGGATAATTTTTTGTTCTTGGGGGCAGCCGGCGACACAAAATGTGCGCAGGCGTTACAGGAATTTTGCACTCTCATGAAGGGATTCGGGGTACCATTGGCACCAGGTAAGACGGTTGGACCATCTACTTCACTCGAGTTTCTGGGAATTGAGCTCGATTCTGTGGAGGGATGTTTCCGTTTGCCAGTGGGGAAAGTAGCGAAATTCAGGGCTTCCCTGGAACTGTGCATTAGCAAAGAGAAAGTTACTCTCCATCAGTTACAACAAGCAGTGGGCCAGCTTAACTTTGCCCTAAGAGTGATACCAATGGCCCGTCCCTTTTCCCGCTCTATTTCACAAGCCATGGTTGGTCTCAAGGAAGGACACCACCGCACAACACTGTCAGCAGAGGTTCGCCAGGACATGCGCATATGGTTGGCATTTCTGGCGGATTTCAACGGTCGAGTGGTGTGGAACAAGCCGCCAGCGTCTTCGGACGAGCTGGGTTTGTGGATCGACTCGGCGGGGAGCGTGGGGTTTGGCGCCATCTTTGGCACTCGATGGTCGGCGCAGACATGGCCGACGTGGTGGCACACCAGCGGTCTCACAGGTAACATTGGGTTTCTCGAGTTGTTCCCCATTTTTGTGGCTCTGAAGGCATGGCCGGATGAGTTCAGAGATCGCTCTGTGGTGTTTTGGTCCGATAATATGACTGTAGTTGAATGTATAAATAATCAGGCAGCACGCTGCAAGTGGATATTAAGATTACTGAAGGAAATTGTACTACTTTGCATGAGACTGAACGTACAATTCAGGGCGAAGCATGTGCCAGGTGTACTGAACCAGGCGGCTGATGCACTCTCTCGTTCACACATACAGGCTTTCAGGGGTTATCTACCTTCCGCGGACCTAGCGGCGGCACCATTTCCCGAAGCACTCTGGCTACTCGGTGCCCCAGATTACAAGACCTCGTGGCAGCAAGCTTAGCCCCCAGGACAAGGAAGGCATACGAAGGAGCGTTTCGTTCCTATTGTGCATTTTTGGGTCCGGCAGGGGGGGACAATTGGGGTCAGGAGGATTATGTCCTGAAGTTTCTAGTAGCACTGCACAGTGAAGGCCGATCAGCGGCAACGGCCAATAGGCACCGGGCCGCCATTTCATTCATGGCGCAGGCGCATGGCATCAAGGGCCCGACATCGTCCTTTTTGGTAAAGAAAGCCCTTCGTGGTTGGCAACGCCTTGAGGGTCGTAGAGTAGACGAGACGCCCGATTGGGTTAGAAAGGTTGTCCCTGCTGATGTCGATACTCCCCACGACATGTTCCTCCCAGTTCGAGGCAGTGCTGTTCCGGGCCGCTTTTGCATTAGCGTTCCATGGGGCTATGCGGGTGAGCGAGCTGGTTGCAAGAAATAAGAAAGATGTGGAGGGAGGTCTGTGTCGGGATCACATTCTGATTAAGAGTGATTCGATGGTGGTCACGATAACTAGGTCCAAGACCGACCAGAGTGCTATGGGAGACAGTATTATTGTCCAGCGCATGCGAGGGTCCCCCATGTGCCCGGTGAAGTGCGTTGAGGAATATTTGACGCGAAGGGCGGATACATGGGGGGGAATCCTGCTGAGACACATCGACGCCACCCCACTGACGAGGTTTCAGTTTCATACGGTGCTCACAATGGCAATCGCAACGGCGGGCTTGGACCCGGGCGATTTCGGGACCCATTCCTTTAGAATAGGGGCTGCTACAGAGGCTACAGCCAGGGGTCAGAGTGTTGAGAAGGTGAAACAACTGGTCCTCGAACTGTTATAAAAGGTATGTGCGGTTGCACATGTTGTGAAGTCAATTTCATGCGCTCACGCTTCTTGTCTTCTGTTTGGTTTACAGTTTCGCGAGCATGCTATGCGGGGCGGACTGTGCAGTCGACCCGGCACCTGGGGACCAGTGGTCAGAGATCACCGGCTGAGGAAAGAGTGGTGTGGGTCGTGGGCCACTCATACGTGAGGCGGGCCGGGGACGTATTCAAAGCAGGTGACGTGACTCACGCAGCTGGGGAATACGGGTACAGGGTGACCTTCCACAGAAGGGGCGGGCTCTGTATTGACCAGTTTCAATGTTTTGTCGAGGAACTGTTAGGGCGGCAGAGGTCACCGCCTTCTGTAATCATAGTACACCTGGGGGGCAATGACTTGGTGACACTCGGTCGGCGAGTACTACTCGAGGGAGTTCTATCTACTGTTAGCTGGCTGGCGAGAAGGATCCCAGGGTGCACGATAGCATGGTCCCACATGATTCCCAGGAAGGTGTGGCGGGGGGGCCTCTCTGTGTCAGCACTGAACCATTCAGTGAAAAAGGTCAATAACAAACTTGGTAGGTTGTTTCGCTCGGCACAGTTGCACTGTATTCCACATAGATGTATTCGGGGGGATCACATGTATCTCGATGATGGGGTCCATTTGTCCCGGGAGGGGAATGTCTTACTCATAGGAGACTTCATAGCATGGTTAAGGGGTTTGTATAAGCATGACCTTTAGTAGGAGTTTGTGGGGGGGCCGGATAGCCGGTCAACTATCCGGCCTGTGGCGGTAAGGTCATGATCGGTGAGCAGTAATTTCAAGGTCCCTAGAGGGGGGGCGCCACCCACTATGGATGGGAGCGCCCGGGGGGAGGCAGCCATTGGCCCCTCGCACGGGGAGGTGGCACCCACTAAGTATGGGTCGCCTAAGGGAAGACCGCCATAGGCCCCTTCCAGGGGAGGAGGCGGCTAGATGCCCCTCCTACGAATTTCCCGGGGCCGGATATCTGCGACGGCGGATGTGATAGACAGTGTGGGGTGGGGAGGGGGGTCCACGCTACCTTCTTACAGACACCTCACACGAGTCCTCAGACGACCTTTAAGATGGTGTCGAGTTAAAATAGGGGGCCCCCGCAAGACAAGGGAAATTGGAGTTGGCTCAGAGGTACAGTCCTCTGCGCGGCCGCCCTCACATCGTGAGGGGGTGAGTTCTGGTAGTAGGGATCTGACACCGGTTGCGACCTTGCCGTTGGCCCGTAATGCTAGGATGTACAATTTTAATTTAGAAAGTATGCATTTGCAGGATGTTAGACTCGGCTAGGAAAACCTTTGTACTAGAGATTTGTTAAGGTGAGCCAAAGAACATGTCTTCATCGAAATGTAATAAATGAAAATTGTACATGATATGAAACTGTTATTTTAATGTTTTAATTTTGTTTCATATTTTAATAAATACGGCCGGGAGGGTAACTCCCTCCCGCCTTCCAAAAGTTCAGAACTGCGTCCGTCTTCCCATCTTTGGGGATTGTGTTGGGAGGGGGTGACAGGCATCCGGGCCATATGAAAAGGGGCGACCACTCGGTCCCCCGGAACGTATGGTAGGGGGCCCGGATCCCCCCGGGAAACCATTTTGGGCAGGGGGCGTGTCACGGCTGGTATGCCCGAAGTGGCGTAGCAGGGGCGCGCCTTTTCCCGCCCAGGAGGGGTTGTCCTAGACACCTACACCGTTGGCCTCGCCCAGTAGGCATACCGGAGGAGGGTACACGCCCTCCCGAAGAGGAATAAAGAGAGCAGGAATCCGAAGAAGCATCCTCTTGTTCCTGTGCTTGGAAGCTGCACCCACTCGTTGCACGTGAGCCCTCGACGGAACAAGGAGCAATTTTGACCCACCCACCAGCCCCTTATGGCAACGTTAGTACTGCAATAAAGTGATTTGCTTTGATAACATCTTTTCCCTTGTGTAGCGGTTAATAACATGGCAATGTTAGTACTGCAATAAAGTGATTTGCTTGATAACATCTTCTTACCTTGGTTTAGCGGATGATAACGGTCTAAGTTTAATGATGTGATAAATGTCTAGTAGTAGAGACAAATATTGCGATGTACAGTATTATTTTCTCCCTTAGTAGATAAACAAAGGTCGTATTTATTTTTTGGTCAGGCGGTAAGGTCATGATCGGTGAGCAGTAATTTCAAGGTCCCTAGAGGGGGGGCGCCACCCACTATGGATGGGAGCGCCTGGGGGGAGGCGGCCATTGGCCCCTCGCACGGGGAGGCGGCACCCACTAAGTATGGGTCGCCTAAGGGAAGACGGCCATAGGCCCCTTCCAGGGGAGGAGGCGGCTAGATGCCCCTCCTACGAATTTCCCGGGGCCCGGATATCCGCGACGGCGGATGTGATAGACAGTGTGGGGTGGGGTCCACGCTACCTTCTTACAGACACCTCACACGAGTCCTCGGACGATCTTTAAGATGGTGTCGAGTTAAAATAGGGGGCCCCCGCAAGACAAGGGAAATTGGAGTTGGCACAGAGGTACAGTCCTCTGCGCGGCCGCCCTCACATCGTGAGGGGGTGAGTTCTGGTAGTGGGGATCTGACACCGGTTGCGACCTTGCCGTTGGCCCGTAATGCTAGGATGTACAATTTTAATTTAGAAAGTATGCATTCGTAGGATGTTAGACTCGGCTAGGAAAACCTTTGTACTAGATATTTGTTAAGGTGAGCCAAAGAACATGTCTTCATCGAAATGTAATAAATGAAAATTGTACATGATATGAAACTGTTATTTTAATGTTTTAATTTTGTTTCATATTTTAATAAATACGGCCGGGAGGGTAACTCCCTCCCGCCTTCCAAAAGTTCAGAACTGCGTCCGTCTTCCCATCCTTGGGGATTGTGTTGGGAGGGGGTGACAGGCATCCCGGCCATATGAGTACTACAAACATGTATGTGTTGAAGCAGAGGAAATAGCTGCAGAAGAAGACAGTGATTGTTCACTCGGCCAAATTGAAAAAGTTGATGTGTCTAGAGGTGAAGAAATATATGAAGATTATACTGTTCATCCTTTGCATTCCGAAGTAATGGGGAATGCAATTGACTTATTTCAAATGAAAGCAGCAAAAGGAAGTCCCATTAGTGTATGGGAAGAAAGTTTGGAAGCTCGTTGTTTTCCACAGCTATTTCCAACAGGTCGAGGTGGACGATATGACAGTCGACCAGTTCAAATTCCTGCTTATGAATACCGGACTTTAAGATTATATGCTGAAGATTCAAGATTTCGTCAATGCATTCCATATTTGTTTCATCTACTGTATGAAAGTGACTTGTCTGGACTTTCATATGCAGTAAATAATATACTGAAAAGTGGAGCACATCTGCAAAATGTTTCGGCAAGGGACTTTATGGAAAAAGTCAATCTTCAAGATAATAATTTGGAATCTCATCTAATCAATCTCATGGCATGTCAGCGTGGTACAAACGAGTATTGGTACCGTCGTCATGGGGAATTGAAATGTATGCTAAGAAACTTAGGAACTCCTACATGGTTCCTCACTCTTAGCTGTGCTGAGTATGCATGGGACGACTTACTTGAATTTCTACGGTAAATGCTAATATACAAAATATAGAATTGAAAACACCAGGAGAACTGTGTTCTTTGGATCCAGTGAATGTATGCAGATATTTCAATCATAGATTTGAAGCTATGATGTCTGTTATTACCAATAAAAAAATCCTCCTCTTGGAGAGGTTTTGGATTTCTTTTGGAGAAAGGAGTATCAAGCGAGAGGTGCTCCTTATATACATATGTTGTTGTGGATTAAAGATGCACCCAAATTTGGATCAGATTCGGATGAAACAGTGATGAGTTTCATTTAAGAGTTTGCAACATGTGCTGTTCCTAAAAGTACTGAAGAAAACAATTTAAGGCAACAAGCTTTACGCTTCCAATCCCATCGGTGTGGGAAGTACTGTCGTCAAAAATTCAAAAACAAGAAAAAGTTCTACATAAAATGTCGTTTTGCTTTTCCATGACCAGTGATTTCTAAGGGAAGAGTAAATAATTTGATGTCATCTCTACGACATACTGTGATGAGGAAATCACCCAAAAATACATACAATTTAAAAAGAAACGGAGAGTCCAAGTACATCAACGACTACAACCCAGTGATTTTGTCCATGTGGAATGCTAACATGGATATTCAGTTCGTTGCTGACAACTCTATCGCTGTTGCTCGATATGTGACATCTTACATCACAAAAAAAGAAAAGACTGAACTAAAGGAAATGTGGGAGGACATTTCACATGAAAAGAGTCTAAGCAAGAAATTATACAGTTACAGTCTGAAGATGTTGTCGCATCGAGAAATTGGAGCATATGAATGTTCTGATCGGTTATCATCAGCAAGTCTCTATGCCAAATCGAGAACAATCATTTGGGTGAGTCTAGGTCTTGCTGCAACACGAAACCGAGTTTTGAAATCTGTACAAGAAATTGAGTATTTGGCAGAGAAAGAACCAAATAGTACAGATATTTTGAAGACAAGCATGTTGGATACATACTATCCAAATAGAAGTAGTCACCCTATTTGTATGAAGTTCTGCAAAACTATAGTTATAAAAGGAACATCACAGAAGATATCAATAATGGAAAATATGCTGTCATTGGAAATGAAGAATGTCTAGTGAAGCAGAAAAAAGGCCATTTGATTAATCATCGAAAAATGAGTTGTGAATCTCCATACAAAAGAGAATTTTACTATTTAGCTCTTTTGCAACTTTTTAAGCCATGGCGTATAGAAGAGGAACTACTTGGAGATTTTCTCTGTTACAAAGATTCTTTTAACCCCTTCGATGCTGATGACTGAACGGTTCCGTCATCAGCGTCGGTGGAGCTGTGCTGATGATGGAACCGTTCCGTCATGACTCTGCCCGCGCAAGGCGGAGTCAGCATGGGCGGGGAATTCATGCCGCACGGATGCTGTTAATGCAACGAAGGATACCATAGAATGTCCTGTTTTTCCAAATTATCTGCAAATGTTGAATGAAGAAATAGAGCAAGAAGCCACAATTGCTGAAGAGATTGCCAGAAACTGTTCTCAAGATAGTCAGAGTTCTACTTCATTGAGTCAGGATTCACTAGGAGGACCAATTATCCAACATGAAGCTGCCACTGCCATGGATGAGGTGGAAAGAGCTATGGAACAAGCTCAAGAGGATGTAGTTAACTTAGAAGATTTGGTAAAGCAACTAATCGTTGAGCAGAAAAAGATATATGATGAAGTTACAGAACAGATTGAACATGGATTCAGACATGAGAAAAAAGAGTGCTCATGTACATCATTTGAGCCTGTCCGACTGTACGTAAGTGGAGAAGCGGGGACAGGAAAAAGTTTTCTAATTAAAGCAATTTCAACTTATCTGCAGAAAAGGACTGATTCACTGCTGTCTTGTGTTGTAACTGCTCCAACTGGACTGGCAGCACATAACATTAAAGGGATTACTCTACATCGTTTACTGATGATGCCAGTTGAGCATGATAATAAATTGCATTACAACAAGTTATCTGGAGATGCATGTTCTGAAGTTTCAAGAGTCCTGAAGAAAATGAAACTTCTTATCATTGATGAAGTAAGCATGGTCTCAAATCTAATGCTTGCTTTTGTGCATTTGAGAATGCATGAAATTCTTAGAACAGAGTATGATGTGTTATTTGGAGGAAAACACATTATTGTTTTTGGAGATCTATTGCAGTTGACTCAAGTAAAAGGACAACCAGTGTTTAAAATGCTCACGCATGAAGATACCAGGAAATCCCTTGGAAGCATTGGAAACATTAATATATGGCTAAATTTCAAATATGCAGAACTGTTTCAAAATATGCGACAGGCAAAGGATGAAGATTATAAAAAAATTCTACAAGATGTAAGAATCAGAAAAGTAAGCGAGCATGCAAAAGAAGGTTTACATGCACGATTAATTTCAAATTTGTATCCAAATGAAAACATTCTTCCAGAGAATGTTTTTAAGAAAATTACTGAGAACAAATCTGGAATATGTTTGATGCCAACTCTGCAAGAATGTTCCATCTTCAACAACAAAATGTTAGAGTCAGAAAATGAAGAGATTGTAAAACTAGAAGCAATAGATAAAATTGAGCATATGGGAGCAACAATTATTTTGTCAGAAAATTTGAAAACAAAATTGGATTCATTAGAGAAGAGTATATCTAAAACAGCTGGTTTTGAAAAGACTCTGAATGTGTGTTTTAATTGTCGTATCATTTTTGAGAAGGAATTTAAATGTTGAAAGAGGTCTGGTAAATGGAGCAATGGGTCATGTTGTTGATTTTATGAATTATAGAAATAGAGATGGAATTGAATTTTTTAAAATTTAATTTGATGGCATTGAGCAAGTACAACAAATCAGTCGTTGTTCTGCTAGATTTTTGCTTGTAAAAGACTTATATGTTCACCGAAAAACAGTTTCCTGTTTGTTTGGCATATGCGGTGACAATTCATAAATCTCAAGGTTTAAGTGTAGATAGTGCTTTGGTGAACATTGGAAGTTCTGTGTTTAAGGAGGGTATGGCATATGTGGCATTATCACGAGTCAGAACTTTATCTGGATTGTATTTGATTAAGTGTGATGACACAAAGATTTGTGCAGATCTAGATTGTGTTAAAGAATAAAATAGGTTAAGAAGAGAGTATGCTCCACATTTGCCTCAATATCCTCTGTTTGAAAAACGTGTGGTAGGCTGAAAAAGAAGAAATGAGAATAATTGCAGTGAGGTAGTAGCAAAAAGACAAAAAGTAGATGAAACTGTTATTCAAAACAGAAAGAAAAAGGATTCTGATGAAAATGTTGTTGGATTTCAGTTTGAAAACAGTTCTGGTGTCAACTGCTATGCTAATGCAGTTGTTAATGTTGTTTTTTTTCTTCAAACTTTACAAGAACAGATTGTTGAAAATCGGGATCAAAGATTGTGTGGTTTATTGAATTCTGTGTTTGAGAAATGTAGTAGTGATAGAGCAAAAAAAGAAAGTGTAACAGATATTCGAAATATTTTAGATATGTGTTCTGGTCAAGATAAATTTTCACAGAACATGCAGCAGGATTGTCAGGAATTTTAAATGTATATGTTTGGTGTTTTGGAAGATGAAGGTGTAGATGTAGATAATCTTTTTAGCTTTTCTTATCAATGGCAGCATGACTGCCACAACTGTAGTTCATCAAGTACTACTAGAATAGACACTGAAAGATTTATATATTTGACTTTACCAGACTGTAAATCAGTGTCATTTAAAAATCTAGTTAAAGCAGTAGATCATATTATGGTGTTTACCCAATGTAAGTGTCCAATGCTATCCACATTATTTATACAAAGTTATGGTCAGTGTATCATTTTAGTTTTCCAACGATGTAGACCTGATGGAACTAAATTGACAACTTGTATCAAAAATTATGTGGCCTCTCAGTTATCAATATCAGGAAGAACCTTTACAACTGTAGCTATTATTTATCATGACGGTCCTTCGACAACATCAGGACATTATACATGCTACTTAAAATGTCAAAAAGGTTGGAGTTACTGCAATGATTCTCATTTGACTTATAAACAACGTTTGCCTTATGACTTTAAAAATTCTTACCTAGTGTTTTTAAAACCAAAGTTTTAGTAAAGGTAATTGGGCTTTGAAGACGGGAGTAGTTAATAAAAGTTAGTTAGTTAGTTAGTCTAATGTTTAAAATTAATTATCTCATATAGGTACTGTAACTGGATCTCATAGTAAAAAATGCTCATATATCTAACATGATTTGGCCGTAAGGAAAGTGTAAGGTATGATGTTCTTAGATCTTTTTTTCATAGGAAGTCGATGAAATGGGAAGTTATAGAGAACAGCAGACTTTTTTTCCACCAAAAGGACCTTCCCTATCTTCTATTTGGCCTCAAGGAAAAGTAAGTGAATCAAAGATAGTGTACATATATGATTTGTAAGTTTTTATGTTTTTTTTAACACAATCTTTTAGATTGTGTTTTTTTTCCCGCTGTTATATGATGAAGAGTTTGAACTCACTAATATAAGTGAAATTCAATATATTCTGAGAACAGCAAAAATAAATAATGTAACATATTGTATAAGTCATTCTATAGTTTGCAGTGTGTAATTTATATTGTATTCCCATTGTCTCACACTCATTTTCCTTTTTCCACCCTTATTTAGCTCTCTTTACTCACTTACACTGCCTTTTTTCACTTTGTTTCATCGCTGTTCCTTTACTCCACTTCATTCACAACTCCTCAATCCAATTTCAACTGTCTGCATTTCCTCTCTCCCTTCCACCACTTTTCAGCTTTCTCACATTCTCTCAGTACCACTGCTTTAGTTCTCTTCCCCTCTCTTTCCTTCTTTTGCTCCTTTACTCTTTTTCCTTTCTCACTCATTATACTGCAGTACACTTAGTCCGTCCCTTTGTCTTTCTGTGTACTTACTTTCTCACTCCTTTTTCCTCTATCGTTCTATATTAACCTCATTCCTTTCATCCCTTCACTCTGTGACTCCCCTTCAATCACTCTCAGTCATCTTCCATTCCTCTTTCTTATTAATGGATCCTCATTTAGACTCCTTTCCTTTTCACTCATTTTCCTTTTACTTTCTTCTCTTTCCTGATTTCGTTTTGGTATCTCACTTTTAGTATCTTACCTATCTTCAGTAATTTGTTCTCTTTCTATTTCTTTTTCCCTCTTGTTTGTATTTCTACATTACTTTACTTCTGTTTTTGTATCCTTCACTATTGCTTTATTTCTTAGTACACTTTTTTTGATTTTTTACCTCTTGACCTGTTTCTTCTATTTTAAAATATATATTTACCTAATTATAACTTGTTTTTTCTTTTGTCTTTCACAGATACAAAGTGTAGTTTAAAGATGCAAGTAAGTTTTCATTAATTATATGGTAAGTGTGACTACAAAATGTAGTTTGTCATCACCCTTGGCTTTAACCTCACTACTGTTCTCTCACCCTAACTCACCCCTGTTTCCTTACCCTGCTTCCCTCACTTATTCTTATCCTCCATATTTACTTCTCTTTTCCTTACTTTCCTACCACATTCAACTTCTTTCAGTGCCCCTGCTAACCCACACTCCCTCACTTTCCTTTTTTTCTAGTTCACTTAGTCCCTTTCTGACACTCCTTCCTTTACTCTCTCTGTTCTTTCTTTCTGTCACTCCCCAAGTCTTACCCTTATTCACTTTTATCCACCCTCTTTCACTCCTCTTTACTTACACTTACTGCTATTTTCTTTCCCTCCGTCACCACTGTTCCTTTTCTCTGGTTCCGTCACCACCTGTCATTCCCCATCCTTTACTCTCCTTCCTTTTACTTTCATCACCCATTCACATTCTCCCAGAACATCTGCTTTAGTTTTCTTTCTCTTTCTTCTCTTCTTTTGCTCCCTTATTCATTTTCCTTTTCTCAGTTACTTCCTCTTATAACTTTTCTCTGTTTTACTATCTATTACACAGTCCCTCTGTGTTTCTCCCTCTAGCTCTCTTTCTCTTTACACCACTCTATTTGTCCCCATTCCTCATTCTCACTCTTTCATTTATTTTTTAATTTTTTTTGTGGGTGCGCTGACGGGACGCGCCCCAGTACGCGCACCGGGAGTGCTCAAGAGTGAAATATAAAAAAAAATGAATATACTTAAAAAAAAATATATTATATTAATATACAATGTAGGATTCATTTTTAGAAAGACATACCTTTCTAAGCTATAGATATTTGTGAAAAAATAACCTTAGAAATTCACTAAAAAACATATAGGTATGAGGCCCTATAAAAAGTTAGGAATTAGCAGTTAAAAAACCTATGAAATTCACAGAAAAAAACATTGGTTTCACACCAGTTATAGTTAGGAATTAGCATTTAAAAAACCTACTAAATTCACTGAAAAAAACAGAGGTTTCAGATCAGTTATAGTTAGGAATTAGCATTTAAAAAACCTATGAAATTCACTGAAAGAAACAGAGGTTTCACACCAGTTATAGTTAGGAATTAGCATTTAAAAAACCTATTAAATTCACTGAAAAAAACAAAGGTTTGACACCAGTTATAGTTAGCTGGAAATTTTACTGACATAAAACCATTGAAATTCCCACGTTATAGTTATTTGGACTCACTATAACTTGCGCGCCTGCAATGCACTGCTGATGACGTCACATATTACAACACTCATGACATGGTCAGTGACATCACTCATGACATCACTGATGACACCATCCTTGTGACAGAGTGACAGACCTCCTTTCAGTGTAATGTAATCCTTGAAACACATATTCAAAAATAGAAACTAAAATTTTCAAAAAAATTGAGATACCCATACCAGTTACAACAACCAATTAAGAATTTCAACCAACTATATACACATCCACTCATTCACCAACAGTTCTATATAGTCACTCATACATATACTCACTCATCATATGGAGTGATACACCTATACATCCTGTTACACACCAACAGTCATCCAAAAGTTACTCACACACATACTCACACATGCAAATAAACTATTGAACAGCCATGTATTTGCATATACAGCTATACACCCACTACCACCTTACTTCTAAGGAATCTTACAAATACTTACTCTCTAAAACAATCACTTATAGAAAGACATACTTATTTAAACAGGAACTCTTTCAATCTCTCACTCTCACATATACTCACTAATATACATCAATACTCACATATACTAGATTAAAACAAATGTAGTTACTGATAAAGACACTTGTGAGACAGTCATTCACTCACTAACACACACATATCCACACTCATCCACCCATACAGTCCTGCGCATATTCTGTCTTCAAAACACATACAGTGAGTCAGTCATTGATGCATCTATGTGCTAAGTAATACCCCCACCAAACCATACAGACACTCATACTGATACTAAAAAAACATCTAATAACCCATATACACACACATGTAGCTACTCACCAACCTATGCAGCCACTTATACATAAAGTCAAACACTGATACATATATTTAAATGTTTAAACATTACTCGCTAATATATGTATTCACTAAGATACACGTAATAAGCCAGTTAACCAATCAATTTTTTTTAAAAACATCCATTTAGACACTTACTTAAACATTTATTCTTCCATCGACCATGTCCCTGTGGTCACTGACCATGTCATGAATGATGTAATATGTGACATCATCAGCAGTGGATTGCGGGTGCACGATATATAGTTAGTGCAACTAACTATATATGGAATTTCCATAGTTTTGTGTGAGTAAAATAAGGTTTTGTAAATGCTAATTCCTAACTATATATGGTCTATAACCCATGTTTTTTTCAGTGAATTTTCAAGGTTTTGTAAATGCTAATTCCTAACTATATATGGTCTATAACCTATGGTTTTTTCAGTGAATTTCAATGGTTTTTTAATAGCAAATGGAAGGCGCCAACCCCCATCGGGGAATGGCGTCGTTAGTGGCAGCCAAAGGGCCGACCCGGAGCCGGGTCACTTCCGGGTTGCGTGACCCGGAAGTGAGCGTCGCGTCAGGACCAATGGGAACAAAGGACGAGGTACGCCCCGGAAGTGTTAGTAGGGCGCAAGGCTTAAAAGCCCGCGACCTGCCTAGAGGCCCCCTCTTTGTACGCTGATCATCCAGGAGTCGGACGTCTCCAAGAGAAGACATCGTGGGAGCATCGCGTTGGAGCATACAGTGAGAGTTACCCCGACTCGTGGTTTAGGTTAGCGGGCCTTGCTGTGTGTGCTAGATTTCCTTGCAGCCTTTTACAGCATTATGTGCTTAGTTTCTGGATTTAAATGTTGTTGGCAGGGGGGGGGTTTGCAGCGGTAAATCCTCGTGTCCGGGGGGGAGGGCGAGCGCTGGCGCTCGATCATTCGATTTCCTGGGGCCCGGGCACATCCGTGGCGCGGTGGGCCTAAAAAGCCGTTGCGTCTCTCGATAAGTTTTTTAACGTTGTTTTCTTTAAGTGCAGGATGCCGTCGAAGAAGGTACCGAAGGGTAAACAACCCGCAGCCAAGAAGGAGGAATTCCTTGCCTTTAAGGAGCTGCTGGAGTTCACAAGAGAGAAGGGCATGGATTGGGTACTTAAGAATATGAGAGACGGGGCTAAAGCAGATGCGAACTCTCAGGAGGAGAGGGGGAGAGGCAAAAGAACGAAGCAGACCCCAGAAAAGCTTAGAAGATCGGCAAGAGGAAAGCGGTCTAGGCCAACGGATTCACGACCAGTATCACCAGGTGAGGAGGAGGCGCCAGAGGCAATTGATTCGAACTCAGGCGCAGAAAACGACACAGATGACGCCGATGGGCAGTATGAGGCAACTAGGCCTACGCTGATAGGAGGGTTCCCCGTCACTTCTGTGGGGGGGTCCGGTCCGCACGGTATGTTACCGCCAGTAGTGGCACAGCCGGGTAGCGGAGTGTCGCAAGTTTGGGTTCAGCCCGGGGGGGTCGCTCAGTTACCAGGGATGCAATTATATGGGTCACATGGTCAGGCGATAGGTAGCAGCCCGGTGAGCTCAATGTTTCCTGCTTACTCAGCTCACGGGTCCCCCTTAGCGATGACCGCTTTCTCTAATCTAGGGTGTCCAAGTCAGGGCTCAAGGGCGAATGCAGTGGGTGAGGTTCCGGGTCCCTCTAATGGCCATATGCAGGGAGGGTTTGGGGGGCAACCAGCTGGTTCCCCATTATTAGCCTTCAGCCCTCTAATGTTTGGTTCTTCCTCGATGACCTTATCGCCATCCGCAGGGATAACTTGGCATGTGCCAGCAGATATGAAGGACAGGATACTCAGAGGCGAATACATAGAAGTGTTCGACCTTATCAACGCGGGGGTGGCGGCCGGAAAGCCCAAAGCCGGAAAGGAGGGAGATTACAATCAGAAGAAATCATGGGTAGAATGGTCCATGAAGAATTGGATCATGGGATTTGCAATATATGCCGCTGTTATGCTTGAAAAATATCCTGTGTTAGGCCCACAAATGATGAGTTATATATCATTGATACATGGAGCGGCAACGGAGTTTCCAGGCCAGGGGTGGCTGAAATACGATAAAATGTTCAGGCAGATGAAGGCAGTTCACCCGGGTATAGCATGGGACCAACGGGAGATTAATTTGTGGCATACAGTCTTTTATTCCACCCCTTCAACGCCTACCCCTGTGCCCTCAACTCAGGGCCAGTCCTTTCGGACTGACAAAGGGATCGGTGAGAAAAAACAGGCCTGCTGGCAGTTTAATAGAAATGAGTGTACCAGGGGGGTCTCGTGTAAATTCAAACACTGCTGTTCCTACTGCGGGGGTACCTCTCATCCCGAGATTAGGTGTTTTAAGAAAACCAGTAACCCCAAAGAACAAGCCAGCCACAGTGCCCCAAAAGGAAAGCCAGCTAAGACCCCCGACAAAACTACCAACTCCAATTAAACGGCATGTCCTGACACACCTCCTCAGTAAATACGATAATCTTGGGGAGGCTCAATTCCTACTGCAGGGTTTTACAATTGGCTTTCGCATCCCGTCTTCAGCCCCACCTTCCAATGTCCCACCTCGCAATCAGAGCTCAGTGTTGCGAAATATGGAGGCAGCTCGAGAAAAGATCATGAAGGAGGTAGCGTTGGGGCGGGTTGGGGGTCCTTTCACAGAACCACCTACCCATAATCTGGTTTGCTCCCCTTTGGGTCTAGTTCCGAAAAAAGAGGAGGGTAAATTCCGTCTGATCCATAATCTGTCGAGTCCCCCAGGGCTTTCAGTCAACGATAAGTTAGATCCGGATCTGTGCTCAGTGAAGTATACCAAATTTGACACGGCTATTGAGAAATTGCAGGCATTAGGGGAGGGAGCTCTAATGGCTAAAGCCGATATTGAATCAGCCTTTCGATTACTGCCCGTGCACCCGGACGACACCAGGTTCTTGGGCTTCACATTCGACGGTAACTATTTTCTGGATTTGTGCATGCCTATGGGGTGTTCTATTGCCTGTGCAGTTTTCGAGACTTTCGCAAGGTTCCTAGAATGGGCGGTTGAGCAGTTTCTGACCTCGGACAACTCACATGCTGTAGTCCACTACCTGGACGATTTTCTGTTCATGGGTCCCGAGGGTTCCCAGTCGTGCAGGAAGGCCCTGCTGGGCTTCCAGCGCTTGGCTGAGGCGCTCGGAGTACCTTTGGCGGCGGAAAAAACCGAAGGCCCGACCACGTGTTTGACCTTCCTGGGCATAGAAATCGATACGACAGCAGGAGTGTGCAGGCTGCCAAAAGTCAAGGTCGATGCCTTTAGGGCCGCTATTGATGGCTGCCTGGGGGCAAGGAAGGTAACCTTACATCAGCTACAAGTTCTTCTGGGTCAACTAAACGTTGCTCTGCGGGTCATTCCTATGGGCAGGGCCTTCTCCAGGAGTATAGCGAGGGCGATGTCTGGACTGCGGGCCAAACACCACAGAGTGAGGCTCTCAGCCACAGTTAGAGAGGATCTTATGATTTGGAAAAGTTTTTTGAGGGACTTCAATGGCACGGTATTATGGCGAGCAGCCTGTTCTTCTAATACGGATCTTGAGCTGTTCACCGACGCTGCAGGTAGTATTGGTTTCGGAGCTATATTCGGTCAAAAATGGTGTATGCAGTGCTGGCCAGATGACTGGATCAAGCGAGGCCTGACTACTAACATTTCCTTCCTTGAACTTTTCCCCATAGTGGTGGCTTTGCACTTGTGGGGAGATCTGCTGGCAAACAAGAGTATAGTATTCTGGTCAGACAATATGTCCGTAGTCATGGTGATTAATAGCCAGAGGGCCACCTGTACTTGGGTACTAAGGTTGTTGAAGGAATTGGTTTTGCAATGCCTGAGCCATAATGTCCAATTCACTGCTAAACATGTTCCAGGTGTCGAAAACAAAGCGGCTGATGCATTGTCTCGTTTTAAGTTGACAGAGTTCCGGGAGCATTGGCCCCAGGCGGAGACGTCAATGTCAGCCTTCCCAGCGGAGCTATGGAAGTTTGGTGCCCCACAGCCCCCAAGTTGATATCTGCATCCTTGGCTCCAAGGACCATGAGTATGTATCAGAGGTCATGGGAGTCGTATATGGCATACCTGAGGGGTGTGGGTGTAGCGGACATCTTTGCCCCCCAGAGTGTATTAGGCTTCATCGTGCAGCAGAAAGAGCAAGCGAAGTCGGTAGCATTCATGAAAAGGCAGCTGTCGGCTTTAGCATTTTATGCGGGTCTACGGGGGGTGTCTGATCCGACTAAAGACCAGAGAGTTAGAAGAGCAATGAGAGGTTGGGAGCGCCTAGCGCCCGGGGAGAAAGATTGTAGGAGGCCGATAAACGTTGAAAAACTGATAAAAATCTTAGGAGCTCTCCCTTTCGTATGTTTCTCCCAGTATGAGACACAGTTGTTCCGGGTGGCCTATACCTTGGCCTTTTGTGGGGCTCTGAGAATTTCAGAATTACTCCCGGCATCTAAATCAGATAGGGAAGGGGGTCTGAGGTGCTCTGATATAATCGAGTCCAAAGGTGTCCTACGGCTAAGGGTGCGGAGATCGAAAACGGATCCGCTGGGTAGAGGTACCTGGTTACAACTGGGTAGAGTAGAGGGTGAGCCCTTTTGTCCGGTCAATTTGCTGAGGGTATTTCTCCAAGTCAGGCACCAGGGAACTGATGATAGACTCTTGAGTCATGAGAATGGGTTACCCCTTACCAGGTTCCAGTTCACTCGGGTAGTAAAAATGGCCTTGGCACGGATCGGAGTGGATCCGGCCGAATTTACATCACATTCGTTTAGAATTGGAGCAGCGACAACGGCTGCGGGCCTAGGCCTACCCGAACAGGTAATCAAAAGGTTGGGTCGCTGGAAATCATCTTGTTATGAACGTTATATCCGCCCGCAATTAGTCTGACGTATCTTTCGCTTGCGTGCCTTTTTGTAAGAATCGACTGCCTGTATCTCTTCACATTTACTCTTCATTTACTTTAGGTACCTCCCTTAAGAGAACCCAAATCTGTTGGTGCGCCCACTCCTTCATTCGCAGGGCCGGGGCGCACTTCGAAAAGACACTCAGGGACAGGGTGACCATGATGCGAGGTTGTGATCATCATTGGGTGGGAATAGGCGGGCAGCGCCTAGCGGACGTCCCGAGGGATGTAAAAGCGGCTCTGGCAAAAGGCATGCCTTCGCCAGACGTATTCGTGTTGCACTGCGGAGGCAACAACATGATTCCAGGCGGGAGGAGAGAAGTGAAGGAATCCCTGTTTTCTACCCTAGCAGCAATCAAAAACATTTTCCCAGAAGCTATAGTACTGTGGTCGGAAGTCATCCCGAGACTCGCGTGGGCTCGGGGCGCACCCATGAAGGCAATAAACAGATCTGTCAAAAGACTGAACCAATCGGTGGCGGAAATCCTGAAACAATCGAGTATTAAAGCGATTCGCCATAAATTAATTCAGGCAGAAAGGCCGGAGTTATATGCAAAGGACGGAGTCCACTTGTCGGAGGCGGGTATGGAGATATTTATAGAAACAGTCCTAGGAGCCGTCTCCGAAGCTCTTGAGCGCAGGGGGGGGAGGTCGAGTCCGCCAGTAAGCTCCTCGTCCTGTGGCGGGGTTCCGGACAAGAATACCACGGGAACTTCTTGTCTAGAGACAGTTAACTCTGAACAGGTTTGCTAAATCAGTATGGACTCTGGGCTGGCGGGAGAGTTGGGGCCGACCTGCTGGTGGCCTTGGCTTTTCAGCCCTACCCCAGAGGCCGCTGGTTGCCCAAGTGGGCGCTTTCCTCACCTGCGGCTCTGTTGACCAGAAGGGGGTTAACGTATGGGGCAGGTGATCTGGATTGTGGCCTGCTGGCGCAACCCTGAAGTCAAATAAAAGGCCCAGTGGAATGGGCGGTGAATGTATATATTGTATTATAAGTGCAAGTTTATTCCTAAATACTGTATTTGAATATGTACGAATAAATAAAGAGAATTGGTGGGTCAATGAGGTAATTGACCAGAGAACTTAAATTTTAATAAACAAGCAGCACACTGCAGAAAATCAAGTACGACTCCCGAGTTTGATGTGGGGTTGGGTCCTTGTAAAGCATGCAGTGTGGTGGGGGGGAGAATGCACTTTGTCTGCCATCTATGGAAGGCGCCAACCCCCATCGGGGAATGGCGTCGTTAGTGGCAGCCAAAGGGCCGACCCGGAGCCGGGTCACTTCCGGGTTGCGTGACCCGGAAGTGAGCGTCGCGTCAGGACCAATGGGAACAAAGGACGAGGTACGCCCCGGAAGTGTTAGTAGGGCGCGAGGCTTAAAAGCCCGCGACCAGCCTAGAGGCCCCCTCTTTGTCCGCTGATCATCCAG
This sequence comes from Lissotriton vulgaris, assembly GCF_964263255.1. Lineage (NCBI taxonomy): Eukaryota > Metazoa > Chordata > Amphibia > Caudata > Salamandridae > Lissotriton > Lissotriton vulgaris. The sequence continues at coordinate 1,015,375,738 of NC_141696.1, read as the reverse complement.
GAGTCGGACGTCTCCAAGAGAAGACACCCACCCACCCATCCCTATTAATAAGGATTCGATTAGGGCAGTAGCGGGGTTCCGGACAAGAATACCACGGGAACTTCTTGTCTAGAGACAGTTAACTCTGAACAGGTTTGCTAAATCAGTATGGACTCTGGGCTGGCGGGAGAGTTGGGGCCGACCTGCTGGTGGCCTTGGCTTTTCAGCCCTACCCCAGAGGCCGCTGGTTGCCCAAGTGGGCGCTTTCCTCACCTGCGGCTCTGTTGACCAGAAGGGGGTTAACGTATGGGGCAGGTGATCTGGATTGTGGCCTGCTGGCGCAACCCTGAAGTCAAATAAAAGGCCCAGTGGAATGGGCGGTGAATGTATATATTGTATTATAAGTGCAAGTTTATTCCTAAATACTGTATTTGAATATGTACGAATAAATAAAGAGAATTGGTGGGTCAATGAGGTAATTGACCAGAGAACTTAAATTTTAATAAACAAGCAGCACACTGCAGAAAATCAAGTACGACTCCCGAGTTTGATGTGGGGTTGGGTCCTTGTAAAGCATGCAGTGTGGCGGGGGGGAGAATGCACTTTGTCTGCCATCTATATCAAAAGCTTTAAAATGTCAAGTACGTGGTAGGTAAAAACATTTTCGTGTCTATGCACACTGATGTGCTTTGAACGCTGCCCCCTCCCCCCCTCTTTTCTTTTAGGAGTATTCTCTCTTTGCAGATAGTGAAGGGTAGGTAACGCAGGCCTTTGCCCCCGTTGTAATCCGTCGTGCCTGCTTCCCTCTCCATTTGATTGATTGTTATCCAAGCATTTACTGTTTTAGAATTGGTTCTCTTTGGTTCATTCTCTATTTACAAACAAGCACAGAGTCGCAATACTCTGTTTAGTCTTTGCAGATAGTGAAAAATTGTTAGAAACAACAAAAGAAATCAAGCAAAATCAGTAGGCCACTAACGGGATCTCTTTTTGACCTCGCTAAAATAGAAACATTAGGAACAACCCCTCATGAGAAATATGAAACTAGTGCGAGGAACTGAGCTCGACGCCATGATGGCTGCAAGACAGCTCAGCTCCGCCGCCCACCCCGCCCAAAACAACGACAAACCCTATGCAAATATTATAAATATATACAACACACCAGCAAAGTAACAGGGTAAAACGTTTTATTAAATAACTATTTACATGGCAGCCTGCTGCAACATCGATCCAAACAAGCCTTTGTATTTGGGGCTCAAAATCAACCATCAATAGTAAGATTTTCATAGGTGAGTGTAGGTTCATGGTTTTCCATCCACAGACTAAAAGCCTGGAGTGGGAATGAAAGAACAATAACTAGGTAAGAAGGAAGGCAGAGGCTGTGGGAAGGACTCTGGATATGGTATGTTGATTGGTCCCTGAGATGCTTCGATGTCACTGCCTTGCACAAATGGCATAAGTCCTGGATGTTGGGTGCCATAGTTGAGGGTTCCGAGCAGCGCTTGTAACACTGTCTGAAGCTTATTTGCACCTGCTGCAGCTTCACTATTCTCAAAGTAAGTGGGGGCTGTTTGTGGACCTGACTGCATTGGAAAACAATGTGATGCAGTGCCTCCCTGAACCGCTTGACGGAGGCCCCCGAAGGGCGGTGTGATGGCGCGGACTCGGAGGGGACGCTTGGCTCCTGCCCCTCCCCAAGTCTTGTTGCCCTGGTGTGGCCTAAGATCGCCCCCGACATAGGCGGCCGGCTCCCGGGGTCAGGCGGAACTTTTTGCCTTTTAGTGACTCTTCCATTCTGGACCTTGTCCCACAATCCGTTTGACCTGAAGACACGTCCTGCGGTGCCCTGGTCCGACCATCACATATACCTGTGCCAGGAGACGGCGTGGGGTGCACTAGAAGGGAGAGGCGGCGCGAACCAGCCTCCCCCACCTCCCCAGGTGGAGGTTTCTCAGCTACACCCCAGCGCTTCACTCGACCAGCTGACTTGCGCCCGCTCTTGCGACACAGTGCCTCGCTCGGCCAGCTGAATTGCGCCTGCTCTTGCTATGACAATGTCTCACCTGCCATCCAACGGAATTGCACCCAATCTTGCGGTACAGAGACAGACGGCTGCTACGGAGCTCACGAAATGGCGGTCGGCTCCACAGACTTGGGCCTGGCCTGCAAGGATGGCTCTGGGCAACCGTGGAACTCGGACGCTTCACTGCTAGGGCATGGGCCCCATTCCCAAAAGAGTCACCTCAGCCTTGAAGATTCTACAACAGTCACCGGGACCCCCGACTCCCGCAGACTTACGGTGGGGAGCAACTGCCATGATTGCTCGCGTAATGGCCACGACGTAGCCACGGGGTACTCTCATGCTGATGCCAGCTTCAGTCTGAAACATCCAGAAACACTGTAGACTACCAATTCCTCATGACATCACTGCTGACACCATCCAGTGAATGTGTGTCTTTTTGAAAAATAAATATGTTTTATATATGTATATGAAAAAGGTCGATGGAAGAATAAATGTTTAAGTAATTGTCTAAAAAGATACTTAAAAAAAAAGATTGGTTAACTGGCTTATTAAGTGTATCTTAGTGAATACATATATTAGCGAGTAATGTTTAAATATTTAAATATATGTATCAGTGTTTCACTTTGTGTATAAGTGGCTGCATGGGTTGGTGAGTAGATACATGTGTGTGTATATGGGTTATTAGATGTTTTTTTAGTATCAGTATGAGTGTCAGTATGGTTTGGTGGGGGTATTACTTAGCACATAGCTGCATCAATGATTGACTCACTGTTTGTATATGTTTTGAAGACAGCATATGTGCAGGACTGTATGGGTGGATGAGTGTGTATATGTGTGTGTTAGTGAGTGAATGGCTGTCTCATTAGTGTCTTTATCAGTAACAAGATATGTTTTAATCTAGTATTTGTGAGTATTGATGCATATAAGTGAGTATATGAGAGAATGAGAGATTGTAAGAGTTCCTTTTTTAATAAGTGTGTGTTTCTATAAGTGATTGTTTAAGTGAGTAAGTATGTGTAAGTATCCTTAGAAGTAAGGTAGTAGTTTGTGTATAGTTGTATATGCAAATAAATGGATGTTCAATAGTTTATTTGCATGTGTGAGTAACTTTTGGATGACTGTCGGTGTGTAACAGGATCTATAGGTGTATCACTACATATGATGAGTGAGTATATGTATGAGTGACTATATAGAACTGTTGGTGAATGAGTGGATGTGTATATAGATGGTGTAATTTCTGAATTGGTTGTTGTAACTGGTATGGGTATCTCCATTTTGTGGAAAATTTTAGTTTCTATTTTTGAATATGTGTTTCAAGGATTACATTACACTGAAAGGAGGTCTGTCACTCTGTCACAAGGATGGCGTCATCAGTGATGTCATGAGTGATGTCACTGACCATGTCATGAGTGATGTAATATGTGACGTCATCAGCAGTGCATTGCAGGCGCGCAAGTTATAGTGAGTCCAACTAACTATAACGTGGGAATTTCAATGGTTTTATGTCAGTAAAATTTCCAGCTAACTATAACTGGTGTCAAACCTATGGTTTTTTCAGTGAATTTAATAGATTTTTTAAATGCTAATTCCTAACTATAACTGGTGTGAAACCTATGGTTTTTTCAGTGAATTTCATCGGTTTTTTTAAATGCTAATTCCTAACTATAACTGATGTGAAACTTATGTTTTTTTAATATTTTTTTTAATGAATCCTATATTGTATATTTATGTAATACTATTTTTTATATGTATATTCTTCATTTTTATTTTTTTAATTTTTTTGCCCTGGAGCGCTTCCGGTGCGCGTACCTGGGAGCGCGCCGCTCAGTGCAATCTTACGGTGCGCCCCGGTGTGCGTACCGGGGAGCGTCCCGTTACTGCTATTGCCGAGAACGAAAACATCATCGTGACATCTCGCGTAGTCACGTCCGCGTGATACGCACAGCGTAAGCGCACCCGGAAGCAGCCACACGCATACAAACGCGCTACGTAAGCGCCCCGGGGTGCGCCCCATGTCGCGTAGCGTGAGCACGTCGGGTCATGTGACCTGAAAATAACACTTTTCATTGGTTCAGACCAGATTTGGTTTCCAAATGATGAAGGCCCGAGTCATGTGACCAGAAAATAACACTTTTCATTGGTTCGGGACAGTTTTGTTTTCCAAATGATGAAAGCCCCCACCTATTTTCCTCGTTCTCACTTTGTACTTTGAGTGAGGAAGACCTGTTGAAAGACCTCTCTGTACCTTTTTGGACTGAAAAATGGCTTCAGTAGCAGCAGCAGCAGGAGCATCTCAACCACCACCACCACCACAAGGACCACCACAACACCACAGTGGTGGAGATGAAGAAGAGGAGGAGGAGGACGAGGAGGAGAGGAGGAGGTTCCTGCCTGAAGATACTACCCCATATAAGCCAAAGGAGCACATTGTCTGGGAGTTTTTTTCAATCCCAAAAGACCAGAAGAAAGTTAATGCGCCAAAGGTGACTTGTTTAATCTGTGCCATTCAACTTTCAAGGGGGAACCCTAACAAAAAATACTCTTTTGGCAACAACACCATGATTCGCCACATGCAACGCCGGCACCCTAACAACTATGCTAGGGCAGAGGTCAGGGAACTGGCCAGAAACCCTCCCCAATCTTCTCCCAGCACCTCCCAAAGTAAACAACCCACTCCATTGGGTCCAGAGACAAGGGAGATGATCCCAAACATTCAACCCAAGTTAGGAGAATTTAAAATCGTTTGCATATTTTGTGGAGGGACAATTAGTTATGGTGAGCAAAGCATTAAACTCATCAACCATGCTGGTGACAACCACAAGTGCCCCCAAAAACCTTAATTTTTTTCTGATTGTTTTTGCTCCAGTTAAGCTGTTTACAATTCCCTGTTTTCTGTATGTCCCCATAAAAATAACAAAAAAATATAAAATTGTTCATAAAAGCCAAAAAAAGTAAAAAATGTTTCAAAAAACAATAAAAAAATATAAAACAACAAACAGTTCTTTTTAGAACTACCTCCAATTAGTAAAAAAATGCTTCTTTTTAAAAAAAAATCTGTCATTCTTTTTCCACATGGTACGCTCCTTGGTACGCTCCCCGGTGCGCGTACTGGGCGCTCCCCCGCGCAAATCGAAAAAAAATAATAATTAATTTTTGCCCCGCGGGGCCCTTTCATGGCCCCCACATCAAACCTAGGGGGTCAGTGGAGGTCTAGCCTGCCCCCTTTTGGTCATTTTCCCCTTTGTTTTTGCCACCTCTTGTGTCTCGATCCTACCGAGACACAAGATGGCGGCCGCTCCGGACTGTTTCGAATGTTGGCAGACACCCGAGAGCCAATCAGCTTTCCGCTCGCGAACTCGTGTAGCGCGCCCGGTGCGCGCCCCGGTGCACGTACCGGGTTGCGCTTATAGATATATATATTTTTTTTAATCTAAATTACTCAAAATCCACTGGAGCACATATCTTGAGACATAGCAAAGGCACATCGGGCTACCAGTCCCTACAATTTTGCCAAGTTTGGTGGAAATCCATTCAGCCTTTCGGGCTAAAAGTGAGTCCAACCGCCCTATGGAAATTAACATGCAAAACATATTTGGGACCCCCCTTTTATCTCGGCCCCCTCTTGACGAATCCCCCCCAAACTTGCAGGGAAGGAGCGGAGCAAAGCGAGGCAAATTTGAGGAAAATTACAGGCAGATCCCTCAATCGGCGCCAAAGTTATTCCCAATAGAATGTTGCAATTTCCCTATATAAAATAATCCTAACTATAACTACCTACTGGCAACCGCCAGTAGGTAATATATATATATATATATATATATATATATATATATATATATATATATATATATATATATATATATATATATATATATATATATATATATATATATATATATATATATATATATATATATATATATATATATATATATATATATATATATATATATATCAATCAATTGCAGGATGCACAAAAGTGAAGGAGTCTTTACCCGGAGAAGTTGAAACACAGGCTTTATTTATCTTTCCTGCCAGCAAAAGGTCTCTGCATCCCATCCATTTCAAATATGCGCCGGACGCGTTTCAAGACAGAAGTCTCTTCATCAGCGGCATGTTGATTTGAAGCTGCTTGCACGTTTCCTCCCACGCACCTGAATTAAACCTCACCGCTGTGGGCGTGGCTTGTTACAGAGCCTGCTGGCTCTTGTAGTGCGCTGTGGTTCTTACCCTGGTGGGCGTGCACATAGTTCCAAAAAATAAACACAGTAAGTTCCCAGTGGATGGAGGGGGGTGACTGCCGATGCCTTTTGCCCTGCTTTGCGGTCGATATCCTGGTGAGCGGCTGTCGTCCCGCACCGCATACCACTCACTCTCCGCTCCTGTGAATCCCAATGCCGCCAGCATCAGGACAGGACCCACAGCTAGGTGGTGAGCCTCCTTCGCGACCGTAGCCAGCCGCTAAACATCAATCAATTGCAGGATGCACAAAAGTGAAGGAGTCTTTACCCGGAGAAGTTGAAACACAGGCTTTATTTATCTTTCCTGCCAGCAAAAGGTCTCTGCATCCCATCCATTTCAAATATGCGCCGGACGCGTTTCAAGACAGAAGTCTCTTCATCAGCGGCATGTTGATTTGAAGCTGCTTGCACGTTTCCTCCCACGCACCTGAATTAAACCTCACCGCTGTGGGCGTGGCTTGTTACAGAGCCTGCTGGCTCTTGTAGTGCGCTGTGGTTCTTACCCTGGTGGGCGTGCACATAGTTCCAAAAAATAAACACAGTAAGTTCCCAGTGGATGGAGGGGGGTGACTGCCGATGCCTTTTGCCCTGCTTTGCGGTCGATATCCTGGTGAGCGGCTGTCGTCCCGCACCGCATACCACTCACTCTCCGCTCCTGTGAATCCCAATGCCGCCAGCATCAGGACAGGACCCACAGCTAGGTGGTGAGCCTCCTTCGCGACCGTAGCCAGCCGCTAAACATCAATCAATTGCAGGATGCACAAAAGTGAAGGAGTCTTTACCCGGAGAAGTTGAAACACAGGCTTTATTTATCTTTCCTGCCAGCAAAAGGTCTCTGCATCCCATCCATTTCAAATATGCGCCGGACGGGGTTCAAGACAGAAGTCTCTTCATCAGCGGCATGTTGATTTGAAGCTGCTTGCACGTTTCCTCCCACGCACCTGAATTAAACCTCACCGCTGTGGGCGTGGCTTGTTACAGAGCCTGCTGGCTCTTGTAGTGCGCTGTGGTTCTTACCCTGGTGGGCGTGCACATAGTTCCAAAAAATAAACACAGTAAGTTCCCAGTGGATGGAGGGGGGTGACTGCCGATGCCTTTTGCCCTGCTTTGCGGTCGATATCCTGGTGAGCGGCTGTCGTCCCGCACCGCATACCACTCACTCTCCGCTCCTGTGAATCCCAATGCCACCAGCATCAGGACAGGACCCACAGCTAGGTGGTGAGCCTCCTTCGCGACCGTAGCCAGCCGCTAAACATCAATCAATTGCAGGATGCACAAAAGTGAAGGAGTCTTTACCCGGAGAAGTTGAAACACAGGCTTTATTTATCTTTCCTGCCAGCAAAAGGTCTCTGCATCCCATCCATTTCAAATATGCGCCGGACGCGTTTCAAGACAGAAGTCTCTTCATCAGCGGCATGTTGATTTGAAGCTGCTTGCACGTTTCCTCCCACGCACCTGAATTAAACCTCACCGCTGTGGGCGTGGCTTGTTACAGAGCCTGCTGGCTCTTGTAGTGCGCTGTGGTTCTTACCCTGGTGGGCGTGCACATAGTTCCAAAAAACTAAACACAGTAAGTTCCCAGTGGATGGAGGGGGGTGACTGCCGATGCCTTTTGCCCTGCTTTGCGGTCGATATCCTGGTGAGCGGCTGTCGTCCCGCACCGCATACCACTCACTCTCCGCTCCTGTGAATCCCAATGCCGCCAGCATCAGGACAGGACCCACAGCTAGGTGGTGAGCCTCCTTCGCGACCGTAGCCAGCCGCTAAACATCAATCAATTGCAGGATGCACAAAAGTGAAGGAGTCTTTACCCGGAGAAGTTGAAACACAGGCTTTATTTATCTTTCCTGCCAGCAAAAGGTCTCTGCATCCCATCCATTTCAAATATGCGCCGGACGCGTTTCAAGACAGAAGTCTCTTCATCAGCGGCATGTTGATTTGAAGCTGCTTGCACGTTTCCTCCCACGCACCTGAATTAAACCTCACCGCTGTGGGCGTGGCTTGTTACAGAGCCTGCTGGCTCTTGTAGTGCGCTGTGGTTCTTACCCTGGTGGGCGTGCACATAGTTCCAAAAAATAAACACAGTAAGTTCCCAGTGGATGGAGGGGGGTGACTGCCGATGCCTTTTGCCCTGCTTTGCGGTCGATATCCTGGTGAGCGGCTGTCGTCCCGCACCGCATACCACTCACTCTCCACTCCTGTGAATCCCAATGCCGCCAGCATCAGGACAGGACCCACAGCTAGGTGGTGAGCCTCCTTCGCGACCGTAGCCAGCCGCTAAACATCAATCAATTGCAGGATGCACAAAAGTGAAGGAGTCTTTACCCGGAGAAGTTGAAACACAGGCTTTATTTATCTTTCCTGCCAGCAAAAGGTCTCTGCATCCCATCCATTTCAAATATGCGCCGGACGCGTTTCAAGACAGAAGTCTCTTCATCAGCGGCATGTTGATTTGAAGCTGCTTGCACGTTTCCTCCCACGCACCTGAATTAAACCTCACAGCTGTGGGCGTGGCTTGTTACAGAGCCTGCTGGCTCTTGTAGTGCGCTGTGGTTCTTACCCTGGTGGGCGTGCACATAGTTCCAAAAAATAAACACAGTAAGTTCCCAGTGGATGGAGGGGGGTGACTGCCGATGCCTTTTGCCCTGCTTTGCGGTCGATATCCTGGTGAGCGGCTGTCGTCCCGCACCGCATACCACTCACTCTCCGCTCCTGTGAATCCCAATGCCGCCAGCATCAGGACAGGACCCACAGCTAGGTGGTGAGCCTCCTTCGCGACCGTAGCCAGCCGCTAAACATCAATCAATTGCAGGATGCACAAAAGTGAAGGAGTCTTTACCCGGAGAAGTTGAAACACAGGCTTTATTTATCTTTCCTGCCAGCAAAAGGTCTCTGCATCCCATCCATTTCAAATATGCGCCGGACGCGTTTCAAGACAGAAGTCTCTTCATCAGCGGCATGTTGATTTGAAGCTGCTTGCACGTTTCCTCCCACGCACCTGAATTAAACCTCACCGCTGTGGGCGTGGCTTGTTACAGAGCCTGCTGGCTCTTGTAGTGCGCTGTGGTTCTTACCCTGGTGGGCGTGCACATAGTTCCAAAAAATAAACACAGTAAGTTCCCAGTGGATGGAGGGGGGTGACTGCCGATGCCTTTTGCCCTGCTTTGCGGTCGATATCCTGGTGAGCGGCTGTCGTCCCGCACCGCATACCACTCACTCTCCGCTCCTGTGAATCCCAATGCCGCCAGCATCAGGACAGGACCCACAGCTAGGTGGTGAGCCTCCTTCGCGACCGTAGCCAGCCGCTAAACATCAATCAATTGCAGGATGCACAAAAGTGAAGGAGTCTTTACCCGGAGAAGTTGAAACACAGGCTTTATTTATCTTTCCTGCCAGCAAAAGGTCTCTGCATCCCATCCATTTCAAATATGCGCCGGACGCGTTTCAAGACAGAAGTCTCTTCATCAGCGGCATGTTGATTTGAAGCTGCTTGCACGTTTCCTCCCACGCACCTGAATTAAACCTCACCGCTGTGGGCGTGGCTTGTTACAGAGCCTGCTGGCTCTTGTAGTGCGCTGTGGTTCTTACCCTGGTGGGCGTGCACATAGTTCCAAAAAATAAACACAGTAAGTTCCCAGTGGATGTCTGCCTCTCCACAGGTAGTCTGGGATTCCTTTAAATCCGTTGTACGGGGGGAGACTATTAGTTTCGCTAATTATAGAAGACAAAAAAATCAAAAAGACTTTAAGGATAGGCTAAATAAGGTTAGGCTGGCAGAGTTTGAATTATCCACCGCCTGTAAAAATAATGTCAATATAGAGGATGCACAAACTCGACTAACTACTGAACGTGCAGGACTCCGTACACATATTGCTGAAGAAGTAGCCATAAAATTTAAACAACACAGAACAGAACGCTATGAACTTAGTGAACGTACGGGAAAAATTTTAGCACAACGTTTACGTCAAAAATCTTCTTTTAATGAGATACAATGCATCAAAGATATTAATGGGGTCCTTCAAGAGAATAAGGCAGGGATATTAGACGCATTTCATGGTTTCTATAAGACATTATATAATGACTATAATAACGAAGTTGATAAGACTCTTAATCCTATAAACTATCTCCAAAACTCCGACCAACTGTCATTGCGTACAGATGATGTCGATCTCTTTGCTAGGCCAATAAGCTGGGAAGAGATTGAAGAGGCTATTCTGAGCCTAGCTGCCGGCAAAGCCATGGGGTCCGATCAGATCCCTCTCGAATTTTATCGGACGTTCAGACATCTGCTGAAGACAGAATTACTAAAAATTTTTAACGTAGCATTTCAAGATAAACCTCCTGATTCCTGGTCGACCGCTATCATAGTTGTTTTTGTAAAAAAGAACAAGGACCCAAAGGAACTTGGTTCGTATCGCCCCATTTCCCTCATCACGGCAGACAGCAAGATATACTCTAAAATTCTTGCCAATAGGTTAAATAATGTCATGGCTGGTCTGGTCTCTCACATTCAACACGGGTTTATTAAACATAGGGACACTACAGATCACGTTAAACGTGTTATTGCATTGCTGGATTGGGCCCAAGCAAAGGAATCCCCAGTCGGAGTGATTTTACTCGACGCTGAAAAAGCGTTCGACAGAGTAGACTGGGGGTTCCTTTGGTCAGTGTTAGAATGGAAGGGTTTTCCATTACAATTTATTAAGGCTGTACAGTCACTTTATCTCAATGCAAAAGGAGTAATAAGACTAGGCACTGACATTTCCAGATCATTTTCCATTACAAGGGGGACCAGACAAGGGTGCCCCTGCTCTCCACTTTTATTTGCACTTTATTTAGAACCTTATTTGAACAGATTAATCACAGAACCTGGCATTCCCCCAATCCGACTCCAGGAAATAGATCACAAAGTTTTAGCATACGCAGACGACGTGGCCATTGTAACCCCTGATTCATCCATTGCTTTACCTAAAATAATCGAAGTTGCTAGTGAATTTGGCAAATTTTCCGGGTATAAATTGAATGTTTCAAAAACCCAAATCATACATTCTAAGACAGGTACACCCACTGATCTCCCAATTAATTCCACCGCTATATACCTTGGGGTAACTTTATCCTCTAAAATAGATGATATCGTTGGATTAAACCTGGACCCTCTACTCCTATCTACCAATAGGACCTTGGAACGGCTAAACAACTTACATTTATCTTTATTTGGACGGACCAATGTCATTAAGATGTTAATTTTCCCAAAATTTCTTTATTTTTTTCGTACTATTCCCCTATTCTTCTCTATGTCTCTCTTTAATAAAATAGATAGGATGCTGTCTAGATTTTTATGGGGGTATCGTCGATCTAGAAGATCTCTTAAGTGGTGTACTCTTCCGCAAGGACGTGCGGGGTTAGGATTCCCGAATTTCAGAATATATTATTGGGCCATTACTCTCAAAACTATTAAATTTTTATTATTCCACGATCATGTCAACGAAATTTGGAAGGCCCCATCTATTTTTGAAATGCTTATGGGTGATCATGCGTGTCAATCGCTACTGATTTTTACGGAGCAGAGCTATTACAAAAAAACGAAATTTAAGATTCTCCTTTCTGCATTTTTGGCTTGGAGACAGATGAATAAAGCGTTGCGGATTATTTCTAAATATAATTTCTATACACCTATATGCTGCAACATTCCAACTTCTGGGATTCCTCTAAGCACCCCTATTTCTCGACTTTGTTTGGGACCGATTCACTCAATAGGGCAAATGTACTCAGATGGGATCTTAATGTCATTCTCCAAACTCCAAGACACATTTGGTCTTTCTAGAAATGATTTTTTTAAGTATCTACAAATTCGTAGCTTTTTGGAAAAGAAAAACCTTCTTTATAGCGATGAAATGGAGTCTAATGATATCCTGGAGAGTGGTAGGAAGGGTGCCCGTATTGGTACATTATATCAGTTAATGATTAACAGGCTGCACGATGACCTCGCTCAACAAGCCCAGAAGTGGGAGAGGAAATTGTCTATAGAAGGGATTGATCTGGCAAGGGCATTTGAGATTAGCAATACAGTATTAATTAATAGTTCTCTTAAAAGCCAACACTATATGGCCTCTTTGGATTTGTATTACACACCTGCTAAACTTGCTAAATGGAACGCTACGAAAGGTATCAACTGTAGCCGGTGTGGGATTTTAGCAGCTGATTCATGTCATATGTTCTTTAGTTGTCCTAAACTTAGTGTATACAAAAATAAGATTGAGAACTTTTTGACCAATTTGCTTGATGTTAATATCAAATTATGCCCTTCTGTCACCATCTTTGGTTTATATTTCCCATCCGAGAATTTATCTGTTGATCAAGAGCTTTTTTTCTTCATTGGAATGTCTATCTATCGTTTCTGTATAACTTCAAGATGGTTAGATGCTGATCCACCATCATTTGAACAATGGTTAGGTAAGCTATTAGACACGTATCGAATGGACAATGCAGTCTATAAATTGAAAGGACGAAGAAAAAAGTTATTTGCTAGGAAGGTGTGGCTCCCTATTGATAATTGGATTTAATTCAACCATGATTATATCTTTAGGAAATAGTATCTGAGTTATATGTTTGTCTCGAACTTTACTATTGAGTGTCATTGCCTTATTTTTCTTTTTTGCTGTATCTTGTTACATCCCTGTACTTGTTCTGCCTCTGCCATTGGAAAAAAAAATAAAAAGAGTTAAAAAAAAAAAGTTCCCAGTGGATGGAGGGGGGTGACTGCCGATGCCTTTTGCCCTGCTTTGCGGTCGATATCCTGGTGAGCGGCTGTCGTCCCGCACCGCATACCACTCACTCTCCGCTCCTGTGAATCCCAATGCCGCCAGCATCAGGACAGGACCCACAGCTAGGTGGTGAGCCTCCTTCGCGACCGTAGCCAGCCGCTAAACATCAATCAATTGCAGGATGCACAAAAGTGAAGGAGTCTTTACCCGGAGAAGTTGAAACACAGGCTTTATTTATCTTTCCTGCCAGCAAAAGGTCTCTGCATCCCATCCATTTCAAATATGCGCCGGACGCGTTTCAAGACAGAAGTCTCTTCATCAGCTGCATGTTGATTTGAAGCTGCTTGCACGTTTCCTCCCACGCACCTGAATTAAACCTCACCGCTGTGGGCGTGGCTTGTTACAGAGCCTGCTGGCTCTTGTAGTGCGCTGTGGTTCTTACCCTGGTGGGCGTGCACATAGTTCCAAAAAATAAACACAGTAAGTTCCCAGTGGATGGAGGGGGGTGACTGCCGATGCCTTTTGCCCTGCTTTGCGGTCGATATCCTGGTGAGCGGCTGTCGTCCCGCACCGCATACCACTCACTCTCCGCTCCTGTGAATCCCAATGCCGCCAGCATCAGGACAGGACCCACAGCTAGGTGGTGAGCCTCCTTCGCGACCGTAGCCAGCCGCTAAACATCAATCAATTGCAGGATGCACAAAAGTGAAGGAGTCTTTACCCGGAGAAGTTGAAACACAGGCTTTATTTATCTTTCCTGCCAGCAAAAGGTCTCTGCATCCCATCCATTTCAAATATGCGCCGGACGCGTTTCAAGACAGAAGTCTCTTCATCAGCGGCATGTTGATTTGAAGCTGCTTGCACGTTTCCTCCCACGCACCTGAATTAAACCTCACCGCTGTGGGCGTGGCTTGTTACAGAGCCTGCTGGCTCTTGTAGTGCGCTGTGGTTCTTACCCTGGTGGGCGTGCACATAGTTCCAAAAAATAAACACAGTAAGTTCCCAGTGGATGGAGGGGGGTGACTGCCGATGCCTTTTGCCCTGCTTTGCGGTCGATATCCTGGTGAGCGGCTGTCGTCCCGCACCGCATACCACTCACTCTCCGCTCCTGTGAATCCCAATGCCGCCAGCATCAGGACAGGACCCACAGCTAGGTGGTGAGCCTCCTTCGCGACCGTAGCCAGCTGCTAAACATCAATCAATTGCAGGATGCACAAAAGTGAAGGAGTCTTTACCCGGAGAAGTTGAAACACAGGCTTTATTTATCTTTCCTGCCAGCAAAAGGTCTCTGCATCCCATCCATTTCAAATATGCGCCGGACGCGTTTCAAGACAGAAGTCTCTTCATCAGCGGCATGTTGATTTGAAGCTGCTTGCACGTTTCCTCCCACGCACCTGAATTAAACCTCACCGCTGTGGGCGTGGCTTGTTACAGAGCCTGCTCCTTCACTTTTGTGCATCCTGCAATTGATTGATGTTTAGCGGCTGGCTACGGTCGCGAAGGAGGCTCACCACCTAGCTGTGGGTCCTGTCCTGATGCTGGCGGCATTGGGATTCACAGGAGCGGAGAGTGAGTGGTATGCGGTGCGGGACGACAGCCGCTCACCAGGATATCGACCGCAAAGCAGGGCAAAAGGCATCGGCAGTCACCCCCCTCCATCCACTGGGAACTTACTGTGTTTATTTTTTGGAACTATGTGCACGCCCACCAGGGTAAGAACCACAGCGCACTACAAGAGCCAGCAGGCTCTGTAACAAGCCACGCCCACAGCGGTGAGGTTTAATTCAGGTGCGTGGGAGGAAACGTGCAAGCAGCTTCAAATCAACATGCCGCTGATGAAGAGACTTCTGTCTTGAAACGCGTCCGGCGCATATTTGAAATGGATGGGATGCAGAGACCTTTTGCTGGCAGGAAAGATAAATAAAGCCTGTGTTTCAACTTCTCCGGGTAAAGACTCCTTCACTTTTGTGCATCCTGCAATTGATTGATGTTTAGCGGCTGGCTACGGTCGCGAAGGAGGCTCACCACCTAGCTGTGGGTCCTGTCCTGATGCTGGCGGCATTGGGATTCACAGGAGCGGAGAGTGAGTGGTATGCGGTGCGGGACGACAGCCGCTCACCAGGATATCGACCGCAAAGCAGGGCAAAAGGCATCGGCAGTCACCCCCCTCCATCCACTGGGAACTTACTGTGTTTATTTTTTGGAACTATGTGCACGCCCACCAGGGTAAGAACCACAGCGCAATACAAGAGCCAGCAGGCTCTGTAACAAGCCACGCCCACAGCGGTGAGGTTTAATTCAGGTGCGTGGGAGGAAACGTGCAAGCAGCTTCAAATCAACATGCCGCTGATGAAGAGACTTCTGTCTTGAAACGCGTCCGGCGCATATTTGAAATGGATGGGATGCAGAGACCTTTTGCTGGCAGGAAAGATAAATAAAGCCTGTGTTTCAACTTCTCCGGGTAAAGACTCCTTCACTTTTGTGCATCCTGCAATTGATTGATGTTTAGCGGCTGGCTACGGTCGCGAAGGAGGCTCACCACCTAGCTGTGGGTCCTGTCCTGATGCTGGCGGCATTGGGATTCACAGGAGCGGAGAGTGAGTGGTATGCGGTGCGGGACGACAGCCGCTCACCAGGATATCGACCGCAAAGCAGGGCAAAAGGCATCGGCAGTCACCCCCCTCCATCCACTGGGAACTTACTGTGTTTATTTTTTGGAACTATGTGCACGCCCACCAGGGTAAGAACCACAGCGCACTACAAGAGCCAGCAGGCTCTGTAACAAGCCACGCCCACAGCGGTGAGGTTTAATTCAGGTGCGTGGGAGGAAACGTGCAAGCAGCTTCAAATCAACATGCCGCTGATGAAGAGACTTCTGTCTTGAAACGCGTCCGGCGCATATTTGAAATGGATGGGATGCAGAGACCTTTTGCTGGCAGGAAAGATAAATAAAGCCTGTGTTTCAACTTCTCCGGGTAAAGACTCCTTCACTTTTGTGCATCCTGCAATTGATTGATGTTTAGCGGCTGGCTACGGTCGCGAAGGAGGCTCACCACCTAGCTGTGGGTCCTGTCCTGATGCTGGCGGCATTGGGATTCACAGGAGCGGAGAGTGAGTGGTATGCGGTGCGGGACGACAGCCGCTCACCAGGATATCGACCGCAAAGCAGGGCAAAAGGCATCGGCAGTCACCCCCCTCCATCCACTGGGAACTTACTGTGTTTATTTTTTGGAACTATGTGCACGCCCACCAGGGTAAGAACCACAGCGCACTACAAGAGCCAGCAGGCTCTGTAACAAGCCACGCCCACAGCGGTGAGGTTTAATTCAGGTGCGTGGGAGGAAACGTGCAAGCAGCTTCAAATCAACATGCCGCTGATGAAGAGACTTCTGTCTTGAAACGCGTCCGGCGCATATTTGAAATGGATGGGATGCAGAGACCTTTTGCTGGCAGGAAAGATAAATAAAGCCTGTGTTTCAACTTCTCCGGGTAAAGACTCCTTCACTTTTGTGCATCCTGCAATTGATTGATGTTTAGCGGCTGGCTACGGTCGCGAAGGAGGCTCACCACCTAGCTGTGGGTCCTGTCCTGATGCTGGCGGCATTGGGATTCACAGGAGCGGAGAGTGAGTGGTATGCGGTGCGGGACGACAGCCGCTCACCAGGATATCGACCGCAAAGCAGGGCAAAAGGCATCGGCAGTCACCCCCCTCCATCCACTGGGAACTTACTGTGTTTATTTTTTGGAACTATGTGCACGCCCACCAGGGTAAGAACCACAGCGCACTACAAGAGCCAGCAGGCTCTGTAACAAGCCACGCCCACAGCGGTGAGGTTTAATTCAGGTGCGTGGGAGGAAACGTGCAAGCAGCTTCAAATCAACATGCCGCTGATGAAGAGACTTCTGTCTTGAAACGCGTCCGGCGCATATTTGAAATGGATGGGATGCAGAGACCTTTTGCTGGCAGGAAAGATAAATAAAGCCTGTGTTTCAACTTCTCCGGGTAAAGACTCCTTCACTTTTGTGCATCCTGCAATTGATTGATATATATATATATATATATATATATATATATATATATATATATATATGTATATATATATATATATATATATATATATATATATATATATATATATATATATATATATATATATATATATATATATATATATATATATATATATATATATATATATATATATATATATATATATATATATATATACATACATATATCTGGTCCCAATGGAGTGGGTTGCTTTCTTTTGGAGGTGGTGGTTGAAGATTGGGGAGGGTTACTGGCCAGTTCTCTCATCTCTGCAGCAGAATAGTTGTTCGGATGGTTGCGCTGCATGTGTCTAATCATGGTATTATTACCAAAAGAATATTTTTTGTTAGGGTTCCCCCTTGAAAGTTCCATGCCACAGATTAGGCAAGTCACCTTGGGCGCATTGACTTTCTTCTTTCCCTCTGGTATAGAAAAAACTCCCATACAATGTGCTCCCTTGGCTTGTATGGGGTATTGTCTTCTTGCAGCCACCTTCTCCCCTCCTCCTCCTCTTCCTTCTCCTCCTCTTCTTGACCACCAATGTAATGTTGTGGTGGCCCTCTTGGTGGTGGTGGTGGTGGTGCAGATGCTCCGCTGCTGCTGCTACTGTAGACATTTTAAAGTACAAAATATTTCTCAAAGATGTTCAAACAGGTCTTCCACAAAGTCAGAATAAGGAAAAAAGGTGGGGTCTTTCATCATTTGAAACTGTCCCGAACCAATGAAAAGTGTTTTTTTCAGGTCACATGACCTGGGCTTTCATCATTTGGAAACCAAAATTGTTCTGCACCAATAAAAAGTGTTATTTTCAGGTCACATGACCCGATGCGCTTACGCGACGCGCCACCATGCGCGCCCGGGGGCGCAGCCTGGGTCGCGTCGCGTAAGTGCGCGGATCTTTACGTTGCGCAATCGTATTCGCTCGAGTGCTTCCGGGTGCGCTTACGCCGTGCTTATCACGAGGACGCGGCTACGCGATACGTCACGATGATGTTTTTGTTCGTGGCAATAGCGCTAACGGGACGCTAACCGGTGCGCGCCCCAGGGCGCGCCAAAAAACTTCGCTTTCCGGTGAGCACATCGGGGTGCGCACCGGGAGCGCACCAAGGCAAAAAAATAAAAATTAAAAATATATTATTATATAAGTATAAAATATAGGATTCATTATAAAAAATATTACATTTCAGAGGTTTGAGGCCCTATATATAGTTAGGAATTAGCATTTAAAAAGCCTATGAAATTCACTGAAAAAAACATAAGTTTCACACCAGTTATAGTTAGGAATTAGCATTTAAAAAACCTATGAAATTCACTGAAAAAACCATAGGTTTCACACCAGTTATAGTTAGGAATTAGCTTTTTAAAAACCTTTGAAATTCACTGAAAAAATCATAGGTTTCAGACCAGTTATAGTTAGGAATTAGCATTTAAAAAAACCTTTGAAATTCACTGAAAAAACCATAGGTTTCAGACCAGTTATAGTTAGGAATTAGCATTTAAAAAAACCTATTAAATTCACTGAAAAAAACATAGGTTTCACACCAGATATAGTTAGCAGGAAGTTTTACTCGCATAAAACCATTGAAATTCCCATGTTATAGTTAGTTGGACTCACTATAACTTGTGAGTTGCACTGCTGATCACATATTACATCACTCATGACAAGGTCAGTGACATCACTCACGGCCCTGGGCGTGCTCCGGGGCGCGCCCCGGGGCGCGTTGCGTAAGCGCGTTGGGTCATGTGACCTAAAAATAACACTTTTTATTGGTTCAGGACAGTTTTGGTTTCCAAATGATGAAAGCCCTGGTCATGTGACCTTAAAATAACTCTTTTCATTGGTTGTTATCAGTTTTTTTTAAATCTAATGAAAACCCCACCCATTTCCTTCATTTCTTCTTTCACTTTGGAGACAGAAAGACCTGTTTTTTTCTGTCCTATCATTTTGTGCAAAGAATGGCAGCTAGACCATCCAGCAGAAGTGAGGACTCAGATGGCTTCATTGAGGAAGAGCCTCCTCAGCCCAAGATCAAGGAGTATTTTATTTGGAGATTTTTTTCAATACCTGAAGGATTAAAAAAGGTGAATGCTCCCAAAGTAGAATGCAAAATCTGCCAAACGGTGCTTTCCCGAGGGGACCCAAAAATGAAGTACAGTTTTGGCAATTCGACAATGATTCGCCACGTCCAACGCAGGCACCCCCAGAACTATGCCCAGGAGAGTGTCCGAGACCTGGCACGTAATCCCCCAAGGGATGGTGCCTCTACATCTACAGTAGGAGCCACAACATCAGGGAGAGGATGTGCAGTGGAATTGGAGATGATTCCAAGAATTCAACCTGTTTTTAGTGACATTACTATAAAGTGCAAGCAATGCGATTAACTGCTTTGGTATGGTGAGCAGAGCATCAAGCTCATTGCACGCAAGAGGCAAGAACACTGCTGCCTTCCCCAGCTCTAATTTTCCCCTTTTTTTTGCTCCTGTTGAGCAGTTTTGCATTCCCTGTTTTTGTTTTTGTTCTGAAAAAAACATAAAAAAAGAAGAAAAAAAACAGTTCTTTTTAGAATTACCTCCAGTTCTCAAAAAAGAGCTTTATTCTTATCAAATTCAAAATGAGTAACTGAAGTGGAGTGCAGTGAGAGAGGAGAGGAAATTAAAATGAGTGAGAAAGCAAAGAAAGGGATGAGAGGGGACGGGAAGTGAAGTAGGGGGGCTGAAAGAAGGTGAGTGTGGGGAACGAGAGTGAGGAGAAGGAGAGTGAACATGGGGAATGTGGATAAGTGAAGAAAATGTAGTAAAGGAACAGTGGTGTGGAAGGGTAAGAAAAGACTGACGCAAGCCCTTTCACATTATACCTGCGCCAGGTGTAATGTATGCAAAGGGGGCGTATTGACGCAAGAAAGAGTCGTAGAAGTGACGCAGTGAAATCTATGAGATTTCACTGCGTCACTTTTAGGACACCGTTGCGCCAAAACCTTGCGCCTGCCTCACAGCAGACATAAGACTGACGCAGGCCCTTTCACATGGGGCTGGCCCCATGTGAAAGGATGCATTACTGGAGTTGAATCACTTTTGTGACACACTCCAGCAATGCATCACTACCTCTAAGCACTTTAAATTATTATTTTACTGTTTCACTGGTTTTTCACCATGGTACGCTCCCCGGTCCGCTCTCCGGTGCGCGTACCGGGGGCTCCGCCCACGCAAATCAAAAACATTTATTTTTTTATTGTTTCTCCCGCAGGTCCCTTTTATTGCCCCCACATTAAACCTAGGGGGTCAGGGGGGGGGTCTACTCTGCCCCCTTATGGTCAATTCCCCCTTTGTTTTTGCCACCTCTTGTGTCTCGATCCTACAGAGACACAAGATGGCGGCCGCTCCGTACTATTTGGAATGTTTACAGACACCCGAGAGCCAATCAGCTTTCCGCACGCAAGTCACGTAGCGCGCCCGGAGCGCTCCCCGGTGCGCGTACCGGAGCGCGGCCATAGATATATATATTTTTTTGAACCTAAATTACTTAAAATCGACTGGAGCACATATCTTGAGACATAGCAAAGGCATATTGGGCTACCAGTCCCTACAATTTTGCCAAGTTTGGTGGAAATCCTTTCAGCCGTTCGGGCTAAAAGTGAGGTCGACCGCCCAATGAAAATTAACATGGGGAAAACACGTTTTGGGACCCCCCTTTTATCTTGGCCCCCGCTTGACGAATAGCCCCAAACTTTCAGGGAAGGACCAAAACGCCGGCACCAAAGTTATTCCCAATAGAATGTTGAGATTTTGTATTGAAAAAAATCCTAACTATAACCACCTACTGGCGACCGCCAGTAGGTAATATATATATATATATGATTCTCCGACTCGTCTCGGTAGTGCTTCCTTGCACTGACAAGTTTGCAGACTTCAAAATAACGCCAAAAGCCAGTCTTTAGTTTTCAAGATAATTTAATCCGTTGTGGTGCCAGTCATCTGATGCGTTTCGGACATGACGTCCTTGCTCACTGATGGGGAAAGTACGGGCAGCCGCCATTATATACAAACTGTGCATTCGAAACGCACGCCAATTGTCAGAGTCTTGCAAAAACACAAACATAGGACTGTGTCACTACATAAAAGCCTTAAGGTGATGTAAATGAGGGCGCCATTTTAAGACATGTTCGTTATCCTCTAAAAACGGTATTAACAATCGGCTCTGACTAAAGCACAAAACAAAATATTGGTAAATACATAGGAAATGCAACTAAAATTGTATCAGAGTTTCAAATTCATAGTACTTGCCATATAAATTACTCAAATGTAATGGATGGCCCATAAAACTGCCGGCTTACAACACACACAAATTCATAAAATTCATCAAACGACTCTTTAAAATCATAAAAGCGCTAAGGATATGGGGTTATGGGTAGACATGTTACATTGGGGTATATTTCATAAACTGTACAAATACATTTATTACATTTCAAAATAAAATGTCCCTCAATGTTGTATTTACAAATCTATCTACATTTGGCATAAAACCCCTCCTGCGAATGTTTAATCATATGATCCACAATGATCTGAGTCGTTTTGATATAAAGTCCTAAACGTGAGAAGCTGATTTTGACAATGGAGTTTTACCACCATTGATGACAATGGTCCTAACAATACATTTGAATAGTTATATGTGACGGGCATTAGAAATAGTACAGAGCTCAAATACTAGAATGAATGAGATATCTCAAATTGCATTGCCCTTAATATGTGCAAAACGTAGCCTTGGACGTGCGTTCTTACATTTCTAAAGTGACGGTGCTCGCAAGTGACGGGTGCAAAAGTAGGAACTCATTTAACATCATTGAGTGCCTTAAAAACGAGTGCAAAGTGCTGAAGTGAAAGAATGAATATTAAATTCATGTCCATAAAAAATTATTCTTGCTCTGCTCTGCCTAAGAAGTAACAAGGTTATTTAGAAAACAGACATATCACACTGTAAATGGCACTGGAATACCGAACTCTTGTCAACAAGGGGTGAAAGGAATATATGTATATCCTATTAGCTGTTAATGGACCTTCTTAATAAATTTGGTTAGGGATATCATTATAAGCAATTGTGAAGGTCCTCCCCCATGTTCAAACCTCCCGGGGCCTTGCTATTCAGAAGCACAATGTATTTTGATTCGAGGTGTCTAAGACGTTTTTCATTGTCCCCCCTC